>NC_060149.1:130235735-131721985 GCF_021461385.2 Schistocerca piceifrons
TTTTGGTATGTTGGACGAAATCATCCAAGTGTCCGGACCGTTCGTCGGATAGTTACGTTATTTAATGAAACAGGAAGTGATCAGCCACATGTCAAACGTCAACCACGACCTGCAACAAACGATCATGCCCAAGTAGGTGTTTTAGCTCCTATCGCGGCTAATCCGCACATTGGTAGCAGACAAATTGCGCGAGAATCGGGAATCTCAAAAACGTTGTTGAGAATGCTACATCAACATCCAATGCACCCGTACCATATTTCTATGCACCAGGAATTGCATGGCAACAACTTTGAACGTCGTGTACAGTTCTGCCACTAGGCACAAGAGAAATTACGGTACTATGTCAGATTTTTTGCACGCACTATTGGGCAGCGGAAAATCCACGAGGCTGCGACAAGTGGAACATCAGCGACCTTGGCGGGTTAATATATGGTGCGGCATTATGAGAGGAAAGATAATTTGCCCCCATTTTATCGATGGCAATCTAAGTGGTGCAATGTATGCTGATTTCCTACGTAATGTTCTACCGATGTTACTACAAGATGTTTCACTGCATGACAGAATGGCGATGTACTTCCAACATGATGGGTGTCCGGCACATAGCTCGCGTGCGGTTGAAGCGGTATTGAATAGCATATTTCATAACAGATGGATTGGTCGTCGAAGCACCATACCATGGCCCGCAAGTTCACCGGATCTGACGTCCCCGGATTTCTTTCTGTGGGGAACGTTGAAGGATATTTGCTATCGTGATCCACCGACAACGCCTGACAACATGCGTCAGCGCGTTGTCAATGCATGTGCGAACATTACGGAAGGCGAACTACTCGCTATTGAGAGGAATGTCGTTACACGTATTGGCAAATGCATTGAGGTTGACGGACATCATTTTGAGCATTTATTGCATTAATGTGCTATTTACAGGTAATCACGCTGTAACAGCATGCGTTCTCAGAAATGATTAAGTTCACAAAGGTACGTGTATCACATTGGAACAACCGAAGTAAAATGTTCAAACGTACCTACGTTCTGTATTTTAATTTAAAAAGCCTACTTATTACCAACTGTTCCTCTAATATTGTGAGCCATATGTTTGTGACTATTACAGCGCCATCTATCACGAAGCGAAGAAAGTGGTCCAACTAAAACATTCATATTTCTTTACGTACTACACGAATATGTAATAAAAATGGGGTTCCTATTTAAAAAAACGCAGTTGATATCCGTTTGACCTATGGCAGCGCTATCTAGCGGGCCAACCATAGCGCTATCTGATTTCCCCTTTCAAGCTAGACAAGTTTCGTTCTTTGTAGTTTTTTCGTTTGATGCTTATTTCCTGAGATATTTGGCCCGGTTACGATCAATGGACCACCCCGTATACCGCTTCCATCACATTTAACAGCGAAAATTGACTCGGGGAAAAGGATACGATAACAGACTCAAAACGTTCCAGTCGCGGTTCAAAATCCTTAACGTCGGTTTGAGCACATTCTACATGAGCGCGCAGAAAATAAAAAAAAAGTTATTAACATTGTATATCTATATTCTTCACGTCTACATATTTGCAGCCCTCTGTCGTTAGGGGGCTCCGAATTGCAGCGTGTAATATGGCGATGAGTAACATAACTGCTTCCAGTGAGTGTTCTGCAATCTTGCAATCATACAATAATGTGTCTTTCTGTCGATATATTCGCAATACGTTACATTTATTTATATTGATGGTCAACTGTCACTCGTTGCACCAAACATGAATCAAGAATGGCTCTGAGCACTATGGGACTTAACACCGGAGGTCATCAGTCCCCTAGAACTTAGAACTACTTAAACCTAACTAACCTAAGGACATCACACACATCCATGCCCGAGGCAGGATTCGAACCTGCGACCGTAGCAGTCGCGCGGTTCCGGACTGAGCGCCTACAACCGCTAGACCACCGCGGCCGGCAAACATGAATCCTCTGCGGGTCTTCCTACATTTCGCTACAATTTTAGACCGCTGTGACTTCTCTGTATACAAAAGCATCATCCGCAAAAGGCCACATGGAATTTCCGATTTAGTCCACTAAGTCATTTACACTGGTGTCCAAAATTAAAGCAACAAATGCAAATTTTGCAAGGTCTCTTTTATTATGCCAGGAAACTGTATAAACAGGTGATAGTAAAGTAGAAACAATGTAAAGAATTCAGAACATAAACAAGTGCAAGACGAATAACGGTAGACAAAAATGTTCTTCGTTTTTTTCAACTTAATTGTTTTGTACACATATTGTGACCACTGGTTAATGTGCTCAGTATGGGGTGTGACCACTGCTGGCAGCAGTGCAGGCCTGACGACGACGGGACATGCCGTGAATTCAGAACGTAAACAAGTGCAAGACGAATAACGGTAGACAAAAACGTTCTTCGTTTTTTTCAACTTAATTGTTTTGTACACACATTGTGACCACTGGTTAATGTGCTCAGTATGGGGTGTGATCACTTCTGGCAGCAGTGCAGGCCTGACAACGACGGGACGTGCCGTGAATTCAGAACGTAAACAAGTGCAAGACGAATAACGGTAGACAAAAGTGTTCTTCGTTTTTTTCAACTTAATTATTTTGTACACACATTGTGACCACTGGTTAATGTGCTCAGTATGGGGTGTGACCACTTCTGGCAGCAGTGCAGGCCTGACAACGACGGGACATGCTGTGAATGATGTCATCAGTCTCACGTTGAGGCAGTAACGCCCATTGTTCCTGCAGAGCTGCTCGCAAGTCTTGGAGAGTGTTTGGTGGATGCTGACCTGAAGCAAGCCGTCTCCTTGGTGCATCCCAGACATGCTCTATGGGATTCATATCGGGAGCGCGTGCAATATCTTCCGTTTCCAAGAAAACAACCACGCGTGCTCTATGAGGTCGACCATTATCGTCCATCAATACGAAGTCTGGGCCCACAGCACCTCACAACAGCCGCAGATGAGGTTCAAAGATCTCGTCACGATACCTGACAGCAGTTAAACCTTGCCAATTCACACGCAGAATTTCATGAAGAGGGGTTCTAGTGATAAACCTAATCCCCGCCCACAACATTAGTGATCGTCTTCGACATCGGCCTCTTTCCACAATGTTTAGTTACCGAAATCGTGTTCCATGTTCCCTCTAGGTGCGAATCCATCGAGAATCACTCTCCAGACTAAATCGGGACTCATTTGTGAAAACAACATTGGCCCACTATTCGACCGTACAGGTGGCATGACGATGAATGACTCGATTCTAGACGTTCCCTCCTGTGAAGACACGTCGAGGGTTGACACACAGTAGGTCTCCGAAAGTAAAAGCCACTCTGACGACGCCTTCTGTACACGGTTTGCCTCGATACAACACGTCCAGTGGATGCTGCGAGCTCACATGTCAGTTGCCATGCAGTATTAAGGCAGTACTGTCGTACTCTTAAGCTGAATAATGGTCCTCTCTTCTGAAGTCACATGTTGTCGGCTCTGCCCTGGTCTTCGGGGTACAGTTTCGGTCTGTGTAAACTTTCGCCACATCCGAAAAACAACACAGCGATTCACATTAAGCCATCGAGCCACATCAGTTTGCGGCTGTCCTGCTTCCTTTCTTTCTATGGCCCTTCACCGCAGAGAGTCTGTAGGTATCTTCTCTGTGCCATAGCGCATCGTCTGTGACTGCGTACACAGCGACGTGGATGGGGGGCTACTCAGCAAACACTACTTTGTTTCATAGGTGCCGTGGCGTCATCGTTGGCGCGGTTGCCCTGTGACCGGAATACCATCTTCCGTACAGAACTCGATCGCACGAACATCTGGTTGACAGTTTGTACAATTATATCGTGAACTGGACACAGGACGGGGAAGCAACGGTTTTTTGCTTTAATTTTGGGCACCAGTGTACATATATTGTGAACACCAATGACCGATAGCACTCCGTTGAGGTACGCGCGAGGTCACTTTCACGTCCGAAGACTTCTTTTCATTGAGAATAACATCCAGTGTCCTGTATGCAAGGAACTGTTCAATCCAGCCACATAGCCGGTCTGATATTCCACGCGTTCGACTTTTGTTCATTAGACGGCTGCGCAGAACTACATGAACGCCTCACAGAAGTCAAGGAACACGGGATCTCCCTGCGTGCCGGTATCTGCCGATTTTTCGGTATCGTGAACGAACAGGGCGAGCCGGGCTTCACACGACCGTTGTTTCCGGAACCCATGTTGATTCCTTCGGGAGAGATTTTCGATCTCCAGAAATGTCATAATATGCCAGCACAAAACATGTTCCAAAATTCTAGAACTGACCGACGTTAGGGACATAGGCCTATAGCTTTGTGCGTCTGTTCGACTATATTTCTTGACAATGGGGAAAACATGTGCTTTTTCCAACCATCAGCAACACTCAGCTTCTCCAGAAACCTACAGTACACTGCTGCTATTATTTGTGATACACCCTGTCTATGAATAAGGAAAGAATTAGTAAACTACACATATTTAACTATTTACAATTTAGAAATTATTTTTCCTTTCTGTAATGTAAAGTTTTGTTTAGTGCATCGAAGAACGATCGGATGAATCTCTCGTTTGTCAAGACCTACATCATCAATAGAACTACAAACACCATCTAATACTGTCAACTGCAGCTGGAAAAAAGGAAATACGCAAAACAAATACATCTGTGGCTTAAAAACTAGCCCTTTTAAGTTTAGCTCTATTAAAGTTATGTGAAATAATGTGGCAACAACAGATATCATACTGCAACTAGACACAATTTAATTTATAAGCATTTCACGAGGCGTGTCAGCGTTTTATGCTTAATCTTCAGGTATAAGTAATCTACAGCACCAGGGTTGGCGTCCATTTGGACGATGTTACTTTGGGGCGTTTATGAATAATAATAAAATGTAAATAAGTAAGTTGAAGGGAAGCATTGGTGTCAGCTGCAGAGGGACATTACACGGAATCAACGGCAAAGAGTGAAAATGTGTACCAGACCGGAATTCCTGTTTAGTAGTCAGGTGAATTAAGCGGACCCCACCCAAAAACATACGTATTGTTAAAGCAAACATAGACAAAAGAGCTTCAACCTGAAGACAATTATATGAATGTGTGGTGTCTGTTCTTTCTAATATGTCCGAAAGAACAGACACTAGGCATTCATATAATACGTAAGTAAGTGCCATTACAAAAGTGGGCACGCAAAAACGTCACTTAAAATTTACGTTGAAAAAATCTATTACGAAAAAGTGCCATTACAAAAGTGTGCTCGCTAACACATCACTTAAAATTTACACTAAAAATCTATTTGTCACATCTAATCGAAGACAGACAGACAGACAATATATACACATCCACTATCACAGTGACTCAGTGCGAAGATTATATCATCCTTTAGCCAACAGACAGTTCACCGTGAGTCGCTGGAGCAACGAAGAGCGCGTAGCGACTGGAAAAAACGGTAGATCATTTCCGAGAAGGGTCGCAGGACAGATGCAGATACTTATAAGCCTGTGTCATTGAGGTCAAGCTGTTGTTTTCTTATGGAACATGTTTTATGCTCGCGTATTATGACGTTTTACGACACGAAAATCTCCTCTATAAAATCAGCGTGGATTCCGCAAACAGAGATCTTGCGAAACTCCGTTCGTCCGTAAGATCAAAAGGCGTCCAAATTAATGCCATGTTCCTCGACTTCAGTGTGGCATTTGCTACAGTTCCACACTGTCGATTAGTGAAAAAAATACGAGCTTACCAAGTATCGGACTAGATTTGTCACAGGATTGAGGACTTCCTTCTAGAGAGACCTCATAGGTCGCTCTTAACGCAACAAAAGCGACAAATGTAATGCTAATTTTAGCAGCACCGCAACAGAATATGATAGGACCATTATTGTTGACAATACATGTTAATGATCTTGTAGATAACCTTGGAAGTTCCTTGAGGCTGATGCTGTTGCCTATGAGAAGACAATAACGCCGGAAGTTTGTAAGCAGTTCACTACAGACCTGCCAACTAGTGATAACTCTCTCCTAAACTGGAAGGACAACATAACACAAATCGTACGAAAAGCAGAGCAGTTGGATGTAGCGTAAAAGTTTCTTCAATGTATGTTGTGACAAATGTTTTCATTTTTGCAGATTAATGAATGGTGGTGGGGTTTTTTATAAATTTCAAATTATTACAAAAGTTGATCAAACAGTTTTCAAGAACGTTAATTACACGTCGAATCTTACGTGAAACACATTTTTATATATCATGATTTCTATGGTATTCCCTCTAAACTTTATGTGCCAAATTACTTTTCAGGGACTCATTTCCTCCTCTAATTTGAGCAAGAGGCACTGTTTCTTGTTCTGATACACTGCATCAAAGTATCATCTCATCATCAGATTCATCAGTCTCTCTCTCAGACTCATCTGGATTATTTCTGTTGACCAACTGAATGATCTCTTCATCAATCAAGACTGGGGATTAAGTAGAAAAACATGTAGCCACAATTACACTGAAATAAAGTCGGCATTGAGTCCCGAGGTATCATATATGATAACCAATAGTTTAAAGCTTATAAATCGTTTGTGACATTAATTCATAGTTCTCTACTAACTGAAGATTATCTGTACCGTTTTTGCTCGGCATTAAAGGATGTGAAAATACATGTAATTAATAAAAGGTATATCTTTACCTTTATTTCGCCGAGACATGTTATACAGTCGCAGAATCCGAAGTTTCCAGTCAGTTCTGCCAAGTCATGATGCTCGGCAGTAGGACAAACACGCTGACGCAAGTGCGATGTCTATTGTAGGCGATACCACAAGCCAGAAAAAGTGAGCTGCGTACGCGAGCGAGCGAAAAATAAAGCGGGAGGGGTATCATACACGATACCTTGGGAGTGAAGAGGATATCTTCCATCGCCATTATCTAAAGTATTATTATATATACAGGCAGGGTGTTTAGACGTGGTTTCTCGCCATATTTCACTGTTTCATGTCTCACCATTCCCCATTCGGTATCTGTGTTGGCTTAGATTTACTTACTTGGCGGTCGTGAAATAATTTGCAGCCTCTTGAGTTCTCGCCACGAGTGGGCCCTCACCGCACGCGCGAGCCATCAGGGGCCTCTCTCCCGGGAAATACCACTCGCAGTAACCCTTCAGCCTACCTGCTGCTCACCTGACAGCCACCTTACTTCGTGGCCCGCATATTCTGCCAACAGCGGAGATTGCTTTGTCGTCTGCTGGCGAGACTGACAGCTGCACACGCCACCTCCTCGCGAGCTGTCCTCGCCAGTGTCGGCGCTCGGGACACGTCATTTGTCAAACCAACGCGCATCCAGCCGCGACTGTCTTTCATCTTACAATAATTACACTTACAGTACATCTTCCATCCATACTTTTCCTGTGAACGGAACAGAAAAAAAGTCCACAGGTGCGAGTAGGATTCGCGCACTGAGGGTTCCGTTCAAATGGTTCAAATGGCTCTGAGCACTATGGGACTTAACAGCTGTGGTCATCAGTCCCCTAGAACTTAGAACTACTTAAACCTAACCAACCTAAGGACATCACACACATCCATTCCCGAGGCAGGATTCGAACCTGCGACCGTAGCAGTCGCGCGGTTCCGGAGTGCGCGCCGAGAACCGCGAGACCACCGCGGCCGGCGAGGGTTCCGTGCGAACTTAATTATTTATACAGGGTTTTACAAAAAGGTACGGCCTAACTTTCAGGAAACATTCCTCACACACAAAGAAAGAAAATATGTTATGTGGACATGTGTCCGGAAACGCTTACTTTCCATGTTAGAGCTCATTTTATTACTTCTCTTCAAACCACATTAATCATGGAATGGAAACACATAGCAACAGAACGTACCAGCGTGACTTCAAACACTTTGTTACAGGAAATGTTCAAAATGTCCTCCGTTAGCGAGGATACATGCATCCACCCTCCGTCGCATGGAATCCCTGGTGCGCTGATGCAGCCCTGGAGAATGGCGTATTGTGTCACAACCGACCACAATACGAGCACGAAGAGTCTCTACATTTGGTACCGGGGTTCCACAGACAAGAGCTCTCAAATGCCCTCATAAATGAAAGTCAAGAGGGTTGAGGTCAGGAGAGCGTGGAGGCCACGGAATTGGTCCGCCTCTACCAATCCATCGGTCACCGAATCTGTTGTTGAGAAGCGTACGAACACTTCGACTGAAATGTGCAGGAGCTCCATCGTGCATGAACCACATGTTGTGTCGTACGTAGAGTATCCCGTATGAAATCATGATAACGTGCTCCATTGAGCGTAGGTGGAAGAACATGGGGCCCAATCAAGACATCACCAACAATGCCTGCCCAAACGTTCACAGAAAATCTGTGTTGATGACGTGATTGCACAATTGCGTGCGGATTGTTGTCAGCCCAGACATGTTGATTGTGAAAATTTACAACTTGATCACGTTGGAATGAAGCCTCATCCGTAAAGAGAACATTTGCACTGAAATGAGGATTGACACATTGTTGGATGAACCATTCGCAAAAGTGCACCCGTGGAGGCCAATCAGCTGCTGATAGCGCCTGCACACGCTGTACATGGTACGGAAACAACTGGTTCTCCCGTAGCACTCTCCATACGGTGGCGTGGTCAACGTTGCCTTGTACAGCAGCAACTTCCCTGACGCTGACATTAGGGTTATGGTCAACTGCACGAAGAATTGCCTCGTCCATTGTAGGTGTCCTTGTCGTTCTAGGTATTCCCCAGTCGCGAGTCATAGGCTGGAATGTTCCGTGCTCCCTAAGACGCCGATCAATTGTTTCGAACGTCTTCCTGTCGGGACACCTTCGTTCTCGAAATCTGTCTCGATACAAACGTACCGCGCCACGGCTATTGCCCCGTGCTAATCCATACATCAAATGGGCATCTGCCAACTCCGCATTTGTAAACATTGCACTGACTGCAAGACTACGTTCGTGATGAACACTAACCTGTTGATGCTACGTACTGATGTGCTTGATGCTAGTGCTGTAGAGCAATGAGTCGCATGTCAACACAAGCACCGAAGTCAACATTACCTTCCTTCAATTGGGCCAACTGGCGGTGAATCGAGGAAGTACAGTACATACTGAAACTAAAATGAGCTCTAACATGGAAATAAAGCGTTTCCGGACACATGTTTACATAACATCTTTTCTTTATTTGTGTGTGAGGAATGTTTCCTGAAAGTTTGGCCCTACCTTTTTGTAACACTCCGTATATACAGCTCATCCATTCCAGTGATGGAGAATCTAGACCACTTTTGCCTGTTATAGACATTGATTCCACAAGATGTCGGTCCCAGAGATTCCAAGACTTTCGGGAATGTTTTAATTTCAAGTCTGACGTCGGATAACAAATGACAAAAGAAATATCTTTTCTTTTGTTATAACCACGAATTAACAGTATTCTGTTTTTTCTCTTTACTTGTATATTGACCTCTCGCTTCTCGAGCAAATTTAATGATTTTACAACAATGGTAAGTACCCACTATGTTTTGATGAGTGAGTTTTCGAGTACACAAACATGTGACATAAAGGGCCGTGTCTTTTGTTTGCACTGACTAAGAAGCTTACGTTTATTAGATCGCCATGGGACTGTAGACCTTAGTAGGTGACATAAACTGTTATTTGATATGTCTACCTGTTCCTGAAAAAAAGCAAGCTTAACAAAGCGACTGGCAGGCAGACTGCCAAATAACAAATGATAAAAAAAATTTCTTGTCATATAATTGCAAATTCACAATTTCTTCGTTTTTCCCTTTGGTTGTACTGTCAAACCTCGCTTCTTGCCAAATTTTATGACTTTAGACCAACGGGAAGTACAATATAGGATTTGATGTCTGAGTTTTCTTAGCATCAAAATATGTGACATTAATAGCAGTATCTTTTGATTGTATTGACTTAGACGCTAACACTTATTACATCGCCAGGGAACTTGTCACGTTGAACGATTCTCTTTAGTCATCTTTGGTCCCGTTTTTGCAGGATCTTTTTCCGGTCGCAGCGATGTCGGTGATGTGATATTTTATTGGATTCAAATGGCTCTGAGCACTATGGGACTTAACATCTATGGTCATCAGTCCCCTAGAACTTAGAACTACTTAAACCTAACTAACCTAAGGACAGCACACAACACCCAGTCATCACGAGGCAGAGAAAATCCCTAATCCCGCCAGGAATCGAACTTTTATTGGATTCCTGACATTCACAGTACACTCATGAAGTGGTCGTACGGGAAAATCCCCACTTCATCGCTAACTCGGAGATACTATATCCCATCGCTCGTGCGCCAACTGTAATGTCATGTTCAAACTCACTTAAATCTTGATAACCTGCCATTGTTGCAGCAGTAACCGATCTAACAACTGTTTCAGACACTTGTTGTCTTATATAGGCGTTGCCGACCGCAGCGCCGTATTCTGCCTGTTTACATATCTCTGTATTTGAATACGCATGCCTATACCAGTTTATTTGGCGCTTCAGTGTAAAATGTGTTCCAAATTTGACTGAAATTGTCCCAGGGATTTAGGCTGAGCTTATCACCCATGACTTTCCTTGCATACTCACATGTCAAATATATTTCACACATATTTAACATATTTCACGCGTATTTGTACACATATTTCCTCTGTACGTTTAGTGAATTTCGCCCTGCAATTTCATTTTGACGCAGCGTAATGTTTATGACGTCGTGTCTGCTTAACTATGTGTTGTAGAATGATATAATTTTGCCTACTGGTCCTAAACTCGTTGTGAATAGAGTTATTAGTAAAGAAATAATCAATTAAGACGTCATACATGACGCGGCCGTTTCTCACGCATCTCAGTGTTTGTTGTCGTATCTGTGGTGTCACCGCCAGACACCACACCTGCCAGGTGGTAGCTTTAAATCGGCCGCGGTCCATTAGTACATGTCGGACCCGCGTGTCGCCACTGTCAGTGATCGCAGACCGAGCGCCACCACACGGCAGGTCTCGAGAGACTTACTAGCACTCTCCCCAGTTGTACGGACGACTTTGCTAGCGACTACACTGACGAAGCCTCGCTCCTTTGCAGAGCAGATAGAATAGCCTTCAGCTAAGTCTATGGCTACGACCTAGCAAGGCGCCATAGCAATTGATAGTTATCGTATGAAGCATGTCTCATCAAGAACGATGTATACAAATGATGGATTAAAGTTAAGTATTCCAGAAGCTACGTACTTTTCTTTATAGCATTCATTACGTATCCTGTTTCAGAGCTCACGACAATCTGCGTGAGCTTAACGCGTGCCTTTCGGCTACTTCCGAGTGGCGTGGCTGTCTTGCTACGACACTACAGTATCTACTGCTCAAACGTGTCGTTGAATGACGTATTTTTGTAGGTACATTCTGCGGCATATGTTGATACTATCTGCGAAATATGTTGCGAGGAAGTCATACATTAAAACTTCATGCATGATGGGGCAATTTTTTTCTCGCAGCTCACTATTTGGCGGTATTTCTCCTGAACTACGTATCGTAAAATGTCATATTTTTGTAGGTACATTCAGCAGCAAATGTGGATACAGGCCGCGAAAATGGTTGCGAGTAGTGTCAATAGCAACGAAGTAATAAATTTAAAGGTCTTTCACGATGCGATAGTTTTTGACGCATTCAGTGTTTATGACGTCATATCTCCTGAACTAAATGTCGTACAAGGATTTAATTTCTCTGGTACATTCAGTGGTATATGTGAATACTGTCTGCAAAACGTATCACGAATACAGCTAGTAGTAAAGAAGTAATAAATTAAAACGTCATGCTTCATGCGGCAGTTTTACTGCACGAGCAGCGAAAATGTAGTTAGCGACAGTCTTTTTCCCTTTCATCATTCTGTGGGAGTAGTCAGCGAGAGAAAGTTTTGTAAGGGTTCGAAATTATATGTGAAACTTTTTGCAAGTCTAAGTGGTGTCATTCTGAAATACTGGATAACTAAAATATAGGTACTCTCGCGTCGCGAGCTACACTGCTTTTTCACCCACACTCCCACCCCTTCGATAGGTGGATGGTTCTTACCCGCATTGTGATTCTTTCCAGACAGTAAGTGATATGTGTACCAAGTTTGGTTGAAATCGGTCCAGTGGTTTAGGGGGAGATGGAGAACATACGAAGGTTGCCCAGAAAGTAATGCACCGCACATTTTTTTCTCAGCCGAAAACAATGCTACGAATTCGAAACGTTATGTATGTGTTATCTGAAGTCTCCTGAGCGAGCGCGCCTAGTTTCCGTCACTTCCGACACATAGCGTAGCTGCAGGACAGTTTCAAAATAGCGTCTGCAGGTGATTTACGTTACAAGTAACGTGCCACAATTGAATTTCTCCGTGCAAAGAAAGAAACTGTAGGGAATATTCACAAACGCTTGTGCGAAGTCTGTAGATCATCATCTGTCGACAAAAGTACGGTTAGTCGCTGGGCACGGAGGGTGAGGTCATTAGAAGGCGGTCCAGGGATGCTCCACGATTTGCAGCGGTCGGGGAGACCATCCACGGCTCTCACACGTGACAGGTTGCAGTGAGCTGACGTTGTCATGCGCGAGGACAGACATTCGTGGAAGATATTTTGAAGACGATGAGGAGGTGATTCACAGAGTGAAGCACTGGTTCCGCCTCCAGGACAAGAATTGGTACCGACAGGACATACACGCCCTTGTTTCGTGCTGGAGGAACGCCATAGAACATGTGGGGCGGCGGATGCGTTGGAATAAGAATAAATCTACTGTTGTATAAACGCTTGCGTGTTGAATCAGTTTCTAGCTTTTAGAATGTTGTTAATGCTGTCTTTTGCCGTTCTCAACACTGGCTCTCTATTTACTTCGTGGCCCCCAGAAAGTGATTTAATAAAACTTGGAGCCAGTAAATAGATATCCTAGTGCCCACTTTACCTGAGAATGTTCTTATAGCTGCAGCTTATAGCTCTGAGGAATTAGGAGATTGTCCGGGATTTCTAATCAAAAACGGTTTTCCAAAATAGTTGAGTATATTCTGAAATTCACTGATAAAAACCACAAGTATCCCTACAACCTAACTAACAGAGCAGTTCAGAGTCTAATGCGCTGATGCAACTATAAATGTCCGAATTAAATGTTAAAAAAGAATGCTCGCCATAATTTGATGAAAATACTTCATCAAACGCCACGCTAAATATTTGGTAGAATGTCTGTCCCGCGACGGCACGTGAAAATACGACAATACGCAAACTGAAGCTAGATAATAAAAATCATTCCAGAATTAACACTTCACATGAAATGTTTTCATGGTTCCGCGTATCTCTAGTAACTTAATACGGCACCCGAGGCTGTTTGTAGCAGATACACTGATGCGACGCGACTACCGACACAGATGGCGTGTCATTCAGCGTCTGGAGAGAACTGGGGCCTTGCTTCCTCGCGCAGTGTTCTTATATATAAAGCCGCGGTGCGGACGGCTGAGGGATCGCCTGATCTTTCCGGCTCTCTCGACTAGCCGCTGGGCTAGTAACGCACTACTTCAAGTTACATAATAATTTATAGCTTCTTTCGCTGATGGCCGAAGAAGCTCTTAATTTAAACGTGCATTCAGCACGCAGGTAAGTATTGATAATAAAATTTTGACGTGGCTAAGTTAAATATTCTGGGCGAGAGAATTAATTTAATTGCCCTGCACGCACTAGATGAGCTCTGAACTGGCCCTGTTGAGATCCGCTATCGCTATAATTTTATAGGTATTAAAAAGAAACTTTACACATCTTCATAATCATAGCGGACCTCCAACCTATTTAAATCTAAACATCCTAGCCTTATTTACTAGCCTACTTAATCTATCTTGCTTCCTTCAGTTTTGAGACGAAAACCACAAAATCATGAATTTCTACTAAAGTCTTAATTTGTGAAATCCAAAGTACTGTTTTTATTAAATCATTATGAAAGATGAATCTAAATATAAATTTTGAAGTCTCTAGCTCTGTTCTGTTGCGCCAATGATTTTTCCATAAAAACGTCCAAATCTCGGAAATGGCTGAAGTTATCGAACTGATATTTAACACACATTAATTTAATATTATTTCTGACATGCTAGAAAAGTTTTAGTTCATTTGCTTGATTTTTAAGGTATTGCGCAACATTTATGACGTCAGAGCTAGTTACAGCAGACTGACTTGCACATAATGGAAACTGATGTGAATTTACTACAGCGTGAGTAGGCTGCTTCCCTACATCACCCTCTACTTAAATTTTTTTGTCTATGAATGTTAATGAATGAAAAAAAATTTAATTACAAAAAGGGAAGCAAGAGTACAGTTTAACTCCCTATGAAAATTCAAAATTGAAATATAAACCTGTAGAAACATTAAAGAAAACTGATTACCTACATTAATTATTTAAATTGTAGGCATGTTCACTGCCTTTTAAACAATGTCATTACTCAAATTTTTAAAGCAAAGTCATGAAATATTTTGGCATACATATTGCCTTAGACAAACAAACACATATAAATTGAAAAATTATGAAAATCTTAGATCCATTAAATACATTAAATACATTTTTACATACACAAATTCAAAGAAAATAACATGACACATAAACAGATGATTATCTCTTAGCAGTCTTTTCTAAACCTGAAAGAAAAGTTCACAAATAATTTTTACACACGTGGTTGTAGCCGCTTTGGCTGGCGTCCTACACTTCCATTCACAAGGGTAGAGGAGGGGAAGTTGCTATGGTGTGCGTCCTTCACGTTCTCTCTAAATTACATGGGGGAAAGGGGAGGGGTCACTGTGAGTTGTGTCCAAGTCACTCCACGCTTTCACGCAGCTACCAGGCTGCCGTTATCTGGTTTGTCCTGTAGAACAAACAAAAAGAGTGCCTCAGACTCTGTTCACTTAATATCTAAGGCTGGGTCACAATGAAATGGGGATATATACATTTTATCCTTCAGTATGTTGCTGGAACAAAGTTAACAGAATTTTTTTTCAATTCTACTCTCGTGGTTACTTAACTGTCATAAAATCGTTAAACAAGTAGCTCAAAACGCCGTCAATGACGTACTTGAGAAAATTTATGCTCAAGGCATATAATCATAAATCATATTTAATCTGAATTTATTATTTCTGGGCCGGAACACTGAACCAATGCTCGGTACATTCCTGACAAATCTGCATCTTATTTACTTAACTGACTCATCTTTGATTACTTTATTCTTAGAAATAGTATGAGTATGATTAGTGGTTGTTTTCTCAGCTTCCATGTACATGTGAGTAACTTTTGGTAATAGTACAGTTTTGAGTGTTCAAAACACACTACGTTTAGTTGACTACTGAATCCACTTATTGGTCCTCAGCTGTTGTCAGTTCCACATCTGAAATTACGTACTTACTTACTTTGAAGTGTATTTATGCTGAGCTAAAATAATGTTTCACGTCTGTCATTATGTACTTACTTACTTTGCTAGTGTATGAACTTATTTAACACCCACTGTATTAACATTTAAAGCATAGGATAGCACATTTATTTCATAGTCATAGTGTATTGCAGCTGATTAGTTTGCTCACGTGGCAATCCATTTCCACTCGATCGGACGCTGAAACCACAGGTAGTCTCTCTCGGACCTACCACTAAAGTGCATCAAGTAATTATGGACGAGCGTAATGCTAAATTCCTTAAACCTATAGGACACCATGAGCTATTCTGTCTCATCTAACATAAGGGTACCTATGGTCGCATTCACGCCTCCAACTCATAACCTCAATACGTGTAGGTGTATCCTGTCACACACTACACTAAAATAATGGCCAGCTCCAACCTTATAAATACTTCAGGGACGTGTCCTTCACGTCTCAACCACAAACACTGCTCAATTCCATTACACTGCCTTTCCTTGCTATACCAGGTGAGTTTATCCTTACAACTTATCTGCATATTTTTCATAACACTAAGCAATCTCTTTTATTATTTATTAGTTAGCTCTAATGCATACACTAGGTTTCACTACCACTTCAGATCCTGCTTGTACATGAATTCATACATCTTTTTAAATTATTGTTGGTGGACCATTTCCAATAAAACAACACTTTGTACTTACTATATTACCAGGGTACTATACATAATTGTTACTCAAGTACATTTTATATCTTAATTACGTCATACTTCTCTATTGTTTGTCACTATTAGGTTTGTCACATTAGGTATTTTTCTTCACTAATCGGTAGATAGAATGGTTACATAACTCATGGCTTGACAGTCATGACAGAAAATTTTCATGTCTGGAAAGAAGAGGTCGAAATTTTTGTAGATAGGAAAGATGAAGAGTGAGTGAGACCTGAAATGGAAAGAAGATCTCACACAGCTGGGACTGCACAGCTGCCACACTGTGTAGAGGTTAAAGAACAACCCCCTCCCTACAGCATTCATTAGTTTAATGCTGTAAAGAAGAGTTATAACGGAAAATTTTATGTATGAAAGAAAAGGTCGAAATTTTTTGAAGACAGGAAAGAGGAAGAATGAGTGAGACCTGAAAGGGAAAGAAGATCTCACACAGCTGGGACTGCACAGCTGCCACACTGTGTAGAGGTTAAAGAACAACCTCCTCCCTACAGCAATCATTAGTTTAATGCTGTAAAGAAGAGTTAGAAATTTTAGGTGGATAGAAAAGATGAAGAGTGAGTGAGACCTGAAATGGAAAGAAGATCTCACACAGCTGGGACTGCACAGCTGCCACACTGTGTAGAGGTTACAGAACAACCTCCTCCCTACAGCATTCATTAGTTTAATGCTGGCTTGATTATCATAACGGAAAATTTTGTGTTGGAAAGTAGAGGTCGAAATTTTTGGGGATAGGAAAGATGAAGATTGAGTGAGACCTGAAATGGGAAAGAAGATCTCACACAGCTGGGACTGCACAGCTGCCACACTGTGTAGAGGTTAAAGAACAACCTCCTCCCTACAGCATTCAGTGGCTACCTATGAATCTGGCAGGTCGATCTGAAAATACTTTATGACGCCTTTTTAGAACCTGTCTCAGTTCTTCCTTTTGATTGGCTGAAATCCTATCGATTTCCTGCAATTTAGTTTTTATTTTGTCTAAAATAATTGCTTCTTCTTCTTCTTCTGTATTCAGCTTATTGTTATTAAGATTAACACCTTCGTCCCAATACCTCCTATTTTTCAGAACTCGTATAGGCAGCTCCCAAGTTTCATGATCAGTTACTACATGTTTATCACTAAAAGGTACTATAATTACTCCGGTTATTGGCAAGACCATTTTTAACTGGCTTCTTTCAAAATCAACAACACTCTGATATTTCGACAAGAAATCTATGCCAATTAAAACCTCAATACTGAGATTGTTTACAATTAAACATGGATGATCAATTAAATTACCATTAATGTTAAAGGGTAGTAAAGCTTCTTGCTTTACCGTTTTTGAAACCTTGCCAGTAGCACCAATTATTCTTAGTCCTGATACCCTCATTACTGTAAGCTTGTCTTTACCAGGTAATGCATCAAAGAAGGACTGACATATTGCACTCACCTCACTTCCACTGTCTAAGAGACAAAGTACATTGATACCCAACATATTCACTATTATTATAGGGTGGCTTATTCTAGGTTGTACAGGTGGTTCCTCACATTCATCTAATAGTTCCTTTTGGATTTGTCTCCAACTAAAGTGATCGACATCTGTCTTCATTACATTTAGGTCACAGTGTGTAGGGGTTTCCTGAATTACATTTTCAGCTGCCTTTTCCAGTCGGTCTATTAATTTTAAATCGAAACACCGCACGACTTCATTACATTTAGTTTGCTGAACATGACCCAAATTACTGTAGTCTGAGCGATTCTGCGCCTCCAGACCGGGCATAACATTAGTTACAGCTAAACCACTTTCACCATTATCGTCGGTTTCCTTCTCAAGTGACAACTGGTCACAGCTACTGGGTTCATCGACCCCCAACAGGCTACCCTCTACATTCTCACTTATCTCCTGTCCTAAATCTATTAGTACATTATCAACATCCTGCACAGGCACTTTAGATAAGAGCACATCATCCTCATCGTAAATATAAGCATAAATTTCTTCTGCTTCTTCACCTGTCAATTCAGTATTTTGTAGCTCATCCCTACTGTTACACTGCTGCGCCTTCTCTTTCTCTTCCCACTTAGAAAGCGTCTCTAACACGGTATCTATCAAATACTGTGAGTGATCTAATATTTCTGTTGTATCCTTAGGTGCTATCGACTCTTCATCCACATGTTCAGTTTGAGTATTCTGATCTGTCTTACCAATTCCCTTAACTACTGGCTTAGGAAAAGTAACCGCCTGGTGAGCGCCAGTGTCCTCATAGACGGGAACTAGTTTTCCTGCCTCGGCCTACTGCTGTTTCCTTTAGTTTCATTATAGTTAGCTGGCATAGCCTTACCTTCCGTACTGTTGTTTACATGCATATTTCTGTTTGGAACAAAATTATTATCCCTTGGACGCCAATGTTGGTTCGGATAATTATTTCCCCAATTCCTACCTCTCTTAGGATGGCGAACACCTACTGTTCTGATGTTTACATTGCCATTTTGCTCGTTCCTAAAATTACTACTATTGTTATTAGCATTTCTGTTATTACGTGCTTGCTCCTCAGTGGCAGCAACACGTTCTACACGTTCCAAATACTCAATGAAACGATCCAGATTGTCTCTAGGGGCAGATATAATTCTAGTTTGCCAATACCATGGCAGTTTGGCTTCAAGACCCAGTATTATCATTTCAGGTTTCAGCTTTTCCGCCAAATGTGACAAACGTGAGATCCATGACCTAGCAAACTCTTTAATTGATTCCTTACCTGCATTGAAGCGTTTTCCACTCCAAAATTCTCTCAACACTTCATTTTGCTTATTGCTAGACCAATATTCATTAATAAAAGCTGTTTTAAATTCCGCTAATGTTTTACATTTCAACATAACATCAGCTGACCAACGCATGGCGTCACCTGCTAAATGGCTTCTAATAAATGAGATTTTCTCTCGCTCAGACCAAGTTGGTGGAATCACATCTTCAAAATCGTTCCAGAAATCTAGCGGGTGGATATTTTTATCTGGATCGAACCGCAAGAACTGCCGACACCCGATAAAAGCGGCGTTTGCAGCTACAACTTGTTGTATACTACCATTACCAGAAGTTACTGAAGCTACTTTACTCTCAATGTTAGCAATGTTAGTACTTATATTTTCTACTTTCATTTCAACATTATCTACTCTTTGCACAATATGAGTAGTGTCAGTTTTAATTGCTTTTACTTCTGCTTGACATATGTTTACTTTTATATTAACATCTTTAAATTTATCTGAGCACAGTTCAGACTCCGCCTCGATCTTTTCTGTTAACTTGTGCTCCAGCTTCGCATCTTCCATTTGGAAGTCTTTGCGAACCTCAGCAACTTCGGATTTAACTGTTTTATACATTTCAGAAAACTGTTGAGCAACCTTTTTCTTAATATCCTCATGATTGCAATCAATTTTATAGTTCAAACTGTCTAGATCCTCTTTCAACTTATTGCAACCAGCCTTGAAGGTATCGTCCATTACCTCCAACCGCTTATTAAAACTTGTTTGGCTGGCCACAATCTCAGACTTTAATTCAGCTGTCATTCTAGCATTACTGGCTGACATTTTTGCATTACTGGCAGCTATTGCTTGTAATATAACATTTAGATCAACAGCCCCAGCATCTTTGGTTTGCTCACTAGCTGGCTTTTTATCACACTCAGGTGACGAAAAACTAGCTCCAATACCAGAATCATCAAAACTAAATGAAACTTCTGATTGATTAGTCATATCTAACTGCTCCTTCTTAAACTCTACCATCTCTGATGACTGTTTCATTTTTAATTCATCAGAGAAACTATCATCCAATAAATTTACAATTTCTACTTTCTGCTTCACTACAGGGGTCTCTATTATTGAATCATTGCCCCTTCGCACACTACTGTCAGGAGACAATACTTCATATTTCACTTTAACATTACTACTTTCATGCATATTTACACTCGAACCGTTGTCTGGATTTACAGTTCCCTCAACAGACATAGGTTCTGATATAAGTTTAACCTCAGTTTCTTTTGGCGGTTCCATCGCCGACAGTCTTTTAGTGCAGGTTAGTAAAATTTTTAACAGCTTTTCACTTAACTTAGTTCCTTCTGCACGACGTATGGCGTTGCCGGCGCGGCGTACCAGGATTCCTGATGCGACGTGGCACGTTGAACTGCAGACGGCTCTCCGACGGCTGTTGTGTGTTTGCGTGGCCCGCAATTGCAGGCTCTGCGTCGGCTGCTCCAGCGAACGACTGCGGTACGGCGAAACTGGCTTCTCGCGATGCTGGCAGCACCGCTAGACTCAGTGCCAGCTCCGTCAATCCAGATGCGTTGTTAATCCAATTGCGTCGTCCACATGAACACGTAACACTTTCACTGTTTTATACTCAGTTGCGTGTCGCATTCCACTCGCGAATCCGAATAGTTAAAAATCACTTTCACTTAGTTGATTTCCCGGCCGATGCACCATATGTGGGGCGGCGGATGCGTTGGAATAAGAATAAATCTACTGTTGTATAAACGCTTGCGTGTTGAATCAGTTTCTAGCTTTTAGAATGTTGTTAATGCTGTCTTTTGCCGTTCTCAACACTGGCTCTCTATTTACTTCGTGGCCCCCAGAAAGTGATTTAATAAAACTTGGAGCCAGTAAATAGATATCCTAGTGCCCACTTTACCTGAGAATGTTCTTATAGCTGCAGCTTATAGCTCTGAGGAATTAGGAGATTGTCCGGGATTTCTAATCAAAAACGGTTTTCCAAAATAGTTGAGTATATTCTGAAATTCACTGATAAAAACCACAAGTATCCCTACAACCTAACTAACAGAGCAGTTCAGAGTCTAATGCGCTGATGCAACTATAAATGTCCGAATTAAATGTTAAAAAAGAATGCTCGCCATAATTTGATGAAAATACTTCATCAAACGCCACGCTAAATATTTGGTAGAATGTCTGTCCCGCGACGGCACGTGAAAATACGACAATACGCAAACTGAAGCTAGATAATAAAAATCATTCCAGAATTAACACTTCACATGAAATGTTTTCATGGTTCCGCGTATCTCTAGTAACTTAATACGGCACCCGAGGCTGTTTGTAGCAGATACACTGATGCGACGCGACTACCGACACAGATGGCGTGTCATTCAGCGTCTGGAGAGAACTGGGGCCTTGCTTCCTCGCGCAGTGTTCTTATATATAAAGCCGCGGTGCGGACGGCTGAGGGATCGCCTGATCTTTCCGGCTCTCTCGACTAGCCGCTGGGCTAGTAACGCACTACTTCAAGTTACATAATAATTTATAGCTTCTTTGGCTGATGGCCGAAGAAGCTCTTAATTTAAACGTGCATTCAGCACGCAGGTAAGTATTGATAATAAAATTTTGACGTGGCTAAGTTAAATATTCTGGGCGAGAGAATTAATTTAATTGCCCTGCACGCACTAGATGAGCTCTGAACTGGCCCTGTTGAGATCCGCTATCGCTATAATTTTATAGGTATTAAAAAGAAACTTTACACATCTTCATAATCATAGCGGACCTCCAACCTATTTAAATCTAAACATCCTAGCCTTATTTACTAGCCTACTTAATCTATCTTGCTTCCTTCAGTTTTGAGACGAAAACCACAAAATCATGAATTTCTACTAAAGTCTTAATTTGTGAAATCCAAAGTACTGTTTTTATTAAATCATTATGAAAGATGAATCTAAATATAAATTTTGAAGTCTCTAGCTCTGTTCTGTTGCGCCAATGATTTTTCCATAAAAACGTCCAAATCTCGGAAATGGCTGAAGTTATCGAACTGATATTTAACACACATTAATTTAATATTATTTCTGACATGCTAGAAAAGTTTTAGTTCATTTGCTTGATTTTTAAGGTATTGCGCAACATTTATGACGTCAGAGCTAGTTACAGCAGACTGACTTGCACATAATGGAAACTGATGTGAATTTACTACAGCGTGAGTAGGCTGCTTCCCTACAAACAGGGTGGAGACTACGTGGAAAAATAGGGTGTGTAGACAAAACACCAATCTTTCGTGTGTGTAATTCTCATTATTTTCAACAAAGAAACGTTGAAGAAAAAAAAAACGGCCATTACTTTCTGGGCAACCCTCGTACATACATATGAACATCCATTTTTGTAATTTGTATGGACGCATGAAATGCAGATGTAACTGCACACTGTATATTATAATGGTTAATGAATGGAAAATATATCATTTGAAAGCAGAGTCCCGAAGCATTCCTCGTTGTAGCACGAGTCTTAAAGATCACTAACAACTCGCACGTACCTTAGCTGAAAACGGCATACAAACCGGAAAATAATTTGGCTGCTGAAAGCTGTTTCTAGAAATGTTTTGTCTGCTGAAGACACCTCAGTTTAAATATATTTCGAATAGATTACAAGTAAACGTCTTGCATTCATAAACAAAGCTATTGCGAGCACATGTGCAAATAAACATTGAAGATCGAAGGACTGAAAACTGTTTTCGAGAGGAAAAGAATTCAGAGGAGAATTTAACTCAGTTACTGCTCAGAAATTATACATAAAATCTTACGAGTAACACTTGCAAATGTCCGCAGGCGGACCATATAGCTGTACAGAACCACACATTTACAAAGGACAGAAAAATAACACCAATAATCGCATAATATTATTTAAAGAGTGGGAAAGGAATATGCAAAGCGCCCTATATGCCAGAATGACTTGATAAAAAATATATTTATCCTCACATGTTCTAACAAAGACCTAAATCGAATAAAGAGCTCTCACTCCACACGTGACTACACAACTGCAGAAGCACGTCCCATAAATGAACCTGAAAAATTATGTAATATAGAATTACGTCAGTGCAGTGAGAGCAAGCAGCAGTGTCGCCCGTAATCCTGGGTGGCGTAGCTTCAAACGCCCATCTCAGAATCACAAAAGAAATGTATGTATTTTACATGTCCGCAGTAGGCAGAACGATGATCACAGCGTAAGGCAGGCAGAAATTCTAAGTGGAGAATAGAACGACAGAGAATGTCCATCAAACCGCACTGCCTAACCGAACTCAAACCCTCTGGCCCAAGCTGCATGATTACACGTTCAAAATAGTGACTAAAAGCATTCCTTACACTACTCAACAAAATATAAGGTTACACTAGGAGACGAAAACATTGACTAGAGGACCTTAGTCATACGAATGCTTCGCAACGCACTTACTGATACATTATATGAAAAATGGTTATAATAGATGGCTTTCAACTGCAAAGACGCCATTTAAACCCTCATTTGTATAGCAGAATGCTGGAACAGATTGAAGCAGACGGCGTTTTCAGAAACGTTGGATGTACCATGAAGTCATTTCAGAGATCCGGTGACAGTTTTGATACGCAGTAACTGCCGGCTGTAGACCAATACTAGATCGACCATAAGTAACCATGCCGCAATAGGGCTTCTTCTGCTCGGTAAAATCCAAAGACGTCTGCAAGACAATTGTACCCTGAGTTTCCAAAGGCATCAGAAGTTACTGTTTCCCAGCAACCTGTGTACCGATGAGCACGTGGCCTATAAGGCGTTTCTCGTTACGGCGGTATCTTCTCATGAAATTCCAATAACCAACTTTCTCCTCCGAATGCGAAAATATTTTGTTGACGCCGACCTGCATAGAGAGAAACGAGCATCGTAATAAAATTAGGGAAATCAGAGCTCGCACGGAAAGATATACGAGTAGGTGTTCGTTTTCTCCGCGCGCTGTTCGAGAGTGGAATAACGGAGAATTTTTATGAAGGTGGCTCGATGAACCCTCTGCCAGGCACTTAAGTGTGATTTGCAGAGTATTCATGTAGTTGTAGATTCCAGAGATTAGACAATCGGAAAGATGACCATTTGATGGGGGTCAGCAGCATCAAGATCACAGATGAAGCCCACATCAGTTAGCAAATTTTCATCCAAATTTGACGAAAGGGGAATGGTAACTATTAGATTACAGAAACAGCATGGAAAGCGACCAGTTTTATGGTTGTGGGGGTCTTAATATATGGAGGAATCATGTTGGATGGCCGTTCGCATCTTCAAATTTATCTTGGTTGTCGGAAAAACTATTTTAAGGCATATAAGTACAGTGACAAAGTAATTCCACCAACTATGTGACTTTTCAGAGCTATTCACCTCCTCCTAGTGGAGGATAATGGCCTTCCACATGGCTATGATGTGGTTGATGAGTTCCTCGTAGGTGAAGGTACCCCAAGAACGGAAAGGCCAACGAGGTCTTACGTTCAGAATCCAACCAAGGACATCTGGGACGCTTTGGGTAGACGAACTGTAAACAGCTTCCTAGGGCTGCTCTAAGCCCTGAGAAGCTCTTTGTCAGGAGTACGATCGACGAATTACTGAACCATCTCACAGATCTCCGCAATTTTGCTGGCAAATATGATGTGCAGTTAGAACCATTAACTGTTTTATTATTGTTAATGACTTTTCTGATTTTCCTAATGTCACGTTTTGGACGCTGCTACATGCCAAGCTTTCCCTTAGTTTGCAATCTGTCAGAAGCCCTGTTTAGGAATCAAAGAGTTCTGTTGTTCTAACCGATCGAACATAGACTTGTTGCGTAGCCTGAATGAAACATCTATGCGTTTTTCTATGCTCAACTTGGAGTCTATCTTCGGAGAGCTAACACGAAATTCTTGCCTACTCTGTTTGGAAATACGTAAAACGCTTTTACTTCAGAAAAGCAATCAAGCTTAGATATAAATAGGCATTTCTTTTGTTCTCTCCTTTCAGACGAGATCGGGGAACGTTATTTTCTTCCACCTCTAATAACCCTCTGTTGACGTTAAGGCGCATAATAAGAAAAGCATAAAGAACACAAATAACAGGAAGCTGAGTGGATTCAGGTAAATTATGATTTGTGCAGGAAGAAGAGATTTAATCGTGCCTTCCAGATCTACGCAAAGCAAACAATCATTACGCTCGAAAATAACTCTCTGAGAGGAAGTGTCGTTTGTGAGGAGAATGTGGAACTGCACAGGATTAGAGTGAGATTGCTGCAACGTGATGCTGAAGACGGGTCAGGATATTAAAAACAAGGAGAAGGCCGATGCAGTGGCGTGTAGGGAGAATACGCCTGCGCCGGCCATAACAATTCTCTACGCAATTGGGAATTAGAATTTTCGAGAGAACACCCTTACATGACTACAAAGTGTTTATGAATAAAACGATAGAATTACAAAATTATTTTGTCAAATCAAAACGCTTCGTTAATCACAGACTGCTGTTAGCTTTGAACCGCATCTCAAATCTGAAAACACCTCAGACAACTCGTTAATCACATGGAAAATAAGTGCATTATACTATACATACACACAGTGAGAAAACAGACTGTGTGCAACTGGAAATATTCATCAAAACTAATATCTCTTGTAGAGACGTAAGTATGATATTCGCAGTTGAGCAGAAGTCGCGCAGGAGAAGGAAACGGACTTTCCTAACGTTAATTACCACTCGGTCAGGGAAAAAATACACTTCGATATTTACTTTAACTATAGTACGTAAATCAACGCACTCTAAATAGCCTCACATAACCTACATTAATTGTTTCTGTAAACTTAGTAATTTTCCACTGGTGCACATTGCGAGCAATTCTATCTTCTAGTGGATCTATAAGGAAATTACATACGTATGATAATACGTCACAAACAAAACTAAAAATATTTTTAGGCATTTCAGAGTACTCGATTGCTTGAAAAAAAATCAGATTAATGCGTATAATTGTAGTTCTAGTTAAAGTAATGCATGCTGTATATGCACAATTTTCTCGCGTTTCATTCTCGTGCAGATTTTTGTACAAATATAAAGCGAAATGCTCGTACACGGAAAACAATGTTCTTCTTCATTCCTACAGTTTGTCCTGCCGTAGCAAAATACATTTTTCTTTCTTAATCCATAAAGAAACATTATCTTTATTTCCGTTTCCGGATGCCACTGCTGTCATTAAACCTTTAACTCAGTTTGGGGAGGCAAGTTCTGTTCATCTGCCAGGGAACCGTGCCAGTTTTGTTCAGTGTCCTCCTGTCTTTGAAATGTTTTTGTGGTCTGTAGGTTTCTGAGATAGTGAACGAGATCAGCGTT
Organism: Schistocerca piceifrons; assembly: GCF_021461385.2. Taxonomy (NCBI): domain Eukaryota; kingdom Metazoa; phylum Arthropoda; class Insecta; order Orthoptera; family Acrididae; genus Schistocerca; species Schistocerca piceifrons. The sequence goes on from NC_060149.1 coordinate 130,261,940, forward strand.
TGTCTATACGGATGTGAAAACCACCCAAAATTTCCACTCAGGCTGGTTCGCTCATCCCGTCTCGCAAAATTTCACACTTAGCTTTACTGTATACAAGAAGGTGACACACATCATAATATTAGTGCTTTATTCAGTTTTTTCGATTTCCTATTACTGAAAACGGAAAATTAGAAATTATACAAGATGGTAGAACAAAACTGCAATTAACGTGTTACAAAAACGTGATTTAGAGAGGCCAACGAAAATATAAAAAGTAATTACCAGAACAATTTAAACCCATCTCATTCATAAACAAAATAGTTTTCCGGTTAATCCGTCACACTCAACACTTTCCTTTTAGAACCAGAGCACTGACAATGCAGATGTTCTCTCTGACAAGTGTCTTGGTTTATATCTCCAAATAATAACTCTTAGAAGAAGAAACTGCTGTAAGGGTATGATCGCTTTGTTACGCAATAGGAAATAATGCTCACGCGCATCTTAATGTTTCTGCTACTCGTAAAACATATGAAGTTCTGAGTATGCTTTTTATTTAAGTAATTCTAAATATTCTATTTCCTTTCAATAGTGAACTGACGATCAAAGTCTCCATTATCACCACAGCCCTCTTCCTCATGAGCGAGCTGACTTACCTCTCCGGGCAATAACGGAAGCAAGCCTCGAGCAACAGAGTTATACTACACAGCTAAAATCCCTAAAATATCAAGGAATCTTCGAAATGAAATTTAATTAGTGCTTGTTTTTAATAATTTCTGTAGTCTTTAACGTGAGTGGTTTATTGCCGCAGACCACAGAAGTCTCCCATGTTGTATCGTTAACACTTTTCAATGCAACTTGGAGGTAATTGGTTGGTTGGTTGGTTGGGGAAGGAGACCAGACAGCGTGGTCATCGGTCTCATCGGATTAGAGAAGGAAGTCGGCCGTGCCCTTTCAGAGGAACCATCCCGGCATTTGCCTGGAATGATGTAGGGAAATCACGGAGGTAATTGGGTTCTGTTATCACCTCGAGCATCGTGGCTGGAAGTCAACTGGATCAGTTACATAGAGTTACACGTCAAAGTAACTATGAAAAATTATTATACAATGATTTTTCGTTAGTTTCTTCAAAATCTAGACAGTGATAGACATTCAAACGAACCAGATGCCCAGACTGTAACTAGAAGATTCAAGTAATAACTTTCCCCGATACACGTCTATCCAAAGAAAATGTCATGGAGCATCATAATTCATAAATGATAGCGTAATGACGTCCTCGGGCGAGGATTTCGAACCAAAGCTAGCAGTCCTTGGCAATGACAGAAAAGTTCAGAAGACAGAGAGAGGGAGACGGGGACGGGCAGAGAGAGAGAGAGAGAGAGAGAAGAATGGAAGGTCAGGTTTTATGGTAAGTGAGTGTTCTTGTAACAAACAGCAATATAATAATGAGGGAACAGCTGAAGTTTAGGTGAGAGCTTTAATGCCGTGCAGAAGTCACAATGACCGACGGTTTACTCTTGATAAGCTATAAAGTCGAAAAACCTGTTGTTATTCTCGTGGGCCGGGAGCAATAATTGCAGCGAACAAGGGAAAAGGTTATTTATCTCACACGATGAAAGAAATACGCAGTGCAATGGCTAAATGTAAAAGACTGGAAGATAAATTTAATAATACAAAGTGGACGGTTATTAATACAGGGAGCTATTTTGGACAGGGACAATACACCATATAATGGTGAGGTATATATCGTAAGTCGAAACACCAATGAATTATTTTCTAGAAAGGCTCTGAGAAATAAATGGGCTCGCGACGAAAAAGCAAAGGATGCGGATAAGAGGGACAATTTAGCAGGGAAACACAGCACGGCCGAGGAGCTGTTCCGTGTCTTAGTTCTGTGGCTGTATTCAGGCGGCTGCTATGTTAAACGCGACACGCCGTAAGTTATCGCGCTTTAGAACTCCGCGCACGCACGGCCAGCGACACTCTCACCCACACACGGCGATACCGAGAAATACGGCGCCCGCACCACGCTAAGGAAATGGATCAGCACGCCGCAGCCGTTCGCGTTCCGCAACAACACACACCAGAGAGATTGGTCAGTGCGAGCAGTGGGGTTGCAAAGACAGTGCACTGTTACGATAAAGTTCGTTTTTAGTGCGTCAATAGGCGGGTCACACAGCTGATAGTCGACTATGCGAAATAATGCCGCGCCTTCGTATTCCACACTACTGGCCATTAATATTGCTACACCAAGAAGAAATGCAGATGATAAACGGGTATTCATTGGACAAATATATTATACTAGAACTGACATGTGATTACATTTTCACGCAATTTGGGTGCAGAGATCCTGAAAAATCAGTACCCAGAACAACCACCTCTGGCCGTAATAACGGCCTTGATACGCCTGGGCATTGAGTCAAACAGAGCTTGGATGGCGTGTACAGGTACAGCTGTCCATGCAGCTTCAACACGATATCACAGTTCATCAAGGGTAGTGACTGGTGTATTGTGACGTGCCAGTTGCTCGGCCACCATTGACCAGACGTTTCCAATTTGTGAGAGATCTGGAGAATGTGCTGGCCAGGGAAGCAGTTGAACATTTTCTGTATCCAGAAAGGCCCGTAAAGGACCTGCAACATGCGGTCGTGCATTATCCTGCTGAAATGTAGAGTGTCGCAGGGATCGAATGAAGGGTAGAGCCACGGGTCGTAGCACATCTGAAATGTAACGTCCACTGTTCAAAGTGCCGTCAATGCGAACAAGAGGTTACAGATGTGTGTAACAAATGGCACCCATACCATCACCCAGAGTGATACGCCAGTATGGCGATGACGAATACACGCTTCCAATGTGCGTTCACCACGATGTCGCCAGACACGGATGCAACCATCATGACGCTGTAAACAGAACCTGGATTCATCGGAAAAAATGACGTTTTGCCATTCGTGCACCCAGGTTCGTCGTTGAGTACACCATCGCAGGCGCTCCTGTCTGTGATGCAGCGTCAAGGGTAACTGCAGCCATGGTCTCCGAGCTGATAGTCCATGCTGCTGCAAACGTCGTCGAACTGTTCGTACAGATGGTTGTTCTCTTGCAAACGTCCCCATCTGTTGACTCAGGGATCGAGACGTGGCTGCACGATCCGTTACAGCCATGCGGATCAGATGCCTGTCATCTCGACTGCTAGTGACACGAGGCCGTCGGGATCTAGCACGATGTTCAGTATTACCCTCCTGAACCCACCGATTCCATATTCTGCTAACAGTCCTTGTATTTCGACCAACGCGAGCAGCAATGTCGCGGTACGATAACCCGCAATCGCGATGGGCTACAATCCGACCTTTATCAAAGTCGCAAACGTGATGGTACGCATTTCTCCTCCTTACACGAGGCATCACAACAACGTTTCACCAGGCAACGCCGGTCAACTGCTGTCTGTGTATGAGGAATCGGTTGGAAACTCATGTCAGCACGTTGTAGGTGTCGCCACCGGTGCCAACCTTGTGTGAATGCTCTAAAAAGCTAATCATTTGCATATCACAGCATCTTCTTCCTGTCGGTTAAATTTCGCGTCTGTAGCACATCTTCGTGGTGTAGCAATTTTAATGGCCAGTAGTGTAATTCAACCCGAGAGAATGGTTCAGCAGTTTGCCAGTTAACACTCATACACCGTAACAACCCAGCCCTATATTTCCGATGACCTCTCCTCGTCATAGGTAACATTCTGCACAACGAGAGAAAATCTTCATAATGGAACGACAGTTGATCAATATTAATTCGAACGTCAAAAAATTGGTTCAAATGGCTCTAAGCACTATGGGACTTAACATCTGAGGTCATCAATCCCCTAGACTTAGAACTGCTTAAACCTAACTAACCTGAGGACATCACACACATCCATGCTGGAGGAAGGATTCGAACCTGTGGCCATAGCGGCAGCGCGGTTCCGGACTGAAGCGCCTAGAACCGCTCGACCACAGCTGCCGGCAATTCGAACGTCAACAAATCATAGCGACGAGAGGGGAAATGATCACTATTGTGTAGCATTTCACGTTACTTTTGTCTTTATGATATTGGATCTTGAATGAGTAGACATAATTCGTTATCTACAAGAGCATATTTTTTGCGTAAGGATTTTAAGTCATGTCGAAAGCACGTCCAGAGGGACAAAGAACTATGGCACATAACTGGGTCAGCTGCAACGTGAATGCAGAGAATGTACTGAATCTATACATGATGAATCGGCGAATTCTGTAAGACCTAAATCAGCAACGTTAAAAGACTGCACAAACCCGTTTTGTCTCGATTGCGAGACAATTTTTTTAACACTACATAGTCTATTTCAGTGTGAGAAGAAGGTTTGGTATGTACATACTTTGTACATAACCTGTCCTAGTCGAGCCGGCCGCGGTGGCCGTGCGGTTCTTGGCATTTCAGTCCGGAACCGCGTGACTGCTACGGTCGCAGGTTCGAATCCTGCCTCGGGCATGGATGTGTGTGATGTCCTTAGGTTAGTTAGGTTTAAGTAGTTCTAAGTTCTAGGGGACTGATGACCTCAGATGTTGAGTCCCATAGTGCTCAGAGCTATTTGAACCATTTTGTCCTAGTCGTGACCAAAATCTCGATTCCGAATCGCAGACACCAACGACAATAACTGACATTAGGTGCCACTGGAAATGACAAACTGTTATGAAATACATATCAGAAGACCTCTAAATAAGAAAACGAAGTAATTTATTACAGGAATTTAGCCTATTAAATTATCTGCAAGTAGTCTGGATGGTTTCACATTTCATCTAGAGTATTTGGAACAGCGTTAGTTGACTTTAGGTTATCCCTATTAAATTCCCTGTCTTATAGAACTGCCACTGCAGTAGGTAAAATTACTGTCTTTTGAAGCTGAACGCAATATTAGCAATTATTGTCCTCCCTTTGCTATTTTCAGCAAACAGTGTGTCGTATCTCATCCGTATCAACCTGTATTTTACTTCAGAATACAGACACAAGCAAGACAAACCGGTAACATGAACTGCTTAGGCAATCGTAATAACATTCCAGATTTTCATTATATAGAGGACGTATTTGTGTGCAGATATAATTACTGGCAATGCGCTTATTCCAATGCCAGAATGAAGAGATGGGAACAGAAACTTGCTGAGATAAAAAACAATTAAATCTGCCAGTGAAATGAGAGACTACATATTTTCGTGCGAGATAGACATCCAATGGTCGCACGCTTTGTTTGACCTATTTAAATACGGTAAAATATTTTTCTGCGTGTCTAAAAGGTACAAAAATCGTTCCGGACAGAACTAAAATATTTATTTACAGTACAGAACTAGTAAATACTGTATGTGTGGATTCTCTGTTCATTTTATACATTGTGGAGGGTGGATGGAGAACATTTTATCTACGCAGATATGCAGGAATATATAAGATCAGCTTAGCCCTAGCCTCATGTGAGCATAACTTAGTCTTCTGCTAATGTGCCGAAGAGGGTGATATCACATGACCGTTTAAACTGCATGCACTTTATGACGAAATTTTTTATCATAGAAAAACTTTTGAAGGTTGTAAGACTTTAAGTTTGACTGTGGATTGATTTTCATACTGAAATGGGCCAATGCGTTTTTCGTTCGTAACTTGTTTATTTGTTACTGTTTAGAACCGTAAACACTACACACAAATATATATATATATATATATATATATATATATATATATATATATATATATATTGTGTGTGTGTGTGTGTGTGTGTGTGTGTGTGTGCGTGTGTGTGTGTGTGTGCGCGCGCGCGTGCGTGTAGTGTTTACGGTTCTAAAAAGTAACAAATAAACAAGTTACGAACGAAAAACTGAGTAACTCCATATATTTGTCGAAGCAGCACGGCATACTGCTTCGTACTGGAATCTGACTGAATTATTTGTCAAGGACAACCCCTCCCCCTCCCCTCACGTCTCCTATACTTGTGGGGTACTAAATAAACATGAAGTCAGAAAACCAATATACGACCTAACAGTAGTGAAATAAGATTGAGGAAAGATGGTGTTTCGTAAAATATTTGATTATAAATAAAAGAAGAAGAGAGTGAAATGATCTACCAGAACACGTTCCCCACTTGCTCCCAAAAAACTTTGTCTACGAACTGGAGGATTGAAATAGTTAATTAAAACTGATGGCCGGCAAGCTACCGTAATTTTCGGTGTAGATTACTGTAAATCGAAACCGGAAAATGTGATCTTCTGCAACATACGGATACGATGTTATCTTGTGCGGCATTACGCGGCTTCCTAAGCTGCCAGTACCGGTACATAAAGTGTCAGCGACACGCCGCAGCTCCTGTAAGCAACGTCTATGTAAATTAAACAGTCAGCAGCTGCTCCTGAAAATGCACATCATGCCCGTGCAAACGAGTTCAACGCATCGATTTGGTTGTAAAAGATAAAACCAACAGCCTACTGGAAACTTAACACCGAGTATTTTGTCGACACAGCTGTCGCGAAGTGATCTTTGCTAAGAAATTTCCCGTAAGTCACCTCTGAATTGCTACGTTTGTTCTTAAATATTGCAACTGTAACAAAGAGTTTCAAGGTGGTGAAGGTCATTCTGAACACAACGGTACCACTTTGCACTTTTCAGGTGAAAGTTCAGGCAAAATGATATGCTTAGCACGATGTAAACTTCTCCATCAGTTCAAAAATGGTTCAAATGGCTCTGAGCACTATGGGACTCAACTTCTGAGGTCATTAGTCCCCTAGAACTTAGAACTAGTTAAACCTAACTAACCTAAGGACATCACAAACATCCATGCCCGAGGCAGGATTCGAACCTGCGACCGTAGCAGTCTTGCGGTTCCAGACTGCAGCGCCTTTAACCGCACGGCCACTTCGGCCGGCCTCTCCGTAAGTACCACGAATTCAAAAATCCTTTTTCTTCAAGAACTATGCCTTAACAGCCATTGATAACGATAAGCAGGTGGTTCGATGTAATCAGATTTACGAAAAATTCTCGAGCCAGTAAGACGCCGATGGTCTTTAAGTAAGATATTTTCGCCTTGGATATGAGTTAGATACGAAATTTCTACAAAGGAAGAACGTATTACGTTATAAAGGGTGAAGACTAATCTACAAATAGGCGTAATATCTAGTATGCCCCAGGGAGTTCTAACAGAACCATTTACTTTTCATATTATATTTTCATGACTTTTCGGATAGTATTAGTTGCAATATTAGGCTTTCCATAAATGACGCAGTTATCATAAGTTAGAGAGATTCCTCTATGAATTTTGCACAGCATACAAACCATATTAACAGGTGTGTCAAACTCTAGAATTTTGCAAATCTATTACAAATTGTGGTAAAAACTGAGATAATTAACTATAAAAGTTGAGTTTTCTCTAAACATGAAGTTTCAAATGTATCAGCTCATTCATGTTTTCATAACACGGAGGTCGTGAATATGCCAAGAAGGGCAGATCGACTACCACAGTAATGTGTATCTAATGTAATGGAAATGTTGAAAAGTCTCAGCTGTAGACACTCGAAGAATGACACGTCATATCAAAGTATCGCTTTTTCAGGCGAGGATTGAATATTTTTCAGCCTCATACGTATTGCCCCATCAGAGGCGATCAAGATAGTAATACAAATAACAAGCTATCATTCTTATCGCATTTCTTTCGCGACTCAAATATATTGTGAAAAAAGAACCCAGTACCATACACTATGGAGTGACTCCCAGAGGAGCTGAGTTCATATAATTATTTAGTCATTCAGATTTAGGTTCCCATGTAGAGTATGGATGACTAACAGCGAATACTGGGATATTTCCGTTCATAAGGACACAGGCCACGACAGTTTTAGAGTAATTCGAGCAGAGTGAATATATCCATGTTATGCAATGTAGGGTTGGAGGCGACTTCAACCTACCGAGTGTACAATGGAACGTCTATGGATTTATTGCAGGGGGCATGGAGAGGCAACACTGCGAAGTACTTTTTAACACTGTCTTCAACAACTAGTTTGACAGCCCACAAGCAATGGAAATATTTCAGACCTTATAGCCAAGCCAGCCGGGGTGGCCGAGCGGTTCTAGGCGCTTCAGTCTCGAACCGCACGACCCCTACGGTCGCAGGTTCGAATCCTGCCTCGGGCATGGATGTGTGTGATGTCCTTAGGTTAGCTTGGTTTAAGTAGCTCTAAGTTCTAGGAGACTGATGACCTCAGATGTTAAGTCCCTTAGTGTTCAGAGTCATTTGAACCATTTTGAACCTTACAGCCACAAACAGGCCTGACCTTATACTGACAGTGTCAGTATAGAGACAGAGATTAGTTACCAAGATGTGATCATATCGAATATGGTTACTAAAGTTAAAAATCAAACAAGAAGGCTAGGAGAGTATTTTTGCTAGAAAGAATAGATAAGCAGCTGTTACAGTTCCACTTAGTCAATGAATATATGTAGAGGCATTAGGGGCAAAGTTTAAACAGATTGTAAATCACCCTCTGGAGAAGTATATAGGGAGTAAGTGGATTAATGACAGAAAAGACCCAGTGTGCTTTAATAATAAAATTCGGAAAATGTTGAGGAAGTAAAGACGGTTGTACTTTGGGTTCAAAAGAAACAGCGTAAATGGCGGCAGGCACACGTTAGTAGAGATCCCTGCGTCTGCAAAAAGATCGATGCACGAAGCATACAACTACCACCGTCATACCTTAGCAAAGGATCTAGTAGAGAATCCGAGAAGTTTCTGACGCTGAGTAAAATCGCTAAACGAGTCGACGGCTTCTATCCCGTCACTCGTTGACCAACCTAGTGTGGAAACATTAGACAGCAAAAGGAAAGCTGAAGTTTTACATTTCGCGTATAAGAAATCGTTCACGCAGGAGGACAGTACAAACATACCGTCGTTTGAACATCCCACAGATTGCTGTATGAACAAAGAAATAGGCATGCCTCGCATAGAGAAGTAACTGAGAGTGTTGAAAAAAAGTACGTCCTCAGGTCCGGATCGATTCCCAAATCTGTTTTACAAAGAATAGCTTGCATACATCGTGAATCTCTCGCTTAGAGCAAAGTCCCAGGCGACTGGGAGAAAGCGCTAAGGGCTTCTACATGTGAGAAGGTAAAAGAACTGAATCCCAAAATTACAGACCAATATCCTTAACATGGTCTGCTGCAGGATTCTTGAACACATTCTCAGTTCGAATATAATAAATATCTTTGATACGGAAAAGCTTCTGTCCACAAAATATCACGGTTTTAGAAAGCATCGCTCATGCGGAACTCAGATTGCCCTTTCCCCACATGTCGTTCTCAATGGAGAGAAGTCTTCCGAAGTAAGAGTGATACAACGCAAATGAGAGTTGTTTCCTGTTAGTTAGTGGTGTTAAAATTTGTATTGAAACAGCTGTGTATTTTTCTCAAACGAAGTTAGAGAATGTACTGACTATGAAGGCCAGCGGCTACCGATGAAGCACTGCATTACCTGCTTAACGACGTTAACAACGCTTAACATGCGCTGTGTCAACGATCACATACGCCGACATATTGTGGGCAGTGTGTAATGAAATCTTTGATTATTTTCTTGTTTCCAAGGATATTGGAATACTGTTCACATGCTTTGTTGAAAGGGAAAAGAACACAGATGATATGCTTCATTTAAAAACCAAATAAAAATTGCACACATTGTCCACGTGGCAAAATACTCGTCCATTTGTGTATATCAGTTATATATCTGTATCTTGATGAAGTATTGGTATCTGTATGTTGAAAAATGCAATGCTAGGACGACAGACAGAATGATCGAGTCCTTGATTTCAATTATGTTATGTGTAGAAGTTCTATGCGCCACTGATGTGCTGATGTAGCAAAAATGGTTCAAATGGCTCTGAGCACTATGCGACTTAGCTTCTGAGGCCATCAGTCGCCTAGAACTTAGAACTAATTAAACCTAACTAACCTAAGGAGATCGCACACATCTATGCCCGAGGCAGGATTCGAACCTGCGACCGTAGCGGTCGCTCGGTTCCAGACTGTAGCGCCTAGAACCGCACGGCCACTCCGGCCGGCGCTGATGTACCATGGGCCGTGAGTGTAAGGGCTGTAAGGGCGTAAATAACCAAAAACGACATTATCCACAGTGGTGATATAAACAATGGCAGTAAATCTGGTAGCAGCAGAAGAAATACACGTGACTTGGGAACGTGGACGTTTCGTAACTGTCGACGTTCGAGCATTCATTCCTTGATCCTGTAAGTGTGGCGATACTGCGTTTTGGCTCATTCCGCTCCAAGCTGATGGACCTGACTTAGTGGCCAGTTTGCGTGTCTTTTGAGACGTACTTCTCTCCTCCTACTGAGCTTCATTAAATCCGTGTTTCCGTATGAAGAGCGAGCAAAATATGGCACTGCCTAGCAGAACGACCACGCCCTACCACCCAACACTCCCCCTGAAATTCGAGAACGTCGCCCACGGCTCTCTGTTGGCACATGGAAACAGCGGAGATGAATTACGTAATAGTATCACAAAAACATGGAGACTACAATTTTCAGATACACTGAATGTAAATAAAGAATAAAGTACCAGTGATTGAAATAAATTAATCACATGCTAGCCCTCATTCTGTGCGTAGGTGAACCACCATAAACATCCAGACGGCATAGAAGCACCACACGCATCCAGCAAGAATACGAAACAAAATGATTTCTAATATTATTTGTATTAATATATTGATCTCTAGTGTTGTAAAACAGAGGAATCTAGTGGTACACCGAGGGACTTCTACGAATTAAGTGCATTGTAGCTATCATTTACAGCGTTACAGACAGCATTCGACCCGGAGATTGTGCTTCGTGATTGTAGGAGATTGTGAAATGTTTTTTTTTTAAAGTTTTATTTTCTTTTAAGTGACTATATTGAGGTAATCATTGACACTGAAAGTAAGTATATCTAAAGCTGTTGTAAAGGAAATTTGACTTTGTACTGCTGCTTTTATGAATGGTTTCGAAATGATACCACCGAGAGAGAATTTAGTTTCCATACAAAATTTATTAAGTTTTAGGTTCTGTTTTGCTTCTCATTTTGTACCCTAATTTGTTTTAGACATTATGAGTTCATGTAAGTTTCAAGACGTATGTTTGTGTCTAGGAAAAATTGCTTTCAAATATATCAACTGAAATGACGGGTGGTTGATAACTGTATGTCCTAATGGTTCCAAAGTGAAACAACCTCTTAAAAACGGTCGATTGTTCCCTTTTTGACAATTTCTTCGTGTATTAGATGCTTACTATAATAATAAAGGTAACTTTTTTGAACAATACCAAAATTATTTTTTCCGTGTTGTTTGGACTTAGAGGGTTAAATAGCTTCCTTTGAGAATACTATGAGACGAGTACGTTTTTTTTTTTTTTTTTTATAAGCTTAACGTCACGCGTGTCGCTACAACAATTCACATGTCACTTGTTTGTCCCATCTTAGAATATTGTTCAACATAGTGGGACCGAAACAAGATAGGACTAACAGTAGGTAGTGTACATAGTAATCACAGGTTTGCTTGTTCCATAGAACAGCGTTACGGAAATGTCGAAAAATTCTAAACTGGCAGACTGTTGAAAATAGACTTCTGGTTTAAAGAGTACGTGTATAGGGGTGGATTTGCCTGTCGTTTTATTTCGTTGTATTGCCATAAAAAGGGCGTTGTTTAGTGATTATAATCCCAGCACCACATCTTATAATTTAGACTGAGTGCCTCCTGAATCGGTTCTTCTAGCTTAGAAAGTTCTGTTAAGATCTCCCATAGGCGTGTTTTATCTCAGCTGTTTCCTATTCTGAACCTAATCTTTAATCGTTTTATAAAAGCAAGGGCATAGCTAGAACGGAAATGCATACATGAGCTGATACCGAACTGATCAGGAGATGTTTACAATATTAAGAACTATTAAGGTAGTGACAGGACATGGACCCAACACTGAACTCTTAAGTACGTGGATAGGTGGAGTGACATCACGCTGCATGAGGAGATACAGTGAAAGTTAAATAGGCCCTGAAACTAAAGCCCAGTTCAACAAAACAATTAAACTCAGTTCGCGGCCAGTGTCTGTTATATGTAATTCACTGGGATGTAGAACGCCTCATTTTACCAAATGACGGAGTCTACAGCCCAGAATAGTGTTATGGAAAGAAATAGAAAGTTTTATCATGTTGATTTTGTGAGATAGGAGACATAAGAGACAGGGTAGTCGTTTATATATTCTGAGCGACACAGGCAGTAAAATAAAATGCAAGGGCAAGATAACAGCAATGTTTCAGATTTGACATTGAACCGGGTGGGAAGCCTTCATAGTAAACGGCATTTCAGAAAAATTTGAGGTATATACGGCAATTGCGTGTTAATTATAAGCGCTTCAAGAAGAATACATTACCCCAGTGGAGGCTACGTAACAGCTAGCTATGGCTTCTGTCAAAACATGTCCATAAAACGGCGTTAAATTACTTGCAGCTTCGGTTCTGCTCACATAATTTTGTTGCTACAGCAAACTTGAAGCCTACATCAACAAGCGCAAGTACATTGCCATTATACAGCAAGTGAAGTATAATGTGGGCAACGATGGCTCACTAAATCGTTGGATTTATTGACGTGATTCTGCGATTTTTCATTAAAGGTGCGATCGTGACACTGAATATAGACGGTGATCGCCGGAGTGTATATTATCAGACCAGCAGTGCGGTTACACGTCGCCGACGGTGCACCCTCGTAATAAAATTGCCGAATTTTGAAAGTGATTCGGCTCAGGAGCGTGGATGAAACCGATATTAGCAACTCCCTCACGCTGCCGCTACTAGATATTTCTCCAGTATTAGTAACGCGTTCTGTCTCGTAGCCATGTCAGAGGTTCTGCGATATATCCACTGAACTAAAGGCGATTGATTGAGAAGGATCACAAACAGTACTAGATGGTGTGCTGATTGAGGTCGTAAAAAGTTTAAACTAGCTTTTCAGATCTCTAGTGCTACGCTTTCGGTAGAAATGATGTCTATGATTTGGAATAAAGTCTTTCCATTCAACCACACACCTGCGTTGGATCATATGGAGAAGTCCTTTGATGATTACAGCCACTAATGAATCATATTTCTGGCAATCTCATATCTCTAAACGAGTCACCCTTCTCGAACCCATCTGCTACAGTAAAATTCCAGCGGGTTTTAGGTAGTCCATATGCATCTTACAACTGCCCCCCAGACTCTGCACTACCATCCCTGCAGCTTTGCGCACGTGATCGTTCCAATGTAAGTAGGAACTGAGTAGAAGTCGGAGAAAGCTATATCTACCACCTTCTGCAACCCGTGTAGAAACAGGCCAAGCTGAGTTACTGCAACAGAACTCTGTTTTGACCATTCGATGGCAACAAAGTCTGCTACAGCAACACAAGGTAGTATAAAGGACAGTACGGGAGATGGGGGAAGGACGTGGATTTTGCTACTGCATTGTGGTGCTTCTCCAAACTACAAACAAGTACTACAGATCCACGTCCCTCAGGGCCCATTCACGTGTATCACCCCAACATTCTATCATCGTTATTCTGTACCATCCACCAGAGAAAAATTGCGAGCTATAAAAGCTCCACTAACTTCATCTGATAGAGAACTCAATAAGATTTTTACCGCCTCTCTGTCCTACCATATATCTAAAACAAATAACGCATGCATTTTGACGATCCTATTAAATATACAGGTATTGATCCACTGCACAGACCAGTTTAAAGTTTCATCACCTGTACTGTAAGTGGATGACCGTATCCCACATACTGTAAGTCGCGAGAGATTCTCCCTGTGACCCTGTGTCGTTGTTTGGAACATTGTTTTCTAACACGCTTTGTACACTGCCATACATTTTGTTTTGTCCCCCACGACTTCAAGGTTTGTGTCAGGTTCTAAACTGACATTAACACATTTTGATCCACTGCCTCTGCGGTTACCATAACACACCACACCACACACACTGGATGATTTTAAATAAAAGACAGTTACAACATAAGGAAACTGGAAGAGTTTGGCAGCCTTGTGGAGAGTTTCCAAGCTGCTGTTCCAAGGTGATTGACGACCACTACATTTAAACTCATCTGTCACAGTGATGGAATAGCTGATGGCTCTGCGTTCTGTTTTGACTGATTCCTCATATTGGAGTCATGTACGCGATCACTGTTTCGGCGCTAGCCATCCCCAGAAGGTGTTGCCCCTCCACCAAAACTCTTTCTCCAACTCAAACAAGTGATGTCAGTCAATCATTATGTGATAACCAACAGCCTACCAGTGGACAGATATGATGGAAAAGACACCATTGCTGTACTCTAATAATAAGCATCACAGTTGATAGTTCAAACAGTTTCAGCAATTTTACAGTAATTTCAACACTGACCAATGATGCGACAGCATGTTTCCCAATTTCAGTATCACAGCTAAACTGCCCCTTCTCTACTCTGCGAGTATCATTGCCAATGTAGATAGATGACTGTGCAGTACGTCCATTCATTGTTAATTTTCGAACACACACATAATCAAAGTATACCAGACAGTGCTCTACATATTTCCAGCACCTCGAGCATAGTGCACAATTTACGATCTCTCCCTATGCAGATGGGAGTCACAGAGCATTCTCGCAGTCTTAGGATAAAATTAGAGACCGAAAGACCCCCTTGCACTGTCTTTAGCCAGCCCGCCCTGCAGCACCGTTACCGATTTAATCTGCAGCCGACCAGAGGTAGGCCGCTACATTCCACATTCCGTGAATGAATGGATCTTGCCGAGTCCTCGCCCATCCAAGTGCACAAGATTTCTCCAGATGCACACATGTTGAGGTGGTTAGCACCTCTTATCGGTGTATAGTAACAGATTTGAAAGTGTTGTGATGTTATAGCAGACAGTTAAGAACAAGGAACGGGCGATTTTTATGTATGATGGAGCTATAGACAGATGGAGTTCGACGCATTTTACGTAAATCAACTACGCTATCAATTTTAAGGTATTGTTCTAGTGTCTGGGATCAGTACCAGGAGGGTACTGGTAAGAGAGAACATAAACACACACACTCCTAAGGCTACACAGTTCTGCACTTAAAACAGACTATAATGTTAGATCGCTTGAGTTTCTGAGCTATCAGTCATGTGGAATGCAGCGCTGTTAATATTCCAATGTAAGAAATATATTTCCAGTACATGACATACATCCTTCTTGCAGATTTCTCTACGACAAACTATGGTAACAAACTGTAAAACGAAAAAACTGCTTCCTTAAAACAGTGGCTCAATGTATAGCATCCATTGTTCACATCCGATCACGGTTCAGAAATTATACTGTGCCCACATCAGTCCTATATAAAATGATCGTTAGTAACAGAGAATACCTCTTACAGGGAAACAGATAAACGCATAGCAGCAGCGTCCGACATGCGAAATTACAAGTCATGTCACCACTAACTGTGTAAACCGCACATCTGTCAAGCAGATGTATACTCAGGGATTGCAGTGTCTCACAAACATCTATCGCTAACTTAGAACCATCTTAGTAACGAAAGTGAAGTATCGATTTTACAGCCAATATGTGACAGGGGAATGGAGTACATCACATAAATCTTCGTTCACACGTGAGATGGAAGTCCTCTGATGACCAAGAGGTTTACTGTTAACGATCGCAAGTAGACACTGCTCTAAGACCCACACAGAACAAGCGATTGTATACGACTCGAACACAGACTATGTCACACAACTGATGCATCCTGCCGGAACATCAGGAAAAAATGGTCAAATAACCTGCAGCAACTTCTTCCTCTCTCTCTCTCTCTCTCTCTCTCTCTCTCTCTCTCTCTCTCTCTCTCTCTAGAATACATTATCAGTTTACCATTAAATATCACCTCATTGCAATTCCATCTCAACTGGCCAATCCATCCACTCTATGTCACCCTTTAATGCAGATGCAAGTTAGCTTAGAGGCAGATGGTTCTCTGTCCTGAAAAGCATCAAATACAGTAGTCAACACGAGTGTTTCAGTGTTACCTCAATATACATGCAGTAGAATGCTGCCTCGATGAAAAAAAGTGACTGTTTCCCAGGTTCCCTTCGCTTCCATGTCAATGTTTTCTCGGATTCCTCTTGCTGTCACATATTTGTTCCCATGTACAAATTATTCTGTGCCAAGCAGGAGACACGCAAGTACTTCCTCAATTTCCCCGAATTTCGGTGTATATTCCATCAATATACAGGGTGATTCAAAAAGAATACCACAACTTTAAAAATGTGTATTTAATGAAAGAAACATAATATAACCTTCTGTTATACATCATTACAAAGAGTATTTAAAAAGGTTTTTTTTTCACTCAAAAACAAGTTCAGAGATGTTCAATATGGCCCCCTCCAGACACTCGAGCAATATCAAACCGATACTCCAACTCGTTCCACACTCTCTGTAGCATATCAGGCGTAACAGTTTGGATAGCTGCTGTTATTTCTCGTTTCAAATCATCAATGGTGGCTGGGAGAGGTGGCCGAAACACCATATCCTTAACATACCCCCATAAGAAAAAATCGCAGGGGGTAAGATCAGGGCTTCTTGGAGGCCAGTGATGAAGTGCTCTGTCACGGGCTGCCTGGCGGCCGATCCATCGCCTCGGGATAAGGTTTCATAACTAACATTTTTCGTAGGACTCTCCATACAGTTGATTGTGGAATTTGTAGCTCTCTGCTAGCTCTGCGAGTCGATTTTCTTGGGCTGCGAACAAATGCTTGCTGGATGCGTGCTACTTTTTCATCACTCGTTCTCAGCCGTCCAGAACTTTTCCCTTTGCACAAACACCCATTCTCTGTAAACTGTTTATACCAACGTTTAATACACCACCTATCAGGAGGTTTAACACCATACTTCGTTCGAAATGCACGCTGAACAGCTGTCGTCGATTCACTTCTGCTGTACTCAATAACACAAAAAGCTTTCTGTTGAGCGGTCGCCATCTTAGCATCAACTGACGCTGACGCCTAGTCAACAGCGCCTCAAGCGAACAAATTTACAACTAAATGAAACTTTATAGCTCCCTTAATTCGCCGACAGATAGTGCTTAGCTCTGCCTTTTGTCGTTGCAGAGTTTTAAATTCCTAAAGTTGTGGTATTCTTTTTGAATCACCCTGTATATTCCATCAAAATATATGTATTTCCGCAATTCTATCGATTTTTTATGTCAGTTATACCCATGCAATGATGACATATCTCTCGTTCCATGTTCTAAAATTGCTTGTAAATGTAATACATCTGCCAACACCTAGCGCAAATGCATTGATCGGGAGGTACAGTATAGCACTGTACCAGACTGTACCCAGTCGTCTCCACCCCACATATTCTACATTTGCAGAGCGCCTGCTCTGTTTTCTGTATGTCTGTGAATGTGCTTGTGTCGTGGATGGCCCCCAGGACCAGGTCCTCCTGATGGTGGACACAACTTCGAATATAGAACATATCTTCAGCTGTAACACGTGATTGGTCCACCTGCAAGCCCTGTCCCAGATGTGACAGACAGTGCTCCCACGCCGGCAACAGTTTGATGGGTAAATTCAGTGATGAATGGGCTGTCCCGTTAGGACTGCTTGGGAAAAAGCAGTCGATGTTATTCTGGAACAGATTTCTATAGTGCATCCAGAGGGGGGAGGGGGGCTTGCCTGTTATTTATATAGACATGTAACATCAGTATAACATTGAGAACCTTTTAGCTGCTATGCAAACGTCTCTTTCAGCACTGGACCCAGACTGAACCAGCAATGGTGCCTAGGTGAACATGTATTCCGACAGGAATTTCTCAGGTGTCAAGTATGAAAGGGATGCCACTGCCTCATGCTTGCGGGACCCGAACAGACACCTGTGCATGGCTCGGCAGCTGACAGTCACGTCGGCACTTCACGGGGCCACCGGTGCGTCCTGAATCCTGGGAGCGTGTATGGTGGCATCCTGTGCAGTCCAGTGGACAGGGGACATTGGGCGGTGCATGCACGCATTGGAGCTCTGTGATGTCACTATAACACTCGAAGAACTCTAACTGTAGACGCGACTTTCACCTGCTGGCTGCCATTGGCAGAAACGGTGGCTCACGGTGGCGTCAACGTGTGCGCGCATTTTGGAGCCTCTGATATGTTGCTGTTGATAATAGTCTGAAAGCGTTTTTTATGTGCAATGAGTTTTTGTGCACTGCATTAGTTTCGGCTGTTTAAGCGTTGTGAGCGTGTTGGCAGAGCGTTGTATATGCATAATGTCGGTGATTTATGAGCAGCTTGCACTTCTGTAGGCTGTTCAGTGCATTATTTCAACAGTTTGCAATTAGCAAGCATGTTTGCAGAGCATTATACATGCATTATTTTGACAATTTACGAGTTGTTTACGTGTCTGTATGCTGTGTACTGCCTTATTTCGGTAACTTACAAGTTGTTTGCATATCTGTACATCAGTGTACTGCATTATTTCGATAGTTTACGAGTAGTTTTCAGGTCTGTAAAAAATGTATGGTGACCACAAGCATGTAAGAGGGAGTGTTTTGTATCAGTGTAATAACTGAACTAGGTGAAATTCGTCCCTAAATATATTGTTCCAAAATAAATAAAGTACACTCCTTTCTCTCTCCATCAGCCCAGCACAGGCTGAGTCCTTTTCCCGCCAAATCCTAGGAAGAAGTGGCGCGAAGACTTAGAGCCAAAAATCGAAAGGGCTATATCCACCCTGACTACGTGGTGCTGTACAGCAAACATGACGATAGCACATAGCAAGTCAAGTTAGAGATGCTCTGCCCCCTACGATTCTTACTCGTGTGCGTGATCTTGCAGAGGCAGTAGGGAATATCTACGTCACAGCAAGCAAGGGTGGGTAAACGGGTGTAAGAGAACTGTAACTATCATATGAGCACTGCTTTTGGCCAATAGCTGATCAAAATAACTTGCTTTTGCTTGCCCTGGTATGTGTATAAAATCATACTCCCTTAGACCAAACAATCCCTCCTGAAATTCATAACACTTGGAACCACAAGACAAATTCAGCCTCTGGATGAATTTTTTCCAGTGCCCATATAACATACTATCTACAGCTATGCCTTAAAGGATAGCCATTTTCATTTTCACTATAAGCTCCACGACAAACTGTTTGGTATTCGATTGCGTGCCATCACATTACGTCAGTTCTCGTCGCCCCGTTACACCAATATGATTCTATATGTATTTTCTAAGAGTGGATACCTAGCTGACAGTACTGCACGGTTTGTAAGTCCCAAGTAGTTCGCCTTCGATCTTGATGGTGCGAACCTTTGTAATCGCTGCGGTGAACCGTTTTTCTTTTTTTGTTCATGGTGAAAGTTAATGGTTTGTTTTGAACATTTCTTGAATGTCGACGATGTCCAATTTGTGAAGTGTAATACATACATCCTATAGACGGTTTATCACTGCACCTTCTGGACACTTATTTTCCGTCGCCCTTGTGATATTTTTCCTGTCATAGCTGTTAACAAAACACTTTTAAAGGAGCCTTACTAAAGACCTAACTTGCGAACTCGCACTCAAGAGGTTCCTTCTTAGATGATATAATAGCAACTCTCCTGATCCTTGCAAATATAAATGAAAATACTGCGGTACAGCTAAACTCACAAATACGGAAATTATCATCTGTATCGAAGCTACAGTTGGGAAAGAAGGTTTAGAAAAAAATGAGTGGAGCATTTATGACGAGGTGTGGTAGGGCTAGAGCCGTCGTGTCAGTACAGGGTGTTTCAAAAAGGACTTTTCAAAATTCATATAAATTTATTGAAAATAGAAATAGTGCTGGGTTTAGTGTTATTTTGTAGGGAAACACATCAAGTTTTTTTACCTTAAAGATGTTGTTTGTGGCTTCCGTTGGTTATCCTGCACACATCCCATCGGAAGTCAATTTCTTCCCAAACTCGCTGTAGCACTGCAGGTGTAACTTGTTCAGTGATGGCGTAAATTCTTGCTATACGTTCTGGTAGAGACGCTGGCACAGGAGCTACAAACACGATATCCTTCATGAATCCCCATAAAAAAAATCGAGTGATGTCATGTCTGGGGAACGTGGGGGCCATGCAATTGGCGCATCGTGGCCAATCCATTGACCTGGAAAGCGGTCACTGAGAAAATTCCGGACGTCAGCCAGGTAGCGAGGTGGTGCACCATCTTGCATGAAGTAAACATTTCGTTCTTGGTGATCCTCATCGATCTGTGGTATCAAAAATTTTTGTAACATATCCAGGTACACTATCCCGCTAATGGTTCTCTCACAGAAAAAAAAGGGGCCGTACACTTTGTTCTTGCTCAGTGCACAAAAAAGTTCAATTTAGGGCCATCACGAACGTGTTGCTATGTTTGATGTGGATTTTCACTGCCCAAAATCCTACAGTTATGTGTGGTAACCATACAAACTTAAGTGAAAAGTCTACTCGTCAGAAAAGTTGATTTTGTCCAAGAAATGTTTATCCTCATGTAATCTATTTAACATATCCGTACAGAACTTGTTGCAAGCAATTTTATCGGTGTCTTTTATTGCTTGACGATAGTTAATCTGTACAGTTTCAAATGCAGACGGTTTCTCAACTCAAGCCAAACTGTCGTATGTGCGATTTGCAGTTCGCGAGATGCACGCCGAGTCGATTTCGTTGGGCTGTTGACAAAACGTTGTCTCACTCGCTCAACGACGTCGTCAGATGTGCTTGGACGACCTGACGATTTCCCATGTCTTACCGGGCACCCTGTTTCTACAAAACATTTATGCCACTCATAAATTGTAGGCCTACTAGGAGGATCTTTAACGTACTTTATACGGAAATTACGCTGAACTGTTGTCGCCGACTTCTATTCTTCAAACCAAAACACATAGCTAGCACGCTCGGTTCAAGTGAAGGCAGCCATCTTTAACGCAACTGCCCTAGTGCTCCTTACTGTGCGATTTGGCACTAGCGAACTATGCGAGACAAAACTTCATTGTTCCCCACGCTCGGGTTCCCGGGTTCGATTCCCGGCGGGGTCAGGGATTTTCTCTGCCTCGTGATGACTGGGTGTTGTGTGATGTCCTTAGGTTAGTTAGTTCGGTTTAAGTAGTTCTAAGTTCTAGGCGACTGATGACCATAGATGTTAAGTCCCATAGTGCTCAGAGCCCCCCCCCCCCCCCCCCCACAAAACTTCATTGTTTCCCTATAAATTGACATTACAATTACGTCTGTAGGTACTATGAATTAATTTATATGTATTTTCAAAGTTACAAAGCCCTTTTTGAAACACCCTGTACTTGAGAGCGCCCGGCGTCTGCCGGAAGACGCCGGACTAGGCAGCGAGCGCACCTCAGGGCGGCGCAATATTTTTGCCAGTGGTAACGCAGGTCACCGCAGTGCCCGTATTGACGAGGACCGGGATCGATTCTCATCCGGCCGTCCCAATTCGCGTTTTCCGTGGTTTGGCGCCGTCATTCCACGTCCAGAGTGGACGGTATCTTTAGACACAGTGACATCTATAGAGGACTACCAGGTGTACCGGTATTAAATGAGCGTTAAGATACAATTGTGTCGATAGGGAACATTTGTTGTGAACGAGCCTTAATTTTTTTTTTTTTTGTTTGGTTGGTATGACATCTGTCAAAGATATTTAGTATACATCAAGTCATGGAACAAACATCATCATGTTTTCATCGTGTTAACAATGTCGAATTTTGTACCAGAAAGTGATGATTTGCGGAAAGCATTAATTTTTTGTTTTCATTTGAAAAAAAAGTGCTGCAGAGTAGCATCGAATGCTGGTCGAGGCATATGGTGATCATGCTGTATCAGAAACAACATGCAAAAAATGGTTTCAAGGTTCAGAAATAATGATTTTGATGTAAGAAATGAAGAACGTGGAAGACCATCAAAAAAGTTCGAAGACCCCGAATTGCAAGCAATATTGGATGAAGATGATACTTTGAGTCAGAAGCAAATGGCAGCAGTGCTAAATGTTGCACAACAAACTATTTCTGACCGTTTGAAAGCTATGGGAAAGATCAAAAAGTGTGGAAGATGGGTGCCACATGAATTGAATGAAAGACATATGGAAAACCGAAAAACCATATGTCAAATTTTGCTTCAAAGACATGAAAGAAAATCAATTTTGCATCGAATTGTTACTGGCGATGAAAAATGGATTTATTTTAAGAATCCTAAACGGGAAAAATCATGGGTTAATCCGGGACAACCATCAACATCGACTGCAAAACCAGATCGATTAGGCAAGAAGACAATGCTATGTGTGTGGTGGGATCAGAAAGGTGTGGTGTATCTTGAGCTTCTAAAACCCGGTGAAACTGTGAATACTAATCGCTACAGACAACAAATGATCAATTTGAACCATGCATTGATCGAAAAAAGACCAGAATGGGCCAGAACACACGGCAAAGTAATTTTTTTACACGACAATGCACCTGCACACAAAGCAAAACTGGTTCAGGATACGATCAAAACACTTGTCTGGGAGCTGCTACCCCACCCGCCGTATTCACCAGACTTGGCCCCTTCCGACTACCATTTGTTTTCATCAATGGGACACTCATTGGCTGAGGAACACTTCGATTCCTACGAAGAAGTCGAAAATTGGGTGTCTGATTGGTTTGGTTCAAAAGACGAACATTTCTATTGAGGTGGTGTCCACAAATTGCCAGAAAGGTGGTCAAAACGTATAGAAAGCAATGGTTAGTAATTTGAATAAAATGTTTTTACTTTTCAGTTCAAAACTAGCGTTTTATTTTCACTAAAAAACGCTCATTTCATACCGGTACACCTGGTATGTCGTTTCCGACAAGAAATGGCGAGAAGTGTGTGCTAAGTTTAATTACTACCTCGTGTAAATGCCGTGGAGGAAGATAATCAGTTGCTAATCCTCAGTGTCTTTTCAATTTCCAGGTGTAGTAAGACGATAGAAATCAAATCGCAGTCCTACTTACCATGATTAAGGTGTACCCACATTTTGCCTAAATAACTACAAATCAGTGACAAAGGAAAATATGGCAATTGTCTTGAAAATAAATGATATCTTTGCTAAAATTGTTATTGTTACGGCCGGCCGTTGGGCAAACGTTTCTTCCAACTTCTTCCACTGACCTTTGACCATACCGTCGTTGGTCCTCCATAAGCTATTAAAAAAACTAGAAACCCGCCTCGATTGCGAAAAAGCATCTAGTGTTAACCTAGGTTTCGGCGTAGACAACTACACCTTCTTCAGAACAATAAAACCCACAAGTGCCTAAGAAGACCTTTGTCAATGATTAAAAGAACACCATAGCTATACATTTATAAACGAAAAGAAGGGGAAACACAAACAGTACATGTGTACAAAGTCTAAACCGTTACTTAACTTAATGGTGTAACCTCCGCCTCACACCGGCCTATGTTCGATGGGCCAAGACCCGCCCATGGCAGTTTATGTCGGGTCATGGCCCGTTCTTTCGTTTGCCACACTTATTACTCGTTTATCAGCTGGATTCTGTATCAAGAAAATGTTGCCTCTGATAATTTTAATCATGTCAGTTATTGTTGCTTACGACTTTCTGTCATCTGCGTTTCAGAAATATCATCATACTGCTCCTTCTCCACCCAAATCTTTGATCTTGACTTAATGCCCTGTGGACAGTGTGATCGTGACGTACAAAACAGCAGCTCACTTGCCTGACGGTATTTAGGAAGATGAGGAAGATGTAAATATGGGACTTGTACCACAGTTTCAAGCCTCATCCTCTTAGTCCCGATACAAGAGTTTCCTAGCACTCTGGTCCGACTTAGCTGCTTCACCACGATCTGACCTTACGGTATCATTTCAGTGCTTTGCAACTGAGCATATACTCTAGGAAGAGGATGATACATTGCCAAAGACTTGTTGCACAATGGTCACAGACAAGCTGTCCTGTGGTGGAACAAGACAGCTTTAGACAGACACTACTGTCAGTGACTTAAAGGCTATAAAATATCATAATGATACATTACAAGAGCGTTCGAATTTGAGACAGTTCATCCTATTTTAGCCAATTTAATACGCCAAGGATAGTTCATTTCATTATATTTATGGCGCATGTCTAAAACATTTACATCTACATGGATATTCTGCATATCACGCTGAAGTGTCTGGCTGAGGATTCATGAAACTACCTTCACAGTAAGTCTCTGTTATTCTAATCCGAACAGCGCTCGGAAAAGACGAACACCTACAGCTTTCCGTGCGAGCTCTGACTTCCCTTATTTTATTACGATGATCGTTTCTCCCTATGTAGGTCGGCATCAACAAGATATTTTCGCATTCAGAAGAGAAAGTTCGTGATTGAAATTTCGTGAGAAGATTCCGCCGCAACGAGAAACGCCTTTGTTTTAATTACGTCCACTCCAAATCCTGTACCATGTCAGTGACAGTCTCTCCCATATTTCGCGATAATAAAAGACATGCTGCGCATCTCTGAACTTTCTCGATGTACTCCGTTAATTCTATCTGGTAAGGATCCCATACGCGCAGCAGAACAATAAAAGATGACAGATAAACGTAGTGTAGATAATCTCTTTAGTGGACGTGTTATATTTTCTATGTGTTCTGCCAATAAAATGCACTTTTTGGTTTCCATTCCCCCACAGCATTTTCTATGTTTAATTCGTTCGTAATTATAATTCCTAGGTATTTAGTTGAATTTTCGGCCTTTAGATTTGACGCATTTATCGTGCAGCCGAAGCTTAAGGGAATCCTCTTAGCACTCATGTGGATGACCTCACACTTTTCATTATTTAGGGTCAATCACCAATTTTCGCGCCATACAGGCATCTTCTCTAAATCGTTTCGCAATTCGTTTTGATCTTCTAATGACTTTACTAGACGATAAACGATAGCAAACGGAACATCCATGTTGATAAATACCGTAGTTAAAATGCAAACACAATGAGGTCTCAGTATATCTATACTGTCCTACGCTGCTGCATGATGTCTTTGTTATCAGTAAATTTTCTTCGAAATTTTAGTTCCAATATTTCCCCACTAAAACCTGATTGCTCAGTGTTCTTGCGGAGCTATAGTGAATACAGTGTGAGACAATAAAGACCGCATTGCAATATTCCCCATAGTATAGTAAAATAATTGTTTAAAAAATGGTTCAAATGGCTCTCAGCACTGTGGGACTTAACTGCTGAGGTCATGAGTCCCCTAGAACTTAAAACAACTTAAACCTAACTAACCTAAGGACATCATACACATCCATGCCTGAGTCAGGATTCGAACCTGCGACCGTAGTGGTCACGCGGTTCCAGCCTGTAGCGCCTAGAACCGCTCGGCCACCCCGGCTGGCTAAATAATTGTCGTTTTTCGTGTATAAAACGCTACATCTATATTGAATGCAACTGTTTTACGATAAATTACTGTCGGTCTCCACTGTCTATCAACCACATAATTTACTGTCTTCTTCTTGGCCTTTTAGTATGAAGATTCTGATTCCATACCCTAAGAATTATTTTCTATTCCGCTCTTGACCAATTCCTACTGCCGTTTCCGCCTGCATTCCTGATTTGTGCCTGAAAAGTACTAGCAGTTGCATCATGTCTTCTGCTGTTTCTCTAAGTACAAAAGTTCACAGTATCTTCACAACACGTTCATAAGAATGTTCATTAGCGTGATTAGTACGCTTACCACGATAATGAAATAACATATCATGTTTAGTGTCTTTTCTCTGTTATCTTGCTTCAGCCAGTGTTGTTTAATTATACAGTAGTGATCTGTTTGATTCAGCACTCTGCGTCTCTTCCACTTACAGTGACCCAAGGGTCTACAGATATATGTAGACGATTTTGTCTGTTTTTCCGTTCAAATTTGAATCTTTCTTTCGGATCGTAACATCAGATATGAATATTTTCCTTATTTAAGAAATATATTCCCAATATTCAATTCGTACTCTTTTTGTGCCGGTTACAAATATTTTCCTGCTTTTCCGAAGCAGAAAAAACTATTCGTTTATATTGTCAATGTCGCTCTTGAACTTGTGGTGTCATTGATACTCAACATTTACCGCCCCAGAACTGAATATATGGCGTTCACTGTTCGGGTAGAAATCAGCTGACTAAGTAGAAATATTTTCCTCCCTTTCTCGACATTCCTTACGGTTAAGTAATCATAGAAATTACAACAACTTTACGGTCACTGATTCGTGCAACGACGTTCACTCCATAGCAAGAACAAAACAGGTTTGGTTCAATATTGCATAAATCTTCGTTGGTCACATCAGTGCTAACAGTTCGAGTCTCTCATTCTTTGGTTAGAATATTGCAAACTCTCAATATTACTGCACCATAACTGAGAATTTTACGCGCAAAATTCTCCGCTCTTTCTCGGAAACGTACGGCGCACCTTCAGAAGAAATTGTCTATCGTCGTTGAAAACTGCATTAATCCACTGACGCCGCATACAAAAGCGTCCATAACGGACCATCTGCATACACCTGCGCCTGTTTACACTGCTCCTTGTTAAATCGCAAGTGCTAAACTTATCAGGCCAGGGGTGCCACTGAAAGCAAGGTCGCCATGTGTGGGTGGGGTGGCGGTATTGTATTAATGTTTATACAATGACAGGCTCCACCTTTCCCTTCGTAATCAATTATACATACAGTAATGGACTCAACAAACAGCACGTCATGGTTCTACACGGACAGCGTTGGAGGGGCAGTCGTACGCTGCGTAATTATTTCGTCCCATTGGGTGGCGCGAACGCCGCGTCGGAACCTGTGCCACACTCGCTCCAGACAGTACAATACCCGAAACATATCTGCTCAGGCATGCTTGAACAGATAATCTAACAAATTTTCTAAATAACTATGAAGTTGATAATTGAGGATAACTTTCATTTTACCAGCTATCGGTCTGTTTTCTTTCAATTAGGAAGCACGATGGTAGTGTCCCATCATTGTGCTATCGTACAGTCCACTATTTTCTGGTATTTCCTCAGCGATCAGTTCGTGAGCACTATTTTTGGGACCACTGAACGGCTACTTCTAGAACCTATACAAAAAGCTCTCTTCTCGTTATAATCTACGTCATTCTTCTCATATCTTCCAGTTTTGTTGCTGAGTATTTCTGTGGAATTCTGAAGTGAGTAGAACAAACTGGCCGTAGTGTGCTATAGTTTCCTATATATATATTTAGTATTTCTCCCTAATAGTAATCAAACAGCAGATACTTATACACACGGATCTATTCTAAGTTTCAGTTTCTAGTAGTAACTAGTCATCATAAGGTTGAGTAGAAAGCTGGACCTGCATCGAAAGTATACCAGTCATCATTTACATTCACAGCTGGTAACAAGTTTAAGAAGCTGTACAGATCAATAGCACACTACACATAAGGTTCAAATATAATTCGTGTGTCTGTGTTGTACCCACTCCCAATTCCATTTTGTGTGAAGAAATTAACGATTTATGGAATGAACGAAATCTACTAACATAACTCGAAAACAGCTGATAGTATTGCACTATTGTGAACGTAATAGGCAGTGACTGTTCTTCGAAGTGCCATACAGAAAAACATTCTTGATTAAAACTGTAATAAAAAATCTATGATGCCTTCAAGAAGCTCCTCTAGAATGAGTGCATTCCTTGAGTAGTTGGTTTTGAGGTTTCTAAAAACGTATGGACGCACTAGTGGGTAATGCTGTATTTGTAGCAGACAGTAGGGGTTCATAAGGCAAAAAAAAAAAAAAAAAAACTTATGAAGACGTGTATGAAAGCTGATCCTGTGGAACAAACACAAGCCTTGCAGTGTTAACTGCTTACAAACTGGTGTGATGAATGAAGGACAACAGATTTCGCTTGGGCCATTAACAGTTTGATTTATTCAAAACTACATGAAACTGTTTTGGGTACAACATAGATAATGAAATAATTTGTCAACTCTATAGGTAGCATCCACTTGCTACCAGCATGTTGTTATATTTGTCTGTAATAACGTTTTATTTCCTTTGCTAAAATTGTAGCAAGTCATTAGGTTACATGAAAGCTGGAACATTACATAATAATCAACTTTCTAAAAGAGAAAAATGCCGTTCCAATCAAACTGTGGCACAAAGATGACTCTATCATCCAGGAATACAGTGCGGTCGATTTTCTGGCTATGGGTTGCAACTCGATAAGTAAACGCGACTTTATTCCTCGTAGAGATAGATGTCTCTCCGTAGTTATTAGTACCTAGTAATGTGATACTTAGGTGCAGAAATATTACTACCAATTGTAAACGCCAAACAGTACCGTTTCACTGTGCGAACGTCAGGTGATGTAGTCTCAAAATTCAGTAATTAATCTATAACTTATAAACTTCCTAGTAGTTTGTGTATAAAATGCGTGCAATAGTTTTTACTTCGAAATGAAAACGGCTCAGATGCAGCACTTGAGGACAAAAATATCCTGACCAAAAGCAGCAAGAATGGTGGGGTGCGCACTGAGACTCTAAAGCCCTAGTTATTTTTGCACTGGAAGCGACAGCGGAAGGCATAAACTTTACACCAAGACAGCCCTTAAAATACACGGCGTCAGTTGCGGAAGACGCGGCCAGCGGCAGTTGATTGTTTACTTTGAACTACAAGTCTTGTCTAAGCGCAAAGGCAGACCATCTAAAAAAATGGCAAACATATTTAACAAACAAGAAAAGTGGCATAGCGTACGCTTCTCTAAATATAGGTATAATTAAATTAAAGGGTTTAATCCGTGTAATGGTTAATAATATTCTTCGAGTCCGCACCCGCACACTCAGACGCACAAAACTTCGTCGTGTTGTTTCTCTGAATGTAATTCGTCAGGCGGCGGTGAAGTTTCGCCCGTCAGAGAGATGGGTGACGTGGTCATCGTGCTGGCTTATCGGAAAACTGAGTTTATCGGTGGGATCTCCTTTCCTTCCCTGTCGCTGAGCGAAAACGAAGAGGGAGAAGGAGAGGAGGCAGGAGAAAAACAACAGCCTGGGACGAGTGTAAGCCGACGCGCGCTCCCTCGCAGCTGGTCGTATTTCACGGCCACGCTAACAGATGGCGTGGCACACCTCTGCTCGCCACGTTGCCCCCACGTGGCTCCATGATGGCAGCACTTATTTCTTCACGTAACCATAACGGAGGTTATATTTAACACGCAGGTGCGGCGGCTGCTTGATAGACAGACTACTCCTCCTACACTCTGAAACTATCGAACCTCGAGCCTCGACGCAGGAATCATTTTGCTTGTGGGCGAAACCACTTCGATTAATTGTTTTCAGTGTAGTATAGAGTAGTTCAAGGTGGGGGAGACACGGCCGAAGCGGAACAGGAAGTCCGCGGTAAGGCCGAGTAATTATTCGTTCCGGGAGGATCAATAAAACTCACAGTTGAAAGAGAAGTGTGTAAATATCAACCGTCTGTTTCCCGATTTAATCATTTACAGTGGGCGTTGAGAGTGAAAACTCGTCAGCGTGGTTACATATATTTCACTGACAATACAGTTGTGTCTGTGCGTAAATCTAAAAGTCTTCACATCAGAAGTCGTAAATTATTTTCGTTTATAATTTATTGAACTGTCTGATTTGAATAAATCTTCTCCCTATTAAATGTTTATAGGGATGTTTCCTTTAATCATATAGAAATCCTTTAGTTTTTGAAACTTCTCGTGTCTTGTGAGTTCATGTTCAGACACGTTAACGAGTTTCTCAGACTGTCGAATTTCACATACTCGTCTTAGCAGTCAGAAGGATATGCAAATTTCGGTCCTTAAACTAACTGTGATTGTAACTGCACTTTAAGGCAACATCCCCGATTGCGCTCATACTAACAATAAAATCTTTTCCACATATTTGTTGGCACTTGTTGTACAAAATGACTTAGAATTTGATTACGCTGCCTACGTTCAAATCGACAACTACCGCACTAATTTTAATGGTGTGTGCTTTGTTCTCTTGTTTCGCTGTCCTGAAAACTGCGTCCAGTGTAATTTGCGGGCAGTAAAGATTTGCTAACCACCTGACCGAACTCTGCAATTTGTGTGGCGGCTAGAAGACCCAAGGCTGCTGATGACGCATACTGAAGATTGTCCAACAAGAATTGTAATGCCAAAATTTTTACATTTATAAGTGATCATAAGTTATTTTAATTTCTATCTGACGCAATGGAAGTTTTTACTTATGGCCGCATCTTCAATAACTACAATGGAAAACATAAAAACCAAATTTCAAACACGAAACTGAAAAATTATCTCTCTTCTAATTTATAAAGCATACATTAAAATAAAGATAAAATTATATATTATTCATATCTGTGGATCAGCGTATGGTACATGTAATCTACAGTACATTATTATGCTTACTAGACATCAGGACTACACACGGATATGGATGACATAAGCTGTACATAGTTTCTCTTTCCACTCCTAGCGCTACATGCGAACTTCCTCTACATGTGGCTTCAAAGCATGAAAACAGCTTTCTTTATAATTCTTCATATCATTTCAGTACTGGTGATTTATGTGGCTATAATAATAATCAGTCGTTTTGTGAAGTCTGATACGATTTATTTTTGTGCCATTAACTAGTTTTCAAGCCACTGCAGGCCCATCAGCAGATGGAGGTTGCTGGACATTATTTAGACCATGTATTGCTAGATGCTATTGTCGTGGTGCTGTCGGAAATAACGGAAATTTAGTTACCGATAATGGAAAGTCTGTGAAACGAAAATGTTTATTACTCTTCGGGAACTCACATTGCTCTGCCTCGTAGTATCCACGACTAATTCGTTCTGAAAATATACATTTTACGTGATATAAACACACAAACACGTTTAGCTGCTCTTTGTTTCATACTTATTCATAGGCAGTAAACACTGAACGTATGTACAAAGAATGTGACAGATATCACATTTTGTCATATCACGATCTTTGCTTTAGCTCTATTGCATTATAGAATAAATACTTAGAAGCGTAAAAAGGGATGTAAGTAAACCTTTCAAGATGGAAGTGTGTCCATACGCTGACAATATACGTGTAATATGGAATAAAAAATTATGCAAGAGATAACGGATAGTGTGGAATTTATACAATATAATTCATAAGTGAATGAGTTATTGCCATATGTAACTGAGGTTTCTTCGTGGGACCATGGTAACATAAATAACAAAGAGCAATTCAGTTCTGAGCATACAAACATAGTGCCATAATTCTTACAGGAATATGAGAGGATGAATGTATCTTTCTGTCGTTTTTGGTATTTCGATGCCAGGTTGTCTTGGAAGTTATAAAAAAAAGTTCTGTTCTGACTCAGTTCGTTCGTTAAGGATTTTTTAAGTTGATTTTAGCTCGTGAGTGTAAATCTCTGTCTGTTCAAGGAGATCTATCAGTAACACATTGTCAGCAATGTGGAACACAGAAAAGTTACCACTTATACCACTAACAACGCGTTCGTGATGAGCAATGAGTGACGCAAATCTGATGCTGTTTAAGTTTTTGAGACGGAGGGCATTCATTATGAACACTCTGTGAATGCAAGTTATGGACGGGATCTATAATGCCGTAAGGTGTCACTAGTATTCCTTTTGGCAAGAAGTGGAAGCTTGCAGCAAATTGATTAATGTTCAGTTTTAAAAAATTTGAGAATCACATACTGTTCTATTGCACTATTTAACGTAAGCAATTAGAAATTTTGTGCCATAAATACAGAGACAAATACTATGTATTACTTGGCAAATAGTGACCAGTATTTTTCAGACTTACTAACCAATACATATTGAAATCATCGTGCAGCTATGCTGCAGTCGTTAAAACACTGGCCTCGCATTCGCCAGCGCCTCAATTAAAATCCCAGTCAGACCCTTTAGAGTCATATTGTCAGCGGTTTCTCGAAATCGCTGAAGACAAATAACGGGAAGGTTTCGTTGGTAACCACCTAGGTAATGTATTTCCCTAATTCGATGTTGTGCTGCGTCTGTAAAGAGTTAGTCATCAACACAATTATAAACACTAAATTTCCTTCTTTTTTTAACTTGGATTCACCAGAACTTGGTATGCGACAAACTCGGTCTCTTTAAGGAAGCTTTTGTAGGTGACTTGGATTGTTCACTTTATTGTAAATAACACATGCTCTAGTCTAGATGTACGTGAAAGTGGGCGATGTTTTCGCGTTGAACAGACAAATGCGTCAAAAAATGAGGGATCCGAGTATATATCATTCACTACGTATTTACTTTTGAAAAAAGAACACAGCCGAAAGACAGAAAAATCTCACTGTAAAGATGTGACTAAAATTGAGAACAATTTTTCAGAGTGCTACCAGAAGACGAAAAACAAATTCGTTTAACGTCATCGTAACCGTGTCAGTAGCACCCGTGAAACATGTTTGATACTGTTCCGAAAGTTATTACAATGTCTATAGATACTGTAACCCGAAAGTTGTTTGTTGGCATCGTTCGCATTTAATCTTCTCCTATAAAAGAATCCATTCCGAATTACCGAAACGAGCCACAGTAGACAAATCATGCTTTGTTTTTCAGTCTTTGTACATGCCATAATTAAAAACTATTCATTTATAGCAGCAATGTACAACAGTAGATTTTTTTATGAGGGTGTTATTCTATGCAGTTCGTGTTCGTAGCATTAGACCACTGCCGTCGTGAAGAACTCAACTGAAGTCACTACGACAGGCAAACGGTCTCTTTTGTTTCTGTCTCCATGTTGCACGTGTGAATGGAAGATGAATTTTGGAATCATTTTATGAGTGCGAGAGTGGTAAGATAAAATAGTTACCCGAATGGAATTTGTATTCAAATCTTTGTCCAAAAATTCAGGATCAAGGTTTCTCTCGTCTTCCGATTCATCTGAATATCTTAATAGTTCCTTCATAAGGGCTACACTGGATTCATTTTCTCAATTTTTGTGGAACCTAAGCCGGCCGTGGTGGCCGTGCGGTTCTAGGCGCTTCAGTCTGGAACCGCGCGACCGCTACGGTCGCAGGTTCGAATCCTGCCTCGGGCATGGATGTGTGTGATATCCTTAGGTTAGTTATGTTTAAGTAGTTCTAAGTTCTAGGGGACTGATGGCCTCAGAAGTTAAGTCCCATAGTGCTCAGAGCCATTTGAATCATTTGTGGAGCCTAGGCAATAAGAAAATGTCAATAATATTGCGTTTTGATTTCTTACTTAATATGCTACTATCATTTCTTCTCTGTGATGCAGATCAGTGAACTTAAGCATTCGACGTACAAAGCAGTTCATTGTGTCTTCTGACTTTTATAACTTTATGCTTTCTATTGTGGTCACGCAGTTCTGCACAGCAGTACGTGCTCATATTCCTGGTGGATAGAAAAGGGTGAGGTTGAGGGAAAAGATTCAGCAAAAACACCAGTCAGCAATGAGAAACCAAGAATACACAAGGGAACATAACTGTTAAGACGAGATCCGTCGACAAGGCAAATTATTGGACTGCATCCTGAAACTATGACGTTCTATTTGTTTAGGATTTTCTCGTTTTCTGGTAAAGCCGTTCCACTGTATACAGTAACTAATGTTTTTAGCGACATCGCTGCCAATTCGTTTCCCAGTTTGACAAAACTCTCATCAACCGTCTTCCACTTCTCTGGACTTGGGCTACAGTCCTCAAAGGAGACTATTTCATCCGGGAGCGGAAATACTGTTGCAGGTAACTGATGTTTAACCACCACAGTTTCATTACTTCACCAGTATCACTACTATAGCAACAATTAATTCATCATAGCGATGCTTTCGTGAGTCTGAGGTTGAAATAATTCCACAAGAAAACGAATGCTCCTTTCACAATCATCGTTGGGATACTTTCGTTTACGTGATCGAGATTTTAAACCTTATTCTCAAGCATTTCGTGGCTCACTTTGGTGTACAGCTAAAAATCTGATATCAAAGTGATACAATGCAGCTGTACTTTTCTATGCTTTTTTGCTTGACGTATTCCAATCTCTGTCTTCCTCTACAGCTTTGCCCTCTACAGCTGCCTCTAGTACCATGGTAGTCATTCCCTCATGTCTTAGCAGATGTCCTATCATCCTGTCCCTTCTCCTTATCAGTGTTTTCCACATATTCCTTTCCTCTCCGATTCTGCGTAGAACCTCCTCATTCCTTACCTTATCAGTCCACCTAATTTTCAACATTCGTCTATAGCACCACATCTCAAATGATTCGATTCTCTTCTGTTCCGGTTTTCCCACAGTCCATGTTTCACTACCATACAATACTGTACTCCAGACGTACATCCTCAGAAATTTCTTCCTCAAATTAAGGCCGGTATTTGATATTAGTAGACTTCTCTTGGCCAGAAATGCCTTTTTTGCCATAGCGAGTCTGCTTTTGATGTCCTCCTTGCTCCGTCCGTCGTTGGTTAGTTTACTGCCTAGTTAGCAGAATTCCTTAACTTCGTTGACTTCGTGACCATCAATCCTGATGTTAAGTTTCTCGCTGTTCTCATTTCTACTACTTCTCATTACCTTCGTCTTTCTCCGATTTACTCTCAAACCATACTGTGTACTCATTAGACTGTTCATTCCGTTCAGCAGATCATTTAATTCTTCTTCACTTTCACTCAGGATAGCAATTTCTATGCTATGACAGTTAATACAATTCCGTGTAGTGCAACGAGCAGCATCCCGTATTTTCACGAATTGTACAGCTGAGATACTCAAACTATTATGAATCAAACGCAGTAGAATGCGACGTACGGAATCCAAAACTCGATGTCTTCCTGGATCAAAATTGTTGTCGTCACTTGAAGGACACCAGCATTCACATTATTAGCTTTTTTTTTTTCTTCGAATAACCCATTTGGAGGGTACGATGAATCAACTTTGGCTACTCTTCATTGTATTAGATTTCTTCAGTTTCCAAATTTCCTTCATCCTTTTAGGGTGTTGTTCCCTTTCTTCTTGAGTCCACTTTCGTCTAGTTATTTTCTTTCTCTCCTGAAATTCTGCCTTTTGAACTGCCTTTCTGAAATGTGTTCTGTTTTCTATTGTGTCTATTGTAACTCCAGCATTTTCAATGTCCTTTTCAGTCTCTATGAACCATGCTGGCTTGGATTTGTAGCTATTGAGTAATGTGAATATCCGCTTGGTTAGTCTGTTGTTATCCATTCTGAATATATGTCCAAAAAACTGTAGTCTCCTCTTCCTCATTACATCAGTTAGTTTCTCCGTTTTCAGATATAGCTCTCTGTTTGGTCTTAACCTGTATTCAGCATTATCTTTTTTTTTAGCTCCCAGTATTTTCCTTAAAATTCTTCTTTCGACCTTCTCTAGTTTCTCAAGATCTCCATTTCTTGTTAGTTTAAGTGTTTCTACCGCATAGAGAGCTTCAGGTCTGGCCACTGTTTGGTAGTGTCTTAATTTCGTGTTCCAGGACAAGGATTTTTTATTATAAACGTTTTTGGTCATATGAAACACTCTTTCCATTTTGTGCACTCTAGTTTCTATAGCTATCTTTTCTTTGGCATTGTATGTAATTCACTCTCCTAGGTATTTAAAGGAATCTGTTTTGTGTATTGTGTTGTTGTCAACTGCAATATTTTGAGGAGCATCACAGGTGTTTGTCATAAACTTTGTTTTTTCATAGGATATTTGCAGTCCTACTTTGGCTGCTTGTTTTTGTAGTTCTCTTATTTGTTCTTAGGCATTGTCTAGTGAATCTGTAATCAATGCCATGTCATCTGCGAAGGCTAAACAGTCGACAGTGATCTTGTTTGGGTTTCTCCCTAGTTGAATCCCTTTAGTATTGATGGCCTTCCTCCATTCTCGAATTACCTTCTCCAAGACACAATTGAAAAGCAGAGGTGACAGACCATCTCCCTGTCGAACACCTGACTTTATTTCAAACGATTTTGAGAGCTCTCCCCTAAATTTTATTAGCTTTTATTTATTTTAGTATATTTTATATTTTTATCTTTTCATTTCGAAGGATCGAAGTTAGAACCGTTTTTGAAACTCTTTCTATTCCAATTCATTTGAATGTTTTAAAAAAATGGTAAGGCAACGGACAGTATTTTTATTGAAAGTTCTTGGCAAACTAAGGTCGCTACATGTTAAGACGTATTGAAACGGCAAAGATATCTGTATGGGCAATTGTGCAGTTTTTAATAGTAGGACACACGTAACGCTTAGGGTTGGTTTCAGCTGGTTGAGGTTCTGCCAAGGAAGGCAGCGTTATGGATTGGGTCCCGAGTTGGAATGCAGTTGCAGTGCTTAAAACTTGGTTATAAAATTCCATCACAGTCACGTAGAGACTTCTCTGTTCCATTATAACTTCCTGATAAATAATTCCGGTAATAAAATAAAGAAGGTTGTTGTAATGTAGTAGTTGTGGAACTATTTAAGTATTTTTTTTTCTACTTTACAATGACCGCGGGGACGAACACATGAAAACAAATGAAGAGTTACAGCGTTAGCGGTTGTGAACGATTTAAAACAGTAATACTCAGACTCGAGCGCAATATATTCGTCAGAACACCACACTGACATAAAAATACAAGTTATTAGGAACTATTGTGCATCACGTGCTGCCCACACACATCCGTTATGATAACATGCGTTTCATGTGTGCAAATTTAGAATAGATTTCCTGCTGGGTGTTCGCTGTGTGTCAGGTATATGATGCAAAGCGTAATTGTTTCCATTTCCCGTGTAATAGTTCCCTAAATGACAGATGTATCGGAAAAGTGTTTCAGTGTCGAGCACAAATGTCTGGTTTTGGTATCACATTGTGGCCAAGCGACCCCTTGTGATGATGCCACATCGGCACGGTATATATAACTGCTCTAGTTTCGTTTGTCATGCAACCAATAATACTCTCCGAGTCAACAAGGAGCAAAAGCCTTCGAATTGTAAACCGGTGTTGCCGAATCGGTGATCAAACTGCCAGCCTAGAAATAAACAAACACAAAAGCAAACCGCAAAACAAACTGTTTACAGTGGTCTACTAGATGCGCGTACATGTTGAAAACTGCCTCGGGAAAATATTCGAAATAGACTGTTAATTGGCGCCACGTTCCGTAGTAGCCAACTGGGAAATTAGCTGTTTACCGCCCCTGCGGAGCGCCGTGTGACAGCGCGCACTGTGTGGGACCTGGAATCTCTGGGTTTACGTGATACCGTCAAGACACTGTAAATAATTGCAGTCTACTATTCGCCTGTCAGCACTTCATGTTACAATTACAAACGACATTCGTAGTAGTAATGAGGTAAAACATACAAATTAAATTCCTTAAACACTGAAGCCAGATGTCGAGTCGCTTTTAAATTCTACGTACTCGCTACATTATTTATATAATCTGTAGCTAATCGGATCAGGTACCAATTGTTCTTAATTTTTTTTTCATCGCCTTTCCTGCATTGCACCCTGGGACTCTAAAACGGAAAGAGGTTTTCCTTTTTGTGAAATACGAACTAAGCACTAAATGTATGTTTCGTAAAAAAAAAGAACTTATTTGTAGCATCGTTCTTCGTATTTCATTCTCAATTTCAGCGTCTACGTAATACTTCAAACTAAATTTTGAAAGATAATATCGTTTAAATGGTCTTCCAGTTAAATATACTGCAGGCCCATGCACTGGAACTAAGAAGAAAATCATCATATTTTGATGGATCAGATTCTTAGAAACCGGTTGTAACAAGCATATATAAACGAAAAGCGAGTTTCATTGCTGAAATTATTTATTATTAATAGTTACAGAATTATAAGCTCAAATGGGAAAATTACGTATTGTTACGTACGGAGAGTCAGTCAGCTTAGTATGACATTAGTAGTACAGCACTTGTAATTTCATGCATTCTTTTGTTTTGTTTCACAAACGCACTTAAAATCAGTTTCTGCTTTAGTAGGCCTACTTAATCAAACAACATTACTGTTGTTATTTTCAAAAATTACTTCTACTTTTAATATACTGATTTGGAGAAAACATCAGCACTTTTGTAACTTTCATAGAAGAAAGAAGGAGAAAGTTCTATGTCAAGCAAAGAGGATACCCAAGTCTACTTAAAGTTTCATTCACAGTCACTGCTGCTAAACAACTGAGGAGTATGTGAGAAATCTACCCCAAGTGTGAACAATAAATCCATTCGCAATTTTAATTCTGCTGCGTTCTTTATTTCACACAAGGATTTTTACTACATACTGCATGTAAAAATGTGCCCTTAACCCTTAGCTGCTACGAATGTTGAAAAGAACACAATTATTATAGAGCCGTCTCTCGGACCACCTTTTTATTTTTTATGCATAAAACCACTGTTCTAGTGAATATTTATTTTCATAACTTCCTGTTGTTTGTTACACTTCTTGGAAACAGATTTTACGGAAATTTGCATTTTTTAAACAATGCAGAATGTTAAACATTTTGTGAACTAAAACACAACAAAATTTGCAGTTTATTTTAATTTTATGTATTACTCAAAAACAGCACGTATTTACCTCTCTACTCACTCACAGGTTATCATCTATGAGATGGTATTACACATTCGTAACATAACTGTGTGGAAAAACACACTTAAGTTACGACAAATTATATTTGGAATCAACTTTGAGTTTACTACTCATCGTTTCAGCCTCAGAGTGATTATTCCATCCTATAATTCTATCAAGGGAGAAATTTCGCTAAATTTTTATTTTAACAATCACCTTATGTATTCTTCTGAGGCCCTGAATAAAATTTTAATTGCTTTCAATCTGCATGTACTTCACGCAGACCCTCCTACAATTCTTCAACCAAATCGGAACACGGACACTGATATATTGTTTTCCACTTCAGACAAGGACTACAAAAGGATGATATTATCTCCAAAACAACGATTTTTCTCCGAGACTTCCCGGAATATGTTGCAGTTCAGGCAGCTGGAAGACAATGTTCAGTTGCTTTGCTCTTATGTTTATTATCGACTTTGGTTTTCTCTGTTGAAATCATCCTTCTGTTCTTATCGAAGAAGTACGCTTCTTCATCGTCGTCACCTGTCAAAGCTTCATCGCTTTCAGTTTCCTTTTCCGAATTAGTATCGTGATCATTAAATACTCGAAATCAGGATAATTTTCACTATCATCAAAGTCTCTGTCTGAGAATTCACTGAGGCATTCTTGAACACCCACATCAGTCTCGCATAGAAAACATTGCATCGAAGGTCTAGCTTTCTTCATCACAGAGAAACGGTAACGTTAAACAAAAAACTGACACGCAAACACTATGGTACGTCTGTGAGACCTCTCAAGCCCCAAAAACAAAAACAAATTGCAAAAACAATGCCAGATTTCTGGCAAGTGTAGCTTGTCATCCAATGGGAATGTACAGGAAAGAGTCTACTTCACCTCACAGGACGTATGAAATATCACAAGAAAAAAAAAAAACTGTAGCTGTCTGAGAGGCCATCATAGTACTTAAGTGTTAAGAATTTGTGAAATTAGATTTCCGTAGAAAAACCGTGCGATAATAATCAAGCAGAAGTTTTGTACAATCTGAACAACACTTATTCCTAGAACAGTATGTGGCACCGTTTCCAGAGATATTTCTTTTCCTTTTACTGCTTCTAATAATCAAAGCACGATCGTGATTCGCAGCGTTCGTATAGCTTAAAGTGCGTTGCATTGCTGACTGTAGTATCACGGGATCGCGGCAAGCAGCACACCTTAGGTATGGTATCCCGTATTTCCTTAAAACAGTGCAGACGAGCGGTGAGCGGCCAGCTGGCTCATTAACAACAGGCACGGTCAATTGCTTCCCCTTTCGTCATATAACAGAGATGAGAGATACGTCTGAGGGACCTCCACGTCGACGGGAACCTCCGAGATAATCTCCCATCATAAATATTTATGAGCGAATATGAAAGCGGGTGACAGTGTGATTTCTTGTCTGGACCTGCTATCAGCCACGGGAAGCAGTTCGGTGTTAGTTTAAGCACTGCTGCTGGCCAAATACCTCACGAAAGCGCACCTGTTCAGTCACCTGGATCGCGCTAACGATTGTACGAATCTCGGCTTCAGTATAGGACATGCGAAACCTAACTCGCTTTTGGCCAATGGGCTGAAATTAAAATACTTAAAGTAACTTTTGGGCATAATTATCAGAGCGACCGTAAATACGCTCCACCGGTATTGCATCAACGAATTTGCAGATTACTCATTTGCTCAAACAGTCAAGTACAGCTGCTTTTCATCTTCCTATAATTGTTAGTCTGGGAAATAAACGAATCAACCTACAAACAAAAAAAAATGGTTCAAATGGCTCTGAACACTATGGGACTTAACTGCTCTGGCCATCGGTCCTTTAAAACTTAGAACTACTTAAACCTAACTAACCTAAGGACATCACACACATCCATGCCCGAGGCAGGATTCGAACCTGCGACCGTAGCGGTCAACCTACAGACATATTTTGTATAATCACAGTCAGTAATGTCTTATGGAATAATTTTCTGGAGTAACTCATCATTTAGAAAGAAAGTACTATTTGTACAAAAACAAACAGTAAGAATAATATGTGGCGTTAAACCGCAGTCATCTTGTAGGTACTTCTTCACGGAGTTAGGCACTTTAACAACGCTTTCAAAATTATGTAAACTCGCTAATAAAATTTCTCATAAGTAATTCCATCACAATTTGAGAAGAATAGTGTCGCCCACAACTAGAACACCAGAAGTAAGAAATGATGTTTATTACCCGTTATTAAAGCTGTAGCTCGTGGTCTTGCGATAGCGTTCTCGCCAGGGTCCCGGGTTCGATTTCCGGCGGGGTCAGGGATTTTTCCTGCCTCGAAGTGACTGGGTGTTGTTGTGTCGTCTGCATCGTCATCATTCATCCCCATTACGGTCGTAGGAAGGCAATGGCAAACAACATCCACTAGGACCTTGCCTAGTACGGCGGTGCGGGTCTCCCGCATCGTCCCCTACGCTCCTCGGGGTATGGGACTTTATCATCATCATTAAAGCTGTCAGTGGTCCAGAAAGGAGTTGAGTATGGATCAACAAAATGTTCTGATAATTTGCCCAATAACATAAAACATCTGATAGGTAGCAAAGCAAGTTTTAAATTTAACGTAGAATCATTTCTTCTTGACGACTCCTTCTGTTCGTTAGACGAAATTTTAATGAAAAACTGTTAGGCTGTAAAAGAACATGTGGTTTTTAAGTGTAGATACATGAGTAAGACTGAGAAATAATGTTGTCATCAACGTCAAAATTAATCATCTATACACACCCTGAAAGCGGACTCCTTATATACATCGTTTCGATAAAAAATCGTCTAGATGCCGGCCGGCGGTTTTTATATTGTAATATCTTTGCTTTCAAGGCAGAGCAAACGCGTACACACACAAAAAATGCGATCACTAAAATTACGGCGCTACAGCTCTTAGATTTGTTATAGTGTAAAATTTTACGCGACTGTTTCGAACAAACAGGTAAATAGTAGTTCCAAAGTTCCGTAAGTTATTTGTGAAATATTTTGTTCTTATCCATTCCTCAGACTTCAGTTTCTAACGCTGGAAGTTCTATCCGCTATCTCGACGTGATAGGGCGTTTTCACCGACCGAGGTGAACTAGAGTTTGGGAGAACGGAAATCCAAATTCTCGTACGCCTATCCATATTAAGATTTTCGGTAGTCTGCTTAAGTTTGTAAATATAAGTGCTAAAGTCGTTCCGTTGAATAGAACACCGCCGATTTCCTTTCCCATCTTACCGCAATCCGAGTCTGTCCTTCGTCTGCTACCACTTAGTCGACGATGGTTTTTAAGCTCTAATCCTTCTTTCTCCGAGAATATTCGTGTGCTTCACTAAGCAATTCTGCGTACGACAATAATGGTAAGTGGAATGTTTTTTTCTTCTTTTTTTCAACATATCGAGTCACAGATTCAGAAAAAAAGGTAGACTAAATTGTTTTTTGTATAAGGAGCAGACAAATGGAAAAGAGATAGATGGAAAGAAGTAAGTAAACTGTTTATGATCTCAAAAGTTAATCACCATAACTGTTAATACGTTATCCCATTGCGAGACAGGACTATCATTGCCTTGATGGAAAAACGTTTGCCACTGCCTACAGAACCATGACTGTACCCACGCGCGCAGCTCTTCGTGCGAAGAAAATCGACAGCCACGAACGCCTTTCTTCAGGGCTCCAAAAATATGGAAATCGCATTGGGAGACATCGTAACTGTATGAAGGATGTGTAAGGGCTTCCCAGCGAAACTTCTGTAGCGTATTCTAAACGCCAAGGACCATTCTGTTGCAGGATGATGCTCGCCCATATGTCGCCAAGGCTGTTTCGAATATACGCTGCAGGAGTCTCGCTGGGAAGCCCTTACAGTCACCGTCTCTCTTCTCTCCAAGCGATTTCCATATTTTTGTACTCCTGAAGAAAGGCATTCCTGGTCGTCGATTTACTTCTAATGAAGAGCGCCGAGCTTCGATACGATCATGGTTCCGTGGTCAACCGCAAACTTTTTTCCATGGAAGGACGGACCGTCTCGACTCACAATGGAATAGACGTTTTAAGTCATGGCAGCTACCTTTGAAATAATAAACAGTTTGCTTACTTTTCTCCATCTGTCTTGCTTTCAATTGACTGCCTATTATAACTTTCCGACTCTTGCTTCAATATTATACGATGTGTTATATTTCATTTGTGTTACAAGTGGTCCTGTTAATACTGCCACCGCTGTGCCACTTCTCAACATTTTACCACAGCAATTTGTACCAAAAACGAAGCATTTTTTTATATATATGTCTACTGAACCGGTGCACTGGAACATCGTATTTTTATTGCACGCATATTACAGTACAAAATCTAATTTTGGAAAACAGTATTCCAATATTGCATCTGCTAAGTTCATACTGTCACACAGAAAACGATCATGCATAGTATTTATTGACGATTCGTAGATTTTGGTTTCAGTGGTTTTCTTAAATAGATTACGGTGATTGCCGGTATAGTTTCATTTAGCAGGACAGAGAAGTACCGCTGTGGGAAGACACTGGACTCTCGTTCAGGATGAGTGAGATCCAAATCCCCGCCCGCCATGCCGCTAGAGGTTCTCCTTAGTTTTTGTAAATGGACTATGGTAAATACAGGCTGGTTTGTCTCAAAATATGATATCCGGTAACCTCCACTCTCCTTTTCCAATCCAATCTAGTGATTTACCTCGTCGTCGATGGGACGTACGACCACAATAATCCTTATTATTCCTTTCCACTGAAACGGATAGTGATTTTCTTTCTCAGAAAGATAAGACAGAAGTGGTATTTTTTTCGGTAGCATTTGGGGAAAAAAGCTTTGATACATAATTGGAAACAATGGAGGTATTCTTATAGAAAACGTAAAAAAATGAAGGTGCTGGTTCCAAAATATATATTAATTTTTACATTTTCAAATCACTGTTAGTGGCTTACATCG
Organism: Schistocerca piceifrons; assembly: GCF_021461385.2. Taxonomy (NCBI): domain Eukaryota; kingdom Metazoa; phylum Arthropoda; class Insecta; order Orthoptera; family Acrididae; genus Schistocerca; species Schistocerca piceifrons. The sequence continues at coordinate 130,305,362 of NC_060149.1, forward strand.
CATTCGACATCATTTTACTTATCCGAAAAATATAGTTTTCCAAGCGGTTAAATGTTTGCAAGTCTAGTATAGACACTTCAGTAACGTCGTCTCTACACCCATTTCATTAATATATAGTTATGTTTATGTGACATAACAATTTTTCAACGATTAATGAGTTTACATTTTCCAATTTTCTTGGAAAACAAAATTTGTGCGAACGCTCTAAAATGTATGTAATAAACAGACGTAGAATTTTAAGAGTCAATTTCAAATCTTCTAAGACTGTCTTATTTGACTTCCGCTCTCCAAATCATCGCCAGTCAACAACAGACATAAACACAAAATACACGAAATAGACGACAACAAACTTTTAGAAGGTAGATGTTTAAATAGAAGTGTAAGTCTCCTATTAAATGTGAAACAGAAATGATCCTTTACATCTGAAAAATACGGGTAAAATAAGAATCTTTTCTTCCTTAGCTCACGCTTCTATGAGACGTTTAATTTTTTTCCCTGCGTTACAATGACAATAAGTTTAACACAATCAGTATCCAATGTCAGTACGGAAGTTTCTTACACTTCTTATCACTTTTTAATCGATCTATCTTGCTAACCTCATATATATGTAGCGGTGACGGCAGCTAAAGACTTAAACACAAGTGTCGATCTCTCACCAGACCCCTCTCTCTCTTATGCCTGACGTTTCCATATTCTTTGTCCATCTAAGAATGAGTTATTTCAGAAAATGCTTCACTTCGCGTGATTGGGCACTTCAATAAGTTTCTTAATTTTCTGACGACTTGATAGGTGCCGTAAATTTGGTAGAGCGTAGCACGTTTCTTATTTCCGTAAAGTCTCCTTCTGTGAGACCAAAATCATGCAACGTGAATAGTATGTGGTGTGAATTTTCCGATGTCTTGCAGAAACCTGTTTGCAGATCTTGTTATACCTACTACTACTACTATTACCACTGCTACTACTTGCTACTAATACTTAATATATTCAGTCCTTAAAGAGGTTTGTGGTAGATAATAGAACTCCCTTTTACAAGTACGTCTTACATGACCATTGAACGCTACTTACTTTGCTCGAGAAAAGCGTTTCAGAAAGATCTTGAAGGATTTAATGGTAGCCAACTATTTCTATCACGTTAATGAATTTCTTAGCAGATAGAGTTGACGTATGTGTTCTTAACTATATCACTTAACTATATCACATAACGTAAGCTTTGGCACAGTAATGCGATCTCTGTAAGTATGTCTGTAAACTGTTAATATTCTGTAGACGCTCTGATTTTAAAACTCTTTGTCATTAAAAATTGTTATTTCTCAGGTTAACTATAATGTAAGTAAGTTACAGGACGTGCGAAACACTGGTCCGATGTAAGAGAAAACGTGCTGGCCCCAATCAGATTAGTTTGAATGAAAAAATATATAAACAAAATAGTTTCTTTGACGCTGCTCGCATTTAACAGCCTAGAAATTACCTTATGCATATACCTTATACATATTACCTTTTAGGATTTTAAATATGTTCACTTTTTTTACTTATTCCACATCTTTGAAGACCGTTTGAACTGTTACCTGAGAAAGAAACATTAACGTATCAGTTCTGTTATAAACATAAGTTAAGTACTCGTATTTATGTTTTTCTGACATATTCCACATTCTCAGGGATTTGCAAACCACAGGTTTACGTAACGAACAGCGTACTTAATACAATCCAAAGTCAGAAGAGAAAGAAAACGTTGTAAGTTCCCGCATTTTTATTACATCATCGTTGGTAAAGTGAAACATAATCTGCTCGCATTCGAAGTGTACGTGCCATTCTATTGTCTGTCTTTCAATCCCTGCGTTTGCCTCTGTGTGCCAACAGAAGAAAGGAGAGAGATGAATGAGGAATTATGTAGTTATTTACTGGTAACAGAGATGACAAGAAAGAAACATGTTGAACAATTTCGTTCCGTGGAAAGTGATAGCGAGTCACGCGGCAGTAGCATTGTGTGATGTGATTATTACAACAGGCACGCAAGACGCGTTCCCCTGCTGACAGATGGCAATTATCGCGCTAAGTTCTCTTTCGAGGAATTCGTCTGCTTAAAATGAAGTTGCTGTTCACTCTGTGCAAACACTTAAAGCTTTGTTTCTTCCATTACATGGAAGCTGCATCACATTTCTCGCCGCATATCTGATATGCGGTTGGCTGGAAAATTAAGAAAACGTTACCTAGCAAACGAGCAGTTATTTTTAAGAGCATCTTGCAACCTGCGCTATCTGAAATGAAGGACCAAGTATTAAGGCAGTCGAGAGATTCACTGGGTGCCCTTAATGTTAGTTGTACAGTTTCATTTGTGCCAGATATAGAACGCGACAGAGCTGATTACGGCGAGGTCAGCTGAGGCACAAATTGTTACAGCAGAAATGAAACTTCTAGATCTTCTAGGTACCTAGTAATGCCCTATGTATCGTGTTAAGTTCGGACACTGCGTTTCTCAACCATACCTTTATGATTCTTGCGATAGTCATTATCTTTCTCGTTGGTATGAAAATGTCGAAGGATAATCGTTAGTCGCGACAGAAACGAAACTATGTTTATAAAACAGCTATGTGATTAAATATCTCAAACAGTCGTCAGTATGTTACAGAAGTTTACGTACCGCGGATGGTGTGAAAGTCGCTCAGTTCTTGCGGTCAATATTATTTTCACCATTACATTGTTATATGTATGCTGTGTCTGTGCAGTCACTTTGAAGATACGACTTAGATCCTGGTATACCAAGCACTTTTTTATTTTTTTTATTTATATTTTAGTTTATTTTAATTTCTTATAGAAGGTCTGGAATGTCCCCCTCCAAGCAAGGAGCCTGGGTTCGTATCTGGGGTTCAACGTTTCTAACCGTTCCCCCCTATACAAGAAAATAAGTGTCTGGCGCAGTTGTTAGATCGGTTACAGCTGCTACAATGGCAGGTTATCAGGATTTAAGCGAGTTTGAACGTGATGTTATAGTCAGCGTACGAGCGATGAGACACCGCATCTCTGAGATAGCGAAGAAATGGGGATTTTTCCGTACGACTATTTCACGAATGCACCGTGAATATCAGGAATCCGGTAAAACATCAAATCTCTGACAGCGCTCCATCGGGAAAGGATCCTCCAAGAACGGGACCAACGACGACTGAAGAGAATCGTTCAGCGTGAAAGAAGTGTAACCCTTCCGCAAATTTCTGAACATTTCAGTGCTGGGCCATCAACAAGTGTTAGTGTGCAAACCATTCAAAGAAACATAATCGATATGGGCTTTCGGAGCCGAAGGCCAACTCGTGTACCCTTGATGTATGCACGACACAAAGCTTTACGCCTCACGTGGGCCCGTCAATACCGACGTTGGATTGTTGATGAATTGAAACATGTTGCCTGATCGAACAAGTCTTGTTTCAAACTGTATCGAGCGGATGGACGGGTACAGGTATGGAGACAAGCTTATGAATCCATGGATCCTGCATGTCAGCAGGGGACTGTTCAAGTTGGTGGAGGCTCTGTAATGGTGTGCGGGTGTGCTGTTGGAGTGATATGGGACCCCTTATACGTCTAGATACGACTCTGACGAGTGACACGTACGTAAGGATCCTGCCTGGTCACCTGCGTCCATTCATGTCTATTGTGCATTCCGACGGACTTGGGCAGTTACAGCAGGGAAATGCGACATCCAAAACGTCTAGAATTGCTACAGAGTGGCTCCAGGACACTCTTCTGAGTTTAAAAACTTCCGCTGGCCGCCAAACTCCCCAGGAATCAACATTATTGAGCATATTTGGGATGCCTTGCAACGTGTATTTCAGAAGAGATCTCCACCCCCTCTTACTCTTACGGATTTATGGACAGCCCTGCAGGATTCACGGTGTCACTTCCCTCCAGCACTACTTCCGACATTAGTCGAGTCCATGCCACGTTGTGTTGCGGCAGTCTGTGTGCTCGCGGGGGCCCTAGACGGTATTAGGCAGGTGCACCAGTTTCTTTGGCTCTCCAGTGTATATCGAACGTCTAATTTTTCGAGATCTATATTTCGATATCTAATATTTCGTGGGAAGGGCTATTATTCAACGCTGTCTACTCTGATTCAGATTTTACACTGATCCTCTATATCACGTCTGGTGCCCCTCTAGTATTGTCTCTCCTGATAAGTGCGCAATACTTTCCTACAGCTTATCAGTTTTTTCATTATATAGTAAATTTTAAATTTCACTTTTCTCATTTTTAATGATTTATATAAAGAGAGTTAGCTAGACGTTCGTTACATTAGGTACGGTGATCGGGATTACCTAGTTAAAGATGATGGGGGAAATCGGTTGCGCCATTATTACGGTAACACCCCGGCATTCGTCTGAAATGGCATAACAAATCACTGAAAACTCTGATCAGTATGAAACGAGAATTTAAAATCACAACTATCCGATCATTAGTCGATATTCCTAAACAACCACCATCGCGCTCGATAACAATACTGGCATAGTCGTCGTAATATAGTAGTATCTTTATCAACATGCCTGCTGTGAACACAGGTTAGTTTTCCTTCCACTCCTGTGCATAAAAGTAGTTCGTTTCTAAGAAACTGTACATTGTGATTTTCGGATATAGATCAAGATTACCAACTCCTGATGTTTCCCTTGCGTCAGTAACATGATGCAGTATACACACGGATGATTTTTCTTTAATTTTTGTGGTTTCCTATAAAAATTGTATTAACCATGCGTCCTGTGAATGATGACTTGTCTTTCGTTACATCTGTCGCATTTGATTTTTATTCTTTTTTTTTCATGTTATACACACTCTTCGAGGTAAAGCATTTTATAATCGGCACTTGCAAAAAACAACAGTGGCTTCAACACATCACACGTACTCGGGAGGATAGAAATTAAATGTCATCATAACATGCTGACGAAATTTTATTCTTGGTTTCAATAAACAATATCAGTGGTTGCTAAAACATTTCTATAGCCGATTCCCTAAGCTGCACTTCACCTCCTGTGCTAACGACTTCGAATTGACCGGACGCTGAACTGCAAATACCTTCTTTTTATTTTTGTTCGTTTCTCTCCGAAAATTTATTCCCTTCTTGCCTACTGAGAACTTCATCATTTTTCAGCTGGATTTTACGTTGTCTCGAAGATTAATGTTTCGTCGATTTCCTAGTCATTGGAAAGGAAGCATTCATCTCAGAAATGAAGACAGAATCTGGTTGAATCGCCCATCCCGGGGATCACGTCGAGTAATTTCGGGGAAATCTCGGAAAATATAAATGAGGGCTACTGAGCTGAGTTATGAACATTTATCCCTTAATTTCTCTTGTGTCAGTAGATACTGAAAGTATTGAATTTCTTCAGATGCTTCTTAGGTTAGATTTCAACTAGTTCCCGTATCCAGGTTTGTCGTATAAAAGAATTACTATTAAGACATCACGAAGTAAGTATCGTTTTTCAGAAATGTGTGGGTACTCGATTTCGTACTTCTCGTCTACGGCGTATTGTGAGCAAGCAGAAAAGTTATGAACTTCAGCAAGCATTAGGATGGTAATCTCTCTGTAACCCACTAGTGGTTGTAGCAAAGGTTGACCATACCGCCTCTCGTGAGGGTAGTCTCGTCTGTGAATAGGATGGATGACAGAAATCCCAGCACTGTGGTGGCTTATGCAACGAACCAGCGACAAAACCACCGGCGCGGAGGCGATTCCGTAGTTAACAAGGCCTGCACGCGTTCTATGTGATACGGATAGTCACAGCTGTCGTGGATAATGACACACACAGTCAAAAATGGCTCTGAGCACTGTGGGACTTAACATTTGAGGTCTTCAGTCCCCTAGAACTTAGAACTACTTAAACCTAACTAACCTAAGGACATCACACACATCCATGCCCGAGGCGGGATTCGAACCTGCGACCGTAGCGGTCGCGCGGTTCCAGACTGAAGAGCCTAGAACCACTCGGCCACATCGGCCCGGCCACACACACGATCGTCTGGCTTACCCTATGCTAACGGTCGAGCTACCTGGTACTGATGCTGGGGTCGCTGTCAAAGGTACTCTCCAAAATTGAACAAGCCAATACCGGGTTGATCCACCTCTAACATTTATTCGGCTTGGCATTGCTTGATAGCGTTGTTGGATGTTCTCCTGAGGAATATCATGTCAAATTCTGTCCAGTTGGAGCATTAGATCGTCAAAATAACGAGATGGTTGGAGGGCCCTGCTCATAATGTTCCGAACGTTCTTAATTGGGGGAGTAGGATTTGGGAAGCACGAAGACAAGCACTAGAAGAATTCGCCGTGTGCGTGTGGGCATTATCTTGCTGAAATGTAATCTCGGGATGGCTTGCCGTGAAGTGCAACAAAACGGGGCGTAGAATATCATCGACGTACCGTTGTGCTGTGAGAGTGCCGTGGATGACAACCAAAGTGGTCCTCCTTTGAAAAGAAATGGCTCTCTAGACCATCACTACTGGTATCCCAGCGCTGTCCGGTGCGTCTCTACACATGTCTTTGGACTGGAGTCTCATTGACTAGCGTAGAATTGGTTTCAGAATGCCGCTTCTAACTTACCCAGATGGTCAGTGAAGATGTGACTGAAGACACCTTCGACAGGGATGGGACATCACCCTGACCTTCGCCCACCATACGGCCTGACAACCAGCAGTGCTGGTCTGGGCTGCCAATGCATTTCATAAAAGGACCCCTTTGGTTGTCATCCGGTGCACCCTTGGAGCACGGCGGTTCTTCGACGATATGCTAAGCCCCAGTTTGTTGCCCTACATGGCAAGCCATCCTGGCTTACGTTACAGCAAGATAATACTCACACACATACGGCAGAATTTCTACAATTTGTCTTCGTGCTTGCCGAACACTATCGTGTCCAACAAGGTCGCCAGATCTGTCCCGAATTGAGAACGATTGGAGCATTATGGCCAGGGTCCTCCAACCATCTCCGGGTTTTGAAGATCTAACATGCCACTTGGATATAATTTGGCACGATATCCTTCCGGAGGACAACGAACAACTCTATCATTCAATGGTAAACCGAATAAATGCTTGCATAATGGCCAGAGGTGGACCAGCGCGTTATTCACTTGCTTGGTTCGGGAAGCTCTTTCTCCTGAATAAATCAACCCATTTTTCTCAAATTGTAATCATTTGTTTGTCTTGTTTTCTTAGCGTGTATTTTATCTCCAGCTACACGTGGGTATACCTCCGTTGGAACGCATTTCCGTATATCGATATGACTTTTTGTACCCTTTATCCTCTTAGGGATGGTTTCCTGTCTCCATTTAACAAAACCACCCTGCATAAATATTAAATCGAGCGAGTTGACACTGGAGTTAATTTACTTGATACATATTTCAGAAGTAGTGGATTCCAAATCGCTGACAGATTATACTGGTGTAAGTCCCCTTGGTATACCCAAAGGGTTCTAGGCTAATTATGCAATAATTTCTCTCAAAAGGCCTCAGCAGAAATTCTGCCCCATCGTAACACAGTGCAAACTTGTGCTACATTTCTAAAATACTTCGTCACTGTCAGGACAGGGAGCCCAAACCTACGTGCCTTTTTTTAAAACAATCTACTTGTCTACATTTCATCGATTCGTTAGTTTTGCTTTTTCGTAAGAAGATTATTACCACGGTAAACTGAACGCGGTAGAGAAGATGCATGGAAATATAGCTAAAAGTATGCTCATTATCGTCTAAAATTGTACCTTAGCTCCATCCTAAATGTTACTCCCACCTTTCTCAAAGTCTTCATACCCATTCCTATCATTTTAGACTCTAGACTTATACTGCCTTTTCCAATTTTGCGTCATCCATGTTATTAGTTTTGTTTTGTAAATTCTTTCTGTTTTCGTCTATTTTTCTCTCAACCTTAGCAGTATTAATTGTGAACCTTTTCTTACCTTATACAGCTTATAGCGTAGTTTCACTTTTCTCAGAATGTCATTTCTTCTGTTTGGATTTCGCTCTTCATTTATTGATTAAATCCATATCTCACTACCATATCCTAGACTCGGTACTGCCATTACTTCGTAAATTTTAGTTCTGCAGTCTTTCCTGTTTTCAGTTTGCTCCTTTGACTAATGATAGCACATGTCCGTAGATTTAATTCCATGGTATCGTCCCCGTAACTTGTGTACCAGTTCTTCAACAGTAGTGTCACTGATCACTACATTTGTCTCAACAACGTTTTTTTTATTGTGAAGCAGTCAACGCCATGTGACAAATTCCTCTCTTGGTCTTTCTCTTGTGCAATTTTTAATTTAGTATTTTTACTTCTGTCGCTATTAAGAGCTATTATTTGTATATTGATTGTAAAACTTGAAATGAGACGATAAGGCTAGCCAATCCAACACACATTGTGACCAATTTGTTATTTTGTGTCTTTTATCAAACACTTTTCATCTTTGTAAAAGCATTATGAGATTCCAGATCATATTCTTATCGGCTTTCAGTTACTTGTTAGTCGTGTAAAACATAGATCAAAATTTTCTCAAGGATGAATGTCTATTTTCTATTATTTGGCGGATAAAAAATAAATTCGTGGCAATAGGCTGCAGTTAACTATAACTAAAAATTTGTAACTACCTATTTGGGTCCTTTCTATAAAATACTTTCTGAAAGAATATGTCTGTAGGAAATATATTTAACATTTCGTAGTTAGTGTAATTAAGCGTGTGCGTAACCAGCAATGAGAGAATTTTTAATGAGGTATGTACATTCAAACAGGAGAAAAAAATAAAAATCTGTGCAAATTTAAATGCAGTGACGACGCACATATACGTTTTATGCAAACTTTATAGAACGGCTGAATGGAGATTCGTTATGTCGCCGTTCCATCACAGTTAAGTGCTCTTTCTAATCATAGTTTATGATTCATCAAAGAGTATCGTTGCACTAAGCCCGAAGTACAATATGGTGGGCCATAGAACTGTATTGTATGCCATCAAATCGCTATAACGATCCTCTCAAACGGGGCGTATGAGTTTACACTCTTTATCCAATGTCACACGTAATATGACACTGGCCGTTTGTTGTTTGGCCTTCACATATCTTGCGGCTATCTTTCCATTAAGTTGCCGGCCGGTGTGGCCGTGCGGTTCTAGGCGCGTCAGTCTGGAACCGCGTGACCGCTACGGTCGCAGGTTCGAATCCTGCCTCGGGCATGGATGTGTGTGATGTCCTTAGGTTAGTTAGGTTTAAGTAGTTCTAAGTTCTAGGGGACTGATGACCACAGATGTTGAGTCCCATAATGCTCAGAGCCATTTGAACCATTTTTTTCCATTAAGTTATGATTAACTTCCCTGAAGAATATTTTTAAATCGATTTTATCTGTTTCAGAATGAAAATTCCATATAACGTACTTTCCTGTCCTCAGAAGAGGCTATTAAAAGCTAAATTATAATTTTTCATTTATCACAAACACAACAGCAACACCAATCCAGAACGTGTAAATGATATTTCGTGTGACCCAGACCGTTAGTTCCTCGTCTTGCAGTACTTTCGTAAGAAACCGAATTATATGAAAATCGGAAGAAAAACATATTAAAAAAGAAATTAGAGATTTAAAATATAGAGTGTAGCACATCGTAGGCTAGGCCGTTTCTTAAGGAGTTCTTCAGGACATAAAGAAATTGTGTAACGTACTATAGTAGACTGGTTATCGGATGATGGGATGTAATGTTTGAAGACTTTAATTTATTCTTGACAGTAAATATTGAGTGTCAAAGTAAATCATAGCGCACACACCGTGATGAAATATTAAGGAGCCGCACTTGTCAAGCAATGCGGTGAATTTATGATGGGGAACTTTGAACAGTACGTATGAATTATACTTTAATATCTCTTCAGGGATTAAAATGATTTCAATTTGGCTTTACGTGTTTCGTGTTCTATCGGCTTTGTAGAGAAACATTTTTTATAAACTGTAGAGACTTTTGCACATCATGAACATCGATGAAATATAGCTCTGGATATTTGTTCTATTTATTTACTGGTACGACTTGCATTTTCTGCATAGACACAATTGGTCAAAACAACGACTACACCCGTGTCTTCGACATGGTTCATAAATATTACCGACACTCGCGCATTCCTTATTAAAGAGAACAATTCCAGTTACATATAGTACACAGTCGAGATTACCCAACACAATTTTTCTTTCTTCGTCTACACAGCAACACAGTCCTAAAAATATCTGTCCTCAAATATGCCATAGGTCACCAATATTCATGGAACATATAATTTTTACATTTTAAATTTCATCCAGTCACCTCTCACGCCTCAAGTTTCAATACTGCAAGCACTCGACTGTGGTACGTTCTATTAACAGAGAAATTGCATATCTCTCCACATCCAAAACGACATAATGGTAGTTCCTGTGTTTCTCATGAACCCCTCATACACCACACATTGCAGTCATCTAGGGTGTTGCCTAGAGTCTTACACACTTTTCAGTCCCTGCTTAAGTTTGTTCATTATATTTTCTTTTCGGGTGTAATGTGACTAGGGTAAACAACTTAATAAACGAGGAATACTGTTAGTACATTTCAAATTTCTAGCGCCAGAATTACAGAGCAACAATAATTGAACTGTATAAAAAAAACGAAAATTAGTTACAAACTACGACGTGCACAAACTTTATTCAACATGTAAACGTCACTACAGACATTCGGATTTAGGTGCCCGCCATCATTGGCGATGATGTGGCGCAGACGTACAGCGAAATCCTGTATGACCCCCTGAAGTGTCGGATCATTGACGCTGTAAATGGCCTCCTGAATCGCTGTTTTCAGCTCAGCATTGGTTTTGGAGTTATTGCTGTACACCTTGTCTGTAACATAGCCCCACAAAAAGTAGTCGCATATGTTCAGATCCGGAGAATATGGCGGCCAGTCGAGGGAATGCCGGACATTTGCCACACCGGACATTTGCCACACTTGCCCCTTCGCCAGGTAGCGATCCCTCAGGTAAGGGACGCCCTTCCTCGTACTTCTTCTGTCCGCTTTCAAACCACCGTCTCCACATCTTACTCGACACGACTAGTACGTAAGGGACCCTCCTCTTCGACATCTTGGCGAAATACAGAGCTTCATTTCCGAAATCGAAATATTTATATCTTTTGGGAAACGAAAGCAATTCCGATCATTATGTCAGTATGTAATTCGTTCTGCCAAGTATAAATATAGATCCCTCTGTCTGTACGGTAGCTTCCTTTCACGGTTACTGATTGCGATAGAAACAGTCCATCGCCATGGGAGCAACAACAAAGGAACGCTGTAAACAGAATGTGACTCTACGCTAATCATTTCTTTTTGATCGCTGCATTTGTGCCTACTTTAATTACTACAACTGAATGCCCAAAAGACAATAAGGAAACAAGAAATGGGTATGCGAATGTTTGAAAAGAAGAACGACATACTACATATTCATTTACTCTCTAAAATTAACATTAGTTAATAAAGTGTAGCGGAACAATGTTGAAAACATGACTGAAAGTACGTTCATAAACAGAGATAAGAACATTAATGATTGACATGTCATCTAAAGTCGACGTACAATGTTAAAATGTTAGAAATAAGGAAATGAAGTAATACGGAATGCTATGCTTGTACCGCACGTTGTTCTAAATTGTTTTGCTCTGGTATTTACGTGGTCACAGAGAAAGCATCCTAGGTTTTGGAGGGAAAATCTGTAATTGTAATGATCTCCACTACAACAGAAACAAGAAGCAGAACATAAGGACCGAGCGAGGTGGCGCAGTGGTTAGACACTGGACTCGCATTCGGGAGGACGACGGTTCAATCCCGCGTCCGGCCATCCTGATTTAGGTTTTCCGTGATTTCCCTAAATCGCTCCAGGCAAATGCCGGGATGGTTCCTTTCAAAGGGCACGGCCGACTTCCTTCCCCGTCCTTCCCTAATCCGATGAGACCGATGACCTCGCTGTCTGGTCTCCTTCCCCAAAACAACCAACCAGAACATAAGGAAAAATAATGTAATGTGTGTTCCAGCTCACAAGCGACATTGAAGCAGGTAGTTCCTGGACAGAGGTTATATTCGACAACCGGAATAAATTAATAACTGGTTCCTTTTACCAACCCCCGCTCTCAGATCAAACAGTTGCTGAACATTTCAAAGAAAACTCGAGTCTCGTCGCAAATAGGCACCCTACTCATACAACTTGGCAGTGACTTCAATATACCTTCCGTATGTTGACAGAAATACATTTTCAGACCCTACTGTAGATAGAAAACAACTTCTATAATTGTTCTAAATGCTTTTTATAAAATTATTTTGAACAATTAGTTCACGAGGCTATTCAAATTGTAAATGGTTACGAAAACACACTTGACCTCTTAGCCACAAATAATCCTGAGCATCATGACGGGTACAGGAATTAGTGAACACACAGTTGTTGTGAGGCTCAATTCCGTAACAAAGAAATTCGCGAAAACTAAACGCGAAACATATATATTTATAAAAGCAACTAAAAATTCGTTTGACGTCTTTCTGTGAGACAGTCTCCAATCCTTCCAAACTATGTAAATGAAGACCATATGTGGCTTAAGTTCAAAGAAATAGTATCAACGGCACCCGAGAGATTCATACCAAATAAATTAATATCAGACGGAACTGATCCCCCATGATACACAAAACACGACAGGAAGCTGCTGCAGGAGCACGGAAAAAGGCACGTATAATTTAGACGAGCGCAAAATCTCCAAGATTGGCGAAGTTTTACTGTGGCTCGAAATTTGGTGCGGATTTCAGTGCGAGATGCATTTAATAGTTTCCACAACGAAACACTCTCTAGAAATGTGGCGGAAAATCCATAGGGTTTCTGGTCCTATGTTAAGGAGACAAGGGACCCAACCCTTCGGAGCAGGTAAAATCGTGGCAAATGTCCGCCGTGGCAAATGTCCGCACACCAGTGGGCTCTGGGTTCCCTAGAGACAAAATGCTGTCCCCAAAGTGCTCCTCCAGGACATCAAACACTCTGCTGCTTCAATGGGGTCGAGCTCCGTCTTGCATGAACCACATCGTGTCGAAATCAGGGTCACTTTGGATAATGGGGATGAAAGCATCTTCCAAAACCTTCACATACCGTTCAGTAGTGACCGCGCATCAAGAAATAATGATTATTTGGTGACTGGACATGCACATAGTCACCTGTTGAGTGTGAAGAGACTTCTCCATCACAGGCTCGCAGTCCCCCAAATGCGCCAGTCTTGCTTATTGAGAAACCCATCCAAATGAAAGTGACCTCCGTAGCTAAACCAAACCATATTTACATCAAGGTCTTGTTCGTCAGTTCTGTGAACAGTAGTGTTGGCGAAACACAACCACCGTTCTAAGGCCCTGGGGCTTAACAGCTTATGGGTTTGAATTTTGTATGGGAAGAGATGCAGGTCTTCAACAACAACTGGGCACAGTGTCTCCCAGCTGATTCCCACCTGTTGTGCAACTATTCTGATCGATTACCTGAGACTGGTTTGAAACACAGCGCGTGCCTTCTCGATGTTTTCAGGCGTTTTCATCCTGTTTGGACGACCGACGTTTCAACACTGTCATCACGAGCCGGCCGCTGTGGCCGTGCGGTTCTAGGCGCTCCAGTCTGGAACCGCGTGACCGCTACGGTCGCAGATTCGAATCCTGTCTCGGGCATGGATGTGTGTGATGTCCTTAGGTTAGTTAGGTTTAAGTAGTTCTAAGTTCCAGGGGACTGATGACCACAGATGTTCAGTTCCATAGTGCTCAGAGCCATTTTTTTTGTCATCACGAACACTACCCGTTCTCTCAAACTTGCGAATCAAACTCTTGACTCTTGATAGTTAGCGCACTTGGGCGGGCTGTCTTCATCTTGGACTCGGTCGCAAACTTCCTTTGAGCCGCAGTTGGGCTGTTGTTGCTCGCATAGTAGACCTTCACAAGCGCTCTACGCTCAGACACGTTGTATCGTGAAATTTTCACGTGCAAATGGCCGACAACAACATGGCGCGTGCGCATGCGCATACTGATTCCCATCATGCCCACGGCCAACCTTGCAGTTCGAACGTGATAACGCAAACCGTTCAAAATTTATGACGATTTTATTTCATGTAGTTCAATAATTGTCCCCTGTATGTTACATAAAAAGTGTATAGTTAAATTTCCGTGGGCACACTGTTAAATACAAAAACCTCTAATGCAAGGAATTTTAGTTGTGTAATTGTTTGTCACACATGCAAAAAGAGTTATATGACTGAATTTTTTTCATTTAAATCTCCTTTTCTGAAATAATAAATACCATATTTATACCTTTTTTTTAAATTGATATCATTAACTGTGTCATTAATAAAGTCGCGAAAAAGTTGCTCTCTAATACATAATGAGATTATAAGTATCTTTCACTATCCGAAAGTTATCTGATGTGAAAAAACTAGGCACAATACATTCGAAACAATTTTTATCCAAACATGGATAATGAACGAGGATCAATGAAGTTTGTAGCTTTACTAACAATAAATGTGGGGAAGGGAACAGTAGCATTACTTAGAAATTATGCTATTCGGTAGGAAAAATTACATGAAATTAAAGACCGCTACGGTCGCAGGTTCGAATCCTGCCTCGGGCATGGGTGTGTGATGTCCTTACGTTAGTTAGGTTTAAGTAGTTCTAAGTTCTAGGGGACTGATGACCTCAGAAGTTAAGTCCCATAGTGCTCAGGGCCATTTGAACCATTTAAAGAACGATGAGAATTAAAAGTAAACAAAAACTCCGTCCAGAGACCGTGGCAGGCCAATCGGTACCGACCGACTGCCGTGTCATCCTCTGCCAATGGCATTATAGGATGAGATGTGGAGGGGTATAGGGCTAGCAAACCGCTCCCCCTGACCGTTGACAGGTTCCTTGACCTGGAGCTGCTACTATCTGGTTAAGCAGCTCCTCAACTGGCATTGGCTCCGTTGCATTTCTCCCACAAAGGAAAAATCCCTGCCAGTACCGAGAATCGAACCAGGGTCCTCCGCATGACAGTGAGCCGAGCTGGCCACTCAGCTACGGAGGCGGATGAATGAAAATCAGAATAGAATAAAAGAAATCGTATTTATGGAAAGTAAATTTCTGATATCAGGCGTTAAACTGGTATTAGGGACAAAATTGTCCGCAGCACACACTTTCCGTCAGTTAATCGGAAGTACATAAACATTAAAGACCTTGGTCATTGAAACTTAAAGAGGGCGCTGTTAACGGGAGAAGTAGGGAAAGGAGCGGGTGACAAAAAAATGGAAAACCGTTTGAAACCTGTTCAAATACTGAAGGTTTCAACAATTTCTGGGCTGGACATGGATTATTCAATAAAGGGAATTGCTTGCTTGCAATATAGTTTGAATGATCATTATAAGTACATTTGCAGTACAGAAAACACACGAAAGAGCAAAATGAGGAATGTACAATAACAGATTTATCAGGCAGTAAAATTTTCCATAGAAACAGTAATTAATAAATTGTTATGTGCCATAGTCACACAACCGAATGATCTCCTTTGATGTAAGTGAACTTTTAGACAGTTTGATAATAGTGACACGTTAGGTGCCAGCATCCTCGATACGAATAGGTTATATTTTCGAGTTACTTTGTATTATTATCTTTCTTACGACAATAATTGCGCAATAATTGAACTAATCCTATAAAAAAAGAATTGCTGGAGTAATTTATGTAAATGTATGGACCGGAGTGGGGATGCGAACGCTTGTTGTTCCAAACAGAACTAGTTATGGCAGTTCCGAGATTTTTGCGTTGCTAGTATAAACGGGCACCTTCTGTACAAGATGAGTTACTGGATGCAATGCTTTATTATATGCAGCCCCGCAGTACAGTCCAAACTGCTAACAGTTAAACCCTTTATTTGCTAGATGATGTCGGCATACTTCAAACTAAAGAAAGTTTGCTAGATGGACATATGCTTACTACTGAACTGAATTTCTCTGAGCATCTGCGGCAAGTTAAACCAGGATGAATGGATTGGGGTTTGAGCCCTAGTCTTTCAAGTTCTTAACCACTGCTTGACCTTGTGTGTGTGTGTGTGTGTGTGTGTGTGTGTGTGTGTGTGTGTGTGTGTGGGTGGGTGGGTGGGTAGGTAGTTGGTGTGTCTAAGAGGTCTAAGAGATAGGTAGACAGAGACAGAGACAGAGAGAGAGAGAGAGAGAGAGAGAGAGAGAGAGAGAGGGAAATACGGAGAGAGAGACGGGGATGATTAAACGCAAGAGCCGTAGAGAGATAGAGAAGGAATGAAAGCTCATGAATGCTGTTTACACAGACGTAATACAGAACGACAAAGATTGCTGCCATAATTTGGGTTCGATTTGCAAACCTCGTTTAATTACATGCCCGTATTGCTGCTCTTTCCACTCCCGCACATGATACGTGAGGAGAATAAGATGCCGTACTTATTGTTCCAGCATGGTTCATTTTCACGCGTCATTGCGTGAAATTAACGTAAGCGTTCCCTTTGTTACGTGGAAATTCACTCTCGGTGCAAGAAGTAGCTAATGATGCTACTATAATTATTCGCTTCAAAACGTAATTTACTTCTTGATTGTGTAGGCCATCTCCGTGTGATGCGGCCCCCTCCGCAAGCAGCACATACGTGAATTGTGTTCTGCCAGCTCTGGCATTGCCATAGCTCCGGGTTTCACTCGTCTCGGGGCTAGCGCCATGCAGCCTAGGGCAACAGGGTTAACATATCGTAATTTTCAGAGTGATTCGTATTTTTCACCTAATGAATATCGCTTCTCGATACGCAAGTCTCTTCTCACGTATTTATTCGGTATAACAGCTTCATATTCTTCGACCTATAGATTCGCTTTTAACCGCTAGGGAACGTTATAGTTATGATTTGTTATGAGCCCGTGTTATTTTTCGCAGCTTACGAGTTCAGAGAGAGTCGATTAGAACATTAGTAGAGATGGTCCTTTGCTCTTTCAAACAGGATGAAACCAATTACAGAGGCAGCCCATAGCTTTAGTAACACTGCTTCTCTTAAGAAGGAAGGGAGTAAGTTTAGAGTTGAACGTCCTGTCATTAGGTAGGAGCATTTCGCAGTTGGATAAGGATGGGGAGAGGAACCTGCCGTTTCCTCTGCTGATTAAAGGGATACCTGGGAAACCTGAATCAAGACTGCCAGATAGAGATTCGCATCCGGCTCCTTCAGGTTACGAGTCCTGTGTCTTAACTTTCACTTCTCTCAGAGAGAGAGAGAGAGAGAGAGAGAGAGAGAGGGGGGGGGAGAGAGGGGGGGGGGGGAGCCGCGGGATTATCGGGAACCTATATAGTAGCTGAGATAAACTGCTTTTAATCGGAGCAAAGTGCTCCCATTAATTACGTAAATACAGTATTTCCAAAAACATTTTTATGTTGGTGTAAGGTCTGTCAAAATGAAGAAGGAGACTAGTTTTTTTGTACTGTATGCGTTTAACCTTCTGTTTACTCCAAAACGCATGGTGGGTGGCATGAAATTCTTGCTAATAGTTAGCTCAGTTTTACGGTACCTGTGTCATATATATTGAAGAACCAAAGAAACTGGTACACCTGGCTGAAATCGTGTAGGGCCCCTGCGAGCACGCAGAAGTGTTGCAACACGAAGTCGCATGAACTCGACTATTGTCTGAAGTAGTGCTGAGCGAACTGACACCATGCATCGTCAGAGCTGTCCATAAATCAGTAAGAGTACGAGGGAGTGAAGATCTCTTCTGAATACCACGTTGCAAGGCATTCCAGATATGCTCAATAATGTTCATGTCTGGGGAGTTTGGTGGTCAGAGAAATTGTTTAAACTCAGAAGAGTGTTCCTGCAGCAATTCTGGACGTGTGGGGTGTCGCATTGTCCTGCTGGAATTGCCCAAGTCCGTGGGAATGTACAATGGACATGAATGGATGCAGGTGACCAGATAGGATGCTTACGTACGTGTCACCTGTCAGAGTCGTATCTAGACATATCAGGGGTGCCATATCACTCCAACCGCACACGCCCCACGCCATTACAGAGCCTTCACCATCTTGAACAGTCCGCTGCTGGGATGGAGGGTCCAGGGATTCATGAAGTTGTCTCCATATCCGTACACATCCATCCACTCTCTACAATTTCAAACGAAACTCGTCCGACCAAACGACATGATTCCAGTCGTCAATAGTACGACGTCGCTGTTGACGGGCCCAAGCGAGGAGTAAAGCTTTGTGTCGAGAAAAAAAAAATGGTTCAAATGGCTCTGAGCACTATGGGACTTAACTGCTGAGGTCATCAGTCCCCTAGAGCTTAGAACTACTTAAACCTAACTCACCTAAGGACATCACAGACATCCATGCCCGAGGCGGGATTCAGGATTCGAACGTGCGACCGTAGCGGTCGCGCGGTTCCAGACTGTAGCGCCTAGAACCGCTCGGCCACTTAGGCCGGCTGTGTCGAGCAGTCATCAATGGTACACGAGTGGGCCTTCCGCTCCGAAAGCCCATATCGAAGATGTTCGCTTGAATGGTTCGCACGCTGAGACTAGCTGATGGCCCAGCATTGAAATCTGCAACGATTTTCGGAAGGGTTGCACTTCTGTCACGTTGAACGATTCTCTTCAGTCGTCGTTGATCCCATTCTTATAGGATCTTTTTAAATCCTCACTTCATTGTTACCTCGGAGACGCTGTGTCCCACCGTTAGTGCCCCGATTATAACACGACGTCCAAACTCGCTTAAATCTTGATAACCTGCCATTGTAGCAGCAGTAAGCGGTCTAACTACTGCGCCAGACACTTGTCTTATATAGCCGTTGCCTGTTTACATATCTCCGTATTTGAGTACGCATGCCTGTAGCAGTTTCTTTGGCGCTTCAGTGTAGGTTGGCACCGTCTGAAAAAAGTATACTAACACCTATTAGTGGACGTTAATATGGGATGTCCACTGTATACTCCTGACGGCTTCAACTCTGCCGGGGACAGTTTCAGTGACGTGTCTGAATGTCTGTGGACGAGTGGCAGCACATTTTTTCTCAAGAGCCGAACCAGAGAAGGTAGTTATGTTGGGTGATGGCTTCCGGAGCGAATTCGAAGTGCCAACTCATTCGAAAGGTGTTCCATTCGGTTCAGGTCGGGACAATGGGCGTGCCAGTCCCATACAGGAGTGTTACTGTTCTAAAAACGTTGACCTGCAGATGGTGCCTTATGGCAGGGTTCATTATCACGTTAATACAATCACCGATTCCGAAGTGTTCAGATACTGTATGAACAGTGCTGTATAATGTGCTAATATTCGTCTGTATTTAGCGTTTTCTTAAACGCAATGAGAGGATCACACCCAGTCACGCGTAACAGCCCAGTAGGGTAATATCGCCTCCTCAGTTCCAACACTTCACAGGTGGTACTACACACATCTACATCTACATTTATACTCCGCAAGCCACCCAACGGTGTGTGGCGGAGGGCATTTCACGTGCCACTGTCATTACCTCCCTTACCTGTTCCAGTCGCGTATGGTTCGCGGTAAGAACGACTGCCGGAAAGCCTCCGTGCGCGCTCGAATCTCTCTAATTTTACACTCGTGATCTCCTCGGGAGGTATAAGTAGGGGGAAGCAATATATTCGATACCTCATACAGAAACGCACTCTCTCGTAACCTGGACAGCAAGCTACACCGCGATGCAGAGCGCCTCTCTTACCGAGTCTGCCACTTGAGTTTGCTCAACATCTCCGTAACGCTATCACGCTTACCAAATAACCCTGTGACGAAACGCGCCGCTCTTCTTTGGATCTTCTCTACCTCCTCTGTCAACCCGACATGATACGGATCCCATACTGACGAGCAATACTGAAGTATAGGTCGAACGAGTGTTTTGTAAGCCACCTCCTTTGTTGATGGACTACATTTTCTAAGGACTCTCCCAATGAATCTCAACCTGGCACCCGCCTTACCAACAATTAATTTTATATGATCATTCTACTTCAAATCGTTCCGTACGCATACACCCAGATATTTTAGAGATGTAACTGCTACCAGTGTTTGTTCCACTATCATATAATCATACAATAAAGGATCCTTCTTTCTATGTATTCGCAATACATTACATTTGTCTATGTTAAGTGTCAGTTGCCACTTCCTGTACAATGGCAGGTAACTTTCTCCAGGCATTCGCCATACCCAAACTCTTTCATCGGATTGCCACGGGATGTAACGTGATTCATTACTCCAAATCACGCGTTTCCAGTCATCCACTGTCTAATAGCGTCACTCTTTAGACCACCTCAAGCGTTTCTTAGTACTGACTACAGAAATGTTTGTCTTATGAGGAGCTGCCCGACTATTGTACCTCATTTTTTCGAACTCCTTACGTACAGTGATTGAGCTAGCTGGACTGCTGGTAGCATCTCGGAACTCACAAGTGATTCCTTCCGCTGATTTCATGCGACGTTTTACAGCAACTCTTCCAATGATCGATTGTCCGTGTCAGTCTGGTTTAGCTGGTTTTGTTCCTTCTCGTTTCTATTTCACAGTCGCAATCTAACAGTCGACTTTGGTAGATTTAGAGGGTTGAAATCTCCCTGACAAATTTGTTACTCAGGTGACATTCAGTGACTAGTGCAGACTCACTCTGCTGTAACTGCTTCTCTACTGACAACATAATAATCCCCGCAGTGTTGTAGGCCCCATGGCTTCGTGTTCTGCCTAATCTATGTAAACGATTAGGAGACAATCTGAGTAGCCATCTGAGATTTTTTGCAGATGATGTCGTCATTTATCGTCTAGGAAAGTCATCAGAAGACGAAAAAATGGCCATGTGATTCAGACAAGGTATCTGTACAGTGCGAAAAGTGGCAATTGACTCAAAATAATGAAATGTGTGAGGTCACACTTGTGAGTACTAAAAGGAAAATCTTTAAATTTCGGTTACACGATAACTTAAGAATATATAAAGGCTGCCAATTCAACTTAAAACATCTAGAGTTTACAATTACGAACAATGTAAATTAGAATGATCGCAATGGTACTGTTGTTGTGAAGGCGAACCAGAGATTGCGTTTTATTGGTAGAGTCAATTTGTACAGAAACCAGATGGCAGTTATAAGAGTCGAGGGGCATGAAAGGGAAGCAGTGGTTGGGAAAGGAGTGAGACAGGGTTGTAGCCTCTCCCCGATGTTATTCAATCTGTATATTGAGCAAGCAGTAAAGGAAACAAAAGAAAAATTCGGAGTAGGTATTAAAATTCATGGAGAAGAAGTAAAAACTTTGAGGTTCGCCGATGACATTGTAATTCTGTCAGAGACAGCAAAGGACTTGGAAGAGCAGTTGAACGGAATGGACAGTGTCTTGAAAGGAGGATATAAGATGAACATCAACAAAAGCAAAACGAGGATAGTGCAATGTAGTCAAATTAAATCGGGTGATGCTGAGGGGATTAGATTAGGAAATGAGACACTTAAGGTAGTAAAGGAGTTTTGCTATTTAGGGAGTAAAATAACTGATGATGGTCGAAGTAGAGAGGATATAAAATGTAGACTGGCAATGGCAAGGAAATCGTTTCTGAAGAAGAGAAATTTGTTAACATCGAGTATAGATTTAAGTGTCAGGAAGTCGTTTCTGAAAGTATTTGTATGGAGTGTAGCCATGTATGGAAGTGAAACATGGACGATAACCAGTTTGGACAAGAAGAGAATAGAAGCTTTCGAAATGTGGTGCTACAGAAGAATGCTGAAGATAAGGTGGGTAGATCACGTAACTAATGAGGAGGTATTGAATAGGATTGGGGCGAAGAGAAGTTTGTGGCACAACTTGACTAGAAGAAGGGATCGGTTGGTAGGACATGTTTTGAGGCATCAAGGGATCACAAATTTAGCATTGGAGGGCAGCGTGGAGGGTAAAAATCGTAGAGGGAGACCAAGAGATCAATACACTAAGCAGATTCAGAAGGATGTAGGTTGCAGTAGGTACTGGGAGATGAAGAAGCTTGCACAGGATAGAGTAGCATGCAGAGCTGCATCAAACCAGTCTCAGGACTGAAGACCACAACAACAACAACTTAGAAGATGCAACAGATTGAGGATATTCAACCCAGTTGTGAATCGTGTGATTACTGCCATTGTTTGCAACTGTAACTGGGGAATAGTGGATGCACCGGCTTGTGATGTTTTATGGTTTGAGTTGACAAATACCTACACTACGCTCGTCCGTCCTCTTTTGGAGTGCTGTTGCGTGGTATGGGATTCTTACCAGATAAGGCTGACGGAGGACTTGGAAAAAGCTCAAAGAAGGGCAAGTCGTTTCGTATTATCGCGAAATAGGGGATAGTGTATCACTGATATGGTACTTGAGTTGGGGTTTCAATCATTAAAACAAAGAATTTTTCGTTGGCGCGATCTTTTCACGAACTTTCTCCTCCGTACGCGAGAATATGCCGTTGGCGCCCACCTACATAGGAAAAAATGATGATCGTTGTGTGATAACAGAAGTCAGAGCTCGCACGGAAAAGTTTAAGTGTTCATTTCTCCTGCACGCTTTTCGAGACTGGAACGGTAGGGAAATTTTTTGAAGGTGGTTCGATGAGCCCTCGACCAGGCACTTAAGCGTGAACTGCAGACTAGTCATGTAGATGTAGAGAGATGTACTGGCGGATCTGCTCTCGTGGCATCTTGCGGTCAATATTGAGGATATTCAGCCCAGTTGTCAATCGTGTGATTATTGCCATTGTTTGCAACTGTAACTCGGAAACCGTGGATGCAAAAAGATGGTCCAGATGGCTCTGAGTACTATGGGATTTAACATCTGAAGAAATCAGTCCCCTAGATTTAGAACTACTTAAACCTAACTAACCTAAGGACATCACACACATCCATGCCCGAAGCAGTATTCGAACCTGCGACCGTAGCAGCAGCGCGGTTCCGGACTGAAGCGCCTAGAACCGCTCGGTCGCAACGGCCGGCACCGTGCATGCACCGGCTTGTGATGTTTTATGGTTTGAGTTGACGATGCACATATCTAGCTTGTTTTTAAGTTGTGACGGCCTAATGGCGTAAAAAAACGGGAGAATGTTGCCCCGAAAATGTGGCAATAACCACACGACTGACGACTGGGCAGAAAATGCTCAGTATTGCTTGAACAACTGTTGTATGATGGCTTCACTTCAGTTCTCCTTTGGCCAGTTCCGCATTACATGGGGCTCTCCAGATACTTTTTATTAGATAGCGTAAGAGAGGTGTCCAATGTGTTGTGACTGCGTCGGTCAGAAGCAGGTTTACTCGAGTATTCCTGTTTTAAATTTTCCTTCACTTTGTTACTGTACAGTGTATCTTACATTGTCTATTTACAAATGCAATCTGTAGCCTATATTATAAGTGCTGGCGGGTGTGGCCGTGCGGTTAAAGGCGCTTCAGTCTGGAACCGCGTGACCGCTACGGTCGCAGGTTCGAATCCTGCCTCGGGCATGGATGTGTGTGATGTCCTTAGGTTAGTTAGGTTTAATTAGTTCTAAGTTATAGGCGACTGATGACCTCAGAAGTTAAGTCGCATAGTGCTCAGAGTCATTTGAACCACTATATTATAAGTTGTCCTGGTTTGAAATCTGATCTACACACAGTACAACGTTGAAGTGGAATCACATTATAGTATGTATAGTTCTGCTCATAAAATGACGCTTGCGGTTGTGCGAATGATTGGAAGAGTTACTTCTAGTCGACATTCGGTACAAGGAAACCGACACCTTATTTGTGTATGATTAAAAACTTGGCTAAGTCAAGGGTGGACAAATGAAAAGAAATACCTGGATATTGATGTGCTGTCGGTATGATTTGGTGGCACAGTTCGTTAGTCGACAGATTGGAACATAACTGCCCGACGATGAAAGTTTCTTGTTATTAGTTAAACTTGTGTTTGTGTCAAGTTGGTATCTGACAGATGTATAAAACATATTTTGATATCAAAATACGTAAATCTCAATGAGGGGCATCAGAACTGTGTTCAAATTATATTTTGAACGGAAGTATCTGAAGCTCACGCTACAGGATACGAAGTCCAGACTAAACAGTACATCAAACAATTCGCCTGCGACAAAGCAATCCCTTTTCAATTAAATTTACCTATTTTTTTATTTAATAGTTTGGTTGGGGCACCCGTTGGGCAGACCGTTCACCAGGATGATAGGATGAGGAGGAGGACAGCACACCCAGTCCCTGGCCGGGAATCGAAGCTGGGCCCAGAGGATTGATAATCCGTCACGCTGACCAATTAGCTACCGAGGGCGGACAATTTACCCCTGCTATGTGACTACAAAACAAATAACTCAGATTAAAATGTTGTCCCTGATTATTATCAATCGTTATCTTTAGCCTCGCAGCCGCGTGGGATTAGCCGAGCGGTCTCAGGCGCTGCAGTCATGGACTGTGAGGCTGGTCTCGGCGGAGGTTCGAGTCCTCCCTCGGGCATGGGTGTTTGTGTGTTTGTCGTTAGGATAATTTAGCTTAAGTAGTGTGTAAGCTTAGGGATTGATGACCTTATCAGTTAAGTCCCATAAGATATCACACACATTTGAACATTTAGTCTCGCAAACAATCACTGTACCAGAACTGTCACTGCAATTACTCAGCAAATGAACATAAAAATTACCGTATCTGACTAACTGATACAAATGTTTGAAAATTCACAAGATAGCACTTTAGTGAGACTTGTTGCTGATAGTGAGGCTCATTACTGATACTGATATTATTTTCACAAATACACCCGGAAAATCACTGTGCCTTACGGTGGACATTAACTCTGATGGTAATTAAACTTATTGGTTTGCCCCTGCGCACGTAACTCTCGTCTATTCTGCTACCTGTTGCTATTAAGACAATGATGAGATTGTCAAAAATCAAATTTCATTTACCGTATTTCCGATGTGGAGTGCAACACGTTCCCTTACCAATTTTCACAAAATGCTTCTCAGTAAACAACTAGCGATGTGCAATGCCAGTAAGCATACGCAGTCGAGAAAAAAAAGGTCATGGGTAATTAATCTCAACGACTGATAAATGAGAACAAAGACTCCAAACATAACTATGCTTCATTAAGCCATAGCAACAATACAGCCTTTCATAAAGTTCTCACAACTAGACAAGTAAGCAAAATTTTTTTAATGATTTTCTTGTGTATAATTACTTCCCTTGATACTTGTTTCAATTATGGGACAAAACCACATGTTGCATTATAATACTTCTACAGTAAACTTCAACCATACGCGAAATTCCAACAATAATAAATTGCACAGTTACAAATATATATAAAAACTGAATTACCTTAAAATTTCCCCTTTTAACATTCTTCTACTGATATAATCAGGTTTTCTTTCCTCAAAATACATTAGTACAAAATCATTAAGTAATGCTGCCTCCGCCACACGCCAGGCCAGCTTCCATCCTTTTCAAACCAACTACATAGCCAGACAGTCCAACACACACAACACATTGCTACTCTCTGACTTACCATAACATCCTTGGTCTCAAAACACAGACCTGCAAAGAATATGATTATATCGATACTACAGATGTTGAGTACATTTATCAGATTCGCAATTTCATTCACAATTGTGCCCAAAACTTCATGAAAATCGACATGGCAAATAGGACAATCCGTTTCAAAGATAGTGTTTGGAACGAACCCTGCTGTGGAAGAAATATTTGTGTTAGTACACGAAATTGTTACATCACAACTAAATTTGTTTAACGCAATGAAGATATAATAGTTCTTATTAAAATGTTTTGGGCATTCAATCGGCCACGAAATGTTGCATTACTCAATATCACTGCTAAAGGCCTTCGACCTCAGTTACCATTTGCATCGTGCGAGGATGTGGTGACCAGCAAATAGCTCAATTTCCGCCGCCTCCTCCCACGCAGCTTTGGTGACGTTCCAAATGCCATCTCGGGTTCTTGGCACGGACTTAGGACAATTTATTTTTCACACTACTCGTTTCCACTGCGCTCATACGTTTGCGATAGGATTGAGGTCTGGAGTAGTTGAAGGGCAATTTAGGAGTCTCTTTCTGCCCTGCAACAACATCTTTACCATCATTCACATGTCTGTTGAAGACAAGTCCGACTGGAAATAGATTACTGCTTCAGGAAGTAGTTATCGATCTTAAGGGATTGCGAAGATTCGTAATACCCAAATAGTAGCCAGCATCAAAGAAGTCATTAATTCCATGACGCATTTCGTGTCCAGGTGAAGGCATGCAGTTCCATACTGTCACAGGCACAGGGCTATTGTGAGATGGTTATAGGATATATTTTGGCTCGCAACAGGACGTCACTGGGCCTGCTGTTTATACTGGTCCAGGACCATCACTTAAAGAGTAAAATATAGATCCGCCGGAAAACATTGCCTTTCATTAAATGTAAATATTATTGCCTCCGGCAAACGCTAGTTGGTAGAGTCGATGATCATCACGAAGTTTCTCCTAGACGACTGTACGTTTGAACTGAAGTCTGGACATCCGAAGATAGCGCAGAACCTAATCCAGAGACTTGGAAATGCAATAGTGTCTCATCTACACTGCGTACATAAATTGATTTTGCCGTGATGTGTTCACCACCTTATTATCTTAGGTCAGATGCATCGTTCGCCTGTTCTAGTCTCCAGTTCCTCGATACCGTTCTGCACATAGTCCCGCAGTTTGCTCAAGGGCGTCATATCTCCGCCAAGACTGCGGCGTCATGAAATTCCTTTCCTCCACAAGAGCAATGACGTGGTCATGCATGACAGCTTATTAATAAAGCAGCTTTAAGTGAGACGTAGTGGTTATCCGGCTTGAATCATGTACTACACAGGAAAAAATTGTAACTTACAAGGCTAGCAGGTAAACTCAGGCCATTGAGTACACGGCTGTAGATATTACTAACGAAAGTTCCATTCTTCTCTGTCCACCTTTTTCGTTTAAATGTTCTGTCTCCATAATCATGCGAATATCAATAATTTACAGCAATACTTTTTTTGTCTTCATAGAATAAATGTAGAACACTGAAAAGACCATTCGAGCTATGTTCAAGTAATATTAACTTTTCCATTGTGTTCGCGGCGTAAACTACAAAACTGACACGTGACAAAATCATCATGTGGTGCAGTGAAGACTTTTCTGAACAAAAATTTCTGTTTTATCAGTTCTTGCAGAACTATCACTGTCTTCATCACAGCTGAGGTCCACTGTATTTGCTTTCAGACTATTGGAACTGTCGCAAGCTGAAATTTCTTTTTCGGTATCCACCAATGCAGCTTCCACTGACTGATTATCCTCCAGATTACCTGAAAACTGATTGTTCTTACCACCACTCAAGTTTCTCAAGATGTTACTAGGCTTTTTAACTTTGAATGGGTTTTTCGAAAGTTGTTCAACAGGCGAAGAAACTTTGAGAATTGAAACAGATTTGGACGATTCATCAGAACCCAAAAAAAATCTATTCTCCCATTGACACGTGACATTTCATGCCCGTCAGTGCCGCGGGAGAATCAAACCTGGCTTCGATTTCCTTTTGAAAAAGGAATATTAGGGGTTAAGCTCCACATCTACGACGAAGTCATTATCGACGGTGCACAAACTCGCATTTGGTCAGAAATCACAAGAGAAACCACCCGTTTCCTTTCTAAAAGAACTATCTCGTTACTAGCCTTAGAGAAGCCATGGAAAATCTAAATCTAGATGACCGGGAGGGAAATTTAATTCATCTCCTCCCGCCTAGAAGTGTAAATATATCCCACTAATGTGATTACATTTCGTACCTAAGTGTAACAGATAGTTGACTACCTCATTTTCTCTGTAACTGCAGTTCTTAGACAATAATGTTCCGTTCATGAATTCACAGTCGTTCATCCTATTTATTTTAAGACATTGATCAGTCCATGCGAATTTTTACTACAAGGTATTTTCTGACACGTTTTAATGTGTTGTGTATGCTAGTACAATGACTAAACCAGCAAATCAAACGTACCTTTTTCGTTTTACTTATACGACTGCATATTGGTGATAGTTGTGACCATAACCACTATGGCTGTGTTGCATTCTTATTAGATACGCCATTAAGTGCTGTTCTTTCCATACTTCAGTGCTGATCATGACGTGCTGAAAGTTTATAAATTAACTTTCGTGGGCCATCGCTTGACAGATAGCAAGGGCGCGTAATTACAATTGTAGATGAAATGAAATGACTGAAAGTGTTAAATTTAATTAAAAGAAACTCAAGAAGGGAAACGTTTCGTTGCTTGACGTATCTTATTTCGTCATTTCCCTACATGCATTATACGGTTCAGGCAGTCGAATTGTCACACTTTATTGTTCTACTATCGACCTCTAAATTGACCCAACCGGATTTTGCTTGAATAAAATGGTTTCTCTTCAAAAATTGACATTTTAAGTTCATTGAGCATTTGTTACACTTTTGTGCTGCTATACAACCAGCGCGTCCCTCAATACATTCGCTTTTTGATGATTACGTAATTGATGCCAGTCGCTGGACCAATACACAGGGATTGGTCGCATTAGCGTCAAATATGTAATTTACTCAGAACCCTCCCAATAATTCTCAGCCTTCCATCGTCTCCCTTTGAGCTGATTTTACGTGTACATACTATTTCATATGGTTTGGTAGAAATGACCACAGGTATCTGAATCATTTTGCAGACTCCAGAATTCTTCTACTAATTACGAAATGAAATTACCACTAGATTTTTTTCTCTTTGTTATGGCCAATATCTTCGATTTATCCGCACACAGAACACCTGTCCCCCAGTACGCTAAATCAAAATACTGCCTACGTCTTTCTGAATTCGCTTACCATACTCCAGAAACGATACTTTCCTACAGACAACAGCATCGAGAGTGAACAATCTCGGATTGCTGAAATCCTGTCTATTAAATAGTTTATGTATATGCAGAATATTAGTGGTCCTATCAAGCTCCTTTTCAGTACACTTCATGCTAGCTTCACATTCATTAAACACTAATGACCTACCGCAGCTTTGCGCAGGTAAAACTAAGTATCTACGGTCGAACGACTTGTCTGGTGTAGCGGTAATAAACTATATACACCAACCATCCTCGTGAGAAACAATAGCAAAATCCCTACAGCAGTTGCTGAGATTAACCATCAAAACAAACAGATTCATTTTTTTTAAATTCCAGTCTTCTACTTGTCCACCTCCCCCTCTCTCTTTCCATCTCCTCCTGCCCATTCCCTGTTCCATCTCCTCCTCCCAAATCTCTCTGTCCACCATCTCCTGTCCCTCTCTCTGTCCATCTCCCCACTTTCTGTCCGTCTCCTCCTCTCGCCTCTCTCAGTCATCTCTTCCTTCCCCCACTCCCTGTCCATTTCCTCCCCCCACTCCCTGTCCATTTCCTCCCCCCCCCCCCACTCCGTCCACCTCCTCTTCCCCATCACTGCCCTCCACATCCTCTTCCCCCTCACTCTGTATATTTCCTACTCCCCCTCCTCTATCACCCAATTATCACCCGTTCCACAATGGGAGGGTGGTGGTTTTTGCCCCGACAGTATTTCTTACCACACAGAAAGTAATATGTGTAACAAGTTTGTTTGAGATCGATCAAGGGGTTTAAGCAGGAGATGTTGAACACATGTTTATGTCACATACTTTGAACACATATACGTGTGCTTCTCTGCTGTTTTACACCATACGAGTCGAGAGGGGATGTTAAATTTACGTATGATATTCTGCCGAGTAGCCTGAACTTAGGTCCGGAAACAAGTTGGCAAAATGATTCGGGCACTGCATTCTCCAGACATGGTTGACACACTGAAAAGCACAAATAAGGGACAAATTGCACTTTGCACTTTTTTAAAAAAGTATTCCAAGTTAACTAAATACAGGAAATGATACCAACAGACTATTTTAGAACATTTTTTACATCGTCCCATCTCTGCCACGCCCATAGTTGCAGTGGTAATGGGGAATTTCACTCTCACAGTATTTTTTACACAAACAACAAGTCTGTACCTAAAATATTTGATTGAAACTACTCCAGATGCTGATTTGTCCTTCAGTGCCACCCCTATTTCATGCCTATCTCTATGGGATGTAGGCGGTTCTTAACCCCATAGCACCTCTTTACACTTAACAAGCAACCAGTAAATCCCCGAGTCTTTAATGAATCGAACTCTGCTGTATAAAGTTGCTTCAAACTTCTTCTTACTTCATAAATGAGTTGTTGTTGTTGTGGTCTTCAGTCCTGAGACTGGTTTGATGCAGCTCTCCATGCTACTCTATCCTGTGCAAGCCTCTTCATCTCCCAGTACTTACTGCAGCCTACATCCTTCTGAATCTGCTTAGTGTATTCATCTCTTGGTCTCCCTCTACGATTTTTACCCTCCACACTGCCCTCCAGTACTAAATTGGTGATCCCTTGATATCTCAGAACATGTCCTACCAACCGATCCCTTCTTCTAGTCAAGTTGTGCCACAAACTCCTCTTCTCCCCAATTCTATTCAATACCTCGTCATTAGTTATGTGATATACCCATCTAATCTTCAGCATTCTTCTGTAGCACCACATTTCGAAAGCTTCTATTCTCTTCTTGTCTTAACTATTTATCGTCCATGTTTCACTTCCATAAATGAGTTAATGTATTAAATATTCGACGTTAAGCATCTGAGCAAGAAAAGTTTAGAAAAGGCTTGAAATTGTCTTTAAGGCTTGTTGGAAGTCACTATACAGTATTATTATTGTACATTTGACGCGTATAGTCTGGGTAGTTTGGGTTCCATTTTAAGAAAAGCTAGTTTTTCATGCTGCTCTATGTTTATGAGACCATATCTGCTGAACTATGTGTTGTTCAGTGATATACACTGATCAGTGAGAACAGTATGGCCACCTACCTAATAACAGATATATCCACCTTTGGCACGGATAACAGCAACGATATGTTGTGATATGGAAACAATGAACCTTGGTAGGTGGCTGAAGGGAGTTGTCATCACATCTGCACATTCACAAGTCATCTAATTCCTGTAAGTTCCAGGGAGGGGAGAAGATGAGCACCTGACACCATGTTCAATCACATCCCAGGTGTGCTCGATCAGGTTCAGATATGGTGAGCTGGTGGGCCAGCACATCAATTGGAACTCTCTACTGTGTCCTTCGAACCTATCCATTACACTCCTGGCCTTGTGAAATGGTACATTATCTTGTTGAAAAATGTCACTGCCATCAGAAAACATGATCGTCATAAAGGAGTGTACGTGGTCTGCAACCAGTGTACAATATTCGTTGAACGACACATTGCCTTGCATGAGCTCCACTTGACCCATTGATACCCAGGTAAATGTTCCCCAGAGCACAATGGAGCCACAACCAGCTTGTTTCCTCCCCACAGGACAGGTGTCGAGGAGCTGTTCTCCTGGAAGATGACGTACTCGCACCCTCCCATCACCATAATGAAGAAGGTATCGGGATTTTTCAGACTGTTCAACGCTCTGCCACTGCTCCATCATCAAGTGTCTATGGTCATGTGACCATTTCAGTCATAGCTGCCGATGTCATGGTGTTAACTTTGGCACATGCACGAGTTGTTGGTTGCAGATGCCCATCATTATAAATCTTTGGTGCACTGCATGTTCAGATATACTTGTAATCTGCCCTGCATTGAAGTCTGCTATTAGTTCCGCCACAGTTTGCCGCCTGTCCTTTTTTACCAATCTGCTCAGGCTACGACGTCTGACATCTATAATCAAGGGTGGCTAGCCAACCACACGACGTCTGTACGTGGTTTCACTAACCACAGCACTCCTCTAACACCCAACAAGTTGTGCAGTTTCCGAAATAATCATGTCAAGCCTCCAGGGCATCATAATGTGCTCTCGATCAGACTCCGACAGATCGCGTGCCTTCCCAATTCTACACACAGACAACACGTTCACTGATACTACATGCACTGTGCGTGTGTCTGACTAGGAGTCATTCCTTGCCAGGTGACGCTGCTATAGCCTGGAGAGGATTATATCGACAGCAGGTCGGTGGTCATAATATTCTGGTTGATTAGTGTAATTGTGCAGGAACATGTAGTTATGTGGCTACTGTCTGCAAAATGTGTTGAGAATAGCACTAAGTTTCATCACTTTGTGGGGGACTTCAGTGAGAAAAAGTTTCTTAAAGGTTTGATATTATGTGTAAAGTTTGTTGGAAGTACCCAAATGCTCTTATTCTCAAATACTGGGTCAACATAGTCTGGATATTTGCACATGGTGCATTATGCTTCTTTTTCATACCCAATTTTTAAGAGATAGATGGAATTTACCCCCACAGCACTTCTTTCCACATAGCAAGTGATATGTGTATCAAGTTTTGTTGAAATCGATCTAGTAGTTTAGGAGAAGGTGTTGAACATTTATACATACATACATGCATACATACATATATTTTTAAAAAATAGTGGGCTTTAACTGTGGCTTCATCCACATATGTGTTTGACAAATGCGCTGCACCCATCTCGTCCTCCCACTATCTTGGCCTGTCTTCTCTTCCTCCCTCTCTCTCTGACTATTTGTTCCTTTTGCCATCTATATGTTCATACCTTCTTCCCCACTTTGCTCATTCCTCCTCCCTCTCTCTGCCCATCTTCTCATCTCACCCTCTCTGCCCATCCACTTCTGACTCCTCTGCCCATCTCCTTCTCCTCCTCTCTCTTTTTGTCCATCTCCTCTCCCTGTGCATCTCCTATGCCCCTTCTGTCCATCTCCCCATCCTGCCGCACTATCCCTTCCATACCCTCTTGCCCCCCTCTCTGTTCAACCCTCTGTCCACTCCCTCCTTCCCCCTTTCTCTGTCCTTCATCTCTCATCCCACTCTTTGCTTATCCAGCGCCTCCTGCCCACTCTCTCTGTCCATTCCCTCCTCTATCTGAGACTCCCCCTCCTCCTCCTCCTCCCCCCCCCCTCCTAGCCATGCCCATCAGCGTCTTTAGCCCTGCACAACAGGTTTATGAAGCAGGCTGATAGCACTCCTGTACAACACACCTGTCATGCAGGGTAGCCTACAGGTTGGTAGCTGGAAAGCCATTTTTTAACCATGACATAAGGACGCCTTGCAAATCAGGTCGACATAGCTAGCCAATACTACTCCTATACACCACACCTATTGTGCAGGGCAGCCAACGGGTAAATGAGATATCGGGGAGAAGTTTATAGCGAAATTAGAATTATATATTAATACCTTCCGCTGCGGACGGGCGTTGATATATATCAACAGGGACAGGTGAAAATGTGAACCCCGATTGGGACTG
Source organism: Schistocerca piceifrons (assembly GCF_021461385.2). Lineage (NCBI taxonomy): Eukaryota > Metazoa > Arthropoda > Insecta > Orthoptera > Acrididae > Schistocerca > Schistocerca piceifrons. The sequence continues at coordinate 130,338,651 of NC_060149.1, forward strand.
GAACCCAGGATCTCCTGCTTGCATGGCTGACGCTCTAGCCATCTGAGCCACCGAGGGCACAGAGGATAGTGCGACCACAGGGACTATCTCGCGCACGCCTCCCGCAAGACCCACATTCTCACCTTGTATGTCCACACACTACATTCGTAGTGTCCCTACCCAACACACTCATTACTCGTGAAAGGCACTCTAACCAAGTCCTGTAAGATTTCGGGTAATATATGTGCAACCACACAGAACAGGGTGGTCATGCCCAGTATTGCCAGAACTATACAGGGTGTTACAAAAAGGTACGGCCAAACTTTCAGGAAACATTCCTCGCACACAAAGAAAGAAAATATGTTATGTGGACATGTGTCCGGAAACGCTTACTTTCCATGTTAGAGCTCATTTTATTATTTCTCTTCAAATCACATTAATCATGGAATGGAAACACACAGCAACAGAACGTACCAGCGTGACTTCAAACACGTTGTTACAGGAAATGTTCAAAATGTCCTCCGTTAGCGAGGATACATGCATCCACCCTCCGTCGCATGGAATCCTTGATGCGTTGATGCAGCCCTGGAGAATGGCGTATTGTACCACAGCCATCCACAATACGAGCACGAAGAGTCTCTACATTTGATACCGGGGTTGCGTAGACAAGAGCTTTCAAATGCCCCCATAAATGAAAGTCAAGAGGGTTGAGGTCAGGAGAGCGTGGAGGCCATGGAATTGGTCCGCCTCTACCAATCCATCGGTCACCCGTATGAAATCATGATAACGTGCTCCATTGAGCGTAGGTGGAAGAACACGGGGCACAATCAAGACATCACCAACAATGCCTGCCCAAACGTTCACAGAAAATCTGTGTTGATGACGTGATTGCACAACTGCGTGCGGATTCTCGTCAGCCCATACATGTTGATTTGAAAATTTACAATTTGATCACGTTGGAATGAAGCCTCATCCGTAAAGAGAACATTTACACTGAAATGAGGATTGACACATTGTTGGATGAACCATTCGCAGAAGTGTACCCATGGAGGCCAATCAGCTGCTTATAGTGCCTGCACACGCTGTACATGGTACGAAAACAACTGGTTCTGCCGTAGCACTCTCCATACAGTGACGGGGTCAACGTTACCTTGTACAGCAGCAACTTCTCTGACGCTGACATTAGGGTTATCGTCAACTGCACGAAGAATTGCCTCGTCCATTGCAGGTGTACTCGTCGTTCTAGGTCTTCCCCAGTCGCGAGTCATAGGCTGAAATGTTCCGTGCTCCCTAAGACGCTGATCAATTGCTTCGAACGTCTTCCTGTCGGGACACCTTCGTTCTGGAAATCTGTCTCGATACAAACGTACCGCGCCACGGCTATTGCCCCGTGCTAATCCATACATGAAATGGGCATCTGCCAACTCCGCATTTGTAAACATTGCACTGACTGCAAAACCATGTTCGTGATGAACACTAACCTGTTGATGCTACGTACTGATGTGCTTGATGCTAGTACTGTACAGCAATGAGTCGCATGTCAACACAAGCACCGAAGTCAACATTACCTTCCTTCAATTGGGCCAACTGGCGGTGAATCGAGGAAGTACAGTGCATACTGACGAAACTAAAATGAGCTCTAACATGGAAATTAAGCGTTTCTGGACACATGTCCACATAACATCTTTTCCTTATTTGTGTGTGAGGAATGTTTCCTGAAAGTTTGGCCATACCTTTTTGTAACACCCTGTATACTTATATGGATATGGTGTCTGTTTTTTCGGACATAAGTATATAGTTCTGGCAATACCAGCCATGACCTTCCTCTTCTGTGTGGTTGCACACATATTACCCGAACTCATACGGGACTTGGTAACAATGTCTTGGGTAGGGACACTACGAATATGGGTCTCGCGGGAGGCGTGCGTGAGATAGTCCCTGCAGTCGCAATATCCTCTGTACCCTCGGTTGCTCAGATGGATAGAGCGTCTGCAATGTAAGCAGGAGATCTCGGGTTCGAGTCCTGGTCGGAGCACACATTTTCACCTGTCCCCGTTGCTATACATCAACGCCCGTCAGTAGCTGAGGGTATTAATAAATAATTCTAATTTCGTTCTAGACGGCTGCAGGTCATCAATGGTGTCTGTTATTTCACAAAAAGTGCTCGAAATTACGGGCTCCTGTTTGAATGCATGCCATGCAACAACGCTGCACTGACTGTCGCACTCTTTCAAGCGCCCCTGGCAAAGTGGAAATTGCATCGGAGGCTGCTGCCACAATGTGTGCTATCAACTCTTCAGCAGTCTCAAGGGGTGTTTCAGAGACAACAGATTTCAGGTGGCTCTAGAAGAAAAAAATTTGTGGCCGACAAGTCACGGAAACACGGAGGCCGTGCCCCTGGACCATCATGGCCTCTCCAGTTCTCACCAGTGGTTTCAACCAAACGCATTTGCACTGCATGTACGAAGCGCGAAGGTCCACCATCGTGTTGGTACCACATTCACTGTCGCATGTTGAGTGGCACATGTTCCAACAATTCTAGTAGAGTTTCTCGTAGAAAGATTTAAGTATCTGTTTGCGTTCAGTCGTCGGGGAAACACGTATGGAGCGATAAGATTATCGCCTAACCAGACGGCCCAAATGTTGACAGCAAAGCGATCTCGGTGAACACGATCGAAAATGGCGTGCAGGTGTTGACTGTGGCTCCTTAACACACGCTCTCGTGTAAAGGACGCCAATCATAAAAAGTACACTGTTCGAAAAGTCTGGTTGAATGGCAGACCTCTACAAAAACCACTGGCAAAATTCAATTCGACGTGGAAAATCTCTCAGATTAAGGGCGTGAACCTTCTGAAGGCGAAGGAGTGCATATCATCTTCATGCCACACACGCCAAATTATGGAGAGGCTTACACCCATTTCCCGTGCTTCACGCCGCGAGCTTGTTGACGGTGTGTGCTAACGCCCCCTCTTCAAACCCTGGTGTACACACTGTTCGTTGACGACCGCGTCCTTCAGGCCTTCGCACATGTAACACAAAATGAATACACCGGGTTTCCAAGTAGGCCTAAAATGTTCATGTGTCATTACGAGAACGTCCCAGTGAAAAATATACCTCAGGTGAACCTGTTTCTCGTAGGGGCCTGTGGATGGCGTGGATCTGGCACTCGACGATTCGGAAACCGCCGAACGTGCAAACGTTGGGCAGCGTAACCATTTCTAACCACCGCCCCATAAGCAGAGTGCATGTCTTCCCTTTTCTCCCAAGAATAGTGCTCCATTTCCTGTCCGCTCCACACGGAAACAAAACATTGAATGTCCCCGTTTGATGGGAAACTGACGCAGAGCGAACCAGACTCCGCAGTGTACATAGATGCTGCCCTTTACGCAGCACCTATCAAACAGGCATTTGCACAGGCAAAGGCAAAGCGTTCACGTCCCAGTAAGAGGCGGAAAAACCGTAGTGTTGCCCGCATGGAATATCCGCAGCTGTATGGACTACAGCGTTTGCAAATAAAGGTCATAAGACTTCAACCTACGTCTATTTTACCGTTACGTCACTAGTACATTGAAATCGTGGCCCTGCAGACGTGCTGATGGCATTTTCTGTGCCCACTCTATTGGCGGCGCGCGATGGTGTTCAACGACGCCTAGTGCTAATGGATATTACGTGATAAGTGTGCTTGTTATGACCCACTCTACCAGCCCTCTCATTTTCTACATTCATTTCACATATACATCAAAAAAAGTTTTGCATCAACCCGATTCCCAGAACTCCTGAAGATAGACGTTGACTTTGGATATTTTATGACAGACACAGTCCCTTTGACTGTTCAGAGATGTCACTAAATGCGCCCAAAGATGTAAGCAACTATGCGTTAGTAGCGCCTATTAGACGGAGGCGGTCCGACAGCCGATCAGTTCCAGTCATTCCACCTGGAAAGAAGTACACGGCTCGTGTTGTCTGTAGTTCAATCATACCTACACGGTCAATACCGCGGTTCGATCGCGTCCACATAGTTACTTTATGACAGGAAGTGCTCTCAACAAGGGAAGTGTCCAGGCGTCTCGGACTGAACCAAAGCGATGTTGTTCTGACATGGAGGTGACAGAGAGAGACAAAAACTGTCGATGACATGTCTCGCTCAAGCTGCCCAAGGGCTACTACTGCAGTGTACGACCGCTATCTACGGATTATGGCTCGGTGGAACCCTGACAGCAAAGCCACCGTGTTGAATAATGCTTTTCGTGCAGCGATAGTACATCGTGTTAAGACTCTAAGTGTGCGCAATAGGCTGCATGATGCTCAACTTCACTCACGACGTTCATGGCGAGGTCCATCTTTGCAACCACGACACCATGCAGCACGGTACATATGGACCCAACAACATGTCGAATGGACCGCTCAGGATTGGTATCACGCCGGCCGCTGTGGATGAGCGGTTCTAGCCGCTTCAGTCCGGAACCGCGCTCCTGCTACAATCGCAGGTTCGAATCCTGCCTCGGGCATGGATGTGTGTGATGTCCTTACGTTAGTTAGATTTAATAGTTTCTAAGTGTAGGGGACTGATGACCTCAGATGTTAAGTCCCATAGTGCTTAGAGCTATTTTTGACTGGCATCACGTTAACCGATAAGTGTCTTATATGCCTTCAACCAGACGGTCGTCGGTGACGTGTTTTGAGGCAACCCGGTCACGATGAACTGCTTAGACACACTGTCCAGCGAATGTAGCATGTTGGAGGTTCCCTGTTGTTTTGGGGTGGCATTATGTGGGAACGACGTACGCCGCTGGCGGTTATGAAAGGCGCCGTAACGGCTGTAATATACGTGAATGCAATCCTCCGACCGATAGTGAAACCATATTGGCAGCATATTGGCGAGGCATTCGTCTTCATCGACGAGAATCCGCGCCCCCATCGTGCACATCTTGCGAAAGACTTCCTTCAGCGTAACAAAACCGCTCGACTAGAGTGGCCAGCATGTTCTCCAGACATGAACCCTATCGAAACAATCCTGGGATAGTCTGAAAAGGGCTGTTTATGGACGACGTGACCCACCGATCACTGTGATGGATCTCCGCCGAATTGCCGTTGAGGAGTGGGACAATCTGGACCAACAGTGCTTTGATGAACTTGTGAATAGTATGCCACGACGAATACAGTGCAAGATGACGTGCTACTGGGTATTAGAGGTACCGGTGTGTACCGAAATCTGGACCATCACCTCTGACGGTCTCACTGTATGGTGGTACAACATGCAATGTGTGGTTTTCATGAGCAATAAAAAGGGTGGAAATGATGTTTATGTTGATCTCTATTCCAATTTTCTGCACAGGTTCCGGAACTCTCGGATCCGTGGTGATGCAAAACTTTTTTGATGTGTGTATACAGGGTGGTTCATTGATTGTGACCGGGCCAAATATCTCACGAAATAAGCGTCAAACGAAAGATCTACAAAGAACGAAACTTGTTTAGCTTGAACGGGGAAAGCAGATGGCGCTATGATTGGCCCGCTAGATGGCGCTGCCATAGGTCAAACGGATATCAACTGCGTTTTCTTAAATAGGAACCCCCATTTTTATTACATATTCGTGTAGGACTGCGATTCATTGGCAGAACACTTAGAAGGTGCAACAGGTCTACTAAAGAGACAGCTTACACCACGCTTGTCCGCCCTATTCTGGGGTATTGCTGTGCGGTGTGGGATCCGTATCAGGTGGGACTGACGGATAACATCGAAAAAGTGCAAAGTAGGGCAGCTCGTTTTGTATTATCGCGAAATAGGGGAGACAGTGTCACAGACATGATACGTGAATTGGAGTGGCAATCATTAAAACAAAGGCGTTTTTCGTTGCGACGGGTTCTTCTCATGAAATTTCGATCACCAATTTTCTCCTCCGAATGTGAAAACATTCTGTTGACACGCACCTACATAGGAAGAAATGATCATCACGATAAAATAAGAGAAATCAGGGCTCGCACAGAAAAATTTAAGTGCTCGTTTTTCCCGCGTGCCGTTCGAGAGTGGAGCGGTAGAGAGAAAGCTTGAAGGTGGTTCATTGAACCCTCTGCCAGGCACTTTATTGTGAATAGCAGAGTAATCACGTAGATGTAGATGTAGATGAAGTCATCTAGTGCACTTCCCAAGGCAGTGTTACAGGCCCACAACCTTTCTTAAATTTATATAAACGATTTAAGAAATAATCTGAGCAGCCTTCTTTGATTGCTTGCAGATGATGCAGTTGTCTACCGTGTAGTAAAGTCGTCACAATATCAAAACGCATTACAAAATTGTTTAGATCAGATACCTGCATTACGCGAAAAGTGACAAATCAGCCCTAAAAATAAAAAGTGCGAGGTTCTCCATAGGAATATTAAAAAAATTCCTTCCAGTTTCAGCTACACGATAAACTATACAAACTTAAAGGTTGTCGATTCAACTAAATACCTAGGAATTTCCATAGCTTGCAACGTATATTAGAACTATCACTTAGAAAATACTGTGCGGACTGCAAACCAAAGACTACGTTTTATTGGCAGAATGTTTGGAAGATGTAACGAATCTACTAAAGAAACTGCCCACTTTGCAGTTGTCCATCCTCTGAGGAGTTTCCGATGGGCGAGGGTTGCTCTAGTTCTGCATTTACGAAAAGAACCAGTCTTTCCATACCAGTTTCCTGCAACAACGACGATAGTTTTCCGTATGTGGCATTGTTGTGATTTTAACAACACAGATGTCGACGATATGTTACAAAAATAAGAAGTACGTAGAGGAGGCCTTTGAGGGCCCGCCCTCCCCCCTCCCCAGTCGAAATTCTGAGCTTGGCTCCTTCGAGCCATCTCGTTACATAAGCGAGACAAGAGAAGTAGCACGTCAACATGGGGAGGAGCAGCTTCCAATCTAGTGGCGTGCTTATGTTAAAAGTTGTTGTCCGTGTGTTTAATATGAAAGAGTAAGAATGCGGGCCGCGAACAAAGCAGCCGCGGTAACGAGCTGCCGGCGGCAGCCGAGTCATCATAATCAGGCCCGATCACGCCGTGATGGCCCGCGCGATAGCCACAGCTTACGCTGCAGCTCCAATTAATTTTCTTACTCGAGATTACGTGCCATCTGTGAAAGCAAAAGTCACTTGGTGCGGATGTCCCAGATGCTGGTCGCAATCCTCCTTGGGAAAAACTGAAATAAGATGCTATCTGCAACGCTGCCAATACCAAATTGTAAACATTTATGAGTTCCAAAAGAAATCCGTTGGAATTCGATTACTCGATAAATAGTACAATTCTCAAGGCTGTCAATTCAACTAAGTACCTGGGTGTTAAAATTACGAACAACTTCAGTTGGAAAGACCACATAGATAATATTGTGGGGAAGGCGAGCCAAAGGTTGCGTTTCATTGGCAGGACACTTAGAAGATGCAACAAGTTCACTAAAGAGACAGCTTACACTACACTCGTTCGTCCTCTGTTAGAATATTGCTGCGCGGTGTGGGATCCTTACCAGGTGGGATTGACGGACGACATCGAAAGGGTGCAAAAAAGGGCAGCTCGTTTTATATTATCACGTAATAGGGGAGAGAGTGTGGCAGATATGATACGCGAGTTGGGATGGAAGTCATTAAAGCAAAGACGTTTTTCGTCGCGGCGAGATCTGTTTACGAAGTTTCAGCCACCAACTTTCTCCTCCGAATGTGAAAATATTTTGTTGAGCCCAGCCTCCATAGGTAGGAATGATCATCAAAATAAAATAAGAGAAATCAGAGCTCGAACAGAAAGGTTTAGGTGTTCGTTTTTCCCGCGCGCTGTTCGGGAGTGGAATGGTAGAGAGATAGTACGATTGTGGTTCGATGAACCCTCTGCCAAGCACTTAAAAGTGAATTGCAGAGTAATGATGTAGATGTAGCTCATGAACTTAAACTTTTCCGTGACTCATTAATGCACTTACATGAATGAAATGCGTTTAAGCAAAGGCGCTTTGATGACGCTGGTTAAAATTTTCTTAGAAATTCCCAATATATTACTCAAATTTCCCATACAATTTGTTCCTGAAACAACAAAGTATGGTATAATTTAATAACTGTAGTCCTTAAATGTGAAATATAATTCTGAACATGCACAGTTGCACTGAACTATACTCAGTACTTTGTCAGGGAAGGCTCATTTAAACAATACAATACGTGGTTCCGAGTTATTACGTGCTACTACATTTAAGATATCAAACTATGGTGCAACTTAATAGCTTTTTAGTCTTTAGCGACCTATAAACAACCTACACCAAAGTCTGAAGCCTCACCAATGTCATTACTGTTCAGTGTTTGCTTTTAACTTTCCTCTTCCGCCTCTGCTTCTTTGATTTTTTGCTGACCAGTCAACTCTAGTGTATGTGAATAATGATCTGTTTGAAACAGAGTTAAAGTTTTCAGATTTTTTTTTTAATAAATTACTCGTGCTAGCTGTAATAAACATAATGAACCCTGTTTAATGCGTTTATGAAAGAAGTTTTTCAATTATTGTCATAATTACAATCTCTAATACGCGGCCTGGATTAGGTACAAAGACTGGATCTTTCGTTTGTACAGCAATTAATAAATTGTAATGTCTGGTCACTGTAGTCCTACAACTATATATCACCTTAATATAGAAACTAACTCTTCCAGTATCTTCAGTTTCTTAATCCTCAGATTTATAAGAGTTACTGAATGGTTAGATTCCAAAATTTAGAATCTTCCGGCCGACAAAAATAGTGTGAGGCATACGGCAGCGAAATACATTGCCAGTTTATTCATTTACTTGACCGTCACAAACACAACACTGTTTCAAAAGGAACTTGTGCAAGAAATTCTACATCCATAACATCATAATTTCGCAATAGTTACAAATAATTTCAGTGCTGCCAAATTTTTTCCAAATTTGTTGTCCTTCTTCACACTCTAGGGAGGGAAAAAGCTAGAGTTACTACATTTTTCTCCCCAGTTTCAACTAGAACTTTGAACATCACCCAGTACTACATTAGTTCCGACATAATTGTTACTTGAAAAATTATAGTTCCAGTAAATTGTTATTCCGATTGAAGATTTTAGATGTAATTTGATGATAAATGCAGAAGTACGCAGAATATCAATGCATAGAAAATTTGTAAACAAACAGGGATGGGAAGCAAAAGTGTGAAAATCTTATAAGTGTCATAACAGTAAATCACATAATCAGTCGGCCTGCTGGAAGATTAGAAATGTGGTATCTATTTGATCTTCTCTGTGAATAACACTCATTACTTCGGGTAAATAAAGAGCCAGATGTATTGCACAAAAACTATATTTATTTAATCCATGTTACGTGTCAATAATTGTTTTCTTCGAGGTAATTCATTATCGTCGAAGAAAGTATATGTTCCAAAATCCTACTGCAAATCGACGTCAGTGATATGGTTCTGTAATTCAGCGTTGTGCTTCGTGGTGTAAAACAGCTTCCCTGGCCAGGTAGATCACCAGATCTATCGCCAACTGAGCATGGGTGGGTCATGGTGAAGTAGGAAATTACTTGTTCTCCACAGCCGAATTGCAACAAAAGGTACAAGTGGCTTGGCATGCTCTACCGTAGGATGCCATTAGGCACCTTTATGATAATTTACATGTTGGAATACATTCAAATGGCTCCAAGCACTATGGGACTTAACATCTGAGGTCATCATTCCCCTAGAACTTAGAACTACTTAAACCTAACTAACCTGAGGACATCACACACATCCATGCCCGAGGCAGGATTCAAACCAGCGACCGTAGCAGCAGCGCGGTTCCGGACTGAAGTGCCTAGAACCGCTCTTCCACCCCGGCCGGCTAGGAATACGTGCCAGATTGGGTACCCTGTGTATTGATGGGACAGTCTGGACATCCTATACTGTGACACGTGTGTTTCATTTGGACTGAATTTGTTATCATACACTCCTACAATGATGAACTACCGTTCACCTCGCTTGTCAATAAAATACACTACTGGCCATTAAAATTGCTACACCAAGAAGAAATGCAGGTGATAAAAGGGTATTCATTGGACTAATATATTATACTAGAACTGACATGTGATTACATTTTCACGCAATTTGGGTGCATAGATCCTGAGAAATCAGTACCCAGAACAACCACATCTGGCAGTAATAACGACCTTGATACGCCTGTGCATTGAGTCAAACAGAGCTTGGATGGAGTGTACAGGTACAGCTGCCCATGCAGCTTCAACACGATACCACAGTTCGTCAAGAGTTGTGACTGGCGTATTGTGACGAGCCAGTTGCTCGGCCACCATTGACCAGACGTTTTCAATTGGTGAAGGGTCTGGAGAATGTGCTGGCCAGGGCAGCAGTCGAACATTTTCTGTACCCAGAAAGGCCCGCACAGGACCAGTAACATGCGGTCGTGCATTATCCTGCTGAAATGTAGGGTTGCGCGTGGATCGAATGAAGGGTACAGCCACGGGTCGTAACTCATCTGAAATGTAACGTCCACTGTTCAAAGTGCCGTCAATGCGAACAAGAGGTGGCCGAGACGTGTAACCAATGGCACCCCATACCATCACGCCGGGTGATACGCCAGTATGGCGATGAGGAATACACGCTTCCAATGTGCGTTCAACGTGATGTCGCCAAACACGGATGCGACCATCATGATGCTATAAACAGAACCTGGATTCATCGGAAGAAATTACGTTTTGCCACTCGTGCACCCAGGTTCGTTGTTGAGTACTCCATCGCGGGCCCTCCTGTCTGTGATGCAGCGTCAAAGATAGCCGCAGCGAAGTGTTCGCGATGATTAAATTATACTCTGTGCAAAATTCTACCAGCGGCTTCCTCTTTAATTCATTTCCCCAGACGATATTCACCTACAATTTTTCCTTCTCTTCCTTATCCTACTATCGAATCCTAAACCCCATCACAATTAAATTTTCGTCTCCTTTAACTATGTGAATAATTTCTTTTTTCTCATCACACATTTCTTCAATTTCTCCATAGTCTGCAGAGCTAGTTGTCGTACATAATTAACAACAGGAAGTTCTTGCCTTTCATCATGATAAAGAACGTTCTATTGAGTACAAGATAACAATAATAACTATATATAATTGTTTTGGTTACATAAGGCCGCCGAAGTTACGCGATTAATTAGTTTTTATCACATTCATATATTTTAAGGATATGAAATACACAATAGACTAACGCTCTGCGGTTCTAATTATGCGCAAAACAAACCAACATCAAAAAAAGAGAAGTCGTCGGCTCCCAGTTTCTCTTTCACACGTTTTTTTTTTTTTTTTTTTTTTTTTTTAATTTGTGGTAATGTCTTATGGGACCAAATTGCTGAGGTCATCGGTCCCTAAGCTTACGCGTTACTTAATCTAACTTAAACTAACTTACGCTAAGAACAATACACACACCCATGCCCGTGGGAGGACTCGAACCTCCGACGGGGGGAGCCGCACGGACCGTGACAAGGCGCCCTAGACCGCGCGGCTACACCACGCGGCTTTCACACACTCATTTATGTTTCTTTCCCTATTAGTGCTTCCAGTACTACCGGTAATCCTACCATTTACTACGTCATTTACGTTCTGTATCAGAACTAGCGCTGTTTTGTTATAGCGCAACTCTACTTTGTACCGAACCACCGCAGGCCAAGTGTCACTTGTCAAAATAATCAGAAAATGTCTCCGAAAAACTTTAGAATATTTTTGGGTGTACTTCAGGTTCACCCAGTATAAAAAGAGAGAAGTAAAATTTCTCTTTCTCTTCTGCGCTGCTCCAGGATGGCTACAGCGATCAATAATCTACTTCCAAGTGGAAATTTCGGAACGAATAGCTATCAACTACCGCGATAAACGTAAATAACATATTAAAAGACGTCTTGCTATTGTTCTTCGTGGTAGTGTAAGTTCTTTAGAAGACAGTTAATTGTTTGTGTTTGAGTAAGAAAGATACACGAAAAAAGCTGGCTCGCGTCGATGAAGCCGCGAAAACGCTTTCAAAATTTCAGTAGGGTCATTCCAATACAGGGTATTATATTGTGACAGGCGACCAACTTTTGTGTGTCGTTATTAGCTATACATCAAACGGCAGTCGATTCGGAGAGTATTTCCAGCTGAATCCCCAGCAACAAAAGTAAGCGAGGAGGCAATCAATGGTTGTGAATTCTTCAGTCGGACGGGCCACATTGTGACGATTCGGCCAGAGGTGCGTCGTGTACCATCGCAGCTCACTGCTACACGAGCGTTTGTTTACCGGCGGTCGTGCGGAAGATTCCTAAAAAAAAAAAGGGGGGAAAACGGCGTAGCCACCAAGTCAAATCATTGTCTGGCCACAGGGCAGAAGGACACAGTTTTTCCGCGCTTCAAAGCTCAGAGAAATGACTCGTCGGGCTTAAAGTCCGAACGACGAGCTTTGAGACTTTTTTTGTTATCTAAAGTCAAAGAACGGTTGTGCGGATCGCCGTTTACACTTATCGACGTAGCTACTGCTGTCTTTTGTGCACTACACCACGCCTCCCAGCATGAAAAATCACTTCTTTCGTAAGTGAACAAATAATAAAATTTATGTACGTACTTCAAGGTATAATGTTTCATTGTACGTGAAATACCAATCAGTTGCACTCCGTTTTGTAGATTATGGTGAGTAAATACACTACAGCAGAGGTCACTGCAGGAACATTTGAGCTTACGTTGAAAAAAAAAAAAAAAAAAAAAAAAAAAAAAAAAAAAGAGAGGACGTGTAGCTCACTTCTTTATTTTCTTATTTGACCCTTTATACTTAATCTGTTTACCCATATTGTCGCATACACACAAGTAAGTATCTGTAAAATCACAGTGTTATTTCACTAAACAAATTTCGATGGGGTTGAACCACAGTCATGCAGTAATTTTTAAAAGAATATACCGTCGTTTGACTGAGTATTATTATATATATCGTTCGATGTGAGGTCCGCCAGTTATGCACAATTCCGTGTTTTCTCAGTGCCCAAACATGTTTCGGCACCACTGTGCCAATATCAGTAGGTTTTCGTTTTTATTTATTCTGTAATGTGAACATTTTTGCTAAATGATTATAAAATTATGTGGATGTTTAGTTCAAACAATAGATCGTTTCTTTTTGTACATACTTTTACATTTGATGTGCATAAATTTTCCGGATCACTTGTGTGTTAATTACTACAGGTAGCTTGTCATTTGCAACCAAACGATGTTGATGAGAAAGTTTTTTGCTGGGAGTTAACCTACCTTCTTGAACGTAATTTAGTTTGTCGCGATGTTTTCGCGCCTATATTCGTTTTTACTTACTTTTTCGTGTGGCAAGCACTTTCATTCTCCGCATAGTGGTGAGATGTTGTGATGCACACATAACTATAAGAAGTATTTTCCAAAAATAACGTAGTAAAACACTTTTCACTTCACCAAAACATCGCCGTTTTCGAACTACTGGTTCAGTGATCTCCCAATTTTCTGTTATATGTGCGGAATGGGTGGGATGTTCGCAGTGTTGGTGCCACAGGGTTTTCCTTTTGTCCAGTGAGGTGCCTTTCAGTAACTATGTCAGCATTTTCGTTAAGGAATGTACATACCGATGGCTTTTTAGAGTCCATCAATGAAACGGAGACTATTGACACATTGCTTGTAAAGTTTGCACTAGACGTTGACAGACAAAGCTCGTTGTTTATACAATTCTCTCAACTAGCGTGGATTTTCAGCTGACCAGTAGTTCATATAGCCAAAACCAATTTTTCGTGCTCAACAAAATACGCTTACCCGTTAACAAAATCTTGCTTAGAAATGCAGCCTCAGTTTACAGTTTTTGTAGATACAGTCGAAGAACTTTAACAGACTTTGAAAGTCGTTGCCATGGAGCTGTCTATGACATGAGTTGGAATGTGGTATTCGCTGAACGTTTCTTGGCCGATCCCACTTATTTATTCCAACTGCCTCGCAGTTACCACTGCTAAAATGATAGTTGCATTTCTCTCAAAAGTTGGTATACTCTTACGCTGGCGAATTTCACTTTTCACATTGACCGTTTCTTGAAATTCTTGTATAATGTTTGCAAAAATAGACCGTGATCACTCGGCAATATAACGATTCCTTCCAGAACACAACCGCACCACTGCTCTCATGTTAGCCGGCCGCTGTAGCCTAGCGGTTCTAGGCGCTTCAGTCCGGAACCACGCAGCTGCTACGGTCGCAGGTTCGGACCCTGCCTCGGGCATGGATGTGTGTGATGTCCTTAGATTAGTTAGGTTTAAGTAGTTCTAAGTCTAGGGGACTGATGACCTCAGATGTTAAGTCCCATAGTTCTTAGAGCCATTTGAACCACTTTTTGCTCTCACGTTTCCGACATAAAGGAAAACCATATCCACTCTTTCAACCCGAGCGAGGTGACGCAGTGGTTGCCACACTGGTTCAAACCCCCGTCCGCCATCCTGATTTAGGTTTTCCGTGATTTCCCTAAATCGCTTCTGGCAAATGCCGAGATAGTTCCTTCAAAAGGGTCCGGGCGACTTCCTTCCCATCCTTCCCTAATCCGACGGGACTGATGACCTCGCTGTTCGGTCCCCTCCCCCAAATCAACCAACCAACCAACTCTTTCGACTGTCATATCGATTGTTTATGTCCGAATAGTTCCACGATTAAGTTCTGTGACCCCAACAACAACAGAGCTCAGACTGAAACTCTTAAAATCCACTGGTAAAAACACACGAACCGTATTTGAGATGTTACGTCGTTTGATTCCCTGTGAACACTCTTTACAGCGCTACAGAAAAAAGGATACACCTCCATTTAAATAGAAATGAAAGTCAATGTCATAATTCGGAAGCTATAAACGTTAAAAATTAATTTTGTACGTTATAAAATAAGCCACACTGTTCGGTATAACTTAGCGGATACCGTACATCGATCATTCTGCGTATATATTTGAGGTGACCTGTCTTAGCTGGTTCATCCTGAATAATGCACTACATCACCTAAGACGTCCACAGTATCCATGGCTATAGTTCATCCACCAGTTAACAAAAAGAGCAACGGAATACAACGAAACTGCGGTCTATTGTGTCAGACGATTCCCACGACAGGGAATCGGCTTTCGTGCGTTCTTAGTCTTCGTGCATGATGTCTTATTACGAGTCGTGAGCGTCGTCGGTACAGTCCTCTGTTGCACCGTATACACCAGAACAACGCAGTTGTCGGTACAGATGATACAATGAACTGTACTCCAAACATGAGGCCTCAAGAGAGGTGTGATAAAGTTTAAAAATGTCGTGCAGCGTACTGTCCACTAACTTCATTCACCTTAGTGACAAACGACAGTCACAGTGAATGAATTCTCACTGTTATCCCACGGGAAAGATGCACTGTCACAATTTATTTTCATAACCTTGAATATTTATCTGTCAATAACACCTCAAGACTGTAGGCCTTCTAGCCAGTAATATCTTCACCAGCGAGACGTGTTCTTCTCTATTAATGGTTAAATACTGCGCCACACATTCAAAGGCAACGCATGACTGCTACCTCACTTGGTTTCACATTATAACCGTGTAATTCTCTACTTCCCATATTGAGTGCAAATAATATTTCGTGCAGAATTCGTTCGTCATGAGTTGTCGAACAACGATCGCTGTGTGCACTATGGTACTGTGAAATTGTTCTGCTAGAGTTATCTTTCCTTGCATTAGGCAGCTTTCTGTAGATTACGGTTTTACAATAATTTTTCCATTATGTTTCAGTATTTCAGTGAATTTTTGAGCACTGACTTTTCTACAGCTGCACTTTTCTAACGAGGTGGATTGCCAATTTCCTCCATCTTGAAATGTCTCTGAGATGCAGCATATTTTTGTAGCAGACGTGGGAAAAATCTGCGTGCGTATTAATGGAGCATCTATTTATTTTAGTCGCGGATGACCTAGTCGTCCGCAGCTCGTGGTCTAACGGCTAGCGTTGCTGCATTTGGATCACGGGTCCCGGGTTCGATTCCCGGAGAGGTTGGGGGTTTTCTCTGCCCAGGGACTGGGTTTTTGTGTTGTCCTCATCATTTCATCATCATCATCATCATCATCATTCGTGCCAGTGGCTCGACTGGATTGTGTAAAAATTGGATCACACGTGACAGTGGCTAGATTGGATTGTGTAAAAATTGGGACTTTGTACGGGCGCTGTTGGCCGCGCAGTTGAGCGCCCAAAAAACAATCATCATCATCATCATCATCATGACCTAGTTACCGTATTATGTAAACTGAAGGTCGAGGGGGGAGAAAAGAAAGGAAAGGGATGAAAGTGATGGTATCAGCTGCATCAGGACTTTATGAGGAATTACCGTTGACGAGTAAAAATGAGTGCCAGATCAGGACTCGAACCCGGCATCTTCTGCTTACTTCTTTCGGAAATGCCCGAAAGAACAGACACAGTGTTCATACACTCCTGGAAATGGAAAAAAGAACACATTGACACCGGTGTGTCAGACCCACCATACTTGCTCCGGACACTGCGAGAGGGCTGTACAAGCAATGATCACACGCACGGCACAGCGGACACACCAGGAACCGCGGTGTTGGCCGTCGAATGGCGCTAGCTGCGCAGCATTTGTGCACCGCCGCCGTCAGTGTCAGCCAGTTTGCCGTGGCATACGGAGCTCCATCGCAGTCTTTAACACTGGTAGCATGCCGCGACAGCGTGGACGTGAACCGTATGTGCAGTTGACGGACTTTGAGCGAGGGCGTATAGTGGGCACGCGGGAGGCCGGGTGGACGTACCGCCGAATTGCTCAACACGTGGGGCGTGAGGTCTCCACAGTACATCGATGTTGTCGCCAGTGGTCGGCGGAAGGTGCACGTGCCCGTCGACCTGGGACCGGACCGCAGCGACGCACGGATGCACGCCAAGACCGTAGGATCCTACGCAGTGCCGTAGGGGACCGCACCGCCACTTCCCAGCAAATTAGGGACACTGTTGCTCCTGGGGTATCGGCGAGGACCATTCGCAACCGTCTCCATGAAGCTGGGCTACGGTCCCGCACACCGTTAGGCCGTCTTCCGCTCACGCCCCAACATCGTGCAGCCCGCCTCCAGTGGTGTCGCGACAGGCGTGAATGGAGGGACGAATGGAGACGTGTCGTCTTCAGCGATGAGAGTCGCTTCTGCCTTGGTGCCAATGATGGTCGTATGCGTGTTTGGCGCCGTGCAGGTGAGCGCCACAATCAGGGCTGCATACGACCGAGGCACACAGGGCCAACACCCGGCACCATGGTGTGGGGAGCGATCTCCTACACTGGCCGTACACCACTGGTGATCGTCGAGGGGACACTGAATAGTGCACGGTACATCCAAACCGTCACCGAACCCATCGTTCTACCATTCCTAGACCGGCAAGGGAACTTGCTGTTCCAACAGGACAATGCACGTCCGCATGTATCCCGTGCCACCCAACGTGCTCTAGAAGGTGTAAGTCAAGTACCCTGGCCAGCAAGATCTCCGGATCTGTCCCCCATTGAGCATGTTTGGGACTGGATGAAGCGTCGTCTCACGCGGTCTGCACGTCCAGCACGAACGCTGGTCCAACTGAGGCGCCAGGTGGAAATGGCATGTCAAGCCGTTCCACAGGACTACATCCAGCATCTCCACGATGGTCTCCATGGGAGAATAGCAGCCTGCATTGCTGCGAAAGGTGGATATACACTGTACTAGTGCCGACATTGTGCATGCTCTGTTGCCTGTGTCTATGTGCCTGTGGTTCTGTCAGTGTGATCATGTGATGTATCTGACCCCAGGAATGTGTCAATAAAGTTTCCCCTTCCTGGGACAATGAATTCACGGTGTTCTTATTTCAATTTCCAGGAGTGTATAATACTAGTTCCGTACTGAAGCTTGTGATCATGCATGAAACGTCGAATTTACACTTTATCTCAAACTATAAGGAGCAAAGGAAGGTTAGAGGTTAACGTCGAGGTCATTAGAGATGGAGCAGCAATTCATTTGGACAAGAATATATAACAAAATGGTTCAAATGGCTCTGAGCACTATGGGACTCAACATCTGTGGTCATCAGTCCCCTAGAACTTAGAACTACTTAAACCTAACTAACCTATGGACATCACAAACATCCATGCCCGCGGCAGGATTCGAACCTGCGACCGCAGCAGTCGCGCGGTTCCGGTCTGAGCGCCTAGAACCGCTAGACCACCGCGGCCGGCAATATATAACAAATCGTCCATGAATTTGCTACAGGCTCCCTCCCATCATTCACTTGAAATGATATAGGGAAACCACGCAAACTTTAAATGGTTCAAATGGCTCTGAGCACTATGGGACTCAACTGCTGAGGTCATTAGTCCCCTAGAACTTAGAACTAGTTAAACCTAACTAACCTAAGGACATCACAAACATCCATGCCCGAGGCAGGATTCGAACCTGCGACCGTAGCGGTCTTGCGGTTCCAGACTGCAGCGCCTTTAACCGCACGGCCACTTCGGCCGGCAAACTTTAAATGTGGATAACCAGACAGGAATTTGTAGCAGCTCCTCCTGATGTTTTCGTTACTGCACTCTATTTTGCACTGATTCTTACAGAACATTTTTGACGTATATTCCTCGCAAAGCTTGCGGTGATCTTACAAAACGAAATTTTTTGAGTGGCACAACGTCTTATTTATGAGCTTTCGTGTAATTCTCAGACGTAAATAAGAATATCTTTCATAGTGTGGAGTGTGAAAGACACACAGCCATAAAAAGCAGTACATCTTAATTTTAAGCGGAACCGAGTATTATTCCAAGCGTGATGTTGAAAGAACAATCCATTGAGGAAATGCGCCGTGAAAACATTTTTGTGAGAGCCAAAATGCAGCGTAGCATACGGCGCTGAATGTCCTGTCAGAGGGAAGAATCGCATGCGCCGGAAGAGCAACGGCGGATTGGTGAAGCTTGTGGCGTGGCACCGAAAACACTGAAACTGAGTGAAATTTTCATTCATAATGAATCTGATAGCCAGTAGGATAAAATATAAGAATGCAGCAAATGAATCTGGCAAAAGACGTATAAAAATGATATTGACAAGAAGTGTGAAATGGTAAAGCAGGAATGGCAAGAATAGACATTCAAAGCTGTCGAACAGAAAATTTGACAGAGCACTGAATGGACTGAGTCGGAATAAGACACCTCGAGTAGACTACATTTCCTCTGGGTCATTG
Organism: Schistocerca piceifrons; assembly: GCF_021461385.2. NCBI lineage: Eukaryota > Metazoa > Arthropoda > Insecta > Orthoptera > Acrididae > Schistocerca > Schistocerca piceifrons. The sequence goes on from NC_060149.1 coordinate 130,357,830, forward strand.
ATATATTTGGGACAACATACCATGACAAAGCTAATCGACGTACTATGAAAATATGAGAGAGGTGAAATACCTTTAGGCTTCAGGAAGAATTTAATAATCCTAGTTCGAAAGAAGGGAGCTGCTGTTATGTGTGAAATTACCGAATTGTTTTAATAAGTCATTATTACTAAATACTACCACGTATTATTTACAGACAAATTAAAATACTGTTAGGAGCTGGGGTAAGTGCAGGAACAAGCGAGGCAGTAGTGACCCTGCGATTTATCGTTTAATTCTGAAACCAGAAAAGCTGAAACACAAGGAACGAAAAATTATCTATAATTTTTAGAGGAACCATCCTGAACTCGTATGAGTTGAAAGATATGAAATGAAATCAGTAGTTGATGCAGGAGTGAAACACAGTTTAGCTTATTCCAAATGTTATTCATTCTGTATACTGAACACAGAAAATGAACCCAGGGACAAGTTATGAAAGAGAATTAAAGGACAGGGAGAAGCAACAGTATTTTCAAAATGTTAACAATGACATTGTAATTCTGTTAGCGCAGGGAAAGTACTTCGAAGAGCAGTTGAACTGAATGGACATCGTCTTGAAAAGAGGTTATGAGATGAATATCAACGAAAGTAGCAGAGAATAATGGAATGTTGTCGAATGTAATCAGGCGATGTCGTGGGGAAATACACTACTGGCCATTAAAGTTGCTACACCACGAAGACGACGTGCTACAGACGCGAAATTTAACCGACAGGAAGAAGATGCTGTGATATGCAAATGATTTCCAGAGCATTCACACAAGGTTGGCGCCGATGGCGACCACTACAACGTTTCGACATGAGGAAAGTTTCCAACCGATTTCTCATACACAAACAGCAGTTGACCGGCGTTGCCTCGTGAAACGTTGTTGTGATGCCTCGTGTAAGGAGGAGAAATGCGTCCCATCACGTTTCCGACTTTGATAAAGGTCGGATTGTAGCCTATCGTGATTGCAGTTTATCGTATCGCGACATTGCTGCTCGTGTTGGTCGAGATCCAATGACTGTTAGCAGAATTTGGAATCGGTGGGTGCAGGAGGGTAATACGGAACGCCGTACTGGACCCCAACGGCCTCGTATCACTGGCAGTCAAGATGACAGGCATCTTATCCGCATGGGTGTAACGGATCGTGAAGCCACGTCTCGATCCCTGAGTCAACGTTTGCAAGACAACAACTACCTGCACGAACACTTCGACGACGTTTGGAGCAGCAGGGACTATCAGCTCGGAGACCATGGCTGCGGTTACCCTTGACGCTGCATCACAGACAGGAGCGCCTGCGATGGTGTACTCAACGACGAACCTGGGTGCACGAATGGCAAAACGTCATCCATGTTCTGTTTACAGCATCATGATGGTCGCATCCGTGTTTGGCGACATCGCGGTGAACGCACATTGGACCCGTGGCTCTACCCTTCATTCGATTCCTGCGAAACCCTACATTTCAGCAGGAGAATGCACGACCGCATGTTGCACGTCCTGTACGGGCCTTTCTGGATACAGAAAATGTTCGACTGCTGCCCTGGCGAGCACATTCTCCAGATCTCTGACCAACTGAAAACGTCTGGTCAATGGTGGCCGAGCAACCGGCTCGTCACAATACGCCAGTCACTACTCTTGATGAACTGTGGTATCGTGTTGAAGCTGCATGGGCAGCTGTACCTGAACACGCCATTCAAGCTCTGTTTGACTCAATGCCCAGGCGTATCGAGGCTGTTATTACGGCCAGAGGTGGTTGTTCTGGGTACTGATTTCTCGGGATCTATACACCCAAATCGTGTGAAAATATAATCACATGTCAGTTCTAGTATAATATATTTGTTCAATGAATACCCGTTTATCATCTGCATTTCTTCTTGGTGTAGCAATTTTGATGGCCAGTAGTGTATATTAGGAAATGAGACTGATGAAAGAAAAGCGTTTCTCTAAAAGAGACATTTGTCAACACTGAATTTCAATTTAAGTGTTAGAGTGTCCTTTTTTGTTTTTTTTTTTTTTTTTTTTTTTTGAAAATACTGGTGTTGGTTACAGTCTTATACGGAAATTAAGCGTCGCCAGTAAACAGTTCAGACAACAAGAGGAAAGTGGTGCTACAGAGAGTGCTGGACATTAGATGGGCAGATCAAATAACTAACGAAGAGTTACTGAGTCGAATTCCGAAGGAAGAAATTTGTAGCACAACTTGACTAAAAGAAGGGATCGGTTGATATGACACATCTTGAGGCAGGGAGGTATCGTCAGTTTGGTAGCGGAGCGAAGTGTGGGAGGTTAAAATTGCAGATGGAGACTAAGGAAGGAATACGATAAGCAAGTTCAAATGGATTTAGGTTTGAGTAAATATTCGGATATAATGAGACTTGTACGGGATAGATTAGCGTGAGGCGCCACAACCACGACGGCGACAACAACAACAACGACAACACGGGAGCGAAATATCGGTCATTTGCTTGTATCATCATTAGTGACTTGTTCCCTCATTGTGCAGCTTGTGTTCGCGGCATTGTTTGAACGGTGGTTTGAAAAGCAGCAGCCCCGACAGAACGGTGCGGACGAGAGCAGAGCGCTGACCCTAACAAGATGGATCCGTCTGTGAGAGGCACGGTGCACTTGGCGCCATCGATCCTGGCGCGATTCCACTGGAGCACATTCTCTCCCCGCTGCCACGTGCAACCGGCTGAGCAACGGCAATCCTTTTATCCTAGAGAGGGATCGCTCGCACAAGCGACAAAATTACGATGGCAGATCGCCATTAACACTCCACAGCCCCCTCAGGGCCGGCGCGTCACACTTTTATTACGTCATGCCTCTCTTCAATTTCCTGACGGTATGAATAGAGACGGCAAACATCAAAGCGTCAATTCGAGGCAGCGCTTCACCCATCTCTTCAGCATAGCCTGTAAAGCCGGTGTTGAAAGCGTCTGAGGCCTATGGAACCGCAGCAAAGCAATATTGGCTAGAAGCTAGAATATTTCAACCATCACGTTATTATAACTAAAATTTAAAACCGTCAAGATAACATTACATGTTAAGTGAAAAAACAGCAGTTCCAAAAAAACTGAAAATTTGTGTGGACGTACACTAACTGTACAGGGTGAGCACAAAGTTTTGCCCTGATTATAAATATTTATAACAGAATAACCGTTTGATATAATAAATTACATTTGATGCCGTTACAGAGGTTGTAAGTAGGCTGTTTAAGTTTTTATATTGGTAACGCCACCGCCACGTAGCGCTCTGTATGAAAATCACTGGCTGTGCTGTGTGCAGTCTGTGGCTGGTTTGCATTGTTGTTGGCTATTGTAGTGTTGGGCAGCTGGATGTTAACAGCGCGTAGCGTTGCGCAGTTGGAGGTGAGCCGCCAGCAGTGGTGGATGTGGGGAGTGAGATGGCGGAGTTTTGAGAGCGGATGATCTGGACAGAGACAGTAAATTTGTAATATTGTATATCATGGACTGATATATATATATATATATATATATATATATATATATATATATATATATATATATATATATATATTATGACTTTTGAACATTATTAAGCTGGCAGTAGTGGCGCTCGCTGTATTGCAGTAGTTTGAGTAACGAAGATTTTTGTGAGGTAAGTGATTCATGAACGGTATAGGTTATTGTTAGTCAGGGCCATTCTTTTGTAGGGATTTTTGAAAGTCAGATTGCGTTGCGCTAAAAGTACTGTGTGTCAGTTTAAGCACAGTCATGTATAATTTTTCTAAGGGGACGTTTCATAAGGTTAGAGTTACTAGTGTATCATGTTCTGCCAACCACCGACGGAAAGTTCAGTTCATATTTCAAAATAAAACTGATATTTGTTGTACCTGCCACGTTTAGAGCCATTTACGTTAGTAAACCTCAACGTGTGCTCCCTTGGTAGCTCGGAGAATGTCGAGGCGATATTCCAGTTCCCACCAGGTGTTTCGTAACGTGTTCTGTCACAGTACCCACAGCAACTTGTATCCTAGCCTTCAGTTCGTCGACGTCAGCAACTGGTGTTCCAGCAAGATGGACCAACCCTCCCCCCCCCCCCCCCCCACACACACACACTGGGCTTTGATAGTGCGTGATTTCCTGGATGAAACATTTTCGGATCGGTGGATTGGAATGAACGGTCCAACACCCTGGCCACCACGCCCTGCAGACATTACGCCCCTTGACTTTTTTTTCTGGGGCTATATCAAGGACAGAGTCTTCGTCGCACCAGTTGCTGACGTTGACGAACTGAAGGCTAAGATACAAGCTGCTGTGGGTACTGTGACAGGACACATGTTACGAAACACCTGACGGGAACTCGAATATCTCCTCGACATTCTCCGAGTTACCAAGGGAGCACACGTTGAGGTTTACTAACGTAAGTGGTCTTAAAAAAAACTAGTAACACTAATCTATGTAACGGCATCAAATATAAATTATTATGTCAAACGATTATTCTGTAATAAATTGTAATAATCAGGGCAAGACTATGTGCTCATCGTGTATAACCGTTTCATAGCGTCGCGCGCTTAGACACGCGCGCGTTCGCACGCACACACACACACACACACACACACACACACACACACACTCACAAGTCAGCTATATGCACATGCAAAATTTACAGAACATTAGGAAGTGTTATCCTTTTGAATATTATTATCATGTTCTGCCAACCACCGACGGAAAGTTCAGTTCATATTTCAAAATAAAACTGATATTTGTTGTACCTGCCACGTTTAGAGCCTTTTATCACCACCCTGAAGTGGACAAGCCGTGGTAAGGACTCGAAACAACAATGGATCGTGGTGCAAATCCAAAATACGTAGAGGTTATGCTGGATCGCACCTTATCTTTTTAGTAGCTTTGTCTGATCACCAAGCTGCAAACGGCTACCGCAGATAGTTTTGTGCGCAAATTGGCGAGAACAGCATACGGAGCACAACAAGAAACTGGGCAGATTTCAGCGCTTGCTTTATGCTACTCTACGACTGAATACGCAAACCTTGTATAGTACAGATCCTACCATAACAAAGCAGTGAGTGCATATACCAACGCGACATGAGAGATCACAATGGGCTGTCTGTGCGCCAGCCATGTGGTAAGCTATATTGCCTTGCTGGAACTTGTCTTCTCGAAATTTGACGAGAAGTAGTAGCCTTATGTTTTCTGGCTGCTGCCATTCGTCGATTCTAGCAAGAAAGAACAAAATCTGAAATGAGTCCTCTGTTCAGTTAGCAGTAAGCATATTCACAGCAGAAGTAGCGTAGACAAGTGAGGCACTGACAGACTACCTCGGTAAAAGCGACTACACACGTGAAGTGTTGGAGCCTAGCATCTTGAATTATGGATAATTCATAAGGACTCCCCTACGTCCACACAGAAAAATGGACTGCTTCGAAGCCACTCAATCGAATCCATTATATTTATCTGTCGTGAAGCCAAATTACAATTGTCTCATGAATCTGTACTGAGAATGTCACGCACCAATTGTCAGACATGGGACGAACGGTACGAAACTCTGAACTAACATTTGAAGAGCATAATAATAAATAAAATGGCTCATCGGCGGTGGTGAGGCACCTCAATATTGAGCTGCATACTTTAGGTAACATCATAGACAGTATGAGGATATTGAATTTTAAGGACAACGTGTGGTTGGTATTAAATTTAGAGGAAGTGGAGGTTTTCTGCGCGTTAAGAAAGAGCGTCGGCGTGATTAATGAAAAGACACAAGTGTCCAAGGGGCATTTTTGGCGCACTTTTTCGATGTCCTCTTTGGCAAGCAGACATCGACTTACTCAAATTAGCGACGTTAGGTTTAATGTTTTCCGTTGGTCATTCTATATGGATGCAAACATTTCGATATAGGTGCAGTATTGGTTTTTAGAATTTACTAGGGCTTGACAATAATGTTCATAGATTTTATGACAGACAGTTGCATAGTTGGTGGCTGTGACAGGCGTTGGACGAAAGCGCTATCTTTATTAGGTGAAAGCGGCTGCCTTCAGTTAGCAACTGAGCCTTCAAAGTATAACACGCAAACATGAGATGCTCTAGGAAGCAATTTCTTTGACAATACATGTTCGCTGCTGGGCTTTTACTTAGGACGCTGCCTAATGGCATAGAAGCTTTAAGGTATGTTGTACTACAAGATAATATATTTACATGTCGGTCAATATATGTAGTACTGCGATGTATTGATTTGTTTCATTGTTCACTTAATAGTGGGATTACGTAGTCCGGAAACATGTTGTGATAAGAATATTACACATTTGGGAACTGGTTCGTAACATTATCAGTACCGAATCCATTCTGATGTCACAAGGAACAAAACTAATCTCCAGCGATGAGGGCCTCTGCGTGGACAATTATGACGTTTTTGGAGAAACCAAATTTCCTTTTTAAAAATCAATATGGATTCCGCAAACAGAGATCTTGCGAAACGCAAGATCCAGAGCGCCGTAGACATTGGCGCTCAGGTTGATGCCGTGATCCTTGACTTACGGAAAGCACTGATATAGTTCCGCACTGTCAGGTACCAGATTTGTAACTGAATTCAAGACTTCCATGCGGACAGAACTGAACACGTCGCTCTCAGATAGATGTAAAGGTAATTTCAGGAGTACCTGAAAGAAGTGTGAAAGGACCTTTACTGTTTAGGATGTATATAAATGATGTAGTGAATAACGTCGGAATCGCCATGAGGTTTTTTGAATATGATATAGTTGTCTAGAACAAAGTAGAAGCGTCAGAAGATAGTAGTCAACTGCAGGAAGACGTGCAGGCGAATGATGAATGGCACACGGACTGGTAGTTGAACCTGAACGTAAATGAATGTAACATATTGATCATACATAGCAAAATGAATCCACTCCTCCAAAATAACTCTGTTCAATATGATATTGCAGTGCCTGTGTTGTTCAGAAGTACCATGCAATATTCCTTCGGACATGTATGCATGAAATATATTCGGAATTGCGAATATGAGCAACCACAATCTGTATAATGCAGTGACGATAATGAAAATTTGTACTGGACGGGACTCGAACCAGGATTTCCCACTAGTCGCGGGCGGTCGCCTTACCAATAGGCTACCCGAGCACGCTTCACGGCCAGAGCTAAACTTCCATATGTCGCCAACCATGTGTCTACAACCTGCGCTCGTACATCCGTTATGTATATTCCTGTTCAGGGAGAGATTCTGATCGAAAGTCGCTTGTCCGTTGTCGGTAGATCAGTACGATATTGCGGTGCCTGTGTTGTTCAGAAGTACGATGCAATGTTAGTAATGGTAAAGTGACCTCTCGTCATAAGCGGGAAATCCGGGTCCGAGTTCAAACCTGGCAAAAATTTTCACCCGAGCGGTCTAAGGCGCTGCAGTCACGGACTGTGCGGCTGGTCCCGGCGGAGGTTCGAGTCCTCCCTCGGGCATGGGTGTGTGTGTTTGTCCTGAGGACAATTTAGGTTAAGTAGTGTGTAAGATTAGGGACTGATGACCTTAGCAGTTAAGTCCGATAAGATTGCACACACATTTGAACATTTTTTGAAAAATTTTCACTGTCGTCCCGTTCGCAACTGTGGATACATTTCATGAATTACTCTGTTGGTAACAAATTTCTGGAAACCGTAAGTGCCGTAAAATACTTAGGAGTAACTATCCGGAGCGACTTTTATTGGAATGACCACATTAGACAAATATTAGGAAATTCAGGCGGTAAACTGAGACTCACTGGAACAATCGTAAGAAAATGTAATTCATCCCCGAAAGGAGTGGCTCTCAAAGAACTTATTTGACCGATTCTTGCGTGTTGTTAATCGGCCTAGGAATCCTGCCAGGTCGGATTAATAGAAGAGATAGACAAGATCCAACGAAGAGTGCATATCGTCACGGGATGGTTTAGTGCGCACGGGAGCGTCGCGGAGACGCTCAACAAACTCCGATGGCAGACGCTACAACAGAGACGTTGTGCATCGCGGAGGCATTTACTATTGAAATGCCGAGAAAGTATGTTTCGGGAGGGGTTGGGCAACATATTATTTCCTTCCACATTTGTCTCGCGATATGACGCCACAGCGAGAAAATTCGAGAAATTGCAGCTGTTAAGGAGGTTTACCGGTAATCATTCTTCCCACGCGCCATTCACAGAGAACAGGGAAGGTGGGAACGAATAGTTGTACCAGAAGTACCGTCTCTCACATACCGTCAGTTTGCTTGCGGCGTATAGATGAGAATTTAAAATCTGTGTTTTGCAAAAGTTGGGCTCTTGCGAACTTCTTGCAGGATCGCCTATGCACAGAATCGAACATCATGTAGGACATCGTAGAAGAAGCAAACGGAGAACTTGACGTTGCCAACTCCTGATGACGGTTCAAAGCGTCGTTATTGACGAATTAAATTTTTGTGACAGGTCCATTACACAGTCCGTTCCTCACACGCGACTATTAATCAAATTGCGTGCATATGGTTTATCGTCTCATTTGTGCGACTGGATTCGTGATTTCCTCTCAGAGAGGTCACAATTCATAGTGATAGACGGTAAATCATCGATCAGAACAGAAGTGATATCTGGCGTTCCGCAAGGTAGTGTCGTAGGCCCTCTGCTGTTCCTGATTTACATAAATGATCTAGGTGATAAACTGAGCACCCCCTTAGATTGTTTGCAAATGACGCTGTAATTTACCGCCTAGTAAAATCATCAGACGATCAATTCCAATTACAAAATGATCTAGAGAGAATTTCTGTATCGTGCGAAAAGTGGCAATTAGCACTAAACAAAGAAAAGTGCGAGGCCATCCGCATGGGTACTGAAAGAAATCCGATAAATTTTGGGTACACGATAAATCGCACAAATCTAAGGGCTGTCAATTCGACTAAATACCAATTAATTACAATTACGAGCGGCTTAAATTGGAAAGACCACATAGATAATATTGTGGGGAAGGCGAAACAAAGACTGCGCGTTGTTGGCAGAACACTTAGAAGATGCGACAAACCCACTAAAGAGACAGCCTACATTACACTTCTCCGTCCTCTGCTGGAATATTGCTGCGCGGTGTGGGATCCTTACAGGTAGGATTGACGGAGGACATCGAAAAAGTGCAAAGAAGGGCAGCTCGTTTCATGTTATCGCGCAATAGAGGTGAGAGTGTCACTGATATGATACGCGAGTTGGTGTGGCAGTCATTGAAACAAAGGCGGCTTTCTTTGCGGCGAGATCTATTTACCAAATATCAATCACCAACTTTCCCTTCCGAATGCGAAAATATTTTGTTGACAACCACCTACGCAGGGAGAAATGATCAGCACAATAAAATAAGAGAAATCAGAGCTCGAACGGAAAGATTTAGGTGTTCCTTTTTCCCACGCGCCATTCGAGAGTGGAATGGTAGAGAAGTAGTATGAAAATGTGTCGGTGAATCCTCTGCCAGGCACGTAAATATGAATTGCAGAGTAACCATGTAGATGTAGATGTAGATGTCCACCAAATTTTGTCTTGACTTACTTTGCGCAAGATGGATTTGTTTTACCCTACTGTGAATTGCGCGAAACGTTGTGTGCCACACAAATTTATTTTCCTGGAATTTTGGCGTCTCTAACCTTACCCGTGATAAAAGACGGTGGCAACATGATAGAACATCAGATGAGGTTAAAGTGGGTCTTTGCGGCCACATCTGTGCCTCTGTGCTATGTGTACTGATCTTTCACGTCATCTTGCTCAATCGTTTATATAATTTTAAATGACTATATGAAGTCTGACTCGTTTATAAGACCATAGTAGACCTTTTTTCGAATTAGTTGGCAGAAATGTAAATGTGATTGTACTTGAAACACACCAGCAAATTCTAGAAGGATGCGGAAGTATTTTCAGAAGTCAGAAGTTATGATTGGTAGCAAACGGTAAGATAATATATCAGATTAAGAAAGGTAACGAAATTCTGCAATCAGTCTCATGACATCACACTACTCTGCCGACAGATAGCTATGTCATCCTCCTTCAAAGGCCTCATTCCTGGGCAGCACTTCTAAACATTCTGCGTGGTGTCTGTTTGTTCTATATCGTGTCTCCCTACCAGTTTCGCGCAACGACGCTCTGAGAGTGTTTTTTAGGGAATTGACTAGTTTGAACCTGGGACTTGCTGCTGGTAAGGAGACGCCAGACCACACATGACATGTAGAATTCAGAAGAGTTCAGTGAGACTAGCGATGATATAATCAAATACCTAATGATTTCAGCGTCAGCTCCACTGCACTCCCTGTAAAAGAATCTTAATACTAACTAAATTTAGTGGAAGGGGTTCAAGGCTTTCCTATTTTTAGTTAACTGGTAAAATAACGTCGAAAAAGCAGTTAAGTGTACCATTGGAAATTTTATTCTACTCACAAAACATTGTTTATAAATTGCACTATTGATAAAAGGAAATGTTTTAATACAGGATGGTAAAAACCAACTGCGTTCAACAAAAATGTGAACGAATATTCCCTGAATGGGTATCCAAGTTCTACAATGGATCGAAGAATGACCTATGCCATATCACATCTATAATCTAGGTTTAAATTAAGTTTCACAAAAGAGCAAACTATCAAAATGGTCTACAGTGACCCTCACTTATCTTTAATTACTTATCTAACTTGTCGTAAATTACAGTGGCTGATGTGGCTTCTCAATAACTATATAACAGAAAAATCATCGCCTTTCAGATTTTTACTTCAAGTGGTAAATGTGAACACCATGACCTTTAATTGACGATCGACACTAGTATTACGCAAAAAGGGGGTGTAACAGATGAGACTTCTGCAGTTCTGAGTGAAGCTTTATGCGCTGTTATGCGGCATCGCGTGCGTTCATTACCTTGTCGGTGTTCGTCAGGGGGCGGCAGGCAGCACAGCTCCGCTCACCTCGCCGTCTCAGAAGCAACTCTTCTCCTAACTTCTCCTTACTACAATTTACCGAAGTTGGTTTAAAAAAAACTATCTGGCTGTGTTTTCATCTGACTAATCAGGGCCTCAATGTTAACCTTAAGCTCCGCCTACAGAAATTGTGTCGATCCAATGAGAAACGATATACTTTTCGTGGTGGGGAAATGTTTTTAAAGTTTGCAACGTAACAGAGAAGCGAAAAAGTCTCACGCTAAAACTTGCAGCTGGTGTGGTCCTTTTAGTGTTATCGTAAGATCTATACTGTTCTTCTGGAGTGCTCTATCTTTTAACATGGGCTGGGGGGTGGTCCTAACGTAACGGAGACACGAAAAAAGGTCTCACGCTAAAACTTGCGGGTGGTGTAGCCCTTTTTGTGTTATCGTAAGATCTATACTGTTCTTCTGGAGGGCTTTAGCTTTTAACATGGGCTGGGGGGTGGTCTTGACGTAACAGAGACGCGAAAAAGTCTCACGCTAAAACTTGCGGGTGGTGTGGTCCTAGCAGTTAGCTGGCGACGTGGGTGTCCGTCCGTCCCTTATCGTAGGGCCTTCCAGCATAACACGGTTCTGCTCTCGGCTTCTGTTCTCGTTTCTCCCCTCGGAACTGCGTCTGTCTCACGGTGGGAAGGTATGACATGCATTTAGGCATTCTTGTGTTAGTCTGTGGTATTCCATTTGCTCACTCGTTACTCGTATTACTTTGGTTAATTTAATGTCACGATTTATTCGGAGCTATGTGACATACTACTGGATTTGCTTATCGTGTCAGGGTTTTCATGGAAGGTATTAGATTTGCCTGACACCTTACACACTGACGTAGAGTATCACCCTGTGGGTCATTATTGTTCTTGTTAGTCCCCACAAGGTGGAATAAGTCTGTTTAAGTACTTGTACCATGGCAGCGCCGGCGATCGACACTCGATCTTCCATGTGTCTCACCCCACAGCTGCGAATGAGGGTTACATAAATGAATAACGCAGATAAAGTTCCGCGTTCTGGCCCTACACAAGCCAATCGGGATCGACCGATCAATGGCGTGATGCTGTATGGAGACTGGTGTTGCGCTATCCCGAAACTGCGGTTCGGTAATTTTTGTAAACTACATAAATGACGTAGTAAATGGGAAGAATAGCTGTAGTGTTGGCAGGGAAAGATACATAAATGAATGAGTAAGAGATAAAGTGGGAGTCGACGACTTCTCTTTCATTTTTGGTTTCTTGGGTTTTTGTTTTGCACATTCAGCGTTAGTGCATAGTGTATTTTATATCCCTGCAAAATGTAAATTGTATTTCATAAGTAATAAAACCTAGTAGATCGCGTAACTTCTGCACTTTTATGCAACCAAAGCAATTACTTTTGATGCAAGTAAAATTTACATGCACACACATTCTATGTATTGTTGTTAGTTGGTACTCAATAGGTCTCGCTTCCCGCACACGGGGTCCCGGGTTGGATTTCCGGCGGGGTCAGGGATTTTCCCCGCCTCGAGATGACTGGGTGTTGTTGTGTCGTCTTCATCATCATCATTCATCCCCACTACGGTCTGAGGAAGGCATTGGAAAACCATCTCCGCTGGGACCTAGCCTAGTAGGCGGTGGGGGTCTCTCGCATCGTCCCCTACGCTCCTCGGAGTATGGGACCTCATAATCATGATCGGTACTCAATAGAACGTTCATTATAATCAAAGGCAGGAATTTCTTGTTATTATTGGTAAGCGCGAAAGTTGTTTATGAATAGTACAAACATTTTTCATATAAGTTCAACGAAGTATTGAAGCGATGTTTGTTAAGTTTCTATTTTGCAGGGCTTTTTTTATTTTACCTTCCCGTTGAGAAATTGCGTTTCCTAGCGTTATGTGATAAATCTGCATTGTTTCAGTTGATTTTTTTTCTACAACATCCATCTGTTTCATGCTACCAATCAACAGTTTTCGAATAAAGCTTGTATTAAACAGTGACAGTTTCAGTTCTGATATAAATACTGTTTATTATTAAGTAATAGACAAGAGGATAATTACGTAGAACAATTATATTCCGTAGGTTATCTGGCCATTTGTATCTCCTCAGTCAGTTTCTAGACAGTTCACCACTTCTGGTTTTGAGGGGAATCTAGTAAGACACTCCAGAATGAGATTTTCACTCTGCAGCGGAGTGTGCGCTGATGTGAAACTTCCTGGCAGATTAAAACTGTGTGCCCGACCGAGACTCGAACTCGGGACCTTTGCCTTTCGCTGGCAAGTGCTCTCCCAACTGAGCTACCGAAGCACGACTCACGCCCGGTACTCACAGCTTTACTTCTGCCAGTACCTCGTCTCCTACCTTCCAAACTTTACAGAAGCTCTCCTGCGAACCTTGCAGAACTAGCACTCCTGAAAGAAAGGATATTGCGGAGACATGGCTTAGCCACAGCCTGGGGGATGTTTCCAGAATGAGATTTTCACTCTGCAGCGGAGTGTGCGCTGATATGAGGAGAGCTTCTGTAAAGTTTGGAAGGTAGGAGACGAGGTACTGGCAGAAGTAAAGCTGTGAGTACCGGGCGTGAGTCGTGCTTCGGTAGCTCAGTTGGTAGAGCACTTGCCCGCGAAAGGCAAAGGTCCCAAGTTCGAGTCTCGGTCGGGCACACAGTTTTAATCTGCCAGGAAGTTTCATAGTAAGACACTGATCGCATGTGTAAAGTGATCGCACTGAGATAACGCCCGATAGGCATGCTACACACCCAACATAAAAGTAACGCAGTTATGATCTTAACCGACCGAAGGTACTGGAAGAACTATCATCGTATACGTTTGCTTATGGTAGTCAATGGTGGCTGACGGTAGTTTTACAATTCTAACGGAGAGGCACGTGGTCAGTGCACCACTCTCCCGCTCGCTGTCGGGTTTCTGGACTTGGAAACCGCTGCTAAGCGATCGAGTAGATCCTTAGTTGGTCTCGTGTGGCTACGTTCACCCCTTACCAGTCGTCCCACCCACCAAAAATTCCTGGCAGTTCCGGGAATCGAACATAGGCCTCCCCACATGGCAGTTAGCCGCGCTAACCACTCAGCTACGGAGGTGGACACATATAGAAATATCAAGTCGAAATTGATGCCTCCAGCAGGTGTGCAGTGAATGTTGCACGTTTTGGGATAATGGAAAGTTCATTAGCATACTGTATGGCTGCTTGGGATATTTGTCACGCTAATGCTTTTGTAAACACACTACTGCTTCTGTGGAGAGTAGCCATTTAGCTTTGAAATACTATCGTTTTCCTATAGACGGAAAGGCCACAAATCATCACAGAGGTTATGGTTGAGGAAACCAGTGTTGGAACAAATCTTAGTAAGTCAAGACTTTATTAAATGTATTATTTCACTTTCAACAATTCGTGCGTTCACTAATTATATCTGTATCAAGTCACACGGCGAACAATCTGTAGTACACAATGTCGAATTGAAGACCATATATCTCTGTAACAAAATAATCCCTGACCAGTCACAATATTTTTATAAATGTCAAGTTTCGCAGTCCGTATTTATGGCTCCGTTTAATGCATACTTTTTTTATGCGTTGCTGTTTGACGAACTTAAACTTCCCAAGGGAAGACATTGTCACACATTTGCAAGAAAAGTGCACCGAGACGTAGATTCGTTTTTAGTGTCCATACTTTCTCTTGAGATGGGCTCAGTGTGCTCGTAGTAAAGTGGTTTTGCAACTCTAATGCCAAATGGAGACGCAGTCGTGACGAATGAAAGTTAACGATGAACAAAAGCGAAGATCATGGGTGAACGTGACGCGTAAAACCAAGGGCGAAAATCGTACTGGCAGGCGTAGGGCGTTGACTGATGTGCATGAAATCGCTGGAAGTATCAGACGTGCCCTCCCGAACAAAAGGCGGAGGCTGGCTGACACACGATTGCTACGTAATGCACGAGGCGGGCCGTCCGTCGCACGTCCGAGTTGCGTCTTCACTGCCGTGCTGCCAACCACTCCACTTAGAGCGCACATCTCATTTGTTAGCATCCCCGTACAAGTATGTGCTCGTTAAGAAGGTTTCGACGTTGCACTCGTGTGGTGCACAACCGCTCTCATTACGAGCGTCCGAGAGGAAGCTTGATGGACCGATGTAGGAACGCGCCTGCGTATAGTTTATTTTTATCACTGAGACCGTTTCAGAATACTTATATCATTCGCAGATTAAATAACACTCGCGATAATGATAATTTCTAAGGTTTCGACCTTATAATCACTGTTTAAGGAGAGAGAGAGTGGTTATTTCACATGAGTGGACGCAACAGTTCGGCATTGCACTTCCCATCAACCTAGTTCGGCTGTATACAGGAAGTCGAAGTGCCAGTCTAGCACAGAATGGACAACCACACTCATCAGGTAGTACATCTCTGCAATCATATGGGCACTGATTTCTCATATGCTTGCAGTCATGGGTCTACCCTGACTTCTGTATTAAGCAAATACGCTTGGCCTTAAGCACAAGTGAGACAGGAAGCGAATCTCCTACCATCTAAAGTAGTTACTGTTATTGAGGTGGCTTGCTTACACGCGGCAGTTAGACACCCTCGTCACAGGACCAAATAGGCTACTACTGCAAAACTAAGGGAAACATAGACAAGCAAACATTTACAATCACAGACAAGCAAAAATTTACAATAATTTATTAAAAGCTTCTTGGGCGTGAATATGATACATGGCAACGTAGACCAGAGTTCACTTCCACTGATCTAACGTTACTGTATCCAATAAACGAGGACTAATACGAGGGCCATTCCGAAAGTAAGGTCCGATCGGGCACGAAATGGAAATGACAGAGAAAATCCGATGAAACTCTGCACAGATGTGTTGATTGGTGTCTCTAGCATGCCGCCGACACGTCACATTTTAGTATTGAGCCTACACTGAGCACGTAAAGATGCCTAGAAAATAGTATCTCCTGCCAAATGTGAAGGTCTGGTGAGAGATTTCGCTTGATTCCTTTTTTTTTAAGAAATCTTATGGGACTTAACTGCTAAGGTCATCAGTCCCTAAGCTTACACACTACTTAACCTAAATTATCCTAAGGTCAAACACACACACCCATGCCCGAGGGAGGACTCGAACCTCCGCCGGGACCAGCCGCACAGTCCATGACTGTAACGCCTAAGACCGCTCGGCTAATCCCGCGCGGCTCGCCTGATATCATGCAGCCAACATAACGTAACTGTATTGCGTTTCTTTCATCATGACAATACTCTCCCGCGCTCTGTAGGGGCAGTGAAGATGCTCCTGCAGTGGTTTCGATGGGAATTGTTTGATTACCCACAGTACACCCCTTAATTGTCTCTCACTGAGTTTCTTTTCTGCTCACATGAACCGCTGGCTATGAAGACAACATTTTGTCACAGACAACGAGGTGCAGACAACGTACAGATTTGGCGGAAAGCACAGGCGGCTTCTATGACGAGGGCAGTGGAATGTTGGTGCAACGCTACGACATATGTTTAAGTGGAAGCGTCGACTCTGTAGAGAAGTAGCTGGAAGGTTTCTGATTTTCACAGTCGTTTCCATTTCGTGATTGATCGGACCTTACTTTCCGATTAGCACTAGTATAACATCCAGTAGGCGTCCTCTGTAGCTGCCTTCATGCATGGTGTTGATATTGCTGAACTAACTATTGATACTGAGTGGAACCGTTCGTCCATTTATATACGAGTTTGGCTAATAGATGTGCACTTGGGAACTATCTGTGTGACGCAAGGCGTAAGCATTGCATAGTCCGTGTTGTGCGCGCTCTCTATGGCGTGTGACTACTATGGAAACCGTCCGGCGTCATCTCTATGTATGGTTGTGTCTCGTATTTATGGCGGACATAGCGCCTTGTGCTCATGTAATTCTGATATAAGGAGGCTGAGCTGTTGTGATCACACTGACACGTTAGCTACAAGCGAGACTGACAGGTACAACATTTGCTCAACTATGAAGTTCCGCTGGGGGATAAAATTTCTCTAAAATCTTGTGAATACAAGGTGACCTCTGTTATATTGCCAGATATTTCAACAACTCGTGACATTGTCCAAAACGGCTCTGAGCACTATGGGACTTAACATCTGTGGTCACCAGTCCCCTAGAACTTAGAACTACTTAAACCTAACTATCCTAAGGACATCACACACATCCATGCCCGAGGCAGGATTCGAACCTGCGACCGTAGCAGTCGCGCGGTTCCGGACTGAGCGCCTAGAACAGCTAGACCACCGCGACCGGCTGACATTGTCCATATTGACGTATTATTAAAGTTGTAAAATTACCACAGGCTACTGCAGTGTGTAAGCGTGGGCTAGGTAACTTTCCTAGTAGCTTCGGTAAGTTAAAACGTAATCGAATTATCTGTACATTAGGTGTGTTGCATACCTACAAGGCATTATCTCATTTCCACTGTTTTGTGTGAGTATACGATCAGTGACATACTATGTTCTCCTTAAAATTGTAAGCGATCAACCGTCTATACTGAGTGAAGATATGTAAAAACCTGTGTAACATTTTTATTTTACATAGTTAA
Source organism: Schistocerca piceifrons (assembly GCF_021461385.2). Taxonomy (NCBI): domain Eukaryota; kingdom Metazoa; phylum Arthropoda; class Insecta; order Orthoptera; family Acrididae; genus Schistocerca; species Schistocerca piceifrons. The sequence continues at coordinate 130,375,301 of NC_060149.1, forward strand.
CATCCTGTTTGTTAATAAATGAAAAGCACCAGTTTGCTTTTGTTCTACAATATTACTTTTATTGTTAACCGGTTTTCCGCTTACAAGGCCATCTTCAGACATTAGACAAGGCTGCATATGTCTCTGCCTGACTGACCAATGTAAAATTTGTCACAATCAGATGATTTATAAAAGACGGCTAATTCTGCTGTTGTGGCACATTTTATCATATTAACAGAATGGCACTGAGAAATTTTGGGTAAAACTAGGCAGCACTTGACTTTTATTGTTCCTGGTGGAAAAGCTTACTGCGCAGCTCGTGGTCGTGCCGTAGCGTTCTGGCTTCCCGCGCCCGGGTTCCCGGGCTCGATTCCCGGCGGGGTCAGGGATTTTCTCTGCCTCGTGATGACTGGGTGTTGTGTGATGTCCTTAGGTTAGTTAGGTTTAAGTAGTTCTAAGTTCTAGGGGACTGATGACCATAGATGTTAAGTACCATAGTGCTCAGAGCCATTTGAAACATTTTTGGAAAAGCTTACATTCAGAAATATTTACTGTTAAATAAATAATACATACTGATCATCGGAAAGTAGGTACATTGGTTGTATGCCTATTTAGTTACTTTACGCTTTATTACTAGTAATGTATGAATTAATTTTCTTTTATTCTTTTATTTCATTTTACGAATAACTACTCACTTGCTTTAAAAAATAAAATGCTTGTGAACTGTCATATTGTTACGTACCACTACGAAAATACCAATCATTTTTATTTACAGCTTACATGGAACACAGTTTACGGTTTGTACGTACTGTTGACGTAGCTCGTTATACAAGAACATTAAAATCTCGAGTGGACATTGGTACGTGTTTCATATTGCGCACTGGCTTCCTGTTCCGCTTGTAGGCTAGCGTCCACAGATTTGTTGCAAACTCAATACGTAGACACTGGCTCTCAATACACTCAATAAACAAAGTGTGGCACTAGGGAACGGCGTCTCAGTTGTTTGTTTAGCGAAATGCATTACTTTTCAGCCCCAATTGCAGGCAATAGAAAAATAAATTTGCACAGTCCTCGAATAAAAGTGTGCAAATACTAGATACAAAAAAATGGAAAAAAACTGTAACAGGAAGTAGGCTGAAATTCGTGAAACGTAAAATGAGACGTAGGTCGTATTTGAACAGCGTCTCTTGCGCTCGAAAATTGCTGCGTTCATTATTACTCCCGTGTTCCACGGACACAGCCACCGCCTGTCATTCAAACGTCTAACTACTAAGAGGTCCGCCCGCGGTAGCTGGGTGGTGAGCGTGACAGAATGTCGATCATAAGGGCCCGGGTTCGATTCCCGGCTGGGTCGGAGATTTTCTCCGCTCAGCGAATGGGTGTTGTGTTGTCCTAATCATCATCATTTCATCCCCGTCGACGCGCAAGTCGCCGAAGTGGCGTCAAATCGAAAGACTTGCACCCAGCGAACTGTCTACCCGACGGGAGGCCCTAGTCACACGACATTTACATTTGGCTACTAAGAGTGGCAAAATTACTAGAGGCAGGCAGGATTCATATCGTTGTAACATATCTTCACTACCAGCACGAGAAACAATTTCTCATATTTTTCGTGACATGGAAGCAAATACTTACTGTGAATTTCTTAATAACTGCTAGTATGGTAAAACTGACAACACGAAGGTACACGCATTGCACTACACACACTGAGAATCTTCTACCACTGATGATCCGTGTTCCATACCATGACAACAGTAATGAGTTTGTTAAAAATAAAATAATTACCAGATTCGCTAAAAAAGCTATGACTGTTAATCCTAGCTAATGCTGGAGACTGGGATGAATTGTTTTACAGACTTGTTACATAAATGGAAACTGTTCTTCTCCAGATATGAATGTCTATTTGGGAAATTTCTACTGACAGGCGTCTACACGTTTAATGATTGATTTGCGAGGGAAGTACAGAAAACCCCGTACTGTGTGAAATGTTTTCGAAAAACTTTGAAAGGCGTGTACAATGACTTTCCGGTGGTAGATGTTAAACGAGTTTTCACTAAGTGCTGTTAACGAAAAGGTAGCCATATCAAATTATAGATTTGATTTGTAGCAAGCCATTTTTTTGCAATGAGTCTCACTTAAACTTCGAGGACTATTGTGATAGTCAAATTCCCTTCAATCGCTATGTTAGCTAGCGAAACAATTCAACGATTAGTATAGTGGAGCCGTATTCAGGAGGAGAGCGGGTTCAAATCGCCATCCGCCCATTTTCATTTACGTTTCCTGTTATTACTGCCGAGGTATGGTTCCTTTGAAATGAACACGGTCGAATGCCTTCCCCATCCACATCCGATCCAGGAAGTGCTTGGTCTCTAATCAATTCCTCATCAAGATGGTGCCATCATCAGAGATATTATCAGTGATATCAATTTCAGTGTCGATGTCACGGGTCTGTGTTCATTTAACTTGAACAGTTACTTTGTAAGTTCAAAAATATTTCAAAATGTCTGTAAATTCAAAACCTTTGGCGAAAATCAAAATTTCAAACACCTCATAAATATTAAATTGTTCACAAGTGGCTTAAAAGCAACTAACGCTTCATGGTAAATCAGTGTTTGGAGACGGAAGAAGCCTAAGCGTATCATATAATGAATCATAGATATGCCTGAACAAAATTTTCGGAAATGTTCGCGACGAAATTTCTAATGTACTTGTTGCCATTAACTTATTGGAAAAAAATCTAAAGTATGGTTTCTGTACTGATGAAATCTTGTCTAGTTTTCAGCTGAATAACAGTATCACCTTAATGCAATGTAACGACAAGTTCGTAAAAGTGATGGGTGTAGAACGTACCGTCGCCAGACGATTACATCAGTGAAATTCTCCGAAAATCCTGAATCACCTTTCGGCGGGAAGATGTCTCTTCTTTGTCGTAAATCAGACATTACGTAGAGGTTACGAATTGAAGACAAGACTAGAATACCGACAGAAGCAGATGCCTACCGTTGCAGCTTTGACCAAACTCCGATACATCAGGATCATGACCGGATATTTCCGTGCCGAATACTGCCCCATTTGCGTAGTTGGTACACCCTGCTCATGAACAGGTTAGATTTCGATAACAAGGCAGAATCCATAACCATAAACAAACTTTAAACTAGTTAGTATGCATTTTGTTTATATATAGTGCCACACGTTCATGAACAGGTAAGTTCCTTCGATTCTGTTATATTTATTTCGTAGAAAAAGGGAATATGATGAAGGTTTATAACGAAAAAGTTGCCTCCTGTACTTTCAAATTTCTCAAATTTCACGACACGCATATTGATTGATTGTCAGTTCCAATAAAATGATAGGTCGTTAGTACCTATTAAGTCTGAAATAATTTAATATTTCGCTTACCACTTCAGTATGGCGTCTCTTCAATTACTTTAATTGATATATGGACAAACAGCTCGTTTATGAACATAAAAGGTAGTGAATCTCAGAGTGTTTCTTGGCCGCTTCTGGAAGTGTATCCTGTAGATGGTCTCGAAACGGTTGTTTGTTTATTTTTCTGGCCTTTCACCATCACGAGTGGCTGGCGTTATCAAGAATTCACCCTCCATTACTACGCCAATAGGACGGGAGGTTGAATGTTTCACTATGCCAACCATAGGTGCTAGCGAAAAGTCAAAATATCAACCATCGACTGCAGAACGAGACATCTGAACTCTTCAAAAGTTAATTCAAAGCTTCACTACGCACTTCTACCCTCATTCCACTTGTAAATACGACTGTTCAACTAGAACAAAGCTGCCGCCGAAACCAGGTGTCTAATTTGAGTCTCGGACTAACACAGAGCTTTAACCTTCCAGGAATGTTCCACAGACGAATGCCTTGCAATCTGGTTTGACACGGAGACAGGTATTTTTGTTTCGATTTAAACAACAACTTCATTAGTGGCCCAAAACTCAGACAACATAAACGCAACACTTTCAGTACCAAGTCAATTACAAATCTATAACAACAAAAAGCAAACAAGTGTTTTAAACGAGTGCACACATGCATCCGCTTACAGGCAAAACCGAAATGATACACGACACTAATACAATGGTAAGTACCTCACCTTTTTTACTTCTTCTTTATTATTATTTCAGCACACCGTGGTGGGGCGGGATGGCAGCGGATAAAAGCATTGTTTAGCCGAAGTGTTATATGGTTTAGACAAACTAGGCAATAAGTTTTGTTTGAAAGTGTACATAGACGACAACTTAACGAATTTTTACAATTGATATGGTGTTTACGGGCTGATTAAAATTATGTAGAGTTGATGATGTTAATACTACTACGATGTGTTAGAGCTTACAGTGACACGACTATGAAAAACTTCAGGGGGCGTATGACGCTGAACTTGGCGGTGGAGGAGGGGGGGGGGGGTGAAACGAGGTACCAACAACAATAGGATACTGTGGGGCAAGGGTAAGATAAATCGTTGCAGACTATAGCTATTTGGAAGGGAAAATGTTGGAGAGAATATCATGGTTGAGCGCAGTGGTGGGAGTTGGTTGACTTTCGGCGGGAGAAAACGGATGAAGCATGGAACTGCATGGAAGGTGGAATATCGGTGCAGTTGTGTGGAAAGATGCCTGGTTGAGTGTTTAGAGCATACGATACTGGGTGCTGGGATTAACTTTCTCAGTTGATGTGTTGGATTCGTAGGTTATCTAGGAAAATAAAGTGTCGAAAGTGGATGAGTTGGTATAGAATGCGTGTTGGAGAAGGTAGATGAACGGGGAAGGTGAAGAGTTATGCATATCTCACTAGTTTATCGTGGGATCCGTAGAATTAAGCGGTTGAAGGGTACATCTAGGCAACCTTATGAGGAAACGAATGAGGGCTTATAATTAAGGATAATGGTCAAAGGATGTTGTTGTTGTTGTGGTCTTCAGTCCTGAGACTGGTTTGATGCAGCTCTCCATGCTACTCTATCCTGTGTAAGCTTCTTCATCTCCCAGTACCTACTACAACCTACATCCTTCTGAATCTGCTTAGTGTATTCATCGCTTGGTCTCCCCCTACGATTTTTACCCTCCACGCTGCCCTCCAATACTAAATTGGTGATCCCTTGATGCCTCAGAACATGTCCTACCAACCGATCCCTTCTTCTGGTCAAGTTGTGCCACAAACTCCTCTTCTCCCCAATCCTATTCAGTACCTCCTCATTAGTTATGTGATCTACCCATCTAATCTTCAGCATTCTTCTGTAGCACCACATTTCGAACGCTTCTATTCTCTTCTTGTCCAAACTATTTACCGTCCATGTTTCACTTCCATACATGGCTACACTCCATACAAATACTTTCAGAAATGACTTCCTGACACTTAAATCTATACTCGATGTTAGCAAATTTCTCTTCTTCAGAAACGCTTTCCTTGCCATTGCCAGTCTACATTTTATATCCTCTCTACTTCGACCATCATCAGTTATTTTGCTCCCCAAATATCAAAACTCCTTTACTACTTTAAGTGTCTCATTTCCTAATCTAATACCCTCAGCATCACCCGACTTAATTCGACTACATTCCATTATCCTTGTTTTGCTTTTGTTGATGTTCATCTTATATCCTTCCTTCAAGACACCATCCATTCCGTTCAACTGCTCTTCCAAGTCCTTTGCTGTCTCTGACAGAATTACAATGTCATCGGCGAACCTCGAAGTTTTTATTTCTTCTCCATGGATTTTAATACCTACTCCAAATCAAAGGATATGTGCCCTAAACACAGTCTGTTAGCAGCTGCTGTAGGTACAGAATTTGTGTTTTATAGTGAAGATATATGTTTTCCAGATTGTTCTTCTGTTGAGACGCCCAATAAGAAGAACAGGATGTCTGAAGATGGAGAGGTGTAAATCAGGACAATGTATTCGCAGCGTGGTGAGCCCAAAGAAGGTGGCTTGGCTTTCTGTAGATGACTTGGCGTTCCGATTTGTTACGCTACTCGATCGAGACATTCAGATAACTTGGAGGGAGACATGGGAATTGGAGGGTCTGATGGGTAACCAGCTAAGTGGCGTCGTCAGTCTATTGGAGGCGATGCATTGGGTTTAGGAATGTCATAAGAGGGTAAAACATACACGAGAAAGAACGGGATGGAGTCTACATGAGTGTTTATGATTGTTTCTTATATATGTAGTACTGTGATAGAGGAGGATGCAACGAGGCGTGCATATGTATCTTGGACAGTGTAGAGCTAAGACTGATAGTGTAAACTAGTTTATACCGTTCCCTGGCGAATGGGATGGTCTGTGGAGCACACATCTGCTAGCGTAAAGCTGGGCGTTGCAATTCGAGGCGCCGTCTGCACGCTGTTTGCCAATTCTTCGACTGACGTCATCAAAGCCTCATGTGGAGATACAGAAGGTGCCACTCTCTGCGTGAAAAAGCGAATTTACCTGTGTAGCTAGTATACGTCATCTGCAGAAACTGTCCGCTACCTTCGCTATGACAAATGGTTCAAATGACTCTGAGCACTATGCAACTTAACATCTGAGGTCATCAGTCCCCTAGAACTTAGAACTACTTAAACCTAACTAACCTAAGGACATCACACACAGCCATGCCCGAGGCAAGATTCGAACCTGCGACTTTAGCGGTCGCGCGGTTCCAGACTGAAGCTCCTAGAACCGCTCGGCTCGCTATGACATAACTCCATCCTTCACGGACAACGATTCACACTAAACCGAGAAAAACTATGTCATAGTCAGCTGGTTAAAAATCTCTGGGGAGTTACATAGTATTGTGTCCGAAAGCTCCAGAAAGTAATTCCTCGTGTAATTCTCCGTGCTTTTTTATACTTAGGAACGCGGATAACTTAGTTTTAAAAATCTGAATTTTCGTGCCGTTAGTTGAATTTCCGTTGTAAACGTCCCTCCTAAGGCACATGCTTGAATGTAACTGAATAATGCACTTAGTCTGGAAGCGGAGGAGACATTTTACGCGTATTCTGAAGAAACGTCAAAGGGAAAATAGCTTTCTGTGTATATTTAATACGCAATTTTCGTTTTTCACGAAGCTGGTTACAATATAACAAACAACGTTATCATTTTATATGAAATTTGTCTTGCACGGAGAATTTCATTGATACTGAGGACAGGTCCGTAGCCAAATTTCCCTCTGTAACGACCTCTCTATCAACGCGACAGGCAGCCCAAACAAAAAGAAATACGTTTATGTTGGCTTTATACAGTTAATGGACTTGTGTCTCTTTTGTGGCGGAGTGCTGGAATGCTGCGATGTCGGCGAAAAGAAAATAGAATGAAACATCATCCTATGTTATATAATGACAGAGAATTTTTAATTCCATTAATGTTATTCATCGCAAATGTTTTACTTCTACATTGAATGATACAGATTACACTACAATGGCCACCACTACGAAACGTATATATATATATATATATATATATATATATATATATATATATATATATATACAGGGTTATTACAAATGATTGAAGCGATTTCACAGCTCTACAATAACTTTATTATTTGAGATATTTTCACAATGCTTTGCACACACATACAAAAACTCAAAAAGTTTTTTTAGGCATTCATAAACGTTCGATATGTGCCCCTTTAGTGATTCGGCAGACATCAAGCCGATAATCAAGTTCCTCCCACACTCGGCGCAGCATGTCCCCATCAATGAGTTCGAAAGCATCGTTGATGCGAGCTCGCAGTTCCGGCACGTTTCTTGGTAGAGGAGGTTTAAACACTGAATCTTTCACATAACCCCACAGAAAGAAATCGCATGGGGTTAAGTCGGGAGAGCGTGGAGGCCATGACGTGAATTGCTGATCATGATCTACACCACGACCGATCCATCGGTTTTCCAATCTCCTGTTTAAGAAATGCCGAACATCATGATGGAAGTGCGGTGGAGCACCATCCTGTTGAAAGATGAAGTCGGCGCTGTCGGTCTCCAGTTGTGGCATGAGCCAATTTTCCAGCATGTCCAGGTACACGTGTCCTGTAACGTTTTTTTCGCAGAAGAAAAAGGGGCCGTAAACTTTAAACCGTGAGATTGCACAAAACACGTTAACTTTTGGTGAATTGCGAATTTGCTGCACGAATGCGTGAAGATTCTCTACCGCCCAGATTCGCACATTGTGTCTGTTCACTTCACCATTAAGAAAAAATGTTGCTACTTCACTGAAAACAAGTTTCGCACTGAACGCATCCTCTGCCATGAGCTGTTGCAATCGCGCCGAAAATTCAGAGGCATCCAGAAGCTTTAAACAGCGCATACCATCGCCGAATGGAGTTAGCAGTTGGTGGATCATTGTTGAACTTCGTCCTGAAGTGTCGTTGCATTGTTATGACTGACTGATGTGAGTGCATTTCAAGCACGACATACGCTTTCTCGGCTCCTGTCACCATTTTGTCTCACTGCGCTCTCGAGCGCTCTGGCGGCAGAAACCTGAAGTGCGGCTTCAGCCGAACAAAACTTTATGTTCTACGTATCTGTAGTGTGTCGTGACCATATGTCAATGAATGGAGCTACAGTGAATTTATGAAATTGCTTCAATCATTTGTAATAGCCCTCTGGAAAATTATCATAACGTTGCTACTGTGCAAATTCCGCTGTCTTACCGCACTATCTAACTGCTGGGAGAGACTACTTTCAGTGTGACTATGTGCCGAAAACGAGAGCAGTGTACTAACGCAGATTTATTGTCTGTCAAATCTAATCTAGAAATGACAGAAAGGCTGCAGCATGGCCAATCAAACCTCAGCTGGATCTGGATTACTCCCATCTCCTCTACCCAGTGTAGGAAACACGCGATTTACAGAACTCGATTGCCATTAGTGTCCTACTATGCTGATCTTGGAGACGCTAAGGAGATTTTTTTTTCAGTCGTAGGAGAAACAGTAATGGGTTGGCTGACAAGTGGCAATGTTTCTAGTTATACCACTCACTTTTTGAGTTCATTTGTGGAATAACTCCGTCTAATAGCGATAACATACGAAAACCTTGTATTACACTGACGGGAAAAAATCGCAAAACCAAAAAATGATTAATGTAAAGTAATGAAATTTCGGCAAAACCTTTGTCTAGATAACATATTTAAGTGATTAACATCGCAAGATCACAAGTTAATGTAAACGTGACAGAGGCCATTGGAAATGTGAAATGCTACTACATTAATAATCGGTGTGATCCCCAGAATCTTGAATGCAAGCGTGCAAACGTGCATGCACTGTTGTGCAGTGGGCGAATGTCAGTCTGTGGGAAGGAGTTCCATGCCCGTTGCACTTGGTCGGTCAATAAATGGATGGTTTACTTCTGTAAAATATCTGGGAGTATGCATGCGGAACGATTTGAAGTGGAATGATCATATAAAATTAATTGTTGGTAAGGCGGGTACCAAGTTGAGATTCATTGGGAGAGTGCTTAGAAAATGTAATCCATCAACAAAGGAGGTGGCTTACAAAACACTCGTTCGACCTATACTTGAGTATTGCTCATCAGTGTGGGATCCGTACCAGATCGGTCTGACGGAGGAGATAGAGAAGATCCAAAGAAGAGCGGCGCGTTTCGTCACAGGGTTATTTGGTAACCGTGATAGCGTTACGGAGATGTTTAATAAACTCAAGTGGCAGACTCTGCAAGAGAGGCGCTCTGCATCGCGGTGTAGCTTGCTCGCCAGGTTTCGAGAGGGTGCGTTTCTGGATGAGGTATCGAATATATTGCTTCCCCCTACTTATACCTCCCGAGGAGATCACGAATGTAAAATTAGAGAGATTAGAGCGCGCACGGAGGCTTTCAGACAGTCGTTCTTCCCGCGAACCATACGCGACTGGAACAGGAAAGGAAGGTAATGACAGTGGCACGTAAAGTGCCCTCCGCCACACACCGTTGGGTGGCTTGCGGAGTATCAATGTAGATGTAGATGTAGATGTAGATGTTAATGCTGCTTTTGGATGACTCTGGATTTTTCGTCCGATGACGCCATACATATGCTCGATCGGAGACAGACCTGGTGATCGAGCAAGCCAAGGTAACATGTCGACACTGTGTAGAGCATGTTGGGTTACAACAGCGGTATGTGGCCGAGTGTTATTCTGTTGGAAAACCTCCCCTGGAATGCTGCTCATGAGTGACAGCATAATGGGTCAAATCACCACATAGACACACAGATTTGCACTCAGGGTTCATGGGACGCCTACGAGAGTGCTGGTATTATCATACGAAATTTCACCCCAGACCATAACTTCAGGTGTAGGTCCAGTGTGTCTAAAACGCAGACAGGTTGAGTGCTGGTCCTCAAATAATGGTTCAAATGGCTCTGAGCACTATGGGACTTAACTTCTGTGGTCATCAGTCCCCTAGAACTTAGAACTACTTAAACCTAACTAACCTAAGGACATCACACACATCCATGCCCGAGGCAGGATGCGAACCTGCGACCGTAGCGGTCACGCCGTTCCAGACTGAAGCGCTTAGAACCACTAGACCACCGCGGCCGGCGCTGGTCCTCAAATGGTCTCCTTCTAACTAACACAAAGGCTTCACTGAGACCGAGGCGGAGCCAGCTTTCATTGGAAAACACAACAGACTACCACACTTACCTCCAATGAGCTTTCGCTTGACACCACTGAAGCCGCAAATGGCGGTGGTTTGGGGTCAGTGGAATACACGCTACGTGGCGCCTGGGTCGGAGCTGTCCTTGAAGTAACCGATTTGTAGCAGTTCGTTGTGTCACTGTGGTGCCAACTGCTGCCCAAATTGCTGTTGCAGATGCATTACGATGCTCCAGAATCGTACGCTGAACACAGCGGTCTTCCATCACGGTAGGACCACGTGGCCGTCTTGTAAACGTACATTCCCGTGACCATTTCTGCTACGAGTCATGTGCAATGGCTACATTCCTGCCAAGTCCTTCTGCAACATTGCAGAAGAAACAGCCAGCTTCTCGTAGCCGTATCACACAACCTCGTTCAAACTCAGTGAGGTACTGATAATGGCGTTTTTGTTCCTTGATTAACATCTACATCTACACCGACATCTACATCCATAGTCCGCAATTCCCGGCGGGGTCAGGGATTTTCTCTGCCTCGTGATGACTGGGTGTTGTGTGATGTCCTTAGGTTGGTTAGGTTTAAGTAGATGTAAGTTCTAGGGGACTGATGACCTCAGAAGTTAGGTCCCATAGTGCTCAGAGCCATTTGAACCACACTCCGCAAGCCACCTGACGGTTTGTGGCGGAGGGTACTTTGTGTACCTCTATCGGTTCTCCCTTCTATTCCAGTCTCGTATAGTTCGTGGAAAGAAAGATTGTCGGTATGCCTCTGTGTGGGCTCCAATCTCTCTGATTCTATCCTCGTGGTCTCTTCGCGAGATATACGTAGGAGGGAGCAGTATACTGTTTGACTCCTCGGTGAAGGTATGTTCTCGAAACTTCAACAAAAGCCCGTACCGAGCTACCGACCGTCTCTCCTGCAGAGTCTTCCAATGGAGTTTATCTATCATCTCCGTAACGTTTTCGCGATTACTAAATGATCCTGCAACGAAGCGGGCTGCTCTTCGTTGGATCTTCTCTATCTCTTCTATCAACCCTATCTGGTACGGATCCCACACTGGTGAGCAATATTCAAGCAGTGGGCGAACAAGCGTACTGTAAACCACTTCCTTTGTTTTCGGATTGCGTTTCCTTACGATTCTTCCAATGAATCTCAGTCTGGCATCTGCTTTACCGACGACCAACTTTATATGATCATTCCATTTTAAATCATTCCTAATGCCTACTCCCAGATAATTTATGGAATTAACTGCTTCCAGTTGCTGACCTGCTATATTGTAGCTAAATGATAAAAGATCTTTCTTTCTACGTATTCGCAGCACATTACACTAGTCTACATTGAGACTCAGTTTCCATTCCCTGCACCGTGCGTCAATTCGTTGCAGATCCTCCTGCATTTCAGTACAATTTTCCATTGTTACAACCACTCGATATACCACAGCATCGTCCGCAAAAAGCCTCAGTGAACTTCCGATATTACCCACAAGGTCATTTACATATATTGTGAATAGCAACGGTCCTACGACACTCCCCTGCGGCACACCTGAAATCACTCTTACTTCGGAAGATTTCTCTCCATTGACAATGACATGCTGCGTTCTGTTATCTAGGAACTCTTCAGTCCAATCACACAATTGGTCTGATAGTCAACTCATCACGCCCAACCTCCAAGACAACTAACGCTCACGACCATTACAGGGTGTGTTTAAAGCAAACATAATTTGCATCCTACCGCCAATCCTATGCGAGTGGCGCAAAACCTGAATAGACATCGTCTTTCAGATGTAGAGACACGCCTACAACTTTCGTATATGATGCACACCACCTTCTTGGTGTTGCGCTGTCGTTGTTTTTTTCAAAAAGTGTGTACATGTCAGGTTCTGTTAGTAGAAGGCTTGCCTGGCCTCGGAAAAAATACTGCAAAAATATTTTAAAAGTTTTTAAATGAAAACTATTGAATATTAACATCTCTAATGTATTGAGTAACTTTACTGCACTCTTTTCTCTAGAAGGAAGGAGGGAACTTTAGTTGTAAACAGGACTACAGAAGGGAAAAGAGAAGAAGGAAATGAGACTTATCGAGTAACTAGTTTTCATTATGTATACCTGAGTGATAACATTTGAACCTTGAACACCGTCAAATTTGCGTATTTACCGTATTTCCCGTTAGTGGTTTTCGCTTCAAAGTACGTCTGTACTCGCTCCTACCACAACTCAAAACATAAAAAATTTATGTACGAATGGCAGTCAAATGAAAACAGAACACCCACCACAGCGGGATCATGGCATGACTCGATTTAAAAGTAATCACTGCACGCGTTAAGACATTTATTCCACGGGGAGGCGTGACAATCAGTTCCTGTTTCGCAGAACGCGGTCGGCCGCTGACGTATTCAGAACCGCACTCATTCTTGCACTTTCCCGTTGTACTGAAATCGACGTCCACGGATGTCCTTCTTTAGATGGCTTTTTTTTTTTTTTTTTTGTCATCAGTCTATTGACTGGTTTGATGCGGCCCGCCACGAATTCCTTTCCTGTGCTAACCTCTTCATCTCAGAGTAGCACTTGCAACCTACGTCCTCAATTATTTGCTTGACGTATTCTAATCTCTGTCTTCCTCTACAGTTTTTGCCCTCTACAGCTCCCTCTAGTACCATGGAAGTCATTCCCTCATGTCTTAGCAGATGTCCTATCATCCTGTCCCTTCTCCTTATCAGTGTTTTCCACATATTCCTTTCCTCTCCGATTCTGCGTAGAACCTCCTCATTCCTTACCTTATCAGTCCACCTAATTTTCAGCATTCGTCTATAGCACCACATCTCAAATGATTCGATTCTCTTCTATTCCGGTTTTCCCACAGTCCATGTTTCACTACCATACAATGCTGTACTCCAGACGTACATCCTCAGAAATTTCTTCCTCAAATTAAGACCGGTATTTGATATTAGTAGACTTCTCTTGGCCAGAAATGCCTTTTTTGCCATAGCGAGTCTGCTTTTGATGTCCTCCTTGCTCCGTCCGTCATTGGTTATTTTACTGCCTAGGTAGCAGAATTCCTTAATTTCATTGACTTCGTGACAATCAATCCTGATGTTAAGTTTCTCGCTGTTCTCATTTCTACTACTTCTCATTTCCTTCGTCTTTCTCCGATTTACTCTCAAACCATACTCTGTACTCATCAGACTGTTCATTCCGTTTAGCAGATCATTTAATTCTTCTTCACTTTCACTCAGGATAGCAATGTCATCAGCGAATCGTATCACTGATATCCTTTCACCTTGTATTTTTATTCCACTCCTGAACCTTTCTTTTATTCCCATCATTGCTTCCTCGATGTACAGATTGAAGAGTAGGGGCGAAAGGCTACAGCCTTGTCTTACACCCTTCTTAATACGAGCACTTCGTTCTTGATCGTCCACTCTTATTATTCCCTCTTGGTTGTTGTACATATTGTATATGACCCGTCTCTCCCTATAGCTTACCCCTACTTTTTCAGAATCTCGAACAGCTTGCACCATTTTATATTGTCGAACGCTTTTTCCAGATCGACAAACCCTATGAAAGTGTCTTGATTTTTCTTTAGCCTTGCTTCCATTATTAGCCGTAACGTCAGAATTGCCTCTCTTGTCCCTTTACTTTTCCTAAAGCCAAACTCATCGTCACCTAGCGCATTCTCAATTTTCTTTTCCATTCTTCTGTATATCATTCTTGTCAGCAGCTTCGATTCATGAGCTGTTAAGCTGATTGTGCGATAATTCTCGCACTTGTCAGCTCTTGCCGTCTTCGGAATTGCGTGGATGATGCTTTTCCGAAAGTCAGATGGTATGTCGCCAGACTAATATATTCTACACACCAACGTCAATAGTCCTTTTGTTGCCACTTCCCCCAATGATTTTAGATGGCTAAAGATATGATAATAGCACGGTAAAAGACCCACACTGTTTGTAGGATGTTGTAATGTTTCCCAGACAAATCGCTGAAGCGCAGCCTTCGTCCGATTGGCAGCGTGGGGGCAGACATTACCGTGCAACAGGATTATTCCTTCCGCCTGCAATAGTGAGTATTTTGACTTTATGGCTCATCGCAATTTCTGCAAAGTGTCTTCACAGCGTTGCGCATTGATTGTGGTTCCACGCTCGGCGAACTAGACGAGCAGAGGACGCCTGCAGTCGAAGAAGATCATAGTACCTTACCGGAACTTCTGTAAACAGCTTTGGTTTTCTTTGGCGGGGCAGATGAGCAATTTTTCCAGTAGCTGCTCAAAACAGCCAGAATGGAAAATCACGCTAGGAACAACAAAAAGTCCTAAGAACGACTAGAACTAGAAACCAAGACTCTTGGCTTTGTATTCCTACAGATGCACTGAGTCACAAAGTCATCCACTCAAAAAAATAACGGTGTCCTTAATATACGCTGACTGATGGCGAGGCTTCCTTATTATTCCTTTCAGTGTCATATAATAACTTTCTCGTGGTTATCTGGCCAGATAGCTTATTGGTAATAAAAGACTCGTTGTGATCTCTTAAGCAGTCCATGGCGCAATGAGGTAAAGGTTAGGAGCCGTAAATGACTGCCGTCGTAATAAAACCCTTATTGGCATTCATAAATAGTTATAAAATAAAAGCATAAAACGTCACCTAGAGTTGGTATTTGATGCATGCTATTCCTGTCCAAGAGGGTTTTTTTTTTTTTTTTTTTTTTTTTTTTTTTTTTTTTTTTTTTTACCATTGCATGACTTGTCGAGAATATAATCGCAAGTGGTACAGAAGTTGCCCATGTAATGAAAATCTGGAACTAAAATCAGTCCTGAGTTTTCAGTTGTGTACTGCCTTCATTTCCTGAATTATTGATATTACACCAGCATACGATCAAAACAAAAAAAAATCCTCGAAGAAATTATACCACTCATCATGCAGACCATCACAAATACCGAGGTCCCTAATTTTCGCCTCTATTCTCTTACATTTCTTCTTCAAAAGTCTCTCGCACCTTACTGTACTGGAACTCTTTACCAAGCGAGATGACAATGTAGTCAAGACACTGTGAAGTCGCACGTGGCCCGAAAAGATTGCAGGCTACTCCCTGCTGCAAAGCAGGTAAGGAAATGGATACCAGAATTACGGGCGAATATCCGTAACATCTCTTAATTTCATGATACTCCAGCCTTTTCTTAATTCGAACATTACGATTTTTCTGCAGGGAAAGAAGCTCCTCTCAAAGGATCAGTACGCATACAAGAAGAAATTTCATATGAAATACAGCTCACTTGTTAGCGTCTTCCTAGTCTTCCGCAAGCTCTTCAACACTGTACCAAATTACAAGCAAGATACCGTCGCACGGATTGTCTTTAGAAACATGTGCCTGACTCAAAACAATGGTTCAAATGACTCTGAGCACTATGGGACTTAACATCTGTGGTCATCAGTCCCCTAGAACTTAGAACTACTTAAACCTAACTAACCTAAGGACATCACACACATCCATGCCCGAGACAGGATTCGAACCTGCGACCGTAGCAGTCCCGCAGTTCCGGACTGAGCGCCTGAACCGCTAGACCACCGCGGCCGGCACCCGACTCAAGAATTCTCCCTGATGTAGTACTGAAAATGATACTGAACGCTAAATGTTCAACAGAAGCAAAAGTAACAGAGATTGTGTTCCAAGAAAAGGTCATAGGACTACTAATGTTTTCGATATGCCTAAACGATTTATCATATAGCGTCAGTGGCACTTTTTGGGTTGTTCTTTAAAGATCATGTTGTCTACAGCAAGTACTTACGGAGCGCCTTAACAGATATATCTTAATAATGGCCTGACAACTTTTAGCATTCTACTTGATAATGGAATAAAAGCCGAAATCTGGATAGTACAAAAGATAAATATACACTCCTGGAAATTGAAATAAGAACACCGTGAATTCATTGTCCCAGGAAGGGGAAACTTTATTGACACATTCCTGGGGTCAGATACATCACATGATCACACTGACAGAACCACAGGCACATAGACACAGGCAACAGAGCATGCACAATGTCGGCACTAGTACAGTGTATATCCACCTTTCGCAGCAATGCAGGCTGCTATTCTCCCATGGATACGATCGTAGAGATGCTGGATGTAGTCCTGTGGAACGGCTTGACATGCCATTTCCACCTGGCGCCTCAGTTGGACCAGCGTTCGTGCTGGACGTGCAGACCGCGTGAGACGACGCTTCATCCAGTCCCAAACATGCTCAATGGGGGACAGATCTGGAGATCTTGCTGGCCAGGGTAGTTGACTTACACCTTTTAGAGCACGTTGGGTGGCACGGGATACATGCGGACGTGCATTGTCCTGTTGGAACAGCAAGTTCCCTTGCCGGTCTAGGAATGGTAGAACGATGGGTTCGATGACGGTTTGGATGTACCGTGCACTATTCAGTGTCCCCTCGACGATCACCAGTTGTGTACAGCCAGTGTAGGAGATCGCTCCCCACACCATGATGCCGGGTGTTGGCCCTGTGTGCCTCGGTCGTATGCAGTCCTGATTGTGGCGCTCACCTGCACGGCGCCAAACACGCATACGACCATCATTGGCACCAAGGCAGAAGCGGCTCTCATCGCTGAAGACGACACGTCTCCATTCGTCCCTCCATTCACGCCTGTCGCGACACCACTGGAGGCGGGCTGCACGATGTTGGGGCGTGAGCGGAAGACGGCCTAACGGTGTGCGGGACCGTAGGCCAGATTCATGGAGACGGTTGCGAATGGTCCTCGCCGATACCCCAGGAGCAACAGTGTCCCTAATTTGCTGGGAAGTGGCGGTGCGGTCCCCTACGGCACTGCGTAGGATCCTACGGTCTTGGCGTGCATCCGTGCGTCGCTGCGGTCCGGTCCCAGGTCGACGGGCACGTGCACCTTCCGCCGACCACTGGCGACAACATCGATGTACTGTGGAGACCTCACGCCCCACGTGTTGAGCAATTCGGTGGTACGTCCACCCGGCCTCGCGCATGCCCACTATACGCCCTCTCTCAAAGTCCGTCAACTGCACATACGGTTCACGTCCACGCTGTCGCGGCATGCTACCAGTGTTAAAGACTGCGATGGAGCTCCGTATGCCACGGCAAACTGGCTGACACTGACGGCGGCGGTGCACAAATGCTGCGCAGCTAGCGCCATTCGACGGCCAACACCGCGGTTCCTCGTGTGTCCGCTGTGCCGTGCGTGTGATCATTGCTTGTACAGCCCTCTCGCAGTGTCCGGAGCAAGTATGGTGGGTCTGACACACCGGTGTCAATGTGTTTTTTTTTTCCATTTCCAGGAGTGTAATAATACACAGTGAAATGGCGATTTTTTAAAAAATACTTGCAGAAGAAAATACTTTAGGAATACCAAAGAAAATCTAAATGTAAACTACCGGAGGAGATTCAAGCCTTTCTACTGTAGAGTACAAGTCTGCAGCGGCAAATATACTCTGCAAGGAGCTGTTCAGTGAATAGCGAAGGAAGTGTATCAGCGTTAGCCACTTTTTGTCGTATTGTATTAGCGTGTTTAGCGAGGTATGTGCCCCTGTACAAGATTCAATATTCCTTTTCTTATTTTCATGGTTCCTAAGCGAGGTATCCGATTTTCGTCATCGCCATCACCATCATCAATCCAGTTTTAGTTTAGGCACCCTTTTCTGTTTCGAGCAGACTGCAAATGACCTTTCCACCTCTTGTTAGGGCTCCCAACATTTATTTCCCCGTGAGACGTATATCTATACATTATTTTAAGTGTTCGTTCATTTGATATCGTTTCATGAAATTTCTTTCTGTACTCTCTTATTTTCTGTAGTTATGCTTTTGACGACCAGTTCATTCATAATTTCACTATTCTTTTTTGGATGTATGAGTCTCTAACCTCCTCCGTTGGCCAGTGGTTGCGATCCAAGTCTCTGACTCATACATCATATTATGAAATTTTAGTACTGTCAGTTTCCTAATTTTTTTTAAGAGTGTGCGATTTATAGTATCTATCAGCTGTTGAAATTTTTGCAGTTTGAATTGTTCGTCACTGAATGTAGCATATAAGATCTCACAATCCAGGTATTACAAAGTATTTATTTGTTCTAGCGGTTTACCATCAATTACTATTTTTGTTCTTAATGTTCCTTACCATGGAATGCCACTACGTTCGTTTTATCTTTAGACTTTGTCATGTTACAATGATGTCCTACCTTTTGCTAGGACCAAATTACCCAACGTAATTTATCTTCAGAGGGTGCTAATATTATTTGATCATCTACAAAAGGCAGTTCTTTATAACTTTATTGTTAAGATTATAATGTGCACTACTTTATTCTGCCATTCTTTACGCCGTTATCTGTGTACATATTAAATAATAGGGGTGATAAAAAGACACCGCCGTCTCTGTTCGGGAGAGAGCTTCTCGCAAACAGATGCACACTCTCGGACACCGGTCCTCTAAATTTACTCAATAGAGTTTCGCAAGAAAAATGTGTCTTTCTATCAGATGTTTCCATTAACGTTCGTTTAGCACGTTTATTACACATCTGTATGTACTCTATAGACCTTACACAATTCTAGAAGCACATTTCTGATTTTGTCCGGTTTCTGTTGCAATACCTGCTTGATATGGACTCAAAACTGTGGAGAAATACTCTAGAGTGGTGAGCTAGAGTCTTGTACGGCGCTTCCTTCGCAGATATATTGCAGTTTTCTAGAATCATTCGAATAAACCTCAGTCCTCCGTTTACTTTCTTGATTACTTGTCTTTGTCCCTTTTCGTATCGCTTGGTATATATTTAAACGATCTTATAGATTTTGGAAATTTGTCACTAATCTTATATCGAGTTCTTTCTATTTGTTATGTTAATTATATTGCATTTAGCTATATTTAAAGAGAGCTTCCATTGAATACAACATTTGTAAATACTGAACTCTTCCACACTCCGTAACTGATACAACTTAATAAGAGCCTAACAACTCTTAGCATTGTGTTTGATAATGACATAAAAGTCGAAATCTGGATAGTGCAAAAGACAAATATAATAATAAACAGTCAAATGACTGTTTACTCTTTTAAAAATTATTGAATGACTGTGGCTCACCGCCATCGAAAACCTTTTCCAAGTCTCGTCCAACTGGGCCAATGACGTTACTGTTGTGGAACATGCGCTGTGTTATTCGTGACACTATTTGCGAAGAGAATTGGCGGAGAAACTGACTACAGCATTGCTCTAAAATTTATAAAGGATTCAGAGAAATCTGTTAATTTAAAATGGATTTCGAAACACGGTTGTCCATATTTCGAATATAGTGCAGTTCTGCTACGAGGAACCATTTTGAAAAAAAAATCTGTAGATATCAAGTTTCGGAGCTCTTGCTGGACAAACTCGTGTTCCACCTCGTTGTGATAAGTCTGTTCTTTCGTTTCCCGAAATAGCTCCTCTGAGAGAAATTCATTAACGCCAACGTCACTACTGTCCTCTTCGGTTGTTGTCGAATACAAGAGTCTTGTTGCATGTATTCTGAGTGACGTTAAGAGATCACCACACCCAACGTCTTCATCTGACTGATGGCCCATCACTAACAGTGTTACTTGCCCCATCTCCTTCCGGCTACGTCCGGGTCAAACGTCGTCTCAGTATTCAGTCTGATTAAAAAACATATTCTAACAGGAGATAGTAACGGTTGCAACTAGAAGTAACGGTCCTAGAATCATGTGTTCAGAGACGAAATCTTATTCGTTATTATGGAAGTTTTCTGCGTACGTTTCCACGCCATATTGTAAATAATTATTATTGATGAAGCCCACGGTTATGGTGGTATTCTTAAATGTTGTTTTCATCAGCAATAGTTATACATAATGTGCCACGGTACCATAACCAGAGAACGTTCACATTAACTGACTCTGGTGAAAATTTCTAAGCAATTAGGCATGAAGATTCACATACAACTTTAGTACCCACGTTCGCTGCCATGACGTTCATATTAAAACGAAAGCAGGCTTTCTGATCGCTTGAGGATTTATCTCTGCCTCCACGTGATTACTGTGGCATTAGCCACGTGGAGGTAGATCAGAATCCTCGTGCGGTCAAAGATGCATGGATTCAGAGTCTCGTTAGTATCAATTCGTGGACGTGAACTCAAAAAAATGGTTCAAATGGCTCTGAGCACTATGGGACTTAACATCTGAGGTCATCAGTCCCCTAGACTTAGAACTACTTTAACCTAACTAATCTAAGGACATCACACACAGCCATGCCCGAGGCAGGATTCGAACCTGCGACCGTAGCGGTCGCGCGGTTCCAGACTGCAGCGCCTAGAACCGCTCGGCCACCCCGGCCGGCCTTGCGGGAACTCTATACACAAAACGGCCGTACCACTGAACAAAGACGTAAGGCGTGCCGTTCGTCGATAGTTTCAGCGCAGAAAATTATCCACATTATCGTCAAGAGATTAAGCCTATTTTCTACAGCTCCTGCAGTAGTACCTGAGCCAAATGTTTAGTGCTCACCGTGGCTCCCCCCATTTCTTACCTCATCCCTTGGATATTTAGCTATGGAGACATCTAAAGAAATCTGCGCTTATCATTCTCGTCAACAATGTCCACGATGACAAGAGCATGTGACCAAAACCAAGGAGAGTCAGGAGGGTTCGAACCAGTTGTTGGTATTTTGAGAAACAGGGCTGAAGGACGTATAAAAATGTAGAGGGAGAAGGAGGTAACCAGATGGAACACCTGTAACCCCAAAAGTCAAGTAGCTATCATACGTATCTTTATAAGTTCTTTTTTAAGGACTTTGGCTTTTAAGATTTTTGTAGGTCTGGCTAACAGTATCCCACGCAACAATATGGGACAATTTTGTTAACACTCAGTATACAATGTGAATCCGTGATGTCGTTACAGATTTTGAGGGCTGATGGAGAAGGACGAACACATCAATCTAAAGAAAGGGATTCTTGTCTGAAAATGACCGCGTCGAAAGTTAGAAGAGAAAATCGTTCTGATACCTCTGGCCGTGCTACTGAACAAGTGCCTATAGCTCTTAAGATATGCGTTTTAGAGCCCGTATTCAAGGGACTTTTTTTTTTGTTTTAGTCCATACCACCTCTTCCAAAAATATGGAAATCAATGAGCTAGCATAATAAGAGATGTGTTTCACAGTACTGAAGGTGGACCCGTGCTCGTAGTTCTTAAGGTATGCATTTTAGAGCCCATGTTTACTAGAATTGTTTTTTTTTCTTGTTTTGGTTCATACTACGAAGTCTGAAAATTGCCCACCCTACAGTCTTAGTAACAACAGTACCGGTAAATGTATTCTACCGTTAGAAGTAGCAGAACGATTTTCGTTTATAACTTTCAACTCGGTAGTTTCCTGACCAGGAGCCCTTACCTCAAATTAATACATTTATCCCTCTCCATCAACACTGAAAGTTTATAACATCATCGTCGAATCACCCTGTATAGCACATTAACGGTCTATGATACAGAAGCGGATGAGGACCTTTTCATTCTTGCAAAAGCACTACGGGAAACGTCCCTCAACAAAGCGACAACAGGGAGGCTGAAAAGAATAGGCACCATCTGAGCTGGTTTGTTGCTGCATCAAGAACGAAGATGGGCTGCCGTTCAAAGCGATTCAGTCGCACAGTATACATAATTTGTTAGTGAGAACGACACATATACTCAAAAATTAAATAAATTATCTAGGCTTTTGTTTCTGTATAATATTAGGCACAACTTGCTTTTTCTATGACTCTGAGCACTATGGGACTCAACTGCTGTGGTCATCAGTCCCCCAGAACTTAGAACTACTTAAACCTAACTAACGTAAGGACATCACACACACCCATGCCCGAGGCAGGATTCGAACCTGCGACCGTAGCAGCAGCGCGGCTCCGGACTGGAGCGCCTAGAACCGCACGGCCACCGCGGCCGGCTTTGCTTTTTCTATGTTTGCCCGTGTGAAAACATATAATGTCTGTTAGTCATGTGACTTAGTGTTGTCATTAAGTAAAATGATTTAATGAAAAAATGAGTATTTTTTAAAGATTCTGTCTTCCTGCTCGTACGTATAAAGGTCAGGAAACACATTCGCAGACACTCTTCTCTGTCTCTCTCTCTCTCTCTCTCTCTCTCTCTCTCTGTCTCTCTCTCTCTCGCTCTGTCCATTTATTTATCTTTCTATTTATGGCAGACAGGAAGTGAAAGTACCGTGTGTCTACTCGAATGCGCCGCATAGAATCAGAACGAGGACAGACGGATTACTGTGACAAATTTCACGAACTGAAAGCAAATCAGTGATTTTTTTAGAGCATTGTTACGGAATTTTTATTTTAAGTAAGGCTTGGCAGTTATAGGTGCATAGTACGCGGAAATAGACACTTCAGTGCTAAATGACATGGGCAGTGGTAGCTCCAAATTCCGCCAGTACGCTCAACTCCAAACTAAAACCGAACGTCCGACGAAGTTAGGGGAGCGAGATTGTGAAAGCAGGTATTAGGGTGGACGGGCGTACCGAAATGCTTTTAGTGGAACGGAGAAAGTTAAGGCCACTGCAAACACGCGGACTGTGCATAATATCGGGGATGTCAAGCTGACTACCGCAGGCTCGCTTGCGAACAGACGGACTGCCTAAAAGGGGGCTGGAGGGCAGGCAAGGGCGAATTGAATGGCGCCCGTTGTCACAGATAGAGAGAAAGCACGCGTGTAGCCCCAAATAACGTGGGCAGCAATTTGTAACGATACTCCCCAAAGGGAAACATAATTAGCGGTTTAATTACGGCCACGAACTGGTTGCTGTTAGATCTTGGGCAACCTCCCCCAAGAGAAGGACCCTAGGGAGGGCTCGTCTTTATCTGGCGGACCGATGGGTCCACCTCCTAAAAGCATTCTCGCGTTATCGCGTGTTGCGTAATGTACGCTTCGCGATACTTCACCACTCATTCTGACACCAAACATTCGTTTGTGAACGGAGGAACGCCGAAATAACAAAGACGGCATTGCGTAGGAGAGATATGCCCTTTCTCCACCTAGGCTACAGCGTAAAGTCCTTACTCCATCTTAGAGCGTTGACAACAAGACGGAGGTTACTAGCGAATGCAGCTAGCACCTTCAGGATGAGATAAGTTCTTGTTTTCTTATATCTATTCGGCTCCACCTCGTTTCCATTTTAGGCATCACGTGTTAGGAAGGTCTGTAAATACTAGCTGTGACATCTAGTGGTCAGTTCCGCATTACATATGCGTGTCCGGAAACTCCTGCTCAGATTGTGTAATTGTGAAAGAGTCAGCTAAACTGTAGCTATCGAAACCCTACCCAGTATAAAAGGAGGCCGGGAGTATTGCCATGTCAATACAGAATGGGTCGATCACAAGAACTCAGTGAATTTGAACTTGGAGGAAACAACATACTGGCCTTTCTTTCTTCTAGGAACTTTTACAATAAACCATATCGGGATGCAGAACGCCTCTCTCGCAGCTTCTGCCAGTGGAGTAGACTTCCATTACAATCATGTTTCCGCGCTTACTAATTGAACCTGTAACGAATCGTGCTACTTTTCTTTGGATTTTCTCTATCCCCAGTATCAACCCCATCTGGTACAGATGCCAGACTGAAGAGCAATGTTCAAGTATTTGTCTAACCAATGTTTTGCAAGCTACTTATTTTGTTAATGGACTACATTTCCTGAGGCTTCTTCTAGTGAATCCCAGTCTCGCATCTACCTGACCCACGAATAATTTTATGTAGTCGCTCCACTATAAATCGCTCCGAACGCCCACTCCTAAATATTTTATGGCTTTGTCCACTTCTAGTTATCAATCTCTGTAATCGTGTAATCGTAGACTGAAGAGCCAAAGAAACTGGTACACCTGCCTAATATCGTGTAGGATCACCGCGAGCTCGCAGAAGTGCCGCAACACGACGTGGCAGGGGCTCGACTAATGACTGAAGTAGTGGTGGAGGAAACTGACACCGTGAATCCTGCAGGGCTGTCCATAAATCAGTAAGTATACGAGGGAGTGGAGATCTTTTCTGAACAGCACGTTGCCAGGCATCCCAGATATGCTGAATAATGTTCATGTCTGGAGAGTTTGGTGGCCAGCGGAAGTGTTTAAACACAGAACAGCGTTCCTCGAGCCGCCCTGTAGCAATACAGGACGTGCGGGGTGTCGCATTGTCCTGCTGGAATTGCTCAAGTCCGTCGGAATGCACAATGGACTCAATTGGATGCCGGTGATCAGACAGGATGCTTACGTACATGTCACCTGTCAGACTCGTATCTAGAGGTATCAGGGGTCCCATATCACTCCAACTGCACTCGCCCCACCCCATTGAAGAGCATCCACCAGCTCGAACAGTCCCCTGCTGACATGCAGGATTCATGGATTCATGCGTTTGTCTCCATACCCGTACACGTCCATCCGCTCGAAACAATTTGAAACGGGTTCGTCCGACCAGGCAACATGTTTCCAGTCATCAACAGTCCAATGTCGGTGTTGACGGGCACAGGCGAGGCGTAAAGCTTTGTGTCGTGCAGTCATCTAGGGTACACGATTGGGCCTTCGGCTCCGAAAGCCCATACCGATGATGTTTCGTTGAATGGTTCGCGCGCTGACACTTGTTGATGGCCCAGCATTGAAATCTATAACAATTTGCGGAAGGTTTGCACCTCTGTCACACTGAACGAATCTCTTCAGTCGTCATTGGTCCCGTTCTTGCAGACTCTTTTCCCAACCGCAGCGATGTCGGAGATTAGATGTTTTACTGGATTCCTGATATTCACGGTACACTCGTGAAATAATCGTACAAGAAAATCCGCACTTCCTATTGCTCGTGCGCCGACTATAACACCACGTTCAGACTCACTTAAATCTCGACAACCTGCCATTGTAGAAGCAGCAACTGATCTAACAACTGCGCCAGACACTTGTTGTCTTATATAGGCGTCGTCGACCGCAACGCCGTGTTCTGCCTGTTTACATACCTCTGTATTTGAATACGCATGCCTATACCAGTTTTTTGGCGCTTCAGTGTACAGTAATAGGTCTTACTGTCCATTAATGCGCATTACGTTAGATTTGTTAATTTTGAGCATCAATTTCCACTCCCTGCACCAAGCATCGGTCCTTTGCAGGTCTTCCTGCATTCCGCTGTAGTTTCTAGCGATGTGACTTCACTGTGTACAACGGCATCATCCATGAAAAACCTCATAAATCTTCCGACTTTATTTACTACGTTAGTTATAAGTATTGTGTAAAGTAATGGTCCTATAACAATCCTTTGGGGCACTCCCGAAATTACTTTTACGTCTATAGACGTCCCTCCGTTCAGAATGACATTCTGTGTTCTGTCTTCCAGAAACAATTCATCCATTCACACAGTTTTCTGATATTCCGTACGCTCATATTTTCTTCATCAAAGGACATTGCGGAACCGTAGCCTACGTCTTTCAAAGGTCAAGGAACACGCCAACTACCTGGGCGCCTGTACCTACTGCTTTATGGGTCTCGTGGACAAACCGAGCTTTCACAAGATCGTTGTTTTCGGTTCCTATGTTGATTAGAACGACGTCGGGGTATAGGCCTATAGTTTTGTGGGTCTGCTCAATTTCCCTTCTTGAGAAATGGAATGACTGCTTTTTTCCATTAGGAACGCATGGCGCCTCGAGAATCGTACGGTCCACTGCTGATAGAAGAGGACAATTTCTTTAGCGTACTCTGTGTAGAATCGTATTGGCGTCCCATCAAGTCCAGTGATCTTTCCGCTGCTGAATAATTTCGGTTGCTTTTCTATCCCACGGTCACTTATTTCGGTATTTGGCATTTTGTCGTTCGCGTGGATAATTTAAAAGTGAAACTACAGTGCGATCCTCCTCTGTGAAATAGTTTCTGATAAAGACATTTAGTATCTCAGGCTTTTCTGTGACACCTTCCCTTTCATGGCTATTATCACCACAGAGTGTCTGGACCGACGGCTTCGATCAGTCTACTGATTTAACATAAGACCGCAACTTCTTATGATTTTCTGTCAAGTCGGTATACAGAATTTTACTTTCGAGTTGAGAAAGAGGGAAGATTAACTTCCGGTGTCTTAAACATTGCGGACATCTTGCTCGGTGTAGCCAATTCAATCGTTCTTTACAAACCTTGAGCAACATACTCCTCCAACATAGCGGGCCGGTGTGGCTGTGCGGTTCTAGGCGCTTCAGTCTGGAACCGCGTGACCGCTACGGTCGCAGGTTCGAATCCTGCCTCGGGCATGGATGTGTGCGATGTCCTTAGGTTAGTTAGGTTTAAGTAGTTCTAAGTTCTAGGGGACTGATGACCACAGCTGTTAAGTCCCATAGTGCTCAGAGCCATTTGAATTTGAACCTCCAACATAGGAATGACACAGCCAACCGGTTGCAAGCAACTGTTTGGTACACCGAGCTAGGTTTTGACACCTCCAACAATATCTTCATCAGAATGAAATTCTGAGGAACCCTATAAAATAATACATAGAAAATTAAGTACGACAAAAAACATTAGCCAAGATGACAATTATCATGATGTACAAAGGTTATTTACGTAAAATTACGTTGCGAGAAAGCAAAGGTCAGATTTTGGAGCAATCCAAAATAAAATAAAACACGTTCCAGCCTTTAGCACGTACGCCTAGCTAGGAACAACATCAGACTGATCGGCCGAGTGGCTTAGATTGCTGCCACGAAAACCATACAAGTTGCGCCGCCTATAGGGCGCGGACAGTTACATGCGCCCATATGCAACATAACAACAGAAATAATTTTAAAAAAACGACAGATAATTATAAAAAGTTAATACAAAGGAAGAGAGCCTATTGTACACTCCTGGAAATTGAAATAAGAACACCGTGAATTCATTGTCCCAGGAAGGGGAAACTTTATTGACACATTCCTGGGGTCAGATACATCACATGATCACACTGACAGAACCACAGGCACATAGACACAGGCAACAGAGCATGCACAATGTCGGCGCTAGTACAGTGTATATCCACCTTTCGCAGCAATGCAGGCTGCTATTCTCCCATGGAGACGATCGTAGAGATGCTGGATGTAGTCCTGTGGAACGGCTTGCCATGCCATTTCCACCTGGCGCCTCAGTTGGACCAGCGTTCGTGCTGGACGTGCAGACCGCGTGAGACGACGCTTCATCCAGTCCCAAACATGCTCAATGGGGGACAGATCCGGAGATCTTGCTGGCCAGGGTAGTTGACTTACACCTTCTAGAGCACGTTGGGTGGCACGGGATACATGCGGACGTGCATTGTCCTGTTGGAACAGCAAGTTCCCTTGCCGGTCTAGGAATGGTAGAACGATGGGTTCGATGACGGTTTGGATGTACCGTGCACTATTCAGTGTCCCCTCGACGATCACCAGTGGTGTACGGCCAGTGTAGGAGATCGCTCCCCACACCATGATGCCGGGTGTTGGCCCTGTGTGCCTCGGTCGTATGCAGTCCTGATTGTGGCGCTCACCTGCACGGCGCCAAACACGCATACGGCCATCATTGGCACCAAGGCAGAAGCGACTCTCATCGCTGAAGACGACACGTCTCCATTCGTCCCTCCATTCACGCCTGTCGCGACACCACTGGAGGCGGGCTGCACGATGTTGGGGCGTGAGCGGAAGACGGCCTAACGGTGTGTGGGACCGTTGCCCAGCTTCATGGAGACGGTTGCGAATGGTCCTCGCCGATACCCCAGGAGCAACAGTGTCCCTAATTTGCTGGGAAGTGGCGGTGCGGTCCCCTACGGCACTGCGTAGGATCCTACGGTCTTGGCGTGCATCCGTGCGTCGCTGCGGTCCGGTCCCAGGTCGACGGGCACGTGCACCTTCCGCCGACCACTGGCGACAACATCGATGTACTGTGGAGACCTCACGCCCCACGTATTGAGCGATTCGGCGGTACGTCCACCCGGCCTCCCGCATGCCCACTATACGCCCTCGCTCAAAGTCCGTCAACTGCACATACGGTTCACGTCCACGCTGTCGCGGCATGCTACCAGTGTTAAAGACTGCGATGGAGCTCCGTATGCCACGGCAAACTGGCTGACACTGACGGCGGCGGTGCACAAATGCTGCGCAGCTAGCGCCATTCGACGGCCAACACCGCGGTTCCTGGTGTGTCCGCTGAGCCGTGCGTGTGATCATTGCTTGTACAGCCCTCTCGCAGTGTCCGGAGCAAGTATGGTGGGTCTGACACACCGGTGTCAATGTGTTCTTTTTTCCATTTCCAGGAGTGTATTTTTGAAAATACACACTAGTCAAGCCAACGAAGTGTAACTAAGAGCCATCTGTTAGGCTTTACAGAAATTACTATTACGTAAAGGACAGAATAATATACAAAATTTATACAGACAGCTGTATAATCCAAAACAATATCCACACGAAGGCAACGATAGTAGTACACATGTATGAGACTCGAGAACACGATGCTTCGGAACTAGAGGCAGAAAAATATAGTAAAAAATAGAGTAATCAAAATTCCGCGAGTAGTGGATTAAAACCACTGAAAAAAGTTTTTGTTACGTAATTGTAACTGTTCATTGAGGATGAGGCCATCGTTCTTGAAAATGGCTCAAATGGTTCTGAGCACTGTCGGACTTAACTGCTGTGGTCATCAGTTCCCTAGAACTTAGAATTACTTAAACCTAACTAACCTAAGGACATTACACACATCCATGCCCGAGACAGGATTCGAACCTGCGACCGTAGCGGTCGCACGGTTCCTGACTGTAGCGCCTAGAACCGCTCAGCCACTCCGGCCGGCCATCGTTCTTAAAAATATCCTTGAAAATATCCAGCTCTTCGAGTACGTCGAGTCTATGACCTTTCTTTTCTCTATGTCACATGGAAATTTTTTCAGAGCTTTTCGGTTTGTGACCGGAATTTAACAGGTGATCAGCAAAAGTGGAATTATGTACATTAGTTCCTCTTTTTTCCCCAATAAATGTTCCATGTACCTGACACTAAAAGGTCTTGTAGTTTGTCCTATATAATAAACGGGACACGTATCACGAATGATTTTATACACTCATGAGTTGTGTAAGGAGCAACTGTGAATTTGAAGTTGTGAATAAGATTTTTTTTTTCAAATTATTGTTAGTGGAAAAGGTAACTGTTCATCCGTATTTTTTTAAAATTGTAATTGTTTTTGTTTTGTTTCCATTTTTCGAATTTTTGGCTGATTCTTCAGTTTAAGCGTATCAACTTTGCTTAAAGAAGTACGAAGCAGAATCCAAACGTTGCTTAAGTAGTGCGAGAGGACACTTCTACATCTATGTGTCATGATATTTCCACCGAGCGAGCTAACGCAGTGGTTAGAATATTGGACTCGCATTCCAGAGGACTACGGATCAAGCCCGCGTCCGGTCATCCAGATCTAGGTTTTCCGTGATTTGCCTAAATTGCTTAAGGCAAATGCTGGGATGGTTCCGTTGAAGGGGTACAGCAGATTTCCTGCTCCGTCCTTCCCTAATTCGAACTTGTGCTCCGTCTCTAATGACCTCATTGTCGACGGGACTTTAAACATTAATCTCCTCCTTCTCATAGTGTTTGGAGCCTAACCGTGATGTCTTACAATCAAACTTAAAGCGACGCTATGTTTATATAACGCCATACGCAATATCTGTTGTCATAACACAGGCGATTACGTAACACTATTACCAAAAAAAATGTTCAAACGTGTGTGAAATCTTATGAGACTTAACTGCTAAGGTCATCAGTCCCTAAGCTTACACACTACTTAACCTAAATTATTCTAAGGACAAACACACACACACCCATGCCCGAGGGAGGACTCGAACCTCTGCCGGGACCAGCCGCAAACACTATTACTTACATATCTTTATCTACATTGCAGCATGAACCGGATATGCCTTTGAGTCTGCACCAGTTTAGAACCATCTGTTGAAAATTTCAGATTTAAAGATTTTTCTATTACTTGCCAATGGTCTCCGAGTAGCTGGTAAAGTTCGTATTTGGAACAAGAAGAACGCCAATGATTCAGTGTCCTGAACACCACTGGAGGCAGGTAACGGAAGTAAGTCTGGAGTTCAAGAAACTACTGGGGATCCGCCTCGTGTGCTTTAAACCTAAAGCATGCCGGTCGAACATGTATCAGAACCCCTCAACCCAGGAATAGGAGTCCCGCAGACAGAGCAGACCGTTAGGACTTATATAACATAGCCCAGCTACACTCAAAATTGACGTCCGTTGCAGACGAGAGGATGATGTAGATCGATAATTCATGTCCACCTCGCTTTTCGCAAGAAGCGTAACACTCTTAATACATTTAAAACCAAGAGCACTGGAATGAAAATGAATTCGGAACTGTAGGGCACTGCAAGTGAATAATCAAACCAGGTGACATAAACTGAATGATTTATCGTCGCAGACGTGTCTCCCCAGCTTCTAGCGGCTCTACACCTCATCCCGGTCGTATATCCATTCTCCACGGACGTGTAAAAACTTTTTTATAAGCGTTGCCGCGAATTTAAATCAGGTTAAAAACAGCTCCTTGTGCAGCTGGTCGCTCTTCATACATTTTCTCGGATACGCAGCCTTTTCCCGTTTTTGACACAAAGTCTACTTTCTCTTTTTCTCCTGCGTCTCCTTCCTATTCGCAAAGTACGTACCCAGGTTCGAACAGTTTCAAGCAAATCAATAAATTTTAAAACACAAAAACGTGTTTTTTTAACCCCCCCCCCCCCCCATTTAGGTCACTTATCTCTAAAAATTTGCATTTGCGTACATTCGATGTTTAAACGTCAACGAATCGATAGAAGTAGTTTAAGAAACAATATCATGAAAGAGATAATTCTGACTAGTACATTCAGAAGAGTCAGTAATATTTTATACATAATTTACTTCCAAGACATCTGTTCAGAGTTGAAGTACTTAGTCACATTTCTAAAAATCGAATTTACTGTGTTGACGTATGTTACTCCCTTATTCGAAGTGCAATGGTGGAGTCTCAGTCAAGTGATTAAAATAATTTGGAATGGATTAAGTCGATGTAACTGTGGTTTTGATATTCGACTGCTGCAGTGAGGTACAAGGAAATTCATGTTCCGTGTCCACATCTTGCCTTTGTCGTGTGTACATTTTGTTGCACTCTTCCGTGTCGTAGTCGTATCACTGAAACGGCACGTTTGCTCTTCTAAAGGGGAAGAACGTAGGAGAACACAGCAACCTCTAGTTTGGGAAATGTGCCTCTGTAATTACTGAGTTTCGTAACATATATTGTTACTAAAAGATTTTTAGCTTTTTGACAAATAATACTAGATTTATGACTCTTGTGAATGTGCTGGACATAATCGTCTGTTACACGGTATTGTTTTTGTCATGCAGTTAACCTTCAAATACCGATTGCGTACAGGGTGCCACATAATTCCTTCACTGAGCAGCCAAAACATTACGACCACTGCCCACTGCGGCGTTGGATACCGCCTGGTGGCGAAGATATGGGCTGCGAATGGAAAAATCCATTTAGATAAGCGACTCTGACAAAGGGCAGATTATTATTACCCAGAGCCTGTGAAAGATTATCTCGAAAACGGCGAATCTGGTCGAATTTTCACGTGCTACTGTCGTGATTTCAGGCGTTCCCCAAGGTAGTGTTATAGGCCCTTTCCTGTTCCTTATCCATACAAACGGTCTGGGAGACAATCTGAGCAGCCGTCTTCGGTTGTTTGCAGATGACGCTGTCATTTATCGACTAATAAAGTCCTCAGAAGATCAAAACAAATTGCAAGACGATTTATAAAAGATATCTGAGTGGTGCGAAAAGCGGCAGTTGGCCCTAAATAACGAAAAGTGTGAAGTCATCCATATGAGTGCTAAAAGGAACTTGTTAAACTTCGGTTACACGATAAATCAGTCTAATCTAAAAGCCGTAAATTCAACTAAATACCTAGCAGCAACGCCCTCAAACTGAACCTCTCAACTGTCCTGAATACTAGGTCTTTTCTACAAGCCCTACAATCCAGGTATAGAATTGTTCAAATTCAAATGTGTGTGAAATCTTATGGGACTGAGCTGCTAAGGTCATCACTCCCTAAGCTTACACACTACTTAACCTAAATTATACTAAGGACAAACACACACACCTATGCCCGAGGGAGGACTCGAATCTCCGCCGGGACCAGCCGCACAGTCCACGACTGCAGCGCCTTGGACCGCTCGGCTAATCCCGCGCGGCTAGAAATTGTGAAACACGGTGTATAAATGCAGATTTTAACAGATAAATTACCTTGAACAGCCACATCTCCGCATTTTAAAATAATTATTATTCGGCTTTTAGCCTTTCGAGCTGAGGTGCTCTTTAGTTACTATTGTATTTCCAACCCTAGAGCAAGAATCACGGCCAATCTCTGGGAACTTAGACACTTCTGGCTAATTACCATCAACAAATGCTGAACAAATGTGGAATAATTTACCAGTTCTAGCAGTCAAGCGATAAATGACTATTATCGTACGCAATCCGATAATATGGTTAAGGCAGTGATAAAAATAAACAAATTTAGTTTGAACACTCGCATCTACGTTCTTAAGGTTTCGTCAGATAATATGGTGCTCTGATTAATGGAATGAACGCGTGTTCCGGAAAAGTGGGCTTCAAAGCTCCCATCTGGTAATTTTGATTTAGATTCCTCTTAGCTTCCTCTACTACCGACTTTCTTCTTCAGGTGAATTCTGTGGTAGCTGCTTCAACGAAGACACTAGGGAAAAAACCTTCCCTCTTTGCTGATCTGACATCGTGCACGAAAATCCCCGCCAGATATCCAATTATTATCAAACACTTTTATGAGAATCTAAGCAAAATAAAATATCAGAATTGTTTAAGGATGTTTATAATTTCCGCTACGTCACCTAATCTACTGTGAAAAGCTTGTTAGCTTTGGGGCTGGTGCACGAATTTTAACACGCTGAATTTCCTTTACCACATTAAACAGAATTGCTCCCTTGGACTTCGTTGTTATTAGTTACAAACCGAGAGGTTACTTTTTTCGCATTTTGGGTGCCCTGGAGACGGACGACCAACACACATTTCCGCTTTCTAAATTAAACACAATCTCACATACAACCGAAGAAGAAAATATAGTCTTGCGTATCGTCGACAGGGTCATTAGAGACGGAGCGTTAACTTAAATGGAGAAAGAAGGGAAGAAGCGTTCGACTAAAATGACTTAGAGAAATCACGATAGACATCCATGAAGGTGGACGGCCAGGTAGTAGAACAGAGCTTCTCTAGAACATAAAGCCGTTGCTTTTACCTCTGAACCAGTTAGCTAACTTCCGTGTACTCGCCTGATTCAAAATGACACGATAGAGCTCCATAAAAAATCCTTTCTGGATTCTGATCATGGGGTTTCCCGAAATTTATTGTTTTCAATCGTTCGATTAATTTTTTTTTACTTAATGGACATATTATGAGTCTCTTACGATCTAGTGTGTACCTTAATTAGGCATCATCCGCTGTCCATCTAGAGAACATTTGGTCAAGCACAGAAAACATGCACGCGGGTGGTCACGATGTTACTTGAATAAAAATCCTAGCCAAGAGGCAGTAATGCTAAATCGTTCACTCACCACCAAAGGACTACAGACGACTCCCGGAATGATGACCACTTTAAGTCAGATTCTCCGCAGATTTCACACTAGGTAAATGTGTTTGTTCCTGAATGAAGGTCACATATTTCGACACATTTGTACTGACATACAAAAAAAAAAAAAAATGGCTCTGAGCACTATGGGACTTAACATCTGAGGTCATCAGTACCCTAGAACTTAGAACTACTTAAACCTAACTAACCTAAGGACATCACACACATCCATGCCCGAGGCAGGATTCGAACCTGCGACTGTAGCGGTCGTGCAGTTCCAGACTGAACCGAGCGAGGTGGCGCAGTGGTTGGACACTGGACTCGTATTCGGGAGGACGACGGTTCAATCCCGCGTCCTGCCATCCTGATTTAGGTTTTCCGTGATTTCCCTAAATCGTTCCAGGCAAATGCCGGGATGGTTCCTTTGAAAGGGCACGGCCGACTTCCTTCCCCGTCCTTCCCTAATCCGATGAGACCGATTACCTCGCTGTCTGGTCTCCTTCCCCAAAACAAAAAAAAAAAGTTCCAGAGTGAAGCGCCTAGAACCGCTCGGCCACACCGGCTGGCCTGACATACAAGTTGCGCTGTTTGGATGAAATTTCCCTATAATGCGACTGCTTCGTCGTTACCCATCGTCGATTGTGAATGATACTGTTATGGGCTCCCTTCAGAGTCCACCAGCCTAAATCGGAAAGTTTTTCTTTGTTCACACTTGTGCGCGTCGTGTAAGTAACTGTCATGAAAACAGCCCACTTCTGTCGAATAGCAGCTAGGGGCCGGTTATCGTAGCGCCACCATCCGATTGACGGACCACCATCAACAGTACAATATGCCCTCTCTCCACGAGACACTGCATTAATGTCAGAGGCAATGGCACATAGTCCTGTGATCAGTAGCATTACGTAACCACCTCTCCATCTCGTTCAGACATAATTCAGGTTCCGATATATGTCTATAGTTTGTTCAGTACATATATTTGAGCCATCTTTTATCAGGCACTAACATGCCTTAGCAACTTCGACTGCGGAGGCGGGTAGCTACAGCTCTAAGATAACTGTAACGTTACAATAAATCATAAATTACACACAGTTGACTGTTTTATTGCTGTTAATGGACGCTTTAGGATTACCTGAAAGTAGCAGGTCGACTCTGTGTCTAGGAAACGTAGCGCACTAAACAAAAGGGAACAAAAGAATTACTGTGTTTCTGCAGCATTGTCTCAGCCGGTTCATTCTTCCACCCACTACTGATGTCACCCGCAGCGCGAAGGAAGTTAATTTACTCGGCGAAGACTGGAACTGCTTTCAGAGTTTTACAAAGCGCCGACAGTGCTAGTAAGGCAAGCGTGTGGTCAGAAAGGGACTACATTCTTCCTTACGTAATAGAAGTCTCGGAGAATATCTGAACGCCGGGAACCAAAACTGGTTGTCGCTGAGGCTTTTACAAGCGGCCGGAGGTTCCAGGAGCTGTCGGACACACTCGACCTAGTTTGCAGTGAGTGACTGTGTAATATCCGGAGACTAAAGGTGGCCCAGCTTTGGCCGGCCAGCGCCAGGGGGGGTCGGCCGCTAATCTCGTGGCCGCCGGCTGCCTCCCACACCACCGCCTTGCTCCACGCCTCCTCATACTTACGCGCTGGCCGCAACTTTTTCCAGCACACGCGCACACCCTACCTACTCAAACATACAGGATCGGTGATGCTCCTTAACGTACTGTGAATTCATTGTTACCAAAGAAGGAGCAGTAGCTCTCATTATGGAGGAAATCGCCGCGGGGTTGTTGAAGGAATAATGCCGGCAACTGCAAAATTCATATGAATTGATTTAGGGAAATCAACAAAAACTTTACTCTTCATTTTACACGTGACACGAGTCTTAAGACCTTATGCCTGCTCTACAAGCCTGTTGTATGACAAGGTACTCTTTACCCCACTTTGTTTACATTTGTGTCGTCACGTGAGGTCAGTGCCCTCCTTATCTATAACGTGACAATACATACACCCTTACCCATAATGTCATTCACATTCCAAGTAGCCACACCAAATTCCTTGGCAATGTGGCCATTAAAACGAAACTACCAATGACAGCATGGTCCTTTACCGGCCAATCATAATGTAGGACCAGAGCAGCTCAAAAGAATCCAAACGATCTGAATTTTGTTTAGCCCGCCGGGGTGGCCGAGCGGTTCTAGGCGCTGCAGTCTGGAACAGCGCGACCGCTACGGTCGCAGGTTCGAATCCTGCCTCGGACATGGATGTGTGTGATGTCCTTAGGTTGGTTAGGTTTAAGTAGTTCTAAGTTCTAGGGGACTGATGACCTCAGAAGTTAAGTCCCATAGTGCTCAGAGCCATTTCTCTGAATTTTGTTTACACCATGTTCAAAAGAATTGGCCAAGAACTTGTGCAAAAAATGTAACTTTCAATATTTCCACTTCTAAATTACGTCAGCAAAACATATACATATTCACATACACATACATCTGTCCTAATTTCTGCCTCAAACATGACTGTGATTTCTCAAATTAAGTACCCAATCCTATTTTCACACTTAAGTAGTTACGAAACGTTTGTAGCTGAGAAGTATCATTCTAAGCAGGTAAATGACATTCCCATTTTAGCCAACACTTTGTATAAGGTATAGTGATTCCCAAAATTAAATGTTTCTACATCTAAATTGTTCTGTGGAGTTTGACAAATTTCACAGTGTTAATTGAGTGAGTAAAATTTCCGCAGAAAGACGTCAGAAACATTGTTTATGCCAGTGTTGCATAAATACTCATCTTGTCAAAAAAAAAAGATGTGTCAGCAACACACGCAATGTTCACGTCAAGTGTTACAATGGTATCTCTACGTCTCAAACACGTAAAAGGTGTTGTCGTTTCCGCTGATGCTATATTATTGATGCCGCGTGGTATTAGCCGAGCGGTCTAAGGCGCTGCAGTCCTGGACTGAGCGGCTGGTCCCGGCGGAGGTTTGAGTCCTCCCTCGGGCATGGGTGTGTGTGTTTGTCCTTAGAATAATTTAGGTTAAGTAGTGTGTAAGCTTAGGGACTGATGACCTTAGCAGTTACGTCCTATAAGATTTCACACACATTTGAACATTTTATATTATTGATAGTGACTAGAACGAACTGTGATCACCTGACGGTTTTGTAGTTTTTTCGGTAATGTTTCACCTACGCAAACACTATTTTGGGGGAGAATAAGATAATGCATCATGTTCTACACTAGAAAAATATAATTTATGCTGTTAACAGGCTAATATTGATTTTATTTGCATCTAAACTAGACCTATTTGAAGTTACGTACACAAAAAGTTTCGAGGAAGGCTGCAATATGTGCCAGTAGCTATTCGGTTGACAATGCTCTCTACTTCCCATAATTAACTACTAAATAATACCGAAAATACAATCTTAATGCACTAAATTATATGTAAAAACACATACAGAATACCAACAGATAAACAAACTGACCAAGCACCGTTATGGGATGGACGGAATGTGTTTTGAGTAGATCTTTATTGCAATATAACATTTAACCTGTTTAATTTCGTAATACACAAGAACATCATAATATTAAATATTTAGCCGGCCGCGGTGGTCTCGCGGTTCTAGGCGCGCAGTCCGGAACCGTGCGACTGCTACGGTCGCAGGTTCGAATTCTGCCTCGGGCATGGATGTGTGTGATGTCCTTAGGTTAGTTAGGTTTAAGTAGTTCTAAGTTCTAGGGGACTGATGACCACAGCAGTTGAGTCCCATAGTGCTCAGAGCCATTTGAACCATTAAATATTTACACACAACACAACATGGGCGAAATACGACGATAGAACAAAATAGAGACGAAACATGACCAGAAAATATGGTGGGACAAGACAGGGATGGAAGGTCAATATCTCGGCAATGCAATCTTTGCACACTGAAATAAAATTATTTATCAAAGTAAATAGTGATTCGAGTATAAACAAACACAAACACACACACGTACACAGGTTGCTTATCATATTACACAAGTATATTTGCAAATCTCTTATCATGAATGAAAAGTGAAACTTTTCACCAACATAAAATCGTACTGTTTCTCAAAATACGTAAGATTACAAGAGCAAAACATACATGGCACTGCTGTTGTTCCTTGATTATTAAGTAAAATTTGAAAAGAAATACACGTGGCTTGTATATTGGTACTACAGGTTTAATTTAAGCAACACTTGTGATTGTTCATAGTTCGTTCTTTATACCACTTTTTGTAAACACAATGAACCCTGGAATGAAATATTTACCCATTGAAACCATCTGTATTACATTTTAAAATACACACGGCTCACTTATTGGCACTACTCAAATAAATTATAGGTAGTTCTATCTTCGTACCATGCGTTAAATTCAACAAAAAAATAAAAAATTATTCTATAATATCGAAAAATACACATGGGCACTACTGCTGATATAAATTACTGCTTGAAGTGCAGTTATCGACGAGAATTACCAAAGTAAACAATTTTGCTCCTTTATCTAAATTTGTCAAAAACTCGTCTATAAAACATTCAGCCAAAAGTAATAGTGACCCAATGCTTGGATAGTAGCTACATCTTGTAGTTAGGCTGAGTGCACCCCGCTTGCCCACAGCGCTCGGCAGACCGGATGTACACCAATCCAAGTGCTAGCCCAGCCCGAAAGCGCTTAACTTCGGTGATCTGACGGGAACCGGATTTAAGTAACACAGTTGTTTAAAATGGCCAACGGCCTTGCCGCAGTGGTAACACCGGTTCCCGTCAGATCACCGAAGTTAAGCGCTGTCGGGCTGCGCTAGCACTTGGGTGGGTGACCATCCGGTCCGCCAAGCGCTGCTGGCAAGAGAGGTGCACTCAGCCATTGTGAGGCAAACTTAGGAGCTACTTGATTGGGAAGTAGCAGCTCCGGTCTCGGAAACTGACATACGGCCGGGAGAGAGGTGTGCTGACCACATGCCCCTCCATATCCGCCTCCAGTGACGCCTGTGGGCTGAGGATACCACTGTGGCCGGTCAGTAACCCTTAGGCCTACATAGCCTGTTCGGGCGGAGTTTAAAATTGCTGATAAATTATAAATAGGTTAGCGACTACAGCTTAGAAAATAAGAGAACTATCTTCGCAGTGTTGATGTGTCTTTGATGACACCACATGGCACTGACCAATGGAAGTTCATCAGCCGACGAGCGAAGTGAGCAGAGGAAGTGGCATCGAGTTGGTCACCCACAAACTGTACATTAATGACCTGGGCTCAATTGCACAGCCGGCCGAAGTGGCTGTGCGGTTCTAGGCGCTGCAGTCTGGAACCGCGAGACTGCTACGGTCGCAGGTTCGAATCCTGCCTCGGGCGTGGATGTGTGTGAAGTCCTTAGGTTAGTTAGGATTAACTAGTTCTAGGTTATAGAGGACTAATGACCTCAGAAGTTGAGTCCCATAGTGCTCAGCCATTTTTGAACCAATTGCACACCCGGTGCCTACTGGAGAAAGAGCGTGCGATACTGTTTACAATGTCCAGTCTGTTGTCTTGCTATTGTTTGTATCTTTCTTGAATTCTCAGTTTTCCGTTTAAATATAAATGGCACATTTCGGTATTTTATCATTATTCATGTACGCTACAGAACTGATCGAGTTCGACTGTTTGAGAATTAATCAGTATTCTCTGTAGTCTTACTCAACCACTAGAATTGTGGGAGATATGCCTTTTATTAAATTCCCCGTGAAATAATTCCTAATCGTACGTGTAAAAGAGCGCAAAGTAAGACCGAGAAAACCAGTCACGCATTATAGACCCTAAACTCATATATTTCTAAGAGCTAAACGAATGACACGCGTGTTTAACCTGTAATACAGTGAATAAATCAACTGTAATGCACTGCAAGCTTTTCATTTTAGTTCCAGTTTCTTTGGTAATTAAAATTAAGTCATCTGCAGCTGCAGCCCCGGTTGTTGCTAATATCACTCGGAGGAGAGACTCTGCAGTGGCTTTGCGAGTTAATTATACTCTGGCACACCTGTCGTGCTAGGAGAAGGAAAGGAAGGCTGCACTGCGCAAACGCTAGCTGCGGTTTGCACGCTATCAACAGTCGCCGTATGCTGAGGGCGGTGACGTTAAACGAGCTGCAAACAGAGTTAACTCTGCTCAGAAGTAATATTTTCTCCACGCTCGACAATGCGCTTTCAGTTACTCTACTAATTCAACGAAGGTTTTTCTAAGGTACAGATAGAAAGCTGTTTCTTTTTTAATGATCGTGATTTAAAAGAATAATTAACACACACTGCTAGATAGAATGCTTCAACTTTAAGGACGTCATTTTATTGACATGCGGTGTGAAAGGCGGCTGATCATTGTAGGTGTATATGATAACAAATTCAGACTAAATGAAACACACGCCGCGCGGAATGGCCGCGCGGTTTGAGGCCTCATGTCACGGATTCCGAGGCCCCTCCCGCCGGAGGTTCGAGTCCTCCCTTGGGCGTGTGTGTGTGTGTGTGTGTGTGTGTGTGTGTGTGTGTGTGTGTGTGTGTTGTTCTTAACATAAGTAAGTTTAAGTAGCGTGTAAGTCTAGGGACTGATGACCTCAGCAGTTTGGTCCCTTAGGAATTCACACACATTTGAACATTGAAACACACGTCACAGTAAAGGTTCCCAAGCAGTCACATCAATACACAGTGCAACTCCCTCTGGTGGCAACGCAGGCGAGTATCCTCGATGAAAACTATCGTAAAAGTACCGAATTACACACAGCAATAGGTTGTCCCAACCATCTATCACCTTTTGTTGCCATTCGCAATTGGTTTTGGAGGTCATGGAAGAAGAGTAAGTTCCTGCCATCATGTCCCATATGTGCTCATTTGGCGAGATATCGGATAATCTTGCTGCCCAGGGCAGTTATTGAACACCACGTCGTGCCGCAGCAACCGTATGTACACGTGCATTGTCATGCTGAAAATCACATCACCTCCTGTCGAAGATATGACTGTAGCATGGTGGTAACTTACGGGCTCCCACATCATGAAGGCTGAGACACCTGTGTCGTAGGCGATTGGGCTCTGGAATAGATAGCTCACCAAGGCTACACCATAGTCATATACGTCCATCAGTCGCATACAGACAGAACCCACCCTCATCACTGAAGACAACAGAACGCTTTCCACTGTCCAATCAGTTCTTTCACTACACCAGAGTAGCCTTGCTTGGCGGTGTTGTGGTGTCAGTGGTAGCCTGGAGAGGGGCACACGTGATCTTAATGCTGCTGCAAGCAGATGTTCTTGGAAGGTCCCAGATGACACAGATGGTTCAACATGTGCCCGCACATCGTCCGTGGCTGATGTTCGGACGGCCACCGCTGCTCACACAATGCGTCGATCTTGATGTTCGTCTGTACTAAACATACGTCCAGAACCTGATCTACAGGTGTGCGAATGTTCCACAGCCCAATTTTGAAAGCAGCGACACACAACCGATACACTGTATCCAACATGTGAAGCAGTCCGTCGATACGTCCATCCAGCTTCCCGCAGGCCCGCGATGATGACGACGATGATGATGATGATGATGTTGTTTGGTTTGTGGGGCGCTCAACTGCTCGGTCATCAGCGCCCGGCAGGCCCGTGATGCGACCCCGTTGAAATGGCTGAAGCTGTTCAGCAGGAGTACGTTCTCGCCGGTGGGGCGTGGTTGTACCTTGAAATGAATTTTGCAAACACAGTTCATCATCACTAAACCGCACTGTAACTTCTGTGTCTATTCTGCATCACATAAGACTAACTACGTCTCTGGATGCATTCTTAACCATAAATATTTCGTCCTTAAGTGTACACAGCGTATCGCCAGAACAGCATCAATGGATAGTCTTGAATTTCCTATCCGTGTCCAATTGAATTTTAATGTCTCCAACTACTAAAAGGGAAGCTGATAGAAAGACACCGGTGTGATGTCCAGGGACAGTTTTAGCACTATATTTATATCGCAGATTCTTATTAATCAGGAAGTGTTAGGACTTTATCCTGTTGCTTCGTACGATTCTGCCAATTGCAGCGATTCACGTTCAAGTTTTAGCTTGTATTAACCCTTTCAGATCTTCTGGCTCCAATTGTGTGCATTAACTTTTACTGTGTCTTCAGTGCAACAGAAGTATTTTTTCCCACTGGAAACCTCAGATACATACTTGTGAATGTTCAACATTTCCTTCATGCAAAAGTGGTGCCAACTGTCGAGCATTACTATGGAGTCAATGTAGCAGTGCGTAGCAGCTCTAGACCACCATAGTACACGGATGTTATTGGTTTACTATATTCCACTGTATAAGTGAATATTGTTATTGTTATTTTGCATGGTAATTATTAAATGATCATCTTACTATTTATAACAATAGATAATATTTCGTAATTAGTTATTTTAGTCCATAAAATGAAGCCAAGTGTACAAAGTATGTTTTAAAAACGGGCACATATTTTTGTATTAATTTTGCACCTAAAATCATTAAAAAATCATCTAAGAGCATTGCCACACAAATAAAAATTTAACTTCCTCCCGAAAAAATTCGGGTCTGAAAGGATTAAAGTCACAGACTATTTACACTGCAAGGAGTATGGTCGCGTATTTAACATTTATTTTGTTGCGTGTTATTCCACCTAATATCTTAGTGCTAGAGA
Organism: Schistocerca piceifrons; assembly: GCF_021461385.2. Classification (NCBI taxonomy): domain Eukaryota; kingdom Metazoa; phylum Arthropoda; class Insecta; order Orthoptera; family Acrididae; genus Schistocerca; species Schistocerca piceifrons. The sequence goes on from NC_060149.1 coordinate 130,418,121, forward strand.
CTAAATGTACGACACATAGATGTGACAAAATGTGACCACACTCCTAGATATATACTTCACAGAAGAAATGTCCTGTTGTTCTAGAGATGAAATAGACGCTGAGGTGGTTGTCTTTATAGCCAGCCATAGTCGCCGGACCAGGATTTTGCGCATGAATTGCCTTCTCGAGGGTATGTCCTATAAATATTCGATGGGACTCATGTCAGGCGTTCTGGGTGGACAAAATATTCTCTCGAACTGTCCAGAATGTTCTTCAAACCAATCGCGAACATCTATGGCCCGGCGACATGGCAAAAAATGGATCAAATGGCTCTAAGCACAATGTAACTTAACATCTGAGGTCATCAGTCCCCTAGACTTAGAACTACTTAAACCTAACTCACCTAAGGACATTACACACATCCAGGCACGAGGCATGATTCGAACCTGCGCTCGTAGCAGCAGCGCGGTTCCGGACTGAAGCGCCTAGAACCGCTCATCCACAGCGGCCGACGATGACATGGCATATTATCATCCACAAAAATTCCATCGTTGTTTGGGAACATGACGTCAGTGAATGGCTGCAAATCGTCTCCAAGAAGCCGAACATCCAGAGGATCCATTCATCCCATGTAAACACAGTCCACACCATTATAAAGCCACCACCAACTTGCATAGTGCCTCGTTGACAACTTGGATCCATGGCCTCGTGCGGTCTGCGCCACACTTTAACACTACCATTAGCTCTTACCAACTGAAGTCGAGTCATCTGACCAGACCACGGTTTTCTAGCCGTCTAGGGTCCAATCGATATGGTCGCGAGCCCAGGAGAGATACTGCAAGGCAATGTGCTGTTAGAAAAGGCACTCGAGTGGATCGACTGCTGCCATAGAGCGCCAACGCCAGATTTCATTCCACTGTGAACGGATACGTTCGTCGTACGTCCCACATTGATTTATGAGGTTATTTCACCCAGTGTTCATTATCTGTTAACACTGGCAACTCTTCGCAAAGGCCGCTGCTCTCGGACGTTAAGTGAAGGCAGTCGGCCGCGTCGTTGTCCGTGGTGAGGGGTAATGTCTGAAATTTGGTATTCTCGGCACGCTCTTGGCACTGCAGATCTCTGAATATGGAATTCCCTAACGATTTCCGAAATGTAATGTCTCACCCGTCGAGCTTTCAAAGCTTGTTAATTCCCGTTTTGCACCAATTATTACGTCAGAATCCTTTACACATGAATGGCCCGAGTGCAAATGACAGCTCCACCAATGCACCGCCTTTTTGTGTCATGTGTATGCGATACTACCGCCATCTGTATGCTGACCCATGACTTTTGTCACCTCAGTGTATACGAAATAATAATATGGATGATCGAGAAGAGCCAAGGAGGATAAAAAATTGTTCTCCGCATTTTATTTCACACTGTAAATTGTACCATAATTTTTGTACCATAAGACTACCTTGTATCCCAAAACTTTTTTACGAAAGTTCTTTGAACGTTTACATTAAACTTAGTTAGATTGAACATGGTTCAAATGGCTCTGAGTTCTAGGGGACTTAACATCTGAGGTCATCAGTCTCCTAGAACTTAGAACTACTTAAACCTAACTAACCTAAGGACATCACACACATCCATGCCCGAGGTAGGATTCGAACCTGCGACTGTAGAGGTCGCGCGGTTCCAGACTCAAGCACCTAGAACCGCTCGGCCTCACCGGCCGGCTGAACATGGTGCACTTAAAGCAAATACACATGCGTCGTAGTTCCAACATTCTACTTTTTTTACGTTTTGTAGATTACAGCTTTAATGCGTGGTGCGGACTGTAAGAAAAACACACGGGCTAAGTTTCCAGTGGACTAACAAAACTGAACAGATTGAGGCTGTGTCATCTTGCGTCTTCTGTTCAGTGCTACTTTGATCGGTTTATAATTCTGCTTTATCCCTTTTTATATTATAATCTATACCCATATTTATACCGGCTTATGATCGTTCTAGCTGACACCACATCCTTCTACCATCTCGCTGATATGGCATACACTCAAGCTCCCTTCGCGGGTCTAAATGCGTTATGTACCTTTTTCATACGAATACTTAGAACTTGTAAACCTTACGAATTATTTAGAACCGCTTTGGACAATTGCCTTAACAAAAAATTGCTCTGAGCACTATGGAACTTAATATCTATGGTCATCAGTCCCCTAGAACTTAGAACTACTTAAACCTAACTAACCTAAGGACAGCACACAACACCCAGCCATCACGAGGCAGAGAACATCCCTGACCCCGCCGGGAATCGAACCCGGGAACCCGGGCGTGGGAAGCGAGAACGCTACCGCACGACCACGAGATGCGGGCTAATTGCCTTAACCATAATGTTTAATTTTATTAGAAAATCATGCAGTTACTGTATTTCATGTACTTTGAGGAGAGCGGGCAATGATTCTGTTTCAGAAAACTTCATTTTTATCTCGTATGCAGTCACTTGGAATTAATCTTCCTGTTCCTACTTTTCGGCGTAAATTTTATATCTCTCGCACATTCTGATGAAATCTCCCTGCAAATCCTCTTCAATGCAAAAGCAGCTTATTATGGCAACCAGCGCGCAAATACTTAGACTCAAAAATAAATAGGGACTGTTTTTCCGTACCTCAGCAGGAATAATTCCGACTGCAAGAGTAACAGTTATGTCCCTGTTTCTTGTTATCTCGTTTAATTTCTCTGTAAATCTTGCAGCATCAGTTAAATGTCTCTCTGAGCTAAAGCCACTTGTCGAAGACATATATTTCGTTTCTACCTGTTAGCAATGTATAACGTAGAGAAATTAAGTCTCTTTCATACGTTGTTTTTTCTTTTTTCGAATGTTGTTTTGTGCATACTTTATCTCTAATAAAATGGTACAAAAATAATTTTTCTATATCTAAGTTGAAATGCTCGTTGTAGAAATTACATATTCACAGTAGGGGAAGATCAAGTAGTGTGGAAACGTAAGCTTCATAATATTTTCTGAAGGTTGTGTTCTAACACTCTTCACACTTCTTTGCGGCTCTCTTCATGTTATTTTCATCATATTTAAGTCCTGATTTCTCTATCTCCGCCTGCTAAAGTAAAACACAGTAAAAATTTAAGTCTTTAGCCTATCTGTTTCATCACGTACGATCCGAAATTGCTTTTTCCAATACAATGCGGTCGTACAACTGTGCTAGTTTAAGATTCTCTTTATTATTAATTGAGCGAGACTGTGTCGCAGCCTACCATATCGAAAAAAAATATCAGCTGTATCTAAAGGTACAATTAAAATACAAAATTAATTATTTGCAAACAAAACGCAAAACTCCAAAGTTAAGTTCGTGCACCGAAAAACTCGCTAGTAACAGATAACAAATTGCCGCTCCGAAACATGCTGTTTTTTGGTTCAAAACCGCGGGAGTTACGTTGTTGGCCCACAGCTGACACACCAGGGGCACAGCAGAGTTTAGAAACAGTCCTTGTCCGATATAATACGCTGTTCGATACTGTCTGACCTTCCGCTATTCATAACCGGTTGAGTACTACTGAATTCACAATTTTGTAGATCAACAAATATTCACGGGAATTTTACTTTATCAGTAACTGAACATTCGCAACTATTTTATTAGATACTGTCAGATAGATTAAGAAATGATTTCACTTTCGCAAATACGAGATTTTTGGCGTCTTCGTACTGCTTTAGTTGCAACAATTGCCGGATGAAGTGAAGTATTTCTCCTCTTGGGGCAGTACTTAGCAAAACGCCAACGTTAGGTACCCATATTCTATTCACATTTTGAGTCTTCTTGGGTTATCTCTTTCTTCATGTGTCGTAGCACGCTCAAGAATACACTGTAAGAAATCGCTAGTTGTTCGTTGGAAAAGCGCGCCATGCTAATCACTGTACGTTGCGGGGCGCCGAGCCGCCTGCTACCTGTTGTACAGAATCGCCTTCTCGGTTGCCGCACTGCAGGAGTTAAAACCCATTAAGCGTGCGCTGATGTGTTGAAAGCATCAGTCCACTCAACGTTTGTCTTATTTAATAATAGAGAACCAAGCATTTACTTTTTCTACACTTTATCATGCGCTAAATTACAGCAATTACGTTTCAGATGTATATCTCGTGCTTTGCTTACCATGCAGTTGTAATCTCAGGACCAACGAATTTTGAAGCTTCTTGACAACGATTAATACAGTTAACTTTCAACCGTACATTATTCCCTTCGATTCAACAAATAAATTTAAGCTCCTACATCAGTATACAGCGTCATTGTCCTGAGCTGTAAAGGAAGGACGTGCACTGAGGAGCCAAAACATTATGATCATCTACTTAATAGTTTGTTTCTCTATCTTTGGAACGAAATACAGCACTGATTCTACGTATCACGAGGGATCCGACAGTTTGTTGGTAGGCTTTTGGAGGTATGTGGCATTAGATGTCTACGCACAGGTTATGTAATTCATATAAATAACAGACGAATGGAAAAACTGGTAGAAGCCGACCTCGGGGAAGATCAGTTAGGATTCCGTAGAAATATTGGAACACGTGAGGCAATACTGACCCTACGACTTATCTTAGAAAATAGATTAAGGAAAGGTAAACCTACGTTTCTAGCATTTGTAGACTTAGAGAAAGCTTTTGACAACGTTGACTGGAATACTCTCTTTCAAATTCTGAAGGTGGCAGGGGTAAAATACAGGGAAGGAAAGGCTATTTACAATTTGTACAGAAACCAGATGGCAGTTATAAGAGCCGAGGGGCACGAAAGGGAAGCAGTGGTTGGGAAGGGAGTGAGACAGGGTTGTAGTCTATCCCCGATGTTATTCAATCTTTATATTGAGCAAGCAGTGAAGGAAACAAAAGAAAAATTCGGAGTAGGAAGTAAAAACCACGGAGAAGAAATAAAAACTTCGAGGTTCGCCGATGACATTGTAATTCTGTCAGAGACAGCAAAGGACCTAGAAGAGCAGCTGTACGGAATGGACAGTGTCTTGAAAGGAGGATATAAGATTAACATCAACAAAAGCAAAACGAGGATAATGGAATGAAGTCGAATTAAGCCGGGTGATGCTGCGGGAATTAGATTAGGAAATGAGACGCTTAAATTAGTAAATGAGTTTTGCTATTTGGGGGGCAAAATAACTGATGATGGTCGAAGTAGAGAAGATATAAAATGTAGACTGTCAATGGCAAGGAAAGCGTTTCTGAAGAAGAGAAATTTGTTAACATCGAGTATAGATTTAAGTGTCAGGAAGTCGTTTCTGAAAGTATTTGTATGGAGTGTAGCCTTATATGGAAGTGAAACGTGGACGATAAATAGTTTAGACTAGAAGAGAATAGAAGCTTTCGAAATGTGGTGTTACAGAAGAATGCTGAAAATTAAATGGGTAGATGACATAACTAATGAGGAGGTATTGAATAGAATTGGAGAGAAGAGGAGTTTGTGGCACAACTTGACTATAAGAAGGGATCGGTTGGTAGGGCATATTCTGAGACATCAAGGGATCACCACTTTAGTATTGGAGGGCAGCGTGGAGGGTAAAAGTCGTAGAAGGAGACCAAGAGATGAATACAATAAACAGATTCAGAAGGATGTAGGCTGCAGTAGGTACTGGAGAGCTGCATCAAACCAGTCTCTGGACTGAAGACCACAACAACAACGGGCAGCCGATTTGCGGACGCGGTGATGGCGTCCGATAGCGACCCAGATGGGTTCCATAGGATTTATATCAGGGGAATTTCGTCACCGAGACAACAATGTGAGTTTACTATAATGCTCCTCAAATCACTGTAGCACGGTTCTCGCTCCGAGACACGGACAACTACACTGCTGAAAGATGAAATCGCCGTCGTGGAAGACATCAAGCATGAAGGGATTCGGATGGTTCGCAGTTGTCAGCCTGTCTTCGATTGCTACCACAAGTCCCATGCAAGCGCAGGAGAATGTCTCCCATAGCATAATACTGCTCCCACCAGCCAGCGTCCGTGGCGCGCTGCACGTGTCGAGCCGCCATTCATCTCGATGACGGCGTTTGTGGAGCAAAAATGTTATTCACCCAAAGAGCCGATACGTTTCCATTGATCGACGGTAAAATCCCGATTGTCCCGTGAAAACTGCAGTCGCACCTGACGATTTTGTTGGGTCAATATGTGAACACATAGGGTTGGTCTGCTGCGAAGCTCCATGTTCAACACATGATGGACGGTGTGCTCCGAAACACTTGTACGTGCACCAGCATTATTTCGTCAGAGATACCACAGATCGCCATCTGTACTTCTTTACAAAGCATGCAAACTTCGGAACCTCACGCTCTGTGAAGAGTCGTAGACGTCCAACCATTTAGCGAGTGGTAGTTTCACTGTCCTATCTCTTTCCGTAGATGCTCATGACAGTAGCACGAAAAAATTCGACCAGCTTCGACGTTTTCGAGTACTCATTCACAGGCTCTGCGTAATAATAATCTGCCCTTTGTCAAAATCTCTTATCTCAATGGATTTCCTCAGTTGCAGCCCATATCTTCGCCCCGTCCATCTGCCCTGCCTACATACTTTTGTTACCGTTTCACGTGCCCGCAACTCCGCCAGGCGGCATCCAACGTCGCGGTAGGCAGTGGTCATAATGTTTTATCTTATCAGTCTATAAAAATTATTCCATTATTAACACTGTTCACGCTTTTTCTTGTGCCTTGTGTTCCAGAACTTTCCTTGCACTGCGTTCTTTATTTAAGGCTCCCGCTTCGTTTCTTAGCTACAGTATCTCTTTTTTGTTACATGAAAACAATATAGCTGTACTTATACATCAGAAACGTCTGTACAGATTTCATTATGGGCTTTATAGTGTACCAGCAGAAGTAGTTCCTCTTCCCAGTCCACTTTCTGTGATTACGAGAAGATTCCCTGTAGACCACTTGTCCTATCATGAGCCGGCCGTAGTGGCCGTCCGGTTCTAGGCGCTACAGTCTGGAACCGAGCGACCGCTACGGTCGCAGGTCGAATCCTGCCTCGGGCATGGATGTGTGTGATGTCCTTAGGTTAGTTAGATTTAATTAGTTCTAAGTTCTAGGCGACTGATGACCTCAGAAGTTAAGTCGCATAGTGCTCACAGCCATTTGAACCGTTTGTCCTATCATAGTAGCTATCGTAACTGATCTTAGCAACTAGAATAAATGGAAAACGTAATAATAAAATACGTCTAATGCATTTTCAATAGTTTTTGCCAAACCAACCTACATTTCTAAGTCACAGCTTCATTATGAGTGCTTCAGTTGTTATGCAAGGACCTGCACTGCAATGCCAACGGGCCAGAAACGCGTTTCTATGAGAATTTTAGTGTGTGTGTATGTGTTTTTTTATTTCAATTTCAGGAATTATGGAGAAATATATATACAGAATTATCGAAGAATGCATGTAGAAATTTGTTAAAACTTGCAGTTTACCTGCGATTCTTGTTGAAGTCTTCTTCATTCTGATGTCATATACAGAAGAAATGGATCGTTTTACCATCCTGCAGGACCTTGGATCATGAAGTTGGGATCACGTAGACGAATCCATGCTTTGGAATGATACAGTGAGTGGATTACAATTCATGTCATTAAAATAAAGGCGTTAAGCTCTTCACAGAACTAAAAGATTTGGCAAAAGAAGGGGGGGCGGGTGCAAGCGTGGAGTTGAACGGTCTGCCTTTCCTAAACTGTTAAGTGTGGAGACAGCGCAGATATAAGAGTTTGGGTCCATGGCCTTGCTTAATGCAAGTCTGAAGCGATTTATCACAACTTCGGAAAATCTAAATCGGAATGTCCGAGCGGATGTTCGCATCCCAGTGCTGCCAAATAAGAGTCCAATGTCATAAGCACACCGCCACCTCGCCCGGCCACAGACAGAGCGAGAGAGAGAGAGAGAGAGGTTTGGAGAGGGGGCAGGGGAGAGAGGCGGGAGAGCGAGAGCAAGAGAGAAAATTCTAAACGTACATGGACTAGCCGCAGGCGGGATAATTAATTTCACACACGTATCTATTTGCATTCCCAAACAGCGGTTCCTACTTTGGCCTGTTAGTTTCGGAAACCTGGTAGGCTGAGAATACATCGATGCATTATAAAAGAAAGCATCCTGGAATTCGTCAGAAACTGTTTAAGGAAGTCACGGATCAGTTGAAGAGAGGTTTTGTACTGGATGGATCGGAATGAGAATTTTAAAGTACGAAGGTACTTCCGTGGGGCTATATTCTGAGTTTCCTGCACTATAATTGAGCACAAAAATTACCAAATGAAAATGTGCACCTCTGTCTCATTTTCCGTTTCCTGGAGATCAGCTATTACCGAAAACAGTGTTGCTACACTACAAATTCATAGTACCAGTACTCTGCGTTTTAGGCTGATTGTGGAGGTTCTTTGTAGTGGGCTGGGAAGCTTTACCATACAGCGGACAGAAGGCTTATAGCAATTACTCAGCTGCCATAGAAATATTTAGAAATATTTTAGACATCTTGCCTGCAAACGTACCCTATATTCTAGAGAGTGTCATTAATGAGAGTGAGATTAGTGATCATCATAATACTACAGGATTCTTAGCAACCAAAGGCAAAACGGTCATCAAGAAAGTAACAAAGGACGGAAAAGAGCAACATTGGCGTAATGATACTATTCGGATAATGTAGTGAAAACATAGACTACTAGATTCCCGCTACAGAAGGAACTGCAGGGAGACTGATATAGAAAACTTAACAGCAACACGTGTACTCGTAAGGCTTACAGTGATTTTCACGATCAGATCCCAGCAAATGTTGAATGGAATGGACAGTGTCTTGAAAGGAGGATATAAGATGAACATCAACAAAAGCAAAACAAGGATAATGGAATGTAGTCGAATTAAGTCGGGTGATGCTGAGGGAATTAGATTAGGAAATGAGGCACTTAAAGTAGTAAAGGAGTTTTGCTATTTGGGGAGCAAAATAACTGATGATGGTCGAAGTAGAGAGGATATAAAATGTAGGCTGGCAATGGCAAGGAAAGCGTTTCTGAAGAAGAGAATTTTGTTAACATCCAGTATTGATTTAAGTGTCAGGAAGTCATTTCTGAAAGTATTCGTATGGAGTGTAGCCATGTATGGAAGTGAAACATGGACGATAAATAGTTTGGACAAGAAGAGAATAGAAGCTTTCGAAATGTGGTGCTACAGAAGAATGCTGAAGATTAGATGGGTAGATCACATAACTAATGAGGAAGTATTGAATAGGATTGGGGAGAAGAGAAGTTTGTGGCACAACTTGACCAGAAGAAGGGATCGGTTGGTAGGACATGTTCTGAGGCATCAAGGGATCACCAATTTAGTATTGGAGGGCAGCGTGGAGGGTAAAAATCGTAGAGGGAGACCAAGAGATGAATACACTAAGCAGATTCAGAAGGATGTGGGTTGCAGTAGGTACTGGGAGATGAAAAGGCTTGCACAGGATAGAGTAGCATGGAGGGCTGCATCAAACCAGTCTCAGGACTGAAGACCACAACAACAACAACATCCCAGCAAAAGATCGATCAGGAAATCCTAGCAACATAGTGTCATACGTAAAGTCAGTGAGTGGATCCAATGCTCCCAATCAGTCTCTCGAGGATCCGTCATGAGTCTACATTCCGCACTTAAAAATGTATTCTCGCAGCAGGAGTCTATCGTACTAACGTTTGAGAGACGCACAGACTCACATATGAGAGATATTCATAGTAGCACATTAGGTACTGAACAGTAATTAAGACTACTTAAAGCAATAAATGCATCAGGTCATGACGGAATTCCAGTTACATCCGACAATGTTTACACCGCCAAATCAGCTCCTATCGTAGCTCATATTTACCGAGAATCTCCTGCGCAGCGAATAGCCTCGTGTGACTGAAAAGTGCGCAGGTCACTCCCGTTTACAAAAAAGGTAATAGGTTGGATAACAGAATTAGAGACCAATAATGCTGACGTACATGAGTTGCAGCATTTTAAAGCGTGTTCTACATCTACATCTACATCTACATACATACTCCGCAATCCACCATACGGTGCGTGGCGGAGTGTACCTCGTACCACAACTAGCATCTTCTCTCCCTGTTCCAGTCCCAAACAGAACGAGGGGAAAATGACTGCCTATATGCCTCTGTACGAGCCCTAATCTCTCTTATCTTATCTCTGCTGTCTTTCCGCGAAATATAAGTTGGCGGCAGTAAAATTGTACTGCAGTCAGCCTCAAATGCTGGTTCTCTAAATTTCCTCAGTAGCGATTCACGAAAAGAACGCCTCCGTTCCTCTAGAGACTCCCACCCAAAATTCTACCAATGAACCGAAGACGACTATCCGCCTTCCAAACAACTGCCGTTACATGCTTGTCCCACTTCATATTGCTCTGCAGTGTTACGCCCAAATATTTAATCGACGTGACTGTGTCAAGCGCAACACTACTAATGGAGTATTCAAACATTACGGGATTATTTTTCCTATTCGTCTGCATTAATTTACATTCATCTATATTTAGAGTTAGCTGCCATTCTTTACACCAATCACAAATCCTGTCCAAATCATCTTGTATCGTCTTACAATCACTCAATGACGACACCTTCCCGTACACCACAGCATTATCAGCAAACAGCCGCACATTGCTATCCACCCTATCCAAAAAGATCATTTATGTAGATAGAAAACAACAACGGACCTACTACACTTCCCTGGGGCACTCCAGATGATACCCTCACCTCTAAGCTAAAACTTTATGACGTTGCTGGCGGAAGAGAAGGTTCTCTCAAGGAATTACATCTCCATCTACACTGAAGAGCCAAAGAAACTGGTACACCTGCCTAATGTCAAGTAGAGACCCCGCGAGCACGCAGAAGTGCCGCAACACGACGTGACATGGACTCGAATAATGTCTGAAGTAGTGCTGGAGGGAACTGACACCATGAATCCTGCTGGGCTGTCCATAAATCCGTAAGAGTACGAGTGGGTGGAGATCTCTTCTGAACAGCATGTTGCAAGGCATCCCAGATATGCTCAATAATGTTCATGTCTGGGGAGCTTGGTGGCCAGCGGAAGTGTTTAAACTTAGAGGAGTGTTCCTAGAGCCACTCTGTAGCAATTCTGGACGTGTGGGATGTCGAATTGTCCTGCTGGAATTACTTAAGTCCGTCGGAATGCACAATGGACATGAATGGATACAGGTGATCAGACAGGTTGCTTACGTACGTATGTAGACGTTTCAGGGGTCCCATGTCACTCCTACTGCACACGCCAACAACATTACAGAGCCTCCACCAGTTTTAACAGTCCCCTGCTGACATATCCATACTCAGAATGAGATTTTCACTCTGCAGCGGGGTGTGCGCTGATATGAAACTTCCTGGCAGATTAAAACTGTGTGCCGGACCGAGACTCGAACTCGGCACGTTTGCCTTACGTGGGCAAGTGCTCTCCAACTGAGCTACCCAAGCACGACTCACGCCCCGTCCTCATAGCTTTACTTCCGCCAGTACCTCGCCTCCTACCTTCCACACTTTACAGAAGCTCTCCTGCGAACCATGCAGAAAGGCAAAGGTCCCGAGTTCGATTCTCGGTCCGGCACACAGTTTTGAATCTGCAAGGAAGTTTCATATCAGCGCACACTCCGCTGCAGAGTGAAAATCTCATTCTGGAAACATCCCCCAGGCTGTGGCTAAGCCATGTCTCCGCAATATCCTTTCTTCCAGGAGTGCTAGTTCTGCAGGGTTCGCAGGAGAGCTTCTGTAAAGTTTGGAAGGTAGGAGGCAAGGAACTGGCAGAAGTAAAGCTGTGAGGACGGGGCGTGAGTCGTGCTTGGGTAGCTCAGTTGGTAGAGCACTTGCCCGCGAAAGGCAAAGGTCCCAGGTTCGAGTCTCGGTCAGGCACACAGTTTTAATCTGCAAGGAAGTTTCATACCCATACTCGTCCACCTGCTCGATGCAATTTGAAACGGACTCATTCGACCAGGTAATATGTCTCCAGTCATCAACATGCCTAGGTCGGTGTTGACAGGTCCAGGCGAGCGTAAAGCTTTGTGTCGTGAAGACATCAGGGGTACACGAGAGAGCCTTCGGCTCCGAAAGCCCGTATAGGTGATGTTTCGTTGAATGGCTCGCACGCTGGCACTTGTTGATGGCCCAGCACTGAAATCTGCAGCAATTTGCAGAAGGTTTGCACTTCTGTCACGCTGAACGATTCTCTTCAGTTGTCGTTGGTCCCGTTTTTCCAGGATCTTTTTGCGGCCGCAGCGATGTCGGAGGTTTGATGATTTACCGGATTCCTAATATTCACGGGAGGCTTGTGAAATGGCCGCACGGGAAATCCCGGAGATGGTCTGTCCCATCGATCTTCAAGCAGTTGTAAGTACAATGTTTCTGAAAAGTTAGAACTTGATCTACGATGAGTTTCTTAGAAGTAGATACCTTAGGGGTTGCGAAGCAACTCAAATCGCTTGATACGGGCAAGTCTTCAGGTCCAGATTGTATACCGATTAGGGTTCCTTTCAGATTACGCTGATACAATATCTCCCTACTTAGCAATCATATACAACCACTCGCTCACCGATAGATCTGTACCTACAGATTGGAAAATTGCGCAGCTCGCACCAGTGTTTAAGAAGGGTAGTAGGAGTAATCCATCGAACTACAGACCTATGTCATTGACTTCGGTTTGCAGTAGAGTTTTGGAGCATATACTGTATTCAAACATTATGAATCACCTCGAAGGGAACGATCTATTGATACGTAATCAGCATGGTTTCAGAAAACATCGTTCTTGTGCAACGCAGCTAGCTCTTTATTCGCACGAAGTAATGGCCGCTATCGACAGGAGATCTCAAGTTGATTCCGTATTTCTAGATTTCCGGAAAGCTTTTGACACCGTTCCTCACAAGCGACTTCTAATCAAGCTGCGGGCCTATGGGGTATGGTCTCAGTTGTGCGATTGGATTCGTAATTTCCTGTCAGGAAGGTCGCAGTTCGTAGTAATAGACGGCAAATCATCGAGTAAAACTGAAGTGATATCAGGCGTTCCCCAGCGAAGCGTCCTGGGACCTCTGCTGTTCCTAATCTATATAAATCACCTGGGTGACAATCTGAGCAGTTCCCTTAGGTTGTTCGCAGATGATGCTGTAATTTACCGCCCAGTAAGGTCATCCGAAGACCAGTACCAGTTGTAAAGCGATTTAGAGAAGATTGCTGTATGGTGTGGCAGGTGGCATTTGACACTAAATAACGAAAAATGTGAGGTGATCCACATGAGTTCCAAAAGAAATCCGTTGGAATTCGATTACTCGATAAATAGTACAATTCTCAAGGCTGTCAATTCAACTAAGTACCTGGGTGTTAAAATTACGAACAACTTCAGTTGGAAAGACCACATAGATAATACTGTGGGGAAGGCGAGCCAAAGGTTGCGTTTCATTGGCAGGACACTTAGAAGATGCAACAAGTCCACTAAAGAGACAGCTTACACTACACTCGTTCGTCCTCTGTTAGAATATTGCTGCGTGGTGTGGGATCCTTACCAGGTGGGATTGACGGAGGACATCGAAAGAGTGCAAAAAAGGGCAGCTCGTTTTGTATTATTAAGTAATAGGGGAGAGAGTGTGGCAGATATGATACCCGAGTTGGGATGGAAGTCATTAAAGCAAAGACTTTTTCGTCGCGGCGAGATCTATTTACGATATTTCAGTCACCAACTTTCTCTTCCGAATGCGAAAATATTTTGTTGAGCCCAGCCTACATAAGTAGGAATGATCATCAAAACAAAATAAGAGAAATCAGAGCTCGAACAGAAAGGCTTAGGTGTTCGTTCTTCCCGCGCGCTGTTCGGGAGTGGAATGGTAGAGAGATAGTATGATTGTGGTTCGATGAACCCTCTGCCAAGCACTTAAATGTGAATTGCAGAGTAATCATGTAGATGTAGATGTAGATGTAGAACTCCTAAGTAAATGGGATGGTCGCGGAGTTCCAATATAGAACTTCACCATGTAATTATCAGCTTCCTTGGGGCTTGCCGGTTACGCAGACGAAAAGCGCAAACGTTCATTTTGGTAGAATTTGGTTTAACTCGGTTCTCTACGTTGTGATCGAAGCACTAAAGTCATAATTTCATTACTGTTGCAGGACATATTATCGGAATTTCATGTTCCGTGTGTTAATACGTTGGAAGCACGCAAAAGTACTAAAATACCACGGGAACGGCTGGACAGCGTTAGTTTTTATGTTCACGGCATCCTCATCACCTGTCAGAGGCCAGTACCTCACCGAGACATAAGGCGTAGCGTGAAGTGATAAATGTCCGTGTGTGAGGCTTCACGCATACGAACGGCCGGAATAAGCTGTCAGGAAGCACGTCACCGCGATAACATGCAGCGTTACACCAAAGTCTTGTTACGTCTTTACTCGGGTGCAAGTACCCGCGTCTCCGGCGACAGGCCGTGTTGCTGGCCGGATTATCGCTTGTGTCATCTATGTAAATCAATATAATCAGCCGGCTGTTAGCCCACCCAGTGGGACGCCCGAGGTCCCGACGCCGCTTCCATCTGTCGCAGCGGCTCAACGATGGCCGCTCTTCCTACAAGATATACCGCTACCCCTTTCGTTTTCTTCTACACCTAGGTTAAAAACTTAACTTCAAAACTGCCGAAAGAATTTTTTTCCTTTCTCTGGGTCTATATTACAAACAGTATACAGCTACAGTTTTGTGTACTAATCGACCCGTGAAAATACACTGCTGGCCATTAAAATTGCTACACCAAACAGAAATGCAGATGATGAACGGGTATTCATTGGACAAATATATTATACTAGAACTGACATTTGATTACATTTTCACACAGTTTGGGTGCACTGATCCGGGGAAATCAGTACCCAGAAGAACCACCTCTGGCCGTAATAACGGCCTTGATACGCCTGGGCATTGTGTCAAACAGAGCTTGGATGGCGTGTACAGGTACAGCTGCCCATGCAGCTTCAACACGATACCACAGTTCATCAAGAGTAGTGACTGGCGTATTGTGACGAGCCAGTTGCTTGGCTACCATTGACCAGACGTTTTCAATTGGTGAGGGGTCTGGAGAATGTGCTGGCCAGGGCAGTAGTCGAACATTTTCTGTATCCAGAAAGGCCCGTACAGGACCTGCAACGTGCGGTCGTGCACTATCCTGCTGAAATGTAGGGTTTCGCAGGGATCGAATGAAGGGTACAGCCACGGGTCGTAACACATCTGAAATGCAACGGCCACTGTTCAAGGTGCCGTCAATGCGAACAAGAGGTGTGTAACCAATGGCACCCTAGACCATCACGCCGGGTGATATGCCAGCATGGCGATGACGAATACACGCTTCCAATGTGCGTTCACCGCGACCATCATGATGCTGTAACAGAACCTGGATTCATCCGAAAAAATGACGTTTTGCCATTGGCGCACCCAAGTTCTTCGTTGAGTACTCCATCGCTGGCGCTCCTGTCTGTGATGCAGCTCAACGGCAACCGCAGCCGTGGTCTCCGAGCTGATAGTCCATGCTGCTGCAAACGTCGTCGAACTGTTCGTGCAGATGGTTATTGTCTTGCAAACGTCCCCATCTGCTGACTCAGGGATCGAGACGTGGCTGCACGATCCGTTACAGCCATGCGTATAAGATGCCTGTCATCTCGACTGCTAGTGATACGAGGTCGTTGGGACCCAGCACGGCGTTCCGTATTACCCTCCTGAACCCGCCGATTCCATATTCTGCTAACAGTCATTGGATCTCGACCAACGCGAGCAGCAATGTCGCGATACGATAAACCGCAATCGCGGTGGGCTACAATCCGACCTTTATCAAAGTCGGAAGCGTGGTGGTACGCATTTCTCCTTCTTACACGAGGCATCACAACAACGTTTCATCAAGCAACGCCGGTCAACTGCTGATTGTGTATGAGAAATCGGTTGGAAATTCTTCTCATGTCAGCAATTTGTAGGTGTGGCCAACGGCGCCAACCATGTGTGAATGCTCTGAAAAGCTAGTCATTTGCATATCACAGCCTCTTTTTCCTGTCGGTAAAATTTCGCGTCTGTAGCACGACCTCTTCGTGGTGTATCAATTTTAATGGTCAGTAGTGTAATATTCGTTTATTAAAATGACGAGATGCGCCCGACTATTGAATGCTAGTCAGTCGATGTCCATATATGAAGTAAGTAACCGTCGTAGTGGACTACAGAGCAGGGTAGCGCAGTGGCCAGCACATTGAACTTGCATTCGGGAGGACGACGGTTCAAATCCGCGTGCGGCCATCCTCATTTAGGTTTTCCGTGATTTCCCTAAAATGCTTAAGGAAAATGCTGGGATGAGTTCTTCGAAACGGCACGACCGCATTCCTTCACCATCCTTCCCTAATCTGAGCTTATACTCGGGGTCTCTAATGTCCTCGTTGTTGATGGGTCGTTAAAATTTAATCTCCTCCTCCTCGTAGTAAACGGCTGTGTGAGTATATAGTATTTACTCATTTACTAATGTAAATGTTGGTACCAGGGAGACAAAGTAAAAGACGCACGTGTGCTATTTAAGAGAATTAGCTGATGACCTGAAGATGATCATAACTGCTCAAAATCGATAATCTCTTAATGTATATAGAGAGAATTGTCTGGAAAATAGGGAATACTGAAGCGTGTGTAATTTCTATTTGTCAAAAGGAAAGAGTAAGGGGGAGAGGAAACTTTTTAAAAAATAAGATTAAGAAGTACTTACGTATAATGTAAACAGTATTTTGAACATTTTTTTTGTAGTTAACGACTGACAAGTTTAATAATACCAAAAATTATAACTAAAACTAAACTCCATGAGAACAGGTCTCGGAAGACCCTAGGAGTACCGACCGACCAACCGCCGTGTCTTCCTCAGTTTATAGACGGCCTTGGATGCGGATATCAAGAGGCCTGACGTCAGCACAACGTCCTCCCAGCCGTTGTCAGTTTTCGTGACTGGAGCCGTTACTTCTCAGTCAAGTAGCTCCTCAATTTGCCTCACAAGGGCTGAGTGCATCCCGCTTGCCAACAGCTCTCGGCAGACCGGACGGTCACCCATTCAAGTTCTAGCCAAGCCCGACAGCGCTTAAACCAAAAATTATAGCGTAATAATTTTTTCGTTGCCTCCATATTGTGGCGTCATACGTATACCTTTTGAATAAAAAATGCATGTTATAATGGAAATACTTGTTGCCTGATAAAGACAGAGGGAACAGAATGAACACAAACAAAACGACGCGTGTTATACAGCGCATTACGTAGAAACGAATAGTTCAGTACAATGCACTGAAGTAAAGTTTCCGGCAGTAGCACGCAAACTGTCATTTATGTTGCTTTATGTATAACACTCGCGTCTTGTTTGTCTACTGGAATATTAAACAGATTATGTCTGTTTAATCGAAAGTGGTAATTTTTAAACGGCATTGTATAGCTCTTAGAGAGAGGAGTAGAGTACTACTAAGCATGTCAGTGTTTCGGAGGAATTTTCGCAAATTCATCCGAGAAATATGCAAAGTATGACGAAGACATCTGTCAGCGCAATGCACTTTCAGGCCCGTTATCCGTAGTCTACTTAATAATACTCAAACTGCGCTTTGGCGGCAGGCTTGAGATTTGCTTTCAACGGATCTCCTGAGTAATTTCATGCCGAACTTTGACATATGCTACACTACTGTTGTCTTCTCAAGAACCGTCGATGTTAAGCTAAGTAAGTCGCCCCAATACCAGTGTAAATGAAGTCGCACGTACTAACCACGCAGAATGCTCGTCACTTGTTTGCGTACCATAAAAAAAATGGTTCAAATGGCTCTGAGCACTATGGGACTTAACTTCTGAGGTCATCAGTCCCCTAGAACTTAGAACTAATTAAACTTAACTAACCTTAGGACATCACACACATCCATTCCCGAGGCAGGATTCGAACCTGCGACCGTAGCGGTCTCGCGGTTTCAGACTGCAGCGCCTAGAACCGCTCGGTCATTCGGGCCGTCTGCGTACCATCACTTGTCGAAAATAATGTCTTAAGGAGTGCTCATTTAATGAAGGAATCCCTTGTATCACAGATTCATAACAAAAAAGGACATGTAAGTTTGTAACAATAAATAATTATTACTAAAACAAATTTGTGCAACGCACATCTTTTAAGTTAAATTTTAGTACGTGTCTTTGTCACGCAGACAAAAGCTATAGATTTACCTATGCTGGACATTCAGGCACTTTATTTTGGTAATATTTCATATATAAATCATTTTTATTGCATTATGTCATGTTGAATGTAAAACCGAAGTTAATATCCATTATTAGGTTTTGCTGCTCTTGCACAGGTCCTGTTTGCTGATAAAAATTACTGGATACATTAATGTCCATCCGGAACGACATCTGGGCAGTAATGATCTCTACTGATCGTAATGTTTCCGACCGCAGCTGGTGTTCTTTTGGAGCACAGTGCAGTGTGATACCCACGCGGAGATGATCTGAAGCAAATTAGGGCCGGCCGAAGTGGCCGCGCGGTTCTGCCGCTGCAGTCTGGAACCGCGAGACCGCTACGGTCGCAGGTTCGAATGCTGCCTCGGGCATGGATGTGTGTGATGTCCTTAGGTTAGTTAGGTTTAACTAATTCTCAGTTCTAGGGGACTAATGACCTCAGCAGTTGAGTCCCATAGTACTCAGAGCCATTTGAACCATTTGAAGCAAATTACACTTACCTCGCCGGAAGCTAACAGAAGTTACGCAGGACAGAACTTGCATCAAAAATTGCTAAACTTTCTCGATGATCTTAATCATTTACGTGAATCAGACGTAAGCTTTCTTGAACGCGACACACACACTGACCTCACAAAGATATCTTATTTCTCCCTTTCTCATGCTCGTACTATAGTGTGGCTTTCTGTTGTATGAGCGCTAAGGCCGTTGCTGAGGAATGGTCGAGGGAACTTTTTGTAACGAACCGTATTTGAATTAACGTTGAGTGACTTAACGAAATCTAGGAAAGGTTGGAACACGGAGCAGTGGAAAGGCCGGTCCGAGAAGTGCATCAAATTACCGCCTGTCATGAGCCCACTGTTTTACCACAGCGGCCTACCACCCGCTTTAATAGGCAGAGACACTGCTTCCCACAATTTCATTAAGCTACGGTAAGTAAGTTACTCGGTGCACTATAGGCTCAAAGCAACTGCAAGGAGACGTTGCATCTCTCAATACTAGGCCGTAATTGGATTTGTGCGATGCAGGGTGCACCCAGCCGTGTAGACCAGATTAAGTTACAACGGGATTCGCCACACTGTCCACGTGTCACACAGCTAAAAGGTGTCTCTCTCTAAGAGGACAAATAAGATTCTATAGTGGGCCGTAAAATTTTACTCTCATGCGCCAGTAATGAAGGAAGGAATATTAGAGTTTAACGTCTCATCGACAGCGAGGTCATTAGAAACGGAGCAAAAGCACGGATTACGAAAGGATAGGAAAGGAAATCAGCAGTGCCCTTTGCAGAGGAACGACCTCGGCATTTGACTGCAGCTATTTAGAGAAAACCTACACTACTGGCCATTAAAAGTGCTACACCAAGAAGAAATGCAGATGATAAACGGGTATTCATTGGACAAATGTATTATACTAGAACTCACATGTGATTACATTTTCACATTTGGGTGCATAGATCCTGAGAAAGCAGTACCCAGAACAAACAAACACCTTTGGCAGTTATAACGGCCTCCATACGCCTGAGCATTGAGTCAAACAGAGCTTGGATGGCGTGTACAGGTACAGCTGCCCATGCAGCTTCAACACGATACCACAGTTCATCAAGAGTAGTGACTGGCATATTGTGACGAGCCAGTTGCTCGGCCACCATTGACCACACGTTTTCAGTTGGTGAGAGATCTGGAGAATGTGCTGGCCAGGGCAGCAGTCGAACATTTTCTGTATCCAGAAAGGCCCGTACAGGACCTGCAACATGTGGTCGTGCATTATACTGCTGACATGTAGGGTTTTGCAGGGATCGAATGAAGGGCACAGCCACCGGTCGTAACACATCTGAAATGTAACGTCCACTGTTCAAAGTGCCGTCAATGCCAACAAGAGGTGGCCGAGACGTGTAACCAATAGCACCCCATACCATCACACCGGGTGATACGCCAGTATGGCGATGACGAATACACGCTTCCAATGTGCGTTCACCGCGATGTCGCCAAACACGGATGCTACCATCATGATGCAGTAAACAGAACCTGGATTCATCCGAAAAAATGACGTTTTGCCATTCGTGCACCCAGGTTCGTCGTTGAGTACACCACCGCAGGCGCTCCTGTCTGTGATGCAGCTCAAGGGTAACCGCAGCCATGGTCTCCGAGCTGATAGTCCATGCTGCTGTAAACGTCGTTAACTGTTCATGCAGATAGTTGTTGTCTTGCAAACGTCCCCATCTGTTGACTCAGGGATCGAGACGTGGCTGCACGATCCGTTACAGTAATGCTGATAAGATGCCTGTCATCTCGACTGCTAGTGATACGAGGTCGTTGGGACCCAGCACGGCGTTCCGTATTACCCTCCTGAACCCACCGATTCCATATTCTGCTAACAGTCATTGGATCTCGACCAACGCGAGCAGCAATGTCGCGATACGATAAACCGAAATCGCGGTAGGCTACAATCCGACCTTCATCAAAGTCGGAAACGTGATGGTACGCATTTCTCCTTCTTACACGAGGCATCACAACAACGTTTCACCTGGCAACGTCCGTCAACTGCTGATTGTGTATGAGAAATCGGTTGGAAACTTTTCTCATGTCAGCACGTTGTAGGTGTGGCCACCGGCGCCAACCTTGTGTGAATGCTCTGAAAAGCTAATCATTTGTATATTGCAGCATCTTCTTCCTGTTGGTTAAACTTCGCGTCTGTAGCACGTCATCTTCGTGGTGTAGCAATTTTAATGGCCAGTAGTGTAAACGAGGATAGCTGGAAGCGGATTTAAACCATCATCCTCCGGAATTCGGGCACAGTGTTCTACTCACTGCGCCAATTCGCCCTGTTTCTCTGGTAATATGTGACATAATTTTGTAACAACAGTGAGGAGTGAAACAAATTATTTCATACTTGATGCGTGAGATTTGGGCTAAAGTAAGGAAACCATCACCCACACCATGAAAAGAAGGCTATGTATGTAGTCACTCGTCCTCAGCACATCAGAGAGGTCCTGTACTGCAAATATTTCCATTTTCATTGATTTTCAGTTTGGAAGGAAGATTAAAGTTTATCGTCCGAGCAGTGACTTGGGCATTAGAGGTGGAGCGCATACTCAGAGTTTGGAAGGAATGGGATGGAAGCTGGCCGTTTCCTTTTCGAATTGAGACTCCCGGCGTTTTCCTTAAGCGTTTAGGGAAACCACGGAAAGCGTAAATCTTTGTGGCCTAACTGTGCGGTCCTCCCGTATGCGAGTCCCGTGTCTCAGCACTGAATCACTTCACTTGTTGATTCTCTGTTTCGAACAATCCAATTGGGACAATTAACTCCAAAACAGTCACAGTATATAAGAAGGTGCTTCCTCTGTTAGATAAATGTGGATACTTATTTCTGTAATGCCAAAGAGATCATTTACAGGGTAATAAAAGACATCAGCCATTTTGTTATCCATAAGGATCAGAAAACGTCATTTCTAGTAGTCAACAGAGGCATAGAATTAAGTTATGAAAGGGTAATATTTACTAGGTAGTTACATAACTTACAGAAATACGATATAGATGTTTGCAAGTGCTAAATGAAAATGCAGTCACTGTTATTTCCGGTGTGAGAAGTGTGGTAGTAATATGGAGATGAGCAGTTGTGTTCGAGCACACACAGTTTGTGGCAGAACGTTGTGACTGCCACTCTTCGTGTAAATTTACGTCAGTCCAGAAAGCGGTACGTTACTGAGGTGTGGAGTTGAGGCGAATGGCAACTTACGGTGGGCGACGCTGGTGGACTCCAATGAGACAATCTTCCTCTGGCATTCAAGACCACAAGACACCGTTCCTTACCCTCTCTAGAATCCTACTAGATTTTGGCAAGTGCTTTCGTAGAGTGGTAAATCTCCAGTCGCGTCAGTTCTGAATGTATACCTGATGGTGTAATTGTGACTCGGATATTAATATCTTCATAGGGAAAGTCGGAGACATCCCCTACGATAGAGGTGTTGGGTGGAGACGTGACGTTTCCAGCAAGGGCAGCCAGCCCCCAACTATCACTAGGCTTACGTCAGAGTGATCCGAGAAAGAACTCGGTGCGTCCATTACAAGCACGAGAAAGAAACCGTACAGCACTCAAAACAAGATCAAGTATCTGAAAGCTACACTGTCTCTGCAGAGACCATGCATCATAGTCCAATGTGCCTTAGCAAAATGTAATTCAAATCCACATCTCTTCAAGAAAAATGTTCTCGTAGGTCGCCATAATCACACAAGAAACCTTTATTTATATATTTTCATCAGTGATCTATACTAATAATAAAACTGTGAAAGCGTTGTGCCTGTCTGTTTATCTGTTTGAACACGCTAATCTCCTGACCTACTAGATGAATTTTCATGGGGTTTTCACAGGCAATCTGAGCGTAGCTTTGGGCAGCATATGGGCTTTATTTCATCAAAATCGGTATACGGATAAAAAAGTATGGTAATTTAAAGTTTTATCTAAAATCGTGTGCTCACCTTAATATTTCGGATGTTCAATCATCACAACGTAATACACCAAAGAATGAATAGATGGAACTGTAAATTTCGTACTACACCAAAGAACAAATAGATAGCGCTGTTAGTTTCCTTTCAACTTACAGGGGAATGGTCCAATAAGACATGTCGAAAGCTACCCTGAAATTTTTTACACAGGAAGAAGACAACGAAAGAAATGCACTGCCAAAATTATAGCTGCTAAGAGGCACTGCAAGTTACACATTTTTGCCGCGCGAAGAACAACTTATAACAGCGATTTGTACAACCCTGCCCGCCTAGCGCGCGAATCGGCAAATCACTCACGCAGCGTCACGTAGCGGATTTATCCGGAGTTCACAGACACCAGTTTTAAGCACCATGGAGCGCATGGAAGCGAACACGTGTGAACGAGCATTTTCAGAAAATTCGCTATCATCCACTTGTATATGGGTAAAATCGTTTATACTACAGGTAGCGGAAGAGAACACGAGGTAGCGAACATTGCCTATGAACGCTGTGTTATGAGGTTTTAGTTTTTGGAGCTAATATTCGGCATACAGGATACAACTCTATCTTGTAAGAGCCACAGTGCGAAACTTCGCGATTCAGTGAGGATCATTTTGCGTGGCGAGCGCACTGTTCTTGACGGAGTTTGCAACGCGGCGCAGGGAAGGAAGAATTTAAGTGCCTCAATTTGTATGAAAGCGTGACATGCGTGGAGACCGTGCACTTTACACGGAATTGCATCTCCATTCGGCGGGGTCAGGGATTTTCTCTGCCTCGTGATGACTTGGTGTTGTGTGCTGTCCTTAGGTTAGTTAGGTTTAAGTAGTTCTAAGTTCTAGGGGACTGATGACCATAGATGTTAATTCCCATAGTGCTCAGAGCCATTTGAACCACTTTTTTGCATCTCCATCTCTCCTTAGCACTGGTCCAAAATTTTCCTTGTATGTCGGCTACCGTTTTTCCCTGGTTTCTCATTACCACTGAGGGGAAATTTATGAGCATAACTAATTACCGACGTCGGGCATCATCTCAAGAGGTGACGCAAATGGGTTCCCACTACGTATGTAAGGTCTAATGGGCATTTTTTTTTCTAAAACAAAAATGGTCTAGTGGCAAAGCGTGCGCTTCGTGATCCAAACCACAACTTTTTCACTATGGTTTTTAACTGAGCGTTCACTTCTCATAGATACTGGAGCGGCCACGAAAGACATGTGGTTCGGATTCCACGCTACACTGCAGGTCTCCATTTTCCGATTAGGTAACTGTGGAAGGTTAGGGACACGTAAGAAGTGCAGTGGAGTCCAGTTGAAAGACCTGCAAGCGGCCTACCCGGCACACCAGGCAGGATTCTCTTTTTCTCGTGCTTGTCAGCTTGTCTGATCCGGTGAAAACGTGGCTTAAACTATACAAAGATTTTTTTGAATAACTTCATATCGACAGTTCATTTCTTGTACATGTAATTCTGATAAAACTGGCTAGCAGAGAAAAAAAATCATGGCAGTGTTTGATGTCACAGACGACTTCCATCAATGAGGACTTGTAAATTGTTGAAGTGAAATGTGTCTTGCAGTACTACGTTTTGTAACAATTCCTGTAGGCCATTCCCTATAATAATGTTTGAATGTTGTACATTTGACTATCAGTGAAACAGTTCTTTGTTCATTCCCTGTAGTGTCTGTTGAATGACAAAAACAAAATTTTTTATTGCACCACGCACACTGAAAAAAGGAAAAATTAATGCAATCAGGCACTTCGCAGTAATCACTAGTTTTATTTAAACAGAGCTGAAATGGAGTCAGAAGCGGTCCAGGCCGTTGTTCTGCATATTGCGCTGCATACCAGGCATATTTGATCAAATTCGTAAAGCGTGGCGATGAAAATTGGTAATTCACAAATGACTGGAGCTTAAGAATACTGTTCCGCTGATAAACCTGAAATGCGAGAGCGGTATCAGAAATTATGTAGTCTGATAATTTCCTGAAAAATGCTTTCCACTGTCGAAAAAATTCTTCATCGAGTCGTTGAATCGCAGTAGTAGTTCCAGGCGGAATCCACATTACATCTACAGATTTTTCGTCGTTCTCCACAAAAACAGAGGCGTCGTTATGTCCAGACCATAAACCCAACAAAATCAATGAATTAGTTTCTGCAGGTGGTAGGATGACGTTTCGAACGAAATGTTGAAAATAATTCTTTCCCATTTTTTTCAGATTTTGATACGTCGATTACAAAAGATTTTTGCAACTGAAAGCCCATTTTTTCATTTTTGGTCCTAATTTGCCTTGCGGTTCCTGAAGAGAGATATACAGCTGCGGAAACAGTAAACCTCTCATACTTATCACTGGCATTATCGTATATGAACGTGTCATTGCATTCATTGATTGGGCAACCGACTTCGTCTTTTTTTTTTTTTCATCTCGAAATGATAAAGTGCAGTGTGCATGCAGTTCTTTCACGAAACCTGATTCATCAGCGTTATAAACAGCAGTTGAGGGGATAATAGCAGCTTTCGTCTTTACGTCAGCTATGAATTTCTTTATAACACTGTCTATCACAGTAGCTGCTCTACACGTTTACGTGACGTAAATTTGGTAGTTTTGCGACTTCCTGTTGTGTACGATTTCTTGAACCAGCGTAGCCAGTTCGACGAAGCCTGGAAATTAGCAATGCTCATACCAGATGCAATTCGGAGGGCCCAGTCCCGTAGATCTCCATCGGTAACGGTGCATAGCCTCTCACGGGCAGTTTCTCATGGTTTCGGGTTTCCGTTTGGCGCACATTTCTTACCTCATGTATTTCACTCTACCATTTGTACAGTTCACGCTCCGATATTACGAAACCAAAACGCCTTTGCACACTGCGTTACTTCAAGCGTTTCTCCCTTCTTCGTTTAACCAATATTTCACTGCCTTTTCTTTGTCGCTGAAAGCTGTTGCAGTACATTTTTTTGTCTGGCTTGGAAAGTATTCTTCAGAACTGTTACTGGCACAACTGACGTCGTCCGAACCACAATTCATGGAATCGTCACAGTTATTTCCTATTTCTTCTAACGTATCCACAATTTCAAACTAAATGTCGATATCATTCGAGTGAATGTCAAGGAAATCAACTAACAAATGACACATATGCACGTTCTCAGAAGTAGTAAGTAATTTCGGCTGGAAATATTTGGTTCAAATGGCTCTGAGCACTATGGGACTTAACGTCTGAGGTCATCAGTCCCCTAGAACTTAGAACTACTTAAACCTAACTAACCTAAGGACATCACACACATCCATGCCCGAGGCAGGATTCGAACCTGCGACCGTAGCGGTCGCGCGGTTCCAGACTGTAGCGCCTAGATCCGCTCGGCCACCCAGGCCGGCTGGAAATATTTCATCATTGCTAAATTGGGAACGTCAATTGGATTCCACATTACTGTGAAACTCGAAGGAAGAAAAGGTACTATGAGCAGGCATACCTTATGAAAGCACAGTAAATATTAATTCGGCTTTATCTGTTGGTTCAAATGGCTCTGAGCACTATGGGTCTTAACATCTGAGGTCATCAGTCTCCTAGAACTTAGAACTGCTTAAACCTAATTAACCTAAGGACATCATACACGCCCATGCCCGAGGCAGGATTCGAACCTGCGACCTCAGTCAACGTCTGTCTTCAGTAGTTCTGGGAACTGGGGTGATGAAAATCTTTTTTTGATATGTGTACTTTTGGCTCAATATTTTTGAAATGTATCTGAAATAGCTGTTTTTGGCTAACATACTTTTGCCGGGAATTGTGAGAAAGGAAATCAAGTCTTTCAGAGACATCGAAAATCTACATTTACTTTCCAAATGTGTAACGTTGTTCACTTATTGCGTATCGTGATATCTGTTATCTGGAATCATTCTACGTTATGCTAGAGAACGTTCCAAATATAAAGTAATTCTGCAAATGCCAATGTTGCTTTTTTCTCTTTCTCTTTTAGACTGATTATCACTATACGGCCTAACTGTTAAATATTCAGTGTTTTCACACTTATTTCAAGTTGAGCCGCCTTGTTGATGTATAGTAGACGTCCTGAAATCTGATGACTTGGTGCACCGGTAATGAAGGAATGTTAGAGCGAGGTCATTAGAGACCGAGCACAAGCTTGGATTATGAACGAACGGAAAAGGGAATAAGTGCCCTTTTCAAAAGAAACCTCTCGGCATTCCTAGGAGCGATATCATCGACGTTTCAATCTAGAAACAAACAGGGCCGTATTCTCAAAAGTTAGTATTTAATTGCCAGTAACTTTCTTTGACAATAGTTTTGGACTGACCCACCACTTGCACGAGAGCTTGCGGAAAAGTAACACATATGAATTTCTCATGTGAAAACTCTTCCAGCTATTTAAATAAAGCAAACGTTATTAACATTTTACATTATCATTCTTATTCTTTAAGTCTACATAGCTGTCCACAGCTCGTCGTCTACTGGCTACCATTGCTGCCTCTGGATCACCGGGTCCCGGGTTCGACTTCCATCCGGGTTGGGGATTTTCTCTGGCCGGGGACTGGGTGTTTGTATTGTCCTCATCATTTCATCACCATCACCCTTTGTGAGAGTGACTAGTTTGGATTGTGAAAAGAAAATGGACTGTGTAAAAACTGGAACTTTGTACAGGCGCTGATGACCGCGCAGTTGAGCGCCCCACAAACCTAACGTTACCATCATCATCATCATCATCTACATAGCTGCAGCCACATGCCGCTAGAGGGCACCGAATTGTACCGTGCAACATGGCGGTGTGTAACGTTACTATGTCGGTGGTGAGAAACAGCGTGCTGTAATCGAATTTCGAATTCGAAGAGTTCGTCCACACGAGGAGCACTCTCTTCTTCAGCATGATAATGCCAGACCGCACAAGAGCGCTGGAACATCTACAACAATCCAGTGCCTTGGGTTGACTGTCATCGATTATCCTCCATACAGCCCCGATTGGTGCCATCCGATTTTCGTCTGTTTCCAAAACTTAAAGAGCACCTTCGAGAACTTCACTTTGACAGAGATCAGAAGGTGCAAGCAGAGGTGAAACTGTGGCTCCGTCAACAAAGTCAAATATTGTGCAGTAACGGTATCAACAAACTGTCTCTCGTTGGGAGAAATGTGTTCGTCACTAGGTTGACTATGTTGAGAAATAAATAAGACATAAAGAATAAAGATGTAGATGTTAATAATGTTTGTTTTATTGAAAAAGCTTTAAGAGTTTTCGCATAAAAAACTGTGAGTGACTTTTCAGCACGCTCTGGTAGTATCAGACCTGAGTGCAATCTGTTTCACTCGTTGTCTTTGAATGGTACGTGGTACAACCATTTCCCCTGTCTTTTAAAAGAGATTAAGGAATAACATAATGAATCACATTAAAATTAGTTTCTACACCGCTATAGCGGCTGTATTAACATACGTAAACACGGCAGAGAGAAACCAAAGTGGTGCACCACCGTGTTAGGTTCTCACACTCTTGCAAATTCCCCAAATTCGACACGATTTATAACAGACAGGCTGCATGATGTGAGAACGATGTTCACCCGTCGAAAATAATAATTTTCGATAAACACTCATAGGACACTGCAACACTGATTAGGCTACTATGAATTTTCAGCAGTTGTGGCAGCACAAGTTGGCTCGCATGAAACAAAATTACCGTAAATCCATGTCACTACAAGTAGCAGGCATTAGTGAGCACGAAAAACAAAATGTTGTATACCGGCTTTAAACAGGCAGCAAGTGAAACTGGTTTGAAATTAAAAATAGAGATCACATCAGTATCTGCATTAATCTCGTGCTTTGCATAAAATGCGACTAAAGTGGTCACTTTTCACAGTTACAGCCTTCGATCCCGTGAGGAGTTACATCTGTAGCAAGTAGGGAATGCAAACGCTTAAGTAAATTAGAACCAATTCTACGGCTGAGAGCTCTGTGACCAGAAGCGATGCCAGCTCATGCGGACCACGGTCTGATATTCAAGCTCTGTGATTGGTTAACCGTACAACGTCTATAAAAATTTTGCGACAGCTATACTTATATTCGAGACTCAGCTGGTTTTGATGGCCACACGATCGTCATCAGATGGATCACATTGTTTAACAGTTACAACCGCTTTATTAGTACTCATGTTTTTGGCTAGTGGAAAGCGTTGCATGTGCTTGCCACTACTGCATTTAAAGATCTGAGACAAAAAGTTATCGATATTCGGATGATTGTGTCGCTTCGAAAAGCTTAGTGGAGCGAATGAGAATCTGTCAAAGTATTGATTTTTTTGGCACTTGGTAAATATATGGCTGTTTACTTAATTTAAATTACCAAACGCTTAATTAATTATAGACAAACAGTTTTACCTCAGTCTGCACAGTTACTGTGGCACGGGGCGCTAAATTTTTTGCAGCGAGCTTCTAAACTCAGCGTTGCAGTGACGGTAGCAGGAAAATAAACTAGAAACAACCAGTGCCTTAGCAATATAATTACTAATATTGTACGGTGAATTTGTGAATTAACGTATATGTAAAGGTAGAAAAATTTTGATTTATAAGTGAAAAGCACAAAAGTGTAGTTTTGTACAGTGTGCTTTTCATTTATAAATATGTTATGATACAAGTAGAAACAGAAAAATCACATAACATAATCAAATATCGATATTATTTGTGGAATAACACGTCTTTTAAAGCTACTGAATACTTAAATTGTCTACATGATGTATGTATCAGAATTATTAATTTGTTTGTTTCTTTTGTTACAAGTGAGTTGAATAAACGCCTTTTCCTCGTTTTCTCGGTCAGCAAGAGAAAGCTAAGTCCAAAAATAACTCAATTTGTAGGAGTAAAATAATGTACAACTGAGTTTAGAAACATTCCTTTCTTTCACTCACTCACTCACTCTCTCTCTCTCTCTCTCTCTCTCTCTCTCTCTCTCTCTCTTTCTTTCTTTCTTTTGTCCAGCGGAAGAATCTACAACACGTATTAGGAACGGAAAGCGCTTGTTCTCTCTCTAAATATTTTGATAATATTACGCAAAAGTAACTGAGCACACATGCTACAGTATTAAATACATCTTGAAAATAATTAGGTATTTACATTGAAAACTAATTTATTGTCCGGGCATCACTACTTCACCCACAAAGTTGTTACATAAAAAATTGTAATGACTTGACTTTATACTGTGGGAGATAGATTCGTTAATGTCCAAAAGCATAACGGAAAAAACAGTGATCATGCAGCTTTACACATGATAGTTTATTCCAAACAGATATTCAAAACGTCTTAAACAAATAATACTTTCGGAAATACTCATAGCCACAAATTGAGAGGCTGATTACTGCCAGGCATCACACAATTTTCATAACTTTACGACACTCGTTGCGTGGAAAGGAGAGGGACCGTGCTTGCTAATAATGCCTGAGGACAACGACAACACAGGTGTCCTACAAGTTTCAACTATTGCAGGCTATTATTCAAGTTAGTGAAATAAATGCCTCTAGGTAATGCCTGTGTAAGCTTATAATTTTTCGCTTAACAGTCTAACGATGTTGTAGCTGTGCGGATGACGAAGAATGTAGCCGACGACAATGCTGAGCTGTCGGTGTTGCTACTGGTTGAGAACCTCGATTCGTCTCCAGAGCCACGGATAATTATGGGACAGGCACTTGTTTGAGTTGCAGCTTCCCCGCCTGTCCACTGCTACCATGCTCTCATTACTCGCGGGTTAACGACTTTGGAGTGCATACACTAGCGCGATCATAACTGCAGGCTGTGTCCGCGGGAGCGCCCAACACACACTTCCGCACTCTTTCATGACTCAGGCTGCTCTGCCTCCTCTCTGCTCACAATGCGACAGGAGTCTCCATGCGCAAAAATGTACAACAGCACAGCTACTGTCATTTCGTCGTTGCTATCGATACATTTAAATAAAGTTCCCTTGGCTATTACCCAGCAATTTACAATATTTTCATTATAATTAAAGTCAATTATACACAGTCAGAAATAAATACACTATTACATCGATTATACTGGGTGATCAAAAAGTCAGTATAAATTTGAAAACTTAATAAACCACGGAATAATGTAGATAGAGAGGTGAAAATTGACACACATGCTTGGAATGACATGGGGTTTTATTAGAACAAAAAAACTAAGTTCACAAAATGTCCGACAGATCTCTTGCGCGCGTCGTTTGGTGATGATCGTGTGCTCAGCCGCCACTTTCGTCATGCTTGGCCTCCCAGGGCCCAGACCTCAGTCTGTGCGATTATTGGCTTTGGGGTTACCTGAAGTCGCAAGTGTATCGTGATCGACCGACATGTCTAGGGATGCTGAAAGACAACATCCGACGCCAATGCTTCACCATGACTCCGGACATGCTTTACAGTGCTGTTCACAACATTATTCCTCGACTACAGCTATTGTTGAGGAATTAATAGTGGACATATTGAGCATTTCCTGTAAAGAACATCATGTTTGCTTTGTCTTACATTGTTATGCTAATTATTGCTATTCTGATCAGATGAAGCGCCATCTGTCGGACATTTTTTGAACTTCTGTAATTTTTTTTTTTTTTTTGTTCTAATGAAAACTCATGTCATTCCAAGCATGTGTGTCAATTTGTACCTCTCTATCTACATTATTCCGTGATTTATTCAGTTTTCAAATTTATACTTACTTTTTGATCACCCGGTATATTAAATATAGTTCCTGAACTACAGCTTACAGATTCAGAATCAGAAGTATAGTAAAAGTTACCAACGGATATTAAACGGCGAAAAATTTTGGATAGTGCAAAAGGTGTTTTATCTGCGTTTTCGGTGTTGCAGGCAGACTCGTTGTAACAACGTAACTTTCTGACACAGCGCAGGGTGGTATCAGTGGGGTATAATGATCTCTCATGCAACGCTATCGATAAATTGTCTTAACTCGTTTCGTTTTCCTGATTTATTAATTCATCTCTCACTGTACTGCATGGAAACAGTCTCTGAGCTGTAAGTATTATGGTTAGCCTTCAGCTTACACACTTTAAAAATACAAAATAGGTAATAGTATCAGAATTAAAAATACCGGTAGTGAAGTAAAAAGCATTAAAA
The DNA here is from genome assembly GCF_021461385.2 of Schistocerca piceifrons. Lineage (NCBI taxonomy): Eukaryota > Metazoa > Arthropoda > Insecta > Orthoptera > Acrididae > Schistocerca > Schistocerca piceifrons. The sequence goes on from NC_060149.1 coordinate 130,449,890, forward strand.
TACAATAACGTTCGTGTCTGATTCTTGAATAATCGATGGTGGCGCTCTTCGCTAGTGAGGTTGCTCGATTATAGCGTCTCTGCTTTTGAACCCATGCTGTTGGTTGAAGCTGAACGCATCAATGGATAATCGACAGTTCTCGAGACACTTTACTGCATGTTTGATGAGACAGCGGATGATATATCAATATGAAGATTACAGGAGACTGATGATGCTGAGTGCAGCGGGGAGTTTCCAACGGGAGAGATTGGTATGGATGCAAGACGGTTGTAACGTGGTGGTGGCGGAATGGCTGCTATAAACGTGTTTCTTTCAAGGAGACCACAATTATGAAAAATGCTGTATGTTCATAAGCATTTCTGGATCAAGACGTGGGAGTCCATTGAAATTACCTTGGAATTATATTACTGGCCATTAAACTTGCTACACTAACAAGAAATGCATATGATAAACGGGTATTCATTGGACAAATATATTATACTAGAACTGACATGTGATTACATTTTCACGCAATTTGGATGCATAGATCCTGAGAAATCAGTACCCAGAACAACCACCTCTGGCCGTAATAACGGCCTTGATACGCCTGGGCATTTAGTGAAATAGAGCTTGGATGGCGAGTACAGGTACAGCTGCCCATGCAGCTTCAACACGATACCACTATTCCTCAAGAGTAGTGACTGGCGCATTGCGACGAGCCAGTTGCTCGGCCACCATTGACCAGACGTTTTCAATTGGTGAGAGCTCTGGAGAATGTGCTGGCCAGGGCAGCAGTCGAACATTTTCTGTATCTAGAAAGGCCCGTACAGGACCTGCAACATGCGGTCGTGCATTATCCTGCTGAAATGTAGGGTTTTGCAGGGGTCGAATGAAGGGTAGAGCCATGGGTTGTAACACATATGAAATGTAACGTCCACTGTTCAAAGTGCCGTCAGTGCGAACAAGTGGTGACCGAGACGTGTAACCAATGGCACCCCATACCATTACGTCGGGCGATATGCCAGTATGGCGATGACGAATACACGCTTCCAATGTGCGTTCACCGCGATGTCGCCAAACACGGATGCGACCATCATGATGCTGTAAACAGAACCTGGATTCATCCGAAAAAATGACGTTTTGCCATTCGTGCACCCAGCTTCGTCTTTGAGTACACCATCGCAGGCGCTCCTGTCTGTGATGCAGCGTCAAGGGTAACCGCAGCCATGGTCTCCGAACTGATAGTCCATGCTGCTGCAAACGTCGTGAACTGTTCGTGCAGATGGTTGTTGTCTTGTATGAGAGAGCGTCAGAAAACTGAAAACACGAATTCGGAGAATTTGTTCACTCATGGAACAGCCTCTCCCTCAGCATAACAATGCCAGACCACACATGAGTGCTGCGACATCTGCAAGAAACCAACTTCTCGGTTTCACTGTCATCGATCATCTCCCTTACAGCTCCGACTTGGTCCCATTCGATTTTCATCTGCTTCCGAAACTTAAAGAACACCTTCTGGGGCTTCACTTTGATAGTTACAAAGCGGTACAAGCAGAGGAGAGGTTGTGGCTCCGTCAACAAAGTCAAACATTCTCCAGTCATGGAACCGGCCGCTGTGGCCCAGCGGCTCTAGGCGCTTCAGTCTGGGACCGCGCGACCTCTACGGTCGCAGGTTCGGATCCTGCCTTGGGGATGTATGTGTGTGATGTCCTTAGGTTAGTTAGGTTTAAGTAGTTCTTAGTTCTAGGGGACAGATGACCTCCGATGTTAAGTCCCATAGCGCTCAGAGCCATTTGAACCATTTTTTTCCAGTGACGGTATCAATAAATTGATCTCTCGTTGTGTGAAATGCGTTCGTCGCCAGGGTGTCTATGTTGAGAAATAAATATGCAGACATGAAGAATAAATATGTAAATTGTTAATAAAGTTTGTTTTATTTAAAAAACTAAGAGTTTTCACATAAAAAATTCGGAGACATTACATTTCAGCACGCCACCGTGCTAGCAATGTTATACTATATTTCTTTAGCTCACCGCAACTCACGATATATGTTGCACTTCTTACTGCACATTGAATACATACTGTACCAAAATCAGGAATTAGTTTGAGTAACTGATATTCATTCTGTGTTTAAAGTTTACAGATTTCTGTGGTCATAAAATATCCTGTTGCAGTTAACTAAAGCTGGGATGTATATTAATTATAAATGTAAAAACATCTCTGAAAGTAAATTCCTTTACGCCGAATTTTGCATGTATTTACATCAGGGATTTAATTATGATTTATCCAGACCACACAGTTTTTAACAGTAGATTCTCGTGTTCAAAAATAATGAAATTAAAAATATTTAATCTTTAATAAACATTTCTGGCACTGCGATAAAGATTTGCTCAGATGATTATGTACTTCCTGGAGCTAGCTTGCTTTTTATGCTGGAAAATTCTCGCAGTTTCACTGCAGTTGTATTGTGACGTCTCCAGGATAACGTATTCCGGCAGGTAATTTGCGTAGAGTGATATCAGACATCTGACAGTTAACTGGCAGTTGATAGGCAGTTCTCGCTGAGATATAAGATTAATCTGCTGCTATTTGACGAGCATCAATGAGTCTGTGTGCTCGAATTTCTTATCTACTACAACAAACTGTTAAGTCATTTTTACGTTACTTCAATGCCATTATGCGTTTCGAAGTTTTGGGCCTTAATTTTCAGACAGCGAGTATTGTTAGGTTATGTGTAGTGTTTTAGTAACGAATGAATTTCTTCATTCAGGCCCTGCCTAGTTCTTCACTAATACTGTCTCGTTTGTTCTCGGATTCTTGCGTTTTTGTCAGTTTCTAACACCAATGAAAACTATTCGCACAACACTTATAGTGAAATCATATAGTGCTATAATATAAATGCTACTGGTAGCAGTTAATAATGACACAAAAAAGCACTCCGTCTTCAGGCCACGAGTGGCCTACCGGGCCATCCGACCGCCGTGTCGTCCTCAGAAGAGGATGCGGATTGGAGGGGCGTGGGGTCAGCACACCGCTCTCCCGGTCGTTATGATCGTATTCTTGACCGAAGCCGCTACTATTCGGTCGTGTAGCTCCTCAATTGGCATCTCGAGGCTGAGTGCACCCCAAAAAATGGCAACAGCGCATGGCGGCTGGATGGTCACCCATCCAAGAGCGGCCACGCCCGGTAGCGCTTAACTTCGGTGATCTCGCGGGAACCGGTGTATTCAATGCGGCAAGGCCGTTGCCTAATAATGACATAATATGAAATGTATTTTTCGATGCGTGGTCTCTTAGCCCTTGAACAAGTAACTCATAACGAAATAAAATTACGTGTGCCAAAATGTCAAAATTTGAGGGCAGTAAGGCTTTAACGGCAGTGTCATAAAAACGGACACTAATGGGAGAACTTTTTTCGCACTTTAGAGATTTGTATCATACAAATCAGCTTAAGTAACTCCTAGGGAGGTGGCCCAAATGTTACTTCAAATACACAACTGAGATGGGGTGGAATTGGCAACGACTGGAGCGAAGCTGTTTCGGCACAGCTTTCAGGTACACAAAATTCCAGATGATAGAAAGATCGGTGAGCATTGCGAGGGCGGCAACATTCAGACTAAGAACAAAACAATGACACACCACGAAAGAATTATCGGAATGGGACAGAAATCGGTACATGTGATGTTCATGTACAGACAAACAGGTTGGTATTCCACAGCTGTCCGGAGTGTCTCCAGACAAGTCTTCAGTCTGTAATCACATTGACTAGAGTAGAATTGTCTTCAGTGATGAGTCCCGCTACAAAATGAGCCCTGATGACCAGCGAAGAAGTATCTGGAGAAGCCAATGACAGTGATGGGTTACCAACCTGAATGTCGCTCGCCATAGGCCCGGCAAACCTGGAGTAATACTCTGGGGTGCCATTTCTTTTCATAACAAGACCCCTTTGTTTGTCATCCGCGGCACGCTTGAAGCATTCTGGGCTTACATTTCAGCAGGATAATGCCCGGCCGCGCAGGGCGAGTGTTTCTGCTGCTTGTCTCCGTGCTTACCAAACCATACCTCGGCCAGCACGGTCGCCGGATCTCTCTCCATTTGAGAACGTTTCGAGCATTCAGGGTAGGGCCCTCCAACCAGCTCGGGACTTTGACGATCATTGGACAGAATGTGGGACGATATCTCTCAGGAGGATATCCAGTAACTCTATCAATCAATTAATTCCAAGCCGAATAATGCTTGCATCAGGGCGAGAGATGGACCAGTGCGTAACCGACTTGTTCAATTTGTGATGCTATTTCTCTTGAATAAATCAACAAATTTTTGTGAAATTTTAATCATTTGTTTGTCTCCACATGTACGAGTGTCATTCCAAAAGAAATGTACACTATTTTTGTAAAAATACAGTTTTCATTCTGCATGTGTGAAAGTTTTACGGTGTGTAGATACATCCTTCCCGCTTGTTTTCAAACTTAGTTCAACCTGTTCCCGTGAGCGGCGCCATCACAGCATGTCTTCAAGATGGCTGATACACTTGACGTTCGTCAGAAACAACGTGCTGTCATAGAATTCCTGTGCTGTGAAAAACGAGACAGTGGGAAAGATCCACAAGAGGTTGAAAAAGGTGTATAGAGATGCTGCTGTCGATCGCAGTACAGTTAGTCGGTGGGCAAGCAGGTTACGTGATGAAAGCTGGCACGGCAATATTGAGGATTGTCCTCGCAGCGGCAGGCCTCGTACTGCACACACCTCAGACAATGTGCAGAGAGTTAACGAATTGGTGACTGCTGACAGACGCATCACAGAGAAAGAATTGTCACGCTACGTTGGGATAGAGGAAGGAAGTGTTTGCAGAATACTGGAAGTGTTGGCGTTAAAAAAGGTTTGTGCCAGGTGGGTTCCCAGGATGTTGACAATGGCACACAAAGAAACAGGAAAAACGGTATGCAGCGAACTTTTGGAACAGTACGAGAATGGTGGAGATGAATTTCTTGGAAGAATTGTGACAGGTGATGAAACATGCCTCCATCATTTTTCACCAGAGACGAAGACGCAATCAATGAAGTGGCATCACGCAAATTCACCCAAAAAAAATTCAAAACCACACCTTCTGCTGGAAAAGTTACGGCTACGGTGTTTTTCGATTCCGAAGGACTTTTGCTTGTGGACATCATGCCAAGTGAAACCGCCATAAATTCTGATGCATATGTGACGACACTGAAGAAACTTCAAGCTCGACTGAGTCGTGTTCGACCATATCGGCAAAACAGGGTGTTTTGATGTTGCACGACAATGTATGGCCACATGTCAGTCAAAAAACCACGGAAGCGATCAAAAAACTCGGATGGACAACACTGAAACACCCGCCTTTCAGTCCTGACCTGGCTCCGTGTGACTATCATGTCTTTGGGAAACTGAAAGACTCTCTTCGTGGAACAAGGATTGAAGATGATGACTCCCTTGTGCACGCTGCCAAACAGTGGCTCCAACAGGTTGGTCCAGAATTTTACCGTGCGTTTATATAGACGCTGGCTCCAAGATGGCGTAAGGCAGTTGAGAGGGATGGAAATTATGTGGAGAAATGAAAATATTGTTCCTAAAGGATGTATCTACACACTGTAAAACTTTCAAACACGTGGAATAAAAAATGGATTTAAAAAAAAAAATAGTGTGCATTTCGTTTGGAGTGACCCTCGTACGTCACATGTACCGATTTCCGTCTCATTCAGGTAATTCCTTGGTGGTGTGTTTTTACTTTTTATTGTCTTAGAGTGTATTTACTGGAAGGTAACATGCGAAGTGATTTACTGGTATCGGAAGGTAAATAACGACATTTCGTAAGTGGTTGTGGAATGAACGAACCGTTTTGTGCTGATGCTGGAGTGAGAAAAAGTTATGGTATTTTCTACAGCTGTGAAATTGCTTCAGAGTGCCATGGAATATGCGTAACAGCTACTGCTGTGAAGGAGATACCGCTGCGAGGGCATTGTCCCGAGGCTAAAAATGTCACAAAGGACTGCGGCGTTGGATTCTTGTCGGTAATTACTAAACGCGGGGGCTTCGGGGAATGGTTGCATCCTTCCTTCTCCTGCGATCAGAAGCTTGGAATATTTTATCGTCTGCAGCTGACTTCAGTTATGAAAATTGTCCATTTAAAATGCTACAGGAAAAGAAACTCAAGTACGTGCGCTGTCGGTACGAGTAATTATAGAAAGCTCGTTTGATGAGTTATGTTATGATTGTTGAAGTTACCACACAAATAATGATAAATGAATGCATCTGTTGCCAGTCTTTCGGAATAGTCATATATTTTCCTCAATGACGTTCTCTGCAGGCTGTTTTCCACGAATGTTATTTGGAGAAAGGAAGATTGGGTTTAACGCCCCGTAGACATCGCGGTCATTAGACGCGGAGTACAAGCTCGGATGGTGTCAAAGATGGGAAGGAAATCGGCCGTGCCCTTTCAAAGGAACAATCCCATCATCTGATCCATAGCAATTTAGGGAAATCACGGGAAACCTAAATCTGGATGGCCGGACGCTGGTCTGAACCGTCGTCCCACAAAATTCAAATGTGTGTGAAATCTTATGGGACTTAACTGCTAAGGTCATCAGTCCCTAAGCTTACACACTACTTAACCTAAATTATCGTAAGGACAAACACACACACCCATGCCCGAGGGAGGACTCTAACCTCCGCCAGGACCAGCCGCACAGTCCATGACTGCAGCGCCTTAGTGTCGTCCTACAGAATGCGTGTCCAGTGTGCTAACCACTGAATGTTATTTGAGCAAGCTGCCCAATAGCGGCTTATCTGTCATTTTCCATCAGCTATGAAGGCTACGCCACTTTATTTCCTTAAAGAGAAGACATCACTTGAAGTTTAACTTAAATCAATGTACAGCTCTGTCGCTAGGTTTTGTACCTTCTGGAGAACGTTGACGAAGAGAAATAACTACATGACACAGGTGTTATTATATTATGACAGCCCTTTAGGTACATAAAAAGAGTGGCATAAGTGGAAGATTTATGTGAATCACTTACATTCAGATTCAAAAAGCGAAATACATGCCCTGCGTCAATAAACCTCATTTGATTTGAGATGTACACCGCAGAGTGATGCCATTTTCTGAGTAACATTCATGTAAATAATTATGTCCATATGCATCAGTGGCATCAGCATCTTATTTCCACACTTTTCGTTAAACAAAAACTGGGCCTGCCAAGGGAGTAGTTAAACATTTTGGCAGACATGGGAATATAACGATTACTCATCACGAAGTTATTTTGATCATGGCGTGGTTCACCCAAAACATATACATCCTTCTTTAAGCTTGCCGTATTACACATAAACCTCACGCGATATAAGACACATTTAACATAATCATTTACAGGGTGTGGAGTCGCCTCATGATATACAAAAACGGTTACCGGATTTTTTAGCAACTTAAACCCATCTACATCCGTAATTCTATTATTTTAATTATCAGAATATACTTTGAGGAGGTGTTCTGCGAACTCAGTCATTATCTCTTCTTTCCCATCCGTAAGATTACACGTCTATACTGAAAGGCTTATCAGGAAAATGAGTATTTTCAACCCAAGAGCAAACAAGACTAGTAAGTGCCGCTTTGCTGTACCAGAAATTCACATTGTAGTGAAGGCAAGTGTTTTTTCTTTTCCATTGCTAGGTTCTCGCGGATGGGAATATTTGGATTTTTTTCTGTATTACATGCCTTCTATCCATTATTCACTCAGACTTAAGTTGCTTTCTTTAGCACTTCCCAGTCAGTTATGAGTCCGTGATCGAAGAGAATAACAGAGGTGTTTGCATTCATTCCTCCCCCCCCCCCCCCCCCCCCAAAGAAGCACACACTGAATCAGCATTCGGGAGACATATTGTTTGGATAATGGACTCCCATTATGGGAATATCGACCCTCATGGCCCCATGTCATACTTCTTTGGGATTTCCAAGCTTCCCTTAAATCACACAGAATGAATACAACGATATTTAGTATTTAAACCATTTGAACTACTGGTGAAAACATTTTCTGTTCAAGAATAATGTCTCGAACATTTTCTCCATGATAAGATGTATTTACGTAGACGTCTTTCGCAGTTCTTACCAAAATGTCACTGTCTAGTTTCACAGTCCACAAGCCAAAGTTCGGTCCCTAGTGGAGGGCTCTTCTGGTACCACTATATTTTCCAGCCTTTCTTTTCCCAATCGCTAAGAGTGCGCGTGAAGAATGTCGGTAAGCCTTAGTCTGAAGTCAAATTTCTCTGATTTTGCCTTCCGTCATAGTTACTTTTAGAGATATACATGGAAGGAAATAATATACTGCCCGACTCTGCTTGGGATATGCGTTCTTGCAATTTTAACAGTAAACCCTTCTTCTAGTCAAGTTGTGCCACAAGCTCCTCTTCTCCCCAATTCTATTCAATACCTCCTCATTAGTTATGTGACCTACCCATCTAATCTTCAGCATTCTTCTGTAGCACCACATTTCGAAAGCTTCTATTCTCTTCTTGTCCAAACCATTTATCGTCCACGTTTCACTTCCATACGTGGCTACACTCCATACAAATACTTTCAGAAACGACTTCCTGACATTTAAATCTATACTCGATGTTAACAAACTTTTCTTCTTTAGAACGCTTCCCTTGCCACTGCCATTCTACATTTTATATCCTCTCTACTTCGACCATCATCAGTTATTTTGCTCCCCAAATAGCAAAACTCCTTTACTACTTTAAGTGTCTCATTTCCTAATCTAATTCCCTCAGCGTCACCCGAGTTAATTTGACTACATTCCATTATCCTCGTTTTTCTTAGTATTTTATGCTTCTAAAAATTGTTTCTTAGGAAATAGTAATAGAACAAGGAGAAAACTGTAATTTACTAACATATCTGGAAACATATAGTAACATATTTATCATTTACGTAAAAGCAACATTTATTACAGTCCATTTAGGATGCTTCGTAAATATAAGAAAGCGAAACGCTTCTGCCATAGAAAAAAATGGAGCCATTTATATAGTTGCATAGACGGGCTACACGGTGATGGTATTGACAGTAATAATAATAATAATAATAATAATAACAATAATAATAACATAGAAGCTACTAAAGCACGACAGAAAACATTAGAATAACGAAACTGCACTGTTTTTAATGTACGTTTTCATGAAGCTGATATAGAGAAATTAAAGGAAACTGTATTGCGTTTTTTCACTCGTTCCATGAAAGGATGGGCCAGAAAAGTGTTAGTGTAGTAGTGCTTCGGATGTGATACAGAATTAGTCTTTTAAAAAATGCATTAAAGTACTTTTTAGGCTACATTCCTATATACTTCAAAGCAAGAAAGAGTGTATCAGTCGCAGCACATAGAGAGTTCTCGAAGCTCGACAGGTAAATGTATCCCTCGGTGGACACTGTATTACTTTGGAGTACTTTTACTCACGCAACTGCAGAATAGTGGGATGTAGTTATTTGACGAGTGCCGCATTGAGAGACTTTGTGACAAAAGGTAGCTCCGGGCACCACCGCGGGCTGTTCACCTGAGTGTTGCAGACGGAAGAAGCGCCATCAAAGCATTAACGCGCATTTTGCAGTTGCTGTAATTGCACTAGTGCGATTCCCCCTTCCATCTTCTTCATTCAACGCAGCGCCGTAATTAAATTATAGCCGTCCTAACTCAATACGCTAATGACCTTTCCGGCTGGGATGTTGATTGCTGCTAGTCAAAAAAAGTCAAGCTACATGCGCTTTTACTTTTCGATGCGAAACTTAATTTCTGGGGCAGGATTTAACAGAGAAATATTAATACGAGTGTTCGTTACACAATTGGCACAGTGAATAGCAGAACGTCTGAACACTCTCGACTTTTTTTTCTTTTTTTGTGATGGAGTCAAAAGAGTAATAAACGTGTTATCCAATGCAGGTACGCAGCAAAGCTCCTTGCCACTTGCTGAAAATGGCGAAGGAGACGTGTGGTGAGCTGTTCATGGAATCCACATATTTAAGGTAGACCGAAACATCACTAATAATCTTCCTGACATTTTTGGATTGTCAGTACAAGTCTGATAATTTCCTGTCATGGACATTATTTCACGTAACTTTAACGTCGAATCGATCTACTGTTCGCTATTATACCGTTAAAGTAAATACAGTAGGGTCTAGTGAAAATAATATGCACAACAGAAAAGGGATTTTTCATGACCAGAGAACGGACGAATAAGAGCTTAAACAGGTATTAATGAAGTACTATGAATATTTGTTGCAGTCTGTTCGGTTCAGTACGGATTTGATGGTGACGATTCGTGTTTAGAGTAGATCTGCGTTATAAACAAAAGGAATGTAATGTAAACTGTTAACTCATCCTTGCAAATCTCTCATATATAAAAAAAGTCGCCCATTTTGGTCTCAGAAATTACTGATAGTGTTTATCAAAACAATGATGCCATAAAGGATTTTCCCTCACTCGGAGCAAAGTTTTACATTGACCTCCGTCATTATCTTGACTTTACGTCTCATCAACATCAAGGTCATCAGTGATGAACAATTGTTCAGCTGCACAGAGTTGAATAAAGAAATCTGTCGTCATTTTGTTCAAGAAACCAGCCTGTCGCACACCTAAAGTGACTTAAGGAAACCACGGTGAACCAGCATAGTCGGATGGGGACTGGGCTACAACTACTACTAAACTATAGGATAGCTATCAGGTAATACACAATTTCTATCCCCACTCCGTTTTTCTTCTTCGTCTTGTTCTTCTTTTTTATTTTAACGTCGGAACAGGCAGGACAGTTTGCGGCTAGTGTTTACCACAAAAAACTAAACTCGTATTCAGTGGTTTGAAAAACATACTTTGACAGAGTTGAATGAGGTACTATATCGATAGTACATCCAAAATAATTCGTGAGGTCTACAGAAAAACTTAGTAAGAATAACCGAACCAGGGATGTAAACCATAATCTTTACCAATACAAACCATGTAAGTTTCCGTGACTATTTCCAGTCCGCGAGAAACAGTATTTGTGACGCTTAAACTATCATCCCAGTTAACTCACCTTTTTGTAAAAGCCACCTCTAATTAACGCCTTCGATACAAGGAAATAAACAGTGTGATGTATCTTATTAACTTCCGCCAACCGTTTCCTTTTGTAATTGTTATGGTGCATTTATGGTTAGAGACTGCTATATGAGTGATGTTCACCAAGTTATTGCGCCAATAAACAGCAAATCTGCTAAACAACTACCAGATAATACTTTCTTCACTTACTCGATATCCCTGCCACTACTGTTGTATTGTTGTTTTAATTGTGCGGAACTCGGTTCTTACCTAACTATCAGACATCAGAACGAAATTTGTTTGTGTTGACATTAATAATACCTGGAGGTATTCAGTACAACATAATAAAAGTCACACAAAGAAAACACTCTTTTCAGTATATTTTGGAAAGAACATTACACTTTGGGAAATACTGCAAACAGCAACACGTTTTTTTTTTAAAGATGTCATTGTGTCGTTACTAGTTTCGGGCATGAGCTCACCGTCGGACTTAAATGCTGAATTCTTTGTGTGTTTTACATTTGTATTCTAAAATATAACAAAGTTTTTGTGATTACATAGTTTTAGAGTTATGTATGCTCTATGCATTGTACTTACTTCATGAAAAGGTCTCCTTCACATATTATAAAAGTCTGATTTTCTTTAACGATCCATGGTGATCAATGAACTGAACTAAATACAAGATTGTGGATACATTTGTTTACATGGCTGCTGATTTTACGTGCTAAAGAAGGTGAGGTGTGTGTGAAGAGGTACATGAACCATTTAGAAACATCCTTTTTCAATGTCAATATTACAGTAAAGGGAAAAAATCATACATTAAAAACGATATGTGGCTGGCACACACATCGTATTTAATGGAACAGTAAAAGATATTGATCAGTTTGAAATAGAGTTCAACAAACTATCAAAACACAAAATTTACTGTTGAGCATGAACTTGATAATGGGATAATTGTCTTGGCTCTAAAAATTAGTAAATACAGTGGTAAACATAAATTTGAAATACACTACAACCGATGTCACAATCAACAGCTCACCATCTCACCCCAACACTACAAACAACAGAATGGAAGATGGTTCAAATGGCTCTAAGCACTATCGGACTTAACATCAGAGGTCATTAGTCCCCTAGACCTAGAACTACTTAAACCTAACTAACCTAAGGACATCACACACATCCATGCCCGAGGCAGGATTCGAACCTGCGACCGTAGCAGCAGTGCAGTTCCGGACTGAAGCACCTAGAACTGCTCGACCACCACGGCCGGCCAGAATGGAAGAAATACTAATAGTCCACAATAATGGTTATAGCTCTGACACCATCACTAAACATTAGTGAAAAATATACATTAGTGAAACAAATACAATAACGAAGATAGCTCTGACTGCAAATCAAACAACACTTTAGCATAGACCGCTCCTCAAGACTCTGTGAAATCTGTCTGCATACCATTCACTGGTAAAGTGTCATATCAGATAGCAAACTTATTTCGTACCAAAAATATCAAAATTAATTTTTCCACAAACAATAAAATGAAAGACAAAAATTGTTCACAACTTAAATTTAAAAAATGAAGTACACCACAAGTCTGGCATTTATAAACGAACTTGTTCTGTGTGCCCCAAATTTTCCGTTGGCCAAACTGGTAGGACATTTGAAGTACGATACCTAGAACACACTCAACAACGTACATGTGTTAACTTCCGCTCCTCTCTTAGTCCAACACGGAAACACAGAGAGAAACATCAAAGAAAACTTAGAGATGTTATAGTTTGCCGAGAAAGGGGTATAGATGAATTTGGTAGAGGAATTAGAAATATACAGCCCCATTCACAGTAAGTCCAATCGTCAATTACAATTAAAAAACCAAATGTATCTCCAAAATTTTATACAACGCCCATAATTTGAAATGATAGAAGTAAAAGTTAATTGATAGGAAGGAAATTCTTCTTTGGCCATTACCAGCACCGTTCAGGTCCAAATAATTAAATGTATAGCTGTATAATATTATCTGTACTACGAGGAAGTATCTTTAGAGTAATTCCTGAAGTGTGCCCTATCTGTAGACATATCATGTTCTTTGGTACATCAAATCAGCAGCCGACGTAAAGAAATGCATCCGCTATCTTGGATGCAGTACAGCGTTTTGATCAGCATGAATCGTGATAGAAAATCAAACTTCTGTCTTAAACATCTAAAGGAGAGCTTTTCATGAAGTACAATGTATAGAGCTTATACAAGTGTAACCTTTTGCGAACTACGCAGTCACAAAAACTTTGTTATATTTTAGGACACAAATGTGAAACTTGCAACGATGTCAGCGCAATTGTCTGACGATGGGCTTAGGCTCGCAACTGTTAACAGTACGATAAAATCGTTTAAAATACTTGTAGCTAATCGCGAAATTTCCTGAAGTGTAATTTACAAAAACAGTTGCGGTGATCTCTAACCTAAATGAATAAAATAATTTTGCAAAGTATTTTCTGACCTTATAAAATACCGCTGTATTATTTAGAACTTCTTCTTCAGAGGTGAAGTATTTGTCAAATAATGGTAAGAGAACCTTTCATTTTTACGTACAGTTCAAAGGGCTTCTACAATAATGAAGACAGTGCGTAACCGGATCTGAAACAATATAAAAATGTTAAGTTCTGCATTACTGTTGTTTGGTTTGCGTAGGCATGCGTGAAAATTTGCCGGCAGAGGACATGACGTGAAACAAACAAATATTTCCAATTGAGTTAGCAGAAGGAATAGCGTGAGTTATTCAGATTTACTGAGCAAAAGTGCTTATACATTCCTGTCATTGTGCCAGCATGGGTGCGATCTTCAGTGTAATAGAGGCAGAAGAGGAACTTCAGAAAGTGAAGATCGCTAGTGAAGCATTTATTTCGATAACTGGTTTCGGTAAGGCTACGAAACCATCATCGGCTCTTATGCTCTACAGATTCACACAATCACCTCCATCTGTCCTGTGTGTCCTTTCACATCACGAATATGTACGTTAAGATTATGAAAATCATTGGATATCGGCATGTCAAATGTAAAACGAACACTATGTATAAACATAGGGATAGTGCGCCGAATACAAGTGCTTACGCTCACACTACAGCTGACTACAGACTACCAAATAAAGCATTTGCTTCGATGATCGGTTTCCATAAAACTGCGTTATCATCTGCGATCTTATGCTCTACAAATTCACATAATCTCCTCCATCTGCAGTCATTTGTGGTGTTAGCATGAGCACTTGTATTCGGTGTTCTATCTTTATGTTTGGATATATTATTTATTTATTTTATTTATTTCTAGAGCATAAGATCCGAAGATGGTATCGTAGTCTTACCGAACCGGTTATCGAAATAAATGTTTTGCTAACGATCTTGGTTTTTTGAAGTTTTTTTCCGAGTTTATAAACAAAAGTGTATTAGCCCTCAAAGCGTCTTGGCTGAAAGAAAACAAGAGCCAGCCGTTAATTGGCTACTTCTAAAAGTCGGACGGTTTCTTGCCAATTAACGCAGTTAATCTGTAGAAAGCCAGAACTTTGAGCTAAGGCAACGAGGAGCATGGAAACGGATTAGGTTACACGTGCAGAAGAAGCCTGCCTTACACAGAAACTCGCGACTTGCTGGCTGCAGGCTAGTCCCTCGCTCCAGTTGCCCGCCTTGGCCACATGTCATGACTCATAAATCACGCACAGCCACGAGCCGATTCCGCTTCACTGGCGTGCCACACTGTTTTCGATCTTTTTTCTGCAAATAAACGGAGGAAAGAGTTAATGAAACGAAATTTCTCGCACAAGCTCAGCATGCTATGCATTGGCGTACTCTGACTAAACCCCGGAAGTAACAAAATTATTTCCCAGTAGTGTGAATTAGAACCACAACTCTTTTATTGTTTAGAATTTCTTAAGCGGAGAAGACATTATTTTCAAAGAGAGTACATTATTGACCTCAAGCTTTCGGTCCTTTTACCAAGAGAGAGCTACGTCACAGATTAAGGAGAAGTCAGGATCTAGCTGACAAATCAAAAGCAAAAAGGACCGTAAGGAGAGCAATGAGAGACGCGTTCTATCACCTTGAAAGTAACATTTTGTCAGCCGATCTGAGAAAAATCCTGAGGTTTTCGTCTTATGTAAAATCAGTAAGAGGTTCGAAAATCCTTATTCATTCACTCAGTGGCCATACTGGCACCGGAACGGACGATAACAAAAAATGGCTCTGAGCACTACGGGGCTAAACTGCTGAGGTCATAAGTCTCCTAGAACTTAGAACTACTCAAACCTAACTAACCTAAGGACATCACACACATCCATGCCCGAGGCAGGATTCGAACCTGCGACCGTTACGGTCACGCGGTTCCAGACCGTAGCGCCTAGAACCGCTTGGCCACTCCGGCCGGCGGAAGATAACAGAGAGAAGACCGAAATACTGAACCCGGTTTTCCGAAATAGTATCACCGCGCAAGATCGTAACACAGTCCCTCGTTTCAGTCGTCTTACAAACGTCGAAATAGCAGATACTGAGATAGCCTATCGCGGAATGGAAATGTAACTACAATCGCTTAGCAGTGGAAGGGTATCAGGATCAGATGGTATACCTATAAGATTCTATGAAGATTATGCGAAAGTTGTACCACTTCTAGCAGCAGTTTATCGTAGATAGCAGGACCAACAAAGGGAACCTAGCGACTGGAAAAAAAGCACGGGTCATTCACGTTTTCAAGAAGGGCCGTAAGATAAATGTACATAATTACAGGTCTGTATCGTTGTCACCAATCTGTTATAGAATTATTGCCGAACGAAAATCTCCTCTATAAAAATCAAGCCCGCATCTCGTGGTCGTGCGGTAGCGTTCTCGCTTCCCACGCCCGGGTTCCCGGGTTCGATTCCCGGCGGGGTCAGGGATTTTCTCTGCCTCGTGATGGCTGGGTGTTGTGTGATGTCCTTAGGTTAGTTAGGTTTAAGTAGTTCTAAGTTCTAGGGGACTGATGACCATAGATGTTAAGTCCCATAGTGCTCCGAGCCATTTGAACCATTTTATAAAAATCAACATGGATTCCACAAGCAGAGATCTTGCGAAACTCAGCTCGCTCTGTTCCTCCATGAGATCCATAGCGCCGCTATAGACAACCACGTTCGGGTAGAAGTGTTCCTTGACGTCAGCATGACATTTGACACGATTCTGTAATACCCGTTAGTGAAACAAATACGAGCTCATCGCGTGTAGGACCAGATTTCCGACTGGATTCAAGACTTCTTTTCTGACAGAATTCAAAACGTCACCCTTATCAGGACAAAACCGACAGATGTGAAGAAAATTTCCAGAGTACGCCAAGGAAGTGTGATACGACTGTTACTGTTTACAATGTACACTGACGGAGAAAAGGAACACCAAGAAGACTTGTGCGACATAAACGAAAGTTAGTAGACGTATTTCCTACATCTGAGACATGATGGCTATTCAGATTTCGCCCCAGTCGCATAAGACGGGCTCTAGCAGCACCACGATGAGGATGCATATCAGGTTTGCTTTAAATGCACGCTGTACGGTCGTGAGCGTTTGATTCAAATGGCTCCAAGCACTATGGAACTTAACATCTAAGGTCATCAGTCCCCTAGACTTACAAGGGGAAGCCACGACGTTTGGAACGCGGATTTACTGCAAAATTCGTACACTTGTAGTACTCCATCAGGACAACAAAATGTGTAAGCAGTAGCGCGTACTTCTCAAGCGTTACTGAGAAATTCGCAAGATAATTTCGGTCGTCAAATATATACCTGGGCGTGGCCATTTTTACCATGAATCGGCGGCAGCCGAGTTCAAAAATGGTTCAAATGGCTCTGAGCACTATGGGACTTAACTTCTGTGGTCATCAGCCCCCTAGAACTTAGAACTACTTAAACCTAACTAACCTAAGGACATCACACACATCCATGCCCGAAGCAGGATTCGAACCTGCGACCGTAGCGGTCACGCGGTTCCAGACTGAAGCGCCTGTAACCGCACGGCCACACCGGCCGGCCGGCAGCCGAGTGGTTAGCGTTCAAGCCCTGTGATCGATGGATCGAGTCCCGTTCGTCAGTTTCTTTTTTTATTTTCAACACAATCATTTTCTTTACTATTTAGATTACAACTGATATAATGGGAAAAATACGTGTAATCAGATGCACTTTTATTAAATTTACAACGTTATTTGGCTGTCTACAAATTTTGATTATCACAAATAATATTATATTCATAACTATCGACTAGTCAACGACCAAACGCATAAAGTGATACTGAAAATGTATGCTTGTCAGTGATTTGAGAAATCCTTTACACCTGGAAGGAGCCCGAAACTACCCGTTACCTGCAAGTTTTCACCGGCAAACATGGCTTTCGAAAGAAGTACAATTAATCGTCGCTTTCGACATTACGAGTACAAGTTGCAGGATAGTATTTTTCATCAAAACATGGAAAACATAAAGCTATGAATATTGCAGTATATTATTTGTGATGATAAAAATTTGTAGACTGCCAAATAACATTGTAAATTTAATAAAAGTTCATCCGATTACACGTATTTTTTCCATTATATCAATTGTTATATAAATAGTAAAGAAAATAACTGTGTTGAAAATAAAAAAGATAAAAAACCTGACGATCCGGACGCGATCCAGCGATACAGCGCTTGAACGCCAACCACTCGGCTGCAGCAGCTTTATGGTAAAAATGGCCACACGCGGGTATATATTTGACGACCAAAATTATCTTGCGATTTTCTCAATAACGCTTGAGAAGTACACGCTACTGCTTACACATTTTGCCGAGCGGTCTAAGTTACGTTGTGCAAGACGCGACAGTTGGCTGCGACTGCGACGCTGCCCCCTCCTCTTTTCCCACCCTGGCAGACGGCGACACCGCCGCAACACGACTGGAGTCGTCGCCGTTTCCCAAGCTCCGGTCGGCGGCGGCGGATTCAAATACATAAGAAAAATAAGAATTCCGATTTTCTTGCTGTAAAAAATACTGTATGTTAATGCAACAAAGTTACATCGGCTCCCAGAGTTAGTTTTTCGATACAGATTCTCCTTTTACTTTAAAAAACTGAAAAGTATCTCTTCCGGTTTTGCGTGTTTTTTTCGCTGTATATTACTTCTCTATCAATTGTGAGGAAAGTAAAAGGCACAAAAAATTGGTTTGCGTATCTTACAGTTTCACATCACAGCTTGATAATGAGGTGTCTATTTTTCCGATATTCGTCACAGTTATTCCGATACTTAATTTACAAGTAACCTACTGCATAAAATTTGAATTGTGTACAGTGAAAAATGTGGTCGCTGGCTACTTTACGTATGGTTCACGTTAGGTCATACATCGTTGCCGATGAAAAGAAGCTAACATATCGAAATTATTTTTAAAGTTGAGATCAGAATGATATCGATCTCCGTTTCCGAGATTTGGGCTCATATATCTCCGGGAGCGTCGCGACTAGCCGCCAGTTTTGTCGACGCGCAACGAGAATCGTGTGGTCATCACACGATAGAGAATGCATTTGTTTTGTTTCGCTGACACATTTGGACCTAATGAAACCATTTTATGTCATATTTCTTCGGTATGAGTTACTAATATTACTCCATATGCTCTTGACAATTTCATTTAAAATGCCACGAAATGTAGGTTTCTTAAAGCCAAGTGATCAAGCAGAACCCATTTTCTTGGTTTTGCTGAGGCATCTGAACCTGTTCCATGTTTTCTTTCTCGTTTATTTCTCTGATACGAGTCCCGAATATTCCTCCATCTGTTTTTGCACAGTTTACCTAAAATTCCAATGAAAGATAAGTTTATTAACAATAAGCGCACGCTAGCGTCATTGCATTGTTTCAAGTTCTTGACAACAAGATAGGGTTACACCTTAAACATTTCTAGAATTTTGATTCTGAACGTCTACAGTATACACTGGCAGAAATGTGGAAGAAATAATGGCCGTGCTTGTTCACAAAATTTCCCCAAATTATACTTGTCAATTTCTCCCATGCAGAAACTTTTGGAACAAGCTAAGGCAACTTTCATAGCCGACTGAATCTTTATTCCCATCCAAATGAACTTCCATATTCTTATATTCTGACAGCATACATCGTTATGGATGACATGAACATTTAATCTTGCCAAGCTGCACTCAAAAGATGACTCCAGGATTTACAAAAGACGAATTTCAATTGTGAACTGTGTCAGACCAGAAGGGCCTTGTAAAACAGTAGTGCACTTTTGGCACAAGTTTTTTGAGCACCATCTTCTACCAATGAATTGAAGTGAATGTGACAAATTACTTATTGCAGCATACTGTTTGCGCAATCTGTTGAGAAACGCCTTCCTCAAAAACGAACATCTATTGATTACAGAAAGCTGTACAACAATCTGGAGGTGGTTTTTCACAACTAGAAGGTATCATCAAGACACCAATATACCGTTTACTTTCAAAGTGAAGGTATTGTAAAATGTAACTTTTTCGTTGTACTTTAGATTGTTCATTTTATAATGTACTTGCCGTTTTCAATTTTTATCGTCACAAAAAAGAGTAATGCGAAAATTGACCTTCAAGTTCATTTTCATCATTCTAATTCTACATCTGCATGGATTATACTGATTTTCATAACAGGCCTGAAAAATTTGAATTAATGGGAAAATATTATATATTTCACTCACCTGCCAGTTTCAACTGTGCACCAATTTCTTCCCAAATTCTGTCTCTGAACATAGTGTCTCTATATTTATGGTTCTTCAAATCGTAAAGGCAAGGATGTTGCGAGACCAGCTCACAGAGCATCACATCCTGTGAGTGGCTCATTTTAGTTTTCCTTGACTGGCTCGGTATCTTTCTGACAGCCGTGCTTCTTCGCGTCGTGCGACTTCCGTCGCAACACTGCTCACTGGTGCAGTGCTGCGGCAGCTGCCGCAACAGTCGCGCGTCCCATCCCAAACTCGAACTGCGCATGCGCCAGCAGGCAACTTCTGACGTCACGTAGCGACCCGTCGCAGTCGCTAGTGTGCGTCGCGTCTTGGACAACGTACCTTTAAGGCGCTGCTGTCATGGACTGTGCGGCTGGTCCCGGCGGAGGTTCGAGTCCTCCCTCGGGCATGGGTGTGTGTGTTTGTCCTTACGATACTTTAGGTTAAGTAGTGTGTAAGCTTAGGGACTGATGACCTTAGCAGTTAAGCCCCATAAGATTTCACACACACTTGAACATTGTTTTACTCATTTTGTTGTCCTGATGGAGTATTACGAGTGTACGGAGTTTGCAGTAAATCCGCGTTCCAAACGTCGTGGCCTCCTCTTGTTAGAACTACTTAAACCTAACTAACATAAGGACATCACACACATCCATGCCCGAGGCAGGATTCGAACCTGCGACCATAGCAGCAGCGCGCTTCCGGACTGAAGCGCCTAGAACCGTTCGGCCACAGCGGCCGACTGAGCGTTTGAGATTGCACGTGATGAGTTGACCTTAGTCAAGAGTGCCTTTAAGGCACTTATTGCAGAAACACTTGGCATGAATGTAGTCACTGTACATGATTTCTGGCAGCAGCGGTCGCGAGCATGTACGGTCGCAAGAAGACCAGGCTCCGGAAAGCCACGTGGCACTATCGAGAGGTGAGACCATCGTGTTCAGCATACGGCTCTGGCACATTTTTCTGCCTCTGCAGCAGCAATTTGAGCAACAGTCGCACTACAGTGACACAACGTACTGTTACAACGCCCTGTAGTACTAATTCCCGTGCCTAAAGACCGACGCCATTTGCGACTTCAGTGGTGTCAAGCGAGAGCTCAATGCAGGCCAGGAAGGAGGTCTGTTGTGTTTTCTGACAAAACCTAGTTCTGCCTCGGTGCCAGTGATGTCCGGGTGTTTGTTACAGGGAGACCTGTTTAGGTCCTGCAACCAGTGTTTCTGCGTGCTAGACACACTGGACTTACACCTGGAGTTTTGGTCTGGTGCGCAATTTCGTAGCCGTACTGTCTCAGGCGCCTTGCCACGGTTCGCGCGGCTGCCCCCGTCGGAGGTTCGAGTCCTCCCTCGGGCGTGGGTGTGTGTGTGTGTGTGTGTGTTGTCCTTATCGTAAGTTAATTTAAGTCAGAGTAAGTAGTGTGTAAGCTTAGTGACCGATGACCTCAGCAGTTTGGTCCCATAGACCTTTCCATAAAATTTCCAAATTTGCAATTTCGTATGACAGCAGGGGCACCCTTGTGGTTATTCCACGCACCTTGTCTGGTGTTTCGACTTGCTGTGCAGATGTAGATACAGAACCTGTTATTAATTAATTAATCTATCTCGTATTTTTTTTTCTTGGGCTTTTATACGAAATGACACTCATTTTTTAGGTAAAAATAGTATTAACTACTCTCTTACATTGTTCTCTACAGTACAGAATACACGTAAAAGCATCTGCGACAGAAGCCATTAGTCCACGCGAACGAAAATAACTTCAAGAAATTATCTCTTAATCGGGAAGCTTTTGTCCGTGTTACATAACGGACGTCCGATAAAGAGACGCGTTGCATGTCGGTGATTGATCAATTGCGCTGTCTTCATCATTTTAAGCAGACTTGATAACCCTGCGAAAAAAATTTAAGTCGTATCTCAAAATAAACAATAGTTTCTGAAACATTCACGATCGAAGTCTTCTTTAAGAATTCGCTTTTATTTTGGACTGTTTGATTCAACATTCCCTCCTTAATTACGTAAACAAATGTCGGTGCTATAATGTTTCATTGTTCACTCAACGCAGGGTACTTTTTTGTTTTCAGTTTGGAGACGAACCGCTGCTGGACATTTGCCCCTGTGTCATTAATCTAGTTATGCTCGTCCCAAGGGAGTGACAGAGTCAAAATTGAAAGAGGAATCAGACATGGTAATTCCATACCAATAAAATTGTTCGCTGTGAATATATATATATATATATATATATATATATATATATATATATATATATATATATAAACTCAACTAACGACATCCACGGTGGCAGCTTACCGGCATTCAGAAAATCCGGAACATAATTTTCATATCTTTAAACTGTGAAAGCGAAGAATGAGTACGTTTCCACACAATATATCTAATCACATTCGGTTTTCAAATGGCATTATCCTGTCTGAGGACCCTACTTTAATATATAGGCGAATCTAGATATTTTAAATCTAAATTTCGTGTCAAGAGCAGTCAATTATTAACGTAAAATCTATATCATTCCACGAAAAAGTGACTGAAGAATCAGTTAATTAAGTAGTTTGATCAGTCATAGTATAATCTAGCTTCATGGTGAGATACAAATTTAATTTTTATTCTAAGACTTTTTAGTGTCCGCTGGGGCTTACAGAAGATAATTTCATTCTCTGAATGGAAATCCTAATTTTTGAAGTTAAGCGATAATACTTAAAAGAATTCTCTTGGAAATTCTCCTTTGTAGGTCAATACAGAAAACAAGAAAGGCCCACACAAGTCAGTGAACGCATTTATTTCTCTTCTGTATTGAAAATAACTTCCACGAAATTGTATTTCACTCTTTTTAATTGTTGTCTGGTAATCCGTACACATTTGGCTAATGTGTTTCCCAGAACGGATAATTGTACTGCTTCCCTGGCCTTTGGTACAAAGAGAAGCATTCTCGAGAAATGTTAATTAATTAATTAATTTAGGAAAAGACAAGACGTGCAGTATGTCTACAAACAAAACTTCCCGTAAATAACCCAGAAAATCATACAGTTATCCTTAACTAATAATCCTCACCTTAGTCATACATATTTTAGGCTACATGCTTATTTTGCGGCCAGTAGATTGCAGAGAACAACATCTGAAGAAGCTGTGGAGGTACCAAAGACACTCTAATTAAAAACTGTAATTACCAATCTGTAGACGAACGAAAATCTTTCCATGACTCTCGAACGCCTAATCTGACAACTGTGCTGGCAAAAACTTTGAAATTCGTGGACAGCTGTTTGGTTGGACAAGGAATGCAAGACATTTCCATCAGTTCGACCTTAAATGCAAAAACAATGAAGTAAACACAGTATGTGTCATTATGATTACGAGTCGGGTGTTCAGAACTCACGACCTTTGTCTCATAACAGTTAAAACTCCCCCGATTTGATCCTATTGAGTCACCAACGAATGACTGTAGGGCGTTCAGAAGCACTCTTCACTTCTTCAAGTGTCCCGCTTTCTGAGTAAAGAAAAATACTTCATAGTCAAATATATAATCACCGATAAGTTTGAACGCAGAAGTCCGAAATGTAAAGAATACAGCATTTCTTGCCCAACAGGAATGGCAAAAATGTGGGTAATTGTAAATAGGTGGAACATTTCCCCAAGGTAAAATGCTTGGTAACTAGTATTTACGCAGCTAAATTCAAGGTACTGTTCATTCATTAAAGAAGAGATGCCAATGTGTTTAAATGTGTGATTGGAACTAATCGCGCTGAAATTACTTGTGTTATGTGGAATTACATTAGTTTAATGACTCCTTTAATCGAACTATGGGGAATGTAAGCAAGTGACTGATGTGAGAACCAAGCAGTAGGTAGTACGTACTACAAGTGCGGTAGAATTGTCAGATGTCTTCTGATGTGGCTAGTGGCTGGCGTTGCATACCAGCTGACTTTGTAACGAGGTTTTCTCAGCTAACCGAAAGTGTTTCGCTAACCCAGGGAGCACAGAAGTGACGACTACTATCTTGGATCGAACAGGTCTCCATACGAAGCTGACAGCACTTTTTATAATGAGGTGGTACTTACTTCATTATCACCTTTGTTCGCTGTTCTGAAAATATTACAGTTGCTTGGTGTTGAATGAGTCATTTTAAATAAGCATCATTCCTCAAGTGATTAGAAAATAGTAAGTGATAACCTTTTTCTCCCCGAAACTGGCGAATGATAGAAGCATAGAACGAAATATTCGTGTGTGTATTCAGGGAATAAAAGATGACTGAACTCAAAAGCACGGCACTTTCGAATAAGCATTGCAGCCGTTGGTCACTGTTTCAGTTTCCTCCATTACCTAACGTCAATGCGACCTAATGAAGCTTCGAATTAAAGAAACACGCTTTTGGATTCCTTTCTCTGATTAATATTTAATGCTTATCCTGGTAAAAGACTGTGGCTGACTGCCACTGGATGACATGTTCAACCTTATTCTAATAAATGAAACTTCAGATCATATTTTTACAAATTCCTATTACTCGATGGCGATCTGGAGAGCAGCTACACATTTTGCAAATCACATTGTGGGCCTTCACTCTTGCAAAAACCACTAGATTTTTTTAATACCAATCCAGGTTTGTTGCTGTTTCAACACGTTGCTGGAAGTAATGCCAATGGATTTGTGTACTCATAATATTGGCTATAAAAATATTCACCTTACATCGTCAACAAATACCGAGCACAACGCAACTTCCCATGCTTGGACCACAGTCCCGGTTAGATTCAGTGCTGCAGTGTCACCCGTATCTCATCTTTCTCCCGGAGGTGCGGGTGTTTCCTTTTACTAAAACACAATCAACAACTAATCTTGATAAAAACAACAAATATCAAATCAAGTATATTAATTATTTGTACAGTTTATGCACCTTAAAAAGCTGCGCGTGACCTGCAGTGCTCATGTATCTTGCGAATATGAGTAGGCTGTGGAGCCCATTGAGATCTAACAGCCAGGCTGGGTTCACTGGCCGGACGATGCTTCCGCGATATCAGGAATTATGGCCGTGCAGCACTTGGGCATACCAATGGCCAACTTTGCCGGAATACCAATCGCTCGAGCAATAACTTCCTAACCGTTTCCAGCCGGCACGTGTACAGCATAATCCTTTTGAGTCGATATTAACCGTAATAGGTGGGGATACTGTTTACATTGGTTGCAGCTCCAAGAAGAGTTCAATTTAATCGCTGATTACAGCTGGTTTTCAGAAAGCATAATGGCTCAAGATTTGGACTGTGGGAATTTCGTAAGTACGGTATGATAATCGAACAGGCAAATATCTTTAAAATACATATCTAAAAAGCATCATTCGTCTTTGTATCTTGTTCTTTAATGCGCTCTCTTAAATTCGCACCTTTCTCTATCAATATGGCCGGCCGAAGTGGCCGTGCGGTTAAAGGCGCTGCAGTCTGGAACCGCAAGACCGCTACGGTCGCAGGTTCGGATCCTGCCTCGGGCATGGATGTTTGTGATGTCCTTAGGTTAGTTACGTTTAACTAGTTCTAAGTTCTAGGGGACTAATGACCTCAGCAGTTGAGTCCCATAGTGCTCAGAGCCATTTGAACCATTTTTTTCTATCAATATGAACGATCTCGTAGTCATTGCATTTCCACCACACGATAAGCTTGAAGTAGTTAATGAGATCATTTCCAGTAATGCGTCCACTGTATTAAGAAAATTGCCCATAGTCCCAGGTTCGAACTTATGTTCGGAATTGTCCCTGTATATGTAATGCAAAATGGTTCAAATGGCTCTGAGCACTATGGGACTTAACTTCTGATGTCATCGGCCCTAGAACTTAGAACTACTTAAACTTAACTAACCTAAGGACATCACGCACATCCATGCCCGAGGCAGGATTCGAACCTGCGACCGTAGCGGTCTCGCGGTTCCAGACTGAAGCGCCTAGAACCGCTCGGCCACTCCGGCCGGCTATGTAACCCATGTCGTTGTATTCGAGACAGTAGCTATCTGGCAGTCGACTACTCTTCCTCGGAATATGCCGCGACATTTTCCAAACTGGATTTGTTTCTGACACAATTAGAGTGTTTCATGAGGTACTCGCTAATAAGACTAATAACAAAAGACAAGAATTAAATGAAACTGTATGGTTCTAGAGACCTTATAAAGTCTCAAGCATCTATGGTGTACATGCGTTATGCAGACTTAAGTAATGCATTCGTCACAAATGAGCTTATGCGGCTTGACGGCGAATACATGAAGTTAAATAAAACGATATCTTGAAATCACATACATCACGTTTGAATCTTATGTACTACTGCATCAAGGAATAAATAAACACGCTCAGATGTCAGTCATCGACAGGCCTCGCAAACGACTTGACGGTTACCAGCTAAAATACAGGGCTATTACAAATGATCGAAGCGATTTCATAAATTCACTGTAGCTCCATTCATTGACATATGGTCACGACACACTACAGATACGTAGAAAAACTCATAAAGTTTTGTTCGGCTGAAGCCGCACTTCAGGTTTCTGCCGCCAGAGCACTCGAGAGCGCAGTGAGACAAAATGGCGACAGGAGCCGAGAAAGCGTATGTCGTGCTTGAAATGCAGTCACATCAGTCAGTCATAACAGTGTAACGACACTTCAGGACGAAGTTCAACAAAGATCCACCAACTGCTAACTCCATTCGGCGATGGTATGCGCAGTTTAAAGCTTCTGAATGCCTCTGTAAGGGGAAATCAACGGGTCGGCTTGCAGTGAGCGAGGAAACGGTTGAACGCGTGCGGGCAAGTTTCACGCGGTGTAGCATGCTGTCCAGGTTTCGAGAGGGTGCGTTTCTGTATGAGATGTTGTGACTTGACAAGACAGCCAAGCCACTATGAGAGGAAGCCGAAAGGCACGCGTTTAAGCTCACGCAGGCTGGCGTGAGGTCTGGAACAGTTAAAGGAGTTGAGTCTAGTAAAAAAAAGTACGTAGCTTCTGGAATACTTAACTTTAATCCATAATTGGTGAACATCGCTCTTGATGATACATGAATTACAAGATCAATAGCAACTGATAATGGCGCCTTGCTAGGTCGTAGCAAATGACGTAGCTGAAGGCTATGCTACTATCGTCTCGGCAAATGAGAGCGTAATTTGTCAGTGAACCATCGCTAGCAAAGTCGGCTGTACAACTGGGGCGAGTGCTCGGAAGTCTCTCTAGACCTGCCGTGTGGCGGCGCTCGGTCTGCAATCACTGACAGTGGCGACACGTGGGTCCGACGTATACTACCGGACCGCGGCCGATTTAAAGGCTACCACCTAGCAAGTGTGGTGTCTGGCGGTGACACCACATGAGGTATCGAATATATTGCTTCCCCCCACTTATACCTCCCTAGGAGATCACGAATGTAAAATTAGAGAGATTCGAGCGCGCACGGAGGCTTTCCGGCAGTCGTTCTTCCTGCGAACCATACGCGACTGGTTGGTTCAAATGGCTCTGAGCACTATGGGACGTAACATCTGAGGTCATCAGTCCCCTAGAACTTAGAACTACTTAAACCTAACTAACCTAAGGACATCACACACATCCATGCCCGAGGCAGGATTCGAACCTGCGACCGTAGCGGTCACGCGGTTCCAGACTGAAGCGCCTCGAACCGCACGGCCACAGAGGCCGGCTACGCGACTGGAACAGGAAAGGGAGGTAAATACAGTGGCACTTAAAGTGCCCTCCGCCACACACCGTTGGGTGGCTTGCGCAATATAAATGTAGATGTAGATGCAGATGTAGATGTAGAAAGTAACTGAAAGTAATCCGCAATCGGACAAACGTAAATGACACTTTTACTTAAAGAGCGTGTGATCTAAACGGACGGCAGTATATACTCGGCAACGTGCGTTCATACTGGCCACAAGGTTGGAAAGGAGTTCTTGTGGCAGCGCGATAATAACTGCTGGGTGGTCGTTGGTGCATGTGAAGGTGTTGCAGTATGTCTCCCCAACGCATTCCACAGGAGCTCGATGGGATTTAAGTCAGGGGGATGGAATGGCCAATACATTCGCCGAATAGTCTCTCATCCCAAGAATTCCTCCACCAGCCTTGTTCAATGCGGTCGCACATTGTCGTCCATAAAAATGAAGTCAGGGCCGAATGCACCCCTGGAAAGACTGACATGGGAAAGGAGTACAGTGTCATAGTAACGTTGACCGGTGAGTGTACCTTGTTCAATGATCGGAAGTCAGTACAGCCATGCAACATTATGTCTCCCCACATCGTAACACCTGAACCACTAAAATGATCTTCGACAATGGTTCTGCGTGCCCTACGTGCTCCCACTTCTCACCATATGAAGGTGCGTCCAGAATCACTACTCAGACTGAATCTGCTGTCAGAAGAGCACGCGAGACCACTTCTCGTTGGTCCCTTCCCTGTATTCCTGGCACCATCGCAAACGGTGCAGCCGATGTGCGGATGTCAACAGAACACAACGGACTGATCGTCGGACAAAGAGAACACCCTTCCCCGCCCCTGCCCTCCACCACCAATCAGTCGCCGTGCCACTGTGGAGCGTGATATTGCGTGCCTTGCAATCCTGTTACATGTGGCTGCAACTGCACCGGCTGTTCTTGCCCGTTGCACAATGCAGAGGTCATATGCTGACCTCCAAATCTTTGAACAAGATGCTTTCACCAGTCATCATTATTGCGACACTGTTCTTCTTCCCCCATGTCAGTCTTCTCAGGGGTTCATTAGTTGTTGTTGTGGTCTTCAGTCCTGAGACTGGTTTGATGCAGCTCTCCATGCTACTCTATCCTGTGCAAGCTTCTTCATCTCCCAGTACCTACCGCAATCTACATCCTTCTGAATCTGCTTAGTGTATTCATCTCTTGGTCTCCCTCTACGATTTTTACCCTCCACGCTGCCCTCCAATGCTAAATTTGTGATCCCTTGATGCCTCAAAACATGTCCTACCAACCGATCCCGTCTTCTAGTCAAGTTGTGCCACAAACTTCTCTTCTCTCCAATCCTATGCAATACCTCCTCATTAGTTACGTGATCTACCCACCTTATCCTCAGCATTCTTCTGTAGCACCACATTTCGAAAGCTTCTATTCTCTTCTTGTCCAAACTAGTTATCGTCCATGTTTCACTTCCATACATGGCTACACTCCATACAAATACTTTCAGAAACGACTTCCTGACACTTAAATCTATACTCGATGTTAACAAATTTCTCTTCTTCAGAAACGATTTCCTTGCCATTGCCAGTCTACATTTTATATCCTCTCTACTTCGACCATCATCAGTTATTTTACTCCCTAAATAGCAAAACTCCTTTACTACTTGAAGTGTCTCATTTCCTAATCTAATTCCCTCAGCATCACCCGATTTAATTTGACTACATTCCATTATCCTTGTTTTGCTTTTGTTGATGTTCATCTTATATCCTCCTTTCAAGACACTGTTCATTCCGTTCAACCGCTCATCCAAGTCCTTTTCTGTCTCTGACAGAATTACATTGTCATCGGCGAACCTCAAATTTTTTTATTTCTTCTCCATGGATTTTAATTCCTACTCCGAATTTTTCTTTTGTTTCCTTTACTGCTTGCTCAATATACAGATTGAATAACATCGGGGAGAGGCTACAACCCTGTCTCACTCCTTTCCCAACCACTGCTTCCCTTTCATGCCCCTCGACTCTTATAACTGCCATCTGGTTTCTGTACAAATTGTAAATAGCCTTTCGCTCCCTGTATTTTACCCTGCCACCTTCAGAATTTGAAAGAGAGTATTCCAGTTAACATTGTCAAAAGCTTTCTCTAAGTCTACAAATGCTAGAAACGTAGGTTTGCCTTTTCTTAATCTTTCTTCTAAGATAAGTCGTAAGGTTAGTATTGCCTCACGTGTTCCAACATTTCTACGGAATCCAAACTGATCTTCCCCGAGGTCCGCTTCTACCAGTTTTTCCATTCGTCTGTAAAGAATTCGCGTTAGTATTTTGCAGCTGTGACTTATTAAACTGATAGTTCGGTAATTTTCACATCTGTCAACACCTGCTTTCTTTGGGATTGGAATTATTATATTCTTCTTGAAGTCTGAGGGTATTTCGCCTGTCTCATACATCTTGCATTAGTATCTGACTTCATTTTTAAGGACGGCAATGTGCTACCGCATCAAACAGCGCAGGTGGAGCAGCTCTTGAAATGAGAGAATATTCGGCTAACGGATTGGTCTGTCCATTCCCTTGAATTAAATCCCATCGAGCACATGTGGGATGCGTTGCGGAGACGGTTCAAAAAATGGTTCAAATGGCTCTGAGCGCTATGGGGCTTAACTTCTGAGGTCATCAGTCCCCTTGAACTTTGAACTACTTAAACCTAACTAACCTAAGGACATCACACACATCCATGCCCGAGGCAGGATTCGAACCTGCGACCGTATCAGACGCGCGGTTCCTGACTGAAGCGCGTAGAACCGCTCGGCCACAACGGCCGGCTTTGGGGAGACGAATTGCTGTACATTCACATGCATAATGGCCATCCACTCTTTGAACAGAAGTATCATTTATGTTCGTCCGACTGCGCTTTTACTTCAATTACTTTCTGTACTGTACTAGCAGTTCTTACCACGTATGGTCCACGTTTCACCGAGGAATGTTACTTGGCAGCGACACATCATCCGAAAGTTACTTTCGTACTTAAGTTTTGGACACCAGTGTATTAATTCCCCTCACATACTTCTCGTGAAATGATGAGAAAATCAGAAAAAATAGAGCTGCTACTGAGGGTTACCGACACTCTTGCTTCCCACAAGCTATTCGCGAACGGAAGAGGAAGGGTGGGGGGATAAATGACGGCACCGAAAGTACCCTCCGCCACACACGGTAAACTGCGTTGCGGAGTCCGTGCGATTGACCATGGTCGACCACCAACTCTCCTTCGTAGAGCGCTGCCTGTAGTCCTAAACACTCGCCACGCGCGTGAAACAGTGCTGTGACAGACACCAAACTCGTGGACTACACCTGTCACACTTCGTTCTTCTTGCAGTTTCCCGATGATTCTTCTCCATGTGAAGTCATTCCGATGTTGTCTCGGGGCCATGATATAATGAAGAACACCACTATAACGCTGTGCTACTGCTTGCTGATTGAGACAATCACTCACACTCACACAACACAGTCTTTTTCCATTCCTTCAACTGTCTCGTTTTGCGGGATCAGTCCTATTTCGCGCCATAGTCACGCTGAACTCACGCCATGTGACAAACAGGTTTCCTTGCACTACTGGGAGATCTTTGCCAACACGCTTTCGTACATTCATTCACTTCCACCGAGTTGTTAATATGGTATGTTACTTTACGTAGCTCGTCGTTAACTTTGCAGAGCAGTGTATGTTGGCACACACTTCTTGGAATGTGCCCTCTGGAAGTTTTAACAGTTAATGTTTCCGTGACACTCTACGTCTCTTTCGAAGCGTTAGCATCACCAAAAGAGAAGACGAAAAGAAGGGCAAGAAAGAAACAGGGTAGAAGGAAGAACGTTATAGTTTAACATCTCGCCATCAGCTAGTTAGAGGAACATTACTAATTCGGCAGGAGGAGGTAAACAGAACCAGTCAGTATGAGTTCGTTGAAGGAATCCATCCGGAATCCGACCGGAATGGATTAAGGACATCACGAATAATCTAAGGTACAGTGAAAGGAGGTCACTTGAGTTGCACTTCGCTGACTAGGACAGAATTTAAAGGAGAAAGGATATTAGGAGGATAATTCTTAACGTAAACTCTTAAATCATGTATACATGTCACCGTACTTAACCAATTCATAAATACAATCTTTCATCGTAAAGGTAGTTTTCGTAATCCCTTTTATGATAGAGCCAGCGATATACTCCAGAACTTTCAAACCCGCGTAAAACTGCCCTTTTACTAATAATTATTCACCTGAGGTGGTTAAATAACAGTGAATACACGACAGTTCACTTACAGAGTGAGTGCATATCTGCGCTACTTCACTCATATTGGAGAAATCTAAGGGACCGCGGAAGCTTCCCTTCAGATGGCCTGTGCGTGTTTGGTCCACACTGGAGTTGCACTCACCGCCTACGTTGGCGATAGCAGGTACACACTCAAACATTTACTTGTGTTCGTCACGAGTTGTTTGAGCACCATAGATTCGTGGTGGAAACTGCTCGTTTATCACATCCTCGTAGTATGCACTAAGATAAGATATCAACAGCAAGTCGTCCGTGTCACAGGAAAGGAAACCATTCACAAGCGCACGTCGTGAAGGTTCTTCAACACGAGATAAGATCGGCATCAAACAATAGCATATGTTCCGTGTTTCACCGTTAAAAACTTCGTGGCTACTTTCTCTCATTTCCGTGATGTCAAGGATGAGGAAGGGCGTTACATATGTATAAGGAGTCGTCAAATGAAAACGAAACAGGGGAAAGAAAGTAAGTCAACTGTATATCGTATGGGGCGATCAAAAGTGATTAGGGTTTTTCCGATATCCGTGCAGTAACTGCGGAAGCGTAAATTATGGTGACGTTATTGACAAATGTGTCCAAACTGAATCAATGTGCTGTTATCCTTTTCTGCTGAAGGACAAACAAAATGGTTCAAATAGCTCTAAGCACTATGGGACTTAGCATCTGAGGTCATCAGTGCCATAGACTTAGAAATACTTAAACCTAAGTAACCTAAGGACATCACACACATCCATGCCCGAGGCAGGATTCGAACCTGCGACCGTAGCAGCAGCGCGGTTCCAGACTGAAGCGCCTAGAACCGCTCGGCGACAGCGGCCGGCGAAGGACAAACACCGGTGCACATCCTTGGGAGAATGAAGAATGTGTGTTGGGCAGCATGTCTGTCGAAAACCACCGTTGGAGAATGGAGCGCCAAGGAGTGCTGTTAAAAAGTAAACTCGGCCTGAACAGGCCATGAAGACCCAACGGTACCGACCGGCCGCCGTGTCATCCTCAGCCAACAGTTGTCACTGGATGCGGGTATGGAGGGGCGTGTGGTCAGCACACCGCTCTTTCGGCAGTATGTCAGTTTACGAGACCGCAGGAGAGCTGCTACTTCATGACAACTTACGTCACTTCACAAGTGTGGTAACGCAGTAGTTACAAGTCAGGTGGGAAACACCCGCCCTATAGTGCTGATCTCTCCCACGCGTTTATCACGCTTTCGCTCCCTTAAAATAGAGGATGTGCAGCAGGCTACAGTGTTTTATCAAAGGGTTTCCTTCAAACTGGTGCGTCGGTAGGATGATTGCCTCAGTTCTCACGGCTATTTTGCCCGATTGGCATACCAATGTGTACTGTACGGTCTTCAAACGGAAGCTTTTTGATCGTCCCGCATATTTCGAAAGTAATCGCCATAACTGTTCATACATTTATCCCACTGTGAGACAAGACAGTCAGTGCCTTCATTGAAAAATATTTTCGGTTGTCCATGAGACCATAATTGTACCCAGCCGTGCACCTCTTCTTCTGAAACATATCGACGGTCGCGAATGTCATTTTTCAGGTCTGCAGAAATATGGAAATCTCATGGGGAGAGATCGCGACTATATGGAGGCTGTGTAGAGATTTCCCAGGGAAACGTCTGTAACGTACTCAAACCAACCTAGGCAACATGTTGGCAGGAATAGTTCGGTGTTTTGGACTGTGAGTGCTAGTATAGATATTAGTGATAGAAATTTTGCCAAGGTGAATTTGTTATTATATAAAGTAGAGGGAATTACTGAAATTCAGGAATTTAATTCAGTTTAAGTGATTTGGTGCACGGCTCAGTAAGTCTGGTTTACATTTCGTTATTGCCTGTGAACGCTCTGCTTGCTCGTCAGTCATTTGCTTTCTTCGTTCTGAGCTGTGTTGAAATACAACGTGTGTGAGCCCACCATTCGAAGTAACTTGGTGTCCGATTAGAATAAATAATAGTAAAGATTAATTCTGTGGTTCCAGACAACGTCATTTTTCTAAAGGATCATACCTTTTATTTTATTAATCCGTTCATTAACTTGTATGGTTTATTAATCCGTTCATTGACTTGTATCGTTAAAAAATTTCACTGACTTGTATTTGCTGAAGTAAAATGCGTCGAGGTAGATCGATACTTTTATAAAGGCTTAAAGCAACAGTGCATGACCGAACTCTTATTGTACACATGGGCCACATACAAATTTGAGGTCAGGTACTTGCCCTCTGGTGTTTAGGTAGCAATAAAATTGATTCAGCCGGCCGGTGTGGCCGTGCGGTTAAAGGCGCTTCAGTCTGGAACCGCGTGACCGCTACGGTCGCAGGTTCGAATCCTGCCTCGGGCATGGATGTGTGTGATGTCCTTAGGTTAGTTAGGTTTAATTAGTTCTACGTTCTAGGCGACTGATGACCTCAGAAGTTAAGTCGCATAGTGCTCAGAGCCATTTGAACCATTTAATTTTTAATAAAAAATTGATTCAAAATGGCAATTAATTACTCATCATTTAACGTTACCGACCCCTCAGTAGTGTTGCAATATGTAGCGTTTTCTCGTAAAATTTGTGATGTTTTTGCTTTAGAGGAGTCGCAAAAATTACGATATACAAGTAGCAAAAGAATTCAGTTGGTTAAAGCACTGCCCTTTATCACTTATGATAGCTCTTATAGTGCTAAAAGTTCCTCATTATCGCCAGTTCTAAATAATATCAAATCTTACAATGAAATAAATACCCCTGGCAGCATACAGGCGTTGATATAAGTCAACGAGGACAGCCGTAAATGTGTGCCCCGACCGGGACTCGAATCCGTGATCTCTTTCTTACATGGCAGACGATCTATCCATCTGAGCCACCGAGGCCACAGAGGATAGTGCGAGTGCAGGGACTTATCTCTGGCACGCCTCCTGTGAGACCCACATTCGGAACTTATTGTCCCGCACTATATTCATAGTGCCCCTGACCATCATACCCATTACTCGCGACTTTACCGCCGATTCCCGTAAGAGTTCGGCCACTGTTTGCCCATCCGCACTAAAGAAGATGGTCAAATGGCCGGCGAGCCTTAACTATATATGTCCGAAAGAACAGATACCATGTCCGAAAGAACAGGTATTATCTTCATATATATATCAATCTTGTTTCGCACTTTAAGATACGGTCCATTCGACCCCTCAATACACGTTTTCACACTCGCTCCCTCGTTTACCCCCACAACTCGCCAAATCGATCTTGAATGTCATATCGCGCGCAATATGAATAGCCACATCGCAGTCCTACCCCCAAGGTTTCACTATGCTGCTACGTCACATCGATGTAAGTCAGATAACTCAGCAAAACACCCAGACCCACACTCTCAATTCGATAATTTGTCAGTTATCTGCATGTTCTATGTTTCATAGGATCTCGCCCTAGGATATGTAACGAGCCACTTAGTCTAAAATTCTTGTTTCGCACTTTAAGATACGGTCCATTCGACCCCTCAATACACGTTTTCCCACTCGCTCCCTCGTTTACCCCCACAACTCGCCAAATCGATCTTGAATGTCATATCGCACGCAATATGAATGG
The DNA here is from genome assembly GCF_021461385.2 of Schistocerca piceifrons. Taxonomy (NCBI): domain Eukaryota; kingdom Metazoa; phylum Arthropoda; class Insecta; order Orthoptera; family Acrididae; genus Schistocerca; species Schistocerca piceifrons. The sequence continues at coordinate 130,485,177 of NC_060149.1, forward strand.
CCACATCGCAGTCCTACCCCCAAGGTTTCACTATGCTGCTACGTCACATCGATGTAAGTCCGATAACTCAGCAAAACACCCAGACCCACACTCTCAATTCGATAATTTGTCAGTTATCTGCATGTTCTATGTTTCGTAGGATCTCGCACTAGGATATGTAACGAGCCACTTAGTCTAAAATTATAATACACTTCCTTAACGAGAAAAATTTAATATTACTCATTCAAAAATAATTTTATGGATTAGGAGGAGTTGTCAAGCAGATATCATTCCAGAAAGTTTCTGAAGTTAGTTTCATTTTATTTTCTGGAAGATTTTGTACATCAATGAGTAGGTGGCCAAAGATCTTTATGGTTGAATACCTGATTCTAGTTTGTGCCATATCAACGCTTAGTAGTAGAATGTGTAAGTCAATTCTACTCCTAGTATTGTACTAGGGCTACTCAGAAAGTAAGGAACCATCGGTTGCGAAATGGAAACCACAGCGAAAATCCTATGACACTATGCATAGATGTTTTGGACAGTCTCCCTATGCCCACGGATAGCATGACGTCGTACTTCTCAGTTTTGAGCGCGCAGTGGACCTGTAGAGATGCCTCGAACATAGTGTCTCCCGCCAAGTAGGAGCGCCTGCCAAGAGATTTCGCCTGATTTCATGTAACCCCACATAACGTAACTGTCACGCATTTCCTACTTCATAACAGTTCTCAGCACTTACACAGCAAGGGCAATGAGGACGCTCCTGCAACGTTTTCTATGGGAAGTGTTTGATCACCCAACATACAGCACAGACTTTGTTCCCTCATTTTCATCTCTGCTCAGATGAACCGCTGACTATGAAGACAACATTTTGGCACAGACAACGAGCTGCAGTCCAGCGTAGGAAACTGCTGGAAAGCACAGGAGACTGCATTCTATGATTAGGGTATTGCAAAGTTGGTGTATCGCTACGACAGACGTCTAAATCGGAGCAGCGACTATGTGGAGAAGTAGCTGGAAGGTGTAGCTAACTGTTGCAAATAAAACAGTTTAGATCTTCACTGTTGTTTCCATTTCGCGACCGATCGTTCCTTACTTTCCGAATAGCCCCTTTATTTACGAATGTTACGAACAGTGACTGATTGTTAACAACATACTACACTACAAGCCATTAAAATTGCTACATCACGAAGATGACGTGCTACAGACGCGAAATTTAACTGACAGGAAGAAGATGCCGTGATATGCAAATGATTAGCTTTTCAGAGTATTCACACAAGGTTGGCGCCGGTGGCCACACCTACAACGTGCTGACATGAGGAAAGTTTCCAACCGATTTCTCATACACAAACAGCAGTTGACCGGCGTTGCCTGATAAAACGTTGTTGTGATGCCTCGTTTAAGGAGGAGAAATGCGTACCATCACGTTTCCGACTTTGATAAAGGTCGGATTGTAGCCTATCGCGATTTTGGATTATCGTATTGCGACATTGCTGCTCTCGTTGGTCAGGATCCAATGACTGTTAGCTGAATATGGAATCGGTGGGTTCAGGAGGGTAATACGGAACGCTGTGCTGGATACCAACGGCCTTGTATTACTAGCAGTCGAGATGACAGGCATCTTATCCGCATGGCTGTAACGGATCGTGCAGCCACGTCTCGATCCCTGAGTCAACAGATCGGGACGTTTGCAAGACAAAAACCATCTGCAGGAACAGTTCGACGACGTTTGCAGCAGCATGGACTATCAGCTCGGAGACCACGGCTGCGGTTACCCCTGACACTGCATCACAGACAGGAGCGCCTGCGGTGGTGTGCTCAACGACGAACCTGGGTGCACGAATGGCGAAACGTCATTTTTTCGGATGAATCCAGGTTCTGTTTACAGCATCATGATGGTCGCATGCGTGTTTGGCGACATCGCAGTGAACGCACATTGAAAGCGTGTATTCGTCATCGCCATACTGGCGTATCACCGGGCGTGATGGTATGGGGTGCCATTGGTTACACGTCTCGGTCACCTCTTGTTCGCATTAACGGCACTTTGAACAGTGGACGTTACATTTTAGATGTGTTACGACCCATGGCTCTACCCTTCATTCGATCCCTGCGAGACCCTACATTTCATCAGGATAATGCACGACCGCATGTTGCAGGTCCTGTACGGGCCTTTTTGGATACAGAAAATGTTCGACTGCTGCCCTGACCAGCACATTCTCCAGATCTCTCACCAATTGAAAACATCTGGTCAATGGTGGCCGAGCAACTGGCTCGTCACAATACGCCAGTCACTACTCTTGATGAACTGTGGTATCGTGTTGAAGCTGCGTGGGCAGCTGTACCTGTACACGCCATCCAAGCTCTGTTTGACTCAATGCCCAGGCGTATCACGACCGTTATTACAGCCAGAGGTGGTTGTTCTGGGTACTGATTTCTCAGGATCTATGCACCCAAATTGCGTGAAAATGTAATCACATGTCAGTTCTAGTATAATATATCTGTCCAATGAATACTCGTTTATCATCTGCATTTCTTCTTGGTGAAGCAATTTTAATGGCCTGTAGTGTAACTCAGTCTGTAAATGTACTTTGAGACTTGTTCGTATGCACAACTGTTTAAAGACCTGTCTGAAATGATTCTGGAGCTCACACCACCTGCACGCTTCTGTGCAAAAAACGTGTTATTCCACATCGAAGAGCTGCCGCAAACTATCGTGTCAGATCACATTAGTAAATGAAAATGGGAATCGTAAATGAACTTTTTAACATTTACATCTCCAAAATCAGCTGTTCTCCGTCCTGGAAAAGTCGCGAAGCGTTAATGTTTAAAACGATATGTAGCATTTGACTCCCAGTTCCACGGATGACAAAGAAGACCTACAAGATGACCGAGCGAGGTGGCGCAGTGGTTAGCACACTGGACTCGCATTCGGGAGGACGACGGTTCAATCCCGTCTCCGGCCATCCTGATTTAGGTTTTCCGTGATTTCCCTAAATCGCTTCAGGCAAATGTCGGGATGGTTCCTTTGAAAGGGCACGGCCGATTTCCTTCCCCATCCTTCCCTCACCCGAGCTTGCGCTCCGTCTCTAATGACATCGTTGTCGACGGGACGTTAAACACTAGTATCCTCCTCCTCCACCTACAAGATGATGTATAAATTATCGCAATTCATTATCAGCACCGCTCTTTTTTTCTTTTTTTAATGAACTAATCCAAGGTATGGAACTGTCGCCTAGCTACCAAATTTACACGTAACTGAGGATGGGCGCTGGGTGGCCATAGCGCTTACTAATAAGCTGTAAGGGTACGTAGTGTAAAGAACGCCGAGGGAGCTCGTACAATGAAATTCCTGTTCGGGAATGTACGACACTTCTTGTGAAATAAAACCTCCGGGTAGTACTGTAAGTCCAATATCAGAAAGCGCGCACACGGGCAAATGGAAGGTAAGAGGCGCAGGGCCGCGGACACGTGTTATCAGGGTGCTAATGGGCGCCGATAGGATTGTGTGGCGCCGGTGGCGTGCTCTGCCGCTAATCGCGCGGGGGTATCGCGGCAGCTTGCAGCGGGCAGCTGCCACTCGCGTGGAATGCGCCCACACCACAGAAACCTGCGCGCTGCCCTCCCCTCTCCACTTCCTTTCCGACGCAGCTATTTCACTGCTCGATGCCCACCTACTGCTGTTTTTCCGACTGTCATAACCCCACTGACAAATCCCTAGTACGTCCGAGCAAAGTGATATAACGATATTTCTACACATATAACGATATTTCTACACGACAAATTTCCAACAGATATTTCCAACGTTGATTTATTCGCTGTATAATCTCCCCCCTCCTTCCTTCTTCCATCTACTGTCTACATTAAATAATGCCCAGTCCAAGTAATTAATAAGCGAAGTCTTTTATGAAGATTTGAGAGGAGCGAAGATTACAATAAACTTTCAAGTTTACTTAGCTTGTCATGTTGAGATGGCTCCAGTTCTTCTTGTCTAGTGGTCTGATTCTTGAAGCTGAAAATCGCACATCAGGTCCTCACGGTTGATTTTAAATAAATAAATTGGATGGTAGTTGATGCAGAATTTTTTTAGGTAAATATATTTTCCACTGATTTTCTCATATTTTAGTATATCATACAGTAATTTGATTTTTCACATTAACAAAGTCGAAGTTACATTGTTCGCACCTATTATACAAAAATATGTCCGATCACATCAGAGGCAAGCTTACGACTCCTACACTCTGCAGAAATAACAATATTCCAAAGGGCTTACAACTTTTCTTAACAACTGAATACCTACTACTTTTCGTTGCGTTATCAAAAATATTCAAATGTGTGTAAAATCTTATGGGACTTAACTGCTAAGCTCATCAGTCCCTAAGCTTACACACTTCTTAACCTAAATTATCCTAAGGACAAACACACACACCCATGCCCGAGGGAGGACTCGAACCTCCGCCGGGACCAGCCGCACAGTCCATGACTGCAGCGCCTCAGACCGCTTGGCTAAGCCCCCGCGGCGTTGCGTTATCAATTTCGATTATTATTTCATAAATTAATCCAGAAATAAACATAGTAAACAGTACAGGATTGCGTAATTAATAATAGAACTTTTAAGTGTGCAAATAATTTGTAATTTCAAATGCTTCTAAGAAAATAATTTTAACTGTACATTCAGAACTAGTACTTATCGATTGTAACACACAAACAAAGATATTTTATAAAGTAATTCCTTTTCATGGCTGCACGGGGTAGTCGCGCCTTGCTACAGTTCGATCGGCTTCCCCCGTCGGGGGTTCGAGTCCTCCCTCGGGCATGGGTGTGTGTTGTCCTCAGCGTAAGTTAGTTTAAGTTAGATTAAGTAGCATGCAAGCGTAGGAACTGATGACCTCAGCAGTTTGGTCTCATAGGAAATTACAACAAATTTCCAAAATTTCTTTTCATTTCAGCTTGAAATATAACATACTATGTATAAAATTATACGAAAGTTTTCAGAAAAGCGTCTGAGATAATACTGACCTGTCCAAAATTCAAAATAAAAAAAAAAGATACTCGTATCGACAACTACCGTTGAGGAAAATTAAATTAATGCTAGAGGAGGATGTCCCGTTACACCTGTGATATAAGGTGAACCAAATACACTGACGGAAAAAAATCGCAACACCAAGAAGAATTGTGCGACATAAACAAAAATTGATAGACATGTTTCTACATCTGAAAGATAACAGCTATTCAAATTCGATCCAATTGCATAATACTGGCGCCACTAGTAGTGCCACTATGAGGATGCAAATCAGATTTGCGTTAAATACACGCTGTAACGGTCATGAGCGTTAGTTACCTTCAAGACTGGAAGTGGTGAGTTGATATTAGTCGAGAATGCCTTTAAGGCGTCAAAGACGCCATTATCAACACCTAACTGAGTTTGAACGAGGTCGTATAATAAGGCTACGAAAAACTGGATGCTCCTTCTGCCATACTGCAGAAAGACTAGACAGGAAGATAGCCACTGAACATACTTTTTAGACAAGACATGCTTGTAATACTAGTACCAAAGAGACTACTATCTGCTTCCTTTATTATCGGGACTATCACTTACAGCTACCTTCGTTTGCAGGTGCTGATTAATAAATACTTTTGTGATTTTATTCTTAGGTTGAATTCAGATACAGGGAAAGTGTATCATAAATAAATCTTTTTAAGATGGCTTACGTTCCATAGGGCCTGTATGTAGTATAAGTCACCAAGTGACATTTATGTTGGGTGTCCAGGCACACTGCTGTTTGATATTAATTTTTAATTCTTTCACTTTCACTACAGATCTGTTTCGGCTGAATTGCCATTATCGAGTGACTTGTGGTACGTTCTGCGCGATATTATTTTCATCACAGATTTTCTTGTTATATTAGAACTCCGAGCATGGACTGCTATTTACGTATATATTGTCTAAATGGATTGACATACGTATAACTTCATGTCAACTGTATTTTGACTGTCGTTCTATATTTGCCGTATTAAGGCAGTAATTAACTTGTTATGACAGTAATTTGACAATTCTGCAGCTACAATGTCAGATGTTTTCGAAGTATAAGCACTGTTACATAGATTATATATACAATATTTGATTGCGCATATATTTACGGTTGCTGTGTGTTAGTTGTAGTCCATGTTTACAGCGATCGTAGGTGCTGTTAACTTTTTAAAATTGAAATACTCGAAAAAATGGTTAAATTCAAAGCGCAGTACACAGACAAATATGACGGACACAGCCAAATCTGACGGACACCAAAATAAAACCTTAACATCGTTGCTTACATACATACTCTGGAAACATACGTCAGAGTGTCAACGCAATACGTACGAGAATTTCATAATTTACGAAAAATTATCGTAAATATAAGTTGATAGAAACATACAAGCCAAATAAAAATAGGCCACCCAATACATTAACATACCTACGATTGCTGTAAACATAGGCTACTATTAACATTCTGCAGCCATATCTATACATGCAGATAATAGATATATCATATGTACAACAATGCGTGTGCTTTGTAAACATATGACATGGTAGTTGCAGAACTGTCAAACTATTGTCATACCAAATTAATTACTATATTAATACAGCAAATTGAACGACAGTCAAAATACAGTTGCCACGACGTTATATATATACTGGGTGATCAGATCTGGTTTACAAATGAGGAAATGCAGAAACACAGTAGTTGCATTCATTGACTTCAGGAAAGCATATGATTCAGTGGAGCGTGGAACCCTGTTTAAAATCATGGAAGAATTTGGGATCGACCGAAAGACACGAAAAATCACAGAACAGACACTTACAGGAACAACGGCCAAAGTGAAATTCATGGGCGAAGTATCAGAACCCTTCGAAATCAAATCTGGAGTCCGACAGGGGGACGGACTATCCCCAGTCCTTTTCGATATTGTTCTAGAAAAGATAATCTGGGAATGGGAACCTCACGTAAAGGGCATCCAAATTGGTATCAAGAAAGAGAACCGAATTAAAGTCAAGTGCCTTGCTTTCGCTGACGATATTGCAATTATCACCAATAACAGAACAGAAGCGATTCACGCAGTGGAAAAACTACATGAAATTTCACAAAAAACCGGACTACAGATATCTTATGAAAAAACCCAATATATGGAAAGGCAGCCAGAAAATAAATCCCCTTTAATAACAAAATATGGTAAAATTACACAAGTCTGCCATTTTAAATACCTCGGTGAAACTATACAGTCCTCAGGATTAAACCGAATTGCCAATGAACAAAGAATCACCAAGCTCCAGAAAGCCTACAAGCTAACATGGACGCATTACAACAAGAAGTGCATTTCGACAGACGCAAAATTAGGGCACTATACAACAGTGATTCTTCCAGAAGCAATCTATGCAGCTGAAACAATGGTGATTGATGGGCATTCTAAAATTAAGGAAATAGAAAAGCAGGAAAGAAAAATTCTTAGGAAGATTTACGGTCCAATCAACAAAAATGGCATTTGGATGAAGAGACCACAAAACGAGCTCTGTAGAAAGATCAACATAGTAACAGATGAAATCAGAAAGCGCCGAGCCAAATTTTATACACACATCTACAGGATGGAAGACTCCAGAACAGCAAAGAAATTATTCAATATTATAACAAGGAGTAAATGTGGCACGGAATGGCTGAAAGAAGTCCAGAGGGATCTACAGCAGATCAAGATAAAAAATCTCGAAGATCGCACCGAGTGCCAGCATAAAATCACAAGTGTGAAGTTTGGGGAAAGAACATCGCGTCATCCTGGTAAAAACTGGACAGAGGAACGGAAGAAGGAGCAATCTGAGAGGATGAGGAGGTTTTGGGAAGCAAAGAAGAAAAACATCCGAAGATGAAATTATGAATTCAAGTTCAATCGCTCTCCTAAAGGGGAACAATCGTTATAATAATAATAATAATAATAATACTGGGTGATCAAAAAGTCAGTATAAACTTGAAAACTGAATAAATCACGGAATAATGTAGATAGAGAGGTACAAATTGACACACATGCTTGGAATAACATGGGGTTTTATTAGAACCAAAAAAATAGAAACGTTCAAAAAATGTCCGACAGATGGCGCTTCATGTGATCAGAATAGCAAAAATTAGCATAACAAAGTAAGACAAAGCAAAGATGATGTTCTTTACAGGAAATGCTCAGTATGTCCACCATCATTCCTTAACAATAGTTGTAGTCGAGGAATGATGTTGTGAACAGCACTGTAAAGCATGTCCGGAGTTATGTTGAGGCATTGGCGTCGGCTGTTGTCTTTCAGCATCCCTAGAGATGTCGGTCGATCACGATACACTTGCGACTTCAGGTAACCCCAAAGCCAATAATCGCACGGACTGAGGTCTGGGGACCTGGGAGGCCAAGCACGACGAAAGTGGCGGCTGAGCACATGATCATCACCAAACGACGCGCGCAAGAGATCTTTCACGCGTCTAGCAATATGGTTTTTTTTGTTATTTTTTTGTTCTAATAAAACCCCATGTCATTCCAAGCATGTGTGTCAATTTTTACCTCTCTATCTACATTATTCCATGGTTTATTAAGTTTTCAAATTTATACCGACTTTTTGATCACCCGGTATATGTCTATCCATCTGGACAATATACACAATGAGCCAAAACATTATGACTACCTGCTTACTAGCTTGTATGCCCGTCTATGGAACGAAATATACACTGATTCTACGTATCAGGGATACGACAGTTTGTTGGTAGGTTTGTGGAGGTATGTGGTATCCGATGGCTACGCACAGGTCATGTGATTCGCTGTGATTCGCTTAAATAAGGGGGCATTTATCTGCGCACGCGGTGATGGCCCTAGACAGCGACCCTGATGTGTTCCATCGAATTTACCTCAGGCGAGTTTGGTCGCCGAGACACCAACGTGAGTTCACTATAATGCTCCGAGGCACGGAGAATTATACTGCTGAAATTTGACATTACCGTCGGGGAAGACATCGAGCATCAAGGAATGCATGTCGTTCGCAGTTTTCAGCGTGCCTTCGATTAGTACCACAGGTCCCATGCAAGCATAGGAGAATGTCTCCCATAGCATAATACTGCTCCCACCAGCCTGCGTCGATGGCACGCTGCACGTTTCGAGCCGCCGTTCACCTCGATGACGACGTTTGTAGAGACAAGCGACCTAGTGTAGCAGAAATGTGATTCAGCGGAGTAGCCGACACTTTTCTATTGATTGGATTAGATTAATACTTGTTCCATAGATCATGAATACGACACTTCGTAATGATGTGGAACGTGTCACGTTAATAAAAGGTGGCTATTCAAGATATTACATTAGACAAAATATTACATGACACTCAATATTTTTTTTGTGGAGGTTGGGAAATTACCCACTTATTATATCCAAAAATTCATCTAATGAGTAGAAGGAGTTGCCATTTAGAAATTCTTTTCATTTCCTTTTAAATGCTATATGGCTATCTGTCAGACTTTTGATGCTATTAGGTAAGTGACCAAAGACTTTTGTGGCAGCACCTTCTGAGCCAAAGTTAGATTTAACCTTGAGTAGTGAAGATCATCCTTTCTCCTAGTGTTGTAGCCATTACTTTTGAATTCGTTCGGATTGTTAATAACAAATTTCATAAGTGAATATGTATATTGTGAGGCTACAGTGAAGATTTCTAGCTCTTTAAATAAGTGTCTGCAGGATGATCTTGGATGAGCTCCAGCAATTATTCTGATTACACGCTTTTGTGCAATGAACACTCTTTTACTCAATGATGAGTTACCCCAGAATATGATGCCATACGAAAGCAGAGAATGAAAATAGGCGTGGTAAGCTAATTTACTCAGATGTATATCGCCAAAATTTGCAATGACCCTAATAGCATAAGTAGCTGAACTCAAACGTTTCAGTTGATCCTCAGTGTGTTTTTTTTTCCAGTTCAACTCCTCATCAATGCATACACCTAGAAATTTTGAATATTCTACTTTAGCTACCGATTTCTGATCGAAGTCTATATTTATTAATGGGGTCATTCCATTTACTGTGTGGAACTGTATATACTGTGTTTTGTCAATGTTTAATGAGAGCCCATTTCCAGAGAACCACTTAATGATTTTCTGAAAAGCATCGTTTACAATTTCACCAGTTAATTCTTGTCTGTCGGGTATGATAGCTATACTTGTATCATCGGCAAAAAGTACCAGCTTTGCATCTTCGTGACTATAGAATGGCAAGTCATTAATATATATTAAGAACAGCAGAGGATCCAAGACCGAACATTGCGGCACCCTATTCTTGATTGTTCCCCAGTTTGAGAAATCACCTACAGTCGAATCTCGATGGTCCCGTGGCCGATTTAATCGTAATTGACGATGTCGTTGTTTCAACATGTGGACACGGCGAGGTGGTTTGCTGCGGAGCTCCATGGTCAACAATGTGCGATGAACGGTGTGCTCCGAAACATTTGTGCGTGCACCAGCATTGTGCTCTGTCGGCAGAGATGCCACCGATCACCATCTATCCTACTTTGCAGGGCAGACAAGCCCCCGAACCCACGTTCTGTGAAGAGTCGTGAACGTTCTGCCTTGTGGTAGAACCGTTTTCAGCCCAAAAAAAGTGCATCACTTGTTTGTATAGCCGAAACTTATTGTCGAATTATATGGACTAGGAGAATGAAGCTTTATTAAGTTGTTTAAATAGTTTTTACTTTTGTGTTAAGATGTCGTAGATATGTGACAACTGATGGTCGAGAAAAGCTGTGTCCTGTCAAGTCAGCGGGTTTGCTACCTCCAGCCAACTGCTGAATCACGGCGTGCGGTAAAGATAACAATTACGTTGCAACTGGCCACTACGAACGTTTTCCGGCTACTACTGAGAAGAAATACTTATTGTTCAAGAGAGAATTAGCGTGACACAATAGCGATCGAAAGTATTTTGACATTCATATTAATTGTATTAATTAAAAACAAATATGAAACACGAAAACCAGTAATTTATTCCATTGATGGATATTCAGTGTTCTACAGAATTGTGACCAAGTATTCCTTGGAAGCAACATAATAGTGCAACTTTTTTTATTGAGAACAATGGTGGAGCAAAAGTGTTTTGACATTGTTGAAAAAAACATTTTTACACATAATTATTATCTACCGTAATAAGAAAATCTGTATTTAGTGGGATATCCCTTGGCCTTTATGACAGCCTCACACCGCGCCAGCACTGAGACGACAAACGTTTGGAAGCGATCCATCGTAATTTTATCCCACTCATTTTTGAGAGCTTCAAAAAAAGCGTCTCTATTCGAATAATTTTTTTATTCTTATTCTGCGATCCAACTCCTCCTGCAGATGTTCCCTTAGGGTTCAAATCCGGACTTTGACTTGGCCGCTCCTAAACGTTGACTTTCTTGCGTTTCAAAAAATTTCTAATGTTCTTAGACTTGTTCTTGGGATCGTTATCTTCTTGAAAATACCATCCAGCTGGGACTTATAGTGTGTAGCGTATGGCAGCATTTGAGTCTCCAATACTTTTTCGTAGACGAACCGATCCGTATTACCTACAATTCGAAATAATTGTCCAACTGTAGAGCGTTAAAAACATCCCCAAACCGTGACACTGCCACCTCCATATTTTCCCGTGATAATCTGGTACCGAAATTCATATCTTTTATTTACAGGACGTCGAACGTACTTGATACCATCAGACGACATTAAATTAAATTTGCTCTCGTCACTCCACAGAATTTTTCACCAGTCTGGACTTGACCATGGTTTGTGCCTTCCTGTTTTTCGTAGATAGTAAAGGCTTTTTCGTCGTGTATGTTTGACAGAGGAAACGTGTATGTCGACGTTATATTTTTCTTTCAATTCTCTTTGTATCATTACAACCGACTTGCGAACAGCGCTTGTTGATAACTTTTTTATGACATGATCGCCTTTAGGACACTTTTTTTGAACGTCCACTACGAGGCTTATTTTCGACAGTTTCTTGTATTATACAATTTTTTCCATGTGCTAACGAGCTGACGAGACACTTTAAAAATGCGAGCAACTTCGATTTGTTTCAGTCCTTGCTTTACTGCATTTGTCACGGCGTTTCTAAAGTCACTGGAATATTCCTTACGTTTCGGCAAGTCGCAACTTGACACCTTCAAATAATCGCAGTTATAGTGCTCTTCACCATACTCAAGACACTGCCCGATAGCGCTTTAACATAAGACAAATAATAAGGAATTTTATGTTGTCCAGATACTTTTGAGCGTTACTGTATGTTTGTTCGCAGAGAATGGTTCTTGGTTTGTCCTTTTAGAATTTCAGTAGTAGTATCCGAGTATTGATCGAGTAGTGAGCCTCGAAAGAGGTTATCTCAAGAGCGTAATGAGATCGGCTCACACGTAGGATATGTGAATTAGTCTGCAACGGGGACAGAACTTAAATGTGTTCAAAGCAGTTCTAAATCGTTTATAAAGATATTTTGAGAAGATTATCAACATGTGTAGAAAATGATTAGTTCGCCGGTTTTGGTAGACCGTTTACTCACCATTTAAAGGAAAAAAAATGATTCAAATGGCTCTGAGCACTATGGGACTCAACCGCTGTGGTCATAAGTCCCCTAGAACTTAGAACTACTTAAACCTAACTAACCTAAGGACATCACACACATCCATGCCCGAGGCAGGATTCGAACCTGCGATCGTAGCGGTCGTGCGGTTCCAGACTGTAGCGCCTTTAACCGCTCGGCCACTCCGGCCGGCATTTAAAGGAAAACCTCCGTTTTATTGAAGTGTAAGATTAGTTTCTCCTACGTGTGATTAATGGTGCGTTGTGGTGCTTAATAGGCACGCATTTGTAGGCGAACCGTGTTTCAATATACACTCCTGGAAATGGAAAAAAGAACACATTGACACCGGTGTGTCAGACCCACCAAACTTGCTCCGGACACTGCGAGAGGGCTGTACAAGCAATGATCACACGCACGGCACAGCGGACACACCAGGAACCGCGGTGTTGGCCGTCGAATGGCGCTAGCTGCGCAGCATTTGTGCACCGCCGCCGTCAGTGTCAGCCAGTTTGCCGTGGCATACGGAGCTCCATCGCAGTCTTTAACACTGGTAGCATGCCGCGACAGCGTGGACGTGAACCGTATGTGCAGTTGACGGACTTTGAGCGAGGGCGTATAGTGGGCATGCGGGAGGCCGGGTGGACGTACCGCCGAATTGCTCAACACGTGGGGCGTGAGGTCTCCACAGTACATCGATGTTGTCGCCAGTGGTCGGCGGAAGGTGCACGTGCCCGTCGACCTGGCACCGGACCGCAGCGACGCACGGATGCACGCCAAGACCGTAGGATCCTACGCAGTGCCGTAGGGGACCGCACCGCCACTTCCCAGCAAATTAGGGACACTGTTGCTCCTGGGGTATCGGCGAGGACCATTCGCAACCGTCTCCATGAAGCTGGGCTATGGTCCCGCACACCGTTAGGCCGTCTTCCGCTCACGCCCCAACATCGTGCAGCCCGCCTCCAGTGGTGTCGCGACAGGCGTGAATGGAGGGACGAATGGAGACGTGTCGTCTTCAGCGATGATAGTCGCTTCTGCCTTGGTGCCAATGATGGTCGTATGCGTGTTTGGCGCCGTGCAGGTGAGCGCCACAATCAGGACTGCATATGACCGAGGCACACAGGGCCAACACCCGGCATCATGGTGTGGGGAGCGATCTCCTACGCTGGCCGTACACCACTGGTGATCGTCGAGGGGACACTGAATAGTGCACGGTACATCCAAACCGTCATCGAACCCATCGTTCTACCATTCCTAGACCGGCAAGGGAACTTGCTGTTCCAACAGGACAATGCACGTCCGCATGTATCCCGTGCCACCCAACGTGCTCTAGAAGGTGTAAGTCAACTACCCTGGCCAGCAAGATCTCCGGATCTGTCCCCATTGAGCATGTTTGGGACTGGATGAAGCGTCGTCTCACGCGGTCTGCACGTCCAGCACGAACGCTGGTCCAACTGAGGCGCCAGGTGGAAATGGCATGGCAAGCCGTTCCACAGGACTACATCCAGCATCTCTACGATCGTCTCCATGGGAGAATAGCAGCCTGCATTGCTGCGAAAGGTGGATATACACTGTACTAGTGCCGACATTGTGCATGCTCTGTTGCCTGTGTCTATGTGCCTGTGGTTCTGTCAGTGTGATCATGTGATGTATCTGACCCCAGGAATGTGTCAATAAAGTTTCCCCTTCCTGGGACAATGAATTCACGGTGTTCTTATTTCAATTTCCAGGAGTGTATTTTGGGAGATATTCCGTTGGACGGTGTATGTGAACAGAGGTGTTCACGCGAAGTCCTTAAGTTATTTTGAGGTTGAGGATTAAAGCACGCAGTAAGGGATAGTAGCGTTGTACTGCGTTTTTGTGGTTGTGTAGGTATACGCAAGCACTGAGGAATTGTGACTTAGCGATATTTGGTTAGGATTTACTGTGTGACATCGGCATGAACGTCGTAGTATAGTAAACTCTGGAAATCTCGTTGGATGCACTGAATGTGTAGTCTGTATTAAAGAGAACGGTCGTCCTACGTAATAGCTATTTATTGAGAAACATTCGGAAGTTTACTGAGAATTTGATAGCTTCTCGCCTTGTCCCTAAACGACAAATCAAGAATCAATTCTCTCTAAAAGAGATCATCGAATGCTGGGTTTTGTGTTATAAATATTAGTAGGTCGTGGAGGTCAATGACTGAAGTAGTTGAGTTTTGTTTGATTATTTAAAGTTCATATAGTTGAAGGGTGGCGGTGACATTTAGGTTTTTTGTTTTATTTTCATTTTTGTTTACTTTTCCGCTTAGGGGGTTTGAAACAGAGCACTACCACTCGTAAAATAAAACGCTGACTAGTACCTATAAACAATTAATTGCAGGAAATAAGGAATTAACAGTTTTAAACTGAAAAAGTCAGTACCCGACTTGTTCTTTGTCCCCAAACTCTTACAAAAAATAGTCAAAAGTTTATTTCAAAGCAGACTAGTATCCTGAATATATCTTTTCATTATAAAGTAAATCCAACGGCCAATAAAGTAAAAGACTGGAATATTGGTAAAAGCAAAGTTAAAAGCAGTTAAAGAGAATGAATAATATTTTTTAGGTAATAACTTGGAACGGAAAGAAAGAGATTTAATCTTTATTTTGACAGGAAAAGCAAATTTACGTTTTATTAAAAAGTAATTAATTATAAATGAAAAATTTTTCCATTTAATTCTGAAAGGTTGAGATTAACGAAATCATTTATTACGATAAAATTTCAATAGAGTCAAGGATATTGTTGTAGCAAGGCGCTACCTACAGAGGTTATAGTTGATTGACAACGAGAGATAAACCATGTTAAATTATATCTTTGCCTTGTGAACGTATTCTCCTATTTGGTGTGCAGACATTTGCCACGCTGGACATTTGGGTCCCTTGTCTCCCCCTCCTCCTCCTCCTCCTCCTCCTCACCGCTTACTGAGCCTTTCTGCTGGTTTACTTAACATAGAACCAAAATCTCTTTGGATTTTCCGCCACATTTCTAAAGAGTTTCGTTGTGGAAACTATTAAATTATTTGTTTACCATGGGGTATCAGTTCCGTCTGTTATTAATTTATTTGGTAGGAATCTCTCGAGTGTTGTTGATACTATTTCCGTTGAACTTAAGCCACATATGGTCTTCACTTACATAGTTTGGAAGGATTGGAGACTGTCTCTTAGAAAGATGTCAAACGAATTTTTAGTTACTTTTATAAATAGATATACTTCACGTTTAATTTTGGTGAATTTCTTTGTTACGGAATTGAGCCTCGCTACGACTGTGTATTCACTAACCCCTGTATCTGTCGTGATGCTCAGGATTATTTGTGGCTAAGAGGTCAAGTTTTTTTCGTAACCATTTACAATTTGAATGGCCTCGTGAACTAAATGTTCAAAATAATTTTAAAAAAGCATTTAGAACAATTTCGGAAGTTGTTTTCTATCTACAATAGGGTCTGAAAATACATTTTTGTCAACATACGGAAGGTAGATTGAAGTCACTGCCAACTATAATTATATGAATAGGGTACCTATTTGTGATGAGACTCAAGTTTTCATTGAACTGTTCAGCAACTGTTTCATCTGAGACCGGGGGTCGGTAAAAGGAGCCAGTTATTAATTTATTCCGGTTGTCGAATATAACCTTTGCCTATACTACGTCACAGGAACTAACTGCTTCAATGTCGCTTGTGAGCTGGAACACACATTACATTATTTTTCCTTAAGTTGTGCTTCTTGTTTCTGTTGTAGTGCAGATCATTACAATTACGGCTTTTCCCTCCAAAACCTAGGATGCTTTCTCTGTGATCCTGTAAATACAAGAGCTAAACAATGTAGAACATCAACGTACGTTACAAGCGTAGCATTCTGTATTATGTCATTTCCTTATTTCTAACATTTTAAAACTGTGCGTCGACTTTAGATGACATGTCAATCATAGATCTTCGTATCTATATTTAGTGATCGTATTTTCAGTCATGTTTTGAACATTGTCCAGCTACACTTTAGTAACTAATGTTTCGCCGCAAGGGGTATCGCATTTTAGAGAGTAAATTAATATGGAGTATATCATTCTTCTTTTCACACATTCACATATCCATTTCTTCTTTCCTTATTGTCTTTTGGGCATGCAGTTGTAGTAATTAAAGTAGGCACAAATGCTGTGATCAAAAAGAAATGATTAGCGTACATTCTATTCTCTTTACATCGTTCCTTTCTTGTTGCTCCCATGGCGATGGACTGTTTCTATCGCAATTAGTAAGCGTGAAAGGAAGCTACCGTACAGACAGAGGGATCTATATTTATACTTGGCAGAACTAATTACATACTGACATAATCGTCGGTATTACTTTCTTTTCCCAAAAGTTATAAATATTTCGATTTCGGAAAAAAAGCTCAGCATTTGGCCAAGATGTCAAAGAAGAAGGTCCCTTACGTACTGGTTGTATCGAGTAAGATGTGGAGAGGGCGGTTTGAAAGCGGACAGAAGTAGTACGAGGAAGGGCGTCCCTTACCTGAGGGATCGCTACCTGGCGAAGGGGCAATTGTGGCAAATGTCCGGCGTGGCAAATGTCTGACATTCCTCCAATTTACGTAAAAATTTATTGTGTATATAAGATTATTCGTTGGAGCTTTAAAATGGGGGCAACTACAAGCGACAACGGATGACGTATTAATCAGTTATATACGAAAGCTATCGTTTCTGGTACCTACGTTGTTAAGAAAGGGTTTAATTATGTTGTCAGAGTACCCAGAGCAAGCTTCACTATAGTTTGCTGTTTTTGGCAAAGTAAATACATCATTCCCACTCCCCGTAGACTGTCGCATGTAGTATTTTTCTAGCGATTGATACTAGCTTTTGTGGTAGTTTACCTTTCGAACCTAGTGAATCGCGATAGTCAGATGGGTTGTTGTAATTAATATCCAGAAAGCTACCACTAACACCATTAAAACACCAAAAGTGTTATTGTGTCCATTCTTTTGTACATGGTGATGTAGCGGGCTGTAGTGTGATTTACAGCTTGAGAAGGTGAATATCAAATCTTACGTTAGGTTGTTGTGCTGGTTCAGACGATTATTTCAAGTCACACAATTTGAGTGTAGGCAAGGACTGGTCAGGACAACTTATTGTAGTATTACAATAGTGAGATACATTGTCCGACGTTGCTTTTCACCTACGTATTGCAGTGCTATTAGAGCCTGTTCATACATTATATCTCCTACGAGTTAGTGTTATCTAAGGGCTGGCGCAGTACACACTTTCACAGGCTCTGCGTAATGATAATATGCCTCAACGAATTTCCCTTATGTAATGTTACCGCGTCACGTGCACACAGCGTCACCGTAGACAGTGGTCATAATGTTTTGGCTGGTCAGTGTATATGTAAGTAGTAAACCATCATCGATGTTCTACCATAGCATAAAAATCTATGATGAAAATAACGTCACCCACTTTGTACCGCAGGTAACTCGATCATGGCAATTTGGCCGAAACAGAGCTGTAGTGAAAGTAAAAGTATTAAAAATTAATATCAAACAGCAGCAAGTCTGAACACTCCTTATAAACTTTTTAAAATGGCTACACTCACAAACAAATAGTAAAAATATTTTCCGTTGCTTATTGCAGACTGTAAGCTGAGGTCGGGTTTTCTTGGGGCCAGGGAAACTAGACTTCTAGTTTCCACACATGCCAAAATTTGAGTGGTAGTAGTGCGGTGCATACCAAATCTATATCGTCCTTAAAAAACTGGAGAAACATCAAAAGTGTTAATGCTGCGTTATTTCACTCTTGTCACTTCCGAAATCCGTAGCGGCTTACGTATGAATAATTCATTCGCATTCGCTTCTGGACTGTGATGTCGACCCGTGAACAGCAGTTTCGGTTAATCTGTCCCAGTACTAAATATAACGGCGTATACGGAAATTTCAGTAATTTGCTTCGCGGTGCGACTGAATTCTCTACTGCCCTTTAGGGGACCACAAATTCATTGACTGCACTGTAGAACATTTTACCTTCCCTCCCCAGCTGGAAAAATATTTATTCTTTTCTGTCGGTTCAGACTGAATACACTAGCAACCAACAAAATGAAAAATCTTGTCAAATAACCTGGCATAGGCCAATACAGCAACTGGAAAGATGCATGTATGAACTGCAACCGTTCACAATGTTTCAGATGGTTAATATTACGACATTAATTTATTAGCGACGCGTTTTGTGCCACTAGTGCTCATCATCACGCATCAGAGCATACAAATCATTAAATATTAATTACGCTATTTATGCTTTTAACTAGATTATAGCCATCTGTCTAGTTCCCAGGGTCTTCATTGTGTCCAGAATATATGCCTTCTTACAGGTATATAAACTGGCTATTACGGTAGTAGAGCATTTGTCCTCGCATTTGTAGCACTCTTACTCTCTGATTTAGTCACGTTTCATTTTTGTATTTTTATTTAAATTACCACTGTATACTAACACATGATAAGTCGATGTACACTGAAATCCAGAGAATCTGGCACACCTGCCTAATATCGTGTACGGCCCCTGCGAAGACGCAGAAGTGCCACAAAACGACGTTGCATGGACTCGATTAATGTCTGAAGTAGAGCTGGAGGGAATTGACTCCATGAATCTTGCTGGTCTGTCCATAAACCCGTAAGAGTACGAGCGGTGGAGATCTCTTCTGAACAACACGTTACGAGGAATCCCAGATATGGTCAATAATGTCTCGGGAGTTTGATGGCCAGCGGAAGTGTATAAACTCAGAAGAGTGTTCCTGGAGCCACTCTGTAGCAGTTCTGGAAGTGTGGGGTGTCGCATTATCCTGCTGGAATCGTCCAAGGCGGTCTGAATGCACAATGGACAGGAAGGGATGCAGGTGATCAGACAGGATGCTTCGAACGTGTCACCAGTCGCAGTCGTATCTAGACTTACCAAGGGTCCCATGTCACTCCAACTGCACACGCCCTACACCATTACAGAGCTTCCACCAATTTGACAGTCTCCTGCTGACATGCAAGGTCCATGGATTCACGAGGTTGTCTCCGTACCCGTACACGTCCATCCGCTCGATACAATTTGAAACGACACTCTTCCGACCAGGCAACATGTTTCCAGTCATGAAAAGTCCAACGTCGGTGTTGGCGGGACCAGGCGGGGCATAAAGCTTTGTGTTGCGCAGTCATCAAGGGTACACGGGTGGGCCTTTGGCTCCGAAGGCGCATGTCGATGATGTTTCATTGAATGGTTCGCACGCTGACACTTGTTGATGGCCCAGCATTGTCATCTGCTGCAATTTGCGGAGGGGTGGCACTTCTGTCAGGTTGAACGATTGTCTTCAGTCTTCGTTGGTCCCAGTCTTGCAGGATCTTTTTCCGGCCGCAGCGATGTCGGAGATTTGATGTTTTACCGGATTCCTGATATTTACGGCACACTCGTGAAATGGTCATACTGTAAAATCCCCACTTCATCGCTACCTCGGAGACGCTGTGTCCCGTCTCTCGTGTGCCATGTTGAAACTCTCTTAAACGTTGATAACCTGCCATTATAGCAGCAATAACCGATCAACAACTGCGCCAGACACTTTGTCTTATATAGGCGTTGTCGACTGCAGCGTCGTATTCTGCCAGTTCACATATCTCTGTATTTCAATACGCATGCTTGCACCAGTTTCGTTGGTGCTTTAGTGTATATGTGGTCCTTATACTTAACATGTAGTGATGGATTGTGCAAATATAAGGACCATATGTACTTAAGGAACGAAGGTATTTACTGACTACTTCAGAATCTACTTATCAGTTACTAAATAAATATATTAAATCGAGTTTCGACACTACAAGTGACCGAAAAGTTTTTCTTGCGGTCTCTAATACGTAGGTTTGTCATTGCATCCTGTCTCAGCGACCATCACTTCCCTTGATAACCGTGGAAACTTTGCAGCTCTGCGTAACAATTAAATAATAAGATTTTAAACACATTTTTAGCTAAAAATCGCCGTAGTTGTGGTACTAGGAAGTAACATTGTTCTGTTTGGAAAAGAAGAGTTAAATACTTTATTTAGATGGTTATAAAAGCTTTTTATAACACTTTGGTCATTATTTTACGCGCTCCTTGTGAATTTTGATAGGTAGCAACAGATCAACAATATACACACCATCCATATCTAACTTCGTCGCTAATGGTCTCTAAGCCGACAGGCAGTTAAACTCTGTAATTATTTTCCCCTCCCCATTCGCAGCTCACAAACTATTCCACTTACACGAATGTCTGTTTCTATTATCGGCATAATAATTTTGTTGTCGACTCC
Organism: Schistocerca piceifrons; assembly: GCF_021461385.2. Lineage (NCBI taxonomy): Eukaryota > Metazoa > Arthropoda > Insecta > Orthoptera > Acrididae > Schistocerca > Schistocerca piceifrons. The sequence goes on from NC_060149.1 coordinate 130,506,048, forward strand.
ATCGCAAGTGCCTCTAATAATAGGTGCCGAATCAACGTGTGAATTACAGCGTTCGGATCCACACGTTGAGACCTCTACGACGGAGGTAGGAGTAATTCATGAACTTCGGCGGCAGTCTTAGACATGTGACTAGTTTTCAGGCATGCAGCTGTATGATCGTTAATTGTAGTAACCGATAGAAATATTGATCGCACAAGGTTTACTGGCGTAGTGATCTGTTACGTTTAGAAGTGCATTTGCCATTTGTAGAAAACTCTGAAATATTTAGTCTAAGGAAAAGTACTCTCTCATATCGTTACCAGAAGAAATATACAAGCGTATAAGACATATTCACAGAATTAATTTATCTCGAAGCATTACATCTCAGAATGTGGCTACATCTTGTGACGCAGAAAATATCTGCACAATCATTCAGTTTGTAATGGCCTGAACCTGACCAGATATTTGTGTGTTACATTACCAAACACCAGTGACGGTTTTCACTCAATGGTAGATACTTCCCTTTTATACGTTGACAAGTCATGTGTTTCGATTTAAACTGAGACTTACTTCTTGACTGTCACAAGTCCTCAACGACGCTTCGGACGCCCTATACCAACTCTCAAATTTTCCGTCTAGCGCTGGGAACCAAATCCTCATCTGAGCATAGGAGTCTGTTAAATTCGAATTTTTTTCACGCTTTAATTTCTTATCTGTTGATGTGACAGACGTTAGAAACAGCGATTTTTCAATTAAGGTACTAATACACAATGTGTTTTGTGGAAAGAGTCTTCGCATGTTTCGTCAGGTCGTTACGTTTCTGCACTACCTTATTTTGTTGACAGTGTACTTAATAATCACACTCTGTCTAAATTGAAATTGGTCTTTCAGAAAGCATTGGGCGTTTTTAGGTATTTGCTGCTCACATACACCTAGTCTGCTATCTTAAATAGTGAAAGATATCTCAGTATTTGAAATAAATGCTTATTTATATTTTATATATTTTTTTACATCAGTTAAATCATTTATCTTTTGTTCCACGAACAACCAGTCTCATATTTAAAAATATGTTACTTCTTACTAACTAAACCTTCTAAATACGAATTATCTTTGCTACTTATTAACTAGTGTCCACATTTAGTCCTTTTTGTCTTCAAATTGCACTACTACTTATATCTCGGGATATGTACCAGTACATTTATTAGTAACCATTATCTTTATTTGCTTTCAGCTGATTCGTGGACATAAGATTTCTAGCCTCAAGACAGTTTATTATATTCGAACTGAGAATATTTCAGGGACCCTGCAGCAAACAGAAGTTAGGGATATTGGTCTGTAATTTTGCGGGACCATTCTTTTGCCTTTCTTGTATACTGGAGTCGCCTGCGCTTTTTTCCAGTCGCTTGGGACTTTGTACTGGGCGAGAGATTCGCGATAAATCAAACTAGGTAAGGGGCCAGTGCCGTAGAATACTCTTTGTAAAATCTAACTTGAATTCCATCCGTACCTGAGAATTTATTTAATCTGACTGACGATATTTGTGAACAAAAGTCAGCTTTTTAATTAATCCGAGACCGAATACGGCTTTTTAATACCGAGGAAGGGAAGAATTATTGCACTCTTACGTGGTGTGTTCCGATTTTATAACTGCGCTTTCCCCACCTATTCTGCTCAGAAATAGCTTGCGTTCACCAACACTGTCAGAAAGGTTCTGAAAGAGCGAAGACTTTGGTCAGGTCAAAGAGTCCAAACTTCCCAGTTTTATACATTTGCTTCAGCATAAAAGCATAATTATTGACTACTTCAATTCCACAGACATTTTGCATTCTCTTATTTTTCTCTTTATAGTACTATGCGGGCTGGGTGTCGTGTGGTTCGTGATGTCCTCGAGTCCGTAGAAAGCATTTAAGCTGCGCCGCCGCGAGTGTCCCATCATTTTCATTGCCCGTAGAACTGACCGCAGCAACATTTCACTGTGGACAGTCTGAGGGACCGCAGAACCTTTAACACCTGGTGCTTCACAGCTTTTATATTTCACCACACAAATTATCTCATATGTTTATGTCGCGCGCTTCACCTAAATTTCGTTGCAATTTTAGGATATGTCTTTTGGCGACCGAAAGCCGTTGGTTGAGCATACTGCTGGCTTTCTGCATTCCGTTTCCATTTATTTATTTAATTTAATGTGAAGACTCAGTTCTCACACTCTCCTTCTTCTTTCGAGGTAAACGTCCCCTCTTGGACGATTTTCCCGCCCATTTATTGTTTCTTGTGCTGTTTTTAGTAGCGTGGAATACTGTATATTCTATTTAACTCTAGTATGATTATTTCACCAATAAATAAAATTTCAGTTTCTAATAATAATGAATTCTGTGAAATGCCATATCGTTTTGTTTAGTCGCCAGGGATTAATTTAACGTCCAAACGATGTGGTTTGTGATATGCAATAAAACACTCACTCTCATTGTCATGGAAGAGTACATTTATCTGTTCATTTGATAACTGAGTCTATCTGCATCAATAATTAGATTAACACCGGCGTAATTAATTCCGTTCTCCTTAAGCAGCCATTGTACTACTTATTTTTTGAAATTGTGTTCCAAGAAATACACTAAGTTTTCTATACTTTACCGAATGGCTGCTATTCTATCACAGATGAACCAGTTACATCAATCAAAATTAAGTATTCTGCACGAATATTGGTCATAAGCCATACGTATATGTTTTCATTGGTTAATAGCAGCACGCAGCTCATTTTATCATCAAAATATCGAAAACTCTGACGCCGTAACCTGCAGCTTCTTCTGCTTTTGTACTGCGGCCCTACGGAGAGTTAGCGCCCAAGCGGATATAGGTCTGAAATGAGTTCGCCATGACTTTGCGTTTGGACGGTTGCTTCCGAGGTGAGAGGGAGCTGTAGATAAGAAGTGATTGAGTTCCTCAAGAGTTCTACTATCGAGCCAAACAATCTTCGTTTAACAGCTTCCGCTGCTTTTAGGAGATAAGTGACAAGGAATTTATGAGAGTTATCCCTTGGTGGTGCCAATTTTTACAGTGGTAACCTGCACCTGCACATCTTTCTCCGATAATAATTTTCGGTGAGGAATACCTCGTTTGTTTCTCATACTGTAGACTCAAACAAATGTAGGTTACACGAAACGACCAATTTTGGTCTCTGGGAACTGAATTATAATCAGAATCCAATTCTTACAGAGACTGCTAAAGATGGTTCTCAGTGTTCTAAGCCTGTCAAATTAAATAAGCTTATTGCACTTTAAAAATGTAACTATAGAAAACATTGTAATCTTCACCCCTTTATAAACTTATTTGTCCCTAAACTGTTATGAATGTCTCTGTTGACATTAAATACAGATATTATTATCTCCGTTTCTTTAATTCTGAGCACATAGCTGCTCAACGATAATGTCCTTGCATAGAGTCATGAAATCTATTATTTTTCAAATGGCAGAACACAGCAATCAGTCGTCCGTTTCTTTCAGGTTTCATTAGACAAATCTAGATTTCGGCTAGTGCCTATCCATTATCAATGCACTATTTCATGGTATCAGTGCATGTCCTAGTACGTCAGTCCCCTATTTCTCGGGCTGCTGTCACAGTTGGTTCAAATGTAAAAAAATGTTCGTTGAGTCCTGAACGAACTGTGACAGAAGCCCGAATAACAGGGGACTGACGTACTAGGACATGCATTCATACCGTGAAATAGCGCATTGATAATGGCTAGGTACTAGCCGAAATCTAGGTTTGCCTAATGAAACTTGAAAGATACGGACGACTGATTGCTGTGCTCTATCATTTGAAAGTCATATCACAGTCGTTGAGTGCACGCACATTTCTAATGTAAGGTAACTTGAATCTATTATTTGTTTACGGCGATTTAATAAATTATGTTCGATTTTTAAAATAATGAATTAAATTAGAGTAACTTCTTAGTACGTATATTTATTCGGAAGCTTCACTGGAGATCTATTTGTAGGCGTTTATTAACATTCGCCTGAATATCAGGGTTCAATATATGTTTCAAATCGAGCTTTTATACTGAATCATCATTTAACTTAAGGCCGCTACATGATATAAGCACTACATTTTCCGTGTTTCCGATGCTAGTCTGCGTTGCTACAGTGATGCGAACAACCATATATAAAGACATAAAGACACTCTAAAAAGAAGAAGAATCCTGGGATTGCTCCACAGGATTCGAAAAGGATGTAGCTAATTATTTTGTGGTCGAAGGCTTTATTAATACATACTTTTATTGCAACTGTAGAGGTTTGGATGACTGATCTCTATGATGGATGGTGGAGATGGGATAGAGTTGCGCTCAACCAAAACTACGAGTCAGTAGTTTTGGTACACTACATAAATGACGTAGTAAATGGTAGCGTTACCGGTAATAATGGTAGAATTGGTAGGGGAACAAACATAAATGAACGTATAGAGAGAGACCGGGAGCCGACGACTTCTCTTCGGGTTTTTCTTTGTTTTTCTTTGTTTTTCTTTGTTTTTCTCATATTTGGAACCACACATCATTCAGTGTTATTCCATCGTGTGTATTATATCCTTACAAAATATAAATGGCATTTTATAAGTATTGAGAATTAGTTTATCGTTTAACTTCTGCACTTTTGGTGCAAGTACAGTTTACATGCACAAATATATGGATATTTTTTACTCAGTAGAACATTCTTCATCATGATCAAAGGCAAAAATTTCCTGTTGTTATTGATAAAGATGACAGTTGTTTACGAATAACAAAAACGTGCTTCATATAAGTTCGACGAAATAATGAAGGGACGTTCAATATATTTTTGTTCTGAGTTTTCTTTTTTTTCATTTTACCTTTTTGTTCAGGAAATTGCGTTATCTTTTTAGATCTGTATTGTTTTCTTTATTTTTACTACAACATCCCTCTGTTCCACATCACAGGTCAACAGTTTTCGAGTAAAACATTGAGAATTTCAATTTTGGTGTAAATACTGTTTACAGTTAGATAATAAACGTGAGGATAACTATGTAGAACAAAAATGTTCAATAGATTAGCTATCTCCTTATACAATCTCACTCAGTTTTTAGACGGTTCACCGTCTCCGGGTTTTAGAGAAACGCAAATGAAACGATCGTTAGGAGGTAACGCTCGATAAGTATGCAACATACCTAATGTACAGGTAAAGCGGGTACGACATCAGCTTACCAGAGCTACTAGGAAAACTACCGTAATCTATGCTTGCTTACGTTAATCTACCGTAGCCTACGGTAGCTTTACAACTGTAAGCTGGGCTGCTAGTGATCAGAAAGTCCTTCAGCTCTCCACCTTGGGGGTAGTTGCAGTGGTGTGGTGGGTAGGTACCAGATGGATCCGACGCCCAGCCGTAAAAACAGCAGTTTCATATATTAATTTATTCCGTATTAGAGTACATTCATGGAACTGGTGCTATGCGACGATCAGCGGCCTCCAGGGTGCAGGCTGGTCTCGGTCGGTGGAACGTGCTCAGATCAGGAAGCGGCGTCGTGTCACGGCCAGGCGGCATTTGACGCGAGGCTACGTAGTAGGCACCATAAGCGATGTGGTAGTGACAATGAGACCACCAGACCTGTTAATCACGCATTTTGATCAATTTTAGGTATGTCGTAGAGGGGGATGTCCTGAGTACCTGGGTAACGGATCTTCATGCAACGTCCCCTAACTTCCGAGAAAATAGATGATGAAGCTTTAGGCGTCCTCTGTACCGAAAAAGCTACATTTCTGCCAGAGTGTGTAGAGCTGCGGCTAAGGTTTAAGGCTGTCAGATAGGTGGTTCGGGTTCAAATCCTGCCCGTCTAATTTTTATTTCAATTCCTTCGTACAGAAAATCGTTAAGGAACATACGTCTGGCAAAATTATTTCAAAACATTTTCTCCTCAATAATTTCATTAATATATCAGTCATTATAGAAAACTTTCTTCGAGTGTGTATTCCGTTTGTGGATCATAGTTAAAATTTCAAATATGTGGACAACGCTCGATTCGTGCGTTTCCTAGACGTGACCTCGCCTCTTGTTGTCCCCTCTCCCTCACGGAACGTTATGGTATTGCCAGGCCCTGTAAACCGGCTGCTGCCATTTGTCGCCAGCATCAGTTGTGCGCAGCGCAAACGTTTCTACAGCTCATCATCAAGAGGATCCAACAGAAGTAGAGGAGTGTGATGAGCAGTCGAAGGGTGAACTCACTAACGCCATCAGATACAGCGGAAGATTGCTTCACGATATGAACCTTCTAGTAAATACACCCCCGAGCGTGATTTCCTCTAATTCCATTGCAGCTGGAGACGCGATATCCTGTGCTATACAGGATCTGTTGGCTAAAAGACGAATCATCGTTGTGGATTAATTAATAGAAGTAATCTATTCTGTAACAAACGGAATACGCATGTGAAGGAAGTTTGCTGTAACGATTGAATGGTTCAAATGGCTCTAAGCACTATGGGTCTTAACATCTGAGGTCACCAGTCCCCTAGAACTTAAGAACTACTTAAACCTAACAAACCTAAGGACATCACACACATCCACGCCCGAGGCAGGTTTCGAACCGGCGACCGGAGCAGCTGCGCGGTTCCGGACTGAAGCGCCTAGAACCGCTCGGCCACAGAGGCCGGCTTCTAATGATTGATCTATTAATGAAATTACTACTGCGAAAACGACTAGTTTTGAATAATTTTGCGTCACGTATACCATATAATGCTATTCTGTACCATGAAATTGGAAAAAAGTGTACGGGCAGGGTTTGAACCTGGACCGCCAGCGTGATGGCGAACATTACCTGCTGCCCTGCGTTCGCTGGTCGAAACATAACGTTACGGGTACAGGAGGTACGCATGAAACTTCAACACTGATTCTCTCGGAAAGTAGGGCCGTCGTATTAAAAGCCCCTTCCCACATACACAGAACAGTAAGATATTGCAGTGCCTGCATGCATGCATGCATGTCTAAAGGAATAGGCATCTGATAGACATCAGATGAATTTCGAGTAAGGACTACCATCAGCTGTAGAATGAATAACGACAATCAGAACAACACAGCCGGCCGGTGTGGCCGATCGGTTCTAGGCGCTTTAGTCTGGACCCGCGCGACCGCTGCGGTCGCAGGTTCGAATCCTGCCTCGGGCATGGATGTGTGAGATGTCCTTAGGTCGGTTAGCTTTAAGTAGTTCTAAGTTCTAGGGGACTGATGACCTCAGATGTTAAGTCCCATAGTGCTCAGAGCCATTTGAACCATTTTGAACAACACAGTCACTGCACTGTCGTATTTATCTGCCGATACCTGGAAAGCAATTTTCAAGTTCAACGTTTGACCTGTACAGGATTATACATAATAGATGTACGAGTACAGATCGTAGACACATGGTTGGCGACATATGGCAGTTTGGGTCTGGCCGTGAGTCGCACGCGGATAGCAAAATGATAAGCAGACCGGTCTCGATAAGCGGAAAATCCGGGTTCGAGTCCCGGTCCGGCACAAATTTTCGTTGTCGTCATTCCAATCTACAGCTGATGGTAGTCCTTATTCGCAATTGCGAATTCATTTGATACTCAGGACAGGTCCTTCTCCAACATACCTAAGACTCATCAAAATCCGTAAGTAACGGGTTTTATGGTCCCCCTGTGTGTAGAGCCCCGAGGTATGCGGGACGCACCGGAGGGTACAGAGTCGAACTGTGGATCGCAGCGTGTACAGCAGTGACTCACAGCAGTGAAGTGTGTCCGCACCGTGTGGCATACAGGCGACAGCAGCTGGGCACCTAAGTGGACCAGGCACGAACCGTACGCCACCAAGGTACGTGGCCGGCAGCTTCGGAAGTAAGCCAGCAGGTGTTCTGTTGCCTGGGAGAACCAAGTCTGTAGCATTCGGACTTCAGTGCGGGTAGCAAACTGTCAGCTTATGGATGCAGTACGTAGCGGTAGTAGCTTGTTGACCAATATCTTAACGATATCTTGCGTAACCTTCCCTCCGTAGCTGCCTATAAATGGTGACTGGTACAGTTATTGAACTACATGAAATAAAACCGTCATAACTTCTGAACGGTTTGCGTTAGGACGTTCAAACTGCACGGTTGGCCGCGGGTAATGATGGGAATAAGTACGCGGTGTATGGTTTGGTTTAGCGACAAAGCCCACTTTCATTTGGATGGATTCGTCAATAAGCAAAATTAGCGCATTTGGTTGACTGAGAATCCGCTTTTCGTAATCGGGAAGTCTCTTCACCCTCAAAGGGTGACCGTGTGCCGTGCAGTGTCCAGTCACGGAATAATCGGTGTGATATTCCTTGATCGCACAGTGACTAACATACGGTACGTGAAGGTTTTGGAAGATGATTTCATCCCCATTATCCAACGTGACCGTGATTTCGACAAGATGTGGTCCACGCAAGACCGAGCTCGACCCTATCGAAGCAGGAGAGTGTCTGATGTCCCGGAGGACCATTTTGGGGACCGTATTCTGGCTCTGGGATACCCAGAGGCCACTGGCATGGGCCTCGATTGGCCGCCATATTCTTCGGGTGTTAACACATGAAACTCCTTTTTGTGGGGTTATATTAAAGACAAGGTGTACAACAGTAACCCCCAAACCATTGCTGAGCTGAAAGCTGCCTTTCAGGCGCTCATCGACAGGATCGATGTTCTGACACTTCAGCGGGTCATGCAAAATTTCGCTATTCGTCTGCGCCACACTATCGCCAATGATGGCAAGCATGTCGAACATCTCATAACCTAGATCCGAATATCTATAGTAACATTTACATGTTGAATAAAGTGGGCCCAAGTTTGTAGCTAATTACGTTTTTTTCATATAATTCAATAATTGTCATCCTGTATTACCTGTCTAAAATCGGTACTATATGCGAGCTTGGTCCGTCATTGTTTCTCAAATGGTAGCACTTGTGTCCCCTGTCAGGGCGTAAGGCATGGCCTTTCGGCAACCGTGACGTCACTGCCTCTCCGTCTTTCCGTCGTGTCGACGATTTCACAGCCCTGGCTGTGCCGTGATGGTGTAGCAATATCGCGTTTCAGGAGCCTTGGACGGTGACTTCTGTGGTGTTAACATAATCTGCATACAACTTCTTACACAAGAACACCTAAGCACCGCTGTTACTGAGGTTTCGTCCGTCACCCTTGCTATGACGCCTCCTGCTAAGTTGGTCACAATATGCTTCTGCTGCGCCGGGCAAAGCCGTGGTACCAGAGAGTCAAGTAGTGTCTGAGTGTGTTGGATCGTAGTACAAGCAACAGCTTTAGTAGATGTGTCTAGCACTGCTACGACCTGTTCCAGAGGATCTACTGTACAAAAGTACCGTTAAAATGCTAGAATGGTGGTAGCCAAAAGGAAAGGGCAAGATTCGATATACTGTATTTTTCATGGATCCAGTTCTATCAAAGACTGATTGTTGACGGACTTACATCTTCTCACCAACCTTTATTTCATTTTCATCGGCCATTTAATATGATAAATAGTATCTGAAGCCATACTGAATTTTCCGGTTTTATAACTGTTTCTACGTGTATTATTACATAATTTTTCGAATGTATATTTTTCATATAGAAACAAAACTGTAAGTATTCGCCAGTTGATATAACTGTTACATTATAAGTACGATTCAGTTTCGAATGTTATGCTGGGGTCTAAAATGATATACCAGTAATTACAGAATACGCAGCAGCTCTTTTCATACTCTCAGTTCAAGCGTTAATGATGCAATATATAGTGTCATTGTGACGGTGGCCTTTGTTTTGAATACATGCATAATAAAGGCATTTGTGCACATCTTTTGTCCTCCAAGGTGCATTGCTAACATATTATTCCTAAAAATTAACAATTTATGGTCGCAATATGTAAGCGTCAACAGAGTGGAGCCTCCAGTTAACAAAGTACGAAGCCAATCATTTGCCAATTTTCATTTATTTTTAGACCTGACCCAGGTTTCAATATCGCTAACTACACTCCTGGAAATGGAAAAAAGAACACATTGACACCGGTGTGTCAGACCCACCATACTTGCTCCGGACACTGCGAGAGGGCTGTACAAGCAATGATCACACGCACGGCACAGCGGACACACCAGGAACCGCGGTGTTGGCCGTCGAATGGCGCTAGCTGCGCAGCATTTGTGCACCGCCGCCGTCAGTGTCAGCCAGTTTGCCGTGGCATACGGAGCTCCATCGCAGTCTTTAACACTGGTAGCATGCCGCGACAGCGTGGACGTGAACCGTATGTGCAGTTGACGGACTTTGAGCGAGGGCGTATAGTGGGCATGCGGGAGGCCGGGTGGACGTACCGCCGAATTGCTCAACACGTGGGGCGTGAGGTCTCCACAGTACATCGATGTTGTCGCCAGTGGTCGGCGGAAGGTGCACGTGCCCGTCGACCTGGGACCGGACCGCAGCGACGCACGGATGCACGCCAAGACCGTAGGATCCTACGCAGTGCCGTAGGGGACCGCACCGCCACTTCCCAGTAAATTAGGGACACTGTTGCTCCTGGGGTATCGGCGAGGACCATTCGCAACCGTCTCCATGAAGCTGGGCTACGGTCCCGCACACCGTTAGGCCGTCTTCCGCTCACGCCCCAACATCGTGCAGCCCGCCTCCAGTGGTGTCGCGACAGGCGTGAATGGAGGGACGAATGGAGACGTGTCGTCTTCAGCGATGAGAGTCGCTTCTGCCTTGGTGCCAATGATGGTCGTCTGCGTGTTTGGCGCCGTGCAGGTGAGCGCCACAATCAGGACTGCATACGACCGAGGCACACAGGGCCAACACCCGGCATCATGGTGTGGGGAGCGATCTCCTACACTGGCCGTACACCACTGGTGATCGTCGAGGGGACACTGAATAGTGCACGGTACATCCAAACCGTCATCGAACCCATCGTTCTACCATTCCTAGACCGGCAAGGGAACTTGCTGTTCCAACAGGACAATGCACGTCCGCATGTATCCCGTGCCACCCAACGTGCTCTAAAAGGTGTAAGTCAACTACCCTGGCCAGCAAGATCTCCGGATCTGTCCCCCATTGAGCATGTTTGGGACTGGATGAAGCGTCGTCTCACGCGGTCTGCACGTCCAGCACGAACGATGGTCCAACTAAGGCGCCAGGTGGAAATGGCATGGCAAGCCGTTCCACAGGACTACATCCAGCATCTCTACGATCGTCTCCATGGGAGAATAGCAGCCTGCATTGCTGCGAAAGGTGGATATACACTGTACTAGTGCCGACATTGTGCATGCTCTGTTGCCTGTGTCTATGTGCCTGTGGTTCTGTCAGTGTGATCATGTGATGTATCTGACCCCAGGAATGTGTCAATAAAGTTTCCCCTTCCTGGGACAATGAATTCACGGTGTTCTTATTTCAATTTCCAGGAGTGTATATCTCTTACAGAAAAACAAGGCGTTGCTTCCATTAAAAGACGTAAAACATATTACATCCATGACGAGCTGAGGCGCCCAAGTCACATACAGAAAATATAATCAAAATCACTTAAAAATAAGATTAAAAACAGTTATGGCTATTGGACAGACGAACGTCAATCTGAGAAACATGGGTCAAGTCTAAAAATACGGGGGCGTGCTGAAAAGTAATGTCTCTGAATTTCTTATGTGAAAACTCAGAGTTCTTTAAATAAAGCAAACTTTATTAACATTCTATATCTTTATTCTTTATGTCTACATATTTATTTCTGAACACATTGACGCGTTTCTCCCAACGAGAGACTAGTTTCTTCATATTGTCACCGAAGAATGTTTGACTTTGATGACGGAGCCACAACCTCTCCTCCACTTCTACCGCTTCGTCACTATAAAAGTGAAGTCATCGAAGGTGATCTTTAAGCTTTGCAAGCAGATGAAAATCTTTCTAAGTCAGTACCGCCATCAGACTGTTTTTTATTTGCAGTGTTACATTTATAAGATCATGATTTCAGCTTCAAAGTGCCATTATCGTTTTAAGTGTTATACAGTGCCTAAGATGGCATACTGTCGTATTTAAAATACGCTATTAGATACATTGTCTAAGGGTCGATACTTCTGTCACAAAAATATCGCCCCTTAGACAATGTGTCTAATAGTGTATTTTAAATACGACAGTATGCCATCTTAGGCACTGTATAACACTTCAAACACTTGATAATGGCACTTTGAGGCCGAAATCATGATCGTGTACATGTAACACTGCAAATAAAAAACAGTCTAATGGCGGTACTGATTTTAAAGAAATACATTATGACTGTGGCCCCACATTATGAAAAAATTATCAGATGAAAATCGTATGGGGCCAAGCCGGGAGTGTATGGAGGATGGTCGAAGGCAGTGAACCCAAAGCGTCGGATTGTTGCAGATGTGGCAGCACCCTTGTGTGGTCTGGCATTGCCATGCTGAAGTAGAGGGTGCCCCATGTCTGGACGAACTCTTTGAATTCAAACCTCGATTACAGCACGCTGTTTCTCACGCACCGGCATAGTTATGATACACACCACCATTTTACACGCTACAAAATGGTTCAAATGGCTCTGAGCACTATGGGACTTAACATCTGTGGTCATCAGTCCCCTAGAACTTAGGACTACTTAAACCTAACTAACCTAAGGACGTCACACACATCCATGCCCGAGGCAGGATTCGAACCTGCGACCGTAGCAGTCGCGCGGTTCCGGACTGCGCGCCTAGAACCGGTAGACCACCGCGGCCGGCTTACACGCTACAATTCGGAGCCCTCTAGCAGCAGAGAGGGGGGGGGGGGGGGCGGTTACAAATATGTCGACACAAAGAGTAATGTTACTTAACCGATTGGCTTTGTACGTTATTCATTGGAAACTTACTCACACTTGCTGCTAACTAACAGCCATGTTCTAGATTGGGAGCAGAGCCCGTTAGATAAGGACTAGCCAGGGTCTTCAGACTGATTCGACAGAAAAAAAATTTCAAATGGCTCTGAGCACTATGGGACTTAACAGCTAAGGCCATCAGTCCCCTAGAACTTAGAACTACTTGAACCTAACTAACCTAAGGACACCACACACATCCATGCCCGAAGCAGGATTCGAACCGTAGCGGTCGCGCGGTTCCAGACTGAAGCACCTAGAACCACTCGGCCACTCCGGCCGGCTGATTGGACAGAAAACTGATTGGGGGGTGGTATAAGTTCTGATAAGAAAAGCCCAACAAAGCAATGGTATGAATACCGTATTATGGTTACATAGTATTAACGTGAAACATTTCGGTGGTATAAAATACCGCTCCGCTGTTGTTATGCGCACGCCGGCCGCGGTGGTATAGCGGTTCTAGGCGCTCAGTCCGGAGCCGCGTGACTGCTACGGTCGCAGGTTCGAATCCTGCCTCGGGCATGGATGTGGGTGATGTCCTTAGGTTAGTTAGGTTTAAGTAGTTCTAAGTTCTAGGGGACTGATGACCACAGATGTTAAGTCCCATAGTGCTCAGAGCCATTTGAACCATTTTTTTGTTATGCGCACGAGGAGGCCAATTCACCTTCTGTGAACGAAAAACGTAAAAAATCACGAGAGTTCGCGAAATAACTAATCACAAACAACGCAGAAATGTCTTACATGCCTTAAAGGGAACTGGTGTTCTCCTCAATAAATGCTGCGAAATGTCACGTGATCTGTGCGAAGCAAGCGACACTGTCCTGTGATGGACTCTGCACCTGCCACAAAGTAACGAATCAACTGAGTGTTGCGGAAATGTCAACCAAATAGAGAACACAGTAGACGCCCAAAAAGACAGCTGGTCTTCGATGAAAATAATTTCTTGTGGGGCGCTACATTAGACGACTTACTCTGAAGTGCAACTACATCTTTCAGGTGCTGTGAATTTTAATCCCAGGATAAATCTTATAACCTCTTTTAAGATACGTTTCTAAAATAATTTCTGCGCGTTCTGAGGTCTTCTCGTCTTTTCGCCTGAATAGGTCTTAGATCGTGATACGGTGTTAGCACTGAAGCATGAACGTGAAGTGTTTTGAGGACGGCAATGTGCTTTTGAATACCGACGTAGCTGTGTAAGTCCACAAAGCCTGTGAGGTTGCACGCAGACGGGCGCGCGAGCGAGATAAAATCAGTAAAGTCTGGCCGAGAGTGTTTGCTCTCTGAGGACACGCCGCTAAAGCCTCGCCTGCCGGGTACCTTCACTTCAAACATTTAACAGCTCTCTAACGATAACAAAAATGAAAACGCCTCTCCCGTTGCTTCGCGATATTTAGCTCGATCCAGGTTTTTCGCGTTCTGATAAACCGGATACCTTCAATTTGTCTTTCCTCTTTCATCGGAAAATTTACCTTTACATTCAGAATTACAGAGTATAATAACCTCCCCCCCTCCACCCAGCTTTCTGATGTTGGCTGTCTCTCTTTTTAAAACGACCTGAGCATCGTCACCCGAGACTTAGACACAGACACTACCAAGAGAACCGCGCGTACTTATCACCATTTACGTCTAAATTTATGGAACCGAGCGAGGTGGCGCAGTGTTAGCACACTGGACTTGCATTCGGGAGGACGACGGTTCAAACACGCGTCCGGCCATCCTGATGTAGATTTTCCGTAATTTCCCTAAATGGCTTCAGGCAAATGTCTGGACGGGGCCTTGAAAGAGTACAGCCGATTTCCTTCCCCATCCTTCCCTAATCCGAGCTTGTGGTCCGCATCTAACGGCCTCGTTGTCGACGGGACGTCTCTTCTTCCTCCTCCTCAGATTTATGAAAGGGTTTATCAGAAATCTAAGCGACAGAAGTTGGAGCTCCTAATGGTCAAGCGTTTAGGAAAAAAATAACATTTTTGGGTCGGGTCTCGCGAGGGATTATTCATTTGCGTAAAGGAAGGAAGGAAGACTAGGATTTAACATCCCGTCAACATCGAGGTCATTAGAGTCGGAGAAGAAGCCCGGCTTGATTCCAGGATGGGGAAGGAAATTGGCCGTCCCTTCAAAAGGAACCATCGCTGCATTTGCCTGGAGTGATTTAGCGAAAGCATGGAAAACCTAAATATGGATGGCCGGATGAGGGTTTGAACCATCGTCGTCCGGAGTGCTAGTCCAGTGTGCTAACCACTAAATGCTATTCGAGCAAGCCTCATACAAAAATGTCTTCTACTTTTGTGATGCATCTCTTTACGTGCAGGAGAACCAATTAACTCGTGGGGATGATAAACTTATCCACACTTTCGTCACGAGATTTTTTCAAGATTAATAAGTATTCTTTTCGTGCAGTACTAAAGTGATTCCCTCCCCCCTTCCCCCCATCCCCCCGCCCTCCATCCCCCAAAAAATGCATTCGAATGCTGCAACTCTATTTTTATCGTCAGGTACATAATTTGCTCAAAAAAACTTCGAAATTGCTTTTATCTCATCGAGAGAGATAAAGAAACCACATCACGAGAAGATTGCATGAATATACATTCCATTGTATATTACCATCTACCCTCGCCAATATTTGGCAAAATGATACGATACACTTGGTTTCCTGTCAAGCTGTGCGATGAGAGTGAACCTTTTATCAATGTAAACCAAGCTTTTTTCTTTTACAGAAACTTTAAAACAACGATGTAATCGGAAAATGTGGTGTATATGTCGTGTGTAAGAAGCCGAGAAATTTATTGCTTCTCTTTTCTTATGATAAATATCACACCAGCACGTAAAATAATAAAATAATCTAATTTTATATACGAAGTTCTCATATAAGCCTTATAATCCCTTCCTGGAAATTTATTTTAAATCCCACATTTTTCTTTGTCTTTTCTTTTCATACCTTTTACGAATAAATTAATAAATTCAATTTTTTGTGTCATCAGTCTTGTCCTGTTAGAACTGAACTTTGTTTCGGTTTATTTGCAGTGTAAGTGCTGTAAAAACTGAAAATAAAAAAGTTTCCTCATACGGACTCGACCGCACGACCCTCGGATTACCGTTCTCTGCCCTTTTCGTTGTGCAAGCTGCTGCCTCAAAACTACGGCAACATAAATGGCTGATGCCTCGCCCAACGGACGCCTAAAATGCTGTTTTCTTTTCTAAACACACGGCCATCTTGGTTTCCCACATTTGTCACTTTTATTTCTGTGCAAGCACTGCATATATTGTACAAATAAATATCTGGACAAAATCAGTGATGAGGAGTATGCGCGGTCCCCTGGTGAATCATTATTTGCCACGCTGGCGGCAAAACTGTCCGATACATTTCATGTCCCATTTTTTACATATTCTTCGAGCCTGATAAATACATATCAGATCTTAGTAGTTGTAATGTACATGTATAAGTCAAACTCAACTTCGCTGCACTGAAGTCCAATCTCCATTCTGCCGCCCCCGAGCGGTTCTAGGCGCGCAGTCCGGAACCGCGCGACTGCTACGGTCGCAGGTTCGAATCCTGCCTCGGGCATGGATGTGTGTGATGTCCTTAGGTTAGTTAGGTTTAAGTAGTTCTAAGTTCTAGGGGACTGATGACCTCAGAAGTTAAGTCCCATAGTGCTCAGAGCCATTCTGCCGCCCACGGAGTAGCAGATTGCTGAATGCTCCGGTTGCACGTGTATAACACCATTTCCGTCTTTACATGCTCGTTCCATTTCATAGCGCTGTACACCGTTAAGATCAGATGTTAATTTGATGTGACTGTGTCAAGCAGCAGAACCAGTAATACTAAATTCGAACATTTCAGTGTTGTTTTTCCTACTCATCTGCAATAACTTACGTTTGTCTAAATCTAGAACAACGTGCCACTCATCACACCAAATAGAAATTGTACCTCGTAGACTGTTGTTCACTCCGAACGTCAGATCATTTATGTCTATAGAAATGAACACTGTCTGGTAAAAGAAGTAATGCACCCAGAAGATGGTCGGACGTCAGTCTAACTTCATATACGTCCGCGCCACAGGCGGGTATATAAATGTAAAGAGTTGCAATTTTCTGTGACAAGTAGAACAACCGCGAGAGTGCAGTAGAGCTGTTCATGTTAGCCGGCCTAGGTGGCCGAGCGGTTCTAGGCGCTACAGTCTGGAACCGCGCGACCGCCACGGTCGCAGGTTCGACTCCTGCCTCGGGCATGGATGTGTGTGATGTCCTTAGGTTAGTTAGGTTTAAGTAGTTCTAAGTTCTAGGGGACTGATGATCTCAGAAGTTAAGTCCCATAGTGCTCAGAGCCATTTCAACCACTTGTTCATGTTAAGTGTAGTTACCACACCTGTTGGAAAATGTAAGGGGGCGTTTAAAGCGTCAGACGTTCTGTGATCACTGTGAATGTCACGGAGATGCGGCCTAGTCATGTGAAACAGCTTTATCAGCACCTGACAGAATTTCAAACGGGAGGGCAGGCATATCCGTTGTCAAGTTTCCGGTCGACCACGTCTGGCCACCGCAAGGCAGGATGTGCACCGAGAACATCGTAGCCCCTTCACATATGCGCTTGCCATGGTCTCCCTGCGACCTTCTGTATAATCCCTGAACATTGGTTGGAGACTATCAGCAGGCACATTAGGGTGTTACCGGCCCATACGTAGGCTGGCGTTAACATCACAGTAAAATCGGCTGCTTTTGGAGTGGTGTCGTGATCGGGAAGCACTAATTGCTGATGAATGGCGTCGTATTGTATGCAGCCATGAATCACGGTTCTGCATCATCCAGGATGACCATCGTCGATGAGTATGGCGGCGAGCAAGGAGAGATCCGGTGTGGGGAGCCATTGATACAGTGAGGGAACTCCGGTGGTATAATGGTAAGTCACAGACCTCTTGCGCCCTCATGTGTTACTTCTAATGCGAAAGTATCATGGTGCCATTTTTCAGCAGGACAATGGTCCTAACTGGACACGTATCTCTATTAACAGTGTGCGTGACGTTGAGGAACTCCCGTGGCCAGCATGTTCCCTAGATCTGTTCCGTCGGACGCTGTGGTCGAGCGGTTCTAAGCGCTTCAGTCCGGAACCACGCGACTGCTACGGTCGCAGGTTCGAATCCTGCCTCGGGCATGGATGTGTGTGATGTCCTCAGGTTAGTTAGGTTTAAGTAGTTCTAAGTCTAGGGAACTGATGACCTCAGATGTTAAGTCCCATAGTGCTTAGAGCCATTTGAACCATGTGAGATCTGTTCCAGATAGAATATGTGTGGACCGTCCACCCCTGGTAGTGCGACGGAATGTCATGCCTAACGACCCGGGTTCGATTCCCGGTTGGATCGGAGATTTTCTCAGCTCAGGGACGGCGTTGTGTTGTCCTTATCAGCATCATTTCATCCACATCGACGCGAAAGTCGCCGAAGTGGCGTCAACTCGTAAAACTTGCACCAGGCGAACGGTCTACCCGCCGGGAGGCCCTAGCCACACGACATTTCCATTTCCATGTGTGGACCATCACGGACGCCAACTCTGTCCAAGTATCATCAGTATCCAGTACACCGTGGATCAGTTAAAACAGTTGTGGGTCACCTCGCCTCAGGAGAGTGAAAAAACGTTCAAATGTGTGTGAAATCTTATGGGACTTAACTTCTAAGGTCATCAGTCCCTAGTCCGCAGCTCGTGGTCGTGCGGTAGCGTTCTCGCTTCCCGCACCCGGGTTCCCGGGTTCGATTCCCGGTGGGTCAGGGATTTTCTCTGCCTCGTGATGACTGGGTGTTGTGTGCTGTCCTTAGGTTAGTTAGCTTTAAGTAGTTCTAAGTTCTAGGGGACTGATGACCATAGATGTTAAGTCCCACAGTGCTCAGAGCCATTTTTTTTCATCAGTCCCTAAGCTTACACACTACTTAACCTAAATTTTCATAAGGACAAACACACACACCCATGCACGAGGGAGGACTCGAACCTCCGCCGGGGCCAGCTACATAGTCCATGACTGCAGCGCCTGAAACTGCTCGGCTAAACCCGCGCGGCGCCTCAGGAGAGAATACAACGGCTTTATGATACCCCCTCTCAACCGAATCAGTGCAAGCGACCACAACAGAGGGGCTGCAGCGTCATACTAATAAGAACCCACATCGCCATGCTATTTGTAAATTTGTCTCCATTTTGGAATGACTGAAATAAAATCGCATACCCTCTCAACCCGCGAAGTTTCATTTCGTTTCCTCCTTTCCTTCTGCGTGCTTCCCTTTTCGTCGGGCCGTGTACATCTAGCATAACAGCCACCACGATGCTAAAATAGGAGAGATTCAGACTCACACTGAAAGTTGCCAAGTCTTCCCGCATCCGTCCGCGAACGGAATATGAAGGTCGGAAAATGACACAGGTACACAATGTACCTTCTCCCGCGCACCGTACTTTGGTTTGCGAAGTGCAACTGTAGATGCAAATGTAGACTAGTCATGAATAACTCAAAGACGTCCACCAAACGTAATGTCCGCATCCAGCGTATGTATCATCTGCTGTCACTGCACGGGCAGGGCGGTGTTGGGACTTAGCCCAAGAGATTGGCATGTAGTCAAGTATTTATACCACACCCCCTTCTCCACTTGCATCCCGTAACGCATTGTCTTTCAGAAGCAGAGATCCGCTTTCGGATGTTAAAAAACCTAACCTCTGTCCGAACAGGCCTCCTAATGCCCAGCGGTACCGACCGACCACCGTGTAATACTCAGCCGATAGGCGTCAATGGATGCCGATGTGGAGGGGCATGTGGTCAGCATACCGCTCTCGCAGCCGTTGTCAGTTTTCGTGACCGGAGTCGCTACTTCTCAGTCAAGTAGCTCCTCATTTGGCCTCACGAGGACTGAATGGTCCCAGGTTACCAACAGCGGTCGGTAGACCCGGACGGTTCCCCATCCAAGTGCTAGCCAACCCCGACACCGCTTAACATCGATGAACTGACGGAAAAAAGTGTTACCACTGCTTTCGAGCGTTCACTTCTAGTAAATATTCGTCGCAACGAATACTCGGAACAGCAGGAACGTATTGCATTTCTTCCACTGCCCATATTCGAATAGGTTATCTCCGGTTCACCCGTCAACAAATTAGCGACGCCGTCTATAAGCGACGCCGGTTGTGCAAGTCAGTACGTCATTGAATTGAGTCCCAAAAGTAACGTATCAACTAACTTCATTCTTCCGACACGATCTGTTATTATTGATGCGGTCTCAGCGTCTTTGTCATTGGAGACTGTAGTTCGGCGCTTCCCAGCTTCATGGGCCGTGCAGGTTTGCCATATATCATACACCAAATCGGCGTAACTGCGAAATGCGACCCCAGTCGTTTCATCGTTAATGTAACGAATATTCTGAAGAGGGTGTAGTAGTAGATGAAGGGCGGGTTGAAAGTTCATGGTCGATATGTGGCAGAACTGACCTCTTTGTTGACTCCTCTTGTTAGCCTTCAGCTGTCAGAAAATTTCATCGCTGTTGATAAAGAGCTACGTTTCCTTACAGCCACGGGTATCGCCCGTAGTAGTGAAATGTGACATTTCGCCATTTACGTGAGACAAACCTTATAATGTAAGGCAAAAGTTGGTATCTTATTTGAACAGCTTGCTATTTTAGGGTACATGTCACATGCAGAAGCGATGACTTATTTAGTATTAATTTTAAAATGACAAATGTGACTAAGTTTTCCGTGAAACAGCGGAAAAACTGGCAAACCAGGCATTCACATTTACCAGGCTTTCGTTAGACAAAACTTAATCGTTTGAGTCTATTGCACACTTTTTTTTCCGTCTGAGCGCATTCTCTCCCATCTCGACCACCTGTTTCGAACTATAACATTCCGAATGAGCAGTTGTTAAAAGAATTTCCAACAAGAGATTTATGTTACTTATGGGTAGAAAATTGATGAAACTTAATTAGAATTAATGGTAAAAAGCCTCCCATGTGGGTGTCATTAGACAAGAAGTAAAACTCCAATTATAAATTTGTTGATGCCTCTCACAAGGTCGGCTGTATGAAGAGTAATGTTCTACTGGACAGATGTTGCGGAGGCTATATTGATAATACGAACCAGAACGAATGGGTGTTTCCCGTGGCGCGGGGCTCGCAGCATGCGTTAGAGGAGCGCCTTTGTGGGCAGGGAGGAGTGGGGAAGCGACTAAAGTGATATTATGGACGGAACGGCTGTACCACAGCCGCCGTTGCGGCATGAAGAAAGATTGGCAGAAGTGACTGTAATTAACAAGGAGAAAGAGCCGGAAGGAAGGAAAAAAAGAATAAGACTATGAAAAAAGCCATCTACCGCAATCTCGGTACAACGGTTCGTAATATTTTAATGCTGAAGATATTTTTTCAGATAATCGCATTTAAAAATCGAGCGAGGTGGCGCAGTGGTTACACACTGGACTCGCATTCGGGAGGACGACGGTTCAATTCCGCGTCTTGCCATCCTGATTTAGGTTTTCCGTGATTTCCCTAAATCGCTCCAGGCAAATGCCGGGATGGTTCCTTTGAAAGGGCACGGGCGACTTCCTTCTCCATCCTTCCCTAATCCGATGAGACCGATGACCTCGCTGTCTGTTCTCTTTCCCCAAACAACCCAACCCAATCACATTTAAATAATTGAACGTGCACTTTAAACTTACCTTTCTCAGCGATGGAAGAGAGCTGCAAGAAATACGTAAGTCGTAACACCACGGTAGTGTATTATTGATGTGTGCGTGTGTGTAGGGGGGGGGAGGGGGGAGGAGGATGGGGGGCGCAAGTCTTCTGAGCGGTGTCGTCTTTCATGATTCGCCGGTGACAGACGATGGTTGAAAAAGTACCTGGGAGCTCATTTCGACCCAAATAGGCGTAAACGTACACCCTCTCGCCCATCCCTTCCCCCCCCCCCCCCCCTCTCGCCAAACTCACACGCACAGAAGAAGATCTGCATGACGTTGCTTTATTTTCAAATGTGATTCATCTTCACAAGTGATTTTTGTTTTATGCGCACCGTGCCGTGTGCATACACCGCAACTCGTACCGCCAGGTAAACTTTATTACATGCTAATAGCATACAGTGGCATGCTACTATCGTGGTGATATAGGGCGTCATGAAGAATGGTATAGTGTCATGGTGTGGTTTTAGACGGCATGGTGATCACCAGTTGCTGCTGTATCCTGAACTAAATTGGTGATTGATTTTCTGCACTGTGGTCCATCCATCTGCTGTTAAAGTCCACGATTGTCGACGGGCCATAGTTGACTTTGGCGGTGGCTGGTTTCCTCGATTAGAAGTGCTGTCGCTACACCCTGGATAAGACGGCACGTTAAATGCGTATAGCCTACATGATCTCGTTATACGGTGGCTCTCATATGCTGGGCTCTGCGCCCGGCTGTTACGCCTACGGGCAATGAAAGGTCTGACGACATCCTAGACACGTGCGTGTACCTATCTGCACCACTAAACCGCTAGTGTGGTACAAATAATTCTTAGGTAACTAAAGAAGTAATGCGAAGACCACTGTCGGATTTGGAGCTTCTCTCAACGGGAACTACGTTAAGGTATATACTAAGATGGTATCTGTTCTTTCGGACATGTCCGAAAGAACAGATACCATCGGTGACCATGCAGCTCGTTAGAATGAAATGAACACCCTTAGCTGCTTACAAGCGTTGACATACGTCAACGGGGAAAGATGAAAATGTGTGCGCCGATAGGGACTCGAACCCGAGATCTCCTGCTTACATGGCAGACGCTCTATCCAACTGTATATAAGGCTGACCGGCGACTTGACCATCTTCTTCTTCTTCTGTGCGAATGCGCAAACAGTGCCCAAACTCTTTACGGGAATCGGCAACGCGCCGCGAGAAATAATGGGCGTTGAGAATGTGGGTTTCGCGGGAGGCGTGCCAGAGATAAATCCCTGCAGTCTCGATGTCCTCTGTGTCCTCGGTGGCTCAGATGGATAGAGCGTTTGCCATGTAAGTAGGAGATCCCGGGTTCGAGTCCCGGTCGGGGTACAGATCTTCATCTGTCCCCGTTGACGTATGTCAACGCCTGTAACACTGTAATACGTTAAGGTAGTCTTTGTACAGTACATAAGCGATGTAGTAAATGATAGGATTACCGGTAATATTGGTAGCATTGGTAGGGATATAAACAAAAATGAATGTGTGAGAGAGGAACTGGGAGCCGACGACTCCACTTTGATTTTTGTTTCTTTGTTTTGGACATAATTACAACCGCACATCGTTCATCGTTAGTCAATTGTGTATTTTATTTCCTTACAAAACATAAATTGCATTTTATAAGTAAAAATCTAGCTGCTAGAGTAACTCCGGCGTTTTCGTGTAACCAAAACAATTACTTTTGATACAAGCACAGTTTACACGCACAAACATAAAAATTTATATAATTATTTTTGTTATTTTGTACTCAATAGAACGGTGTTCATCACGATCAAAAACAAGGGTTTCCTGTTATAATCGATAAGTGCGGAAGTTGTTTAGCAATAACACAAACATGTTTTATGTATGTTCTTTCTAGCGCTATACGATAAATTTGAATTTTTTAATTTTTTTACTATAACATTCCTCTGTTTCACTTACAAATTAACACTTTTCGAATAAAACCGGAACTAAACAATAATAATTCAACATTTCTATAAATACTTTTTTTATTTTTAAGTAACGGACAGAAGGATTATTATGTAGAACAAAAAGGTTCAAATCACTCTTGGAACAGAAGACCACAACAACTTACCTGAAGATGCAATCACCTTAAATAAGTTTATGGAAGTTACAGATTACTTTTCGTTTTCGTTCATTTGAACCATAGGACGCACTGAAGGAAAGAAGATTAGGATGTAACTAGACATCGAGGGCATTATAGGAGGAATACAACCTCGCAAATTTGGAAACTTGTAAGTTCCTATGGGACCAAACTGCTGAGCTCATCGGTTCCTAAGCTTACACACTACTTAATCTAACTTAAACTAACTTACGCTAAGGACAGCACACACAGCCATGCCCGAGGGAGGATTTGAACCTCCGACGGGGCAAGCCATGCGGACTGTGGCAAGGCGCAATAGATCGCGCGGCTACCCCGAGCGGCCTACAAGCTCGGATCGGAAGTAGATGAAAATGGAAACAGGCACGGTTTCTGTCAAATGAACTATCCCGTCAATCACGGCGAGTTGGGGAAAGCATGGAGAACCTAAATCTGGATAGCTGGCCAAGCGTTCGAACTGCACTTCTTCCAAATCCATAGAGCACACAGCGCGCAACGCATCACTAAATATTCAATCAAACTACACTACTGGCCATCAAAATTGCTATACCAAGGAGAAATGCAAATGATAAACGGGTATTCATTGGACAAATATATTACATTTTCACGCATAGATCCTGAGAAATCAGTACCCAGAACAACCACCTCTGGCCGTAATAACGGCCTTGATACGGCTGGGCATTGAGTCAAACAGGGCTTGGATGGCGTGTACAGGTACAGCTGCCCATGCAGCTTCGACACGATACCACAGTTCATCAAGAGTAGTGACTAGCGCATTGTGACGAGCCAGTTGGTCGGCCACCATTGACCAGACGTTTACAGTTGGTGAGAGATCTGGAGAACGTGCTGGCCAGGGCTGCAGTCGAACATTTTCTGTATCAAGAAAGGCCCGTACAGGACCTGAAACATGCGGTCGTGCATTATCCTGATGAAATGTAGGGTTTCGCAGGGATCGAGTGAAGGCTAAAGCCACGGGTCGTAACACATCTGAAATGTAACGTCCACTGTTCAAAGTGCCGTCAGTGCGAACAAGAGGTGACGGAGACGTGTAACCAATGGCACCCCATACCATCACGCCGGGTGATACGCCAGTATGGCGATGACGAATACACGCTTCCAATGTGCGTTCACCGCGGTGTCACCAAACACGGATGCGACCATCATGATGCTGTAAACAGAACCTGGATTCATCCGAACAAATGACGTTTTGCCGTTCGTGCACCCAGGTTCGTCGTTGAATACACCATCGCAGGCGCTCCTGTATGTGATGTAGCGTCAAGGATAACCGCAGCCATGGCCTCCGAGCTGATAGTCCATGCTGCTGCAAACGTCGTCGAACTGTTCGTGCAGATGGTTGTTGTCTTGCATACGTCCCTATCTGTTTACTCAGGGATCGAGACGTGGCTGCACGATCCATTACAGCCATGCGGATAAGATGCCTGTCATCTCGACTTCTAGTGATACGAGGCCGTTGGGATCCAGCACGGCGTTTCGTATTACCTTCCTGAACCCACCGATTCCATATTCTGCTAACAGTCATTGGATCTCGACCAACGCGAGCAGCAATGTCGCGATACGATAAGCTGCAATCGCGATAGGCTACAATCCGACCTTTATCAAAGTCGGAAATGTGATGGTACGCATTTCTCCTCCTTACACGAGGCATCACAACAACGTTTCACCAGGCAACGCCGGTCAACTGCTGTTTGTGTATGAGAAATCGGTTGGAAACTTTCCTCATGTCAGCACGTTGTAGGCGTCACCACCGCCGCCAGCCTTGTGTGAGTGCTCTGAAAACCTAATCGTTTGCATATCACGGCATCTTCTTCCTGTCGGTTAAATTTCACGTCTGTAACACATCTTCGTGGTTTAGCAATTTTAATGGCCAGTAGTGTATTATATAACCTTCACCGTGCCTCACAGTTGTAGGAAAAAAATAGCCGGATTGTATGCCTCCCAAGACGGTTCACATGGCTTAAGAAGTGATATGATATGGAGCAGTGCAATTCTTTCATTAAAGCCGGCCTGGATTTGTACTCTTTGCAGCTCTGGTTTTATATTCACATGATTTATAAGAGATTTGACAGCAGCCACTGTATCGTGGATGTTCTGTTTAAGTAATTTCTATCGCACTTCAGGTACATATGTTCTAGACCACCCTCGTATAATCAACAATTTAAGAAAGTACGCGTTCTACGATAATTTAGTGTTAGCGGTTCAGAACACTTCCAGATATGTTGTTGTGCGACTACATGGAAAGAGCAAACATCAACATCACTGTGTTAGAGATACGTCGGGAAAAAAATGCTGCGAATATGGAGCGCGGGTATCAGGATAATGACATTATTTAGCCACAGGCCTAGGAAGGGACCGTAGGGCGTGGGATGAGGCAGCGACCACCTGTGGAGCTGCCGTCCTCTGCTCATCCCAATTAGTCTCCACCCACCACAACAAACTGATTACTTCCCAATACTGCTCCAAACTGACACTTTACTAAAATAAAGGAATATACAGGGTACCCTAAAAAATAGATTTGGGGAGGAGCGCAGTTCGAACCCTTCTCCACCCATCCAGATTTACGTTCTCCATGCTTTCCCCAACTCACTTACCGTGATTGATGAGATAGTTCATTTGACAGAAACCATGCCAGTTTCCTTATCCACCTACTTCCGATACGAGCTTGTCTCCTCCTCTAATGACCTCGATGTCTAGTCTACGTTACATACTAATCTTCCTTTCTTCAGTGCGTCCTATGGCTCAAATGAACGAAAACTAAAAGTAATATGTAACTTACATAACACATTTAAGGCGACCATGTTTATTCAATAGTGCAGACAATGTTTGAAGTTGCCGATTGCATCTTCAGAGAAGTTGTTGTTGTGGTCTTCTGATCGAAGAGTTGTTTAAACATTTTTATTCTACATCGTTATCCTCCTCTCTGTGACTTAAAAATAAAGAGCGTTTATACAAAAATTGAAACTGTTATTGTTTAATTAATATTTTATTCGAAAATTTTTGATTTGTAAGTGAAGCAGAGGTATCTTGTAGTAAAAAAATTAAAATGAAAAAAAAGATTTATCATATAGCGCTACAAAAAGCAGTTTCCTCAAAAAACGGTAAAATTTTAATAAATGCAAAAGAAAAACATATCAGGCACCGCTTCAATACTTAGTCGAGCTTATATAAAACATGTTTGTGTTATTGCTAAACGACTGTCTGACATATCGGTTATAACAGAAAACTCTTGCCTTTGGTCCTGATGAACAACGTTCTACTGAGTACAAACTAAGTTTTAAAGACAAGTTCCTTACACCAGAACACGAAAAGGGTCTAGATAACATGGGCTCTAAAACGCATACCTTAAGACTTATGAGCACTTCTTCGTCTTCGATACGATGAAATACATCTCTTCTCCTTCAAGTCCTTCGCTTTCCATATTTTGGGAGGAGGTAGTACGGATCAAAAAAAGAAAAAAATGTCAGCTAAACATGGGCTCTAAAATGCAACCGTAAGAAGAGATGTGTTCCACACTATCGAAATGAAGAAGTGTTCATAGTTCTTAAGGTATGTGTTGCATAGTGCTCAGAGCCATCTTATGGTATGCATTTTAGGGCCTATGTTTAATGACATTTTTTTCATGTTTCGGTGTAAGGAACCTGTCCCTAAAGCTTTCCTGTGTTTTTTTGGACGCACTGTATAAGTAACTTTATCGCCTCTTCGATTAAAAAGCAGAAACCTCGCCATGTGTTGCACAAAGTACCGGTACAGCAAGGGACTGAAGGCAGGTATTTCCCTTTGCAGTAACATGCCCGTTCAGGAAATATGTGGAGCGTTATTTATAGCATTTGAAGGAGGAACGTTGATGTCTTTTTTTAGCAGTAAATACTATCCTGGGGCACGTATCAGCATCTGTCTAACTCACCTGGGGCGACCCTTGTTATTTCATTTCAATCCTCTATGTAAAAATTTCAGTTATAGTAAAATGTTTCTGAAGCAAACTAAGAAGGGAACAGGAACTTAATACGACAGAAAAAATCGTCTGGATGGTTAATATATTTTATGACTACTTTCGATCCGATGAAGAGATTATCTTCAGAATTATTGTTGCAGAATTATTTAATGAAGGTGATGTGATTTTCTTTGACCTTTTGCGAGATGCATGAGAGTATAACATAATAATTCAAATGTTTGATATTGGACATGACACGTATGTGGACAAACAGCGTTTCCGAGCACAAGACCTGAAGAAAAATGACTATCTACACTTTTTTTTCTTTCAATATACCAAGAATTGTAATGGTTTCCACAGAACATCACCTCTTCAGTTAAGAAACATAAATTTCGAAGAAAACTGGAAGTAGATATGGAAAAATGTTTCAGATACTGTAACTCTTTTTAATTTATTCAGAAGGTCTACACACAGACTCTTGTATAGCAACTGCAGATTCCCATTTTTGGGCAGTGGGTTCCTATATCTTTCACCGGTGAGAGTTAATAAAAGACATGACAGGAACCTCATTTTATCCCAAGCAAGTCTCCTCCACACGAGTATAATCCAGTACCTACCTGGACGATGTTGTGAAGGCACGAGGTATCACGTTGTTTTCAAAGCACTCGCAGTCTGACATCGGCGAGTACCAACGGTATCGCAACTATTCGGTCCGTGCGAACTTTCTCTACACTGAGGAAGTGATACTTTGGGCTGTGGCTGCTTGCAGTGTCGTGCTTCCATAAGCTTTCTCTGCTTGTGCTCACATCCTCTGTAAGTTATACACGCCGGCCGGCGTGGCCGAGCGGTTCTAGGCGCTACAGTCTGGAACCGCGCGACCGCTGCCTCAGTCATGGACGTGTGTGATGTACTTAGGTTAGTTAGGTTTAAGTAGTTCTAAGTTCTAGGGGACTGATGACCTCAGAAGTTAGGTCCCATAATGCTCAGAGCCATTTGAATCATTTGTAAGTTATACAAATACACTCCCTGGTCTAAAAGTCGTAGAAATACTCATTGAAATTTTTCGTGTGCGTCAGCTGCATAATACCGACAGCTGGCTTGCTATAAGATCGTTCTTGACTTACGATCTAGATTCACTAGCTAAATGAGGGAATTACTTTGAAAAGGAAAACTGATTTATTTTCAGATCGAAGTGACATATACTTTGGTTCAAATGGTTCAAATGGCTCTGAGCACTATGGGACTCAGCTGCTGAGGCATTAGTCCCCTAGAACTTAGAACTAGTTAAACCTAACTAACCTATGGACATCACACACATCCATGCCCGAGGCAGGATTCGAACCTGCGACCGTAGCGGTCTCGCGGTTCCAGACTGCAGCGCCAGAACCGCGCGGGCACTTCGGCCGGTACATATACTTTCATCAAGTCGTTACCATACAGTAAATATACGTTTCTGACCCACAGTTCTTTTTACAAATATTAATTTTTATTCAGTTCACTCAAACTGTACATTCTCGCTAATGGCTAGCACCCATATCGAACCAATGATAGGCGGTTAGAAAGTGCTACTAAAGTTAGTCTCTTTACAGTCTAAATTATTCATATATTATTCAAGGATAATATTGGCTCGCAAAAGTATTACATAGTTAACCTACTTCGCAGCGAGCACATGCATTCATGATTACTCCCCGTTTACGGTGTCCTCTATCATACTGTTCTTCACATAACCACATTATTGAGCTCTTAAAACTATGAAATCTAGATCCCAGCTCCTCGACAATTTGTCCACACGTCTACAGAACGCTGTACTGTGCTCTTTTCTGATTGGCTGAGACGACCTACAGACAGTAGCGTTGCTGCTGCCCTCGCATAATTCACTACTTTCACTACTTCACCAGTCATAAGCCTTCGATTACTTTAACTTGATGCCAAATCACAGCCTCCAAGACAATCAGACGAAATTTAAACAGCAATATCTTCACATGTCTGAATGACTAAGGTATAGAAATAACTCCCTTTATTTTAAAAAGGCCTTTCAAGTAGTGTATGTGATCGTCTGCCTGATGACACAACTTCAGATACATATTTATACATACTTACTTGCTTATAAATTGAAGATTCATTCTTCACGTACACTTTTCATTTTTTAATTTTAATATCGACTTTTTGTCTCAAACATGTTGTTAACTTTTTCTCTCGAGTACAGCTGAGCAAATTATAATAAACGTTTGTGTTGTTATTATAGATCCCCTGTGTGCTGCTGACTCGAAGAAATGAAGATAACCAAGGATATTAACAATGCAGCTTTCTGTCGTAGCTAGAAGTACGATGGGTTTAGCCCAGCTACGTTTATAAGAAATAAACTAGACGTTGCAAACGAAGTACGAAATCGCATCTAACGAAAGAAACGAGGGAGCAGTAGAAGAGATTTCTTTCGCAGTATCGAAGATGAATTGCTCTAGCTTTTAACGTATGCATTTTACAACCAATGTTGGTTAGACGTTTTTGCTTCTAATGGTCGTTCCTGTAATATCTCTGAATAATGGCCGTTCTTTCTGGAACATCCTGTATTGTTTAAATAATAGTAGTGATACAATTTGAAATTTACAAATAGATTATGGTCTGTTTGTTTCATCATTAGTTTAGCATAAAGTCGCAGACGCGCTCTACAAATATACCGTTTTGTGTGTGTGTGTGTGTGTGTGTGTGTGTGTGTGTGTGCGGGCGCAAATTGTGAATGCTATCATGATTCCACTTCGTTTATTTTCGATGATAATTATCTAGCTCAGTTCGTTCACTGTTTATGTTTAATACAGTGCCTCCCCCGATATTCAACGACCGTGGTGGCGACACTGGACTCGTCCTCGCGAGGACAGCAGTTCAAATCCCGGTTTACCCATTCAGATTTCCGTCTGCATATACATCTACATTCATCTGTTACTTCACATACCACTGTCATTGTAGCCTTTCTCTTTTCCATTCGCGAATGGAGCGCGGTGTGAACGTCTGTCGATAAACTTCCATATAAACTCTAATTCCTCTGATTTTTTCGTCGTGATTATTTCGCGAGAAGTATGTAGGAGGAGTTAATGTATTGATATATTGCCCAACTCTTCTTCGAATGCACATTCTCGTAATTTCAACACTAACCCCGTGATACGCAACGCCTTTCTTGTGGCGACTGTCAGTGGAGTTTGTTGAGAATCTCCATAACGCTCTCTTACTAAACGATGCCGTGACGAAACGTGTCGCTCTTCGTTGGACCTTCCTCTTCTTCTCCTTCTGCCGGCCGGGGTGGCCGAGCGGTTCTAGGCGCTACAGTCTGGAATCGCGTTACCACTACGGTCGCAGGTTCGAATCCTGCCTCGGGCATGGATGTGTGTGGTATCCTTACGTTAGTTAGGTTTAAGTAGTTCTAAGTTCTAGGGGACTGATGACCTTAGAAGTTAAGTCCCATAGTGCTCAGAGCCGTTTGAACCATCTTCTCCTTCTTCTTCTTCTTCTTCTCTCTCTCTCTCTCTCATTTTTCGTCTTGATGTCTTCTGAGGTTCTCCTAAATCGCATAAAGCAAATGTCACGATAGATCCTAGGAAACAGAACCGCCGACTTCATCGCCTGTCCTTTCCTAACGCGCCGGCCGCGGTGGTCTCGCGGTTCTAGGCGCGCAGTCCGGAACCGTGCGACTGCTACGGTCGCAGGTTCGAATCCTGCCTCGGGCATGGATGTGTGTGTGATGTCCTTAGGTTAGTTAGGTTTAAGTAGTTCTAAGTTCTAGGGGACTGGTAACCACAGCAGTTGAGTCCCATAGTGCTCAGAGCCATTTGAGCCATTTTTTCCTAACGCGAGCTTATGCTCCGTCTCTAATGATCTCGTAATCGACGCGACCTTAAACCCTGATAGTCTTCCTTTGCTTCCTTTTCTCGCACTGCGCTCCTCCCGGCTTCTGTGCCCCTCTCTCCGCCTTCTTCCCCGCTTCCCCTCAGTCTTCTTATGAAATTCCTTACCATGCCCGGTTTCCTCCTTGTTTTTAATCATTTTTGCTCTCGCACCTCCCTGCATCTGCGTATGAATAGAAACAAGTGGTGCGCGCTTATTGTGTCCGCACCGCGTCCGTAACTCAATACGTGGTCGCGTAGGCCGGTGGAGAGGCAGAGCTGAGTAGGTGTGAAAGCAGTCAAACTTCCGCTCTTATTTGTATAGACTATATATCCAGACTGAGGCAAGTTGTCACGGCGTGTTTAACACGTGCTGCCTGACGCATACCGGCCGTCTCCCCTTACAAAAGCTGTCCTCCTCACACATTGTTGATTTGCTGCGAGGCCTGGCCGGACAAAGAACCACTAGGCGCTGCGTGTGCGTACGCCATCTTTTGTTCCTCGCTCTGTCCCGCAAATCTGCAAAGGCTTCGCTTCAGTCACTTACCCCGCCCCTGTGGCTGTGTAAAACCCTTTTAAGTTCGCACGATCTGCATGATAAACTGCAGAATTCCGTATTCCCATATTTCACTCCTTTTGCGTGAATGTAACTATGCGTGTATGTGTGTGAGTGTGTGTGTGTGTGTGTGTGTGTGTGTGACAGTTACACCCCTACATTTTCGGGAAAGATTCCGGACTGAAGACTAACATTATGAGTAAGTAAGAAACTTAGTTATTCGTTCAGCTTCATAATAGTACTAGAGAAAGCCAACCGTAGACCCGGTCACAACGGTAGCTAACTTGGTCACATGAGTCGGTACAATCACATCCAAGCTCAAAAGAGTGCAGGTTTTACCTCACTGTGGAATCGTGAAAAGCGATCGCCGAAAGTACCTATGAGGGCAGGCGCAACACCTTGCTATTACACGTCATGAAATGGTAATACAATGGTCTTGGTCGCCAATATACATATTTTTTAAATTTACTCATTACACCGTAACGCATTTCACAACAACCATATCTTCAGATATGTCGTATGAAACATACAATATAGGACAAGATATTTGAAAAAGCGTACGTTACAACAACGTGGTGAATCCCAGAAAAGTATCTGTCAAAAACGGTTTTTTCAAAATATTGGTTTAACATTTAATATTTTCACATAACAACATTATGTAACAGAAAATAACAGAAAATAATAATTATAAACTCTACAACACATTCACATTTCAGTCTTCAGTACAGAAATGTGTAAGAAATCGTCCACTGTGTTCTTTTTCCCTCCCTCGGAGATTCGTGTCCTACCTCGGGCATGAGTGTGTGTGTTTTCCTTAGTGTTAAGGTAGTTCAAGTTAGATTAAGTAGTGCGTAAGGTTAGGGACCGATGACCTCAGCAGCTTGGTCCAATTAGACTTTACCAGGAATTTCCAAATTGTGCTCTTTTTTCAAAAAATGGTTCAAATGGCTCTGAGCACTATGGGACTTAACAGCTGTGGTCATCAGTCGCCTAGAACTTAGAACTACTTAAACCTAACTAACCTAAGGACATCACACACATCCATGCCCGAGGCAGGATTCGAACCTGCGACCATAGCAGTCGCGCGGTTCCGGACTGCGCGCCTAGAGTGCTCTTTTTTACGCTAGGTTTTATTTCAAAATACTGTCATAATCTTTAAATACTGCAATATTGAGAAAAGTCGCGTATCTAACCCTGTATTCTGGTGGAAGAGCTATTTTCCCGCGTTCATCCTATAATTATGCTAGCTACTGAAGGTTGGCCTTTGGTTTTAAGTCCAAAAATGGTATGAATTGCGTGCGCCACGATCCACGTTGATGCGTTTTCCATTGCTTTGGGAAACAGTTCGTATTCGTGTATGACGGCGTTATGGGCCTGTATATTGTGTATATCCGTACTACTGATCAGTCGAATCGTGTCCCTTACCGTATTCCATACTGCGAAAAACTTTGGGCGCTCAAAGCGATGTTGGATTGTGTCCTGCTAATTACAATTTCCACATGCTGATCACGGTTTTAGTTGCATGGAGTAAAGCTCGGGGTTGGTCGCTATTGTCTTCTTATGTACCAAGTTAGTCTGGCGCCTT
The DNA here is from genome assembly GCF_021461385.2 of Schistocerca piceifrons. Classification (NCBI taxonomy): domain Eukaryota; kingdom Metazoa; phylum Arthropoda; class Insecta; order Orthoptera; family Acrididae; genus Schistocerca; species Schistocerca piceifrons. The sequence goes on from NC_060149.1 coordinate 130,539,648, forward strand.
CAGGTAATATATTTATCACTAAATTTTCCCACCCGATTTCCCAACTGTGCTGCGGTAATCGCAGTTCCCATTCATTAGGAATTGGAATTCCTTGTAGAGCTATGGCCATTTTAAGAACTTATCTTTTAGGTCGTCTGTTCGTTTGTAACTTTTATTGAGATAATAATTTCGCGTGAAGTACCGGTACAAAGTATCTTGTCGCTTTCTGCTCCATTCCGTGTGTGGTGTTACGGAATAGAGTAGAAAGTGATCTAATATTTTGTACTAATTTTAACGGGTACTTTCCTCAGCTTTATTGAGTTGTTGCAATATATTCCTCTTAGTATCTTGCTTTATATTGTAGATTTCATACAATCGAACTGATGGTTGAGTTATCCCGAAACGCGCCGTAAGATGATAAATCAATAAAAAATTTATGTTGATGACGAAGACGAATGTATTACCATTTAGTGAGCGCACATCACGTTAGGGACTTTTGTTCAAATGGCTCTGAGCACTATGGGACTTAACATCTGAGGTCATCAGTCCCCTAGAACTTAGAACTATTTAAACATAACTAACCTAAGGACATCACACACATCCATGCCCGAGGCAGGATTCGAACCTGCGACCGTAGCGGTCGCTCGGGTCCAGACTGTAGCGCCTAGAACCGCTCGGCCACTGCGGCCGGCAGGGACTTTTGTCTAAAGTAATAAAACATATAATTAAGTTTATCGAAGATGTAAAGGAGAAACGGGTAACAATGTTCTCGGAAAAAATGAGGAAACTTGCAAGATAAATGTTAAAGCAACGTAAGTCAATGTTGTGAAAATTACGGCACGAGCGACACGATACTAACCGGAGCAGTGTTGAAGTACTTACCATCAGTAAGAAAAAACATTGTGCAACGCAGTAAATATCCCATTCACGATGTGGATAAATCTGCTATTAGCCATCAATTTCTGTGATGTACAAAGAAATAACTTTGCAGTTGTTGTCACAAAGAGTAATTCTAGGCGGTTCAGTCCGGAACCGCGCTGCTGCTACGGTCGCAGGTTCGAATCCTGCCTCTGGCATGAATGTGTGTGATGTCCTTACGTTAGTTAGGTTTAAGTAGTTCTAAGTTCTAGGGGAGTGATGACCTCAGATGTTAAGTCCTATAGCGCGCAGAGCCATTTCAACCATTTGAACTAGACTAAAGGCCAGAAAGAAAACTTTGAGAAAAATTCTTTTGTCCGTTTTATTTGGTTATAAAAGGTACTTGAACAATTGAATCAGCGTATAAGAAACGGTAAATCAGCCATCAACAAAGGCGTAAAACGAGTGCCTCAATTTTTACGGTTGGTGCCAGAATTAAAGTAAAAAGTTGTTACACATTACACCCACCACCTCTCCATCTCTGATCACCTGGACATCGAGATATTGTTCCGTCCCGAAATAGCTTTTACTCTATAACACTGTTACAAAAGTAATATCAGAAAGAAGAAGTAACATGTTGTTTGTTTACTAAATAACTATGACTTAAGTGATCTTTATGACAAATTAATCTGCAGCCTTCGACTTTAGTTTCCATGTGAATATACACTCCTGGAAATTGAAATAAGAACACCGTGAATTCATTGTCCCAGGAAGAGGAAACTTTATTGACACATTCCTGGGGTCAGATACGTCACATGATCACGCTGACAGAACCACAGGCACATAGACACAGGCAACAGAGCATGCACAATGTCGGCGATAGTACAGTGTATATCCACCTTTCGCAGCAATGCAGGCTGCTATTCTCCCATGGAGACGATCGTAGAGATGCTGGATGTAGTCCTGTGCAACGGCTTGCCATGCCATTTCCACCTGGCGCCTCAGTTGGACCAGCGTTCGTGCTGGACGTGCAGACCGCGTGAGACGACGCTTCATCCAGTCCCAAACATGCTCAATGGGGGACAGATCCGGAGATCTTGCTGGCCAGGGTAGTTGACTTACACCTTCTAGAGCACGCTGGGTGCCACGGGATACATGCGGACGTGCATTGTCCTGTTGGAACAGCAAGTTCCCTTGCCGGTCTAGGAATGGTAGAACGATGGGTTCGATGACGGTTTGGATGTACCGTGCACTATTCAGTGTCCCCTCGACGATCACCAGTGGTGTACGGCCAGTGTAGGAGATCGCTCCCCACACCATGATGCCGGGTGTTGGCCCTGTGTGCCTCGGTCGTATGCAGTCCTGATTGTGGCGCTCACCTGCACGGCGCCAAACACGCATACGACCATCATTGGCACCAAGGTAGAAGCGACTCTCATCGCTGAAGACGACACGTCTCCATTCGTCCCTCCATTCACGCCTGTCGCGACACCACTGGAGGCGGGCTGCACGATGTTGGGGCGTGAGCGGAAGACGGCCTAACGGTGTGCGGGACCGTAGCCCAGCTTCATGGAGACAGTTGCGAATGGTCCTCGCCGATACCCCAGGAGCAACAGTGTCCCTAATTTGCTGGGAAGTGGCGGTGCGGTCCCCTACGGCACTGCGTAGGATCCTACGGTCTTGGCGTGCATCCGTGCGTCGCTGCGGTCCGGTCCCAGGTCGACGGGCACGTGCACCTTCCGCTGACCACTGGCGGCAACATCGATGTACTGTGGAGACCTCACGCCCCACGTGTTGAGCAATTCGGCGGTACGTCCACCCGGTCTCCCGCATGCCCACTATACGCCCTCGCTCAAAGTCCGTCAACTGCACATACGGTTCACGTCCACGCTGTCGCGGCATGCTACCAGTGTTAAAGACTGCGATGGAGCTCCGTATGCCACGGCAAACTGGCTGACACTGACGGCGGCGGTGCACAAATGCTGCGCAGCTAGCGCCATTCGACGGCCAACACCGCGATTCCTGGTGTGTCCGCTGTGCCGTGCGTGTGATCATTACTTGTACAGCCCTCTCGCAGTGTCCGGAGCAAGTATGGTGGGTCTGACACACCGGTGTCAATGTGTTCTTTTTTCCATTTCCAGGAGTGTATATTATAGATGCTGCAGAAACTAGTGTGCAGCATGTCATATATTTATGAGCCTTTTCTTCGTGTAATATTGAAATCATCGCGTTATTTTACGGTGAAACATAGGCATATTTTGGATAAAATAAGTATCTGGAGACCCACTGGTAATATAATTCTCACGTTCTGTCCGAATGTTGCCAAAATTTGATGTTAAGAAAATAACAGTGGCTATACTGCACATGATACGTGAAAAAATAACAGCAACCATATTCTAGAACATGTGTGGTGATAACAGTAACGAACTGGACTGGTTTTTATTTTCCTGACTTTCGCTGAAACCAATATAGCTATTTATAAATACAAATAAACGTTCAGATTATCTCCCATATTTAAAAACCAACATATTCAACACATATCTTCTTAATATTCTTTTATGTACAAAACTGTTACGATAACATACATAAAACAAGAAACAGACGACAGATCATTATACTGTTGGTCAAGATGTACCCATACATTGGTCAAATTTCAACACGGTAATTCATGATCGCCAACACTGCTTTTTAAAGGCAGAAGTTTAAACACTTTTCATGGAAGCCATTATGGATGCTCTTTACGAAACAGAGACAATGAAAGAAATGAAAACTATAAAAGCAATTTCCTATTACTGTCTTTTCAATGGCATTTTTACTGTGTCAATGTCCATTTCTAACTCACAACCTCATCATCGTGGTTTCAATTGCGATGTCAACACGCTACAAACACTTGTCTGTAAGTGTTATAGTGCAGTCTTGAAAACGGTTTGCGATATTTACTGCGGAATATCTAAAGAATTACAGGTGAATATATGTAAAATTATGTTAAAACTTGACGTATGCAAAAGAATGAACAAAATTCGCAAGTATATGTCATCGCAATGAAGTAACTCTCACATATTGTTTTCACTGTTATAAACTTCGATGCTCTTTATAACTGAACGGCAGAGAAGAAAAAAATGAAAAATCTAATGCTAAAATTTGTCCTTTGGCTTTTCAGTATCATTTTTAATACGCCACTGTACATTCATCTCCATCTACATCTATATGGATACTCTGAAAATCACACATAAATGCCTGGCAGAGGGTTCAATATTATTCTCTATTATTCCACTCTCGAACAGCACATGGAAACAAATGGACCCCTATATCTTTCCGTGCGATCTCTGATTTCCCTTATTTTGTTATGATTATCTTTTCTTCCTATGCAGGTCGGCGTCGACAAAATATTTTCGCATTCAGAGAAGAAAGTTGATGATTGAAATTTCGTGAGAAGATTCCGCTGCAACGTAAAACGCCTTTGTTTTAATGCTGTCCACCCCAAATCCTCTATCATGTCCGTGACTCTCTGTCCCCTATTTCTCTATAATACAAAACGTGCTGCCCTTCCTTGAACTTGCTCGATGTACTCCGTTAACCGTATCTGGTAAGGATTCCAGACAGCGCAGCAGTACTCCAAAAGAGGACGTACAAGAGTAGTGTAGACAGTCTCTTTAGTACATCTGTTACATTTTCTAAGTGTACTGCCAGTAAAACAGTCTTCGGTTCGCCTTCCCCATGACATTTTCTGTGTGGTTTTTTCTAATTTAAGTTGTTCGTTATTATAATTCCTAGCTATTTAGTTGAATTTGCGGTCTTTAGATTTGGTTGATTTATCGTGTAATCGAAGTTTAACGGATCAGTTTTAGCACTCATATGGATGACATTACACTTTTCATTATTTAGGGGCGAGTGCCAATTTTCGCACCATACAGATTTATTTTTTAAATCGTTGGCAATTTGTTTTTACATTCTGCTATCCTTACTAGACGATAAATGACAGTATCATCCTCAAACAACCTAAGACGGCTGCTCAGATTGTCTCCTAAATCTTTTATATAGATAAGGAACAGCAGAGGGCCTGTAACACTACCTTGGGGAACGCCAGAAATCATTTCTGTTTTACTCGATGACTTTCCGTCAGTTTTCAACTCCTTCTTAAGCCACGCCCCTTTCTTGAAAATAGCCGAATGAGAGAATTTTCTACAACAGGGATGTATGGGGCATAATATCATTCTCATCCAGTGGTGTTAGCAATCACATAGCATATGCGTGGTGTCACACATATTTGTGCCGTTGCAGATGTTAGTTCGTTTTCCATACGCTGGGCGACTGAAATAATGAAACATTATGTTATGAACAGTTTCAGTGTATATTATTGGCTTATTTTTCTAGATTTTCTGTTTTTGGTGTAGCTGTTGTGACCAGCATGTGCATTGATCTTGTGGGGGTTTCGCAATGCTCTAATTGGATTTATTTGGTATTTTGACGTTTTTTCAGAAAAAAAGATTTGAAATTGTCATCACCACTGATAAATCAATAAGCTATTTTTTGTTTTGCTCTATTTGAAAGTCGGCCCTAAGCATTTTTAAGAAAAACTTAAAACGGTTTCTTTACTCAGTATACGAGACGGTACTTTGAGGAACATAGACACAGTACTTATTGTGGAACTTTAGTAGGGTGTATTTAAGTTTTTAATAAACATATACTCTAGAAACAAGACACAAAAAAGTATACTAATAAATTTCTATAAAGTAATAGCCGTTCCCACATTATTCTACGAAACTGAGTCGTGGATCATTTACAAACGACATGAAAGATCCAGGCAGCTGAAATGAGGTTTCTAAGGGCTGTAAAAAGCTGTAGTAGACTATGCAGTTTAAGAAAAAGCAACATTAGGAATGAATTAATCATATTTAACGGAAGAAAAAAATTGAAGACAAAAGACGAAATCGTGTGACCATTTCGACATAATGTATAGTGACAATGCACATTACAGAGTCCGAAGAAGCCTAGAAAAGCCAAGGAAGAGATGGGCACCGCATCACCCAAACGCCCAATACTTCATAGAAGAAGAAGGCAGATAAATTTTTTAGCTTTTAATAAGATAAAACTGAGAAATGGAACGCCAGCGTTTAATATTGCCAACTTTGCACCTCTTCTGTCGATATCACCACAGTTATTTGACCCATGATGCAACACACTCATCGAAACTAAATATACGTGAAATATATACCTTAGTAATAATCGTAGTTATTCTCACGACAGTATATTCGCTGGCTGTGCCACTTCACAATCAAGATACCATCTTTAAACCTAATCTATACCTCGAGCAACACTGTAGAGCATTCTATCACCAAAGCCTGCACTTCCAAAACAAATAGCGTACATTCGAAATTAGTAATGGAAAGTAGAATGGTTGATCACTATTCACCTCCACCATCGTTACCTGAGCTTGTCACTATTTTACAGCAATAATGGTATGAGATTCTCTTGAAAACTATATAGGACCTGTATTTATAGAACGTATGGCGTCATGCGCAACAAACTCATTACGTCACGGGTCAAAGCCAACGTCCGATATTGTTGAGCTCAACCCACCATGTTTTCCTATAGCAGCTTTCGAATACAGCAGTGTTGATGTCGTTTACTGCTGAGAAATTGCATACAATGTTTTGATAGTTCTATCGTAATGATTTACGATGCGCTAAAGTCTCAGTTACGTGTAGGTTTTGCTTCGTTATATACGTCACTACGGCTAGCCGGGAACTGGCTGTATCTCTTTACGAAGTACTGGATTCTTTAATCCAGCGGCTTGTAAATGAAGGCCAGAATTTAAAAAAACGAATAAGGAGAGGAGATGGAGCGTGTCAATAAAGACCTGGTTGTAATAGGGCCAGTGATAAGTGTTTATACACGGGGACTTCACGAGACGCTGCTCAAAGAGGATTTCAGCGAATGGTTGCGGTTAACATAATAACCTGCGCTGTTGAGATGAGTATCGGAATACCGAAATTTACGACATTTTGTCAGCCAGTGACGGTTTTCGGAAATTTCAAAAACGACCCATCCCAGCTGCGGACATAACATATATTGAATGTCGCATGTGAAATGTCGTCCCCGAAACGCAGCTCAGCGAAGAGGGGTTTTTTCTTTTTAAGGCGTGCGGACCGGTTCCTCGTATGAGAGCTGCCCGTCTTTATCTTCCAGGATCAGGACGCTTGATTTGCTGGAGGCATGCATATAAATTAACGCTTGAGGTACGCCTTCGGAGCTAGCTGCTCCCAGAACTGTGTCCACCCTAAAAATTCGCTTGCGTAAGAGGAATGGAGAGGAGCATTGACGGCGCCCGGAAGGAAATATGATGAATAAGAGGCGGAAACTTGTAGCGAATACTCTGCCGCTGACAGGGACCACCTGTCGCGTTCCGAAACTCTCAAAATGGGTAATGCAAATCGAATTTTTTTTCGGCGAGCTTAGCAGACCCAGTACCGAGGAATTTGAAGTATACGTACCTTCAGGAATTAATTTTACTTGCCATCACGCCTTGCTTGTACTTCAGAGCTCTTATTTAGATAGCATTCGTTCCTCACTGAATAAGGACACAGTATTAATCGAGTCTTCGGACAGTTAAAGGCACGACATTCCGAAGCGTCTTCTGGTTTAACTTTATTAATGTTTCATCTGGTGTGCAGCGTCATTACATTTGTTTTATTTTTAATTAATCCAGAATGCTACTACTCACCGCATTGTCAGTCTCTGTTGCCTATAAAATTTAACAGACTATGCTATGTTTAAATATAGTTGAACTAAATAATAGGTGTATATAATTAGTCATAACGAACAGAAAACCCCGGATCAACATTTATATACTTGGTGTTATTAATTATTAAACGACAGATGTGCACGCCACACATTTTTTCTAATTATCCACTACCAGACGGTACACTTGACAATTTTGGAGACACCAAATCTATTCTCAAAATACTGTCTACCAGATGCAGAACGCTCATCGTATCACTCGAGTTATAGTTCACTGAATCATTATGCGTAGCATTACTCGCAGCTCGCCAGATCTTCCGATATGCGCTTTTGAAGGAACGTCCTCACATATACGCAGTTCATCTTTCGTTTCCGGTCTGCCACTAGTAGTGATACAAGTTTCTAATGTGTCTGATAACGTTTGTAGCATATCAATTGCTCTAGATTCTCACAGAAGGTGCAGAACTTGAATCTATAAATGGTTCAAGATTTCAGGGAAATGTTTTCGGCAGAGGATAGTTACGCACAGAGTATAGTATTTGACTGTATGAGTACACTAGTTGTGTAAGTTCTATTTTTTATTAGCTGATCTATTGAAACAAACATGACTTTTTGTTTCCCTATAAAAAGCATTCTATTGCTCATCGCAGCAAATGCAGTACCGTAACATATTTCAGTTGGTACAGTCAAACTTTTATTAAATAAAGCTTCAAAATGTGGATAAGTATGTGGTCGGCCTTTACGGGCAACACGCACTTTCAGTCCCTTTAACCCAGCTTTACGCAGAAAAACTGACATAACTAAACTGTACCGACAGTCTAGCTTTCCCATTTCCTGTCGTTTTTCACTGGAAACCATAACAGTTGTTATATATAAATATACATCCTTTCAAGGGCTTTATAATGTAGTTAGGTAAGGAAGAAATTTTGTTCGGAAGATGCCAGTTGTTTTATATCCCAGTGCAAAAAAAACTTCATGTGCATTGACCATGTACTCCTCACCTCCTCCCCAGTTTTTGCACCGTCGCCTGGTGTTTAGGTGGAAACGTTTGTCAATCACCACCCGGACCTTTAAATGTAAAGCACTTTAACATTCTCGCTCCCCGCTGTCTCATTACTCATTTTGCCCTCAGCTACCGCAGTTCTATCACAAAATTTCTATTTTTCCGTGTCTAATGCTCGGTAGCAAAGATTTAATTCGCAAAATCTGGTATCGTTTCTTGCACAGTGTATCATCTAAAAACTTATCATTTCCTATTTTTATACAGGCTACAGTTAACGTTATTTGTACACAGTCGATCGCAAGGTGCTGTTCGGGCGAAGCTGCTTCTCAGACGGTGAATAGATTTTATCATTAGACAAGTTTCAGTGTGTACATATTTCCAGAAGCCTAGCGTTAGTTTACTGTTAGCAGTGCCATGAACTTCACACCCTATCATCGTTATGTTCTAAGACACAAATTAAGGGAAATTCAATTTTTTTCATTCTTCAGTTACATGTATTTCTAATAGTATGGTTAGTACAGCACACTACACGTAAAGTAAATGTCAGTTGCGAAAAGAGCGTTCGTAGTGCAATAAAATTCAGACGAACATTATTTGAGGCAGCAGGTTTGAAAGCTTCAGAAGGTGATCATCATTTTTATTGAGTATCAACTCAAAACATACGATGAAAATTTTTATTAGTCGGAAAATACAGTAGTTACCATAACATTGATTGTAATAAAACTGAACATTTACGTAGTCTTTCTAGTTTTCAAACTAGTCGTTTTAAATCCAGTCACTAAAACTGCTTCTTCAACGTGGAGGAAAACTGCACTCGGAAACAACAGTTTATATAAGACAGAAAAGTATTTCTTGACGTATATTTACATAAACAGCCTTTATATCACCACTTCATCCAACATCATAGGAATATTTTTCCACGAAAACAAACCTATTGCGTCAAAAAGAATAATGTGGGGTTGGGGCTCCCCCTTGATGCAAAACAGTATTGTCATTTATTTATTTATTCCCAAGCTAGTTTCAGCGATAAATATCGCCATCATCAGTGGGGTTTTTAATTCTTATTTACTATACAGCACAGCATGGTCTTAGGATTGTTGCCGCTGTTTCGGGTATATTTTCTGTGTTTGTTTTTTTTTTTTTGCCGTTTTTCTCGGCATACATCGTGTTGGACAACTTGCAGCTACTTTTAGACAGAAAAACACAACTTTCGCACCTTGTTCGTAGTCCAAAACATTACGCTTATGCAAACACAGACCAGTGGAAGAGTTTCATGATAAAAAATTGCTATTGGGTCACGTCTGCTTCTTGATACGTCAGAACGATGAAGGGCAACAGGCAGATTCCATATTTCTAGATTTCCGGGGAGCATTTGACACGGTGCCCCATTGCACGCAGTTAACAAAGGTACGAGCATATGGAATAACTTCACAGATATGTGAGTGGTTCAGAGACTTCTTAAGTAAGACAACCCAGTATGTTGTCCTCGACGGCGAGTGTCATCAGAGCCAAGGGCATCGTCAGGAGTGCCCCAGGGAACTGTGATAGGACCACTGTTGTTCTCTATGTACATTAATTATTTTGGCAGACAGGGTGGGCAGCAATCTGCGGTTGTTTGGTGATGATGCAGTGGTGTTCGGTGAAGTGTCGAAGTTGAGTGACTTAGGAAGATACAAGGCGACTTAGAAAAAATCTCTATTTGGTGTGATGAATGGCAGTTAGACCTAAATATGGAAAAATGTAAGTTAATGGGGATGAGTAAGAAGATAAAACCTGTAATGTTCGGATATAGTATTATTAATGTTCTGCTTGACACAGTTAAATCGTTTAAGTATCTGAGTGCAACATTGCAAAGCGATATTTAGTGGGACGAGCATGTGAGAACTGAGGTAGGGAAGGCGAAACCGGTTTAGTGAGAGCATTTTAGGGAAGAGAGGGATCACCTTTACGAGGTGCGACAATAAAATAGTGAGACTGATTTTCTTTGCAAGATGTGGCAACCCTGCAGGCTTGCGTAGGCACAATATCTCTGACCTTGGTCTATAAGCTGCTTCTAGTCCAAGCGGCATATCGATGCAACTGCTCAGTCGTGAGTTGTGCTGTAATAAGTTAACATGTGTTTGTGGCTCTCGTCACGGAAATGGAGCCACATAATATTGCACAGCGGTATGCCACTTCTTTTTGAGTTAAATTGGGTGAAAACGCGACGACAACTTACGGTAAGTTTCAGAAGGCTTTTGAAGAGGAGGTTATGTCAAGAGCTGAAGTTTTCGTTGGCATAAAATGTTTAGTGAAGGCAGAAGGAATGTTGAAGATGAACACCGCAGTGGACGACCATCAACCTTCTTTGATTCCAAGGGAATTTTTCGCAAAGAGTGGGTGCCTCCTGGACAAACAGTTAACCAATATTACTACAAAAAAATTTTAGAAAGACTTCGTGAAAGAGTTCTTCGTGTCTGTGCCAACATTGCTGATAACTGGATTCTGCATCACGATAATGCGCCATCCCATATTGCTCTGTCAGCACAGCAATTTTTAACCTCAAAATTAATTTCAGTACTATCACAGCCACCTTATTCACCAGATATCGCTCTGTGCGACTTTTTTCTGTTTCCAAGAGTCAAAACGGCGGTGAAGGGACACCATTTTCAAACAACGCAAGATGTGCAAGAAGCGGTGACGAGGGTCTTGGAGGATATTACAGAAGATGAGTTCCAGAAATGTTACCATCAATGGCAGAAGCGCTGGAGAAAGTGTGTGCAATCAGAAGGAAACTACTTTGAAGGAGATAACACTAAACTTGACTAAAACGGTAACCAACATTATTTTTCACATCAGTCTCATTACTTTATAGTCGCACCTCGTACAGGAGATCGCATATGGGACGCAGGTGCGACCTATTCTTGAGTACTGCTCGAGTGTTTGGGACCCGTACCAGATCAGATTAAAGGAAGACATTTAAGCAATTCAGAGGCGGGCTGCTAGATTTGTTAGCGGTAGGTTAGAACAAGACGTAAGCGTTACAGAGATGTGTTTCGGGAACTCAAATGGAAATCACTCGAGGGGAGGCGACGTTTTTTTCGAGAACCACAATTGAGAAAATTTAGAGAACTGGCATTTGAAGCTGTGTCCCGAACGATTCTACTGCCGCCAACATGCAATGCGCGTAAGGACCACGAAGATACTATAAATTAGGGCTCATACGGAGGCATATAGACGATGGAGGAGGAAAGAAAATGCAAGTAGTGGTACAGGGTACCGTCCCCCATGCACCGTATTGTGGCTTGCGGAGTATCTATGTACATGCTGATGTAGATGTACACCCTTTCTCAGAGCAAATACGTAAATTAAATGTTCCAAGAACAAGTGCTACGGCGATACTTGTGATTAGAACACCACTGCGAGAAATTTTTCAGGGCAACGTTCGGCATTGGCGACAGTAATTAACACAATCAATAATCAAACTTTTAGTCAAAACTCCAATGCCATTTGTCCTTTCCACCGGAAAGTACGAGGGTGATTCAAATGAAAACCTTAAATATTTTTTAAAATATTATTTATTGTGCAGAAGTGGAACAAAGCTGTATCACTTTTCAACATGATCTCCCCCACGCTCAATTCAAGTCCTCCAGCACTTACAAAGTGCATAAATTCCCTTAGAAAAAAATTCTTTTGGTAGTCCGCGCAACCACTCGTGCACCGCGTAGCGTACCTCTTCATCAGAACGGAAATTCTTTCCTCCTATTGCGTCTTTGCGTGCCCAAACATATGAAATTAACTTGGCGGATGAGGAAGATACTCAAAATGCAGGTCTGTGATGGTTGCAACTGCTGTACGGGCAGTGTGGGGCCTTGCATTGTTATCTTGCAAAAGGACACCTGCTGACAGCAATCCACGTCGCTTTGATTTGATTGCAGACCGCAGATGATTTTTTAGGAGATCTGTGTATGATGCACTGGTGACAGTGGTCCCTCTAGGCACGTAATGCTAAAAAATGACGCCTTTTTCGTCCCAAAAGAGAGTCAGCATAACCTTCCCTGCTAATAGTTCTGTTCGAAATTTCTTTGGTTTTGGTGATGATGAATGGCGCCATTCCTTGCTCACTGTCTTCGTTTCCGGTTGGTGGAGGTGAACCCAGGTTTCGTCCCCAGTACCGATTCTTGCAAGGAAGCCATCACCTCGTTCAAAGCGCCAAAGAAGTTCTTCACAAGCATCAACACGTCGTTCTTTCATTTCAGGAGTCTGCTGCCGTGGCACCCATCTTGCAGACACTTTGTGAAACTGGAGCACATCACGCACAATGTGGTGTGCTGACCCATGACTAATCTGTAAACATGCTGCATTGTCATTCAGTGTCACTCGGCGGTTTTCCTTCACTATGGCTTCATCTGCTGCAATGTTTTGTAGGGTCACAACTCGTTGTGCCTGACCTGGACGAGGAGCATCATCCACTGAAGTCACACCATTTACGAACTTCCTACTCCATTCGTAGACTTGCTGCTGTGACAGACATGCATCACCGTACTGAACCTTCATTCGTCGATTAATTTCAATAGGTTTGACAACTTCACTACATTCGTAGACTTGCTGCTGTGACAGACATGCATCACCGTACTGAACCTTCATTCGTCGATTAATTTCAATAGGTTTCACAACTTCACTACATTCGTAGACTTGCTGCTGTGACAGACATGTATCACCGTACTGAACCTTCATTCGTCGATTAATTTCAATAGGTTTCACAACTTCACTACGCAAAAACCGAATAACAGAACGCTGTTCTTCCCTGGTGCAAGTAGCATGTGGGGCGGCCATCTTTATACTGATACTGCGACGGAATGTGTGCTTCTGCACTATGCTGCCACCTACAGGCCATTCTGCGCGCTGTTTGTAGCACGCTTACCAACTTATAAGATAACGGCGGGAAATTTCGATTTGTTATTACAAATTTAAGGTTTTCATTTGACTCACCCTCGTAGTTAGTTTTAGAGGGGAAAAAGCTCTAGTAACTCTCCAAGTTCTACGTTTTCTGGTAGCCTGTTGCACATCGATGGTATTAATGATGGAAGACGGACAGCACAGAAGACGCACAGTGGGCGATGCAAGTGGTTGGCGCTGTGCTCATTAAAAGCGAGCGTGCTGCATAGTCGGGCCAACTGGTCGCCGGAGCCACGTAACGAACGAGGCATCAGCAATTTAGTCACTCATTTGTCGTCACCATTACTGTCGCTGAGTGGCTGTCTCGCACTGACGTAGCCGTGCTGCACACCAAGTTCTGCCTGTCATCTAAAAAATTATGTCTCACACAGTCTCGAGAATAATTTCTTCCGTAAACAGTCGCACCAATTTTCCCTCATTTTGTGCAATATTAAGTTGCGCGTTAAAGACTGGTAAGGAGGAGTTTTACTGTTCATCAACTAAAATGATTCGACAGTACTTTCACTGGAATACACTAATTGAAGATGCCCATATACTGAGTGGCTGACCTTGCTCTCAAATATGATGCAGTTAAGTGTCAACACTTTACTGATATGTGCTAGATTCACGACGAACTTCCGTGTCGTATTCACGCATAGCAGCGTTACTTCTAGTAGCTTACTGGTTGTCATTTTCATTTTCGTACGTCCGTGAACTGCAAGAAAGACATTGCCCGATTTCGGATACATGATTACCTCTAGACTTACTCCAGATAAATTATAAAAGACCAGTAAAATAATGTGGCAGCCATCCATCCTGAATGACATGTGCTGCCTAGTGACGCGGCGCAGTGGTAACAAAATGGACTCGCATTATGGAGGATGACATTTCAAATCCCAGTATGGTTATTCAAATTTAGTTTTCCTTAGTTTCTCGAAATCGCCTAAAGTTAATCCCGGTATGCTGTCGTTCAAAAAGAAGCAGCCCATTCCATTTCCAAACCTTCTCTAATCCGTGCTTTTGCTCCGCCTCTAATGGCCAAGTAGTCGACGACATGTTAAATCCTAATCTTTCTTCCGTCTTTGGAACTGTAGAGGACGATGCATCCTTGTAGGTCTTAAATCACAAGAAATGTCTCGTAGTAGGAAGTATAAAAATATTACACGTTCCAATGTAGTGAAATTATGTCTCACAAAATTTTGTATTGGCAATACTTTGCTGTTTTCTAACAACCGCCTATGGCAAAAAATGAAATGAGCGTATGACGTCGTTAGCCGGAGGCCCTTATTCGGGGAAGTTCGGCCGCCAAGTGCAAGTCTTATTTCATTCGGCGCCACATTGGGCGACTTGCACGCCGGTGGTGAGGATGAAATGATAATGAGGACAACACAATACCCAGTCCACGAGCGGAGAAAATCTCCAACCCGGCCAGGAATCGAACCCGGGCGCGCTCGCGTGGGAAGCGAGCACGTTACCACCCAGCTAAGCACCGCCTTTCACATTCAGAAGTCAGTCACTACGGTGTTGCTCTGCCACACAGCTCTGATGCGTTTGGCAAACGATACTTCCTGCATTGCGGCATTTGTTCCTATACGATATTATTTCTTAATTTTTATATACTATTCCTTGTATTTCGGACTCTCACATGAATATATCATATCTCCAAATGCTTACTGATAAAATATAAGATTTTTTCATAGGTTCCTTGGTACCATGAGACCCTATGAATCAAAACTAGAAGTTGATGTTAACTATCACTACAGGACTCATAGAACACCGACAGAAATTTTTTAAAATTAAAACATACAGTATTCGGAATAGTAAATGCAAATGAAAAACATTGCAGCGAAAGGCTCTGATCCTCTGTACAGAATAAAAGTGTGCCACAAGGAAGCCTTTCAACAATATTACATACAGTATATAGGGTGTTACAAAAAGGTACGGCCAAACTTTCAGGAAACATTCCTCACACACAAAGAAAGAAAATATGTTATATGGACGTGTGTCCGGAAACGCTTACTTTCCATGTTAGAGCTCATTTTATTACTTCTCTTCAAATCGCATTAATCATGGAATAGAAACACACAGCAACAGAACGCACCAGCGTGACTTCAAACACTTTGTTACAGGAAATGTTCAAAATGTCCTCCGTTAGCGAGGATACATGCATCCACCCTCCGTCGCATGGAATCCCTGATGAGCTGATGCAGCACTGGAGAATGGCGTATTGTATCACAGCCGTCCACAATACGAGCACGAAGACTGTCTACATTTGGTACCGGGGTTGCGTAGACAAGAGCTTTCAAATGCTCCCATAAATGAAAGTCAAGAGGGTTGAGGTCACGAGAGCGTGGAGGCCATGGAATTGGTCCGCCTCTACCAATCCATCGGTCACAGAATCTGTTGTTGAGAAGCGTACGAACACTTCGACTGAAATGTGCAGGAGCTCCATCGTGCATGAACCACATGTTGTGTTGTACTTGTAAAGGCACATGTTCTAGCAGCACAGGTGAGTCGAGGTGAATCGAGGAAGTACAGTACATACTGACGAAACTAAAATGAGCTCTACCATGGAAATTAAGCGTTTCCGGACACATGTCCACATAACATCTTTTCTTTATTTGTGTGTGAGGAACGTTTCCTGAAAGTTTGGCCGTACCTTTTTGTAACACCCTGTGTTACACACTATGCCGTTAAAGGGACCTCGATCCAGAAAGTGTCAAAAGTTTCCATTCTGAGTTTTTTATACGAAAGAATCAGAGACTTTCCTCTTTATAATGATGTATGGATCTTTTATTTAGCTTAATTTTGAACATTTATTTGATTTTCTAAAAAAATATACAGGAATAAGATTGTCACGACTTGTTCTCTGAAAAAAATCTGTTATTCAGACTTTTCAGTAATGTGTTACCGCAGCGGGCTAACATGATACTACGGGCGCCTGTTTCCTTTTCATCCAGTGAAGTGGAGCAATGGTTAGCACATCTGACTCGCATTCGGAAGAACGATGGTTTAATGCCTCGTGCGGCCAGCCAGACTTACTTTATCAATGATTTCCCTAAATAGCTCCAGGCAAATGCCGAGATGGTTCCTTTGAAAAGGACGCGGTCGATTTCCTTCGCCATCCTTTCTAATCGTCTCTAAAGATCGTGTTGTCGACGAGACGTTAAGCTCCAATAATCCTTCATTCCTTTTCAGGATGCGAGTCTCACTAATAACCAATATCTTTGTTATTGCTTTGTTGTATGTACTGCAAACATGGCCCGATTAGTAGAAGAAACCTCGAGGTACATCAGTGACAAAATGGAGGACAATGTTACTAGCAGCAGTGAGGAGACATCCACTCTGACATCCAAGGCAGAAAATTTCCGTGGATCTGAAGACCAACATTATATATAAAATACATAACTGGCGACCAGTCCCGTCTTCGCACGGTAGCACTAAGTGTTTACTGCCGAAAGACTTGCCTGACGCAGCGGTAATGTTGTTCACGGGCCACTGCGTAGAGTTATGAATACCAATGAGAGAGCCGGCCGAAGTGGCCCAGCGGTTTTAGGGGCTTCAGTCTGGAACCGAGCGACCGCTACGGTCGCAGGGTTCGAATCCTGCCTCGGGCATGGATGTGTGTGATGTCCTTAGGTTAGTTAGGTTTCAATAGTTCTAAGTTCTAGGGGACTGATGGCCTCAGCTGTTAAGTCCCATAGTGCTCAGAGCCATTTTTGAACTAATGAGAGAAAAATGTTTGGTAACTGAATATCACCACATTCGTACAACTTAAACTATTTAAGCAGAGCACGCCAGGAAATCCCCCAGGAGGTATGACTGTTATCTGTTCCATATTTAGTTGGTGTTTTGAGCGACATCTAGTGATAATGATGGGAGAACAACATGATTTAAT
Organism: Schistocerca piceifrons; assembly: GCF_021461385.2. Classification (NCBI taxonomy): domain Eukaryota; kingdom Metazoa; phylum Arthropoda; class Insecta; order Orthoptera; family Acrididae; genus Schistocerca; species Schistocerca piceifrons. The sequence continues at coordinate 130,557,044 of NC_060149.1, forward strand.
TAACACAACCATTGTAAGTATTCTATACGATTCGCACGTGAGGGCGTGCGTGCTAGCGTGTGTGTGTGTGTGTGTGTGTGTGTGTGTGTGTGTGTGTATGTGTATGTGTGTGTGTGTATGAGAGAGAGAAGAGAGAGAGACAGACAGACAGAGGGAGAGGGAGTGGGAGGGAGAGAGAGAGAAAGAGAGAGAGAGACAGACGGATAGACAGATATTCAATATGTCTTTTAATTTGCAGCATATCATGTATCGGAATCTGGCAGAGTGGCCCATGTCCGTAGGCCACAAATGAAATAAAAAAAAAAAAAATCCACATCTCATATAGACATGCAGCCCGTGACAGAACTCACCTTTTAAAGCTTAGTACGCACTGATCTATTCTACAGACTCATTGCCGTAATTATTTGTCGAGGACCCTTTGTGGCAAACGTGTTGGCCCTGCCACGCAAAGAATCGTATCTGCATATAGTTTTGATTCAAGGAAAACAGAAAGCTGAAAGTTGAGCCATGTGCAGCACTGCGGAAAAAACTTTCTTTACGTGAACGAAGAAAAGCTGCATCCCTTGCTGAAGTAGCTTTCCGGGAAACGCTTTACTGTTTTCATAAACCTAAAACCATAGATCTTGAATTCGCGTGTTTTCTCCCTGTGTAGAGGGTCTCAAACGATTGCAGGGAAAGTGTTAGAATATATAGAATATATTCGCATATTATAGTCTCAAATCGCAGCTTTAAGATAAAGTCGCTACGTTTTCGTTATTGGTCATATTTGTTACGATATTTCGAAGTTAAGAAATCACTTCTCATTATTATCAGAATTTGCTGTGAATTATAAGCACATACGGAGATTTCGAATCTGAGGGAAGCACAAATTGACAATCTTAAGTTGTAGGTTTTTGTTTTCAAAATGCGTCCCCCAAACATTTGCAGGAATCTTATGAAATCTTCTGTAGTCATTTACAAGGAATTTCTGAATTTTACACCATCCTCTATGTTCAAGGTATCAGGAAGATCGTGCCCATGTCTATTTCCATCTTTAATCAACTCACGAATCCACGAGCGTTAATGAGCAATGCTGGTATTTTCAGTCAGTGCGCTTTAGGTTATACATTCCAGGGCATGAAACAGCTCGTGTATGGAAATATTTTTTTATAATCGTAAAAGGCCTACACAGGGTGGTCAAAAACAGTTTGAAAATTTTGTAAGTGTGTTGCAGGGTAGGCTGTGCTGAGAAATAATTGCTACGAAAAAAAAGTGGACGCATTGCGCCGTTTGCCATTTAATTAGCTTTGAAGTTAGCCAGTCAGGTCATCGCACGCGTAAATTCAAGAAGTTTGCCAGAGAAAGTGTCGCCAAACGTGATCCCCGTTTGGTTTCCTAATTTAAATTTATCACTTCCGAAAAAGGAATATTTTAATTGGTAATGAGTATTCAAACACGTACGAACTCATGGACCCACACATGTCTGTGCATTACCGCATTTTAGCGTGCGCATGTGGTTGAATTGGCGCTAGCGACGATCTGCGAGCGACGACCTGATTGGCTAACTTCAGTGCTAAATAACTCGTCACACCGAATACATTCCGCGTTTTGTTGGTACATCAAAGGAAGAGAAGCGCTCGCGCGGGCACAATTAGATTGGGTCGCGTCGTGCCGCACAGAACTTTGTTTCCTAGGAGTCCTGCCATTCGCCGCTAGATGGCAATGGCATTGTTTTCACACTGGTGATGAACTTCAACTCATCCTATTTCATCCAATTCGGACGAAATGTTTATAAATTGTGTACATACTATATCTATTATAGAAAACCGTATCAAAATCCCTACAGTGGTTCCTGAGATTGTCCTGAACACAAAGACAGAAGTAGAGGTAGATGGATAGGTAGTAGCTCATCGTGTTCGGTTAGAGAGCTGGTTGGCCTCTGTAATAATAAAAAAACTGAGTGGATGGATCAACAACGAACGTGAACGGATGTCATGTGACGTCCGCAACGACCAAACAGAACGATAAAAAAAAAAAAAGTTCGGAACCGCGTTACTGCTACAGTCGCAGGTTCAAATCCTGCCTCGAGCATGGATGTGTGTGATGTCCTTAGGTTTAAGTAGTTCTTAGTTCCAAGGGACTGATGACCTCAGATGTTAAGTCCCATAGTGCTCAGAGCCATTTGAACAAACAGAGACAGATAGATAGAAGAAGGTAGACAAGATACTGTGTCCTTTGGAGCACATTATGCTATTGCCATTTACAGCAAAGGAACTATTGTCAAGTTTTATGTGCTCTGGAAAAATTTTTTCAGTGCTACATTATCCATTCGCGACGAGAGAATGAGGAATGCTGAAAGTAAACAGAAGGATCTGGGGAGGCAGGTTCTACTGAGGACAGAAAGTACTAAAAGCAGCGTAGATACAGAGGTACCTAGCCACTCAGAACATTCGTCTTATGGTCAAAGACTGTTGCTGACACTCCAAATACCATTTTTGGCGTATGTGTTCCCTTTTGTTGTTGTATAAGAAACATACTCACCTTAGAAAGACGGACCTAAAGTGTTCAGTATCTGTACAGCATGCCAATTTACAGATTTTGCCATCGCCTTTTTATAATACATTGCCTAACGAAAAGAAGACGGTCCTCGAACAGGAGGAGGAAACGAAATCAAACTTCACGGGTTGAGAGCGTTTGTAATGTTATATCAGTGATAAAAAGATCGAGTCATATTTACAGTGATCTTGGTAGTATGAGCCCATTGATCAGTTTGGCATTTCATCGTCTCTGGCCTGTATTCATGGGCTAATTCAGTTGATAAGGGTTTCACAAAGCCGTTGTATTCTCCCTGAAGGCACGCTGGGCTTGCTGGTTGGTGATGTCCTGAATATTGGCGCTGGATGCTCGAGGTGGTCGCACACATGTTCTATCAGGGACAGATCTGGGAATCTTTCTGGACATGGAAGTATCTCATCATCACGCAGATAGTTCATAGAGATACATACCATATGTGGGCAAGCGTTGTCCGGTCGATAAATGCACTACGATACTGCCGTATGAGAGGCACATGTTAGATGCCCGTAACTTGTCATTGTGCCGTCAGAGTTCCCTCAGTCACTAGTAGAAGCGACCTCATGTCACAGCCGATGGTTCCCCACCCGTGACACTAGGAGTAATACTGCTGTGTCCCTCCAGAACACTGTAAGAATGAGACCTCCCCACCCCACCCCCCAGTTGGCCGCGATACTCGCCGATGATGGTCTTGCGTGGTTGATCAGAACCACAATATCTCGATGAACACAGTGTCACGCCATTCATGAGCAGTCCATGCTTCCCAGCCATGGCACCACTCCAGATGCGTCCGTCTGTATTCTAGTATAAACGGCAGTCCATGTGTGGGATGGTAAATCCATAGTCTGGTTGATGCTAGTGCCTTACCAATGGTGTGGGATGGCACAGAGTGTTGCAGGGGTCCATTACTTGTTCTTCGCCCAGATGTGAAGGGATTACGATGTATTTGGTGCACAATACGGTGACCCTCCCTTGAGGCGATAAAATTTAATGTGAAGAAAGGGACGCTTTCGAGCTGAAAAACGCATTCAACTAAATTTTAGTGACCCATCTTGTCCTCCACTTTTTTCGCAAAGAACGATAACGTAATACCCCCGTATGTAAACAAGGGTGGAAAGGCTGAGGTTTAACGACCCACTGACAATGAGATCACCTGTGACGGAGCACAAGCTCAGGGGGAGGGGGGAATGGGAAAGCAAAGTGACAGTATCGTTTCTATAGGAACCACGCCAATATTTGCCTTAAGCGATATAGTGAAACGACGTAAAATCCAAATATTGATTGCCGGACTGAGATTTGAATACCCGTCTTCCCAAATAAGTCCAGTGTCTAATCAGTTCAGTAACTCGCTCGGTAACATAATACAGGCTGCTTCAAAAAATTTCATCCGATTTCACAAGACTGTACACACTGATGAGCCAAATCAGTATGACCACTTCCTAGATAGTGTGTTGGTCCACACTTACAAGGGAACCTACCCATCGCGCCCCCCTCAGATTTAGCTATAACTTGGCACAGTGGATAGGCCTTGATAAACTGAACACAGATAAGTTGAGAAAACAGGAAGAAGTTGTGTGGAACTGTGAAAAAATAAGCAAAATATACAAACTGAGTAGTCCATGGGACACATAGGCAACATCAAGGAGAACGTGAGCTCAGGAGCGCCGTGGTCCCGTGGTAGCGTGAGCAGCTGCGGAGGGAGAGGTCCTTGGTTCAAGTCTTCCCACGAGTGAGAATTTTACTTTCTTTACTTTTGCATAGTTATTATCTGTTCGTTCGTTCATTGACGTCTCTGTTCACTGTAATAAGTTTAGTGTCTGTGTTTTGCGACCGCATCGCAAAACCGTGCGATTAGTAGACGAAAGGACGTGCCTCTCCAATCGGAACCGAAAACATTTGATCGCAAGGTCATAGGTCAACCGATTCCTCCACAGGAAAACACATCTGATATATTCTATACGACACTGGTGACGGCATGTGCGTCACATGACGGGAATATGTTGTCGACCCACCTAACTTGTACACTTGGCGAATGGGTAAAAAGATTCTTCTACCTTGCCCGATTTAGGTTTTCTTGTGGATGTGATAATCACTCCCAAAAAAGTGATGAAAACATAAGAGTTTGTCACATAAACTGAAAATAAAAAATTAAAGTTTTCACTCGATGGAAGATTTGAACCCAGCTGCTCACGTTACCACGAGACCACGGCGCTCCTGCGGTCCCAGTGTCCTTGATGTTGCCCATCTTCCCATGAACTACTCAGTTTGTATATTTTGCTTATTTTTTCACAGTTCCACACAACTTCTTCCTTTTTTCTCAATTGATCTGTGTTCAGTTTTTCAAGGCCTATCCACTGTGCCAACTTATAAATAAATCTGAGGGGGGTGCGATGTGGAGGTTCCCTTGTTAGAACGCAATACAGCAGCTACTGTGTGTGGCATGGATTCGACAAGTCCTTGGTAGGATTCCGAAGGTTGTAGCACCAGGTGCCTGTAATAAGGAACCGTGGTTTCTGGTCACGCAGCTGGCGTCCGATAGAGTCCTACCAATGTCCCTTCGGTTTCAGATCACGCCAATTTGGTGACCAGGATGTCAATGTAAGTTCACTGTCCTGCTCCTCAAACCAGTGTAGCGCGGTGTGGACTTGTGACAGGGTAGTTACACTGATGCCAAGATGCCAGCGCCGACAGGAAAGACGTCAAGCTTGAATGGATGAGGTGGTCAGCTATAATGTTCACATAGTCCGTAGCTGACATCGTGACTTTGATTACTAGCATAGGTCCCATGAAAGCCCAAGTGAAAGTCCCACATGATAATACTCTCCTCATTGACCTGCATGCGTTGCGCAGTCCAGATTTCGGAAAGCCATTTGCTTGGTTGATGAAGTAACCGGACACGACCCTCAACCTGTTGTAACAAGAAACGCAGTTCATCCCACAAGGCGACACGTTTCCGTTTATCCAAGGTCCAATCACGATGATCCTGTACCAATTGCAATCTTAACTGACGATGTTGTTGGGTGAGATTGGATGAAATGGGAACACGTAAGAGTCGTCTGCTGCAGATCTCTACACTTAGCACTGCGTGCTTAATAGTATGCTGTGAAACACTTGTACCCGTACCAGCTCTGTACTCTGCCATCATATCTGCCACATATCGCCGTCTATCCTGGTTCACACAACGGGCGAGCCTCCTACCTTCCCATCTCCGAGATGCTCGTTCCCAAGCACTGGCCGTAAAAATCTGCCCTTTATGCAGGTTGCTTAAGTCAGTAGATCTCTCCGTTTGCGGACCATATAATCAATAGTATGATACTCCATTCACCCCTGCTCTGCCTATACACTCTGCTTGCCTCTTTTGTAAAGCCTCGTCGCCAGTTTTGTAAGGGCCTCGTCTCTACTGCCATGGAGGCCGAGTTGCCACTTTTACGGTAGGTCGAGTTTGTGATTTCGTGAAGCGGCTTCTGGTGCAATACACCACTAAGACAATTTCTCACTGCCACTATTACACAGCTATGCCCCAGAGTGAGGTAACAAGGCAGGAGAACGAAGGTTCTTCAACATTTCAACAAATTAGTAACAAAGTCACACAAATGAGTCAGAAAGGTTTACTTACGTTTGTGATTAGTTGAAATATGAATTCCGCAACACAAAAAAGGCCGTCAATGGCTAAGTGCAAATAGTCGTAGGTAAACTTCACAGTACATAGCAAATGCAATTACAACAACTGTCTGTTCACTTCTAAGAGTTCACTAAACGACGTTCCCTGTCTAAGTCAGCCCTGGACGATGATTTATAACCAAGTGCACGAGAGCTGCTGTTCTATCTTCCGAGTAGGCTTCTGTCCGTTGTCATCCGGTCATTGGTGAGCTATACTCGGCCGGTTAATTGGCCGAGGCGAAGTCGATATCTTCATCCTCAACGCCGCCCGTGGCGCTGGTGGAACTCGCGCAAGTGGCGAGCCTCCAAAGCACTGGAACAGGTCGCATCTTTGCGCCTATGGCGCTTTTGCCCTGGCTGTGTCTTGTTCGGACGACATAGCAGCCTCGTCAAAAAATCGTTCAAATGGTTCCGAGAACTATGGGACTTTACATCTGAGGTCATCAGTCCCCTAGACTTAGAACTACTTAAACCTAACTAACCTAAGGACAGCACACACATCCATGCCCGAGGCAGGATTCGAACCTGCGACCGTAGCAGCAGCGCGGTACCGGACTGAAGTGCTTAGAACCGCTCGGCCACAACGGCCGGCTGCAGCCTCGTCACACGCCGCAACGCCGCCAAATAGCATTCAGTCTTGCGGTGTCCAGTTGTCATTAAGTTCTCATTTAAGTTTCACAAATATTCAAGATGCCCTTTTGCGGATGCAGGACAAACTCGTTATTTACTTTAGCGAGCATGTCTGGCGTTACTGGACCCGATGTCATTGCGACGCGGCGTTGAGAGAGGAATCTTTCACAAAACTCCATAAAAAAATCGAATATTGTGAGAAAAGGTGACTCCAGAACGCAATGGTGCAATGCAAGATCCATACTCCGCCACGGCCAGTCCATCGTCCCGGCATCTCAAGGTGTTAGAGAGTTCTGCTACATGCAGGTAAAAAATGCCGTGTGCCTAGGGCAACCCGTCGGGTAGACAGTTCGACTGGTGCAAGTCTTTCGAGTTGACGCCACTTCGGCGACTTGCGTGTCGATGGGGATGAAATGATGATGATAAGGACAACACAACACCCAATCCCTGAGCGGAGAAAATCTCCGACCCAGCCGGGAATCGATCCCGGGCCGTTAGGTATGACATTCCGTCGCGCTGACCACTCATTTTGAATTTTGTTCGTTGTTGATCGTTGTGTTTGGTCGTTGCGGGTGTCACATGAAATCCGTTCAAGTTCGTTTGTTGATCGTTCCACTCAGTTTCTTATTACAGAGGCCAACCGGCTCTCTGACCGAACACGCTGAGCTACCGTGCCGGCTTCACTCAGCTACCAGGGGCGGACTACATGCAGGTACCAGTGCGGCGGTTCTCCGACTTGTTGAAAAATGATATTTCCACCATGTTCTCACAATCACGTAAAAACGAGCGAGAGAGGTAGTGGCATCGACACCCTATCGGCGACAACATCAAGCACCAACTTACAACTGTTCTAAATGTGAACGTTTATTTTCGATGCGTAAATTAAGGATCACCCCAAGTTTTTAAATTCATTTATGAGGAAGATATGGTTTTGTGAAATCCATTTTTTATTTTTTTTATTTATTTATTTTTTGTAACACACCGTACGTGTAGTTGGATAGTTCTGTGCTGTATAAATAAGATTATATCTGGTGCAGAAATTAATCCGTATATTCGTAGTACCCGTTTATGTACAAGAAAAGAAATATTGAAGGTTAGCCTCTGATTAAATGACATGTTACAGGAGGGAGTTTCGTTATGTTGAGACAAGGTTTCCCGGATGTGTGCTGCTTTCCGGTACTAGAATGGTCACTCCCTTCCCTCTGGCCCTCGCATCGCTCTATAAAGGCTGAAAAGTGATGCAGCACTTCCGCCCCTCTGGGAATCGAACCCACACTTCCCTCTGCCGTGGTATGTGCTTCTGGAGGGGTAGTGTATGGTGACACGGAAAACGTGGTCTACGACGTCTCGATAAAACTACGCACACCAACGGGAACGATTTGTAATAGTCAAGCGGAAGAACCAAATACAATTTCTTCCAACATTAGTGGAAATGATTCCCTTGACAATAACAAAAAAGCTGCGTAGTATTGTCTGTTAACACCGCAACAGAAAATACAGGACCGACTAAATCATCGCCTAATACTACATCCCACACATAAACTTCGAATTTTAGATGCTGTACTCAGATTAGTAACGAATGATTTGCTTTCAGTCACGTCGTGATAAATATTCTAATATTATGCTTGTAGTCCAGATTGTAAATATCTCTAGAGTGATTCTTTGAGGTTCAAATGGCTCAAATGGCGCTGAGCACTATGGGACTTAACTTCTGAGGTCATCAGTCCCCTAGAACTTAGAACTACTTAAACCTAACTAACCTAAGGACATCACACAAATCCATGCCCGAGGCAGGATTCGAACCTGCGACCGTAGCGGTCGCGCGGTTCCAGACTGTAGCGCCTAGAACCGATTCTTTGAGGGATTTACGATATGATAACACTGCTAGAAAAAGTTGAATACACTTTCTGTGTTAATCTTGCAACTAACCGTGCTTAATGATTAACACAAACACGAAATTAGTAGTGTTATTTAACGCTAATTGCCGTGTGAGAGGTCATCTCTTATAAATTTGTATAGTCTGTACTGATACGTATAAAATCATTGCTGTAAGAATGATAGTATATTGATTTCTTGGCTGATGAGTAAGGTAAGAATTTTCTTCAACTCAGTGAAGTCAGTTATGGAAAATAAAATCCTCTCTCTTATTTGTCCAGTTCTATCGGCCGTTGACAATGTAGGTAAAAAACACTATCTGCATTTGGATTCCGCGGATGGTTATTCTTTGAAGAAAACTGTTGTTGATAAATATTTGCACCCAAGGAATACGATAAGGGGGAAACAGAAGAAATCGCACCGTCACTTATGATGCATTCTCTGCTGCCACTGCTATGTTTAAGGTAATAAAGCAGAATTTTCTACAATAAGCTTCGAAATTAACTATTAGGAATTAATATTTTAGTCACTGACCTGACTGGTACAATTTAGCGGTAGTGGCTAAATGATCTTGTACCGCGTAGTCCGTTGTGAAGTAATCGCTGGAATGTTTTCTTCTCTGGAAGACGTCCATTTGGAAAACGATGAGCGTACGAATGTCTTGCTTCTGTTGCATTACATTTTGCAAGTCCATATATCAAAAGCGTATCTGGTATTTCCTGGTTTGAATAATTCATCGTTTCACTTCTGACTCACAGCGCAGTACTGCTGTAGGCTAAGAAAATGTAGCAATGGCTCACACACAATACCTATTCAATAGCGCAAGTGACAAGAAGTGCAGTGTGGTTAGATGTGGACGGACGTTAGTAGAAAACAAAACAGTTCCGTTTTCGTGCCTCTGCCTGTTAATAAACATCCTTTCAACAGGGAATGCGGATGGTCCGAGATCCAGTATAACTTATCTTCTGATGCATGCCTCTCCCAGGCGCGCTTTTCAGATTCTCGTTCATCTCACAACTAGGATACAAGCAGTGACTCGGAAACGAAGTAGGATGCAACCTGTACTCATACAGACACCTCTGTTTGCTTTGATGTGTGCCGATCGCAGATATTAAGAATTATACATAAATACCAACGGAATACTGACGTTTTTCAACTGGTTTTCCACTTTCAACATCGTTTACTTTTTTCCTCATCTCATGTATCATCTGTCACACTGGTGTACGTGACTTACAAAGTGATGCAGGCATTCCCTTACAGCTACATGTTCGCCTAAAAGCAAATTCCGAATTAATTCTCTCCATTTCATGTGCTTGTTGTTGGTGCTGTGGTCCCGATCTAACTCAAGCACTGGAAGAATGAGAAAATGTTGATGCAGTGAGTCAAAGATCCACGAAAATGTAGTTTTGTGGCGAAATTTCTCATTCAGGAAACACGAGAACCCTGGAACAAAAGAGCCTGTAACCGTACACGACGTATTTTGCACGTGTAAACGCTTGTTGTTTTACAGTGTGAGACATGCACTATATTATAAAACTGCTGCATTTTTTCAGAAAAGCCAAAATGGGAAGTCTCTTCCTTCCATCCCTTTGCGCAAGTAATGTGTGAATCCACACTACTGTTGTACCAAATCGAGCGAACAACGTGAAGAGCGCTTTGAGTTTCAGATAACTGTACCTGGGAAACTGTTGGCGGCTGAACATAGGTTTATGTAGTGGGGTCACATTCTAATTGTTTTTCTGTCATCTCTTAATGCGTATATAGATTTGCTTATTACTGAACCAGCAGTTTGATTATTCATGATTGAGAAATGCTAAGACGAAATACCCACAGAGGAAGGTGGTGACTGGTAGCAGCCGATCTGGGGAAAAATCGGTTTGGGTGTAGGAGAAATGTAGCAACACGTAAGACAATAGTGACTATACGACATGTCTCAATCGATATGTAGAAAAATAACATTCATAGAATTTTTATGTTTAGAAGAGGAGTTTTATAATGTTGATTAAAATACAATTTTTGAAATTCTGACGTTATCAGAGATTAAATACAACGGCACAGGAAAGAAACTGCAGGGAGCAAAATATGATCTACAACTTGTACACAAAACAGACTGCAGTTTTAATAGCCGAAGGCCACGTAATGCAGAAAGTACCTGTAAAATGAGTTAGACTTTGCAGCTACAAACAGGCCGGACGTTATCAATAACGTCAGTAAGAAGCGGGGATTAGTAATCATGATATCATTATAGCACATATGGTTACGAAAGTTAATAAATCAGTTAATAAGGTTAGAAGTGTCTTCCAGCTAGAAAGAGCAGATAAGCAATTGTTAGTTTTGTGGCGGCGTTCGTAGCGACAAACAATTCGCTGTAGAAACGGCTTACGAAGTCACCGCCACACTTTTAATAGCGGGCCGACCGGTCCGCTGGAACAGTGAACAGAAAGATGAAAACCCAAACACTCTGATTAAATAAAAGTCGGTACTTATCTTTATTAACGAAGATACAGAAACACAGTAGTGAACTCCGTGTCTACAGAAATCTGTCTAGTTCGAGTCGGAGCGGCTAGGTCAGCGTCGGCTGACGACAAACAACAACTCTGCTGCGATGAACACACAACTGACTAGCAAGTACACAATTCGGTGGCGAGTATACAACTGAGCGGCGAATACAGAACTGTCCTAGCGCTCGCGACTCCAGCGCTTAAGAACCCAGAAGCCAGCGGTGGCGCGCGCAGACTTGCGGCGATTTCCTGTCTCGCTGGCGCTGCTTATGCGGACGGCGTCCGGACTTTGATGCTGCCAACCTTTTGGCAGCGGGCTCGGGTGGCATTACTGGCTAGGATATAACAGTTAGTATCTCACTTTGACATTGGAAATGAATGAAATGAGCGTTTGGCGTCATTGGGCGGGAGGCCCCTTACGGGGCAGGTCCGGCCGCCTCGGTGCAGGTCTTATTACATTCGACGCCACATTGGGCGACCTGCACGCCGGATGGGGATGAAATTCTGATGAAGACAACACAACACCCAGTCCCTGAGCGGAGAAAATCCCCGACCCAGCCGGGACTCCAACCCGGGCTCGTAGGACGGCAATGTGTCACGCTGACCACTCAGCTATCGGGGTGGACACTTTGTTATTGAATTGACATCACCTAGTTCCAGTAAGATGGACATAGAGGAATTATGAACAAAGTTTAAGCAGATTGTAAATCATGGTCTGTAGAATTATGTGCCTAGTAAGTGGATTAAGGACGGAAAAGACCTACCATGGTTTAATAACGAGATTCGAAACATGCTCAAGAAGTAGAGGCTGTTGCACTCCCGGTTCAAAAGAGAACGCGCAAATGACAAGCAAAATTTAGCAGAGATTCCTGTGTCTGTGACAAGATCTAAAAGCATACAACTACTATCGCCGTCATACCCTAGCAAAAGAGTTGACAGAGAAACAGAGAAAATTCTGTTCCTATGTAAAATCAATAAGCGGGTCTAAGGCTTCCATCCAGTCACTTCCTGACCAGTCTTGGGTGGCAGTTGGAGATAGCAAAACGGAAGCCAAATTTTTAATTTCATGTTCAAGAAGTCGTTTACGAATGAGAATCGTACAAACATACTGTGGTGTAGTGTCAGCTATGGTGGAGCAAAAGCTGTTGACTACATGAGTTGCTGTCGATTATCGAAGTTTGTAACGAGAGCAACCTAATCATCAAAAATACTCTGCTCCCTATGAGTCGTATTTGCCACCGAGCGTCGCGGATCGCAGAGATTAACAGGAACGCAGGAAAACAACTTTTCTGAGTTCAAATGTAATTAAATACTTTGAACAGAATGACCTCCGCCTTGCTAACGAGCATGGATCTCGGAAACATTAGCCATGCGAACCCATCTCGCGCTTGTCTCACATCACATCCGGAAAGCAAACACAGTAATTCTTGGCTTCAGAAAATTAACTGACTTAGCACCAGGCCTAGGCTTATTAGTGAAGGTAAGATCGAATGGGGAATCGAAATAAATTTGTGAACATATTGAGCATTTTTTGGTAGGGAGGAGGCAACATGCTATATTCAGCGGAGAGCCGTCGGCGTATGTGGAAGTAATTTCTAGGGTGCCCGAGGGAAGTTAAGTGAACATTTTTTTTCATATTTTGTAGTAATGTATTGACAGACAGTATTAGTAGCAACCTCATAGTCTTTGCAGATGACACAGTTGTCTGTAATGCAGTATTACCTGAAAAAAGTCGCACAGAAATAGCATGTCAGATCTTCATAAGATTCCTAAGTGGCGACAAGATAAGATTGGCTAAAAATTCTAAATGTTTGGAAATGTAAAATTATGACGTTCAGAAAACGAAAAAAACTTTGTGTATTCTGACTACAATGTCAATCAGTCACTATTGGAATTAGTCAACTTGTGCCTGAGTGTAAAAATCTGTAGGAATACGAAATGGAAAGATCTTTTAAGTTGTGCTTGTCGTAGATAAAACAAGTGGGAGACTGCGGTTCATTTGTAGGATACTGGGAAAATGTAGTCAATCTACAAAGGAGGCTGCCTGCAAAACGCTCGAGCGCTTCATCCTAGAATACAGCCCAAGTGTGTGGGATCCGTGCCAGGTAGGACTAACAGAAAATATTGGACGTATAGAAAGAAGAGCAGCACGAATGACCAGAGATTTGTTTGATCCACGAACAGAGTCGCAGAGATGCTCAAAGAACTGATTTGGCATACACCTGAATAAAGACGCAAACTATCAATGGAAAACCTGCTTATAAAGTTTCCAGAACCATCTTTATGTGAGCCGGCCGAAGTGGCCGTGCGGTTAAAGGCGCTGCAGTCTGGAACAGCAAGACCGCTACGGTCGCAGGTTCGAATCCTGCCTCGGGCAGGGATGTTTGTGATGTCCTTAAGTTAGTTAGGTTTAACTAGTTCTAAGTTCTAGGGGACTAATGACCTCAGCAGTTGAGTCCCATAGTGCTCAGAGCCATTTGAACCATCTTTATGTGAGGAATATAGGAATATACTACAGCCCCCTACGCATTGCTATCGTAGTGACTGCCTGCAGATAGACGTGTTCTGTAAGTGAATGGAACGGTAAGAATCCTGATAAACAGTACAGTGGAAAGTACTGTACGCCATGCGCTTCACAGTGGTTTGGAGGGTGTAACTGTAGATGTAAATTTAAATTGGACGCTCGAAGCGTGGAAATAGGTTGCATTAATTGTTGGTGGCGCGTCGTATTTGTTAGCACCCGTCGAGGATAGAATACTGGCCCATCAAAAAATCAGATGAAGCAATGCATCCCAGTATCAACAAGACACTTACGAAGCACGTGGTGGAGTGACGGTGTGTGTACCTACTGCCCCATCTATCACGCATCCATTTGCTCGCGTAAAGCAAATATTGGATGATATACAACTTCTGCAACAAAAGGGAACGCCACATCCTTACAGGGCTATTTTGTAATAGTTTTCGAAACACCCCATGGATCTGAAATTCTGATGGGAAGGGCATAAAGTAGAAAAGACTTGCACCAGTAACTTTACGGAATCTTTTGTTGGCTCAACACTTACAAAAATCCGTCACGGCCGATAACATACTCATACATCTCCAACATACTTTTAGTCCCGCAATAAATAATTTTGTTCTTAGTTGGATTTTAATTTTCACCTGCAAATTCTGGCTAGTAAGAGTGGGGCGTTAATCAATGCACTCTCGAATGGCTATTTTATAATCTCGTCTCAGCGTGGCAGCGATGGCATTCAGCACATTAATTAAGCTGACGACTCGCGGTGCTTTCGGCGTCCGGCTGTGCTGTACAGACAGGAAAAACCACAGCAATCACACACGCTATGCGCAGCATTTCAGGCATTCGACGATCGCCGCAGAATTCATACGTCAATGGCTTGACGCATGGCGGCCAACCGCTGCCACAGACGGAATATCCAGGTCCGGCAAAATGTCCCAAACATCAAAACAACCACCAGCAATGCACGCTTATCTGAGGCCGAAGCGAACTTTATTCGAACGCACGTACGGTACTTCGCATAGATGAAGGCTTTTGTCATTAGTGTTAGCGAGAATTTCATAACTATGCTTCCATTCAGCATTCAGAGAGCTACCACTGCAGAGCGTATAAAAGCAACATTTATGCATCAGCAAAACAACATAGCGCAATCCACTGTCACTCTCATTAACGAAACCAAAATACAGAAATATACAGTGTGTATCATAATTAGTGGCGTAAACGTACACAGTTGAAAGTACACGATACTAGAAACAAAAATGTCTCAAGTGAGAGTGGGCTCTAAAACCCATACACTTTAAGAGCTATAGGCATTTCTTCATCTTCTATACTGTGAAACGAGTCTCTGTTACTGCAAGGTCTTTGCTTCCTATATTTTGGGAGGAGGTAGGATGGACAAAAACAAGAAAAAAATGCGTATTAAACATTCTAAATTGAATATCCTAAGAGCTATGAGTACTTGTTCAGTAGAAGTGATGTGTTTCACAATAGCGAAGATGAATAATCGCTCATACTTTAGCTCTTAGTCTTTATAAAGGGTGGTCCATTGATAGTGACCGGGCAAAATACCTCGCGAAATAAACATCAAACGAAAAGACTACAAAGAACGAAACTCGTCTAGCTTGAAGGGGGAAACCAGATAGCGCTATGGTTGGCCCGCTAGATGGCGCTGCCATAGGTCAAACGGATATCAACTGCGTTTTCTTTAAATAGGAACACCCATTTTTATTACATATTCGTGTAGTACGTAAAGAAATATGAATGTTTTCGTTGGACCACATTTTCGCTTTGTGATAGATGACGCTGTAATAGTCACAAACGTATAAGTACGTGGTATCAGGTAACATTCTGCCAGTGCGGACGGTATTTGCTTCGTGATACATTACCCGTGTTAAAATGGACCGTTTACCAATTGCGAATAAGGTCGATGTCGTGTTGATGTATGGTTATTGTGATCAAAATCCCAACGGGCGTGTGCTATGTATGCTGCTGGGTATCCTGGACGACATCATCCAATTGTCCGGACCGTTCGCTGGGATAGTTACGTTATTTAAGGAATCAGGAAGTGTTCAGCCACATGTGAAACGTCAGCCACGACTAGCAACATATGATGATGCCCAAGTAGGTGTTTTAGCTGCTGTCGCGGCTAATCCGCACATCAGTAGCAGAGAAATTGCGCGAGAATTGTGAATCTCAAAAACGTCGGTGCTGAGAATGCTGCATCAACGTCGGTTGCACCCGTACCATATTTCTATGCTCCAGGAATTGCATGGCGACGACTTTGAACGTCATGTACAGTTCTGTCACTGGGCACAAGAGAAATTACGGGACGATGACAGATTTTTTGCACGCGTTCTATTTAGCGACGAAGCGTCATTCACCAACAGCGGTAACGTAAACCGGCATAATATGTACTATTGGGCAACGGAAAATCCACGATGGCTGCGACAAGTGGAACATCAGCGACCTTGGCGGGTTAATGTATGGTGCAGCATTATGGGAGGAAGGATAATCGGTCCCCATTTTATCGATGGCAATCTAAATGGTGCAGTGTATGCTGATTTCATACGTAATGTTCTACCGTTGTTACTACAAGATGTTTCACTGCATGACAGAATGGCGATGTGCTTCCAACATGATCACAGGTTGATTCTTCGTCGAAGCACCATACCATGGCCCGCACGTTCACCGGATCTAACGTCCACGGATTTCTTTCTGTGGGGAAAGTTGAAGAATATTTGCTGTCGTGATCCACCGACAACGCCTGACAATATGCGTCAGCGCATTGTCGATGCATGTGCGAGCATTACAGAAGGCGAACTACTCGCTGTTGAGAGGAATGTCGTTACACGTATTTCCAAATGCATGGAGGTTGACGGACATCATTTTGAGCATTTATAGCATTAATGTGGTAATCACTCTGTAACAGCATGCGTTCTCAAAAATGATAAGTTCACAAAGGTACATGTATCACATTGGAACACGCGAAATAAAATGTTCAAACGTACCTACGTTCTGTATTTTAATTTAAAAAGCCTACCTGTTACCAACTGTTCGTCTAAAATTGCAAGCCATATGTTTGTGACTATTACAGCGCCATCTATCACAAAGCGAAAAAAGTGGTCCAACTATAGTGTTATCGGCAAACAGTAGCTGATTGCTGCTCAGAATATCTGTCAAATCATTAATGTATGCATAGACGATAGAAATTAGAGTGAGAAAATTGTACATATAACGTAGTGTGGCAACAAACATAGTGCTAAAAAAAATTTACAGTCATGTTCTTGTAGAACGAACACCTATTCAGGTCAAACGAGCAAAGCAGTAACTAGTATGAACGTAATTTCAAGCAAAGCGAGAACGCTTATACGGATTTTTTCTTTCGATACCTTATCCATTCTTTTCCTACTGATCAGTGGCTAATTTATGAGACCTTCAACTCTAGTGTTTTTTTCCACTGGCGACTGTGATGAAAAACCCAACGCACCCAAAGGACAGGTAGAAGTTCTGTCTACGTTTGAAGTCTTGTAATATTGGACTAATCCCGGCTGTAAAACGCAGTAGGTTTTACGTTGTAGGCGGCCGGAGTGGCCGAGCGGTTCTAGGCGCTACAGTCTGGAACCGCGCGACCGCTACGGTCGCAGTTTCGAATCCTGCCTCGGGCATGGATGTGTGTGATGTCCTTAGGTTAGTTAGGTTTAAGTAGTTCTAAGTCTAGGGGACTGATGACCTAAGAAGTTAAGTCCCATAGTGCTCAGAGCCTTTTGAACCATTTTTTACATTGTATTTGTCATAACGGTGAAGTGGTATACACAGAGACGATGAAAGTGAATATTTTAACACGGGTAGGAATGTAGCAGCTTGCAACCAAACTGTTTTGGTCCTTGTCGTCTACATCGCGATTCGGTATTCAGCGCCTTCAGGAATGGTAACGCCTTCGATCGTTACCCGAGAGGAGTAATTTAATTTCCTGTAACAAGTTGGCGCCGGACGCGTTTCTCTCCGCCGGAAGGGATGACGTGGCTTGTCAGAGCGTCAGCACGATACTGCAAAATAATTACCGCCTCTGTTTTCGTGCTGCAAGTTTCTGCCACTTGTATGTCGATTGATACAGCGGACTTGTCAGCTGCCCCACGTGCCGAGTGTGTTAACAAAGGCTTGTACTGTTCCAATGACAGCCAAACTGTGCCTACGGCGTTCTCTCGTTTTTGTTTGGAAATACGTTGCGAAAACCAGAAATGGAGGGTTTCGTTGCATTTTTTTACAATTTGTAACTATGAGCAAGATTTCTATATTTCATGACATGCTTTGCAGAAAGGGGTAAGATAAAGACGTGCTAACTGCCGGATAAAGGCTGTACACCACTAACTCAGACGGTGAGAGAGATGATGCAGCAGTTATTTCTTTATTGCTATCGCTCACGGGTTGGTTCTAGCCTTTTAAATTGAGGCCCAGATGCATTGATTAAGACACTGCACTTGTATTTGCGAGGAAAGGTGCCAAATCTACGACTCGACACACAAATTTAGATTTTCCTATATTGCGGCAGGCAAATGTCCTCCATACGGGATAATACCTCATCTCTAAAGACCTAGAAATCAACAAAAATTTGAATTTTAACTTTCATACGTACCTACTACAGTCAATAATATATCCACTGAGGTAAATGTTTTTAGAATGGAGGACTGAAACTAACGTATCCCACACGACCTGCAACATCAGTCAATTAAACTTCTTTTACGCATAATGCCGGAAAATCGGTCCGGAGTTTGTCTAGACGGGTGTGGAAAACAGCCCAAAAAGCACACTTTGGGCTGTCAGATCAATTGTCAATAACTGAGCGCGCGGATTCTGTACAAGTCCGTGTTACCTCGTTGTCTCAGTAACTACTGTTCAGTTCGTTAAGCTGTCCAATCTGGTCGATGTGAACCATATACCAGTAACTTTGCAAATTAATAAGAAATACTAAAAGTGTATAACATTGTAAGTCTTTGAGTGCACCTACGTAATGTCTTGGAAAACAGCACCTTTTAAGGATTAAAGCAAAGCTGGCATTTCTCATAAGTTGATTGGAAGATCACGGAACGTTAGTAGACATGGTACTATCACAGGTGATATGCTCCCGTGTACATTGTGAACTGGTGTACCCGCTGAGAACGAACAGTTTGAAGTGGGTTCCGAATAACGACAAAACGTGGCGTTTTTTTACATACACAGAGCGCCAGCAGAGCTAAAATGTCTTTCTCTGTGGCAGAAAAAAATTATTCGGTTTCTGGATCTCTGTGTCTGTAATCTGGCATTTTACCACAGAACCACTAAAATAATTTATATGCTGGCTCGTTGTTTTTTTGTCCCTAAACAGTTTTATTTATGTTGCATTAACGCAGTTTTATTAAAACATCGATAAATTCATGTTTTTGTTGGTGCTTGCAAAATAAATTTTGTTTTGACAAATCCACCATCTGCAAAATCGAAATAAGTTATTTCTATCTCTTTTTGTTGTACACAAACAGAAGAACAGTATTGTTTTGTAGAAGGCAATACAAAGTGAGATAAAGAGTTTTAGTTTCATAGTTTTTTACAAAAATAAATCCATGAAATGCTGACCCTTTATGCATATCTAAGTATTTTCAAAATACTGAGCCGCCCTCTGTGATTTCGGGTGATGTTTCTCATCTTGGCCGGCCGCGGTGGCCGTGCGGTTCTAGGTGCTCCAGTCCGGAGCCGCGCTGCTGCTACGGTAGCAGGTTCGAATCCTGCCTCGGGCATGGGTGTGTGTGATGTCCTTAGGTTAGTTAGGTTTATGTAGTTCTAAGTTCTAGGGGACTGATGACCACAGCAGTTGAGTCCCATAGTGCTCAGAGCCATTTGAACCATTTTTTTTTCTCATCTTGCGACACTTCTTCTAAGTTGTTCGTAGCTACAGTTCTTTTTAACAGAATAATAATTGTTCGGATTGCTAATTACGCCAGTCGGGCACTTTGACAGATCTCTCATTTACTGGAAACTTAAGTGGCTCGAAAAACGTCTACAGTAATTATGAGGACAGGGATATGTGGTGGGTCTTCTCTATCTAAACGTAATTTTAAAGAATAAGTGAACATTAAGAGAAAGTAAAAAGAATTTTGTGAAAAAAATTTACGCATTTATTACGCCAAAGTAGGGATATAACCTGTGGTATAGAAAACCAGGGACATGTGTGAAACTTTCGCACTTCTGTATTTTAAATAAAGATAATATCTGAAATAGACGTAGTTGTTGCTATAAGGGTAGTTGTGGAAATGAGAAGCAAACATCTTTAGAAATGAACTTGAAACAATAATCACGAATTTATGATACATCCTTGTGCATATGTTTCCATGTGTCCAAAAATATGTTTCACATTCCAAATGTTTGTCCCGGCTGGAACGACGGGCAGAGATCAGGGATTATCAGGAGAGCCATATAATCCAAAACCTAAACTCCACAAACATTTTCATTTACAGTAAGCACGCTAGGCCGTAGCAGCAATAGGTAAATCACAATTCAATGTGACAGCGAAAACTGTTTTTGTCGTTTCGGAAAGTATATTCGTTTAGAAAAGTCAACTTGTTCGATGAGCAGAGATAATGGGCTACCACAATGGTCACGGTTATTATCTATGGCAATGCTGCATACAAATTATAAAGTTAGTAAGTAATTTAAAACAAATAAAGTGGTATCTGTAATAAGGTAATATCAAAAGGGAGTCTCTTATTCTTGATCAGTAAGTTAGCTTCGTAAAATACAGATATGAGGCTGGGTATCCATGATGCCCTTTTACCTATATAGTTAAAAGCCACCTTTATCTTAAAAGTTTCCACAAATAGTTTTAGTGCAAAATCGGTATGCAATGTCAGAAGCCAGTAAAAAAGCCTTTCTAAAGATACCTCATTCTTTCCTGTACGTTTAGTATGTGTTGAGAAAAAGGGGGTTTGATTTGAGAAAAAATGTACACTATGTGATCAAAAGTATCCAGACACCTGGCTGAAAATGACTTAAAAGTTCGTGGGGCCCTCCATCGGTAATGCTGGAATTAAATATGGTGTTGGCCCACACTTAGCCGTGATGACAGCTTCCACTCTCGCAGGCATACGTTCAATCAGTTGCAGGAAGGTTTCTTGGGGAATGGCAGCCCATTCTTCACGGTTTGCTGCACTGAGGAAAGTTGGTCAGTGAGGCCCGGCACGAAGTCGGTGTTCCAAAACATCCCAAAGGTGTTCTATAGAATTCAGGTCAGGACGCTATGCAAGCCAGTCCATTACAGGGATGTTATTGTCGTGCAACCACTCCGCCATAGGCCATGCATTATGAACAGGTGCTCGATCGTGTTGAAAGATGGAATCGCCATCTCCGAATCGCTCTTCAACAGTGGGAAGCAAGAAGGTCCTTAAAACATCAATGTAGGCCTATGCTGTGATAGTGCCACACAAAACAACAAGGCGTGCAAGTCCCTTCCATGAAATACACGACCACACCATAATGTCACCGCCTCCGAATTTTACTGCTGGCACTACACACGCTGGCAGATGACGTTCACCGGGCATTCGCCATACCCACACCCTGCCATCGGATCACCACATTGTGTATCGTGATTCGTCACTCCACACAACGTTCTTCCACTTTTCAATAGTTCAATGTTTATGCTCCTTACACAAAGCGAGGCGTCGTTTGGTGCTTACCCCCGCGATGTGTGGCATATGAGCAGCCACTCAACCATGAAATCCAAGTTTTCTCACCTCCCGCCTAAATTTCATAGTACTTGCAGTGGCTCTGATGCAGTTTGGAATTCCTGTGTGATGGTCTGGATAGATGTCTGCCTATTACACATTACGACCCTCTTTAAGTGTCAGCGGTCTCTGTCAGCCAACAGACGAGGTCGGCCTGTACGCTTTTGTGCTGTAGGTGTCCCTTCACGTTTCCACTTCACTATCACATCGGAAACAGTGGACCTAGGGATGTTTAGGAGTGTGGAAATCTCGCATACAGACGTATGTCACAAGTGACACCCAATCACCTGACCACGTTTGATGTCCGTGAGTTCTGCGGAGCGGCCCATTCTGTTGTCTAACGATGTCTAATGACTACTGAGGTCGCTGATATGGAGTACCCGGCAGTAGGTGGCAGCACAATGCACCAAATATGAAAAACGTATGGTTTTGGGGGTGTCCGGATACTTTTGATCACACAGTGTATTACACAACGGATGTCTCTCCTGTGAGCTGTCAGGCGCATTTTCTCTGGTATTTCGGCAGATATTTATAATTTCGATTAAGCATTGTGTAGCTGGAGTCAGCCGAAACAATTACTGCTCATGACGTCTTTCATGCGATGCCCATTGTCAACAGAAGGCGTCTGTCTGATACCCATTCCAAGCAAAATGATTTTGAAAGAGTAATTTTTCATGTCCATTCGGTATAGCGGCCCCAGATTAGTCTAAAGAGATGTCTGATTGTTTTTTCGACGTGTATTAAGAGGGACAGTGAATCAAGACGAATAAATAGGAATCCAGCAGCGACTCAGTAGCGCTGCATGCTTGACGGTAGCAGTCAGCGTGGGCCAGCGCAGTGCTGTTGCCTCTGGAGTATTGGTTATTCTTCAAGCTTTACTGACTCTGCTAAAACATATCGACAAAACAAATATTGTACTAGACTAATCTGGGACAGGTCTATCGAATGAGCATGTGAAATTCCACTTTAAAAATCATTTTGTTTGCGACGAGAAACAAACCGAAGCTTTCGGTCGACACTGGGCGTTGCATGAAAGACATGGTCAGCGCTGTTTGCTTGGGCAAAAACGAAATTAAAAATACCTGCTCAAATACCAGAGGATATGCACTTGACGACTGGTAGGAGAAAAATAGTTCTCCACACATGTCTAACAGCACTTTTCAGTAACTTAACTTCTCGGCATTACATTTATTTACTACTAAGTTTTTCTCTGTCACCGGCTATTATGAGCTAACATACCTCTTTGGGGAAGCGCAAACGGTTCAAATGTCTCTGAGCACTATGGGACTTAACATCCGAGGTCATCAGTCCCCTAGAACTTAGAACTACTTAAACCTAACTAACCTAAGGACATAAACACACATCCATGCCCGAGGCAGGATTCGAACCTGCGACCGTAGTGGTCGCGCGGTTCCAGACCGAAGCGCCTAGAACCGCTTGGCCACACGGGCCGGCGGGAAGCGCACTTTACCTGAAGGCTAAGTTGAGGAATTCGACGAGGAGGATTGGATTCTTCTTCGACGTTTTCTGAGTTGCCGAGTTCGTGTCTGCCCGACCCGGAGAAGAACCGCAGTTCATAATGGTTTCCCAGAATATAGATTTTGTTGGAATTTTATTGGTTTCAATCCATGAAAGTTTATCCGTGTCACTAACGCGTAAGTTAAGTTTATAGATGTTTCACCCTTTCTGACGTGTTTCCCTTCTTTTTTCCACCTTCTTCTTTCAAATGATAATCATTGATTTTTTTTCAGTATGTAAAATTTGTAGTTGGCCTATTCATCGTGTTGTGAATGCCAGGGTTTTTGTGTGTATTCTGGTCACAGGTGCCTCAAAACCTTAATATTCCGATGAAAAATACCGTGGAAACTGTAATTTAAGAACAGCAAACTATTCCCGCGCCCAGGGGGGCGGTGCACGAGAGATGCTACAGATTGATTTCTGTCTGTGACCGGGGAAAGTGCCGAAGGAGTGAGGCATAAGCTGTTGGGGCACAGAAAAAGAGCATAAGAAACGTGTGCCACTGGTGTAGAGCCTTGAAAGGGACGAGAAAGGAGTGGCGCTTTTTTGTCGCGCGGCGATTTCCGTGGCTTCTCGGAGGCACTCAGGCGCCCCGAGTGATAGATCGCCGGCGCATCGCGCCCCCGCCACAGGCGCACTTATTTATACACTGCCCCGCGGACGACCTTGCGAGTTGCGTCGTCCAAAAATTCACCACTTGGACTGGCGTACACAGAAGTTATCGTCCCTTACGTAACGCGATTTCCCGTATTTTCTCACCGTTTTAACTTCGGGAACGTTTGTTGAAAACGTTCTCAGAAATTTTAGGAGTCTACTTGTCTTGCAAATCTAGACCATCTCTACTAGAACGTCGTATAACTTACGTGTCACAAATAAAGATAAAGTAAAGACGTTAATTAGAAATGAACTTACTCCATTCACAGCCTCTATACATGAGGTTTGTTTGGAATCTGCAGCTTTGGGGAGTGGATCTAGTGTAGCTGTTGCAGGAAGATCTAGAAAGATCACAGGATCAACTTCTTACTACTCATCACCCCCCCCCCCTCCCGCGGTTTCCATTGTAGCATCTGTCTATACTATCATACACAGCCTCCCCCCGTGAACCATGGACCTTGCCGTTGGTGGGGAGGCTTGCGTGCCTCAACGATACAGATAGGTGCAACCACAACGGAGGGGTATCTGTTGAGAGGCCAAACAAAAGTGTGGTTCCTGAAGAGGGGCAGAGCAGCCTTTTCAGTAATTGCAGGGGCAACAGTCTGGATGATTGACTGATCTGGCCTTGTAACACTAATGGAATGTAGTCGAGTTAACTCGGGTGATGGTGAGGGAACTAGATTATGGAATGAGACACTTAAAGTAGTAAAGGAGTTTTGCTACTTGGGGAGCAAAATAACTGATGATGGTCGAAGTAGAGAGGGTATAAAATGTAGACTGGCAATGGCAAGGAAAGCGTTCTGAAGAAGAGAAATTTGTTAACATCGAGTATAGATTTAAGTGTCAGGAAGTCGTTTCTGAAAGTATACGTATGGAGTGTAGCCATGTATGGAAGTGAAACATGGACGATAACTAGTTTGGACGAGAAGTGAATAGAAGCTTTCGAAATGTGGTGCTACAGAAGAATGCTGAAGATTAGATGGGTAGATCACATAACTAATGAGGAGGTATTGAATACAATTGGGGAGAAGAGGAGTTTGTGGCACAACTTGACTAGAAGAAGGGATCGGTTGGTAGGACATGTTCTGAGGCATCAAGGGATCACCAATTTAGTATTGGAGGGCAGCGTGGAGGGTAAAAATCGTAGGGAGACCAACAGATGAATACACTAAGCAGATTCAGAAGGATGTAGGTTGCAGTAGGTACTGGGAGATGAACAAGCTTGCACAGGATAGAGTAGCATGGAGAGCTGCATCAAACCAGTCTCAGGACTGAAGACCAGAACAACAATAACATCATACACAGGGTGCTAGGCGTACAAATGCAGATTTTTTTATCGGTGTTTCAGGACACTGTAATGAACAACATTAAATTAGTATTGACTTCATTTTCGGCTAATAATTGTAGCTACAAGTGTAGTATATTCTTAGGTTGGTTAGTAATGGTTCAAATGGCTCTAAGCGTTATGGGACTTAACTTCTGAGGTCATCAGTCCCCTAGAACTTAGACCTATTTAACCCTAACTAAGGTTGGTTGGTACCTCCCAGTAAATGTGTGCTTATTTTCCCCCAGGCAGCAGATAGGGTGTCGAAGTCCAGATGCTTGAACGCAAAACTGTTAGTCTATATTGAAAGGCGTTGGTCACTTCCCGGCCCAGATACGGCCATGCGGAAAACATTAGCTCATAAACTCCAGGACGTGTTTCTGAGAAGACTGATTTCCGGTTATACACTTAACACGTCGTATGTAATAGCGAAAACTAACATGCATGACGGGATTCGATAACACAATCGAAAACGTTATTGTAAGCATGATTCTACAATAGAGCCTTTTATGACAAAATTGCATATGTGTCGTTACAATCCGACACTTCCTGCAGTATGAAATACAGTCCTACTGAGTAAAAAAATGTAAATTTTTCGATTAAGTCCCCATCTAACTGGGCTCACCCATGGCCTACCTTAACATTTCAGTGCACTCGTAACTCTGAAAGGAATTGTTCTTCGTGTCATTCTCATATTTGGATGCAATACTACAGTCGTATCTGCAATGAATTACGAATTCTTTCAACCTCACTCGCATACCCCCCACCCCCCTCCCAGATCATCTTGGCAAGACTGTACAATTCGGCACTACAGTTCTTCAACTTGGTCAACTGGGGTGCTACACATTTCACTTTTGAAATGACACCAGATAGAAAAATCCAGAGGACTGCGCTTAGGTAATCTTGGTAGGAAAGGTAAGCACTTTTCTATCGCTTGAGCCTTGTCCCGCAGTTACGCATGGTAAACCATCGTTAATCGGATTTGGCAGGTTAATGTTTAAGGGGTGGCCGGATGCCCTTCCTGCCGCCACCCCGTACCCCCCAGGACGGAATTAGTGTACCCCAACTGTCTGCGCCGAGTGTAATCCATGGAATAGTGCGAATGTGTTCAGATGTCTACGAGGCGTGTAACTGAAGCGGAACATGGGGACCAGCCCGGTATTCACCTAAACGGATGCAGAAAACCGCCTAAAAGCCACATCCAGGCTGACCGGCACATCTGCCCTCGTCATTAATCCGCCAGGCGGATTCGATCCATGGCCGGCGCGCCTACCCGAGTCCAGGAAGCAGTGCGTTAGCGCTCTCGGCTACCCTGGCGGGTCAGGAAACGTAAACACTCTGCCCAATATATTCATCCTGGACCATACTGGCGCATTACACTTCGTCTTCCAGCAACAGCGAAATGAACAGAGCCCCATCACACATTTATCATATTCCCCAACAACGGCCCATAGATGAAATTAAAGCTCAATTATAAGAAATTGAAAAATTTACATTTCAGATTCATTTGTATTAACTACGACAATATTTCAAATGAAACAGGTGGCAGATTGTAACTGTTCACAGTCACACGCCATGACAAAAAACGTGGAGAGCCCAAAAAGGGAGGAGGGAACAAAATGAAACTTCACGGGTTAAGAGTGTATGTGAAGTCATTTCAGTAATTACAAAATCGAGTCCGGTTTACACAGAACTTGGCACTATCAGCCCAGCTTCCAGTATTCTGTTGAACCTCCCTCTGACCTGCCAACGGCCTTGCGCAGTGGCAACGCCGGTTCCCGTCAGATCACCGAAGATGATTGTCCATATGGGTCTGCCGAGCACTGTTGACAAGCAGTGCGTCCTCAGCCGTTGTGAGGCCAATTGGGGAGTTACTTGATTGAGAGGAAGCAGCTACGGTCACAAAAACTGACATCGGTCGGGAGAGCAGTGTGCTGACCTTATGCCCCTCCATATCCGCATCCAATGACGCCTATCGATTGAGAATAAAGCGGCAGTCCGTCGGTACCGTTGAGGCTTCCGAGGTCTGTTCAGACAGGGTTTTTCCTTGTGGCCTGGTGCATGCACTGATTCACTGATTCAGCTGTGGAAAATAAAGCCGTTTTATCCTTCATGAGAAAAGCTGGCCCACAACTATTGCAACTGGTCTTTGGTATCCTGGGTACTGAGAATGGGACGAAGTTAACGTCCGTGCTTCTCCCAGACATTTTCTATCGGGAATAGATCTGGGAATCTTGCCGGCCACAGGCCTGCCTCAACTTCATACAGACACATGTTACATCTGCATGTACATGAATACTCTGCAGTCCACACTCAAGAGCATGGCAGAGCGAACTTCGAACCACCTTCAGACTCTTTTTCTACCGTTCCACTCTCGAATAAAAAAAAAAAAAACGGTTCAAATGGCTCTGAGCGCTATGGGACTTAACTTCTGTGGTCATCAGTCCCCTAGAACTTAGAATTACTTAAACCTAACTAACCTAAGGACATCACACACATCCATGCCCGAGGCAGGATTCGAACCTGCGACCGTAGCAGTCGCGCGGTTCCGGACTGAGCACCTTAACCGCGAGACCACCGCGGCCGGCACTCTCGAATAGAGCATGGGAAAAATGAACACTTAAATCTTTCCATACGAGCTCTGATTTTCCTTATTTTATTACGATGATCATTTCTCCCTATGTAGGTTGGTGACAATAAAATATTTTTTCAATTCAGAAGAGAAAGTTGGGTATTTCAATTTCGTGAAAAGATCTCGCCGCAGTGAACACAGTCTTTGTTTTAATGATTGCCAGCCGAAGTCTCTCACCCATTTCGTGATAGTACAAAACGGGCTGCCTTTCTTTGGACTTTTTCTTTGTGCTCAGTCAATCCTATCTGTGCACAGCAGTACTCTAGCAGAGGACGGTCGAGCGTGCTGCAGGCAGCCTCTTTAATCGACCTGTTGCATCTTCTACGTGATCTGCCAATAAAACGCAGTCTTTGGTTTGCCTTCAATACAACATTAGCTACGTGGTCGTTCCAATGTAAGATGCTTCTAATTGTAATTCCTAGGCATTTAGTTGAATTGACAGCCTTTAGATTTGTGTGTTTTATCCTGTAACCGAAATTGAAAAAAAATGGTTCAAATGGCTCTGAGCACTATGGGACTCAACTGCTGAGGTCATTAGTCCCCTAGAACCTAGAACTAGTTAAACCTAACTAACTTAAGGACATCACAAACATCCATACCCGAGGCAGGATTCGAACCTGCGACCGTAGCGGTCTTGCTGATCCAGACTGCAGCGCCTTTGACCGAAATTGAAAGGATTCCGTCTAGTACTCATGTGGATAACCTCACACAGCCGGCCGGGGTGGCCGAGCGGTTCTAGGCGCTACAGTCTGGAACCGCGCGACCGCTGCGGTCGCAGGTTCGAATCCTGCCTCGGGCATGGATGTGTGTGATGTCCTTAGGTTAGTTAGGTTTAAGTAGTTCTAAGTTCTAGGAGACTGATGACCACAGCAGTTAAGTCCCATAGTGCTCAGAGCCATTTGAACCATTTAACCTCACACTTTTCCTTATTAAGAGACAATTGTCACTTTTCGCACCATGCAGACATAGTGTCTAGGTCGTTTTTCAAGTTGTTTTGATCTGCTAATGACTTTACTAGACGGTAGATGACAGCATCTTCTACAAATAAACTAAGAGGGCTTCTCAGACTGTCTCATAAATCGTTTATATAGATTAAGAACAGTAGAGGATCTATGAGACTTCCTTGCAGAACACCAGATATCAATTCTGTTTTACTCGGTAATTTTCCCTACAGTACTACGTGCTGTGACGTTTCTGGCAGGAAATCACGAAACCTGTCCTGCAGCTGAAGCGATATTCCATAGGCACGCTGTTAGATTAGAACTCCCCTGCGAGAAACGGTGTCAAAAACCTTGTGGAAATCTACAAATATCGGGCTAACTTGATATCTCCTTGTCGATAGCACTCATTACTTTGTGCAAATAAAGGGCTATTTGTGTTTCACACCAACGCTATTTTCTGATTATGTGTCAATAGATCCTTGCCTTCGAGGTAATTCATAATGTCCGTACATAGTATATGTTGCAAAATTCTGCTGCAAATCGACGCTAGTGATATTGGTCTGTAATTTTTCGAACTACTCATATTTCCTTTCTTGAGTATTGACATCTGCAGTTTTCCAGTCTTTCGGTACGGTTCTTTCGTCGAGCAAGCGGTTGTATATTATTGCTAAGTATGGGACTATTTTATCGGCGTACTCTGAAAGAATCCTAACTGATACACTATCTGGGCCGGAAGGCTTGCCTTTATTAAGCGATTTATACTGCGTCGTTATTCCGAGGGTATATACTTCTAGGTTATTCTTCTTGGCAGTTGTTTTCGATTCGCATTTTGCAATATTTACTTCGTCACCTTTGGTGAAGGAATTTCCGAAAACTGTGTGATAACTCCACTTAGTGGCGCTGTCACCGGTGATATTACCATTGGAATCGCACAGCGAAGGCATTTACACTGAAGAGCCAAAGAAACTGGTATACCTGCCTTAATATACTGTAGGGCCCTCGCGAGCACGCAGAAGTGCCGCAACACGACGTGAACTCGACTAATGTCTGAAGTAGTGCTGGAGGGAATTGGCACCATGAATCTTGCAGGGCACTCCATAAATCCATAAGAGTACGAGGGGGCGGAGATCTACTCTGAACAGCACATTGCAAGGCATCCCAGATATGCTCAATAATGTTCATGTCTGGGGAGTTATCCATCTTGTGAATGACTTTCTTCAAGATAACGACATCGCTCGACTAGAGTGGCCAGCATGTTCTCCAGACATGAACCCTATCGAACAATCCTGTGATAGATTGAAAAGGGCTGTTTATGGACGACGTGACCCACCAACCACTCTGAGGGATCAACGCCGAATCGTCATTGAGGAGTGGGACGATCTGGACCAACAGTGCCTTGATGAGCTTGTGGATAGTATGCCACGACTAGAGTCCTGCACGACCGAGTAAGCGAGCACAAAATACGGGATGGGGCTAGCACACCCTAACTGGATAGGCTGCGCGCACTAGTTCTTGTGGCCGAGCATAGATGCCGTGACCGAATACGTAGCACGTAACTTCACTCATATTACACGTGTCATTATCCGTGTGAGACTGCAGCCAGTACGGGCTTCTCATTTGTGGTGTGTCTCTCTCTGTTATCATGCAGCGCGAGGATGCCAGTGCAGTAAGACGTAAGATTGAAACCAATGCTTGCACATTGAAGAAACGGGAAGTTCTAAAAAGCCAAGTATGGAGTAAATTTCTGTTGGTTGTAGACGAAAACAATGCATCTACTGGGTACGTATCGTGCATAAATTGCTCCACATTATTGTGCTTCCAGTTAGGAACCACTCATGTAAAGAAACACAGTTGCAAGAAACCTCACAAAGATACAGCACCTTCAGGGATACCGGCAGTAATAAAAAATAGTATTACAGAAAAGTGTGTTGGAATGTGTGTTAATGATATGAGGCCTTTTAATGTTGTTTCCGGTGAAGGTTTCAGAGAATTAGGCCAAGAATTAATACATCTAGGTGCGCATTATGGAGAAGTTAACGTGGCTGATGTCATGCCACATCCCTCTACGATAAGCAGACATGTCAAAGAACAAGCTGATACAATACGCAACAGCATAATGCCTTCTGTTATTGCGGAATTTATTAATAAAACATGTGCTGCGACAGTTGATATGTCGACTGATTCGCATAATCAGGTGCACTATTTGACGCTTACAACACATTACATTAACAGAGATTGATCTCTTGTGAACAATGTTTTATTTACAACAAAATTTCCGGACGTTAAGAAGACGGGAGTAAATATTATGAAAGAAATTGAAGAGAGGATGGCTGATTGGGACATTTCGCCGGACATGTTGCACAGTTTTGTTTTTGTCTCCGTCCAGGGTGCCAATGTAATAAAGGCTTTGGAAAATCCCGAAAGAATTGCTTGTGCTGCTCATTGTATAAACACAGCACTTAGCCATACTTTCGATGAAGATAACTTCTTGTTACATCATGCCCCCAACAACCCATCAGCAATAAATACTGCAAAATGCATTGTAAGGTACATTAAGAAAAGTGGCCTCTGCTCGTCTTTGAAATCGTCGTTGAAACAAGAGGTCGGCACACGCTGGAACAGCTTGTCCACTATGCTGGAAGCGTTGCACACCCAGTATAACGAAGTTGCTGCTTTGTTATCGGAAAAGGACTCCGCTTACAGATTGCAAGGATATGATAATAAGCTTGCAGGAAAAATTGCGCATTTTCTGAGACCATTTAAAGAGGCCACAGATGAATCAGAAGGCAAAAAAGAACCGACAATCCAGATAGTTCTTCTTTGGTTTCACAAACTGCAACAAGTCTGCACTGTCAGTGACACTGACTGTCAGGTGAATAATTACTGCAGTTAAAAGCACTGTTTCATTATGATACGCGATAGATTTATAATTAACTAGCGTAATTGATGTGTACTAACAGATATGTATTTTTTAACAGGAGGTACAAAGGATTAAAAATCGAGCCTTGACTTTCGTTTGTGAGAAGATTGTGATCACTTCCAGACATAAAATTGCTACGTTTTTTTTGGCCATCTTTCCGTGATCTTAATATGCTTGAAATAAATGAAAAGCAGGAAATTCTTAGCAATGTGCGACAAATGTGTGCTACTTACGCAGGTACAACATGCAATCATTAACATAATGGTTTTTGCATAGTGGATAGGGTATTATAGAGAAACGGAAATGTTATAATTCGTATAATATTTCATTAACGTAAAACATCTCGTTTTTAGGGGAACGTTTCGATGATTTCCACATCAGTTCTATATTACTTGTCTCTCTTGTTTATTATCTTAGATCCTTCAAGTACTGTGTCATCACCAGCCCAAGACGAATGCAAAATGTAAGAGGATGTGCTACTGGGTATTAGAGGTAGCGGTGTGTACAACAATCTGGACCACCACCTCTGAAGGTCTCGCTGTATGGTGGTACAACATGCAACGCGTAGTTTTCATGAGCAATGATGTTTATGTTGATCTCTGTTCCAATTTTCTGTACAGGTTGCGGAACCATCGGAACCGAGGTGTTGCAAAACTTTTTTTGTGTATTTATGGCTTATCGGCTGGTGGTAAGTATACCAATACAAAATTTGAATTTGAATAACAATAAACAAGGCGCAATGTCAGAGAGAGAGGAGGGGGGGGGGGGGGGAGAATAGGAGATGGATAGAGGGGTGGGACGAAATGGACATCGAAAGTGGCAAGGACCATATGGACAGAGAAAGAGAGGACAGGAGGAGATGGAGAGAGAGTCGGGAGTGGGAGATGGACAAGGAAGGTGGGGGCAGGTGATACTGCACAGACATGGGGAGAGAGGGGGGGGCAGGAGGAGAGACAGAGAGAGGTGGAGGAGATGATGAACAGAGACGCTATGACAGATGGGGAAGGAGGACATGGTGGACAAAGAGAGGATGGTAGGATACGGATTGAGATAGGGGGGACAAAGAGATTAGGAATGGGTATCCAATTCCTATACATACTAGAACGTTGTTTTTCTCTTTCCCTTCTTTTCCATTTAACTAGACTAAGCCACAGCAACGCGTGACAGGGAACAGCTAGTTTAAAATTAAAAAAATAAATAAAAGAGAAGTCCACATAGGGATCGGTCTTACGATACTCGGATTACCGTTCTGTACTTTTTCCGCTGCGCTAATCGCTGTCTAGCACCTACGCCAAAATAAATGGTTCATGCCTCGTCATAATTGCTTAAAAACTGTATTCGAAACACTTGGCTATCTGGAGCTCCCATTTCTGTCACTTTGGTTGGTAGTGAAGCCTTGCATATATCATAATTTGGGTAAAATTCGGTGATGACGAGTAGGCGGGGTTACCTTGTAAGTTAATCTTTCGTTTAAGAGCAACTCGCTCGCAAATGTAAAGTTGTAAATACGTACTAGGACTTCGTAGTTTTGCTTTACTTTTCCAGGTACAGAATACGAATGCGGTGTGTGTCTAAAGCTTCTCGGTGCTCTTTGACATGCTTGTGTAATTATTGTGGATCACTGGTCGACATTATACGGCCTACCTACCGCAGCATTATAAATCTTCCGAATAATACGCAAGTCATCGGAGTAGAGTAAACGGTCTGCGAGGGGAGGACCTGAATGTGAATGTAGCGAGCTCTGATGAAATGGCTGATAGTTTTTTGTTCACATGCTTCGTTACCTCTGCGATTTCACTTACACAGTGAGATTGCTGTTTTGATGGTTTACCAGTGTTTGTCGATTGAACATAGCATCATCATTTATCACGTATCGTGTGTTTAGCGAACTTATTTTCAATGAAGGAGCCTTGCCTCTAAAGGCCTCTGTCACGGTATTGCGGTTATTTTTATTTTTTATTTGCATTTCATTCAACCCCTCCGTCCACGACACATTACCAGAAAGTATTATATTAAATACCCAGAACATTTAAAGTAAGAAATAATAATTTCAGCTTTAAGCTATAAAGTACTGGCCGGCCGGAGTGGCCGCGCGGTTAAAGGTGCTTCAGTCTGGAACCGCACGACCGCTACGGTCGCAGGTTCGAATCCTGCCTCGGGCATGGATGTGTGTGATGTCCTTAGGTTAGTTAGGTTTAAGTAGTTCTAAGTTCTAGGGGACTTATGACCACAGCAGTTGAGTCCCATAGTGCTCAGAGCCATTTGAACCATTTTTTTTTATAAAGTACTGAAAATGAAATAACAGAACCAACAAAAAATATTTAGGAAGTCCAATGAAATGATTTCAGGAAACAATGATAACTCCAGTTATGATGGATAGACCGCTTAGTGAAGTCTGAAAAGCCGAAGTAAACAGTTTTTCTCTCTTTTTTTTCTTTTTCTTTACAGCTGGGCCCGTAACACGAAACACGTCGCAATATGACATTTGAAACTGAAGCTTCCAGGTTAGCTTCTAACTTGGAAGATTCAATTTAAAATGTCATAGTTCCCCATTCATTCTAGTGACTCACATCACCAGCACACGATTAAGTGGAACTAAAGTTTCCAGTTTCAATTTCAGTGTATGATACCATATCAAAATAACGTTGACTGAAATTTCACGTCAAATTGCTAAACTGATTTCTCTGTTTCCTAGTTTTACTCTGGTGAATTCAAATCTTCGAACGATATCAATTATTATAAATTCACCTTTTTCATTGTCCTGATTTTCAAACCACAAAATACAAAGTGTTGAATAGAAAGAAATTTCTTTTCCTTCCTCTTCTTCTTTTCCATGCTATTTCTCGATTCTCTGCGAGGTCGGCACTTTTATATGGATTTTGGCAATGTTACTGACAGCTGGAGACCGGATGCTTTTCCTGACGCCACCACTCCTCTGGAGCCGAAAATTCTGCACCCCATTTGATTGCGTCTAGATTACATCTACGGTCGAGTGTGAGAAAGTTTTATACATGTCTGTGTAGCGTGTATCTGAGGCGGGACGTGGGCACCACCCGATATTCACCTAGAGGGACGTGGGATACCGGCTAAAAACCACTTCCAGGCTGGCTGGTTCACCAGCCCTTGCCGTTAATCTGTGAAGCTGATTCGATCCAGGGCAAGCTCGCCTCTCCGAATCGCGGAAGTGGTGCGTTATGCGATGGGCTATCCTTTCAAATTGTTGAACAGAAACAAACGTTTTCTAGAATTTTGCGCATGCTGTTATGTATTGCAAAGCCGTAGCCATTGTATGTCTCCAAAAACTTCTATTTTTCTCTGTGCACTTGAGCCAATAAGGCGAACGCTAAACCAGCTTCTGCAGATCATCAGAAAGCTTTGTTATCAGTCTTGAGTCCTGAAGAGCCTTGTCCTCACAAGTTGGACTGTGTAATGTAGCATGTTCAAAAACAGAAAGATGTGATAAGAATATATATCCACCAGCAATTATAATTATACATTCTGAACAAAGAAAAAGACACACCACTAAATAATTGTCCGAATGGGACTGAAATCGGTAGATGTGATGTACATTTACGGACAGGCAGATGACTGCAATTTCAAAGAAACTGTATGATTTATCAAGGGAAAGGGTTTCACCAACTGGAAAAGTCAGTAACGTATTGGTCCACTTCTGGCTTTTATGCAAGCAGTTATTCGGTTTGGCATTGACTGATAGAGCTGTTGGCCGGCCGCTGTGGCCGAGCGGTTCTAGGCGCTTCAGTCCGGAACCACGCTGATGCTACGGCAGCAGGTTCGAATCCTGCCTCGGGCATAGATGTGTGTGATGTCCTTAGGTTGGTTAGTTTTAAATAGTTCTAAGTCTAGGGGACTGATGACCTCAGATGTTAAGTCCCATAGTGCGTAGAGCCATTTGAACCATTTGATAGAGCTGTTGGATGTCCTCCTGAAGGATATGGCGCCAAATTTTGTCCAACTGGCGCCTTAGATCGCCAGGTTTCCCACATAGTTCGAGGGGCAAGACCATAAAGTTCCAAAAACGTTATCAATTGGGGAGAGATCCCATGACACTGTTGTCCAAGGCAGAGTTTGGCAAGCACGAAGGCAAGCAGTAGAAACTTTCGTCATGTGCGGACGGGCATTATCTTCCAGAAATGTAAGCACAGGATGGCTTGCCATGCAGGGCAACAAAACGATGAGCAGAATATCGTCGACGTACCGCTGTGCTTTTCGGGTGCCGCAGATGACAACCAAAGGGCTCTTGCTCATAGTCGTCAGGCCGTATGGCGGGCGACCGCCAGATTGGTATCCCACCGCTGTCCAAAGCGTTTCCAGACCCTTATCACTGGTCATTTGAGCTCGGTTCGAAGCGGGACTCGTCACTGAAAACGATTCTACTGCAGTCAATTAGACTGAGGGCCGAAGACGAGTCTTGAGACGTCCCCGATAGAAGGAGGATACCATCCTGACCATCGCCGGCTATACGGCCCGACCACCAGGGTTGATAGTCTGGGGTACTATTTCATTTCATAGGAGGACCCTTGTGGTTGTCATCTGCGGCACAGCGGTACGTCGACGACTTTCTATGCCCCGTTTTGTTGACCTTCATCCGAACCAATCCGAGGCTTACATTTCAGAAGGGTAACGCCCGCCCGCACACCGCGAGATTAGCTACTGCTTGTCTTCATGCTTGTCAAACCCTACTCTGGCCAGCTAGGTCGCCGGATCCCTCCCCAATTGAGAAAGTTTTTGGGGCATTAAGGGCACGGACATCCGACTATCTCGCTCGGGATTTTGACGGTCTAATGTGGCAATTGGACAGAATTTGGCAATCAATGCCAAACCGAATAACTGCTTTAATAAGGGCCAGAGGTGGACCTAGGCGTAACTGACTTGCTCTATTTGTGAATCTCTTTCGCTATGGTAAAGGGAACAATTCTGCATAATGCATATGTGGGATATCTTCAGACGCTGTTCCGGCCATTGGCGTGAGAGTCAAGCGCCAGAAGGGAAAATCTCGCGATGCCAGAGTATTTTATCGCTGATGCGCGGCGTATAGAACTCTCCATGTCCGAAGTTGTCAGATATTGGCCTTTTCGTGTGTCAAGGCTCTTCTGTGAGTACCTCGACCTGGGAAAATTGT
This sequence comes from Schistocerca piceifrons, assembly GCF_021461385.2. Lineage (NCBI taxonomy): Eukaryota > Metazoa > Arthropoda > Insecta > Orthoptera > Acrididae > Schistocerca > Schistocerca piceifrons. The sequence continues at coordinate 130,593,652 of NC_060149.1, forward strand.
TGCTACCACAGTCAGGCAACAATGTGGTGGTGACAAGGTCACCCTCGACTATCGCGGATAGACGGAGACAGTGGAGCACATCACTCGCCTAACCAACAGCAATAGGTTGGTAGCCAGTGCCATCCCACTCAGATCATCTCTATATAGTATAATTTCCACAGCCTCATACATGTATGTCTGCTCACTGCACCTCACAAACCGCAGAGATTTGTAAAGGCATGGCGACGGAACCAACGTACGCTCTGACCGTGAAGAGAGGTCAGTTTGTAACGGCAGCACCAGTCGCCTTAAAAGACAATCGATGCTAACGTTATACCTCTGCGAGGAATTTTTGAGAAGTTGTGAACATGAGATAACCTAATGGAAAGAGAACAACCAAACTGGGATTCGTTTCCGAAACACTCCGGCAGAGTATAACTATAGTAAACGGTGAGTCTGGAACAGCCGTTCTCCCAGCACAAAAGCAAGTTGTAACATTACATATTAAAACAGGTCGCCAGCCTAATTAGGCATTCTTGTGTCAAGCAAAATGATACAGCAGAAGGCAGTACTAAAGCTAACCTAACCTTCCTTGACACACACTCACTAAACACTTTACTTGTATCTGTTCATACTACAACACAGTAACCTAATCTTGCAGATAAATGTGCTACTAACAAACAAATGGCCAATGAGATAGTAAACAGTAACATATGCCTCTCAACAACACGTACCTTAAATGAAATAGGTGTAACAGTTTATAAAACCAATTACCGACGCATTGCAACTTACATCGCCTTGAACCTCCTTACTGTATCCAAGACTTGGTCTCCCTCTACAATTTTTATCCAGCTCTCTTCCTTCCAGTACCAAATTGTCGATTCCTTGACGCCTCCAGTTGTATCCTATCAACTGATCCCTTCTTTTAGTGTTGCCACAAATTTCTCTCTTCCCCATTTCTAGTCAGTATTTCCTCAATGCTTATTCGATCTACCCATCAAATCTTCAGAATTTTTCTGTAGCAGTGCATTTCAAAAGCTTCTATTCTCTTCTTGGCAGTACTATTTATCCTCTGCGTTCACTTCTGTACAAGGATACACTCAATAAAAATACCTTCAGACAATACTTTCTGACACTTAAATTTATTTCAGGTATTAACAGATTGCTGTTTTTCATAAATACCTTCCTAGCTGTTGCCAGTCTATATTTTATGACCTCTCTACGTCGATCATCGTCACTTATTTTGTTGCCCAAGTAGCAAAACATCGATGGCTGTAAGTGTCTCATTTCCTAATCTTGTTCCATCAATATCACCTGATTCCATTACTCTTGTTTTACTGCTTTCTATTGTCTGTCCAAAACTACTTTAGGATTGACAGCTGCGACAGAGTTTTAACGTTTTAATTAGAAGATCTTACAGCAACTAAAAGTTCAAATGAAGTTCATCTCAGGAATTCAGTCTATATCACACAAAATAAATATTAGTTTTTTTCAATACAATTGCTGCAACCCTGAAGTAATGTTTTTTTTATATCGCTTTTGTTCTTTCTCCCAATACTGGTTGTCCTATTTGATATACGTCTTCTCGCCGTAGTAAAAGCATAAATCTTGTATTTTATATTGTTGGAAATAATTAGGTTGATCAGAAAAACAGATAATACGTCAGTTACAAACACTTGTAGCGAATCCACATGGTAAATCGCTTAGTACCTGACGCGGACCATTGTGCTTCATATTTAACCGAAATTGTCTCTAGTTAGATAACTCTGATAGAGCTCCTGTTTGGAGTGAATGAAAATTTGATGTATTCTCAAGATTTCATTCGCTTAATGTTTTCATCTAACTTCAATAATAAAAGAGTTTCCCTCATTTCGAAAGATTCACAATTTCGTCAAAAAATGCATTTTCGTAAAATGTCCGTATATCGTCTTAGCAAACAGAAGTAAAATTAAAATCTAGTGCAGCTCTTCCAGAACGCAATGGCGCCAGTTTCATATCTGTACACTGAATAGTTTGTAAGTTTGTGCCAGTTGAATGAAATGTAAGATTATGGGTGAGTTCCCTGAGGAACGCGACAACTGTGCCTCGCACCTCCACGAGTTTCTGCCAAACTGTCGATCTTAAAAAAATTTTGAACAGACTACATTTCGTCTTATAACGGCTCTCTCAAGACACCATCCATTCCGTTCAAGTGTTCTTCCGAGCACTTTCCCATCTCTCAGAGAGTCGGAAGAGCTCAGACTTTTTATTTCTTTTCACTGAATTTTAAGTCCCTCTCCGAATTTGTCCCTGGTTTCTTTTGCTGCTTGCTCGATGTACAGATTCAATAACATCGGGATACGTTACAACCATGTCTCGCTTCCTTTTCACCTGACTGCAGTCACATATAGAGTGTGTGGGACGCCTTAAAGTATCTGTGTGCGCCTTTTTTGTGTTTTAGTTCTGTTCGTGGATCAGGAAAACTAAGCAACATGTTTGGTGTCTCTCTGGTCCATCCCACGACGGGTAGTCGCTGCCATCGTAGGAAAAGGAGAACCCTTACGCCGTTAGGTAGAGGTTTCAATTGCTCGAATGTATTCTGAAGCCTCGTTGAATTTTCCGTACTGTGCACGCCGTTAGGTATCAGTCAAACAATATTCTTATAAGCTGATTTAATTGACGTCTTTGTGTGCTTTATATGAATATCAAACAATGTTCTGAAGCATTTTCTCATTTCAAAAACGCTTCATTATCCTTCCTCCTCGAGCTGTTTCAGACCGTTTCGCACACTTACGTTTAGTCTTATGGCTTTCGATATAGGAATGTGTTGTCATTCCGTTTAGAACTCTGACCCGGGATGGTCCATTTGAAAGGGCACGGCCGATTTCCTTCCCCATCCTTGACACAATTCGAGCTTGTGCTCCGTCTTTAATGGTTCAAATGGCTCCAAGCACTATGGGACTTAACATCTGAGGTCATCAGACCCCTAGACTTAGAACTATGTTACCGAGCGAGGTGGCGCAGTGGTTACACACTGGACTCGCATTCGGAAGGACGACGGTTCAATCCCGCGTCCGGCCATCCTGATTTAGGTTTTCCGTGATTTCCCTAAATCACTCCAGGCAAATGCCGGGATGGTTCCTCTGCAAGGGCACGGCCGACTTCCTTCCCCATCCTTCCCTAATCCGATGAGAGCGATGACCACGCTGTCTGGTCTCCTTCCCCAAACCAACCAACCAACCTTAGAACTATGTTAACCTAACTAACCTAAGGACATTACACACATCCATGCCAGAGGCAGGATTCGAACCTGCGACCGTAGCAGCCGCGTGGTTCCGGACTGAAGCGCCTAGAACCGCTCGGCCACAGAGGCTGGTCGTCTCTAATGACTTCGATGTCGACGGAATGTTAAACCTAGTCTTCCTTTTTTCCTTCCGAAGTCTGAGATTTTCTTTCTGTTGGCTAATCTTAAGTTTCATATGAGCAATATCAAATAATAATTAACATTGCTTTCTAAAGACGATACGAATGTAATTTCCGATCCCATAACTGAGAAGCTTTCGCGTCTGTTTACTAAACAGAAAATCAGATTCGAAAACCAGATTCATTCCCTGCCAAAGTTAGAGATTTGTGGAAGACTGGAACGGGATCTATTCAGTCCCATGATGAGAATTGAGAAGTTACTTTCACAAGACGTATGTATTTCAGATACGAAAGCTTAACGACTGCGAGAATCATGTGATTACCATATGCCGATCTAGTACCGACGCAGATTTTCCATTGCTTTGAGAACTTAAACGCGATGTAATCAGCCTCCTGAGAGAATCTCGGGAGCTATTTGAAGGAAATGGAGCGACTCACGGAAGTCAGGGTTAACGGTCGGAATGGCATGGCTATTCAATATTGCTTTCCAGTGATAGAATGAATAAGTTGGCAACAGGTTGTTCCATAGCCCCAGGTGGACTAGGAAGCCGAATCACAGTGTTGATCTTACGTCTAATACTTATATTTTCATAAGAAATAATATTCTGTTTTTCAACACCGCAATTCCCCCATTTTCCTCGGTGATGTCGTTCACAAAACTCTAAATTAATAACTAACAACTAGGAGGCCAACTGATGATATTTTGTGTTCGTTTACAACAATGTGCTACCTGAAGATATGATGAAGGTAAATGAAGCATGCAGCCTAGTGAACCAGTACCTACACTCATGTTCAGAAAAAAAAAACGATTAGAGATAGGACGTTAATATTCACAGGACATGTTCTGCAGAAATGATTAGCATTTGAACCACGTCGGCCGCGGGTTCAAGGTCAACATCGATATCGCGGAGCAGCACCACCTAGTAAAATGTGCCTGCGGCTTTCTTTTTACCTATAAACCGAAGGTAATGAATCAGTGTGATTTGAGCAGACGAGCAGGATGCCTCGCAGATGTATGCACGAACCGTACCGTCAAATCGGTGAACTTGGAAGAGGGCACATTATTGAGATGAAAGAATGTGATGCATCTACCGTAAAATTGCTGCTCGTGTGGGACGAAGTGTTTCGGCAGTGGAACGGGTGTGTACAGAATGGTTCATGGCAGGCCTTAGTACACGACGAAACTAGTCAGGTCACACCACCCGTACCACTCCACGAGAAGATCGATACCTGATCCGAATGGCATTGCAGGACAGATCTGCGTCCTCCTCATCTCTGGCGCAACAGTCTAACAATGTAACACGTCGTACACTATCGGGGGTGACATTCCGTCGTCGTTTATTACGGCACGGTTTACGTGCGCGTCGTCCACTTCTCCGCCTACCTTTGACGAATGTGCTGAAACATGCTAGATAGCAATGGTGTGTGGAACGACGTCACTGGGGACAGGATTGGTATCAGATAGTATTTTCGGACGAATGCGGGTTCTGTTTGTTTGAAAATGATGCCCGTATTTTTGTTCAACTGAGGGTCTTATGGTGCGCGCTGCTATTGGGTGCAACCACGAATCATAGCTGGTGCGTGTCCAGGGCACTGTGACCTACGTGAATGACATCCCGCGACCCGTAGCCATACGAGGTGTGGCTAGAAAAAAACCGGACTAGTACTGGTGAAACAATAAAACGAATGCAATAAGGCTGAAAGTCGCGTGGCCTGTCACGTGACCCTCGCTCCGCCTACTGCTCGAGTTTCATCTGCCTCCTGCACTCAGTCTGCCCGTGGTGTCTGTTTTAAGTAGTTGACGTTTTGTCTGTGCGTCGGAAAATGTTGAGTGTACAGAAAGAACAGCGTGTTAACATCAAATTTTGTTTCAAACTAGGAAAATCTGCAAGTGAAACGTTTGTAATGTTACAACAAGTGTACGGCGATGATTGTTCATCGCGAACACAAGTGTTTGAGTGGTTTAAACGATTTAAAGATGGCCGCGAAGACACCAGTGATGACACTCGCACTGGCAGACCAATGTCAGCAAAAACTGATGCAAACATTGAAAAAATCGGTAAACTTGTTCGACAAGATCGCCGTTTAACAATCAGAGCAGTGTCTGAGTTAACAGGAGTTGACTTGTTGTCTTGTCGAACAAGTTTACCGATTTTTTCAATGTTTGCATCAGTTTTTGCTGACAATGGTCTGCCAGTGCGAGTGTCATCACTGGTGTCTTCGCGGCCATCTTTAAATCGTTTAAACCACTCAAACACTTGTGTTCGCGATAAACAATCATCGCCGTACACTTGTTGTAACATTACAAACGTTTCACTTGCAGATTTTCCTAGTTTGAAACAAAATTTGATGTTAACACGCTGTTCTTTCTGTACACTCAACATTTTCCGACGCACAGACAAAACGTCAACTACTTAAAACAGACGCCACGGGCAGACTGAGTGCAGGAGGCAGATGAAACTCGAGCGGTAGGCGGAGCGAGAGTCACGTGACAGGCCACGCGACTTTCAGCCTTATTGCATTCGTTTTATTGTTTCACCAGTACTAGTCCGGTTTTTTTCTAGCCACACCTCGTATCCTTTCTGCGAAACACCCCAGACGCCATTTTTCAGCAAGACAATGCACGACCATATGCTACTGCGCAAACACGTGTCTTCTTAGTGCCACAGGATATCAACCTTTTGCCTTGGCCTACCAGATCACCAGATATGTCGCCAATCGAAACTGTGTGGGATGTGGTGAAACGACGCGTGCAGAGCTGTGGCCAATGCCAACCACTACAGATTAACTTTGGAACCAGGTGAACGCAGCGTGGATGGCTATACCACATACTAATGTACGTGTCCTGTGAATATGAAAGTCCTATCTCTAGTCGTTCAAGGTGTTCTGTTTTTTCTCACAAGAGAACCTCCCCATCGCACCCCCCTCAGATTTGGTTATAAGTTGGCACAGTGGATGGGCCTTCAAAAACTGAACACAGATCAATCGAGAAAACAGGAAGAAGTTGTGTGGAACTATGAAAAAATAAGCAAAATATACAAACTGACTAGTCCATGCGCAGTATAGGCAACATCAAGGATAATGTGAGCTCAGGGGCGCCGTGGTCATGTGGTAGGCGTCAGCAGCTGCGGAGCGAGAGCTCCTCGGTTCACGTCTTCCCTCGGGTGAAAAGTTGACTTTCTTTATTTTCGCAAAGTTATGATCTGTCCGTTCTTTCATTGACGTCTCTGTTCACTATAATAAGTTTAGTGTCTGTGTTTTGCGACCGCACCGCAAAACCGTGCGATTAGTAGACGAAAGGACGTGCCTCTCCAATGGGACCAAAAACATTTGATCGCAAGGTCGTAGGTTAACCGATTCCTCCACAGGAAAACACGTCTGATATATTCTATACGACGCTGGTGACGGCATGTGCGTCACATGACAGGAATATGTCGTCGACCCACCTAACTTGTACACTTGGCGAATGCGTAAAAAGATTCTTCTACCTTGCCCGATTTAGGTTTTCTTGTGGATGTGATAATCACTCCCAAAAAAGTGATGAAAACATAAGAGTTTGTCACATAAACTGAAAATAAAAAATTAAACCTCTCGTTCCGCAGCTGCTCACGCTAACCACGGAACCACGACGCTCCTGAGCTCACGCTCTCCTTGATGTTGGTTATGTTGCACATGGACTACTCAGTTTGTATATTTTGCTTATTTTTTCATAGTTGCACACAACTTCTTCCTGTTTTCTCGATTGATCTGTGTTCAGTTTTTCAAGGCCTATCCACTGTGCCAACTTATAACTAAATCTGAGGGGGGTGCGATGGGGAGGTTCCCTTGTCAGCATGAGTGTACTATACTTAGCGGTTCGGCTTAAGAATTAGTAACAATGAGGTTGAATTAATGCACCTGGACTCGATATTAATTGAACAGTTGACTACAGAAGCATTTCAGCAATCAAGTGTACGTCTGGAGCAAACAGCACCACGTGTGCCGTTGGTACCCCACACAGATTTGAAAACGTTCACCTTCCAAAAATTTCCGCATATGCAACTCATCGTTGATAATGGCACGCATACATTCATGCGACATTCCTGTTGTTCTGCAGAACATCGCAGCGTCATTCTAGAATACTTGAAGAGCAGGCCTGCCGTCTCGCTTTTTCTTCTGTTGTCACATCTCTCGGCAGGCAGGCGTAGGGTGCCTCTCCTTCCAGAGACTGTTTTTCTATTCAGCTACTCGCGTCATCGCTGTTGCGTAATTTGAATGAGAATCCTAAAGTTTTGTGTGCATGGCCCTCATTTGACTATTTCTGCTTTAAAACGAAGGTGCTGAATCTCACTAGTGTTCGCAACACCTTATGTCATTTGGAGTCAGCACTTACATTGGTTTGTTCTGCTCCGTGCCTATGAACAGACTGCTCAGTTTACATGCTCTCCGGTTCGATGGACAGTCCTTCAAACATATCGAAAGAAAAGTTCGAAACGTAGGATTCATCGCTGCGGAGAACCCATGAAATCTTCTGGTATTAAATGTCAATATCTTGATCTTCGTATAACGCCACAACGCTGAAATTTAGCCAACTACAGGCAGAAAACACCATTACAGTATTTAAAACGTAATCACAAAAACTTTGTTCCCTGATTACCCGTAGTTTAGTATTATGTTTTATGCAAAATGTATTATGTAGTAAATAATAAAACTGCTAGGCACTTTGAGATAAAAAAGTATAATTATTTGAAAAAAGAAAATAACTGCCAAGCAGCTGCAATATGAGTTTATTTATTAACATCTTGTCTCGGAAATATTATCATCTTCTGGTCAACGTAATCGGATCATATTGGGGCGAACCACTGTCGTCATATACTGCGAAAAATTAAGCGTTCTAAAAACCTTTTCTAAACGTACTTGCATTACTGGCATACTCCGATAACGTTATGAAGCTGGTGAACTTTACAATAGGCACGGACATCATTATATAATTATGATACGTTTTAATGCCGCAGTGTACACACTGTCTGGTAGTACACACTCTTTGGTAGCGCAGAACAACTGCACAAAGCTAAAATGGTCGCTTTGAAAAGAACATGACCGATTTTTTCCCACCCGTCCACAAACTGAGCTTTTGCTCCGTCTGTGACAACCATGTCTTCGACGAGACATTAATCTCCACTCCCCCTTCCTCCCTTCTTTCGTGGCACTTGCTACGTGGTTCGCAAAACATGTAAACTACAGCAATGAAGTCTATCCTGATTACATACTGATGCACATGCATGTTTTGAAGCTCATTAGCTTTATAGTATTATCAGAGTATGCCAGATGAACATGCAAATTTAAAAGTACTACATGGTATATGATGATAATGGATGCCCCTAAAACGCCAGTATGCCTTGATCATGATGATAGTGCTTACGCCACTATTCGTGAATAAATAGGCGTACTGCAACAGTTTGGAGATCACTTTTTCTTTTTCCAAGTACTAGGGAACTGCGTAGCATCACCAGCATAAATCCATACATATTATGAACACGGGTGTACGTATACGGTATATGTATGTATATATATATACGTATGTTCCACATCTCCTCCTAAACCACAGGACAGATTTCAACCAAACTTGGTACACTTATCACTTACTGTCTGGAAATAATAACTATGGGAGTGAGAAGTGCATACATATCAAAGCAGAGAGAGCGCGGGTCGGGGTGAAAGAGCAGTGAAGCCCTCTCCGTGCGAATACCCATACTACTTTGATCATCCAGTATTTGTCAGTGATAGCACTTAGAGACTTGCAACAATATTTACACATTATTTCAACACTTTATGAAACTGGTTCTCGCTGGCAACCCCCACAAAATGATAAACGGAAAAAAAAGTTCGTCGCTCAGAATAGTTTCGCTGTAAGACTGCCGCATGAATCACAAGGTTTTAATTTATTATTTCCTTAGTACTAACTGTATTAGCGACACATTTTGCCGACAGTATTCAAAAACTGATTCAAATGGCTCTGAGCACTATGGGACTTAACATCTGAGGTCATCAGTCCCCTAGAACTTAGAAATAGTTAAACCTAACTAACCTAAGGACATCACACACATCCATGCCTGAGGCAGGATTCGAACCTACGACCGTAGCGGTCGCGCGGTTCCAGACTGAAGCGCCTAGAACCGCTCGGCTACACCGGCCGGCGACAGTATTCACATATACCACTGTATGTACGAGAAAAATCATATCTTTGTATGAAACATAGTTTAGGAGATATGACGTCATCACCACTGAGATGCGTCAAATACTGCTGCATCTTGCAAGACGCTTAAATTTATGACTTCAGTACTAAATAACTCTATTTGCAACACTTTTTGCAGACACTATCCGCATCTTCCATTATATTTACCTAAAAAAGTACGACAGATAGTTCAGGAGATAAGACGTTATAAACAATGATATGCATCATGCATGACGTTTTAATTTATTACTTCTATGTCACTAGCTCTATTCACAATACGTTTTGCACACGGTAGCCCTATATAACATAGGTTGTAGCTGCGTAATTATTTCACTGTATAGCACATAGTTCAAGAGATACGACGTCAAACACTGAGCTGCCTGAAGATGAAAATACAGGGCGGAATTCGTTAGAGATACAGTTGAAATATGGGTACAAATACGTGTGAAATATGTTAAATATCTGTGAAACGTATTTGACGTGTATGTACGTGAGCAAAGTCACAGGTAGAACGCCATTCCTAAACACCTGGAACGATATCGGCCAAATTTGGTACACGTAATTGTTATGATCTGGCAAGAAGTACTGTTGGGGTCAGAACCACCAACCTCCTATTGGGGAGGGTGTGATAACGAGGGGAGAGAAGCGGACAGGAGGAGATGGACAGCCGGCCGGAGTGGCCGAGCGGCTATCGGCGCTACAGTCTGGAACCGCGCGACCGCTACGGTCGCAGGTTCGAATCCTGTCTCGGGCAGTCCTTAGGTTAGTTAGGTTTAAGTAGTTCTAAGTTCTAGGGGACTGATGACCACAGAAGTTAAGTCCTATAGTGCTCAGAGCCATTTTGAACCAATTTTGAACTGATGACATCAGAAGTCCCACAGTGCTCACAGCCATTTGAACCATTTTTTGAGATGGACAGAAAGCGATGGGAAGGAGAAGATAGGCACACATATGGGGAGGAGAAGATGGACAGAGAGAGAGGGAGGTGGTGTTGATGATGATGATTATGTTTGGTTTGTGGGGCGCTCAACTGCTTGGTTATCAGCACCTGTACAAATTACCAACCTTTGCTCAGTCCAATTTCGCCACTTTCATGAATGATGATGAAATGATGAGGACAACACAAACACCCAGTCATCTCGAGGTAGGTGAAAATCCCTGACCCCGCCTGGAATCCAACCCGGGACCCCGTGCTCGGGAAGCGAGAACACGACCGCAAGACCACGAGCTGTGGATGAGAGAGGGAGGAGGAGAAGGACAGAGACAGAGGAGGAAGAGATAGGCAGGGACAGGACGAGAATGAGATGAACAGGGGGAGAAGAAAATGGACAGATAAAGGGAAAAGGAGGAGATGGACAAAGAGAATGGAGATGAGGATATGGATAGAGAAAGGAAAGAGTAAGAGATGAACAGGGAGAAACAGGAGGAGGAAATGAACTGAGAGAGGGGGAATGAGATAGACAAAGAAAGGTGGTAGGAGGAGATGGAATTAAAGGAGGGAGAAGGAGATGGACACAGGGGAAGGAGTGGATGGCAGAGAATGGGGGATGGAGGAGGTGGAGAGAGGGGGTGCAGGAGATTTAGAGGGGGGGGGGTGAAGGAGGAGAAAGACAGAGAAAGGGGGAAAGAGGAGATGGATTGATAGAAAAGTGAAATATATATACACTACTGGCCATTAAAATTGCTACACCACGAAGATGACGTTCTACAGACGCGAAATGTAACTGACAGGAAGATGATGCTGTGATATGCAAATGATTAGCTTTTCAGAGCATTCACACAAGGTTGGCGCCGGCGGCGATACCTACAACGTGCTGACATGAGGAAAGTTTCCAACCGATTTCTCATACACAAACAGCAGTTGACCGGCGTAGACTGGTGAAAAGTTGTTGTGATGCCTCGTGTTAGGAGGAGAAATGCGTACCATCGCGTTTCCGACTCTGATAAAGGTCAGATTGTAGCCTGTCGCGATTGCAGTTTATCGTATCGCGACATTGCTGCTCGCGTTGGTCGAGATCCAATGACTGTTAGACGAATACGGAATCGGTGGGTTCAGGAGGGTAATACGGAACACCGTGCTGGATCCCAACGGCCTCGTATCAATAGCAGTCGAGATGACAGGCATCTTATCCGCATGGCTGTAACGGATCGTGCAGCCACGTCTCGATCCTGAGTCAACATATGGGAACGTTTGCAAGACAACAACCATCTGCAAGAACAGTTCGACGACGTTTACAACAGCATGGACTATCAGCTCGGAGACCGTAGCTGCGGTTGCCCTTAATGCTGCATCACAGACAGGAGCGCCTGCGATGGTGTACTCAACGACGAACCTGGGTGCACGAATGGCGAAACGTCATTTTTTCGGATGAATCCAGGTTCTGTTTACAACATCATGATGGTCGCATCCGTGTTTGGCGACATCGCGGTGAACGTACATTGGGAGCGTGTATTCGTCATCGCCATACTGGCGTATCACCCGGCGTGATGGTATGGGGTGCCATTGGTTACTCGTCACGGTCACCTCTCGTTCGCATTGACGCCACTTTGAACAGTGGACGTTACATTTCAGATGTGTACGACCCGTAGCTCTACCCTTCATTCGATCCCTGCGAAACCCTACATTTCAGCAGGATAACGCACGACCGCATGTTGCAGGTACTGTACGGGCCTTTGTGGATACAGAAAATGTTCGACTGACGCCCTGGCCAGCACATTCCCCAGATCTCTCACCAATTGAAAACGTCTGGTCAATGGTGGCCGAGCAACTGGCTCGTCACAATACGACAGTCACCACTCTTGATGAACTCTGGTATCGTGTTGAAGCTGCATGGGCAGCTGTACCTGTACACGCCATCCAATCTCTGTTTGACTCAATGGCCAGGCGTATCAAGGCCGTTATTACGGCCAGAGGTGGTTGCTCTGGGTACTGATTACTCAGGATCTATGCTCCCAAATTGCATGAAAATGTAATCACATGTCAGTTCTAGTATAATATATCTGTCCAATGATTACCCGTTCATCATCTGCATTTCTTCTTGGTGTAGCAATTTTAATGGCCAGTTGTGTATACACAGGCAACGACGGGTATGCAGCTAATATTTTAAAATGATAGTCATCAAGTCACTTTGTTCTGCTACTGTCATGCTTTGTGTTTCACAGTGGTGTTTTAGGCTGTAGTCGGCAAGCGTTCCGTTTGACCACCAAACGAGGTGGTGCAGTGGAGTTCCATTCGTGAAGAGGGCGGTTGTAATCCCCGTCCGGCCATCTACATTAGGTTTTTGTCCGTTTCCCTATATCTCTTAATGCAAATACCGCGATAGTTCCTTTTAAAAGGAAGTGTAGGTTGCTCTCGGTCTCAAGCGACCTATCCGTTGTCGGAACGTTACACCCTAATCTTCCTTCCTTCTAACCTCGCTACCTTCCTTCTTTCTCTATGACTAGCCGTAAAGCCACGTCGCGCTCGATTATGTGGCAGAAGGTATCCCACAGTGAGTAAGTTGTTCCCTACTTTTCCGTAGAGCGTTGTCCCGGGGGTCCAGTTCCTCATGTCGGGCGACGCCGTGGCAGCTGGAAACCCTGCTACAGCTCCGTGCTGAAGACGCCTCCGGGGACTACGCCAGCCTTCTCGCTGTTCCACCTGTCGCATAGTTAGCAAAGTTACCAGCCAGTCAAGTTTGCACTGTAATGAATAGTTGCACGTAGTCTAGCGCTCTGCCGCCTCGTTTTCGATACACTCAGGACCAAAGCTCTCCGTGCTTCTCCCAAATCACACCTGTTCAACACGGCCTGCATTATTATCTCCACGTTACGAACAATATGGTGCCTGTTGCACAACTCCTTGCGGTCCCAACGTGGGAAGAGAGCAGCAAAAAAACGCTATCGTAAGTATTTCCTACTCCCAAGCATTAATGAAAGAATGCAAAATTAGCGTTTAAAGCCGGTGATGACGAGGCCATTAGGAGGATTACAGGTCCACGTAGGGTAAGGATGAGGACTGAAACCGACCTGTCCTTTCTACCATCCTGGAAGTCACATTAATCGATTCAAGAGAAATACGGAAAATCTAAACCAGCCTGACCGAACGGAAGATTGAAAATGGAAATAGTACTTCCGAATCGAGTCCAGTGTGATAACTAGCATGCACACCATCTCTTTAGGCTCTAAGCTTTATAATTGTCGTCCGCAGCTCGTGGTCATGCGGTAGCGTTCCCGCTTCCCGCGCCTGGGTTCCCGGGTTCGATTCCCGGCGGGGTTAGGGATTGTCTCTGCCTCGTGATGACTAGGTTTAAGTAGTTCTAAGTTCTAGGGGACTGATGACCATAGATGTTAAAGTCCCATAGTGCTCAGAGCCATTTGAACAATTTTTTAAATTCTCTTATCCTCATGATAAACATAATTTAAAATTATTACAGAATACTTAAGTTCTAACATTCTGTCATGTATCGTTTTTTATGAATAACAATACTATTTCCTAGCTGAGTATGAACTGAAAACACGTAACTTCTTGGTACATACTTGTTCTTTTGTGCAGCGAAAATAGTTTACTTTGTTTCTACCCGTTCTAATACTTAATATGAAAACTACTATTTTCAAGTTGCTTGCACATGATATCTGGTTCGGAGCATACGTCTTTCGGCAAAAAAGTTTTTTATGGGGAGGGATGTACTTAGTAAAGTGCACTGTCTAACAAGGAACAAAAATGGTTCAAATGGCTCTGAGCACTATGGGACTTAACATCTATGGTCATCAGTCCCCTAGAACTTATAACTACTTAAACCTAACTAACCTGAGGACAGCACACAACACACAGCCATCACGAGGCAGAGAAAATCCCTGACCCCGCCGGGAATCGAACCCGGGAACCCGGGCGTGGGAAGCGAGAACGCTACCGCACGACCACGAGATGCGGGCAACAAGGAACAACCTTGGGATCGAGAAGATTCTGTGATGATCGTCACTTTCCTATGAAATTCCCCATTCGATCCGTGTGTCACTTAGAAGCTAAAATATTTGTGTTTATGGAACCTACGGATATCGAGGTATTGTTGCCCTAAGATTAACGAACGGAAGGACGCAAGTATCCCCATATACGTATTAGCAGTAATACTGTTATACTTCTAGCAAACACACCAGCAAAATAAAAAAACAAAAGTAGATCATATGCTCACATTGATCAGTCACACCCTTTCCCTGGCACGTATAACAAAACGTTGATCAGGAGAACACGCAGTTTGCTACGTACAACAGAACGCATTTACAAAATAAATATTCTCTCATTTTATTTTGTTTCCATATATTATAATGTAGTTATATGTGGCCTGTTATTGTAACTCATCAAATATTATGTTGTCACGTGAACTAAAAACGTAAGGTTTAAATGAATTTGGTACTCAAATCTTACCTCTGAAGGCCTCTCCAGGTGATTGTAGCACTGTGTTTAAGGCTCTGGAATGGTATTTGACAATGTTTTCCAGATTCAAATCCGCGATCAGTCACACTGATTGACGTCTTCCGCTGTTTCACTTCGCACCAATATCGCCTTGAAACCACAACTGATTTCTTTCACCATCACTTGTGATGCTCGGCCTCTAACGACCTATAACTGAACAAGACCTTAAACGCTAGCCTACCTCCCTTTCTTGATGCCTCTACAAGGGTTCGTGTCAAAACTTGGCGGATGTCTTTGTGTTCCTTTATTTGGACAACCGTATCCATTCCAGCGGTGTAAATTATCTGTGGTCGCCGCGAAGGTGGGGAAGATACAGGGCGAACTAGGTCACAAACGTCACCACGCCGCCTTCGGACCAGACTGAGTACGGTTTTTACGCGATTTTACACTTCCCCTATCCGAACCCATCAGTCAGTCTCCAGTGACATCCTCGTCGGCGGGACATTAAAAACAAAAGATAGCAGATATCACCGTGCCCAATTAATGTCAGGCCTGATTTATAATATGAATGATCGCTCCTTCTCGAAACCCGATTAGTGACTTTGAAATGTGACTAATAATGCATTTCAGTGGGCATCACCCTGTGCGCAGTGTATAAGAATGTTACGTTTGTGTGCAAACATGTGCAACAAAGCAGTGTTGTCATTAGTTGACATGGATGAGCCCCGTAGCCGCGTGTGATAATACTGTCAATTTGTATTCTGTATATAAACTGAAAAAGAAGTTCCCTCGAAACCGATTACTACATTATACCCGCTGGAGAATAAGATGGTTTAATATTCATTTCCAGTTCATATTGTTCCTGCACAATCTTAACCAAATAATTATTAGTGCAAAAAGAATAACGTATTCTAGAAAATCTCAAATCCAGATATAATTTTAAGCTTCTAATGCTCGTAAATATTACATATGTCTCCCGTAAACTCTTTTGTGCGGAGGGTGCGTGGGGTGGGGTGGGTGGAGGATGGGTAGCTACGACAGTAATTTCGCCATGCCTGCGTAGAAACTGTAAGACGCTACGTTGAGCAACTGCTGTGAACGTAACGTCTTGTGGCAGATGTGCGGACACTAAAATCATTTCAAACATCACAATTTCATAATTTCCTCATACTCTCTTGAAACTCTAGAGCAAAATGTTTCTGAACCAGAGTTTCCTACCTAAAATGGTGATTTGCCCACCTCCACCACAACGAAAACGCGCTGTAATTACGATATTACTGACCTCTGTCTACGTGTTACGATTGGATCCATGTTAAGCATTAACGTACCTGACGTCAGTGAATAAACTGTGTAATCTCCTAGTGTCTGTGATAACTGGTCTACCAGATACTGCTCTCTAGACCGAAGCTAGCAGCAAACGAAAAAAGTATCAACAACACAGCAGCTTTGGTAGTTTAGAAGCGTCATCCCCCTAACTGTTCAGTGCAAACACATACGTTTTTACAGTCATAATGTATACAGCAATAGACAAGGAATCTACGTACGCCAATTAGAGGGAATGAGCTTAATAAATGCATTCATTTGATTTCCGTGAATACCGTAGTTTTATGAAGCGTTTTCATCGCGACGAAAAGAACCAGTAACTGAGTATTTAATCGAACTCTTTGTTAATTAGCGATCTTGTTGTTTCATTCGTGTTTTTGTTTACACGTATCATACTAGAAAATAAGTCTCGCGTATCTATAGACAGAACCAAATTTTCAGTCCAATTCGGAATAATCTGATGCAACTACCCGCCTCACAGATCGGGCTATTACTGGGAACACACAAAAACGGCATGGAATAATGGTTCTTTCTGCTTATGGCACGACTGAACAAATTTTCTCCTATTTTGCTGTACTTGTGGTGCATGTTTACACCCATCAAGGAATGACACTAAACTGTGTGTGTCTGTTTTTAATGTGTATTACGTCACTGTATAATGTGTGTTACGTCGTGATCTGCTTTTCCTGTTCGCCAAAAAGAAACCTTAATATAGTTTACTGCTGTGGAAGCGTGTTCTCAAGATTCGAATAATTTGACTCAGTGACTGAAGACTCGGAACCGACGTTCTAATCTTTTCTGTGGGTGTAAGTATGTTATTCCATTTAAAAACAATATATGGAAAGAGCGCTGCCATTCTTCCATCTTGAACTTTCGATGCTATTCCACCAGTCTTCCTCTTCTAAATAATAACTTCACAGTGTCAACTTAAAATAGATTTGGAACGAGTACAACAGATCTCTGGACTCGTGGAGCTGCATATCGTCAGAAGTGGGACAGTGGTAAGATAGTGAGATAGTTGTTAGGTCCCGGGAAGGCTTCGCCCGGGGGGGGGGGGGGGGGGGGTAGGGAGGTGGAACAGTCCCTGTCGGCTCCTTCATCTCCCCCCCCCCCTCCCCCAGTCCCGTGTCTGATTCCATAAGCGCCCCCAACATTCTTTTGGAGGGAACGCAGATACCGCAGAGAAGATAAGCAATAGACTCCTGCAGGGTCCCTATTGCCTGATCCTGACACGAGTCGCTGTTGGAAGTTGGAGTCAGACATTTCTTTACATTTACATGTTTTCAAGCAACTTAATCAATAAATGAATAAAATTGTCAAAGAAAAGTTTTGTACACTACATTGCAAATACACATTTTATGAGTCTTCCTGAACCACTTCTTTCCGTGCTGTTCCATTTTGTAGTTTACACAACTAACTATATCCACTTGAGCTTTCATACTCCTCACCTTTACTGTCCCCAAATCTCTGCTTCCTTATAACTGATGTTGACAGCCTATTGTCGGGAATCTGGAAACTTTCATTCATTCAACATGTTGAAGATTAAACCTAAAAATGCACAGCTGTTATAAACACCACAATTGTAATATCGTCAGTTTTTAAGGTTTTGTTTCTTTGCACACTTGCGCCTCTTGGGGACGCTAGTCGTTGTTAGGTGATTGAGGCCTAATAAATCGGAAACAGCTTGTAATAAAAATTACTAGTGAAAAGAAAAAAGCAGTTTGTATGCCTTTCAACCGTCAGTAAGAGATAAAGAGAAATAGACACCGGAAAAAATTATAAAAAACAATTATATAAATTCATAATAAGAGGTAGAGTTAATGTATTCACAAAGGACCCTAATGTAAAGATAAGTGGTTAACTTAGCACCGTCGAGAAACAGTAGAATTGGTTAGCAGCGCATTTCAATTTTTAAATGAAATTAAATGTGCGTATGGCGTTATTGGCCGGAAGTTCGCTTTCGGGGAAAATCCCGCCTGGTGCAAGTCCTTCTACTTGATATCACTTTGGCAACTTTCACGTCGACGATGATGAAATCATGATGAGGACAACACACAGCCACTATCGAACGGAGAAAATCCCCGACTCCGATAAGAATCGAAACTAGGACCCATGCTCGAGAATCACCAACGCGAACCACAAGACTACGAAGTAAACTAGGTGAAACATTCGGAAATATCTGTATGTTCCCTCTCGTTAAGACACCAGACAAGTATTTTGGAGGATCCTGGTTCAAATCACGTCCAGAAAACAGTTTGATTTTGGTTTCCCCAAATTCAGGAGAGTATCATGATGGTTCCTTTGACAAAACCGCTTTCCTTCCCCATTTTTTATCTCCGACACTAGTTCTCCGTCCCCATTTGCTAAAACGTCTCTCAGGCATTGAAATTCAACCAATGTGTGGAAGCAGTCTCACTTTTGTACTCGCTTTAATTGTCACATGCACCCAAAGAAACTGAATTAGGCTACTTTCATACTCTTATTATTTCCTGACCTCGGTTTCACAACTTTTCCCATCTTGAACCACTTTACCTATTTTTTACTCTCGCTTTTTACCTAGCGAGTAAAGACTATTGTACTGTCTATTATAATACATATAATTCTCAATGACTTGTTCAAAACACATAACGGTCTCTTCACCTAAATTTGCTATGGTAGATTAAGGTGTGTCCATCTGAAATAATATCAAACATCAAAGGATAAACTCAGGCTCAGATTACGTAGAGAAATACGTTCAGTAGACCATCGACTTGTGTTTGGGTCCAAAGTCGAGTATAAAATGAAAACCCGATCTGGAGTATGTTGAAGGGTTGAAGAGATTGCGACCTGTCAAATTTTTATGGTAATCTATTTTGCTTTACGAGATTTAGGCTGGTTTTATTATCTTCAGGCGAGTTCTAGATTAGCTGGAATGTGACAGTTTGGATGTGAGTCGACGGCAGCCAGTGAATCTGAAGGCAAAAACCCTGGTTGTGGTGACACACAGATCTCTAGCTTAGTCTGAGGTCTGGGTTGGATTGGAATATGACAGACTGGCAAAGTCAACGAGAGTGAAACCAAAAAACTACTCCGCAGATGGTCAAAACATTCCATCCGCGCTTAAGTGTCACTCCGCACAACAATCACAAACTACTACGGATGAGATGTGACATGTTAAATCCGCCATCAGTGGTCAGTCAGTTGAATCAGTCATAACGCTGAAGCACCTTGAAATTACTGTTCGAATCGATTGAACGTGGAACGATCACATAAATCTAGCCATAGCGAATATAGACCAAATTCACGGGTGAGAGAGGCTTCTTAGAAGACGTCGTTCAACAACTTTTGAGTTCTGTTCGTCAATCTAGACCCTTAGCAAGTAGGATTAACGTAAGGCATAAAAACATTCAAGAGAGAGCTGCATAACTGATCTCGGCTTTGGTTAGTCAGGGTGAGAATGCTCAACGAACTACCGTGACAGACTTTACAAGAGAGGCGGTGTACATCGTGACGAGCCTTACAAAATTCTAAGAGCGTAGATTCCAAAATGACTCCAGAATCTGTGCGGCTGATCCCGGCGGAGGTTCGAGTCCTCCCTCGGGCATGGATGTGTGTGTTTGTCCTTAGGATAATTTAGGTTAAGTAGTGTGTAAGCTTAGGGACTGATGACCTTAGCAGTTAAGTCCCATAAGATTTCACACTCATTTTTTTGACCCCAGAATCATACTGTTTCCTGAAACATATATCTAGCGACATGATCACTACATAAGATTACAGAAATTCAGGCCCACATGGAGAGCTGCCAACAGTCTTTCATACGACGAATCATCCGTTAATGGAAGAAAAGAGTTGAGGGAGGGGATGGAATGAGACTGGTACACAATATACTCGTAAGGTGGCATGCTGATTTCAAATCTAGATGTAGAGAGAAAAAGTTTATTAGCCAATTGTCCAGCAACAGCAGGATCGCTGACATCAGTTTCATAGACAACTAACTGCTGATGGTAGAGCCAACTGTTTTGTACAACCGATGGGCAAATTTTTTTCTTTCAGATGTTTTCCTCAGTCGAATGAAATAACCGAATGAAACTAGTCTCTGCAGCATGTCAGCTACGTGAATGTTTTTCAGCCTCTGCCCTACTTAATGTAGGACAAACGACTGACACAATTGTCTGACGACTCCATCAGTTGTATGAATTTTTCCATTCAGTGTATGGGTAGGAGTGTTTCCGCTTGCACACTGGTGGCCGTGGCAAGGAGAGGTATGTAAAAAGAATATTTTAAAAATTTCAGTACACCGTATTGATGTTCCACAATAATATCTGTTTAATAGTGCCTTATGAACCGGTTGTCTGGTTTTTAGTCCATGTTCAGACAATTTAATACGAAACGGATGTCCACACAACATCAGCAAATTCAAAGATATGCAGAAATTGTTTTTCAGAGATATACGACTTTTTACAGCTATATATCGATATGAAAACAAAAGCATAATGAAATTCACAAAAAAGGATGTGAACAAATACATCTTATATTACTTTACACTAAATAATTATTATACTTTTAATCTTTTTGTGTAAAGAAATATAAAATTTATTTTTTCGGTGCCTTTTTTGTGAATTTCATTGTGTTCGTGTTTTTGTATTGATACATAGTTGTCAAAGGCGCATATCTTTGAAAAGCCGTCTTTGTACAGCTATGATCTCTTGAAGATGTGTGGACTACATATAGTATGTATATCTGTGGAGTGAGCATAGTCTACTACGCATGATCTCAACATCAAACCGGGTTAGTCAAGTGATTTTGGGACGACGCTGCTTGTCTACAATTTGCTGTAATAGCGAAAATTGAATATTACACGTATTCGCATCGTTTTATATATGTTTCTATGGGTCTGAATTTTAGTAACAGCTACGGATGCAAAGAGAAGTATGTGAAAGGAGGACCAGTCACTTTTCATAGCTATGTACAACAAAAGTATAACTGTAAATGCCGTGTTGATATGAGGCACTTTATATTAAAATGTCTTGCAGACATAATTTCCGCGATTTTATTGCGAGGTGTTTACGAGAAAAGTGGTAGATGATTTTGCAAGTGTGTTTAAGTAAACTGTCAGTCAGTGTATACATATTGGTGCTATGCTGATATACAGATAAAATTTATACACAACAGTCACATTAATGTCCTCCAGTTTATTAACGTTCTCAAACCTTCGTGTGTACCTAAGTATTTCTACATGAGACTGTGTCCTACACGGTGTGATTGTAACGTAATTAATTAGAACAGATTCGACAATATGGATCAGTGCAATAGAAAATCTTAAAAAAACATATTCTTGGCTGTCGCTGCTTTTATTACTTCGAAATTCGAGCACTGATATTGTATTTTTTATTTTTTGCGCGTAGTGTTTGGTTTACTTTTCTGATGAGATGGCAAAAAAATGTGATAAATATTTTACTTGTCTATAAAAGCAGAAGGATAAATGACGAAAAACTGAAAATAATAATTGACAAGCAGTTGGAAAATCGCTTCTCGTAATTACTGTAACAATTTCATAGTTCCAAATGCGTGACACTTTGTCGCCTTCTACACTGTCATTGCAACGACATTAATTAGAACAGAGATTCGACAATTTGAATAAGTGCAATAGAAAACGTACAAAAAATATTGTTGGATGTCACTTCTTATTCCGTTAGCGGAAAAAACGAAAATAAAGTGGAATATCAGCCATGATACTGCGACGAAAAAGCAAAATATCATTGTTCTTCACATCATTAGGCCAACTTCAGTTCCTGGTATCAAATTGTTAAGATGTCTGTAAAATGCGTATACGAAGTTTCACGATACTTCTGAAGGTGATCTTTCTGTAGCAGCGATGTAATAACACTCAAATTACGCTAATACGGCCTAAAATGCGCCGTCCCAAATCACGTGACTTGAGCTGCAGGAGATGTTGCGGGCAGAATTCCCTACCTCTGCATCCTAATGGTCACTCCATAGATGTTTATATTCATGGTGGACTAGCTGTCCAATATAAAGTTACCTGTGGATGGACTAGAAAGCCGAAAGCCGGTTCGTAACGAATTATTACATAAATTGAATTGTGGAACATCAGTACAGTGTATTTACGTTTTTAATATGTCCATGTTAATCCAAGTACGGACGTAATATTACATAAAATGATATTTCTAAAAAAGAAGTATTTATTTACTTATGTAAGTAGGCTGTATAGGTTTTTTTATTGGTAACGCCACGTAGCGCTCTGTATGAAAATCACTGGCTGTGCTGTGTGCAGTCTGTGGCTGGTTTGCATTGTTGTTGGCTATTGTAGTGTTGGGCAGTTGGCTGTTAACAGCGCGTAGCGTTGCGCAGTTGGAGGTAAGCCGCCAGCAGTGGTGGATGTGGGGAGAGAGAGACGGCGGAGTTTTGAGAGCGGATGATCTGGACGTGTGTCCATCAGAGACGGTAAATTTGTAAGACTGGATGTCATGAACTGATATATATTATGACTTTTGAGCACCTTTAAGGTAAATACATTGTTTGCTCTCTATCAAAATCTTTCATTTGCTAACTATGCCTACCAGTAATTAGTGCCTTCAGTAGTTAGAATCTTTTATTTAGCTGGCATTAGTGGCGCTCGCTGTATTGCAGTAGTTCGAGTAACGAAGATTTTTGTGAGGTAAGTGATTTGTGAAAGGTTTAGGTTAATGTTAGTCAGGGCCATTCTTTTGTAGGGATTATTAAAAGTCAGATTGCGTTGCGCTAAAAATGTTGTGTGTCAGTTTAGTGTTGATCAGAATAGGTAAAGAGCGAAATGTCTGAGTACGTTCAGTTTTGCTCAGCTGTTTGAAAATCAAATAATGTAAGAGGTTTATCAGCACAGTAATTCAATAATTTTTCTAAGGGGACGTTTCACTTAGGTATAATTTTTTTCGTACTTCTAGCGTTGAATATTAATTTTGCGTTGGTTTTAAAAGTTTAATAACTGGTGCTCCATCGTAAATTTTTGTTCAAATAGACGAACAGTTACTTCGTTAATTTAAATTTTTTGTAGCTCTCTCTCTCTCTGTCTCTCTCTCTCACTCACTCATTCACTCACCCACACACTCACTCACTCTCGTTCTCTCTCTCGCGCGCGCGCTCTCAATCTTCCCGCCGGTTTGCACCCATCATCGACAATTCTCTTTCGGTACATGCTTAAGTGGCTTGAACAGAGAGCATACAAGCATATAGGATACAACTTTTTAAATTGTTTATTGACTTCATCACTTGCTTTTTAAGCGCGTATTGCCATTCGTCGCAAGTATTTTTTGGCGAGAAATGTTTGTCATCATTCGTTTGAATTGTTAACCATCCCGGCATTCACCTAGACGATTGTGGGGAAACAGCCTAAAAACCACACTCAGACTGGCCGGCAGAGCCATCAGGAAGGCTGCAGACTCACTCGAAAAGAAGAGTGAATAATTCAGTCATTGTGCAAAACTGCAATGGACTGTCTCGATTGTTGTCATCCGGCTGCTCTCACATACTGGTTTCACTCCAAAGATACGAACATCTAACAATTCAACGGTTGTTCCTTGTTACCAAAGACTGATTTCACTTCAAATAAGTAATACTTCAACCGATACGCAAAACTGCAACCGGATAGTGAATTGTTTTCCAAGAACAGACTGAATCGATTGTTTTCATCTGTTGTTTCCAACACTACTACTGATATCGACCACCACTGGTGAATCGATTACCCACAAAGTATTTCCTATTATCTAATAAAGGTTGAAGAAGAAATTGCTCACGAACTCTCATAAGAGTATTTCGTGTCACATTGGAAAGTCGTGGTGACCGTAAGTGAAAGCACCCAGATCAGGATGCAAAGACATTTTGAACCAAAACAGGAACTTTTCACCATGTTCCTTCCATTTCAAACTCTTCGTATTAAATTTATATCTTATTCTGCCTCACATACGCTTGCCCTAAAGATGCAAACTGTACGCCGGTTCGTTATTTAAGCCCAGATCTTCGCCTTTCACAGCCAGTGCACAAGCCCTGAGGCACTGCGTCTAACGAAACAGTAAGAAGTTTCTCTGCACCTCACTCTTCCAAAACAGGATCTTAATCATAGACAGGGAGGGGCGGTGTCGCTACAAGTTTTCTCGCTGTTGTACATATTCATACGGCTACCGGTAACGTTTATTCGTCGGATCTCGTTGCAGCGCTGGATGCATTAAGTCAGGGTGACATCAGATGGCGGTCTGGAAGCAACTTCTCAGCCGCTGGTATGGCTCGCTTCCACAACGCAGTGACAGCTCGTTACACATTGCCCTGTTAATTCTGCCAAGGCGACATCCTGCAGTACAAGTTTAATCATTTGCACCCATGTTTATGCGCGATGTGTTTATCGCATCCTACGCTGTCCGGCAAATTATTTGCTTTGGCCACGATAATTTCTTTTTTCGCAGGATCCTGACACAGCAAACAATAAACATATATTTCTTTAGATTTTCGTGTTATTTTCAAGTGGAATCTATAATCAAGTCTAGAGGTTCTATCTTTTCATCCTTTAAACACTCGTGTATATTAAATTGTTTGTTTTGTCGTTTGTGCTCACTATTAGTCGATAAAGAATGAGGAAAACTTCTAAACCCCGATCTGCAATCGGATATTAAAGTGATTTTAGACCATTTAACAATTCGCTTTTTTGCTTCTTAACAGCGTGATGAGAAAACGCGCCCGTGCAATGGTCCATGCAGGCGAGGGGCGTTTGAAAAGTTCGTGAAAAGCCCGAGAGATGGTACCACCGACGCGTATCGAGTTCATGTTTAGTTAGTAGCATCTTTGGAAAGAATGCACAGCAAGTTTCAGCCATATTGGTTCATTTCTTTGTGTTTGGCATTTGTGTGAATCAAGGACGTCGAGTGATTGTCAAAAAAAGGACGAAAAAGAATTTCGTGTGGTGATTAAATATTACTTTATGAAAGGCAAAACGCCTCAGGAGACTAAAGAGAAGCTTCATAAACATTACGGTGACTCTGCACCTTCGATTAGAACAGTTTATAAGTGGTTTCAAAATTTTCGGAGTGGCCATATGGGCACAAGTGATGCTGAACGTTCTGGACGCCCTGTGGAGGTTACGACTCCAGAAATCATTGATGAAATCCATGATATGGTGATGGATGCCAGAAGAGTTAAGGTGCGTGAGATTGCTAGTGCTGTCGGCATCTCGAATGAACGGGTACATAATACAGGGTGATTCAAAAAGAATACCACAACTTTGGGAATTTAAAACTCTGCAACGACAAAAGGCAGAGCTGAACACTATCTGTCGGCGAATTAAGGGAGCTATAAAGTTTCATTTAGTTTTACATTTGTTTGCCATTTCAGCCAATAAAGTTTATGGTCCCTTTTTCTTCGAAGGTGCTACTGTAACTGGACTACAGTATCTGGAGATGTTAGAGAATTGGCTGTCCGCCCCCGGTAGCTGAGTGGTCAGCGCGACAGACTGTCAATCCAAAAGGCCCGGGTTCGATTCCCGGCTGGGTCGGAGATTTTCTCCGCTCAGGGACTGGGTGTTGTGTTGTCCTAATCATCATCATTTCATCCCCATCGACACGCAAGTCGCCGAAGTGGCGTCAGATCGAAAGACTTGCACCAGGCGAGCGGTCTACCCGACGGGAGGCCCTCGTCACACGACATTTCATTTCAGAGAATTGGCTGTTCCCTCAGCTCGAACAAGAAGCACAACAATTCATATTTCAGCAGGATGGAGCGCCACCACTTGGCACTTATCTGTCCGTGACTACCTGAACGTCAACTACCCGAGGCGATGGATCGGCCGCCAGGCAGCCCGTGACAGAGCACTTCATCACTGGCCTCCAAGAAGCCCTGATCTTACCCCCTGCGATTTTTTCTTATGGGGGTATGTTAAGGATATGGTGTTTCGGCCACCTCTCCCAGCCACCATTGATGATTTGAAACGAGAAATAACAGCAGCTATCCAAACTGTTACGCCTGATGTGCTACAGAGAGTGTGGAACGAGTTGGAGTATCGGGTTGATATTGCTCGTGTGTCTGGAGGGGGCCATATTGAACATCTCTGAACTTGTTTTTGAGTGAAAAAAAACCTTTTTAAATACTCTTTGTAATGATGTATAACAGAAGGTTATATTATGTTTCTTTCATTAAATACACATTTTTAAAGTTGTGGTATTCTTTTTGAATCACCCTGTATTTTGCATAAACATTTGGACACGAGAAAGCTATCCGCAAGATGCGTTCCGCGATTGCTCACGCTTGAACAAAAAAGGAATAGTGCGAAATGTTGCAAGGATGGTTTGCAGCTGTTCAGGAAGAATCCACAGGACTTAAAGCGTCGTTTCGTCACTGTGGATGAAAAATGGATACATTATTATACTCCTGAGACCAAACAACAATCTAAGCAATAGGTTACCAAGGGAGAATCTGCACCAAAAAAGGCGAAGACCATTCCTTCGGCCGGAAAGCTTATGGCGACTTCTTTTGGGATTCGCTAGGGATAGTCCTCATCGACTATCTGGAAAAGGGTAAAACTATTACAGGTGCATATTATTCATCGTTATTGGACCGTTTGAAAACCGAGCTGCAAGAAAAACGCCGTCAATTGGACTGTAAAAAGTCCTTTTCCATCACGACAATACACGAGCACACACCTCAGCAGTTGTGGTCGCAAAATGATTGGAAACAGGATACCAACTCGTTTCTAATCCCCTGTTCTCCAGACTTGGCTCCCTCGGACTACTATTTGTTCCCCAATTGGAAGAAATGTCTGGTGGGACAAAGATTTTTTTCAAACGAGGAGGTAATTGCAGCAACTAATAGCTATTTTGCAGACTTGGACAGTTCCTATTATTCGGAAGTGATCAACAAATTAGAACAGCGTTTGACGAAGTGTGTAAGTCTATAAGGAGACTGTGCCGCAAAAAAAACGGTTTACCGCAAACAAGTAAGTAGTTTTTATTTTTTCATGGACTTTTCAAACGCCCCTCGTATTTGCTTCACACTTCATCCCCCTGCTGGACTAGTGTCGGCGATGGACTGTCAATTGGAGGACCCAAATCGTTTCTCCGCACTATCATATTAGCTGAATAGAGTTTCATAAAGTTCGCCAGTCTCACATTAACCCTAGAGACAAAGTTAAAACTCATAAGTATGGGACAAATGAGCAGTGCCGAGTAGCAAACCCATTACTCTCAGATAAAGTCAAAGTACCGGGCACTCAACTAAAATAAACATTAAAATCCCTGTTTAACCGTCAACTGGCGTTCTGCATCATTTCGAAAAAAAATCTCTGCGTAGTACTAAGGCACACAGAAAAGTAATGCCGTCGAATTTTTCATTCTGTTCTCGATATCGGTTGAGGTGTTACATGTCGTTGCATATTACTCGATCGACTATCCCGCTTCGCTGACGGAAGTTGCAACTCCCTGTCACTAAAGGGCTCCGAATCCTAGCTTGTAACATGGCAGTGTGGTTGGTTGGTCGATTTGGGGGGAGGGGCCCAAACAGCGAGGTCATCGGTCCCATCGAAGGGAAGGATAGGGAAGGAAGTCGGCCGTGCCCTTTCAAAGGAACCATCCCGGCATTTGCCTGAAGCGATTTAGGGAAATCACGGAAAACATAAATCAGGATGGACAGACGCGGGATCGAACCGTCGTCCTCCCGAATGCGAGTCCAGTATGCTAACCATCGCGAAATCTCGCTCAGTATGGCTGTGTGTAAACTATGTCGGAGTGTGAGAAACAGCGTGCTGTAATCAAGTTTCGAATTCGAAGAGTCCGGCCGCACATCGAGTACCCTCTACTTCAGCATGATAACGGCAGACCACACACGAGAGCTGCGACATGTGCAACAATCCGACGTCTTGAGTTCACTGGCTTCGACATATGCTTATTTGGTAAGAGTTTTTAACACTAACGTGTATCAGCTACAGAGGAGGAAGGCTGAGTTTTGTTGTACATAGCATGCTGACGTAGAAACATAAGGCCTACAGTCGTAGTGAAAGGCTCATTTTAAGCACTCTGAAAATGGAGCTCTGAGAGCTCCTAAAACCAAGCCCGCCTTCAAATGGTTCAAATGGCTCTGACCACTATGGGACTTAACATCTATGGTCATCAGTCCCCTAGAACTTAGAACTACTTAAACCTAACTAACCTAAGGACATCACACAACACCCAGCCATCACGAGGCAGAGAAAACCCCTGACCCCGCCGGGAATCGAACCCGGGAACCCGGGCGTGGGAAGCCAGAACGCTACCGCACGACCACGAGATGCGGGCCCGCCTTCATAATTAAGTATCTTCAGGTAAAAAGCTGCGCAGTTTCCAGCACCGTACACAGTGGGTCAACTGATGTAATGTTCATTGTTCATCTGCTGGTCTCTAGAACTAGACAGAAAGTTGACTGATCTGTCAAGACATAACAAGTTACGATCAACTTCCTCTACTAATTTTATAATGTCTACGCTTCTGTTCTATTACAAAGCCCAGTGCTCCTGTTCGTGGTCAGGGCAGTTCAGTAAGGCCATTAAGACCAGACAGTCGCCATCCGGTCCCCATTTAGCTTGTGTTTCAGTCTTCGCCAGGGCGTGCCTTTCTGTAGCGTCTTAAGCGATGTAATCAGCTCACAGATCGAACGTCACGTGGAAATTTTAAAAAAAATTATATAAATACTGGGAATCGTCTTATAATACACTGAGCTGGCTTAGATGAGTTATAAGAAGTGAAGCTCTGAACACCGGTATTGTAACTACTGATTGTTCTTCTTTCACATTGTGGACTAAACCGCGAGCAGAAGTTTTCATCGCAGCTTTCTCTCATAGCCCACCAGAAGAAGAGTAAGAAAACGGTAGCAGTTATGGTTGCTTACAGAGCGGTTCATATGGTTCCATACTGCGGATGGCATCATCGTAAGTCAATAAAAAATCAGTTCTCAGTCCAGGTTAGGAATCTATTAACAAATATACCATCCTCCTGACAATAAAACAAGTAATCATGAAGTTTTCCAATATCTTTTTCTGAACCACCACCAACTTCTGTAAAAAGCACACTGATTTCACGGATAGAGGTTATGCACTGACTAAAATGCTGGAATCGTATTTCGAAGAAAAGCGAGCTTCAAATCCCAAACCGATCAGCTATAATTAGAATAGTGGGGTGATTCTGCCGAAAAAGGCTCTGGTGATTTCTTCCTTCCATGCTCAACCATGCGAAGATCTCGACTTCGGTGGGAGTTAAATGCTAGCCTTCACTTCTTTCATATTGTTTTCAAAACTGATAAGGGTATGAAGTAACCAATGAACAGCTGCAAAATTATTTTTTACCAGATCTATTTATTTATGTTTATTCAGTTCTACTTTTCTTTCCAATGGCACTCATCTCTTGGAGGCTTCGTTAATAGAGGTTAGTCTTTCTGTTTGATTGCTGTAAGTAATGACACATACAAGGTGACAATTATTTGTTTTGTAAATAAAACTGTCTTTTTCTGCTCCTAGTTACTTTAAGTAATTAATTTTTTAACAAAAATTCGCGAATAAAACTGTATCGTTATAGATCCCACTGATGCTGCCTTAGAACAGGTGAAGGCGAAACGCGTATGGGATAAATAAAGTAACTAGCAGCAGGAAAAGGCAGTTTTATTTACAAAACAAATATTTATATGCTTGCTGCGGCCGGCCGAAGTGGCCGTGCGGTTAAAGGCGCTGCAGTCTGGAACCGCAAGACCGCTACGGTCGCAGGTTCGAATCCTGCCTCGGGCATGGATGTTTGTTATGTCCTTAGGTTAGTTAGGTTTATCTAGTTCTAAGTTCTAGGGGACTAATGACCTCAGCAGTTGAGTCCCATAGTGCTCAGGGCCATTTGAACCATTTGCTTGCTGCGGAGGATGGCCACACAAACTTGTGAAGGTGACAATTATTGAACTATATGGAAAAATCGTAAATTAGTTACAAACTACTTTATTCAACAAGTAAACGTCACTACAGATATTCGAATTTAGGTTATGATACGACTGGTACGCCTGCGATCATTGGCGGTGATGTGGCGCAGACGAATAGCGAAATTCTGCATGACCCCTGAAGCATTGGGACATCGATGCTATCGATGACCGGCTGAATGGCTCTTTTCACTTCAGCAACAGTTTTGAGGTTATTGCTGTACCCCTTGCCTTTAATATAGCCCCACAAGAAGGCGTCGCATGTGTTCAGATCCAGAGAATATGGCGGCCAATCGAGGCCTATGCCAGTGGCCTCTGGGTACCCAAAGCGCTCCTCCAGAACATCAAACACTCTCCTGCTTCGATGGGGCTGAGCTCCGTCCTACATGAACCAGATCCTGTCGAAATGAGTGTCACGTTGGATAATGAGGAAGAAATCATTTTGCAAAATCTTCACGTGCTGTTCGGTAGTCACCGTGCCATCAAGGAATATCGCAGCGACTATTCCGTGACTGGACATCATACACCACACAGTCATCTGTTGTGGGTGAAGAGGCTTCCCGATGGCGAAATGCGGATTCTCAGTCCTCCAAATGCATCAATTTTGCTTATTGACGAACCCATCCAAATGAAAGTGGGCTTTGTCGCTAAACTAAACCATACATGCGAATACTAATTCCCATCATGCCGCGTGGCCAACTGTACAGTTTGAACGTACTAACGCAAACCGTTCAGAAGTTATGACGATTTTATTTCATGTAGTTCCATAATTGTCACCTTGTAACATCAAGCGGTTCACTTTGTGTAAATACAAGTGAGTGTATGAATTATACACCTCAAAAAAAATTTAAAAATGTTCGATATACTACACTTCATCTTTGTGCAATAGTTATCTTTTACTACCGCGTTTCTGCTGTTTTTGTGATGTTTTTGCCGGCCGGTGTGGCCGTGCGGTTCTAGGCGCTTCAGTCTGGAACCGCGCGACAGCTACGGTCGCAGATTCGAATCCTGCCTCGGGCATGGATGTGTGTGATGTCCTTAGGTTAGTTAGGTTTAAGTAGTTCTAAGTTCTAGGGGACTGATGACCTCAGATGTTAAGTCCCATAGTGCTCAGAGCCATTTTTAGTTCAAAAATGGTTCAAATGGCTCTGAGCACTATGGGACTCAACTGCTGTGGTCATAAGTCCCCTAGAACTTAGAACTACTTAAACCTAACTAACCTAAGGACATCACACACATCCATGCCCGAGGCAGGATTCGAACCTGCGACCGTAGCGGTCGTGCGGTTCCAGACTGTAGCGCCTTTAACCGCTCGGCCACTCCGGCCTGCGCCATTTTTAGTGATGTTTTTAGTTTTCTTGCAATTATCAAATCAAAGCTCCCAGAAACTTATTTCAAACAATTTTTCCCAGGGAAGAGGTAAACAACTCCCCGTTTGAGTGTCGCCTTGGAAATGTGTTTGTTATCGAATGGACGACACGTTTCTAATTTCAAGATTGTGAAAACCGAAGGTGTGATAATTCCATCAGCAGAGGCATTGCGGCGAGAGCTCGTGGCGACACTGCAGCGGGGTTGGTGGCAGGCAAACACAGGGCG
This sequence comes from Schistocerca piceifrons, assembly GCF_021461385.2. NCBI lineage: Eukaryota > Metazoa > Arthropoda > Insecta > Orthoptera > Acrididae > Schistocerca > Schistocerca piceifrons. The sequence goes on from NC_060149.1 coordinate 130,625,499, forward strand.
GTGCTTTAAACCTGGGAAATACGGCTCGCATTTCTGCGGGCGTGTACAGACGACGCACCTCGCGTTCACACAGCCCGCCGCTAGTTTCCGCCCGAGCGCGCAAACATTCACAAGCGCGCATTTCTCCGAATTTTCTCCTGTCACGTCCTCCCATTCCACAGCTATTGTCATTTCCGTAGAGAGAACATTTCTGTTTTCCGTTCACTAAATTTCCCACGATCGTCCGTTCCTCCCGTTGCTTACAAATGTACTTTCCTTTACTTTTGCGTACCGCTGGGACAACTCAGTCGTTGAAGGTACAGATTCTCTGGTACCCCATCCTTTACGTGGAGTGACCGCCTGAATCGTGAAAATATGACTTACCGGTAGTCAGCACTGAATGTTTTCTAGGCGGAAAATGGAATAGGTTGTCTGAGGACGAGATGGGGTGTACGGTATCTGATTTGCATACGTAGCAGGTCACTTCCAATTAGATCAAGGGCTTCAGCAATGTAAGTCCAAGGAGGTCAGAAGATGCTTGGATGCCGTGTAGGTTGTATTACTTTTAGATCGATTGTGCTGCCGAGTAGAGGCTATGTTAACTTGGAGAGAGTCAGCAAACTGTACCTTCAGGGGATCTGCTATTAATAATTAACCCTCGAGCGAGCGTGCCGTTTTGAAAACACGAGCGGTCTTGTGGTGTACTTTGTACACGTGTAAAGAGTAGCTGTCTTTGTATTACCAAGGGGGGACGTGCATGAGCATAATCACAGTTTAATCTTAGTTTAATTAAACAACAATAAAATGTTTCATTACACAACAACAAAATAAACATTCATTATATCAGTCTGTTGCCGCATACAAGTGTAACCCTACAGTAATGACCCACTAAACAGTGCATTTCTATCAGATCTCTGCCAACCGCTTTATCGATTGCAAATTATATCGCAGACAACTGCCTCATTGTGGGATTGCGCTGCTATCTTGGAATCTGGGTCATTTTCTTGCACGGATCGTAAATTTTTTTTCTCATCTAGCGCAATGTTTATTTTATATTGTTGCTGCTCACTTGCACGTTTCGCAGCACAGCTTATCACTGTGTTAGCTGAAGCAGTAATGAAGGAATAAGTACAAACCCGCAATTGCAAAACAACATTCAAACGTAGAAGATAATGTTACTTGTTGTTGGCGCACTTTAGACATGTGGCAATTATACATGCCGAAAAGGTACCTGCGGTCGCCGTGCGTTAGGACGTCACAAGCGACGGGAAAATTGGCTGGTATATAGAAGATGGCACAGATAATAGTTAAGGTTTTGAAGAGGGTGCCAAGGTTGAGGTGTTAGGCCGACAGAGGATTTTCGTCTGGTGCTAATTTCAGCTCTGCCTTAGGCCGTAGGAAGAGAATTACATGTAAAGTGCAGGATGGTGTGGTAGCGCCAAGAGATGTCCACTGACAGTAGAAGAGGAGACAGTGAGAGGAAAGTCCTCTGTGCGCATGCGCAACACAGGAAGCCAAATCATAATGGTAAATATATGCCGTCTCACTGTTAGTGTGGTAAGTGAAACGTAGTTGGTTACTGATGCCGTAATGTCGTTTCCAGATGATATGCAACTTCCTCAAGAAGGTTCAAATGGCTCTAAGCACTATGGGACTTAACATCTGAGGTCATTAGTCCCCTAGACTTTGAACTACTTAAACCTAGCTAAGCTAAGGACATCATACACATCCATGCCCGAGGCAGGATTCGAACCTGCGGCCGTAGCAGGCTCGCTGCTCCGGACTGAAGCACCTAGAACCGCTCGGCCACAGCGGCCGCCTTGCAACTTCCTGGAACTCCTCCTGGTCCGTGTGTAGTATAAGGGGAGGTTTTGGTTGTGTGGTAGGACTGAAGGAATATTTAGGATGAAAGCATGGGCTTTGTGTTGGGATAGCGTATGCCTCACTAGGAGTTTGTTGGCTGGGAGATAACGGATGCTACAGGACAGGGCGTTGTATTGACGTCATACCATGGAAAGGTTTGTGTTTGTGTTGGTGATCACTAGGCAGGATTGAGACTAGGATGTTGATGTGATTAAAGACAAAAAGTACTTCGTTCTGGAAGTAGATGGCTTGGGTGTTTTTGTGGAATATGTAGCAGAATTGCAAGGGGGATTTGGAATCGATGGATATTTAGGACTTCGATGGCGGGGAGTCTCCTAATACCCTCACAAGGTTGGTGGGATTTGACAATTAACAGTGGTATGATCATTCTAATGGAGGCATTTTTTGCAAAGATAGTGGTAGCAATAGGTTTTTGAAGGTTCAACTTTTTGGCGGCGATGGTGTATAGGGGCTCCCTCAGCAAATAATTAATTTAATGTAGAAGTGGATTCGGTGAATACGTGGATGAGGAAAGTGGATTCTGGCTCATTGTTGATGTGGACGGCTTTCTGCACAGCTGCACCATGGCCTGACTTTAGTTCTGATGTTATCCATCTCTCTGCTGTGATCTCAGCGTTGGCCATTACCACAACAGTGAGGGTATGAGGTCAGCAGGGGAGGTTGCTGTTGTTTGGCCTGGATGACAGTGATGACAACAGCTAAGATGGATTTCGACCTAATGTAATGCGATGGAATCTGCGGACGTGGTCATTATGGAATTTGTGATTTTGGGACTTTATTACAGCTGTCTTTTTTAGGTTGCAATTTGTTGTATTTGAATATGTGAGAAATATGAGTATTCTAGAATTATATGGTCAACAAATCGGTAGATGAGTAGCACGGGAAGATGATGCATGAACACTGTGTCACCTGATAGAGTGTAGGGTGCTTTTGGTGTGGGATTTGAAGCATTTTCTGTATTTATGCGTTTGGATTTTTTTCTCGATAACTGATCAAGGATAAGAGAGGTTAGGGCGCATACTGAACACGCGAATGGAATAGGAAGGTAACTGATAATGTTGGTACAATTTACCATTCGCAGTTCACTGTAGGGTGGCCTGGGGAACATTTATCTACATGTACATATTTAGGGGAGCTTATCTTTAGCACCTGAGGGATTCATAATATACTCAATCCGAGGTCTCGTATTGTTCCGTAACATTTATCTATTCTGAACTGAACTGTCTGTTACTCAGCCTGTTGTACAAAAATTTTCGTTTCAGTCACGTTTATCCTTACTGGTATAAGAATTGTCAAAAAATTTTGAGTGCGGTTATACACTGAAGAACTGTAAACAGACGTTTGGTTACAGGAAGTCAACAACATAAGCGCAGCGAACGGAAACTAAACCACGAATTACAGCTGCAGAATTATGTGTTTCACTTGCAAGCCATCAAACAACAAAAATTTACCACGGAAGAAAGCCATCACTGTAAATGGTAAGAGCGTAGCAAAATTAAAAAGAAAGACTCTGGTATCTGGGATGAAACCAACCGCTTAGTACCACATTAGCGGCTTGTTAAATCAGTACCATAACACGGATGAAACACTGGTAAGTTTCAGATGTTCGTGTCGCAATGGATCTTGCTGGTTCTGGTTCTTCGTGGTTTACCCCAAAATCCATACAACAGATTTCGGGATAATTCCATATGCTGCAATCACGCCGATAATTCTCGATTCCTGCCAATTTGTCCCACCAAAAAGATGTAATTGTCGACGACACGTTCAGATACAATAAAGCATAAAAATTAAGACTCAAAGGCCTTCAGAGATGTAGTTTTCGACGACACATTCAGCTACAGTAAAGCACAAAAACTAAGACGTAAGGGGCTTCAGAAGCCCTCAAGACGGAAACTAGAAGGTGCACAAGTAGAAGTGGGGTGCCCATATATTGCATTACGAGTTAAATATTGCCATGACTTCGGTTTGACAGAATATTTATCGTGTAAACTTTCCAATAAGTACCAGACCATTCTAATGCACTATACAGCTAGAGTTCAGTTTATACACTTAATATGGTATGTAGCTGCGGGCTAGTTATATGGCAGAGTCGTATGTTCATCGTGTAGCAAGAATTACAGAGGAGTTGCGATCATAAATTCTATTTCTACCATTTCGTTGCCTCGATAAGGGGAAACAAAACGGGCTGACACAATATATTCCAGTTCTCAATACATAGTGGTCATTAGCTAGCATAAATAAGTAGATATTATTGATTTTTATTTAAAAAACGAAGCGATCAATGCGAGAATGTAACATTTTTAAAATTGCTTTCGTGATCTGAAGTAAGAGCGAAAAAATTGATAATGATTATCTAATAACATTTTGCAATATCATTCTACGCTGTCATATATGTACATATTTTCATGATAACATACTATTAAAAATAGTAAATGAGACTATTACAGATGTATCAGGTATGTAAATACGTTTTCGAGTACAAAATACCAGACAACATACAATAATCCTAGGATATCTGTGGTAAGATGTCGTGATATTATTCTAAAATAAATTGCGTTTGAAGTGAAGTTGGCGTGTGAAGATCTTAGGGAGTTACATAAATTTACTGAGCAATTCACAAGGTAATGGTGCCTCACCTTAGGACTGCCTTACATGGAGAAGTCGAGACGATGACGTCGTTCCACTTGCAAAAAGTTGTTGCCATTACCTTTATTATCGTGAAGTTCAGGAGGTATTCGTCAGATTTTCTGCTGGCGCTCAAGCAATTTTCGTGTTACGATCGCTGAGGCGAGTGAAATCACAGCTTGTGTAGTAACGTGCAAACAACTCTTCATCCATCGCACCCTGAAGGGATGTACGAAAAAGGTAACGAACACAAGGCGCCAGCGCAGGTATGTACTTTACTGTGATTTGCGAAATTTATATATGAGTTTGGGTACTATGGCAAAGCGCCGAATCACTACCTTTATCGGCACTTCACCCCTGTACAAAACTTTAGATTCGACCTAGTTTTCTACATAATATGAATGCTCCGGTTTTATTTTGTGGGTTTAATAGTGGACCAAGTCCATATGAAATTCAGAGGTCACAGATTAGATAAGTTTCAGCACGTGAAATTGTAGCCGTCAGATACACAGTATGATTTGGGGAAAATATTTCGAAAATGAATGCAAGGGATCAAGACTAAAACGATCTGTACTAGAGTGTCTTGGGTGCCATAATACTTTCATATCAAACATTTCATGTGAAATTATCCCAGTATTCTGTGTAAATTATCGTTGAGAAAGATTAGGAATGTAGATTAACTGGTGCCGTATTATAGTAAATCTCATTCACTTCTCCACTCTGTTTTCTTACTGAACTTATTACGAAGTCAGTATCTCGCATTCTAATCATCCACTTTGAAAGAATTACTACTATTTTCTTTACTATTACGAAGGTCAAAACGTATTCGTGTTAACGCGGAACACAAATCTGCGTTCATCGCACCAATAATAAGTTTCCGTGAGAGTAAATGAAGGCAGTTTTTATAATTCTGAACCAGCTGAAAACTTAATTTATGCTTCAGTCCATTGTAACGTACTTCTGATGTTGCAAGACAGACAACGGCTCTACTGAAAATATCATTTCCAGTGGGAAGCCAAGTAGTGAACAATTACATTAACGTAAGGCACTGTTTTTGGGGCGTTCCGTATCCCCGAATAAAGCAATGGCGAAAATCTTGTGCTTTTTGAGGAGAAAGTGCTGATTTGTTCATCGAGTGTTATCTAGAGAAATCCAAACTCTCCAGCCCATAATTAAATATAGTTTTTGACTATTCGAAGAGGTGCTTATAGCGCACTTTGAAATGGATAACAATATCTAAAACGTGATAAGACTAACTGCAGCCACGTCATATTTTTCAAAACAACTGATTTTCGTACTAATCTGTTCTGCAATTTTTTGTCGGTAGAGACATGTTTCATCTGTTGCAAACAATAATTGTATATCTTTGCCGGTGTTCCCTTCGCTCTATTAATGGGAGCATTTCACATTTCCATTTTCCATAGCTGTCGGTCGACAGGATTGATTCCAGTTACGATACTCTGTAGAATTTGGTTTTCCATTTTAAGATATTAATATCCAAAATATGAATTCTGCTTTAAATCGTCAGTCATATATCTGTGCAGACTAAGTTTATTTTCAGTTCAAAACTTGTACCATTAACACTGTGTACGTTTTCGGAACACGTTTCTTGGAGTTGTTCGTTTCCTTTCCCGTATTGTTATGTCTTCAATATTTATGAATAACCAGAATTAATTTTGCAGAGTAACGTAATACGATACGGTATCTCAAGTTTCCATGCGTGGGAACAAGGCAAGCTCATACGGATCTGATAGAAGGTTGCACGTAGCATTGTCTGTTGGCATAAATCTACAAAGGTTAAGACGTCGGAAAATTGTAGTAAAGAACTGATTATCGGATCTAACAATTGGAAAGATTATTTTTAAATGCTCTGTGACTTGATAATGGCGTTGTTCTTCACATAGCTTCATGACATCCAAGTGACGGTTTATGTAGAGACGAGCACCATATTTTTCACCATTTCCCTTGCAATGTAACAAGCTCAACCACGCTCCTCTTGAGAGACGGGAATTTTCTGACAGTAATAAATGTACACTCTTCTTCAAACACGCACTTAGTGTTCACTTCTATCGACGAGGCGTAGTGGGTAAAACGACAGAGCCGTATTTCGAAGGTACAGGCTACAGTTTCCCGTTTGACCACGTTGATTAACGCTGAGACGTAGCTTGTTTGTCGCGAAAGCACACTCACGGCCACTGCCAGAATACCGCGCCGTGCTGTGCACCGACCAAAATTACGCCACTTACTGCTCCGTAGACTTTTGTTGACGAGACCACATTATTTCTGTGCTCTGCTACACGTATACTGTCATGCTAAATAAGAGTCTGTAGCCTGGCTTTGACCCGCAATACTGGTTTAAAGCAGTCACTACGCTCCCACACATGATGTTTAGATTGATATACGTATGTATGTGCAGGGTGACAATTGTTGAACTATATGACATAAAATCGTCATAATTTCTGAACGGTTTGCTTTAGGACGTTCAAACTGCACGGTTGGTCACGCGGCAAGGTGGGAATTAATATGCGCATGTATGATCTGGTTTAGCAACGAAGCCCACTTTCATTTGGATGGGTTCGTCAATAAGCAAAATTGGCACATTTGGGGGACTGACAAGGGAACATCCCCATCGCACCCCCCTCAGATTTAGTTATAGGTTGGCACATTCGATAGGCCTTGAAAAACTAAACACAGATCAATCGAGAAAACAGGAAGAAGTTATGTGGAACTATGAAAAAATAAGCAAAATATACAAACTGTGTCATCCATGTGCATGATAAGCAATATCAAGGGTAGTGCGAGCTCAGGAGCGTCATGGTCTTGTGGTTAGCGTGAGCAGCTGCGGAGCGAGGGGTGCTTGGTTCAAGTCTACCCTCGGATGAAAATTTTTACTCTCTTTATTTTCGCAAAGTTATGATCTGTCCGTTCGTTCATGGACGTCTCTGTTCACTATAATAAGTTTAGTGTCTGTGTTTTGCGACCGCACCGCAAAACTGTGCGATTAGTAGACGAAAGGACGTGCCTCTCCAATGGGAACCGAAAACATTTGATCGCAAGGTCATAGGTCAACCGATTCCTCCACAGAAAAACACGTCTGATATATTCTATACGACACTGCCGACGGCATGTGCGTCATATGACAGGAATATGTTGTCGACTCACCTAACTTGTACACTTGGCGAATGGGTAAAAAGATTCTTCTACCTCGCCCGATTTAGGTTTTCTTGTGGATGTGATAATCACTCCCAAAAAAGTGATGAAAACATAAGCGTTTGTCACATGATGAAAACATAAGCGTTTGTCACATAAACTGAAAGTTAAAAAGTTAATCTTTTCACCTGCGGGAAGGCTTGAACCAAGGACCTCTCGTTCCGCAGCTGCTCACGCTAACCACGGGACCACGGCAACCACATGCTTGCTTTTTTACTTGTAGTTGCCTATGTTGCGAATGGACTACTCAGTTTGTACATTTTGCTTATTTTTTCATAGTTCCGCACAACTTCTTCCTGTTTTCTCGATTGATCTGTGTTCGGTTTTTCAAGGCCTATCCACTGTGCCAACTTATAACTAAATCTGAGGGGGGTGCGATTGGGAGGTTCCCTTGTGAGAATCCGCATTTCACGATCGAGAAGCCTCCTCACCCACAACGGCTAACTGTGTGGTGTGCAGTGTCCAGTCACGGAATATTCGGTGCGATATTACTTGATGGAACGGTGACTATCGAATGGCACGTGAAGGTTTTGGAAGATGATTTCTTCCTCATTATCCAACGTGACCCTCATTTCGACAAGATGTGGTTCATGCAAGACAGAGCTCGATGCCATCGAAGCAGGAGAGTGTTTGATATTCTGGAGGAGCACTTTGGGCACCGCATTTGGCTTTGGATACCCAGAGGCAACTGGCATGTCCCTCGATTGGCCGCCATATCCTCCGGATCTGAACACATGGGACGCCTTCTTGTGGGGCTATATTAAAGGCAAGGTGTACAGCAATAGCCTCAAAATCGTTGCTGAGGTGATAACAGATATTCAGGGAGTCTTCGACAGCATCGATATTCCGACACTTCAGTGGGTCATGTACAATTTCGCTATTCGTCTGCGACACATCATCGCCAGTGATGGCAGGTATATCAAACGTATCATAACCTAAATCCGAAAATCTATAGTGATGTTTACATGTTGAATAAAGGGTGTGCACGCCTTAGTTTGTAAATAATTTAAATTTTTTTCATATACATCAATAATTGTCACTCTGTATGTTCCACATCTCCTCCGAATCCACTAAATCATTAAATTTCAACCAAACTTGCTACACGTATCAATTATTCGCTGGAAATAATTCTTGTGTGGGTAAGAATTACCTACCCATCCAAGGTTTGGTGTGAGAAATTAGAACAGCCCACAACGCGCGAATACCCACACTTTATTCATTCAGCATCTGAGAAGCCTTCACGAAACTTATTTTCACTGCAAACTCCCACAAAAAGATGAAATGAAAAATGTTTGTTGCTTACTACATTTTGGCTGCTATGCTGAAAGTTGCTGCTTCAGGCATTCCATTTTATTATTTTTTTTACTGTTAACTATATTCAGGATACATTTTTTAGACGGTATTCACATATACCACCCAATGTACCTGCATAAACATATCATTGTAACACCCATAGCTCAGAACATATGGCGTCATAAACACCGAGAAGCGTAAAAAACTCCCACATCATGCATGACGTTTAAATTTATTGCGTCTTTGCTACTGATTCTATTCAAATCACACTTCACTGTCAGTATCCGTATATCCCACTGAATGTACCTACAAAATTGTAGCATTGTGGGACACACAATTCAGGAGATATGACATGATAAAGATTGGGCTGCGTGGAAACGAAACGGCAGTGTGAAATTCGCTGGAGATATAGGTGAAATGTGTGTACGAATATCTGCGAACTATATTAAAATATATGTGAAATATAGGTTGAATTTGCAAATGCAGGGAAATCTGCAGGTAAAAAGCTCCTCCTAAACCCCTGGATCGATTTCAGCTAAACATGATACACATGTTATTTATTGTCTGGAAAGAAATACTGTCGTGGTAAAAACCAACAACTTCGTATTGGGGTGTTGGTTAGGACGTGGAGAGAGAAGGAGGGAGGAAGATATGGACAAACAGAGAGGGGGTTCAAATGGTTCAAATGGCTCTGAGCACTATGCGACTTAACAGCTGAGGACATCAGTCGCCTAGAACTTAGAACTAATTAAACCTAACTAACCTAAGGACATCACACAAATCCATGCCCAAGGCAGGATTCGAACCTGCGACCGTAGCGCCTAGAACCGCACGGCCACTCCGGCCGGCTAAACAGAGAGGGGAAGAATGACAAGGACACAAATGTGAGGGAGATGGAAAAGTAGAGGGAGGAGGGGAAATGGGTAGAGAAAGGGAAGAGGAGGAGTTGCACTAGGAGAGTAGGAAGAAGGAGGTGGACAGAGAGACGGAGAGGAGGAGACAGAGGGGATAAGGGTGAATAGGAGATAGAGGGGGCAGGAGAAACTTGACTTAGAGAATGAGTAAGGCGATGAACACAGGAGAAGAGGAAAATGGACACAGATAGATGGAGAGAGTTGGGAAGAGCAGGTGGACAAAAATAGGGGCAGGAAGGGATGGACAGAGAGTGGGGGGATGGAGGAGTTGGAGAGATGGAGAGAATGAGACAGACAGAGAGAAAGGGGGAGGAGGCCGACAGTGAGAGCAAGAACGAGATGGACTAATAGAACTGGAATGAATACATTCAAGGGCAATGTCAGGTACTCAGTTAATATACCAATAATAATCAGTGCTTTGTAGCAACCAAATTACTTTCAAAAGACTTTAGGATCCGACCAATAGATCGGGAAACGAGCACCACAAACAGTCACTACCCAGTAAATATCCGGTTCCTAGCAGTTCCGCGCCCGGGTTCCCGGGTTCGATTCCCGGCGGGGTCAGGGATTTTCTCTGCCTCGTGATGACTGGGTGTTGTGTGATGTCCTTAGGTTAGTTAGGTTTAAGTAGTTCTAAGTTCTAGGGGAATGATGACCATAGATGTTAAGTCCCATAGTGCTCAGAGCCATTTGAACCATTTGAACCTAGCAGTTCATCCATAAACAACACGAGATAAACGGAATTTGTCTTCTTTTAGACCTCTCCAATTCCGCTTCTTTTTATCAAACATTATCTCCAGCTATTTGATGTTTCCTACTGACAGACCGCTGTCCACCTAGAAAGTGCTCACACATTAAGTCACTCCCTTTCTCACAACAACTGGAACATAGCTGAGCCCTTCACACCCGTGAACGGGAAACGTACTTGCCAAATTTTTGTTTTCTGTGGCTCAGGAACAACTTTTTTGATCACTGAGGTTCATTCATTCCAGAATTCATACACGCAACATATTTAAAACCTCAGCTCCGCCCATAGGACTCACAGCTGCCGGCATACACTCGCAGGGACTGGCATCTGACTGTCGATTTCGCGAGCTCCACTATCACTCCACGAAATTATTTTACCTACAAGCCTTTCGGCTAATCGACCACCAGATCAGAATGTACGGACTAAGATTCGGCCAATTCTTGGTACTGCTCGCAGTACTTGCCGTAAGGTGCTACTTCTTGCCAACATTTTCGGCAGTTTTTCCCTGAAGAATACTATAAAAACAAGCGGAAATCATTCACCTCAGGCCAGAATACGTTTTCCGGATTAAGGGAAGACTGGCCCATTATTCCAGGTTGGAGAATAGCCACCGTCCCCGGAAACGGTGGCGTTCAAAATAATGTCTACCAGCGTTAGCCGACAAGTGCTGTCTGAGAATGATATGTTACCAAGTTTACCGTGGTTTCAATAAATCTCTCCAGGTGGTTCTTCTATCGCGCCCAAATATGAGACACATCTCTATCTTCCGTTTTTCCTTCTTACTCGGCGTTTGACACGCCATGCAGCTTTCCATTGAGCTTACATAGTAGCAAAGACTAATATTCCACTGTACGTTCCATTAACTGTACTAGTCACAATAGAAAATAATGGAAAAAGAAAACTGCCATGGTCTTTTTAAAGAGACCTCAAGCTGTTTGCCTAAAACTTGATCGTTTGAGCTTCAAGTGAACAGGTCGTTAGTGTCTAGCTATCATACCTTACTCCTTGTTTGCGACTTGAGTGAAAAATCATGGTAATAAAGGCAATAAATATGATATTCGCACCACTAAAGGCGGCACTGTCGAACTGTCTGAGCGTTTCTTTGCAGCAAGAGACATATCATGTCGTTGCATACGTCGAGACGTGTAATGCTCACAAGAAAAATAACATTCTCATTTTAATGAGAACTTGAATAATTTTACGGCCGGTACAGACGAGCCCAAAAATTCATCCGTCTTGTTGTACGGAGCATACGTCTTCCCTACTGCACCAATGTTCCCTTTAGAAATCGAGGTAGAGGAGGCACTTCCTAGAAGTTGAGACTAGTCCATTAAATCTTTACGAATCCTAGGGTGTGGTGTAGATAGTGGCAAAGGGGACAACAACAAAGAAAATATTTCCTCCCGTTATTGATCAACCGTCAAGCGTAAAGAAAAACTGTATCTCAAAACTGCCTGCTTTTTCCTGTCTCCAGTATCAGGTCTCTTTATCTCATCTACACCCACTCGCACAAAAAAACTCGAGTTCTTGATTAAAATACATCTACGATTCAGTCGAAACGTGTAAAGAGACACTTCCTAACTTAGTCACCTGAAGTCCCTCTTTACAAATCTCTCGTCTTGACAACTGTGCAATATCATACCACGGAATAATATATTTTCTGTTACACTCTTATGGAATTATGTTAGTTTTTTATCCATAGTCAGTTATGAATCTTATGTTTACTTGGCTACAAACTTAACAACAAAACTTAAAAACAAAAATAAGGCGGATTCCATCGCTGCTTTCAATGGGACACAAACAAAACAGAGCAGACCCGAGAACAGAATTAGCATAAAGTGAAAATGAAGAAAAATAAGACAAGACGTGAGACACAATGACATACAATTACAAAAACACACACAGGTCATCAAATATTTCCAAAATACGTGTCCCCAAACCAATAATTTCACTACAAAGTACTTCTCAAAAATGGCACCCAAAGCAGAGAAATGTAAACAAAAACAGGAATTTTCTAGTTAAAATGCACAACAAGTGACGGTGAAAACGTGGTAAGATTACTAGAATTTTCGACATCAGATATGAAGATCACTTAACAACGTGAAGACATGGGACAAACCTATCAACATTCGCCGAATACCTATGGCAGAGTAATTATTATCTGTCGTTGAAGTGAGTAAGGATAAGCAACAAGGAAGTCTCCACATCCCACAAAAATTATCATATTCTTAAGACAGTAACAAAAAAGAAAGAGTTCTTAAACGATTACAGAAACCTCAAAAACCACGAACTTATCAAATTAGTGGTAAAAAGTTAAAGATATCACAAGACCCTACAATACTTCCTTTGATATCTCCCCTTGCCTGTATCTGCCATCCCTTCGGACATTCCCACTATTTCCCATTATACACGTGCGCGCGCAAACACACGCACACACACACACACACACACACACACACACACACACACACGAACGCTGCATATCTGTTGTCGCCACTGTCCACAAAACAAAGGAAGGCACAATGCAGGATGATTCTCATACTTTTTCAATTCAAGAAAGTGAAGTGAATTATCCAAATATGTCAGACAATGCGTGCAGTGTAAGTCCGCTGTTAGCTTAAGACCTGTTGAAAGAGCTTTTCACTGTGCAGTAAACTTGAGACGAATAAAAATAATAATAAGTTTAAATGTGTTTGGTAGAAGAACGAAATAGACACAATTTGATAACCGGATAAACATTTTGTTGTACTACTGTCTAAAACCACAAAAAAGTGGAAATCACGTTACGGCGAACTTTTCCATTCCTTTAATGACTGAGTTGCGTACGTGATTGGCACATCCTGCGTGACAGTTACTGAATGCCATATTTCTTTTCTTTTCTTGTCACCTCTTATGCTGTAGTGAAAATTCCCAGCACTTTATTTATGCGAGGTTCAACGCCCGTTTTATTGAAGCAAAATGTGGAGTAAAATATTCATTTTGCTTCGCCTCTGTTTCGGTTCAAGCTGCTGGAAAGAGGCGGCTGTACCATCGGAGGCCTCTAGGACGTGTGCGGCGTGTTATACGCCCGCTCTCCACTGTCAGCCACACATGAAATGACATTCCGACACGAAACACTGTTGAAATGTGTATTAGAAAAAGTAGCCCCGACACGTCACGGCAAGCAACTGCGCACAAAAAGCTGTGCGCGACAGGGAATTAATTTCCTTTGTCCATGTCACCCGTAACGTGTTAAACGCCTCTCGATTCTGATACCGTCTCCAAAAGCGAAACGCATGTTTTGCTTTGACAGCCTCCGAACGGGATTCGACAAAATACTACGAATGGGTCAGACATCTCTTTGCAGTCATGAACGAAAAGGTACGTGAGTACGTGAGATGGTTTAATACGTGGCACTGTACTGACCCTGGTGACATGTCTCGAACAGTGATCACCGATGACAACGGAGCGCCCCTCTACCCACAGGAAAGGGAAGACTTACGAGAAAATCTGCACCAGACTTAAGGGGTAACTCTTTATATTTTATTTCAAGGAACTGTCATCAAGCAATAAAAGACAACAAACGCTCTCCTTAATCGAAAAAGAATGATACACGGCTTTCCATAAATCGTGGAAATAAATCTTAAAATAGCAGTAACTCTAAACTTCATCACTACAAAATGGTGGAGCGTAGCCATATAAAAGCAACGACTTAATTCTTGAATGACATTTTCACTCTGCAGCGGAGTGTACGCTGATATGAAACTTCCTGGCAGATTAAAACTGTGTGCCGGACCGAGACTCGAACTCGGAACCATTCTTTCAGGAGTGCTAGTTCTGCAAGGTTCGCAGGAGAGCCTCTGTAAAGTTTGGAAGGTAGGAGACGAGGTACTGGCGGAAGTAAAGCTGTGAGGACGGGACGTGAATCGTGCTTGGGTAGCTCAGTTGGTAGAGCACTTCCCCGCGAAAGGCGAAGGTCCTGAGTTCGAGTCTCGGTCCGGCGCACAGTTTTAATCTGCCGGGAAGTTTCGACTTAATTCTTTACACAGGCTATGCAGCCTATGCACCCTAGGAGCCCATTTGTGACGACATACATACTCCGCAAGCCACCATACGTGCTTGGCAGAGGGTATTTCGTACTACTGACAGTCATCACGTCGTCTGTTCCACTCACAAACGGAGCGAGTGATAAACTACAGTCTGTATGCTTCGGTATGATACATGATTTTTCTGGTTTCCGCAGTTCTTACGGGAGATGTTTGTTTGTGGTAGTAGAATCGTTCTGCAGCCTGTCGCAAATGTCGGTTCTCGAAACTTTCCCGATGCTGTTTCACGAAAAGATCGTCGTCTTCCCTCAATCGATTCCCATTTAATTTCACGTAGATTTTCGATAACACTCACATACCGGTTACACATATAGGCTGTTCGGAAGTTCCCGTTATTAACTTCTACGACTCGTTGAGGGAAGTGAGTACATAATATTTTGAATAGGAACCCATGTCCGGAAACGTACCGTTTCCGTTCTAAGACGGTTTCAGTTCTGATGTTGAACTCATCCACTTCTGCTTATGGGATTGAATTAGGCGTGATGCAGTGCAATTACAAGGTAACAATTCGAAAGGAAACAAAACGAAACATCCATTTATCATGTAAGCACATTTGTTCGTATTAACGCTTAAGTATTACGTGTTTGCACTGTTCCAAAACAAAAAAGAACACAGAAAGCCAGCGTACTGTACGTACAGAACGGTACTGATGCATTACAACAGCGACTTGATGTTGCGAACACCAATTTTGTTACGGATATTGTACCTATGTAGCATATTCTGGGACACACTCTCCATCCCACCTGATGTCTTCAATTTTTAGTGTAGCGGCCAGAACTCACGTCAGCTGATCTTCCTCTGCCTCTACAAGAGGCATACGACCCCACAAGAAGTAGCCCACGTCATCTTATCTACCCTTTTGGACACCAGGACAAGCAACTCTGAGACTTTTCTCTTTCTCTCAGCAGACGTAGACACATTACACATCTGAGTTCAAACCGTCGTAGAACGTATTCAAAATATTATGTACTCACTCCCCTCTACAAGTCCTACAAGTTTGTAACAGGAATTTCCGAAGACCCTGTAGAGCAGGAAGAACAGGGGGTTGGGGGTTGGGTTGTTTGGGGGAAGAGACCAAACAGCGAGGTCATCGGTCTCATCGGATAAGGGAAGGATGGGGAAGGAAGTCGGCCGTGCCCTTTCAAAGGAACCATCCCAGCATTTGCCTGGAGCGATTTAGGGAAATCACTGAAAACCTAAATCAGGATGGCCGGACGCGGGATTGAACCGTCGTCCTCCCGAATACGAGTCCAGTGTGCTACCACTGCGCCACCTCGCTCGGTGGAAGAACAGGGACAACATCTAAACAGTGCTTTCCAAGACCGTGCCCAGCTGTTTAGCACCAACCCTGAAACAAAGGCGACTGCAATTGTTGGAGCTCATTAATCGAATTAATGCAGACGCACTGCTCCGTGGGTGCATTTTCGGATCGTGCATCTAAAGAGACACGGGAGATGCCCCACACTTAGATTAAGAGTGAACCTGCTGCAAGTGGACATTCAGAGCTTTTAATACACTGCCAGAAAAAAAAAAATGTGAAGCACCCGGAAGATAAGGTCGGACGAAAATGCACGTTCGTACACGTGCACATGCTCGGCGAGCATGTAAATCAGAGTTGCAGTTCTTTGTGGTGGGTAGAGCGTCCACGAGATTGTTCGTGGTTAGTGTTGTTACCAGGCAGGTTAGGGTATGCAAGCGACGTTAACAGAGTCCGATGTTGAGTGATTTATGGGCGGAACAGGGAGATTCTGCGTACTCGTCTGAGACATTATCGGCACCTGACAGTATCAAAGGGGCTTCACTGTGGGTCTCCGTTTGGCCAGCTGCTCGAATCGTGCAATATCCAGATTTGTGGGGCATTTGGATGTTAGTGACCTGATGCTGGACTGCATAGCAACATGAAGGCAGACATACTCGATGCCAAGGTTCGGTCGACCACGTCTAACCACTACACGGGTGGACCCTCCTACTGTGCTCCAATATCGTAACGCTTTCACGTCGGCCAAATAATACAATCCCTGCAACATTCTGTGTCCTCCCGCAGCACTGGTCTGATACTAGCAAGCCGGCCGCTGTGGCCGAGCGGTTCTAGGCGCTTCAGTCCGGAACCGCGCTGCTGCTACGGTCGCAGGTTCGAATCCTGCCTCGGTCATGGATGTGTGTGATGTCCTTAGGTTAGTCAGGTTTAAGTAGTTCTAAGTCCAGGGGACTGATGACCTCAGATGTTAAGTCCCATAATGCTTTGGAGCCATTTGAACCATTTGATACTAGCAGCAGCCAGGCTAGGGAATTACCGTCCCATGTGTAGGATGCTACTAACACCACAACACAAACCAATGTGTTTCGAGTGGATCCGTGACCGGAAAGTACCGATTTCTGACGAATAGCATCACACTGTGTCCAGTGATAAAACGCGGCTCTGTACTATCCCGGATGGCCGTCACAGGCGAGTATGGCGCTGATCTGGGTAGAGGTCCTATCCTTCCAATACTTTGGAGAAGTACAGCGGTGTTACATCTGTCGTCATGGTGTGGGGAACTATCGGGTATGAGTTCCTGCCACGGGAGCTAGTGATTGAAGTACTCTGACCGCACAACGGTACGTCACTGACATCCCGCGTCCTCGTGGTGCCATTTTTCAATATGACAATGCTTTTCCACACACGACATGTTTCTGTGAATGTCGGCATGATGTTGAGGTCCTGCCGCGGCCGACAAGATCTCCAGATCTCCCCCGATAGAACACTTGTGGGACCAGGTCGGACGTCTACTCTGTCTCAGCGGCAATATTCAAGATATCAAAGACCAGTTAACAGCAGTTATGTTCAAGTTTGCTTCAGGAGACGATACAACGGCTTTATGACACGCTTTCCGAACGAATCAGTGCATGCATCCCGGCTAGGGAAGGTGCTACGTCACACTAATAAATGGGCCCATACTGCCAAGTTATTTGTAAATTTGACTCGATTTTGTAATCACTGGAATAACATCACATACCCTCTAAACCCGCGAAGTTATATTGTGTTTCCTCCTTCCCTTCTGGGTCCTTTACGTGTACTGTCAGGCACTGGATTTGCTCTAGTACATTTATACCTACATTTATGCTCCAAAGCCGGCTTACGGCGAGTAGGGAAGGCCACATTGTGTATCACGGTTATTTCCTTTCCCCCTGTCTCAATTTCGATATAGGAGCGGGAAGAAAGATTCCAGAATGAAATGTTCACTCTGCAGCGGAGTGTGCGCTGATATGAAACTTCCTGGCAGATTAAAACTGTGTGCCGGACCGAGACTCGAACTCGAGGCCTTGGCCTTTCGCGCGCAAGTGCTCTACCAACTGAGCTACCCAATCACGACTCACGACCCGTCCTCACAGCTTTAATTCCGCCAGTACCTCGTCTCCTACATTCCAAACTTCGCAGAAGCTCTCCTGCATACCTTGCAGAACTAGCACTCCTGGAAGAAAGGATATTGCGGAGACATGGCTCAGCCACACCCTAGGGGATGTTTCCAGAATGAAATGTTCACTCTGCAGTGGAGTGTGCGCTGAAAAGAAACTTCCTGGCAGATTAAAACTGTGTGCCGGACCGAGACTCGAACCCGGGATCTTTGCCTTTCTCGGGAAGAAAGATTGTCGGTAATCTTGTGTATAATGGAATTTTTGCGAGTTTTTTTCATCGACGTCTTTTTGTTAGGTGCGAGGTGATGGAAGTAGCACGTTGCTAGATCCTTCTTCTTACGTACTCTGTCGAAATCTCAACAGAAAGGTTCTCCTCGCATGTCCAATTCCTCTCTTGTATCGTATGTCACTTCAGTTGCATGCTCACATACGTGACTGTCCGCAATGACTAAACATATGCGTAATGAAAACCACAGCTCTCACCCTAATCTTTTACATTTCCTCTGCTAATCGTACTTGGTCCAAGACTGAAAAGAAACACTCAAAGCTCCGTCGTTCTCAACATAGTCACCCTGGTGACGAACACATTTCTCCGAACGAGAGACTAGTTTGTTTATACCGTCACTGTTGAATGTCTAACTATGTTGACGGAGCCACAACCTCATCTCTGATGCACCGCCTCATCACTGTTAAAGTTAAGTCCTCGAAGGTGTTCTTTAAGTTTTGAAAGCAGCTGAAAATCGGTACTGTATGGAGGATGATCGATAACACTGAACCCAAAGCGTTGGCTTGTCTCAGATTTCGCAGCACTCGTGTGTAATCTAGCACTGTCATGCTGAATGACAGGCTACTCCAGGTGTGGACGATTTCAGCAAATTCGAAACTTGAATATAGTACGCTATTTCTCACACACCGACATATTTACGTGGCCCACCGCCATGTTACACATTACAATTCCGTGCCCTCTAGCGACAGAGGGCTCCAAATACACAGATATGACGAAAGAAGATGTAGAATTTTATTAACTTTTTTTTATTCAAAAAGCTTGAAGGGTTTTAACATAAAAAGGGGGAGGCTTTAATTTTCAGTACGCCTTTATACGAACAGCCCAAGATCAATTCTAGACACTTAAAGCATAGTGCGTTTGTTTTGGACTATTGATTTCTGTAAAAGTCTTAGAAGTGACTCTTATAACTCCACCGTGAAGAACTCAACAATATTACTACTGAACGAGACACGTGGAAGCGTACTGAGTAGCTACTGTATTGCTACACAGCACCGATCAAGTTACTTGGGCAGGAGAAGCGATCGTTGAAGAATAGAAAGGACACTTGGTGTGCTCTTGAAGTTCTCCCTGCGAACAGACCCTTTATCATACAGGCGTCCCGATCACAAGAGACTCCGAGCTTCCAATTAGCTATCGTTCATGCGTGATCAGGAAGTATTCGAGTGACAAGCGCCGTATTCTTCGAGCAAAGATGCTCCGACAAGGGTAGCCACAGAACTGAACGTCAAAGGAACACTCCTGCGTCTGTGTGTCGGGCTGACAACTGTACGAGCTCTCAAGCAGTCTGTTTAGTCTGTTCAATATCCAGAACTCTTTTAGAAACTTCATCAATCATACCGATCACTGAACTAGCTTTGCTATGGTTTTCCAGATACTGCTAACAATCTATTTAGCCTTTCCGGAAATGAACTATTTTTGTTTTTAGTAGCGTGCAAAATAATTCGCACCGAGGTGGCGGAGTGTTAAAATGTAAGGGCTCATGTTACGAAAATTCTTAATTTAGAACACCGTCAGAAATTGCCGATTTATAATATCTGTGGGTGGTTAATGTACGGAAAATGATTTCCAGAATTCTGCTATAACTTTCTTTAGACTGATATATGCAATGACTGCGCATTACCAAGCTGGATTCAAATACGCCTAAATGAACATTCCGTCAATTATTATTGGTTTCCCCGACTCGTTCTGCAGTTTAAGAGAATTTCACACCAGAAGCGTTTCTCTTTTATTTGTAAAGCATCTTCTGTGGTTATTCTGGAAATGGTCATTCTGGAAATATAGATACGTACTATTTTTGTACGTTTAGGTTGTTAGAGATTAAAAAATTTATAAAATTTGCATTTAGTTTACTTATGGTGTCTCTGCCATTTCGTTCCCATGTTCTGCAAACCACTGCTTTTCCCCTCGTTCGTAGGGGAGGCTGCTGTCGAAAGATGCTTGGTTGTACATTCACACTTGCCAAGTTTTCACCTGTTTTGAAAGCACTTTTCCTTACGCTGCATTGGCGTTATTTCCACTGCACCTCGCATTAAAAATGGAACTGCAGTGATAACTGTGTGTCTCTCACTCAGCACAGTATTACGTTGTTTATGTTTATTAATTTGTTTTTCCTGTAGGTTCTGAGCGTTGCCAAACTGTGAAAGATGAGAAAGAATTCTTTTTTGTGTGTATTTGTAGATGGAGAGAGAGGAGGAGAGAGAGAAAATGTGTGTGTGTGGGTGGGTGGGTGGGTGGGTGGGTGTGTGGGGTGGGTGGGTGGACGGGTGTGGGGGTGGGAGGGAGGGTGAGTGGGTGGATGTCAGTGAATGTGGGTGAGTGAAAATGCCTTACATGCTCAGCAGAGATCTCAGTGGATGCAAAGGGCGCGGATGAGGTTGTGAGCAATGGTTTGAGTTCTGAAGGGCAGTGATTATAAGGAACGCAAGTGGGAGATGGTATAGTAGTGGTGAATGGGAACCCCCTGGTAGGTGGTAGTGAGTGGTGACACGTGTAAGAGTGCGCTCTTATATCTATATTTAATGTCATGTTAAGTGGTCTGCCGGCAGCTGTGGCCGAGCGGTTCTAGACGCTTTAGTCCGGAACCGCGCTGCTGCTACGGTAGTAGGTTTGAATCCTGCCTAGGGCATGGCTGTGTGTGATGTTCATGGGTTAGTTAGGTTTAAGTAGTTCTAAGCCTAGGGGACTGACGACTTCATATCGTAAGTCCCATAGTGCTTTGAGCCATTTGAACCATTTTTAGTGGTCTGTTAGCTAAAAAAGTGTGTGTTTTGGGTCTGACCGCTCATGATTCATTTCTTTTCTGCTGTGGCTTTCTGAATGTGGCAGATTCTTGTAGGATGAGAAGGTGTTTTTCGTTGTTGATCCTTATGATTTCCATGTGTGTGTCTCTGATGGTAATTTTAGGTTCGTGTGAGTATTCTGCAAAAGTTGACTGATTTGTCACACATTTCCATGCTCATGCATGCTCTTTCTGTCTGGTGTCAGATGTTCTCCTGTTCTGAACTATATATGCAAACAAACAAATCATAAGCACTTCGTATTTTTGTGTAAGTAACTGACAAAATCAAATGGTCTGCACACTTATATCTTCATACGGAGAAACATAAAGTTGCTGAAGGCCTCCAGAACAAGAGCGGTATCTCTCCGCAACTTTGATCTCGTAAAGCTTATTCCAAACATAGCACGGTGACTTTTCACACACAGTTTTCCAATTCACTTCCATTTTTATAGTTTTCGCGAATACGTGAACATGACACCATGACATAGGTTTTGGCATTGCCTTCAGTGGAACAATGATTAACTGTACATCAAAAACTGCATTTCTTTGCTGTCAGAGGCGATCCATACCTTTTTTCCTACCTGTACTAGTAACACTTTGTGCCATATATATGTGATTTCTTTACCGATAAATTCGTAAAATTCTGGGTCATAAAGGAGAAAAAACATATTTTGCTAGAAGCTTTTATTCGTTCTCTGCTGTTCCTACGTATCGAAACAGCAGTAAATGAAACTACACAAACGCGAGAAATATGAAGAGTACTACACAAATCGGGTGAAAACAGGAACTAACCTTCACAGCTATGTTGCAGATTATTATGCATGGGATGTTGCATCGTGTGGCAGTCTACGCGATCGAATGAAAGTAATTCCAAACCATCTTCAGTAATTACTGGGTAAGAAGGGACGTGGCGACAGAACAGTAGCGTCGCAGGAAAGTTTGCAAAAAGTATTTGGTGGTAATGGTGAAAACTACGGGGCTTCATCTTTTACCGAAAGAAATTCTCACTTGCTAGTGCCTTATGAAGGAATTTCTGCAAATGGCTAACATAAAATGGCTCTGAGCGCTATGGGACTTAACATCTGAGGTCATCAGTCCCCCAGAACTTAGAACTACTTAAACCTAACTAACCTAAGGACATCACACACATCCATGCCCGAGGCAGGATTCGAACCTGCGACCGTAGCAGCAGCGCGGTTCCGGACTGAAGCGCCTAGAACCGCTCGGCCACAACGGCCGGCTTAACATAAAATGTATCTGATAAGTCTAAAAATGGTTCAAATGGCTCCAAGGACTATGGGACTTAACATCTGAGGTCATCAGTCCCCCAGAACTTAGAACTACTTAAACCTAACTAACCTAAGGACATCACACACATCCATGCCCGAGGTAGGATTCGAACCTGCGACCGTAGCAGCAGTGCGGTTCCGGACTGAAGCGCCTAGGACAGCTCGGCCACAGCTGCCGGCTTCTGATAAGTCTACGCGACATAATTACATGTCCTTTGATCTCTCAGATACAACAGATTTCTCATTACACAGAGCACAGTGGGGTAGTGGGGTAGTATTTGATCTCACACCAGGAGGCGGAAGGTCACAAGTGTTTTACTGTTAAACTTTGTTATTCCTTCATCAAGTACATCCCACAACCAGAGAAATACTTATGACGCAGTTTGGCGTCTTTTCCCTGGTCTGAAAAACTAAACCAGGATTGGCGGACGGGCATTTGAATCTCGATATTCCTATTTTTTTGCCGGCAGCCTTAAACAATGTTCCGTGATTCCACATGCTGTCATTACAATTACAGTCTGTAAGACAGCAGAGGTTTTTGCAAGACAAAGAAGAATCAGTCACTCTTTTCTTTATTGTGGGGTAGTTAGTGAGTTAGTTACAAGTTCCATGGATCTATTTACACATTACAGTAATAGAAATTTTTGTACAAAATAGAAGTTATCAAGGAGAAACTTTCTCCGTTTGTTACCAAATTTTTTCTTTGCTGTCTGTCAGACATTTTATTATTGGGTGAGTGAACGAAAAATTTTTGTTGCGGCATATGCACCGCTTTTTGTGCTAAAAGCAACCTTGATGTGGAGTAATGAATGCCATTTTTCCCTCTGGTATTGCAATTATGCACCTCATAGTTCCTTTTGAACTGTAGCGGGTTATTTACAACGAACTTCATAAGGGAATAAATATGCCGTGAAGCAGTAGTCAGTATGACCAACTCCTTAAACAAATGTCTACAAGATGATTGTGGGCGAGCACTACATATTATTCTTTCGGCACGTTTTTGCGCAATGAACACTTTCTTTCTTAAAGATGAGTTACCAAAGAACATTATTCCGTATGACATTATTGAATGAAAATATGCAAAACATGCACTTTCCAATGAAATTGTAATTTTGTGAATTTAGAGAACAATAGATTCCATATTCAACCTAGCTGCTCACACACTCACAAAGAGTATCGTATAGCGGTCTCGCGTTACCTTAGATTTATTTTAGACATATGTATTTTGAGGTTTCTGTATCATGTTTTCATTCAATTCGTAACATCTGTAGCACTATTTGGTCACCTAATTTACACATTCTCGATTTACAATATTAGTTCGCACGGAGGTTCTCTATAAATGAGAAAAAGAGCCTCGTCAATTTTAGGTTCTGCAATAATTCTGTTCTGTTCAAACGTCGCTGCGGAGGCAAAAAGACGAAAAGTTTCAAAAAGAAGTGATACTTCGGATCTTGAATTTTTACTCACTTCTGGAGCTAACATTGTCTGCCAGAATGAGGTGATGGGTCGTTGGTACATCGTACAACTGATGTGAAATGTTCCGCCCATAACTACATGGAAACACTTTCGAGGAAAGTGTCGACAAGTAGATAACACGGAATGTAAAAAGTGTGTTCTTATTCATATTAATTTACCCTCCAGTAGATTACGGCCTTATAACGGAAAAAAAGTACATTAAGCGCTGCCTGCCTACGTCTTTGTAGCGTGATTGAAAATTGTCTCCTATTACGTAGCTCAACAACAATTTCATAATAGTGTACATCAGTGGTTCACACGAAAGCCTCCCGCAAAACTGATGTTCCTCGTGTGTGATTATAACTAGTAATTACTCATTTGTGATAGTATCTAGCAATACTTTCTCCATCAGCAGACAATGACGTCTTTATCGACGACTGATCTTTCTCATCACATCATGGGGAGCATAAAAGCAGAAACGGTGCGCGCATTATATCGAGGCGATCGGGATGGCGGTGTATGCTAATAACTGCAAATTAAACAATGGATAAGCATCATAAACGAGAGAGATTGGACGGCTTTAATGACGCGGCAACACTACGTCGTGCAATGAGCCACGGTCGTTTCAGGATACTTTGTTTCCTTTGTGCTTTCAGCTTGACGGTTAGGAAAATCCGGCTGTCGTGCTTGCCACGGCTTGTTTAATGTTAAAATATAATTGGCTGAATCAATTTCTATAAGAAGATCGGATTACTATTATTTTCTTCGCCCTCTACTCTCCAAATTCTCTAACTCTTTCTCTTCGACGACAACTTATAAGGCAAGAAACTGTGGTGTATTGATTTGCACTAAAGTAACAGGTGTTTTCTGATTTAGTGAGTTTATATTGAACAAAAAATTGTATGGTGCGTTTCAGTAGCGCGCCGCTATTAGCTAAAGAGGCTTGTTTCACTATACCCTACGAGTATGTTGGAAAGACTTAATTTTTTAAAACTCAATGTTTTTATTTCACAGTCAGCTGTAAACTTCTGTTCAATTTATAAAGTGCAACTATGCTTTTATTTTACATGCATCAGAAGGAAATATATAGATGGTGTGAGCAATTAGTTAAATAATATTTGGCGTAGATAAGCAAATAAAGAACGTTGTCAGTATATGATAAAATATTCTCATGGACGACCTGAATTTGCATTAGGAAGACGCGTCATACAGAGAGTAAAAAAAAGACCAGAAGCACTATTAAGTGAAGTTTATGAATACAGTCACGTATTGGGCGTTTCTCTGCAAACTTAAACTAATATTACAAATACGCTGTTCCACATATCCTCTGATTTTAGTTCCGTTTGGGTCATTCTTTCTGGATATTGTAGTTTTCCAAGTGTCAGCGTCGTTCGAGAATCAATGAGTTGAGTTATGATTGAACATTAACAGTAAATTACTGCGTGTGACAGCGATGTCAGGTTGTTTAGTAGTCTTAAGTTTTGTCCATTGTTGCAAGTGCCTTTATCATTTTGGCTGTAGATGATGAAGCATAGGATCACAAATTTATATAGACTTCAAAATGAATGAATGTTCTTAATATTGTACATTGATTTATGATTCATTATTCCTTTCTTCCTGTTGAAGAAACTTATACTTTTTTGGCTGATTTTAAGAGAAACAGGGAAACATATTGACCAGCAAACATCCCGTACGAAAAGACTCAGGAATTGTGCAGAATATGTATCTAGCCAATTATTATCGATTTAGTTGTAATATATGAAACTGGCTTTTGCCTCTGCAATGGTCAAAAGAAAAGTAAATTACTCTTTGTGAACTGTTTTTGTGTGTTGAGTTTATATTATCACCATGCAGCTCGCCTGAAGTGTTACATCTATATTTTTGCAGAGATTTTTAAAACTAATCGACATTGACGTTACTCGAAATGAATTGCCTTAACCTACATTCTCAAGAAGAAGAAGAAGAAAGAGATGCAGAGAGGGAGAGGGAGAGAGAGGTTTGGTTGAGGGAGGGAGAGGGGGCAGAACCTACACCCTGATACTATTTCTGCTTGGTGAATTCTCCCATTACCTTAATTGTTGCCTCTCTGTAACGCCTATATTGTTCGCTTGTAATGCAGTTCATGCATATTAAATTCCATGGTTGTCACCCTTTAATGGACTTTTACTTTGTCTTCGGGTGAAATTGCTTGTCCATTTTACTCATTAAATGGAAGGGTGAGATAAAACAACTACGGTGCTGCAAAGATATTAACACATTAAATGTACATACATATTCATTTTGCACATTATATTTACACCCCAAGCCTTCCGAGGTCTTGGCTCATGAATTTCCTAGAAGATCGGACATTATCGCGAGATAAGTGAGTTTCAGTTCCTCTGGTTAGTCCGTCACGAATGCCATAAACCCATTGCCGGCCGGTGTGGCCGAGCGGTTATAGGCGCTACAGTCTGGAACTGCGCGACCGCTACGGTCGCAGGTTCGAATCCTGCCTCTGGCATGGATGTGTGTGATGTCCTTAGGTTAGTTAGCTTTAAGTAGTTCTAAGTTCTAGGGGACTGATGACCTCAGAAGTTAAGTCCCATAGTGCTCAGAGCCAATTGAACCATAAACCCATTTCAGCTGGGAATATCAGACCTTAACGCAGAATGAACGAGACTAATTTTTCTCTGATTAGTCCCTCATGAATCCTATACGTCCTTTTCTCCTACTAAAAACTAATCTCCTCCCGAGCAGGCCATGAAGGCCCAAAGGTACCGACTGGCCACCGTGTCATCCTCAGCCCACAGGCGTCACTGGATGCGGATATGGAGGGGCATGTGGGCAGCACACCGCTCTCCCGGCCGCATGTCAGTTTCCGAGACTGGAGCCGCTACTTCTCAATCAAGTAGCTCCTCAGTTTGCCTCACAAGGGCTGAGTGCACCCCGCTTGCCAAAAGCGCTCGGCAGACCGGATGGTCGCCCATCCAAGTGCTAGCCCATCCCGACAGCGCTTAACTTCAGTGATCTGACGGAAACTGGTGTTACCACTGCGGCAAGGCCGTTAGCTTTCCATGTACTAGTCCAAATTATTGATCAGTAGGCATAGAGACGGTGTAATTGTACACTGACGTTCCTCGTCGGTGTTTGCTGTTATACTCAGTACGACTTCGTACCCCTGCACATAGTTCGGAAAACACAGACTGTGCTACATGTGTGATTGAAGGAAGTATAGTAATAAGAAATATAGGGCTTCATATAGGACCATTTCTAATGTAATTTCACACGCTTCTAAAGTAGAGAAAGCTCCGTCTTCAGGCCACAAGTGGCCCATCGCGACCATCCGACCGCCGTGTCATCCTCAGTTGAGGATGCGGATAGGAGGGGCGTGTGGTCAGCACACCGCTCTCCCGGTCGTTACAATGGTTTTCTTTGACCGGAGCCGCTACTATTCGGTCGAGTAGCTCCTCAATTGGCATCACGAGGCTGAGTGCACCCCGAAAAATGGCTACAGCACATGGCGGCCCGGATGGGCACCCATCCAAGTGCTGGCCACGCCCGACAGCGCTTAACTTCGGTGATTTGACGGGAACCGATGTATCCACTTCGACAAGGCCGTTGCTTCTAAATTAGAGAAGTGAAACATAATACATCCACAGAAGACGTGACTTACTAAACACTAGTCAGTCCGATTCCTGAGCATTGCTAGGCAGTCTGAGATCCTTACAGGATAGGATTAATAGACAAGATAGAGAATATTGAACGTACAGTGGCGTATTTCGCCAAATATTTGCTTGGTAAGACAGTGAAAAAAAAATAAAAAATAAAAAAACACCCACCTCCCGCGGTAGACACTACATCATGGGTGACGATGCGGATCGCGGAAAGGTTTATTGCCAAAATTCTGAGATCATAGTTCGAAGAAGAGTCGTATATCACATTACTTGCTCTCCGTATGTCTAGGAAAATGGCCACGAGAACAAAATCTGATAATGTAGAGCTCATACGGAGTGTAGCTCTTCCCGCACGCCATTTGCGAATGGAACAGAGGAGGGACAAAATGATAGTGGTACTAAAAGTGCCCTCCACCACACACCGTTACCTGGCTTGTAGAGTACAGACTTTGACATAGAAATCATAACAAAATCATGGTTTGTAAAAGCAATTTGACATTAGGTTCTAACATACTAAACTGCATGGCACAAACAGATTATTAGGATTCCAGAGAACATGGTACCACGTAAGGTGTTCCAGTATCAACCCCAAGGAAGTGAGGTTTAGGAAGACCATATAGTTGATGGATTGAACATTTTGTGTAGCCGCAAGAAAGGAGATACTCATTACTGTTAAGGTTCCATTCTCCTCAGTCAACCTAAGAAGTAAGCGATTTTTACAATCAACGTAAATGTTTCTGCACATTTTTATTGATTCTTGACCAACGTTTTCTGATTTTTTTTAAGAAATTCACTCATCACTAAGAACGGAGCTGACTGGCACCTTGCGTAAAGTGTGCCTTGCTTGGTGACGCCTTCTAGTGTTATCACTGTGTACCATGTGACTGCATACACAGCAGTATTACTCTCTTAAATTCCAAGAAAAGTCAATGATCAAAGAATGGTTCAAATGGCTCTGACTGAGCACTATGGGACTTAACTTCTGAGATCATCAGTCCCCTAGAACTTAGAACTACTTTAACCTAATTAACCTAAAGACATCAAACAAATCCATGCCCGAGGCAGGATTCGAACCTGCGACCGTAGCGGTAGCGCGGTTCCAGACTGTAGCGCCTAGAACCGCTCGGCCACCCCGGCCGGCAGTCAATGATCATATTGATCATATTACATATACGACCAGAAACATTAAAGCACATGCAGAGGCTTACCGATAGCCGTTTTTCCCACAAACTAATTCGTGAGTGGAACAGTAACGGTGGGGGGGGGGGGGGGGGGGGGGAATTCCAGGAGTGTGGATATAGGTGCAGGTGTAGATGTAGGAAAACTGTGAAACTTTAATCAAGGTAACGGATTTGAACCTTACCCCGCACAAATTCCACTACGGGGAACGATAAACTGAACTGTTGTTCCCACATTACTTACCTTGTTGTCAGTATAATGTCAAATTCCATATAAGCTAGAAGGCAGTTGCATAGAGGCACGTGTCGCTATGATGAAGACACCAGACCCATTCTACACTGAAGCGACGGGGAAACTGGTATAGGCATGCGTATTCAAATGCAGAGATATGAGCCGGCCGGTGTAGCCGAGCGTTCTAGGCGCTTCCGTCTGGAAACGTGCGACCGCTACGGTCGCAGGTTCGAATTCTGCCTCGGGCATGGATGTGTGTGATGTCCTTAGGTCAGTTAGGTTTAAGTAGTTCTCAGTTCTAGGGGACTGATGACCTCAGATGTTAAGTCCCATAGTGCTCAGAGCCATTTGAACAAAGATATGTAAACAGGCAGAGTACGGCGCTGTGGTCGGTAACGCCCGTGTAAGACAACAAGTGTCTGACGCAGTTGTTAGATCGGTTACTGCTGCTACCGTGGCAGGTTATCAAGATTTAAGTGAGTTTGAACGTGGTGTTGGAGACGGCGTACAAGTGATGGGACACAACATCTCCGAGGTAGCGATGAAGTGGGGATTTTCCCTTACGATGATTTCGCGAGTGTACAGTGAATATCAGGAATCCGGTAAAACACAAAATCTCCGAAGTCGCTGTGGCCGGAAGAAGATCCTTCAAGAAAAAGACCAAAAATGACTGAAGAGAATCGTTCAACGTGACAGAAGTGCAACCATTCCTCAAATTGTTGCAGATTTCAATGCTGGGCCGTCAACAACTGTCAGCATGATAACCATTGAGTGAAAAATCATCGATATCGGCTGTGGGAGTCGAAGTCCCACTCGTCTACCCTTGATGACTGCGCAACACAAAGCTTTACGCCTCACCTGTGCCCGTCAACACCGACATTGGACTGTTGATGACTGGAAACATGTTGCCTGATCGGACGAGTCTCATTTCAGATTGTATCAAGGGATGGACGTGTACTCGTATGGAGACAACCTCATGAAACCATGCACCCTGCATATTAGCAGGGGACTGTTCAAGCTGCTGGAGGCTCTGCAGTGGTGTGGGCGTGTGCAATTGGAGTGATATGCGACCCCTGATAGGTGTAGAATCGACTCTCACAGCTGACACGTACGTAAGCATCCTTTCTGATCACCTGCATCCATTCATGTCCATTGCGCATTCCGACGGACTTGGGCAATTCCAGCAGGACAATGCGACATCCGCCGGCATGTGTGGCCCAGCTGTTCTAGGCGCTTCAGTCTGGAACCGCGCGACCGCTACGGCCACAGGTTCGAATCCTGCCTCGGACATGGATGTGTGTGATGTCCTTAGGTTAGGTGGGTTTAAGTAGTTCTAAGTTCTAGGGGACTGATGACCTCAGATGTTAAGTCCCATAGCGCTCAGAGCCATTTGAACCAATGCGACATCCTACATGGATGCTTGAGCTAGCTAAGCCTCTAGTTTGGGCTGTTGTATTTGAGCATGAGCGGCACCTGTGTGTGCAATGTCCTCAATTCGTTGCAGTGTCTGTCGTGGTCAGAAGTCTTCTGTGTAGCTGTGAATGCATTATGTCGGAGCCTAGTGAATTCGAACGTGGCAAATTGTTGGTGCTCGTGTAAAACCTGGACTTCGGAGCACAGAAAGAAAGTCATTTCGTTGGACGAATCTTGTTGCACAGCTTGCAACTTCTGCCCGAGTTTACGTGCCATGAATGGAACATGGCAGGTATTCGGTGATGTTTTGGGCAGCCACATCGTGGTATTTCATGGACCTCATATTTGCACTGCAAGGGCGCAATACTGCCTAGGATTTTGTGACCATTTTAGCTGATCAGATCCATCTCATGGCAGAACGTTTGCTTGCGAGGTGCCAGGGTGGAGAATAGTTTCTACCTCTTTAATTCTGACGAATTTTGCGTGAGAACTAGACATCCACTCGACCTCCTCCTTATCTACCACCTAATTAATTATGCGCACAACGGTAACGAAGGGAAATGATGGTGGACCCTGCTAGTTGGTAAAATTAGAAGTGCACACTCACAATAATTTAATAAAAATCGTAATCTACCCAGAGCAAACAAAAAGAGAACATCATAATAAACAACTGGAAATGGGATTCTGCATATATCTACGAAATGATATGCAGCTTAAATATTACAGTGAGATTTATTATACACCAGAACATAAATGTAGATGATTATTGACACAAACAGTAGGTTAAAGGATAGGGTATTCTGAACCATTATGCGAATAAGAGTTGGCTCGAGAACAAGGGCTCCTACTCTCTGTGATGCAATAGCTTGACGATAATGACTGGAGGTCCTAATTAACCAAATATTACTCTCTCGACTGTATTGCAGTATCGCGATTAGCAGTGAGGGCTCACATGGGATTACATGGAGAAACAAGCAAAGTGGACTTGTGGTAAAGCGAGC
Source organism: Schistocerca piceifrons (assembly GCF_021461385.2). Lineage (NCBI taxonomy): Eukaryota > Metazoa > Arthropoda > Insecta > Orthoptera > Acrididae > Schistocerca > Schistocerca piceifrons. Next base: position 130,656,919 of record NC_060149.1, read on the forward strand.
GCGCGTGCTACTGAGAACTTCAGTATAAAGTTGATAGGTCCTACAATGCCGGAGCCGCAAAATACTTTACCAATCCTGAAATTTGTAGCAGGTTGTCGGTAGGCAGCTTTCTGGTGATGTAGGCACCGACTTCCGGTGTGCAGCAACACTGTTTCAACCCCTGGCCTCGAAGGCTGTCCGAGAATTCTAAGTTCTGCCGAAAAAAGTGCGACTAAGTCGCAAGACTCCGACGACGACGAAGATCAGATCCCGAATCCCCACTGCGCCTTCACAATGCAAAAGCGAAGCCAACATTGCTCAACTCCCTACTCTCCTTGAAAACTGCGAATCACCATTCAGTGCCGATTCCAAAATTCCCCCACACTGTCTCAGAACATCATTCGCGCCAATAGCGACCGTTCCCTCCAATTTCGAGCAGGGCTTTATGACGTCAACTAGCTTCAGTTTAAGTTGATCAATCATGCCTGTGCTATTCAGTTGAGGGCACTGAACTTGCCGTTTGACCGGCTACGAAAACAACCTGCCTAGACCACAGGCCATCCAGCGCCAGACAGTCGCACCTAACAGGGCACGCTCCACAAGTATTCTCAGAATAAAGAGGACTATGCAGTCAGTCAGTGCCAGAAGTCTTCGTTCCGGACGCGCCGGAACGGTAAACACATAAACTGCGGCGACACTCAGGTGTCTCACAGGTCGTTTCACCCTGCATACAATAGGCGAAACTCGACCGACGTCAGTCGTTCCGCCAGGTGCTTAAGCCCATTGTACGAACCCCTCAGAATTCGGGGAAGTGCAGCCCCCAACCGGAAATGCAGTGTGCCGCGTCCTCCGATGCTCGCCTCGCACAGGCCACACAGGGAAGTAACCCAACATGCGTAGGAATTAAGTGAAAAGTATTTTTGAGCTCTCAGTACAAATACTCTCATTACAATAACCTTATTCGGTCTGTTACCACCGTGCAATGACATATGTATATTGGCCACGACATCTTGGTAGATGATTGTTGCAGTGTCTGTCTGTTTATTGGTTGAATTTTTTCATATGACTTGTCAAGCCAATGGCAGCACGGCATCTCTTGCCGCAATCGTCACAAGTGTATCTAGCTGCTGAGGCAGGAGCATTGGTGGCATTGCGAAGCTTTTTCTACCTTAATCCGTCTAACAAGCCTTCATTATGCTTCGACATTCCAGATGATACATCATCACGCCACTCTGGTCTCATGCTAGCCCGTGCCTCCCATCTGCTTGTGTCGATTCCAAAGCTCTCCATATCTCGTTTACAGGAGTCCTTGAACCTCAGTACAGGACGTCCTACAGGTCTTTTGGCTATAGAGATCTCTCCAAGCATCACCTCACGTGGTAATTTGTCAGGATCGATACGGTGGACGTGGCCCAGCCAGCGGAGTCGCCTCTTCTTCAAAATAGCTGAAATACTGTTGCAGTTAGTTTTAGATAGCACTGCTTCGTTGGTCACTCGGTCCTTCCACGTTACTCCGAGGATTTATCTCAGGCACCGCATGTGGAAAGCATTAAGGCAACGTTCTTGTTTGGCATAGGTAGTCCATGTTTCCGATGCATACAAAAGGATGCTGAGGACGCAACTTGCAATGACATAGAACACTAATAAAATTGATGAAAATGAGAGGCGACATGCAAAAGAGGGCATGGAACCTCTCGTGCTCTCCAATGGTGATACTTTGTTCCAAGACACAGCTCGTATCGTACAGGACTGTTTTTACGAGGAATGAGGATGACTAGTCGTATCTCCCAAGTCCACCAGAGTCACGAGATCTCAATATTATTGAAACTTTATGGTCTCCTTTGGAGAAGAGTGTTCATGATCGCTGTCCACCTCCATCATCTTTACCTGAAATGCCACTATTTTTTAGGAAGAATGGTCAAAGATTCCCCTTGAAACCATACAGAATCTGTACGAGTATTTATCAACTACAAGACGACTGGAAACTCGTTTGTATGCCAACGGTTTTCCTGCAACGTATTGGGCACATTAATGTGTTGTGTTTGTGGTGCTTCCATATTTTTGTCCATCGATCATGATACTTCATTTCATGCACGGAATGTTGAATGGGCTATGTAAATAGGGGTTTGCATTTTTAAACTGTCTGCTTATAGTACATTAGATAAATACCTGAGCAGCATAACCAACTCATCTTTGTCCAGACTACACGACAACTTGCCCTTTAGCATCGAGCGCAAAGTGTCCTGTGTTTTGTGTCCGATCGACCATTCGTCTTCAGCTTCGGCCACCTTCGGCCAAAAATCACATCTTCGGCCAAACCTCCGGCTTAGGCCAAAATATGCCGAAGTTTTGGCCGAAACCAAAGGTTCCTAGCAAGCGCCGAAATTGAACTAATTGATAGAACAGCCTATGCGCGGTGAACATCCGACAATTAAACTGCAACAGTCGCGAAACCAACAAAATGGTTCAAATGGCTCTGAGCACTATGGGACTCAACTTCTCAGGTCATTAGTCCCCTAGAACTTAGAACTAGTTAAACCTAACTAACCTAAGGACATCACACACATCCATGCCCGAGGCAGGATTCGAACCTGCGACCGTAGCGGTCTCGTGGTTCCAGACTGCAGCGCCTATAACCGCACGGCCACTTCGGCCGGCGAAGCCAACACATACTTGGCGCGGACCGTAATACACTATGTTGCGTCGGTCGGCCGCCATCGCCAGTAAATACAAGTTTGTAAGCGAATTATTTACTTTGGTGTTTTATCATACGATTGTGAAAATTTTTTATCTAACCGAGTAGAAGAGTAGATTCAGTTTATGAAAACACACATTCTTATACTTATCTACGCCAAATTGCACTTAATTGAACAATTGTCCAGCCAAACGGGACAGATATACGCGGACAGGCGATCTAAATTGATTGGTGAAAATGTGCAAAAATTATTATTTTTAGCTTACAACGTAAGATTGTTTTACTTTGATTATTGATTCTTTTTCAGTGATAGATATCAAAACGCAGATGGAAATTTAATATTAATATGGCTATTGTTGTGTGTTCTTCCGTTGTAATTGTTAAAGTACTTTTTTTAAGCAAATAAATATTATAATAGACTTTATTTCAAAGTATTGTTATCTGGTAGATTTCAAAGTAATTTTAATCATCTCGTTAAATTGTTTACATTTTATTTTAAAAATCATTATTTTATCCACATTTTGCCAATATTGAACAGTATTTCTTGGGGTTAGTAAACCTTTGGTTTCGGCTGAAGGTTAGGGCGACAGCCGATTAATCGGCTTCGGCTTCGGCCAGAAATCTACCTTCGGTCGGGCACAACCTGCGTCACATGGTAAATAAAATCAAACAAGCCTGTGAAACATCAGTGGCACGTCTTCCAGTGAATGAAAGTACATTTAAGAAACGCTTTGTTGATGGCTACCTTCAGTATATTGCTAAACTGCATTAATAAATAATAAGCCTTCGGAATGGTAGTTTCCTGATATCCAAGCACGTGGTATACGTCTCAGAACAACTTTATAAACTATGCTAGTAGCTCTCATACGAGCCCTGTTTGAGATAGATTCCTACAACCATCGTTTTCCAGCTGGGATACTGCTCCATCTCCAACGCTCTCTGAATCTGCGAGACAAGCCATAATTGTCTACGTCTCACTAGCCAGTCTCTCACACTCTGCAAGCCTCTGTACCGTGCGTGGTTGAGAATACTTCCTACCGTTGCTAGAAATTCGCCTTCCTTTTCCACTCGCAAATGGTGTGAGGGAAGAAATTAGTGCCTGCATGCCACTGTATGAGCTCCAATCTTCCTTATTCTGCCCTTGTTCTACCTCTGCGAGGTTCACGTTAGAGGTTGTAGATTCTTCCTGTTGCCTGTAAATTTCCTCAATAGCATTTAGCGAAAAGATCGTATGCTTGCCACCAAAGACCCCGTCTAAGCTCACGGAGCACTCTCGTGCTTTCAGGACCCAGCTGTAACAAATGTAGAAGCACGCCTGTGAATCGCTTCGATGTCGCCTTTTAATCGGCCTGGTGACGATCCCAAACGCTTAAGCTGTACTTACGAATCGGTAGCACAAGTCGCTTCTAATCAAATTGCTTGCCTATGGAATATCGTTGTTATTGTGCAACTGAATATGTGATTTCCTGTCACAAAGGTCACAGTTCGTAGTAACTGATGGAAAGTTATCAAACAAAGTAGAAGTGATGCCTGACGTTCCCGAGGGAGTGTTACAGTCCCTGTGCTATTCCTAATCTATATAAACGGTCTGGAAGACAATATGAGCAGCTCTCGTAGCTTGTTTGTAGATTACACTGTCGTTTATCATCTAGTAAAATTATTATTAGAGCAAAACCAATTGCAAAATGATTTAGACAAGATATCTATAGCGTGCGAAAGTTGATAGTTGACTTTAAATATTAAAAAGTGAGGTCATCCGCACCAGTACTAAACAGATTCTTTCAAATTTCGGTTACACGACAAATCACACAAATTTTAAGGCTTTCAACTCACCTAAATTCCTAGAGATTACAATTACAGACAACTTAAGTTGTAACCGTCGCACAGAATACCAAAGAATGTGTTTTATGAAGTGTTGGCAGAAGAGCCAACACTGTGTTGCCAGAGGAGGCCGAAATGCACGCGTTTAATTACACACTGACTGGCGTGAGGTCTGGAACAGTTAAGGGAATTAATAGTAGCAAATAAAGTACGTAGTTGATATAATACTTAACTTTAATCCACAATTGTAGAACATCTCTCGTTACGGTACATGCTTCACAATATTAATTATCTAATGCTATGGCGCCTTGCTAGGTCGTAGCAAATGACGTAGCTGAAGGCTATGCTAACTATCGTCTCGGCAAATGAGAGCGTATTTGTCAGTGATCCATCTCTGGCTAAGTCGGCTTTACAACTGGGGCGAGTGCTAGTAAGTCTCTGTAGACCTGCCGTGTGGCGGGGCTCGGTCTGCAATCACTGACAGTGGCGACACACGGGTCCGACGTATACTACCGGACCGCGGCCGATTTAAAGGCTACCACCTAGCAAATGTGGTGTCTGGCGGTGACACCACATTTTATGCTCAGAACACTTAGAAGACGCAATAAATCTACGAAACAGCGTGCCTGCATTACGCTTGTCCGTCCTCTTCTGGAGTACTGCTGCGCGGTATGGGATCCTTACCAGATAGATATGTAAAGGTTTTTTAAAATTACAGCTACCAGTCACAAACTTCGTCAACTATTGTATTACTTATTTATTTAGCGACATGTTTCGAGGTAAACCTCATCTTCAGCCTAAACGGCATTACAAAAACAACTTCAAAATGAGGCCATACAGATGTTACATAGTCTTTTTGTGAATGCTGTGGGCATCCTGTGGAAGAAGAGAAAACTTAGTAAGGGTTGATGTCACTTTGGAAGCTGAACTGATGTTTGCATGAAAATGTTTTGTAACGGTCACTCACGTTTTTATTTTGGCGTGGCAGTCTCGTAGTGATGCTAATTAACGCTAGTGACTCGGTCGTTTGACTCTAGTCCCAGCAATAGCTTAGAAATATGTAAAAGAAATAATTTACGTCATGATGTGTTCAATAATATTGTAACAGGTGCTCAATTTGTAATGTATTTCGTCAACCTACATCTGTAATACGATAACAAGACGTGCAGAAGACAAGTAAACTTCTGACACCACGTAGATCGACAAATCGATAGTCCAATCGAAACCAGCTGTATTTCGACCACCATCTTGTCCACTGCACTACAGAATAGTTTTAGATCGTGTTTCCAAGTTACTGCTGTGTTAGTGACAATTTGTGAACAATGACCAGGAGAGGCACGGAAATGGAAGCACCCCATCGCATCACTACGAGACTGACACACCAAAAGAAAAAAGTGAGTGACCGTTACAAAACATTTTCGTGCAAACATCAGTCCAGCTTCCAAAGTGACATCAACCCTTACTAAGTTTTCTCTTCTTCCACAGGATGACCACAGCATTCACGAAAAGACTATGTAACATCTGTATGGCCTCATTTTAAAGTTGTTTTTGTAATGCCATTTAGCCTGAAGATTAGGTTTACCTCGAAACATGTCGCTAAATAAATAAGTAATACAATAGTTGGCGAAGTTTGTGACTGGTAGTGGTAATTTAAAAAAAAAAAAAAAAAAAAAAAAAAAAAAACTTTACGTATTTCTTGAGACAGTCACGGTCGAAAAATAGTCAAAATGGCTTCAAATTATTACCAGATAGGATCGACGGGGGACATCGAATAAGTTCAAAGGAGGGCAATTCGTTTTGTAATATCGTCAAGGATGGGGGAGAGCGTCACGGATATGAATCGAGATGGCAGTCATTAAATAGAAAAAAAGGCGCTTCTCTTTGCGGCGAGATATTTTCAGGAAATTTCAATCGCCAATGTTCACGTCCGAATTTTGTTAAACCCCCTTCCCTGCTATGTAACGGAAAATGATCATCATATTAAAGCGAGAGCAATCAGAGATTTCATGAGAAAATATTAGTGCTCGTTTTTGCACGTGCTAGTCGAGAGTGGTACGGTATAAAAACAGTCTGAAACTGGTTAGATGAACCCTCTGTCAAGCAATTACTTCTGGATTGGAGAGTAGCCTTGTAGATTTCGATGCAGATGTACAAGCGTTTTGTACGTCGTATCCTTATAGGAGACCTACACTCTTCTCCACCCTTCTTCAGAGTCTCTAATGATTTCGACATTGATGGGACTTTAAACACCAACGTACCTTCATTCCTTCCTTGTCCCTCCCCACGCGTAGAGAACTGGACAGTGGATTTGGCGGCTACATCCCCTGTCCCGAATTCATTGGTTTCGACATGCCGTTGCAAAGACTTCTCTTTGCAACTGGAAGTGCGGCCCGCCTTGAACCGGCGGTAGCAGACTGGACGTTGTCGTCTCGGGGTGCAGACGACACCGCGGCGTTAATAAGAAATCGAAGGCCTTTCTTCGAGTACGTAGGCGGAGAAAAGGGTAGGGGCGTGTGTTAACACGTGTAAGAGACTGGTCGCGGGGTGTGTTGGGTTTCGGCTTCCCGTGTAATTTCACACCGAAAAGGGCTCGCCACCTCCCACAAGTCGCGCCCCGCCCCCGCCGAGGAAATGATACCCGAAACCGCGCGCCATGCTGTCCGCCCGTGCGTCACCGCCTCACACCTTACGTAAACAGCGCAGCCTCGGCCCGGCCAGCTTTCCTTTGTTTTGACTCCTTTATTTTTTGTTCGCTTTGTCCCTCCTTCCGTTAAATTACGCGAGAGTTTTCTAGCTTCTTGTTACACAGGATGTCGCCCGGCCGATAGGTAGGACTCTCCTCCCACGCGCGACACAGTAGCCGCCATCACGAAATCCTATACGTATGCCGCGTCCACGTTTCCCGCTTCCATCTGAATTTGGACGGCTGATGTGAGCCGAGATGTCCAATCGAGAACACAATTTGCGGCCATCGCACGCAAAATTGCTCGTATTTCTCTTCGGGATCCCGTTGCGTCAAATTTTCGCCAGATATTTCATTTTCTGGCTTACAGGCACACGGACGTACCGAGGTTTGTAACAAGAGTATTTTAAAAAGGGATGAAAAACGAGGCGTGTGACGAGTAATTCAAAACGTCCTGTGTGATACGTCTCTTGTTCGCAGCACTTTTCGTGCGGTAGTTGCCTCCCCACACGTTACTGCTATGTGGGCTGCGTAGAAGTACGCGTGTTGAGAGTGAAACGAAAGATTTTAATATTTTTTAACAACTTAACATGCGAAAATTTTATGTTACACTGCTCCGTTACTGTTTTAAATAGCAATTCCACAACAACAAATTACAGTGAACAGTCACATTTCTTATATTTTCCTCGATGCATTTCGTCCATCATCGGGTGAATTTATTTGAATAAGGTGTGGATGTGACTAATTACAGCAATTTGATGTTTCAGTTTATTTTTTTACAATACGGAATTTGTCTTAATTACTGAGTTTCAAATCAGACTGAGAGAAATAAACAGCTTCAGCGACGTTCCCGAGGATTTCGGTCGAGTTTCCAGTTGGCAGTGCGAGTTTTTTGAGGATTAAATTGTCTGTAACGATTTAATTAATCCCTCGCTCCCTGAGGAGCTACCTGCACTTCTTTAAAAAATTAACTCTTCTGCATGAGTGATATATTGACAACACTGGCTGTGACAAACAGGTATCTTAGGTGTTGCGAAACAACTCAAATCACTTAAGAAAGGCAAGTCTTCCGGTCCAGATGGTATAAAAATTAGGGTCCTTTCAGAGTATGTAGACGCAGTAGCGCCTTTCTTAGCAATTATATACAACCGCTCACTTGACGAAAGGTCTGTCCCTAAAAACTGGAAAGTAGCACAGGTCACACCAATATTCAAGAAAGGAAATAGGAGTAACCCATCGAATTACAGACCCATATCACTTCCTCAATTTGCAGTAGCATTTTGGAGCATATACTATTCTCGAACATTATAAATCACCTTGAAGAAAATGACTTATTGATACATAACTAACACGGAATCAGAAAATATATTTCCTGTGCAACACAGCTACCTCTTTATTCCCATGAAGTAATGAGTGCTGTCGACAAGGGATCTCAGATCGATTCCATATTCCTAGATTTCCAGAATCTTTTGATACCGTTCCTCACAAGCGACTATTAATCAAATTACGTGCATATTGATTATCGTCTCAGTTGTGTGACTGGATTCGTGATTTCCTCCCAGAGAGGTCACAGTTCGTAGTGATAGACGGTAAATCATCGAGCAGAACAGAAGTGATATCTGGCGTTCCGCAAGGTAGTGTCATAGGCTCTCTGCTGTTCCTGATTTACATAAATGATCTAGGTGATAATCTGAGCAGCCCCCTTAGATTGTTTGCAGATGAAGCTGTAATTTACCGTCTAGTAAAATCATCAGAAGATCAATTCCCATTACAAAATAATCTAGAGAGAATTTCTGTATGGTGCGAAAAGTAGCAATTGGCACTAAACAAAGAAAGGTGCGAGTCATACGCATGGGTACTAAAAGAAATTGGATAAATTTTGGGTATACGACAAATTGCACAAATCTAAGGCCTGTCAATTCGACTAAATACCTAGGAATTACAATTACGATCAACTTGAACTGGAAAGATCACATAGATAATATTGTGGGGAAGGCGAAAGAAAGGCTGCGCTTTGTTATCAGAACACTTAGAAGATGCGACAAACCCACTAAAGAGACAGCCTAAATTACACTTGTCCGTCCTCTGCTGGAATATTGCTGCGCGGTGTGGAATCCTTACCAGGTAGGATTGACGGAGGACATCGAAAAAGTGCAAAGAAGGGCAGCTCGTTTCGTGTTGTCGCGTTATGGGGGTGAGTGTGTCACTGATATGATACGCGAGTTAGGGTGGCAGTCACTGAAACAAAGGCGGTTTTCTTAGCTGCGAGATCTATTTACGAAATTTCAATCACCAACTTTCTCTTCCGAATGCGAAAATATTTGATTGACAACCACCTACGTAGGGATAAATGATCATCATAATAACATAAGAGAAATCGGAACTCAAACGGAAAGATTTGGGTGTCCCTTTTTCCCACGCGCCATTCGAGAGTGGAATGGTACAGAAGTAGTATGAAAATGGTTCGATGAACCATCTGCCAGGCACCTAAGTGTGAATTGCAGAGTAACCATGTAAATGTGGATGTAGATACCCACCCTATGAATGGCCTGGAAACGCATTTGGCGAAATTGTAACGTTGCTTTTATGTGAGTGAATAAAACTAGATCTCCAAGTGTTACTGTTGTGCCGGCCGGGGTGGCCGAGCGGTTCTAGGCGCTTCAGTTTGGAACCGCGCGACCGCTACGGTCGCAGGTTCGAATCCTTCCTCGGACGTGGGTGTGTGTGATGTCCTTAGGTTAGTTCGATTTAAGTAGTTATAAGCTCTAGGGGACTGATGACCTCAGAAGTCAAGTCCCATAGTGCTCAGAGCCATTTGAACCATTTTTGAGACACAACGTGGCTCGGCTAGTATACGTGGTGTAGTATCGAATACTTAAAATGTGTTTCTCGGCCTGTTAAATTACAGTTGTATCACTTACTTATTAGATACAAGGTGCACTTACTTGCCTAGTGGCTGGACTGACGGCAGTCTTTGTAGGTATTCCAAATGTCTCTATCGTCTTAACATAAATTTTCCTCTCTAGAATACGTTTTACATATAATACAACCAATGGGCTATCTGTCCATGGCCAGACACGAGCATGATCTTAAGAGGCGGGCTTATATATACAAAACAGTAGTAACAAATTTGTTTGACAGATTTAAGAATAGTGATGTACCTCGAGTCAAATCGTCTCTGTAGCCTGTTAGTGAGCGTCGCTTTCTACTGATGTGGATATCCGAGGTTCGATTCCCGGGGATCACATCAGCTTTTTCTGAATGGTTTAGAAATGGATGCAGTTAGTCTCATAAAGCCAAAAAAGTTATTTCCTGAGTTACTTCATTCCTGTGATGTCATCAGATGCTAAAAAATAATCAAATATTTCATTAAGTTGGTACATATGATGATTTTAAATGAGAAATCTTTGTATTTATTAAAAAGTTTTTGAGAGACTATGCTGCTATTTTGCCATATCTTCAACAAAAGAATAGATTTTATTTCGTAGGTAGTTACCATTTCATTATAAGTTTACGACTATAGCCCTCGGTTCAGGATTTCCCAAAGCTTCAGACTCATCAGATAAGAAACGTGCACGCGAGCCGAGTGTAAGTGTGTGTGTGGGGAGGGTAAGGGAGGGGGGGGGGGGCAGCTAGGTGAATGGGACACTGTATAAATTGTGCTCAAGGAGAGATAATTGTCACGAAACGTAACTTACAGCGCCAGAGTAAACTGACTAGTGAAAGCGCTGTTCATTCGTTTGCCGAAGCCAACCGAGAGGAAACCACGAAGAAGAAGAAGAAGAGACTGAGATGCGAAAGACGAGTATAATCGGGATGCAGGTGCTTCTCGGGAAAGGGGAGGGGGAGGAGCAGGAGGGGAAGAGCGTGGGCCCTTAGCCAGAACGATATTACGGAGGCTTCACTGTTTTCCGAGTGCCCTTTGCTTTGTAAACATGTTCCCACCATCGTTCCGGAGACTAAATTAGTGACGGCTGCTTTCTCCGTGTCTGGAGGAGATGGCACAGCGATAGCACGCAGCAGCTGTAATTGGAAGGTTCGCGGTTTGTACTCCGCGGCGGCTGCCCTGGTTTTTCATAGTTTCATAAATTACTTCGCGTGAGTACGCGGATTATCCTTTACCCAAAGGCGTGACTAATTCTTCGCCGCTGTCTATCCAATATGAAAAAATTCCTCCCTTTTCAACACCTTGTTTTCTCTCTCTCTCTCTCTCTCTCTCTCTCTCTCTCTTACACACACACACACACACACACACACACACACACACACACACACGCGTAATTACACACTGTAAATAATCTAACGCACCATACGTTACTTATTTTAACGCAAGACATGCTTGCGAGATTCACTGTGTATTTTTCCCTCTTACCGGAAGTAACAAAAAAATGGTTCAAATGGCTCTGAGCACTATGGGACTTAACATCTGTGGTCATCAGTCCCTAGAACTTAGAACTACTTGAACCTAACCAACCTAAGGACATCACACACATCCATGCCCGAGGCAGGATTCGAACCTGCGACCGTAGCGGTCACGCGGTTCCAGACTGAAGCGCCAGAACCGCACGGCCACACCGGCCGGCCCGGAAGTAACAGTTTTCGTCAAGTACAGATTGTAAGGACACATTTGAACGGAACCAGTCCTATAGAAATAATAGTGAATTAAAAGTAGACAAAATGTTGCTTGATGCCTATATTACCGCTTGTCTACCATTTTATAACACGTCTGACGGCAGTGCAAAAATCAACATTAGTTTCTGACTTGCTGAGACGTTTTTGTCTTTTGATAAATTAATCGTCAGCACTTTTCATCATTTAGAATTTATGAGCATGATTTTATTAGTTTGGTAATATAACAGAGTATTAGGCAGTAGTAACGTTTCTCTTGTGCCCTATCTTTACTGTAAGGTTTGTACGTACATTCCAGTAAGCTAACACAGGTTTACCGGGAAAAGCAAGTAGATGCTTCGCAGTTTTTACTGTTCAACACGATTAAGAAGTGTAATGTAACTTACATTCCCTTGTCGGTTCAACATGTAACTGCTTTTTCTTCTCAGAGTTGATCTTCGGAACACATGCATTGACGTAGTTGTTCGCATGTGTAGATCTGAAGGACGTAAGGAGTAGCAGTGTAATAGAGATGAACTAATTTAGAATAATAATTACAGCCACTGACATTTAATACTAGCGATTGTTCAGGTTGCAAAGTGTGAACATACTGCTCTGCAAGAATAAATGACAGAGCATGCCGTTCAGCGTTCTCCACATTCAATAGACACAAAGAAGCAAAGAGTTATAATAATTTCACAGAAATATGTATGGATTCATCTCACTACAATTCTGCAGCATACTAGCAGTTAGGTCTGATGAACTGAAAGAAAATTTTGGCGGATGTTGTTTCACAAATTCTTGGCTGAGCAACATGATGAGGAAATGAGGTACCATAGAACCACAAATTTACCAAACATTTGGGGAGCGGTAGGGCTTAAAGACCGAAAAGTTACATTTTCAACCGTGATCATAAACGATTGCTCACACTTGGAATAAGAACTGAAAGGATGATATTGCACCCCACTCTGAACTGCTAAGGGGTAGCAGACTGTTGACGGTTTTGGCCTGAGACCATAAGCTTTTCAGTGTAAGTAATACACATTTCCAATCTTTTTTAGGGTTGAAGCCATATACAGGGTGATCCAGAACCTCACTGACAAAATTTCGGAGGTTGTTCAGGGTTGTTTTCTGAGTGTTTTGGAATATATCACCTGTGGTCAACGGTGGCTCGTTACAAAATAATAATTTAATTACAATTTGTTCGTCTTTGTTACTAGAATTATCTTTGTTTCTGTGAAAATACTTTGACAACAGTAAAAAATCCTTTAATTAGAGTTGCGCTCCACTAAAATTATGGTTCTGTTATTTTGGCGCACTATATAAATGACCTCGTAAACGCTAGGATTACGGGTAGCATAGGTAGCATTGGTAGAAGAAGAAACACACATGAATGTGTGACACACTGGGAGCCGACTACTTCTCTTTGTTTTTTGCTTGTTTGTTTCTTTGTTTTGCGCGTAATTAGAACCGCACATCGTTTAGCGTTAGTACAGTGTGTATTCTATATCCTCACAAAATATAAATTGCACTTTATACGTAATAAAAATTAGTTGAACGTGGAACTTCTGCGTTTTTATATAATCAAAACAGATCCTTTTGATGCAAGTACAGTTTACATGCACAAACAGAAAAAATCTATGTAATTATTGTTGTTCATCATGATCAAAGGCAGGAGTTCCCTGTTATTGTTGATAAGTGTCAAAGTTGTTTATAAATAAGAGAAAAATGTTTTATATAAGCTCGACTAAGTACTGAAGTGATGTTTGATATATTTTTTTACCTTTTTTAAGAAACTGCCGTTTATAGTGCTATATGAAAAATCTGTACTATTTTTTATTATTTTTACTACAATACCCCTATGTTTCTCGTGACAAATCAACAATTTTCGAATGTTCCGTAGGTTACACTGCCCTTTATACTGCCTCCATCAATTCCTAGACGGTTCATCACTTCCGGTTTCTAGGGAAATGTAGCAAGACACTGATCGCATACGCAAACAAAGAGATCGAAATGAGGTAACTCCCGGTAAGTATGCAACACACCTAATGTACTGATAACGCGACTACATTCTTTAATGACCAAGGCTAATAGGAAAACTACCTTAGTCTTATATTAATCTACGGTAGCCTACGGTAGTTTTACAACCCTGCCTGTCATACACAATCACCAAAGCAAAATAACACGAAAGGGTTCGATTATTCGTGGGCACCTGAGTACAGCTGCAAAACTATTGTGATCTGGTTGCCGTCGCTGGGGGAACAGTTGACAATAGCGTCATCGTTCCACTTTTCGAATGAACCCACAGACGAGATGGACATCGGCAGATTCTTCTTCAGTAAACCTGTCCATAAAGCTGAGTATCGCTGCTAACTTACAACTAATACTGCCGGAAAAGCGAACCCAAGACAGGACCAAGCTGTATTGAATGGAAGCTTGGGGACAAGAGCAAAATAGGATTTACTGTACCGCGTGCCGTGAGAGATTGGAACGAGTTCATTTTCAAACAAGACATGTTGCGCATACCGCCGACATTTGTAGTATTTTGCTGATATTTTCATTGCAATGCCGATACTAGGGGTAAGAAATCAAATGAAATGTAATTACTCTGTGACGAGCCATCAGGGACCACTGTTCCCTAATACCAAAACACTAGGGAAATATCGCTGAACAACCTTCGAAATTTTGTCGATGCACTTCTGTTTCACCCTGTATGTATTTATGTCACATGTTCTTAAGAAGTGTTTCTGTGTTACTCTTTCAGCCCCGTTAAAAATTATTCCATTTTAATGTCTTCCTATTCTAACAGCGCATTACCTAATGGCAGCTGCTGTTCATAGAGTAGATGGTTACATACTTTTCCCTATCTTACAACAACAATAATAATACTGTGAAAAAAACTCTGATCAATTACTCCAGCAGTACTCTGTTATCTATAAGTCAAGTATCCAACACCGAATACAACATAATATAGAATTCCGCAGTATATATTGAAACAAAGCTGAAATATTTTCTGATTATATAATTCCGGTAAGTGTACATGTTTGCGTCATTTTCAGTGTTACAACACTTAGTGATATTTTTAAGAACAACAATTATTAACATTTGATATTATGCAATGAATAAAGGGATCGAGTGTGCTCTGCGGTGTGACTGTTAAAAACATGCTTTTGAAAGGACTTCTACAGTGAATTTATTCTAATGAGAATAGCTGAATATTTTCACACTTTTATCAAAATAAAGCGGGCAGTTTCTCTGATGCCGAGGAGTTAGTGGTTTTCCACACGTGCTTAAATGAATCGGTTATCGGTTTTTAATTGCAGATATTACGTAAACTAAATTTTTCCAGCCCGCAGGTTTGCTTTTGTGTCACCGTTGACTAAAAAGTACATGACGCAAAATAAACAGATTTTGGAAACCTTTAACATTTCCAGTAACTGTATTTATGCCACTTTATTACCCGTTTGCTATCCGCTTTAACTCCTGTAACAGCATTTTCTATTTCATTTCGCCTGCAATTGCTTAAAATCATACCGCACAATTAAGTTAAAAGCGAGCACACAAGGTAACGCTTCGGCATTGCTGCGCCCTGCATTGACCTTTTTTTGCCCTAGAGTAACGCCGAATCCGAACAACAGTCAAACAGGTCGGTTTTCACACGTTCAAGTACTTTCGACAGAAGAAATTCAAGCTTAGTGTCACGAAACTGTCCATTATGCAAACTGGAACCCCTGGGTTTAGGTGACACCCTATTGAGATACTTGTTGCTGGAATGGTGCCCACAGTTTCTGACCATTCTTGAATTACAGTTCAAGCAGGTGCAACGTGTCGAAATACAACTGTTCATTCGGTGCACAGAACGGTTCCAGTTCGAACATGATGAAGAAATGTCACGCGAAAGATTGTTGCTCACAGTTCGCTGATTTGTCACTATGAAATATTCAACATTACATAAGAGAATATGTTTTACCTATGCTCCGCAACTGTCCTAGATTTCGTCTTAAAACACTGCACAATGGGCTTATAAGCAAAAATCTCTCAGTTCTGATATACATTAGCACGAAATGGAATTTAAAGCCAACCAAAAACTGAGAACTTCCCAACGAACAATGGAAAGAAACACACTGAGAATAGCGAGAGGGAACTTCAAGATGAATAAAAGACAGAAGCTGAGCTCTTCATAGAGACCGTTACGAAACTTAAATGGATGTGGAGACGTATATAGCCAGATCAGCTAAATTAAATTGATATTTCAGTAAATTTAATTCAATTGATACATATCTCTGTACAACTAAATGCGTTCCCCATTACATACCCCGTAGGAGAACCTCTGATTGTACCGATCGTGGGTAATAGGAGGGAAACATAAGTAACGTCGAAAATTTTAGTCAGACCAACTGTTATTAAATGGGATAATCTAATTATTCACTGAACTCTTTGTAATATAAGCGAAGTGGACGACGATATCGAAAAGTTGTGTAGACTACAGGAAATAGGTAATTTGCACATTCCTGAAAGACACTGAAGATTTTACTGAAAATGGCTCTGAGCACTATGGGACTTAACATCTGAGGTCATCAGTCCCCTAGAACTTAGAACTACTTAAACCTAATTAACCTAAGGACATCTCACACATCCATGCCCGAAGTGTAATGCTATTAACAAAAAGAAACGAACTATTGTTTGAACTAAATATCCACACAATTTTGTAATCATTTAGTAACAATACAGATTAAATAAAACGGAAACCCACTGATGATGGCACAGTGGTGCTGAAACATCTTTGGGAACCTGCGACCGTAGCGGTCGCGCGGTTCCAGACTGAAGCGGCTAGAACCGCTCGGCCACAGCGGCCGGCGAAGATTTTACTATTTGGAGAAGTTTGTAAGACGTCTTTATGCAGCAGTGAACAAAAATGCTAATAATGATGACGATTTATTTATTAGTTTACGTATCACGATCAAAGCAGGCTGTTTGACCCATTCTTAGCTCGAGTATGTCACATTTTTATATTACTTTAGTGTGCGTGTGTGTGTGTGTGTGTGTGTGTGTGTGTGTGTGTGTGTGTGTGTGTGTGTGTTTCCTTAAGGTTACAAGTTTGAAGGGATTCTTATCATAATATTGTAATAATGATAATTAAAAGCAAGGCTGAAATCAGGATGTCCTTAGGTAAGTTAGGTTTAAGTAGTTCTAGGTTCTAGGGGACTGATGACCTCAGCAGTTAAGTGTCATAGTGCTCAGAGCCATTTGGACCATTTTTTTTTAAATCAGGAGCTATTACGTTGCTGATAGCTACACATAGTCATAAGATGATAGTTCTAGTAATAAGAGATTTGAAACTGGAAGTGAGATGTGGAATCAACAGTGAAAGGGAAATTACGTGGGAACATAACAGAAACCCAAAGCAATAAATTATTATAACTGCAGTGAATCAATATTCCACGTTTTGAAGACTATTTCTAGTTATTTGCCAGATATTTCAGTACGCTGAGAGTTTACGGATTCTGATACATTACTGGTTTTAGTATAAGAGCACCTAGCGGGGAATTCCATTAGCGTGAGAATTTTTGCGCATGCGCCGCAGTGTTTGTGGAGCGCCGAGAGAACGCCGTCGGTGTGATGGCCACAATTTCCGCGCGCTGCACGTCCGCCTCTTAAGTCTCTGCAGATTAGAGGGCGCTTGTTTTCTCCGACAAAGCAATGTCCTCTCCGCTAGCACTATTACCGCTGCCGTCGTTAAGAAGCTATTCCGTCTTCTCAGACATTTCCTAGATTTCCTGTAATCTGGGAAACATTTGAAAGTAACAACTAGTGACCTTTAAAACAGCGCTTCCTTAGTAAAATTGAAAGTGAGCTCCGAATCTTTCCACCAGTTCACCCACCTCCACTGGAATGTCATGCGTCCTACAGCTGCATCCTTGCCTCCCCTTTCATCCTCTGGTTTCGCTTCCACTGACATTGCTGTTGTTGCTCAGGGCAATATCACCACTACTAATAGCATAAAATTGTAGGATGTGAGACCCGCCAGTTATGCAAAACACCGTTTTTTCTCAGTGCCCAAACATGCTCAGCACCACTGTGCCAGCATCAGTGGGTTTCCGTTTTATTTAATCTGTAAAGTGAAGATTTTTATTAAATGATTACAAAATTACGTGGATATTTAGTTCAAACAATAGTTCGTTTCTTTTTGTTAACACCTTTACACTTGGTGTACATGATTTTTCAGGACAACTTGTGTATTCTTTATTTGTTCAAATGGCTCTAAGCACTATGGGACTTAACATCTGAGGTCATCAGTCCCCTAGACTTAGAACTACTTAAACCTAACTAAGGACAACACGCACATCCATGCCCGAGGCAGGATTCGAACCTGCGACCGTAACAGCAGCGCGGTTCCGGACTGAAGCGCCTAGAACCGCTCGGCCACAACGGTCGACTATTATTTATTACAGGTATCTTGTCATCTGCAACCAAGTTACCTGTAATAAATAATACACAAGTGGTCCTGAAAAATCATGCTCACCAAATGTAAAGGTATTAACAAAAAGAAACGAACTATTGTTTGAACTAAATATCCACATAATTTTGTAATCATTTAGTAAAAATATTCACATTACAGATTAAATAAAACGGAAACCCACTGATGATGGCACAGTAGTGCTGAAACATCTTTGGGAACTTGGAAAAGCCGGCCGCGGTGACCGAGCGGTTCTAGGCGCTCAGTCCGGAACCGCGCGACTGCTACGGTCGCAGGTTCGAATCCTGCCTCGGGCAGGGATGTGTGTGATGTCCTTAGGTTAGTTAGGTTTAAGTAGTTCTAAGTTCTAGGGGACTGATGACCTCAGATGTTAAGTCCCATAGTGCTCAGAGCCATTTGAACCATTTCTGAACTTGGAAAGAATAACTGGCGGACCTCACATCCTACCATTTTAACTGAAAACACGATAAACACAAGGGGATGCAAATCCAAACGATGAATAAGTAATAATATAGTCTCCTTCCTAGTAATTAATACCTCAGCTTTTTGACACACCTTCGCGAGTGTTCGTGGGATAGAGTGAGGCAGTGACCCACTTCTTTCCTCGTCGTAGTTTGCCAAATATGCATGTGTGTAGCATGGAGGCTGTGATAAAAGCATCTGCAGTGCAATGTGATTCTGTTGTTGTGGGTAACTGTAATATTGATACAAGGGAAAGCGTGAAACCATGAGTCAGCGCACACTGTCTGAATAGTTACTACATGTAGTAACATCCAACGAACTGATTACCACAAACAGTGTCACATACCCACTTACTTTCCAGTAAGCAAGACTCCTGTCCCCGCCCTCCTCTCCACACACACACACACACACACACACAAAATCAACCTTGCAGGCAAATAATGGCTGTGAAAATTTCTTGCAGCAACACAATTCTAAGCACAGTTATTGCCACATCGTGCTCTGACGCACTAACAGCTTAGAGCAATTAATCATCGAGATGCGTTAACGGTAGAAATACGCAACTAGTATTTTATTTTCGCATATACACAGGTGACAAAAGTCGCAGGGGTTCCACCTAATATCGTGTCGAATCTCCTTTTGCCCAGCGCAGTACAGAAACTCGACGTGGCATTGACTCAACACATCGTTGGAAGTCCGCTGCAGAAATATTGAGTTCTGCTGCCTCTATAGCCGCCCATAAATGCGGAAGTGTTGCCGGTGCAAGATTTTGTGCACGAACTGATCTCTCAATTATGTCCCATAAATGTCGATGGGATTCACGTCGGGCGATCTGGGTGGCCAAATCACTGGCTCGAATTGTCCAGAATGTTCTAAAAACAAATCGCGAACAATTGTGGCCTGATGAAATGGCGCACTGTCATAAATAAAAAATCCATGATTGTTTGGGAACATGAAGGCCATGAAAGGCTACAAATGCTCTCCAAGTAGCCGATCATAACCATTTACAGTCAATAATCGGCTCAGCTGGACCAGAGGAAATACTCCAGTCCATGTAAACACAGCCCACAACATTATGGAGCCACCACCAGCTTGCACAGTGCCTTGTTGACGATCTGAATCCATGGCTTCGTCCGGTCTACACCACATTCGAACACAGCTCTTACTAGCTTCAATTGGGACTCATCTGGCAGGCCACGGTTTTCCAGTCGTCTGAGGTCCAACCGACATGGTCACGAGTCCAGAAGAGGCGCTGCAGGCGATATCGTGCTGTGAGCAATGGCACTCGTGTTAGTCGTCTGCTGCCTTAGCCCGCAACGCCAACTTTCGCCGCACTCTCCTACCGGGTACGTTCGTCGTACGTCTGCGGTGATTTCAGACAATTTTACCACTGACAACGTTGTGCAAACGCTGCTGCACTCGATCGTTAAGTGAAGGCCGTCAGTCACTGCGTTGTCCGTGGTGAGAGGTAATGTCTAAAATTTATTATTCTCGGCTCTCTCTTGTCACTGTTGATCTCGGAATTCTGAATTCCCTCACGATTTCCGATATGGAATGTCCCACCCTTCTAGTCCAACTACCATTCCGCTTTCAAAGTCTGTTAATTCGTGCGGCCATAATTCACGTCGGCAACATTTTCGAATGAATCACGTGTGAACAAATGGCGGCTCCGTCACTGCACTGTCTTTTTATACCTTGTGTACGCGATACTGCCGCCGTCTGTAGATGTGCATATCGCTAACCCATGACTTTTGTCACCTCAGTATAAAATATGCTGCCTGTAAGGCGACGTATCACTCTTCCCAACTCCCTGTTTCACAAGTAATATATGTTTTATACCGTCATTTGCTACTCTAATAGGCCATGCGCGTTTCGCTTTATTTCGAAGCATCGTCATTGGCCACTGTAACAGCTTTAATTCTTCTTAAAGATCTGTTCATCAATATCGTAATCAATTCTCATTTTTTACGCTGTTGCTATTAAACAGAATTAAATTACAATTATTGCTCGCGATTTTTTTGCTAGTTTCTTCGTTCCTAATTTTCTTCCATACACAGGTGCTCGACTTTTAGAACCCTCCACTTCACTGTCACTGGGTATACAGGGTGGCGCACGAAATGTGTTACCAATTGTTTCTTTCACAATTTACGACGCACGTTAGATATCCCGCTGGGATCTCTACAGCAGTACCAGCAGAGCTTGGAAAAACAAATGAGTCACGATAATGCCGCTAGGAGACTAGTAAGCAGCAATGGCTGACAATGGAAGACTGACGACACAGCAACGATCGGCAATTGTGTTACTTTTTCATGAAACGAAAAGCCTTGTTGCGACTGAGAGGCGTTTCCGACAACAGTTTAACACACGATGGGTCCCTTGTAAGAAGACCTTCCACAGGTTGTACGATAAATTTGTACAGGAAGGAACAGTATTGGAAGCGAAGCGACCTCGGCCTAAGCCTGTTTGTTCACCGGAGAATATTGAAGCGGTACGAGTTGCTGTACAGAGAAGTCCCGGGAAATGGCTCTGACAAGGGAACCTCCCCATCGCACCCCCCTCAGATTTAGTTATATGTTGGCACAGTGGATAGGCCTTGAAAAACTGAACACGGGTCAATCGAGAAAACAGGAAGAAGTTGTGTGGAACTATGAAAAAACAAGCAAAATATACAAACTGAGTAGTGCATGGGCAACATAGGTCACATCAAGGCTGTTGTGAGCTCAAGAGCGCCGTGGTCCCGTGGTTAGCGTGAGCAGCTGCAGAACGAGAGGTCCTTGGTTTAAGTCTTCCCTCGAGTGAAAAGTTTAAAATTTTATTTTCAGACAATTATCAGAGTTCAGGCACTCACACATAATCAACTTCGCTCTCCAAAATTCCAGGACATGTTCAGATTTGCTTGGACATACGCAGGATTTGACGGTCTACGCACGGAAAAATTTGAAAACTTTAAAAACATATGTTCTGAAAGAGCACAGAGAAAACTGTGCGACTGTGAAACTGTTGCATTCATTTGTTGCAGTTTATGTGACACACTCTTATGTTTTCATCACTTTTTTGGGAGTGATTATTACATCCACAAGAAAACCTAAATCGGGCAAGGTAGAAGAATCTTTTTACCCATTCGCCAAGTGTGCAAGTTCGGTGGGTCGACAACATATTCCTGTTATGTGACGCACATGCCGTCACCAGTGTCGTATAGAATATATCAGACTTGTTTTCCTAGATCAAATGTTTTCGGTTCCCATTAGAGAGGCACGTCCTTTCGTATACTAATCGCACGGTTTTGTGGTGCGGTCGCAAAACACAGACACTAAACTTATTACAGTGAACAGATACGTCAATGAACGAACGGAGAGATCATAACCTTGCAAAAATAAAGTGAGTAAACTTTTCGCTCGAGAGAAGACTTGAACCAAGGACCTCTCGCTCCGCAGCCGCTCACGCTAACCACGGGACCACGGCGCTCCTACGCTCGTATTCTCCTCGATATTGCCTATGTTGTCCATGAACTACTCAGTTTGTATATTTTGCTTATTTTTTCATAGTTCCACACAACTTCTTCCTGTTTTCTCGATTGATCTGCGTTCAGTTTTTCAAGGCCTATCCACTGTGCCAAATTATAACTAAATCTGAGGGGGGTGCGATGGGGAGGCTCCCTTGTGAGCACTATGCGACTAAACTTCTGAGGTCATCAGTCGCCTAGAACTTAGAACTAATTAAACCTAACTAACCTAAGGACATCACACACATCCATGCCCGATGCAGGATTCGAACCTGCGACCGTAGCGGTCGCCCGGTTCCAGACTGTAGCGCCTAGATCCGCACGGCCACTCCGGCCGGCCCCGGGAAATCGTGTAGAAAGGCAGCAGTGCAACTGGGAATATCCAGACGCTCCATTCAACGCATTCTTAAAAGTGACCTCCATATGTACCCATACAAGATGACCTGTGCACAGAAGCTCACTGAAGAACACAAGCAACAGAGATAGGGAAGAAACTCTCAACAACGTTTGATTTTCAGACGAGGCGCATTTTCATTTAGACTTTTGGTTAACAAACAAAATGTACGCTTTTGGGCCACTGAAAACCCACAAGTGTTTCATGAACGACAACATTATGCTCCGAGGATTACAGCGTGGGCAGCAATTTCCAGTCACGGACTTATTGGACCCTTTTTCTTTGATGAAACTGTGAACAGCGAGCGTTATTTGAGCATGCTTCGCAATATCTTCATTCCACCGCTTCTTGCTACTGCCTTGCCCTTTAACACGCAGTGGTTCATGCAAGATGGAGCAAGGCCACATACTGCAAACACTGTGTTGGAGTTTTTACACAAGCATTTCGACATGTAGATCATTTCACTCAGGTTTCCAGGTCGCAATCACGGACAAAATTCCCCCCCCAATAGACCAGACCTCCAGACCTCAATCCATGTGTCTTTTTTCTTTGGGGGTACGGGGGGTACCTAAAGGAAAAAAAACTTGCAGTGAAATTACGGTAGGAAACGAAATGGTGGACATATTGAACATGTGCTGAGTTAGAACAAATCTCCATGGACGGCTCTTCATTGTAGTATATGTTCCTTTCAGGTTGTATTGACAATAAAGTTTATATTCAAAAACAAAATGGTAACACATTTCGTGCGCCACCCTGTGTTTTCATTTTCATTTTGTTTTGATGACGCGACATATTTGCCACAAAATAACGATAAAAAATTATAGAGAGCGGATGAATTTAAACAATGTTCAGAACGTGCTAGCGCGCCGTAAAATTCGGAGAATTATTTTACGGTCCTCGCACTGTTTCACACACACGATTAATTTCAAAGTTGGCTGGCTTCCAAGTTGTAAGGAAATCCGTTACGACGACGTAATGCAAGGTAGATAAGTGACTAGAAAAGATGCAAGAGCCAAATAAATGCGTATATCTGAAGATCATAGCGCACCTAGAGGTCTAGTTGGGAGGGGGGTCAGTGGTATTGCTACTGCTGCTGCTGATGATGACGACTATTTCTGCAGTCTTTACAAATTCTTTGTAAACAATTCGAACAATTATCTTTCTCTTTTTTTCTCATTTTTATTGGAAGGAGCCTCTCGTCACAGATATACGGGAATATTAGGATGAGGCGTTTCGCCGTAATGTTTTCTCCTGTGCTATACTGAATCCAGCAACATGTACGAACTCTGTCGAGAAACAAGGCACTTGCACTGGAAATTTGCGATAACTTACTGTGCGCTGGGTTGCAGGTCGCATAAAGACACCTGTCTCCTTGCAGTACTGTTCTGACAACTGAGTTACTCCAGAATGCCTGCTGACTGATTCTATAGTGGAGTTTGAGAGGTGGTGCGCAGCGGGCCTCGCTCTGTTTGTGCCAGGACGAGCGCCCTGTGCGTGTCTGGATGCCTGAATGCCGCGTTACGCACAGCTGGTGGCCGGTGCCCTGGGCGGCCGTCGCCTCCTGGGATTGTGACATCGCAGTAAAATGTCCCGCGGCCTCAAGTGTTGCCACCCGCGGCAGGGTTTCCAGGAAGCACTCCCTAGCAGAACAATACACAGCGGGGATTGCACGGCATTACCTCGGCAACATTGCCGCGCTTTCTTGGTATAGCATGTCCGTTGGCCGACAAACCGGGACCACTGACATTCCACGTGGCGATACGTCGTAGGTCTTAGGACGCAGAGATAAAATCGCAACAAATATGAACGAACATTGTGGAGAGTATCATTCAGAGCTCGCAATATTCCATGCAGCTTGACACCATGCCACAGCCTCACTTCACGTGTATAAATTTTCACAGTATTCTGCTAGCTTAGCCAGCCGCTGTGGCCAAGCGGGCGCTTCAATCTGGAACCGCGCAACTGCTACAGTCGCAGATGCGAATCCTGCCTCGGGCATGGATGTATGTGATGTCCTTAGGTTAGTAAGGCTTAAGTAGTTCTAAGCTCTAGGGGACTGGTGACCTCAGATGTTAAGTCCCATAGTGCTCAGAGCCATTTTAACCATTCTGTTAGCTTAATGTCATACTTTTAATGTGTTCAAATGTGTGTGAAATCCCATGGGACTTAACTGCTAAGGTTATCAGTCCCTAAGCTTACACACTACTTAACCTAAATTATCCTAAGGACAAACACACACACCCATGACCGAGGGAGGACTCGAACCTGGGCCGGGACCAGCCGCATAGTCCATGACTGCAGCGCCCTAGACCGCTCGGCTAATCCCGCGCAGCTCATACTTTTAAAAAAGTCGTTTTCTTATGTTGGCTATTTTTTCCTTTGAAATAAAAACTTCCTTTAATTACTAGCAATTCGTTAATTTCGCTCCTCTTGGGCATCGTCAACTACAACACCCATACAGAAGTGTGGGGTAAAAACAGTTGTCCCTTAGAACGACTGTAATACTAATATTTAAGTCTATGTTTCCCATTTAATTCTATAAAAATCTTGTCAGTACCATCGAATAGAGCCCATAGAAGTCGTTACGCTAACCAGCTTGATAATGACCAAGGGTGAAATTAGTTTATTGGCTCAAAAAATGGCTCTGAGCACTATGGGACTAAACGTCTGAGGTCATCAGTCCCCTAGAGCTAAGAACTACTTAAACCCAACTAACCTAAGGACATCACACACATAAACGCCCGTGGCAGGATTCGAACCTGCGACCGTAGCGGTCGCAAGGTTCCAGACTGTAGCGCCTAGAACCGTTCTGCCACCCCGGCCGGCAAAAATAACTGTATTAACCTTATAATTAAAAGATATTTCACTCCAAAATGTCTAAAATGCTGTTTTATAACAACAGTGGAATTGTGGGCAAAGTCTTTTTCTTTGTTGTTGTTGTGGTCTTCAGTCCTGAGACTGGTTTGATGCAGCTCTCCATGCTACTCTATCTTGTGCAAGTTTCTTCATCTCCCACTACTTACTGCATCCTACATCCTTCTGAACCTGCTTAGTTTATTCATCTCTTGGTCTCCCTCTACGATTTTTACCCTCCACGCTGCCCTCCAATACTAAATTGGTGATCCCTTGATGCCTCAGAACATATCCTACCAACTGGTCCCTTCTTCTTGTCAAGTTGTGCCATAAACTCCTCTTCTCCCCAATTGTATTCAATACCTCCTCATTAGTTATGTGATCTACCCATCTAATCTTCAGCATTCTTCTGTAGCACCACATTTCAAAAGCTTCTATTCTCTTCTTGTCCAAACTATTTATCGTCCATGTTTCACTTCCATACAAGGCTACACTCCAAACAAATACTTTCAGAAACGACTTCCTGACACTTAAATCTATACTCGATGTTAACAAATTTCTCTTCTTCAGAAACGCTTTCCGTGCCATTGCCAGTCTAAATTTTATATCCTCTCTACTTCGACCATCATCAGTTATTTTGCTCCCCAAATAGCAAAACTCCTTTACTACATTAAGTGTCTCATTTCCTAATCTAATTCCCTCAGCATCACCCGATTTAATTCGACTACATTCCATTATCATCGTTTTGCTTTTGTTGATGTTCATCTTATAGCCTCCTTTCAAGACACTGTCCATTCCGTTCAACTGCTCGTCCAAGTCCTTTGCTGTCTCTGACAGAATTACAATGTCATCGGCGAACCTCAAAGTTTTTATTTCTTCTCCATGGATTTTAATACCAACTCCGAATTTTTCTTTTGTTTCCTTTACTGCTTGCTCAGTATACAGATTGAATAACATCGGGGAGAGGCTACAACCCTGTCTCACTCCTTTCCCAACCACTGCTTCCCTTTCATGCCCCTCGACTCTTATAACTGCCATCTGGTTTCTGTACAAATTGTAAATAGCCTTTCGCTTCCTGTATTTTACCCCTGCCACCTTCAGACTTTGTAAGAGAGTATTCCAGTCAACATTGCCAAAAGCTTTCTCTAAGTCTACAAATGCTAGAAATGTAGGTTTGCCTTTCCTTAATCTTTCTTCTAAGACAAGTCGTAAGGTCAGTATTGCCTCACGTGTTCCAATATTTCTACGGAATCCAAACTGATCTTCCCCAAGGTCGGCTTCTACTAGTTTTTCCATTCGTCTGTAAAGAATTCGCATTAGTATTTTGCAGCTGTGGCTTATTAAACTGATTGTTCGGTAATTTTCACATCTGTCAGCACCTGCTTTCTTTGTGATTGGAATTATTATATTCTTCTTGAAGTCTGAGGGTATTTCGCCTATCTCATAGATCTTGCTCACCAGATGGTAGAGTTTTGTCAGGACTGGCTCTCCCAAGGCCGTCAGTAGTTCTAATGGAATGTTGTCTACTCCCGGGGCCTTGTTTCGACTCAGGTCTTTCAGTGCTCTGTGAAACTCTTCACGCAGTATTGTATCTCCTATATTGTCTTCATCTACATTCTCTTCCATTTCCAGAATATTGTCCTCAAGTACGTCGCCCTTGAATAGACCCTCTATATACTCCTTCCACCTTTCTGCTTTCCCTTCTTTGCTTAGAACTGGATTTCCATCTGAGCTCTTGATATTCATACAAGTGGTTCTCTTTTCTCCAAAGGTCTCTTTAATTTTCCTGTAGGCAGTATCTATCTTACCCCTAGTGAGATAAGCCTCTACATCCTTACATTTGTCCTCTAGCCATCCCTACTTTGCCGTTTTGCACTTCCTGTCGATCTCATTTTTGAGACGTTTGTATTCCATTTTGCCTGCTTCATTTACTGCATTTTTATATTTTCTCCTTTCATCAATTAATTTCAATATTTCTTCTGTTACACAAGGGTTTCTACTAGCCCTCGTCTTTTTACCTATTTCATCCTCTGCTGCCTTCACTATTTCATTCCTCAAAGCTACCCATTCTTCTTCTACTGTACTTCTTTCCCCCATTCCTGTCAATTGTTCCCTGAAACTTTGTACAACCTCTGGTTTAATCAGTTTGTCCAGGCCCCATCTCCTTAAATTCCCACCTTTCTGCAGTTTCTTCAGTTTTAATCTACAGTTCATAACCAATAGATTGTGGTCAGAGTCCACATCTGCCCCTGGAAATGTCTTACAAATTAATACCTGGTTCCTAAATCTCTGTCTTACCATTATATAATCTATCTGATATCTTCTAATATCTCTTTAGTTCTATAAATAGCATAGAAATCCTGTCGATACCACTGTACAGAGCTCCTAGAAGAAGCTAACCAGATACTGGACTCGGTCTCACAATATACGACGCTGGATTTTCGATGTCAGCAGCGCAACGAATATATATAATCTCCAGTTATGAAATTTGTTACGTAGTGCTAGTTCGCCATTAAGCTTGTTAAGAATAAAACACAGAATAACCCTATTTCGAGGGTCTATCCCTTCTGTGGGGCACAACCTCCACAAGAAACTGCTAGTATCTTGATATCAGCGCTAAGTAATATAGATTAAACATGACCAGTCGTCTGAAGGGAAACCTATCGGTTCGAAATCGGTAATGGCACTCTTTTATTAATGAATATAATAATTACCAGTGGGTAGTTGTTATTTTCACTTCGAGTGACAATCGTGAATCTATTACCCGTCCAGCCATAGGAAATTTGATTTCTCGTGGTTTCACTGAACAGCTTAGAGCAAATGTCAGGATGGTTTCTTTGAAAGCGATACTGCCGATTTCCGTCACCATCCTTCAAAATCCGAGTTTGTGTTATGCTTCTAACGATCCGTTAGTCGACTGTCGTTGAAATTTTCTTATCTTCCTTTCCTTTATCTTTGTTAGCCGTCCACAAGCAGTCCTTGTTTTACTCTTTTTCTTTATTTTAATACCATCTCCACTGCAGTACTAAGACAGAGATTTGAAATTTTTACTAAATGTGAAAACCGCGACGTTTGTCTACTGTGCGTTGTTCCATGTCTTCATTCAGGTCCTTTCGCAGGATTACAGCTTCCGTTGTTTTTCCGATGACGTGTCGTGTGGATATTTATTTCAGTTTGAAAATTTCAAATGACTATTTTCCTAAGTTACCGCAGTACAACACCTACATTAATTCTTATAAATATACATTCAGAAATAAAACTACGGTTTCGTTAAACAGTTTAGTACCATTACACACGTGAAATTTTTGTTTCTCAAAATTACACGATTTTAGGTTCTGGAATACAGGAACGAATGAGATTATTGGAGAAGCTGGAGTCTTGACGTGTATCTTGCTTATGTCGAAATTTTCAAGGTCCTAACCCAAATTACACCAGTAGAAAGTCTTATTTGATGGACTCGAACCCGGAACCTTGAGTTTCGAGTGCAATGCTCTTACCTAATGACCTATCCTGGCACAACTCACGACCTATCCTCACAGCTTCAGTTCTGCCAGTGCCGATCTCCCATTTTCCAGACTTCTCAAAAGCTCCCCTGAATAGCTAGCTGGACTTGTACTCCTGAAAAAAAAAAGAAAAATTCGCGGATATATGGCTTACCCACAACCACCACAGAAAGTAGTTGCTGCGTTGAGACGGCGTGCTTTAAGGGCTGTTTTTACCATTCGGCAAAAGTAGGCGGCCGCCTAGGCGGCAAATTTTTAGGGGCATGAAAGGGTGGAAAAACGTATTTCATACAAGGCAGAGAAAAAATTGAGGAAATGAGGAGAAAAAGTTAAAAACAGGAAAAATTAAAACAACAATATGTTTTTAAAAGCATACTTTGATGAAAGTAAACACACATACCACTAAACTAAAGCAGCCACTACTGCGCCACCAGGGTGGCTAATAAAAGTTGTAGAAGCCTCAACAGAAAATGCAAATAAGGCGTCAGTTATTTATTTAACCGCAAGAAAGTGGATGGTGAAAAAGATTAGATTTATTCCTTATTCTAAAAGTATTTCGATTAAAAGAGACACGAAATAACACCACAATTATCCAGAGGACCGAGTTTGCTTCGACATGTCTCCCATCAGTATAGCATAATTTCTGAATTCAAGGCAAAATTTATTCGCACCAGAAAATAGTTCTACAGCTTCATTAGTCTATTTTCTTGCAATTAAATAAAATAAGTAATTGATGCCAAATTTGGTTACACTGGTATATTAAGTTGACTTCTAATTTAAAATGTTCAGCACATTCTTCCTATTGCAGGAAATTTCAAAAACTCAGGATAAAAAAAAAAGAAATCGATCGAGGATATTTGTTGTCTTCAACCAGTTTTAAACGTACTGAGGACAAAGCATGAAAACTGAGGACTGACCCTGGAAAATGAGAACCTCTAGTCACTTAAGTGTATGATTAAACGTACGATAGAAGATTCGCATCGTTGTGCTGTTGGCTGTTGATGGTTGTGTGGGGAGGGGGACGGGAGGAAGGTGACGTATCGAGGAGACCTACATTAGTAAAACAGAAGAGGTATTATTTTTCCAAAAAATTCTCGCCTAAGGCGCCAAAACTCCTAGCAACGGCCTTGCAGGCTTTCGCACTGTTACTAGTCCCGTCACAAGGCAAAAATTACGTTAGCAACGCGTGGAGTAACAATTAACAATCATTTACTAAAACCATATTATATAAATGTACAGCTTTAGTGTGATGATGTGAAGGCGTGACAATTAATGTGATAGTTCTCAACGTTGGTCTACACCGAGCGAGGTCGCGCAGTGGTTAGCATACTGGACTCGCATTCTGCAGGACGACGGTTCAAACCTGCGTCCGGGCATCCCGATTTAGGTTTTCCGTGATTTCCCTAAATAACATAAGGCAAATGCCGGGATGGTTCCTTTGAAAGGGCACAGCTGACTTCCTTCCACATACTTCCTTGAACCAATGGGACCGATGACGTCGCTGTTTGGTTCCCTCCCACGAATCAACCAAGCAATCAGCAAGCTTGGCCTACACATAACTCAGCGATACCTGGCTAACTACTCCGATAGTACGTCTAATCTGTCTCTAGTGATTGTGTCAGTGTACTAGTATAGGTTCAGGCTCTGTTCAAATGGCTGTGAACACTATGGGACTTAACTTCTGAGGTCATCAGTCCCCTAGAACTTAGAACTACTTAAACCTAACTAACCTAAGGACATCACACACCTCCATTCCTGAGGCAGGATTCGAACATGCGATCGTAGCGGTCGCGCGGCCCCAGACTGTAGCGCCTAGAACCGTTCGGCCAATCCGGCCGGTCCAGGCTCTGTTAATAACGCACACAACGACACTTGGCGGCTACTCCGACGCTGTGCGATGACTGCTGGATAACAGATGGCCACCTGCTGAGTGTAGGAGTACGTGCACTTTCATGCGCTATTGGCGGATGCACGTTCGTTTGCGAACTGTTTGTCTGACGTCAGGCGGAAACAGTATATATTCCATGTTATCAGCGCCCTCTCTAGCGTCACAGCATAACTACTGAATCTGGCGTTTTTTTTTATTTTCCTTTATTGATTTTCAATTCCCCCCGAAGGGGGCGGACTGGCAGCAGCTTAGTACGCTGCTCTACAGCCTACAGACTTTTATTCTAAAAAACGGAAGAAGAAAAGAAACAAGAAAAACAGGCGATAAAACGGTGACGTCAAGTGTAAAATGGCGGAAAAATGCGGAAAGTTAAAACAGAAAGCAAAAGGGGTTGGCAACTTTAATAAAAGACACAGGTATCAGACAAGTAACATAGTACACGCACAATTAAAAAACACGGCGACAGTCTGGTTTCTGTTCGCAAGAGATAAAAGGCACACCCAGCGACAGTATGATGGCCGTTCGCAACACAACAACAAAAAAAAAAAACACAACACAGAACACTCACTGTATAACACTCACTGTAGAACACTTCACGAAAGTGGCGGCACAAAGATGACACTCCCGAGCCAAAGGCAGATGGGGGGGGGGGACCTGGAGGAGGGGGAAGAACAAGGAGGGAGGAAGGAAAGAAACGAAAAAGGGGGGAGGAACCAAGGAGGGAGAGGACTAATAAAGCGGGAGAAGGGCAGACGCGAGAGGGAATGAGAGGAGGCAGAGGAGGGAAATTTAAAAGGACTCGAGGGAGAGAAGGGGGCAAAGAGAGGGGAGGTGGGGAAGAAAGAGGATGGAAGGGGGGAGAGGGAGCCCAGGAAAAGGACAGAGGAAAGGATGGGGAGTGAGGATCAGAGTTGATTGGAGGGATAAATGGAGGGAGAGAGGGCATCATCCGGGAGGGGGAGTTGATGGAAGCCACCTTGGGAAAGGAGACGTAGGGAGTAGAGATGGAGGGTAGGGGGGACACAACAGTGAAGACGTGGCAGGGGGCGCAGATGGGAGAGGAGAGGAGCAACCAGGGGGTGAGGGGATTCAAGGCGGCGGGAGGTGTAGAGGATGGGGATATGTTCGAGGAATAGGAGCAGATGGGGGAAAGGAATGAGATCATAGAGGATCCGCGTGGGGGACGGAAGGCGTATACGGAAGGCGAGGCGGAGTGCATGACGCTCAAGGATCTGGAGGGACTTATAGAATTTGGGGGGGGGGGGCAGAGAATCTGGCGGATGGCTCGGACTATTTGTATGAATTAAGGCGGAAGCACAATATGGTCGCTGTTAGCTGCGCCCTCTGTCACGACTAACCATAAGCTAGAGACTGGCCTCCTCGCGTGGCGCCCTCTGTGAATATAGCTGTGCACCATACGTGACGGCGGACAGAGGACAGTGAAGTATACATTCTGGACAAAACAGATTTACTAGGGCAGGACTTGAAGCCCATGCAAGTCCAATACCTTGTGGCTGCGCTATGTCGCTTGTTAAATATGTCACCTTTCATTAAAATTAAAGTGAATGCTGGGATGCATGATTTGACAAGGGCAAAGCTGATTTCATTTCCCTATTCTTGTCAGATCCGAACTAGGGCTCCTTCTCTAATAACTCCAGCATCGAGAAGATGCAGAACTCTAATACTTTTCCCTTGTTATGACAGTATTTCATCAGTTACTCTCTATGTAGTTCACTCATCATTGCTTTATTGACACTCGATCTGAGTCAATTACGTTCACAAAGTGAGTTTTACAGCACTTACTTTCTTTTTCTCGCTCACAGGCTGTGTCAGTGACCTTTTGTCTACGCTGCTTTCAAACTTCCTGGCAGTGTGCCAAAGCAGGATTTGAACCCAGAATCTACTATTTCACTGGCAATGTTATTACCGCCTAATCTGCCAATGCACGACTCACGACACGCCGTCATGGCCTTAATTTGGTCAGTACCTCCCTGTTACTTTCTATCCTTCACAGAAGTTACCCTGCATATCTGTTTGTCTCTCAGTTCGATCTTCATATCTCGCTCATCTTTAATTAATGTTGTTGTTCTATATTCAACGCACGCCATGATTATCTTGAATTCAGATCATCGTACAATCCAAACGAAGTAAACTCACAAGTACGTAACAGTACTTTATAAAACATGATAAAACTGTGTGTGTGTGTGTGTGCCTTATTTCAGACCAAACTTATCCAGCATCTCATGATAACTAACAATGTCCGCCCCGACAGCTGAGTAGTCAGCGTCAGAGAGCCGGTGGGCCTATGGAATAAAAAACTGAGCGTAAGGATCAACAAGCGAACTTTAACGGATGTCATGTGACGTCCGCAACGACCAAACCCAACGATCAACAACGAAAAAAAAAAAAAAACTAGTCAGCGTGACGGATTATCGTCCTTGCGGGCCCGGGTTCGATTCCCGGCTGGGTCGGAGATCGTCTCCGCTCAGGGACTGGGTGTTGTGTCGTCTTAATCATCATTTCATACCCATCCGGCACGCAGGTCGCCCAATGTGGCGTCGAATGTAATAAGGCCTGCACCAAGGCGGCCGGACCTGCCTCGAAAGGGGCCTCCAGGCTAAAGATGCGAACGCTCATTTCCATTTCCATAACTAAAAATGTATGTGGGATCTGAACCATCGTTCGGTTAACCATTTTACATCCTGCTCATTCCTGAACTTAGATTTTGTGAACCAAAAGTTTACACTGGTGGCCAGTGCGTTGTTCTCGGACAAAATAAGACTAAAATACTACATTTAAAAAATTGGTGTGTTCCATCAGGAAACGTTGGTGTGCAAAACTAAAGGACAAAAATAACTTTCTCATGATTGTCACTAACGAAGCTCGATGAAACTTGAACTGTGCGTAGAAATAACCGCTACATTATAATGCAGAAGATAACTCAAATAAATACACAATGAGATGAACAGAAGTTGCACTTTTATTCGAAGATTATAATTACCCAGAATTTACCGCGGTTTATGATGGTTCCCCGGACATTATAAATGGCGGGAAATAGTTCTTAACAGAGTGTGTGATCAACAAGAACGACAGAGCATTCTCTGCATCATGCTCCCATGCTGGCTACGATGCTGGGAAGAAGTTCTTGTGGTAGGACGTTCCATTCCTCCACCAACGCGGTTAACAGTTGTTGGATGGTCGTTGGTGCATGTGGATGTGTCGCAATACGTATCCCCAACGCCCGCCCCCTTTCTCTCCCCCCCCCCCCCCCCCCTCCACGCACACACACACATGTGCTCGATGGGATTGAGGTCGGGAGAACGCGGCCGGCCTATTCGCCAAATATCCTCTCGTTTCAGGAGTTCCTCCACTTGCGCAGTTCGATGGGGCCGAGCATTGTCACCCCTGAAAAGACGCACATCGGGAAGGAGTACAGTGTAACAAATACACTGACCGGTGAGTGTACAGTGTCCAAAGATTTGGAGGCCACTACGCCCATGCAACCTTATGCCACCCCACACCGTAACACCTGGACCACCGAAACCATCGTGTTCGACAATTCTGGATGTCCCATTATATGGTGAGAGACGGGAACACGTAATGCACCCAGTAGCATTGGCGAACGTGATCGTTTTTGTGCTCCAGCTTTTATGGTGTGGGAGCATAATGTTGCGTGGGCGTACTCACCTCCAAAGCTTTGAACACATTACACTCACCGGTCGACGGTGCGACACTGTACTCCTTCCCCATGTGCGTCTTTTAGGGGAGGGGGGGGGGAATCGGCACTGGTTTCATTTTTATGGATAACAATGCGCGAAAGCATCGCACCGCGCAAGTGGAAGGGATCTTAGAACGAGAGGATATTCGATGAATGAACTAGCGTGCCCCTTACTTCGACTTAAATCCCATCGAACAAGGGTAGGATGGAGGAATGGATAGCCGTACCACAAGAACTCCTTAGCAACCTTGGGACTAGAATGAAAGCGCATTGCAGAGCATGCGCTGCCGTCTGTGGTAATCACATATCACGTTCCGTCTGTTCTAATGTCCAGAGGATCATCATGAATCACACGGTGACTCGAGTTTCATTATTGTTGTTGAATAAAAATTTCATCTTTATCCCTCTCACTGCCTATTTCTGTCAATTACCTTCTGTATTACACTGCACAGTGCGTTCTATGTATGATCTAAGTTTCCTCGAATTATGTTAATTGGCAATGACACATCATGCGAATGTTACTTTCGTCGTTTAGCTTTGCACACCGGTGTATTATGGCATGTAGCAGCATATATGCTACATCAGGTCTGAAATGCGGTGTTTATCCCAGTAATAAAATGCTTTCAGGAGTTGTTTTCAACCGCCCGGTGTGGCCGAGCGGTTCTAAGCGCTTCAGTCCGGAACCGCGCGACCGCTCCGGTCACAGGTTCGAATCCTGCCTCGGGCATGGATGTGTGTGATGTCCTTAGGTTAGTTAGGTTTAAGTAGTTCTAAGTTCTAGGGGACTGATGACCTCAGAAGTTGAGTCCCATAGTGCTCAGAGCCATTTGAACCATTTGAACAAAATGATATTAAATTATTATATCTGAAAATGCAATCAGAAATTTTTTCATAACTCTGATTGTTTGATATAATTACATAAAGCAGTTTATTTTCTTCTGTGAAACAGAAACAGAAATGAGAAACACTTACATCCAGGCAGTCCACGTCTGAAACGACTTTTCTGGGTTTTATACACCACCTCAGGGAGACACATGGCATGAAACGTCCTTCCTCTTGGGGAAGACACAGGCTTTGGTGTTCTGGGGCGTCTCCTCGTTAGCACTGCGTCATCTTCGTAATCACATTCTTCTTCTTCATTCAGTCCCTTCTTTCTCTCATATTTCCTATTGTGAATGTGAAAGTATAGGTCGTTGAGAATGTAGACCTAGTATTACATGGAAAAGAATGTATCGCCGTTATTTTGAGGAAACAACAAAACACTTATTCCATAGCGTAAGGTATTTTAGCATATTAAATTATTTTCGAAATACATTCTAATTCAAAACACTAAAAACAAGCATAAATTACCTTTATTTATAGAAGCCATGCTAACATAGTGATAAACAACTTTCTTCAATCAGACGCCGAAACCTACTGGTAGCTTGCAGACCTGAAAGCAAATGATACAAAGAAAGCACATAGTGTAGAGTACACCCTACAATCAGGCTCTGCAAGTATATTTAATTGCCTGAGCTACACTATGTGATCAAATGTATCTGGACACCTGGCTGAAAATGACTTACAAGTTCGTGGCGCCCTCCATCGGTAATGCTGGAATTCAATATGGTGTTGGCCCACCCTTAGCCCTGATGACAGCTTCCCCTCTCTCAGGCATACGTTCAATCAGGTGCTGGAAGGTTTCTTGGGGAACGGCAGCCCATTCTTCACGGAGTGCTGCACTGAGAAGTATCGATGTCAGCCGGTGAGGCGCTACAGTCTTGAACTACGGTCGCAGGTTCGAATCCTGCCTCGGGCATGGATGTGTGTGATGTCTTTAGGTTAGTTAGGTTTAAGTAGTTCTGAGTTCTAGGGGACTGATGACTTCAGATGTTAAGTCCCATAGTGCTCAGAGCCATTTGAACCATTTAATTACTCGTGTGACACCAAAGCTTATTAACTATTAAGCCATCACGGAGTGATAAAACTGAGTAAGCGATATTAAAAACAAAAAGGCTGATATATGATATCTGCCCCCTAGAATGTATGTATTGATTCAGTGTACTAGTGAGTTGCCACAGAAGAGTCGTATTGGTGGACAAAAAAATGGTTCAAATGGCTCTGAGCACTATGGGACTTAACATCTGTGGTCATCAGTCCCCTAGAACTTAGAACTAATTAAACCTAACTAACCTAAGGACATCACACACATCCATGCCCGAGGCAGGATTCGAACCTGCGACCGTAGCAGTCGCGCGGTTCCGGACTGAGCGCCTAGAACCGCGAGACCACCGCGGCCGGCTATAGGTGGACAGCCACTTCATTTGCACCAGAAAGCAGACAGTAGTGTTAGCAGTGCAGTTTCAGTTATGTCGCAGTGGCAGAAGACCCTATGATCTTACGACACGCCATGTGTAATATCTCACTGCGTTCCATTTCAGTGTTGCTGTGGTTGCGATGGAATTTCTAGTGGGTGAAAAGCAGGCTGGACAGTAGACAGCATATCGCTGTTTTATACAGTTTACAGTACAACAAGAATTGGTACAGACACGAAGCTGCGTCATGACGCCAGCTGGTTTGATGAAGTTGCCCCTTTCAGATGCTAATGAATTCGCTCAACAGACCCAGAGGCACATTTCCACTTTGTGGCATTACTCTGTGTTAATCGGTTCACCCGCCTCTAACGACCTCGCTGTCGACGCCACGTTAAGCCGTGATCAAAGAAAAATAGCCGCTTCAACAATTTAGAATTGTTCTAAAACTCCCTTTGTAGAGTGTCGGGACAGATTGCTTGTGTGAAAGAAGAGCAGGTCTAAAGTAGTGCATTAATATTCAGGAACTCTATACTCGGTATGAGACACACGATCTGCTGCCTTCTGTTTCACGAATATCGTGCTTGCCGTTTCGTGATAATTGCCATTGTTCAGGACAAGACAGACAGCTGCTATTTGGTGGCATAATTACAAGTTGAGATTCACAGGGTTTTCCAAAGTCTGTAGAGTCAAATTTAAAGTCGTGCATTTTAGTTGCTGTGTGCATTCATAACTGGCGTGGGAATAGAATAAAATATCCAACATTCTGACTCTTTTGTAAACAATAACAGAGCTTCAAGATATCTTAAGAGATGTAACAGTGTATTAAATTTAAATTTTACCTTTCTGAAGCTCAAGGATACAACGTCGCAACAAAAGAAACTGTATAAATATTAAAGCTTCAGCCTAATAATGTTGATTTTCAGAGAATAAAACAGAAAAACCTTTGTAACTTAAAATCTCTTCTTGACAGCTCCGCATCTCACGTCATTCAGAACCCAGATAATCATGACATTATCTGCCATTAAAAGTGCAGAGGGTATAATAACTTCATCACGAAAATAAATACAAATGTTCTTCTTCCAGCTACTGGGCGCGTTATGTCTATTCCATTAAACTATAAATGAACCAACGATTTCTGCAACGGAAAAACGCAATCTCGATTTGGTTATCTGAAAATATTATTATCCGAATCAATCTTATTCTTGGCTCCATTGTTAATAAATCTATATTCTTTACACAATGTTTTTACTTTAGGCGTAATACGAAGCAGTTTTAGTATAAAACCATTTGTTGGAGAGTTGCAATGCGTCGTATAATGACTCCTGAGCTTCTAGAAGTCCGTTATTCTGCCATTTCATAACACGCAGTGGTCTTCCGCCGTATTCGGCTTTGAGAACACAAGAACAAGATGTTCCGGCGGAGGCTCCATAAATTATTTCCATTTGTATCCTGCGGCGTAAACAGAGCCAGATGGGTCTCATATAACCCAGTGTTTCCCTCCGCCTCGGAGGATATCTCGGGACGAAATGAAACATGTAACCACATGAGTGTTTCATAGCTCCCAGACCACTGGAAGCAGTTCCAATGCACTCTTGTTAAAATCACGCGGGATCAGTAAGACATACAATATATTTGTGATTCGTAGACGCATTCCCGGTTAGAGAAAACTTCGCGTGAAGTTCGCAGAAAGACATCTGTTTCTCTTTTCACGTTATTTCTCTACGTGAAGCAGAAGTAAATATTCTGGGAGTGATGATAAATATAACATTTAATAACTAATGAAGAAGCCTCATTCTCCAAAACTCAGTTTATGTTGTATAATTAGTTTAATAGTTTTTACAGCAGTAAATACTTTTCTTGTTGGAGTAATTAAGCTTCAGATAAATTGTCCATGATAGATTAACTGTTTGCATCTTTTACCCAACGCATTTAACTGCGCTGAACTTATCCCAATACCATTACCTCCAAGTTCAGAGAGTGTTTTACGTTAACTATGAAAATACACCGTGGAAATAAAAAATATGGTTGAACAGATACGTATGTGGCTTTTATTTGAAAAGTTTACATAATGTCACAATACGAACGTGAGTGCTGACTACTAGCTGACAGTTATTTTGGCCGTGATGTATCGAAAACGCGGTAATGAAATAAATCGTACTGATGCAAGGTTTTTTTTTTCTGAATTCACTCTTTTTATGTTTTCTAGCGTATGGCATCCCTGGAGGTTGCTGATAATTATGAGATGAGTCGGATGTCGGCTATGATCATTATTATCTATCGATATAGCTGACAATGATAAAACACTTTAATTAATATGTCCAGATAGGGAATATATCACAGATATATCACAACATTATTATCTATCGATATAGCTGATAATGACAAAACACTTTAATACCAAGTCCAGTTAGGGAATCGAAGCCTCCTGTCTACTGTCACGAGTACACCGTCGAGGAAACAGCTACCAAATCTACGGCACACTCCTCTCTTCCAACTTCTCTCTTTCATTTCTCTGCAAGCCACCAGTTGTCAGCCACCATATCAATTATTGCAGATCTCTCCGGAATTTGTAATTAAGCAGTTAAAGCGCCCAAATGAAGAAACTGCTCACAGTCCCACATATAAAACACATCCAAACAGATAGAACTGTGTATGTAGACACAACGTCTTCCCTTGTATCACCTTGGCCTGTTATTTATACCTTCGTCCTTCCAAACCAGACCAATAATATTTTTAAAACCCAAATCCCTAATCCTAGAATTCAAGTAATACGTCTCAAACATCAAAATAAAACTATTAATAACCAGGAAAGATTGTCCGAATCTAAATCCTAAAGGCCAAATTTCATCCTGACGTTGACCAGATCCATAGATTCTGTCGAATTACCTCGGTGCCAACGCCAAGTTACCTCTCCTCACCACCCTCTCGCAGGCCAAAGAACACAAACCTACAAACTAGCCACCATCTTCCCACCCTCATCTCTGTAATCAAGCAGGTCGAATCCCAGATGACAATGGAGGAAGTGGAATCAGAGCTACACTCCCATCTTCATACAGAAATCCGGGAAGCCCTCTGCATCAACAATAATTCATTCACCACTTTCCTCATCTGTACATTCACTGAATCCTTCTCCAAGTCGAAAATTCGAAATCCATCCCCAGTCCCACTGCTGCCAACATTACCTCCATCACAACGATGATCACCCCAGTGTCAACTGGAAAAACCCCCTAACCTCTTCTCACTGTATAATCCCCAAGTCCTAAAACAATATCCCAGCATCGTATCCTATCCCAACTGCAACGACTCCTATCTCACCTGTTTCATCAAATGTAAAGTTGGGCCACCACATACCTGCTTGTGCTACCACGGTATACATATAATCTAATTTGCCTCAACAGTTCCATCCAGCCACGTCCCACTATTCGAAACTTATGAAATTCCTGAACATTATACTCCGAAATATCCACCTCCAACAAGTCTCCCTTGGAGCCGACTCCATATTCCACCTAAACACTTAAATCACCTACGCCCATAACCACGTACACTTCGTCTTAACCAATTCGACACCATAGTATACACCCCACCCTTTTATCCACATGACTGCAATAAGCAGTGTGTTCCACAATATTCATTTCGTCCAAACAAACAGACCCCTATTTAAGCATAAATACGTCATAAATGAGCTTTCCTTCAACCATACGTTACCATCTGAACCTTGTGCTATATCCTACAGTGTAGAGATAACGAGCTTCCCATATCCTAATGTGGGGCAGCAATTGGTCATGTATGGCATTAGAGTCTCCTTTGGAAACTACATATTTAAACACTATCAATTACTGCTGTCTATCTTTTTACATCATAAAATGCGCCCCCGAACTATATCTTGTTCCCATTCCTGTTCTCCTCTACACTGCTGGTAAGCCTCAGCTACCTCCTCTCTTCCAGTAGCCGTCCGCAGCTCGTGGTCTCGCGGTCGCGTTCTCGCATCCCGAGCACGGGGTCCCGGGTTCGATTCCCGACGGGGTCAGGGATTTTCACCTGCCTCGAGATAACTGGGTGTTTGTGTTGTCCTCATCGTTTCATCATCATTCATGAAAGTGGTGAGATTGTACTAAGCAAACGTTTGTGCTGATTACCACGCAGTTAAGCGCCCCACAAACCAAACAACATCATCAACATTTTCCAGTAGCCGAGGACACTGCTTTCCTGGCTCTTTCTCCTATCTTCCAGATATCCCTCTAGCTCCATCTCAACCATTTCATATCCTGGTACATCCAGTGGATCCTCAAGATCAATACCTTGTAAACCTAAGGAATAACTGTACAAAAAACCACACGGATCTTTTGTTTTCACGAATTTTACATAACCACTCACAACCTTCCTATCCAGCTAACTAACAAACTAAAATACCTCAAACAAATAAGAAAAGAGAAGGAGTATTACCGTTTAACGTCTCATTGACTACGAAGTCATTATGCCCGGAGCAGGGGAGGACGGGGAAGATGACTGGCAGTGTCCTTTTCAAATGAACCATGCTGGCGTTTACCTTAAGCGATTGAGAAAAGCACAGTAAATCTAAATCTGGATGATCGGAGGATTGTTTAAACAGTCGTTCTCTCGAACGCTAGACCAGTATCTCAGCTCTGTGTCAAACCACTCGATAGCATGAGAAGAATAAGCGGCATAGGAATCATGGATATCTTTTCATGTCAGGGCAATTCAGTACACGGGTTGTGTGGCACGGAAATATGAGCACAGTCGTTTCTTTCTCATTATAAGACACTGAGGAACTTGTTGATCTTAAATCTTAACATGATATCGTAGTCTTTGTATGTCCATCTTTTCATAGGATCGCCTGTTCGCTACAGGATGTTAAATTAACACCTTTCAGCCGTCTAATTTCTAAACTGTTATTTTACTTGGCTACCAGTCTCGGCAATTTATACTCCATCTCCAGGGCCCTGACAGACGTGTAGGAAGATCCCAACCTCAATTCCGGTCAAAGTAGGGGCCAGCATTCAATTACTATCTGTAGATTTCTGCTTGATACAGCGATCCTTCAACAATCATGATGGTCCTGGAGATGACGCAGTATATCACCAAAACTGGTAGCTCAGTAAAACAACAGTTTGGAATCCAGACAGCTGAAAGGTGTTTGATCTGACATCCTGATATCGTAGTCATTGGCACACTGGACTCGAACTCTGGAGGGTGGCGGTAGGAATCCCAGTCTGGCCATCCAGATTTAGGTTTTTCATGGTTTCCTAAATGCCGGGATCGATCATTTCAAAAACACGCAGAAGCTTTTTCTTCCCTACCGTTCCACCGTAACGTGACTGTGCTCCGTTCCTTATAACATTGTCGTCGATGGTACGTTAAACCCTCATCTTCTTTCATCTCGGCCTTAATTAGTCTCCAGCTCCGAGGCTCGTTTGTGAAGGTAATGCGTAAGGGGGATTCCACGATCATTTGCGTACAAGCCTTTACAGAACCATCTAAACGTACACATCCCCAACAGTAGTCTGACGTCTGGATACAACCCCGGCTTTTGTTCCTCCTATTGTGCCGCTGTAAATTCGACCGTCGTAGCGGCCGCTCCGATAACATTTGATCTCGTCTGATGTCCCATTTGTGGCGAGAGCGATGTGAACGGGACGTTGAATCGTAGAGGCAGCGCCATTCAACGTGTGGCACTTCACGGATGAGACGCTGAGCCTGTACGCAGCTGCAGCACTCCCACTAATCGGCCGCCAGCCCGGCCGGGCCCGGACACAGCCCGCTGTCAGCTCGCCATGGAAATGAGCCCCGCCGCCCGACCGACTACGTGTCAAACCTCCCCGCTGCAGCCAAGCTACAAGGCGACATAATTTCCGGATTAAATTAAATTGATTTACATTTTCCTTGCTGTACAGATGCCACGCATCCACGTGCAAGTGTCTTTTCCCACAGATCCGACAGATTGGGTGTTTCTAATCTTCCATTAAGTGA
Organism: Schistocerca piceifrons; assembly: GCF_021461385.2. NCBI lineage: Eukaryota > Metazoa > Arthropoda > Insecta > Orthoptera > Acrididae > Schistocerca > Schistocerca piceifrons. The sequence continues at coordinate 130,699,785 of NC_060149.1, forward strand.
GGGACTCGATGTTTGTGCTGATACTGTCTTAAGCTTCCTATAATACGTTCTGGAATTGCGGAGTGACCGGGGCAACTTACGTGACACACACACGATGCACGCGTAAGATATTTAATGGCATCGGAGAGGCTGCTTTTGCAGCTGATAATTTCATGAAGGTTAAAAGCCGTGCAGCAAATCCTCAATGGTCGAAATACACGCAGTTTCTCGGTTCCATTGCGCGACGTGGGCTACGCAAAAAATTTTCAGCACAGCCCCTAAGCGATCGAGTGAGAATGTGCAGTGTTAAAACACTGGATTCGTATTAGGAAAAATCGGGAGCCAGAGCACCGTCCGGAAGATGAAGGAACGAAGACTAGGATTTAACGCCCAGTCGACGACGAGGTCATGAAAGATTCGGCAGTCGCACGGACTTGGGACGGGCGAGGAAGAAAATCGGTCGTGCCGAAAGAAATCGACACGGCATTCGCGTTAAGCGGTTTAGGGATATCACATAAAACCTAAATCTACAACTACATCTATACTTCACAAACTGCTTTATGGTGTGTGGAGAAAGTACTACTATCACTCCTCCCCCCCCCCCCCTACCCTGTTCCATTTACGAATAGCACGTGGGAAGAATGACTGTCAGTAACGCTCCTCATGAGTTCCAGTTTTTCTGATTTTGTCGTTGTGGACATTTTGCGAAACGTATGTTTACTTTTTCGAAATTTCAGCATGAAACCTCTTCATGATGTACAACGCCTCTCTCGTAACGTGTAGCACTGTAATTAGGTGAGCCCGCATCTCGTGGTCGTGCGGTAGCGTTCTCGGTTCCCACGCCCGGGTTCCCGGCTTCGATTCCCGGCGGGGTCAGGGATTTTCTCTGCCTCGTGATGGCTGGGTGTTGTGTGATGTCCTTAGGTTAGTTAGGTTTAAGTAGTTCTAAGATCTAGGAGACTGATGACCTAAGATGTTAAGTCCCATAGTGCTCAGAGCCATTTTTTTTTTTTTTTGTAATTAGGTGAACATATCCGTAAATCTCTCGTACCGTGCAAACAACTCCATGACGGAGAGCACCCCTGATCCTCTGACGTTCTCTATCTCCTCCGTTAATCTGACGTTATAAGAGTCGCAGACTGATGAGGAACACTCGAGAACAAATGGAACAAGGTCCTTTAAGCTACTTCCCTCGTTTATGAATTACATTTCCTTACGATTCTTCCAAATAATCTCAGGCTGGCATGTGCTTTATTTTGTTTAGTCATCCCATTTTAGGTTGTGCTGGATGATTACTACCACGTGTTTTACGGTAGTTACTGTTTATAAATGGTTCAAATGGCTCTAAGCACTATGGGACTTAACATCTGCTGTCATCAGTTCCCTAGACTTAGAACTACTTAAGTCTAACTAACCTAAGGACATCACAAGCGTCCATGCGCGAGGCAGGATTCTAACCTGCGACTGTAGCAAGTTACTGTTTCGAGCAGTTTGTTGCCAATAGTGTAATCGTAGAGTACTGGATTTTTTCGCCTGTTTATGCGAAATACTTTACGTTAAGAGAATGTCTTTTTCCATCTGCCGATACGAACCTTCCTGGAAAATCAGAATTGTGTGTCAGACCGAGACTCGAACTCGGGACCTATGTCTTTCTCGGGAAAGTGCTCTATCAACTGAGCTACCCAAGCACGACCCGTCCTCTCAATTTCACTTCCACCAGTACCTCGTCTCCTAGCTTCCAAACTTCACAGAAGTTTCCTGCGAAACTTGAGGGACTAGCACTTCTGGAAGAATGGATATTGCGAAGACATGGCTTAGCTACAGCCTGGGGGTGTTTCCAGAATTAAATTTTCACTCTCCAGTGGAGAGTGCGCTGATGTGAAACTTCCTGGCAGATTAAAACTACGTAGGAAGTAAAATTGTGAGGTCGGGTCGTGAGTCGCGCTTGGGCAGCTGCTAGAGCACTTGCCCGCGAAAGGTAGAGGTCCTGAAATCGAGTATCTGTCCGGCACACAATTCTGATCTGCCAGGAAACTGCCTAAGTTTCATTCATTTACGCTGAGGGTCAACTGCTATTTCACTGCAGCAATCGTCGATGCTCTGCAATTCTTTACTTAAGAAGCTACAGTCTTCTTTCGTATGGACAACACCATCATCCGCGAATAGCCTCAAGAAGATTCCAAGATTATCCACTATGAATTTTTAGCATATGTTGACTATGCCTTACTCTGGCAGTGATAGTAATTTTATGCTTCTGAACAAGGCTAGATTAATTTAGCCGAAACCTGGTAAAGAGAAGAAAATTTGCGCAACTGAGGCTGATCCTTCAAAATATTAAATATTAAAATATTATCCACTATATCACTAATATTAACTGAATGAAAGGGCGAGGACTTGAACCGACTTCCTCCCAGTTTCTTACCACTGCGCCATCTCATTCGGGGCCCCATCCGGACATCCTGACAGTTTTCTGCGCTTTCCTCGAGCATTTCCTGCGAATCATTACCATGTAAATTAACGTGGTCTAAACAGTTTGCGGAATAATACTAAGAACCTTGAAAGAAAAAATTCGCAAATACTGCTTTGCCTGCCAGAAGATACGGTGCACAGTCATACACAGAGACGCCGGCCTGCAGAGAGACGCAACATAGTTATGGTGAAGTGCAGATGTATATGGTCACACGCTCCAGAGGACGCACAAAGCACGGACTATTTCATTCTTCTGCCTAACGTCTCACAAACACTTCCCAAGCGAACATCCATTTTCCAAACGCGGAAATAAGCAGACACACGGCTATGTGTGCATCAACAGTTAGTTCGACAGTATCAACACCGCGCCTCAAGACGGCATCAGGACTTACCTGTCGTCGTCATCCAGAAAGTAGTTTGCCTGACCCTATCTAGCCCTGTGACGAGATTGTATAGTTGATATCTGAAAGCAAACCACCTCGAAACAGCAACTACTTTCGGTGGAAAGAGTACTTGTCACATACAAGGAGCGTTCAATAAATAATGCAACTCGGCCGCTTTTGGTTGAGACATTGCGAAACTTATTGTGGGACATCGTGTAATTTTAGACGTTATAGTGACACAAAGTTCCGCTATATGTAGCCTTCAAAATGGCACATGTAACGGAAATGCGTTCCAAACCAGAGAGCTGTCTTTGACTTTTTTTCAGAAAACCAGAGCATCGCAGATATTCGTAGGCGTTTGCAGCATGTCTACGGAGACCTGGCAGTGAACAAAAGCACGATGAATCGTTGCGCAAACCTGTTTGATATATATAGCCCTAATCTCGCACGCTCCGGCTTCCATGTGTTTGGCCCAATGAGGTATGCACTCCGCGGGACGCAGTATGTAGATGACGGGAAGGTTATTGGAGTAGCAAGACGTTGCCTCCGATATCAACTAGCAGGGTGGTACCATGTGGGAATACAGACTTCCCAGTAAGGTGGCGTGAATCCGTCGCATTTAACGGAGATTATGTCTAAAAATAGGGTTTTGTAACTGAAAGAGTGCGGAATAATATGGTGTCCTTGAATGCTGAATAAAACCAACCTGCTTTCAGAAAAGCATATGTTGGATTACTTAGTGAACGCCCCACATATTATGTTGAGGCCAAGTATATTTGGTGAACACAACAAGTACAACTTAAGTTATGTTTAAGTGTGGCAGTACAAATGCTACATCATGGTTGTGAAAAATGAACTGTTCGATACGAGAACGTTTTAGGCTCCAGGAAAGAGATTTATGAGGAAAGTCAAAAGATGTAGTCTCGTGGACACCCAAGCACCAAAATGAGGTACGAGATTATTATGCCGGACCAGATTTCAGCAACTTTGTCGCTTCGTCTACGACACGTAGATAAGATAACTGCCTGAAGTAATAACGACTAATTGACGTAATAGTAAATGGGAAGTAGTTAGATCAAGTTAGTGATTAAGAGACTCGCCAAACCAACTGGAAGCGTAATCTTGAATGAAATGTGGTTACGATGACTTCAGGTGAATGCCAGTATTGTTCCTGCAGTGAAACCACGCTGTCCAACAGTTCTCCGTCTGCAATGACCCCTAGTTCTCCTTCCTATGAGGTTTTTGCGGCTAATCAACACATTACTGTAGGCATACTGTGCTCGCTACGGATCTGTATTCAAGAGACTTTGTGTATTCGACTTTGAAACGGCTAAAGGTTAAGACGTTAGTGTAACAGAAGACGATGCTCTAGATTCGAAGCAGATTCCCTATTGTTATCATAGAATTCCCACTAGAGGGAAACTGAAAAAGGCCACGAAGATCCAAAGGTACAGCTTCTGTAAAAAGAAACATCAGCTTCGTGCCTCAGACCTTACATATAAAGAATAATGTGGCGCGTTGTTCATCTGTAACATCTAAATTTCAATGCGGCTGTACTCTACCAGTCGGAACAGGTCACGTAGGCTTAATCCATGTATTTGGTGGTACTAAACCAAGCTTAGATGCGTTTGTCAGACATAACACGTGTTGCCTCATTATGTTTCTCGCCTCTCGTTCTGAAGTAATTCAGAAAAATGTTATATGCCGACTCTTGTGTAAAGTAACAATTTAATTCACAGTGCAGGCTTACAAATCTGTCGTAGCAGATAACACTTTTACGATAGCCATCTCTCTAAAAATTTCTGAGTCTGCTCCTTAACTACTTACCGGTATTTCATAAATTCACATTAGGAGAGAATTTTTTTAAATAACTGTAAGTTAAACTGTTACCTCCCATAAGCAAAGGAAGTATTGTACGTATCTGTCCAAAGATGCAAGACTTGTTTTTAAAGCAGAAAGTAAATTAGTTTAATGGGTGCAAAGTCAGAGTAACGCCACACTCACGATCACTGTTCAGTCTTATCGACACTACATATTCCAACAAAAACTGCTTAAACTTTCTGATTGCGAAGAATTATCAGAACAGTGAAAGAGGCTCCTAAAGTGTCAGCGAAATACTTCTGCTTTTGAGCTTAACCACTGGACGAGTGCTTTTAATTTCTGTACTGGTTTTAGGAGTACATGAACGAAGTATCCTTGAGCTTATAAGGCTTCTCTGAAAGGTTCATTGTATTACGTTAGCTGCAATACTGTCGTAGGCAGAAGAACACTAAGCAAACCCTGCAATTACACGAAAAATGTGTGTACGAAAATAATAACCTTAGCTTAAGCTGACAAACAGAAATCAGTAAAACTTGCCGGATTCTACTGAACGCTCGATTTTCAGGTAGCATCAATATTCTATAAACATAAACTATGTAAACAGAAGACATGGCGATCAGCTGTAAGTTTGAATGGTGAGAAAAAGATGGATTATGTTTCAATCTCCAGTAGATAACTTGAAGAAACAGTGAATATCAATTTGTAAGGAGTTGCTAAACATGACTCTGAACACTTCCTTTCTGACTAAAATCAATTTCATCCCTCGAAAGAAAACTCAGAAAACCAACATTAACATGACGTATGATGAATGAAAAATGAAGATCAAAAACGATTTTTGAAGCAGTATTAGTACCAACTTAAGGGTGAGTACAATAACAATAACTGGACTGCCATTGCCCGTAAGACAACACAGGCAGCTACTGTCACAAATAAATATACAAAAATGAAAATAAAAGATGCGACCAAGGATGATGGAGTGATGCTTGACATTGGCATGTAGAATAAATTCTGGAAAAGTTGAACTTGAGAAAGAAACATATTTTTCCGTATTTCATGAAGTTAGGAAGAAAAAACAAATTCTGGAACTTTACACTTATTTGAAGTTGAGCCTGTAAGTGTATCAGGTCCCAGTCTCTGTTTCATGGATGAATATGATAAGACAGACTTAAACATTGAAGAGAACTGTACAATTTTGTCTACACATTAAAAAAAATCTCAACTGTGATGAGCGAAAACTAAAACTGTTCTTAAGTCACCCATCTCAAAACGTGGCAAATTCGTAACCACCATTTCAGACAGAAATGATAAAGATCACAGGCATTCTGAAACATAACAAAGGAGCAAGAGATTACTCAGTATGGGCAAAAATACCAACGCTGGCGAACGAAACTACTGTAGATGTAATAGTTACACTCTTGGAGAACCCTTAAAGAATTGGTAATATATCATCTGAAATGGCAGTCAACGCTCATACATGCCATATACTACAAAGGAGATAAAAAGACTGTAATTAATCGTGCATATCAGCGTTGCGTATTCCACCGTCCAGAACATATTTTCAATCTGGAAAATAATGTAAAGTGGTAGACAGTCGGAGCTGCATCATTGTAGTCATAATGTTTGATTTTAAGAAATCATATGAGTCACTAAACCGAATGGACTTTCTCTATTCGTTTTCAAATGTGTTTTGAGATATATCATCCGAGAAAGGACAAAAAATACTGAGTCTATAAGAAGAATATGGTCAGCACGTACTGGGCCTCAAATTCAAAGAAGTAACTATTGATTGTTTGACCTTCGCTTATGACACACATATCTTAAGTAACGGAACTGAGGCAGCAATTAAAAGGTCACTGATGTAAAGGAAGTAACTGAGAGAGTAAGTATACAGGTTTCCTCCGAAAAAACGAAATAGATGAGTTATAATTAGATGGACCAAAATAGATGAGCATTGAAGAATCAGTTCAAATACTTAGATGAAGCCATAAAGGCGAATACGCTCTAACAGCTGACAGGAACAGTCAGTGTTAAGACCCAAAAATTAGAGTGTGCCTATTTTCTTACGTAAAATTACTACAACAAGGAGGAACTTAAACTTGAAGCCAAGTTAAAACACTATAGTACCCTCATCAAAAGAAAAACTATATGCGTCGGAGACCCTCCTGGTTCAAAAATGGCTCTGAGCACTACGCGACTTAACTTCTGAGGTCAACAGTCGCCTAGAACTTAGAACTAATTAAACCTAACTAACCTAAGGACATCACACACATCCATGCCCGAGGCAGGATTCGAACCTGCGACCGTAGCAGTCGCCCTGCTCCAGACTGTAGCGCCTAGAACCGCATGGCCACTCCGGCCGGCGACCCTCCTGGCTATGAACATAGAGACCGAGCTGATAAAAAAAGGAACGCAAAATACTGTGAAAACCTTGGAGCAACATATTGGTTTATGGGCAGATTCGCTTAAAATCTAATGTAAAATTGTACACCAAGAGTGAAAAAATCACTTCGTCAGTTAGAAAAAGATGACTGCTGTTTTTTGTGCACATTACCAAGGAAACGATGGGCATAATCTTTGTGAAGACGAAACAGCAGATGGCTAATGTAATACGACGACAGCGATTTAGAAAATAGGCAATGACCGGTTGATTAAGGGAACAGCAACTCTAAAGAAAACAAAACCAAGAAGGCTTCAAGGATGAAAACAGATGTGGATTAAGTACGATTAATAAAGTCTAAGTAGTACTGAACCCACATTTATTGACCCAAAAGTTATTATCTGCAAGCACGGCTCAACAACACCGATGGAGAGATTAAAAATGTCGAAGACAATGAGACATGACATTGTTCTAAGAAGTGTAACAGAGAATTTGAGAAACTCTGATGCCGTTCCTAAGAAATAAAAGCAATGTGTTAGCGATGACTAAAAACAAAACCTGGCTTTCACTTCTGAATTCTGAATTATCACGCGTATCGAGTCCTTCGTGAGTAAGGTTTACAGAGAGTTACCTCGGATTAATGAACAACCTCTGTAACTGGGATTCGGTGCACCGGACGAGCCCTTGAGAAGAGTTGCAGAGTTCGCTTGACGAATGGATTACGAAGCCGGGTACCTAATGTGTTTCGGATAAACAGCTGCAAGCTTCAATACTAGAGGCGGGAGCCGCGTACACTTGGGATAAGGGCATTAGCGGCCACAAAACGCCATCCGCAGTAAATATGCAACGCCTGTGGCAATGGCAACTAGCGTTCAGATGTCAGGAAACCTGTTGCGAATATGCCACGCCTTAACTGATCACATAATTATTTAAATTTGGCAAACAATACGACTACTGAATAGACCAACCGTTCCCTTCCTTAGGGTGACGAGCCCCTCGGGCGTGATATGAAATATTCTGAGAGAGAAAAACACAAATTGTTCGATTCTAGTTCGATCACTAAATGAAATTATTTAAAAAATTCTCTATTATAATTATTTATTAGGAAAGTAAGCAAGAATTAGCTCAAAATTCGAAAAACTAACCCATCACGTGACACGACGCAGCGAAAGCCAGACCTTCTGCAAGGAATCTATGCACGACGTTATTTAATATGAACTCGCGCTATGACATGAACACATCTAATTGCAACCAGACTCTCGGAGTGCGTTTCCTGTGGTTTGACCGAATGAATAATCACCTCGCTTGTCATTCGGTGTTTCGCCACTCAGTTATTCACTCCAGTACCGAGTCAAAATAACAGATATTGCGCTCATTTCCAAATCAGCATATACTGTTGATTTCTTTGGAGAAGGAATACGCTTTATCTCATTTGCAAGGAAATATAGCGAATATTTTATCACGCAAGATAAGGTAGCCATTTTTCTTCACTAGTGAGAGCTTCACTAACACGCAACTGTTCACAATTATAGACCTATTTCTATGCCATCGGTTTTGCTAAAGTTATCGAGAAGGTTGTATATACGAGGTTACTGGAGCATTTAAATTCACATAATTTGCTGTCAAATGTACAGTTTGGTTTTAGAAATGGTTTAACAACTGAAAATGCTACATTCTCTTTTCCCTGTGAGGTTTTGAACGGATTAAATAAAAGGTTGCGAACGCTAGGTGTTTTCTTTGATTTAACAAAGGCTTTTGACTATGTTGACCACAAAATATTACTGCAGAAGTTGGGCCATTATGGAGTAAGGGGAGTAGCTTACAATTGGTTCGCCTCTTACTTTAAGAACAGAAAGCAGAAGGTAATTCTCCGCAATATTGAGAGTGGTAGTGATGTTCAGTCTCAATGGGGCACTGTTAAGTGGGGCGTTCCCCAAGGGTTGGCGCTGGGGCCACTGCTGTTTCTTATTTATATAAATGATATGCCTTCTAGTATTACACGTGATTCAAAAATATTTCTGTTTGCTGATGACACCAGCTTGGTAGTGAAGGATCTTGTGTGTAATATTGAAACATTATCAAATAATGTAGTTCATGAAATAAGTTCGTGGCTTGTGGAAAATAATTTGATGCTAAATCACAGTAAGACTCAGTTTTTACAGTTTCTAACTCTCAATTTAACAAGAACTGATATTTTGATCAGACAGAATGGGCATATTATAAGCGAGACGGAACAGTTCAAGTTCCTAGGCGTTCGGATAGATAGTAAGCTGTTGTGGAAAGACAATGTTCAGGACCTTGTTCTGAAACTAAATGCTGCTTTATTTACCATTAGAACAGTATCTGAAATAAGTGACAGTTCAACACGAAAAGTAATCTACTTCGCATATTTTCATACGCTTATGTCATATGGTATTATTTTTTGGGGAAATTCTTCTGATTCAAAAAGGGTATTTTTGGCTCAAAAACGGGCTGTTCGAGCTATGTGTGATGTAAGTTCGAGAACCTCTTGTCGACCCCTATTCAATAGTCTGGGAATTCTGACACTGTCCTCACAGTATATATTTTCTTTAATGTCGTTTGTTGTTAGCAATATTAGCTTGTTCCCAAGAGTTGCCAGCTTTCACTCAGTTAATACTAGGCAGAAATCAAATATGCATGTGGAATGCACTTCCTTGACCCTTGTGCAGAAAGGAGTGTACTATTCTGCTGCATCCATTTTCAATAAGCTACCACAAGAATTCAAAAATCTTAGCAGTAGCCCAAACGCTTTTAAGTCTAAACTGAAGAGTTTCCTCATGACTCACTCCTTCTATTCTGTCGAGGAGCTCCTGGAAGAGCTGAAAAATTAAGCAAATTCCAGTGTTACATTGTTGATTTTCTTTATTTAAACTTACGAATTGTCGCCTGAATACGTTTCTTGTATTTCATTTTATTTGTTTCTACTATCGTGTTATAATTTCACGTATTGACTCGTTCCATGACCATGGAGAGTTATCCATAATTTGGTCCCACGGAACAATAAATAAATAAAAAAAATAAGCAGTTTTCATATTGCCAAAACTGACAATGATGCTCGACGCAGCCAATGAATCATGAAGATTGACTGATGAGATGAATGAGCACTCAACATCACTAATATACTGAAGAGCTAAAGAAACTGGTACAACTGCCTAATGTCATGTAGGACCCTCTGAGCACTCAAAAGTGCCGGAACACGACGTAGCATGGACTCGACTAATGTCTGAAGTAATGCTGGAGGGAAATGACACCATGAATCCTGCAGGGTTCTCCATAAATCCGTAAGAGCAAGAGGGGGTGGAGACCTCTTCTGAACAGCACGCTGCAAGGCATCCCAAATAGGCTCAATAATGTTCATGTCTGGGGAGTTTAGTTGCCAGCGTAAGTGTTTAAACTCAGAAGAGTGTTCCTGGAGCCCCTCTGTAGCGATTCTAACCTGTGGGGTGTCGCATTGTCCTGTTGGAATTGTTCGTCCGACTGCACAACGGACATGAATGGATGCAGGTGATCAGACAGGATGCTTATGTAGGTGTCACCTGTCTGAGTCCTATCTAGACGTACTAAGGGTCCCATATCACTCCAACTGCACACGCCGCACACTATTACAGAGCCTCCACCGGCTTGAACAGCCCCTTGCTCACATGCAGGGTCCATGGATTCATGAGGTTGTCTGCATACCCGTACACGTCCATCCGCTCGATACTAAAACGAGACACGTCGGACAAGGCAACATGTTTCCAGTTATCTACAGTCCAATGTCGGTGTTGACGGGCCGCAGGCGAGGCGTAAAGCTGTGTGTCGTGCATTCATCAAGGGTACAAGAGTGGACCTTCGGCTCCGAAAGCCCATGTCATGTTGTTTCGTTGAATGGTTCACACGCTAACGCTTGTTGATGCCCCAGCATTGAAATCTGCTGCAATTTCCGGAAGTGTTACGCTTCTGTCACGTTGAACGATTCTCTGCAGTCGTCGTAGGTCCCATTCTTTCAGGATTTTTTTCCGGCCGCAGCGATGTTGGAGATTTGATATTTTACCGGATCCCTGATATTCACGGTACACTCGTGAAATGGTCGTACGGGAAAATCGCCACTTCATCGCTACTTGTGCGCCGACTATAACATCGCGCTCAGACTCACTTAAATATTGATAACCTGCCATTGTAGCAGCGGTAACCCATCTAACAACTGCGCCAGACACTTGTTGTGTTATATAGGCGCTTGCCGACCGCAGCGCGGTATTCTGCATGTTTAAAAAAATGGCTCTGAGCACTATGGGACTTAACTTCTTTGGTCATCAGTCCCCTAGAACTTAGAACTACTTAAACCTAACTAACCTAAGGACATCACACACATCCATGCCCGAGGCAGGATTCGAACCTACGACCGCAGCGGTCACGCGGTTCCAGACTGTAGCGCCTAGAACCGCATGGCCACTACGGCCGGCTCTGCCTGTTTACATATATCTGTATTTGAATACGCATGCCTATACTAGTTTCTTTGGCCCTTCAGTGTAAATTGTGTCAGCAGTTTTCTTCACTTGGGAAGTAGAGAGGTGAATTCTTGGATTCAAAGTCCATTTTCAGTGATGGCGTAGTACTGGAAAGCGACGTGATATGAAACGAGCACGTAATGTCAGTTGTAGGACAGGCCAGTGGTCGACGTCAGTTTATTAGGAGAATTTTGGGAAAAACGTCGCTCATCTGTAAAGAAGATCGCTAATAGAAAACTTCTGCTACCCATTACTGAGTCCTGTTGCAGTGTTTGTGATCCCCACCAGGCAGGATTAAAGGAAGACGTCGACGCAGTTCAGAGGCATGCTTCTACACTTCTGGCCATTAAAATTGCTACACCACGAAGATGACGTGCTACAGACACCCAATTTAACCGACAGGAAGAAGATGCTGTGGTATGCAAATGATTAGCTTTTCAGCGCATTCACACAAGGTTGACGCCGGTGGCGACACCTACACCGTGCTGACATGAGGAACGTTTCCAACCGATTTCTCATACACAAACAGCAGTTCACCGGCGTTGCCTGGTGAAACGTTGTTGTGATGCCCCGTGTAAGGAGGAGAAATGCGTACCATCACGTTACCGACTTTGATAAAGGTCGGATTGTAGCCTATCGCGTTTGCGGTTTGTCGTATCGCGACATTGCTGCTCGCGTTAGTCGAGATCCAATGACTGTTAGCAGAATATGGAATCGGTGGGTTCAGGAGGGCAATACGGAACGGCGTGCTGGATCCCAACGGCCTCGTATCACTAGCAGTCGAGATGACAGGCATCTTATCCGCATAGCTGTAACGAATCGTGCAGCCACGTCTCGATCCCTGAGTCAACAGATGGGAACGTTTGCAAGACAACAACCATCTGCACGAACAGTTCGACGACGTTTACAGCGGCATCGACTATCAGCTCGGAGACCATGGCTGTGGTTACCCTTGATGCTGCATCACAGACAGGAGCGCCTGCGTTGGTGTACTCAACGACGAACCTGGGTGCAAGAATGGCAAGACGTCATTTTTTTTGGGATGAATCCAGGTTCTGTTTACAGCATCATGATGGTCGCATCCGTGTTTGGCGACATCGCGGTGAACGCACATTGGAAGCGTGTATTCGTCATCGCCATACTGGCGTATCACCCGCCGTGGTGGTATGGGGTGCCATTGGTTACAAATGTGGCTAACTCTTGTTCGCATTGACGGCACTTTGAACAGTGGACGTTACATTTCAGATGTGTTACGACCCGTGGCTCTACCCTTCATTCGATCACTGCGAAACCCTATATTTCAGCAGGATAATGCACGACCGAATGTTGCAGGTCCTGTACGGGCCTTTGTGGATACAGAAAATGTTCGACTGACGCCCTGGCCAGCACATTCTCCAGATCTCTCACCAATTGAAAACGTCTGGTCAATGGTGGCCGATCAACTGGCTCGTCACAATACGCCAGTCACTACTCTTGATGAACTGTGGTATCGTGTTGAAGCTGCATGGGCAGCTGTACCTGTACACGCCATCCATGTCAGTTCTAGTATAATATATCTGTCCAATGAATACCCGTTTATCATCTGCATTTATTCTTGGAGTAGCAATTTTAATGGCCAGTAGTGTAGATTTGTTTGGGGTAGGTTCGATCAGTGCGCGAGTATCACAGAGATGCTTCGTGAACTTAAATGGGATTCCGTGGAGGGAAGACGACGTTCTTCACGCTAACCACATATGAGAAAGTTTAGAGAATACACATTTGCGACAGATTGCAAGACGATTCTGCTGCGACCAATGTACATCTGCCTAAGGACTTGCAAGACAAGTGAGGGTTCGTACGGAGGCATACAGGCAGTCTTTTCTCGCTCGCAAAATTTGCGAGTGGAACAGGATAGGGAATGACCAGCAGTGGTCCGGCGTCCCCCGTATAGTGGCTTGCGAAGTATGTACGTAGATGCAGACATGATGTATTGAAGCCACGGAAAACATAAATCTGAAGCTTTGTACGGAAATTCACAGACCGCTCCTGAATACAAAAGGGGCAGGTCTGTTAGGCACTAAAGACATCGCTCGATCTGTGTAACACACGCACAGATTGAACAAATCAGTGCCCTGTTCCTTGCAGTCGCGTCGATCTGGTGTCGCGTGCAGAACAAAGCAGGCCACAGCACGTGGCGGGCTACTGCCCGCGGCGCGCCTCCCGCGAGAGAAAACAAACTGGTGCATGGCTCGCGATGGCTCGCAGTCGCTAAATAAACAGACGGCGGTTCTCAACCCACCGCGGACTCACCGCTGACCCCCTTTGACGAGCCACCGCTCCTTTTTTTCCGCGCCAGAGTCATTAATTGCTGCCGGTTTATACTGTCTGGTATCCCGGGCGCGCTCACTGCGTTTACTGGTCGTTCGGCAACGTCTGTATGCGCGCGAGGCCACCGTTTGTGTAAATAGCGGAAGCGTCGCTTCCCACATCTGAGCAAGCGAGTCCCTCGGCGGGGGCTGGCCGCAGGGGACTCCTCAACTCAGCTTCGCTTTCAAAAGTATCTGATTTCGCTGTCATAACGGCCATTTCGATAATGCAGCGTTACCGATTCAAGCGAAGGGGCTTGGAGTTACACCTCCCGTCGGTGCTTCGGTAATTAGAGACGGAGCGCGAGCTTTAATATTTAAAAATACGAAAGAAAACTAAAATATCCGTTATTCACAGAAAATTACTTGAAACTGAGACTTCCGGACGGCAGATTGACTACCACTCCTACTGTATACGAATCCAGTGTCACAAGTACTGCGTCATATCCCGTGTTCCATAGATGAAAGGACGACTGTGAACTAAGGAGACCTGAAAACAACTATCGAACGGGCAGTAAAAGAAATAAACAGGAAATTAAGAATTGCTCGTTGTTCAGTTTTCGGAATCATTTTGCCGGCCGCTGTGACCGAGCGGTTCTAGGCGCTTCAGTCCGGAACCACGCTGCAGATACGGTCGCATGCCTCAGGCATGGATGTGTGTGATGTCCTTAGGTTAGTTAGGTTTAACTAGTTCTAAGTCTAGGGGACTGATAACATCTCAGGTCAAGTCCCATTGTAAGTAGGCTGTTTAGGTTTTTATGCTGGTAACGTCACGTAGCGCTCTGTATGAAAATCACTGGCTGTGCTGTATGCAGTCTGAGGCTGGTTGGCGTTGTTGGAATATTGGCTAATGTAGTGTTGGGCAGCTGGATGTGAACAGCGCGTAGCGTTGCGCAGTTGGAGGTGAGCCGCCAGCAGTGGAAGATGTGGGGAGAGAGATGGTAGAGTTTTGAGAGCTGATGATCTGGACGGTGTCCATCAGAGAGAGTAAATTTGTAACACTGGATGTCATGAACTGATATATATGATGACTTTTGAATATTATTAAGGTAAATACATTGTTTGTTCTCTATCAAAATCTTTCATTTGCTAACTATGTCTATCAGTAGTTAGTGCCTTCAGTAGTCAGAATCTTTTATTTAGCTGGCAGTATTGGCGCTCGCTGTATTGCGGTAGTTCGAGTAACGAAGATTTTTGTAAGGTAAGTGATTCATGACAGGTATAGGTTATTGTTAGTCGGGGCTACTCTTTTATAGGGATTTTTTGAAAGTCAGATTGCGTTGCGCTAACAATATTGTTTGTCAGTTTAGTGCTGATCAGAATAAGTAAAGAGAGAAATATCTGACTACGTTCAGTTTTGCTCAGCTGTTTGAAAATCAAATAATGTAAGACGTTTATCAGCACAGTAATTAATAAATTTTTCTAAGGGGATGTTTCACCATAGCGCTTAGAGCCAGTTGAACTACTTTTTTCGGGATCATTTTCATATTCAACTGTAAGATTCAACATACTTCAAACAGTAAGTATGTAACCAGCGCGTGTAGTCAGTTCTATAACACACGGCAGACAGAAGTGGAATATAAATTCCTTAACATCCAAAAACTGAGTGCTGATCATCGGATAATGGAGAAAAGCGTGTGGTGAAAACACGCAGCATCAGCGAGAACTAGTACGTGGATGATGGGGAGTTTACTGGAGCAGAAAGACGATGGCACCGGAGTCAACCAGTAGACTAGTGCCATGCCGGCATACAGGCATACAGGAATGTGGCGTAAGGCCGTGGCATTGAACAGAAATTATACTAAAAAACAGCATTTGTAGCCAAAAGAGTGGCGAATAACCTTGTGAATTGGAATCCTTAACAAAACCAGCCTGCTTTCGGAAAAAATGTGTTGCATCACGTATCGAACACTCATCGCACATTCATATGGTAAATTTCCAGACATGGATTCCTTATCAATATTTTATTTACTAAGGCCTTCTACAGCCAGCAGTACTTTGTAATAGGAATTCTGAAACACCTTGAATATGGCTTCATTATTTACAAGTACCGCAACAGTTTTCTCGGTTGGGAATTTTTACGGAATATACACTACTGACCATTAAAATTGATACACCACGAAGATGACGTGTTACAGACGCGAAATTTAACCGACAGGAAGTAGATGCTGTGATATGTAAATGATTAGCTTTTCAGAGCATTCACACAAGGTTGGCACCCACAACGTGCTGACATGAGGAAAGTTTCCAACCGATTTCTCATACACAAACAGCAGTTGACCGGCGTTGCCTGGTGAAACGTTATTGTGATGCCTCGTGTAAGGAGGAGAAATGCGTACCATCACGTTTCCGACTTTGATAAAGGTCGGATTGTAGCCTATCGCGATTGCGGTTTATCGTATCGCGACATTGCTGCTTGCATTGGTCGAGATCCAATGACTGTTAGAAGAATATGGAATCGGTGGGTTCAGGAGGGCAATACGGAACGGCGTGCTGGATCCCAACGGCCTCGTATCACTAGCAGTCGAGATGACAGGCATCTTATCCGCATAGCTGTAACGAAACGTGCAGCCACGTCTCGATCCCTGAGTCAACAGATGGGAACGTTTGCAAGACAACAACCATCTGCACGAACAGTTCGACGACGTTTGCAGCGGCATCGACTATCAGCTCGGAGACCACGGCTGCGGTTACCCTTGACGCTGCATCACAGACAGGAGCGCCTGCGTTTGTGTACTCAACGACGAACCTGGGTGCACGAATGGCAAAACGTCATTTTTTCGGATGAATCCAGGTTCTGTTTACAGCATCATGATGGTCGCATCCGTGTTTGGCGACATCGCGGTGAACGCACATTGGAAGCGTGTATTCGTCATCGCCATACTGGCGTATCGCCCGGCGTGATGGTATGGGGTGCCATTGGTTACACGTCTCGGTCGCCTCTTGTTCGCATTGACGGCAGTTTGAACACTGGACTTTACATTTCAGATGTGTTACGACCCGTGGCTCTACCCCTCATTCGATCCCTGCGAAACCCTACATTTCAGCAGGATAACGCACGACCGCATGTTGCAGGTCCTGTACGGGCCTTTGTGGATACAGAAAATGTTCGACTGCTGCCCTGGCTAGCACATTCTCAGGATCTCTCACCAATTGAAAATGTCTGGTTAATGGTGGCCGAGCAACTGGCTCGTCACAGTACGCCAGTCACTACTCTTGATGAACTGTGGTATCGTGTTGAAGCTGCATGGGCAGCTGTACATGTACACGCCATGCAAGCTCAATGGCCAGGCGTATCAAGGCCGTAATTACGGCCAGAGGTGGTTGTTCTGGGTACTGATTTCTCAGGATCTATGCACCCAAATTGCGTGAAAATATAATCAAATGTCAGTTCTAGTATAATATATTTGTCCAATGAATACCCGTTTATCATCTGCCTTTCTTCTTGGTGTAGCAATTTTAATGGCCAGTAGTGTAAGTCATTTCAATAACCTTCTGGAGCTAAATGAGATTATTTACCGCAAAATAGCGGGTGATCAAAAAGTCAGTATAAATTTGAAAACTGTATAAATCGCGGGATAATGTAAATAGAGTGGTACAAATTGGAATGACATGGCGTTTTATTAGAACCAAAAAAATACAAACGTTCAAAAAATGTCCGACAGATGGCGCTTCATCTGATCAGAATAGCAATAATTAGCATAACAAAGTAAGACAAAGCAAAGATGATGTTCTTTACAGGAAATGCTCAATATGCTCAATATGTCCAATATGTCCATCATTCCTCAACAATAGCTTTAGTCGAGGAAAAATGTTGTGAACAGCACTGTAAAGCATGTCCGGAGCTATGGCGAGGCATTGGCGTCGGATGTTGCCTTTCAGTATCCCTAGATATGTCGGTCGATCACGATACACTTGCGACTTCAGGTAACCCCAAAGCCAATTATGGAACGGACTGAGGTCTGGGGACCTGGGAGGCCAAGATGACGAAAGTGGCGGCTGAGCACACGATCATCACCAAACGACGCGCGTAAGAGATGTTTCACGCGTCTAGCAATACTTCGCTTTTTTTTGTTCTAATAAAACCCCATATAATTCCAAGCATGTGTGTTTATTTTTACCTCTCTATGTACATTATTCCGTGCTTTATTAAGTTTTCAAATTTATACCGATTTTTTGATCACACGGTACCTGAATTCATTATTATTAGACAACAATGAACTGTACCAAAATCCTGACGTTGTTTCCGAATGTACGTGCTTGACCAATCGAACTGAGTTCTTGCTATCGCTAAGACAATGGACACGCGTTCGAGTGTCCGAACTTCAATTCTGGTTTAGGATTTCCACGGTTTCCCTATTTCACACGCAGTAAGCGCCGACTTTATCTATTAAACAATAGTATGGCGGCTGTGTCCAGCATAAATAAATCTGATAGCTGTCAGTTCCTGAGCTGAAAGATAAGAGGACGCTTTTCGGTAGTTCATAGTGCTTCATTTGTATTATGTACTTTTCTGTGAGAAGGGAAGTTAACAGTTCTACTGGCTTCTAACAAAAATCTCCAACGCGGTTGCTCATCTTCTTTGCCAGTCTGCCGATTGTACCTCTGTCAGTAACGGTTTATGCTATCAGTCAGGCAAACAATGTCAGTCCAATTTTCCTGTACAAAATATCACAGATACAGATTGGCTTCCTATGCACGATTGCATGTGGTTGATCCAGTCGCTATTGGGAAATCAATTTGGTTACCTTAGCCAAGCTGATGGGTCCAGATTAATGCAGTCCAGGATCTACGGCAGCAACATCTGGGTCAGTAGCGAATGAGTACGAACTCTGTTGTAGGGGTGGATGGGGAAGAAAATGATCCTTGAAGGGGTGTTCGCAACATTTCTGTGAAGTAGTCCATGGGAACCGAGGAAAACCTGAAGCAGGATACCCGCAAGTGTGCTTGCATCTCTAGACCACTCTAATGTGTGTCCGCTTTCTTAACCATTACACCACCGTGGTATCGGCAAAAAATTATGATGTTTGGTTTCCAGCATTACCATCGTCTCTAGATGAGAGAAGACAGTTTGTGTACACTTCATCTACATATATACTACTGTTCAGAGCGTGTTGGAGGATACCTCTTACCATCATCAGCTACTTTCTATCATGTTACGTTTGCGTACGGAGTAAGGGAAAAACGACTATCTCTGTGCCTCTGTATGCGTCATAATTTCTTCTATCTTATTCTCATTATCTCTATACGAGATGTAAGATGGCTATGGCTGAATTCCCGCAAAAATCTTCCTCGAATACTGGTTATTTAAATTTACTCAACACAGTTTCGCGAGAAAATGTCGTATCCCTTCCAAAGATCCCCATTAAGTTCCTCAAGCATTCCTGTTACACTTCCGTATCGACTATACCGATCAGTTACGATCCTAACTGCGCGCCTCTGAGTTCATTTTATATCTGTTGTCGCGTCTAATCGATTAAAACTCGAAACACTGGAACAATACTCTAGAAGTGGTGGCGCACGTGTCTTGTATACAATTTTTTTGCACATTCATTGCACTTCTCCATGACCTTGCGACGAATATGAGTCTTCCATTCGTTTTTACTAATACGGATTATGCAGTACGATTCAGCTGCTCCTACCAATGGGTTTTATGCAACCTGCAACACCTTCAACTAATTCTCTTGCTCGCTATGTATGAACTATCAGTCCTACAGAAAAAAAATGAAAAGGACCTTTTTGTGGAAAATTTAATGTAGTTAAATTTTGTACGGAGACACGTTTCTACTAGAGGTTAAAG
Source organism: Schistocerca piceifrons (assembly GCF_021461385.2). NCBI lineage: Eukaryota > Metazoa > Arthropoda > Insecta > Orthoptera > Acrididae > Schistocerca > Schistocerca piceifrons. Next base: position 130,719,467 of record NC_060149.1, read on the forward strand.
TTCGAATTATTCAAGACAAACGTACAAAAATGACATTCAAACGGATTTTTCTTGAATAACTCGAAAATTATGGCTTCATCGAAAATGTATCCCAGTACAAAATTTAAGTACAGAAACCAGATGGCAGTTATAAGAGTCGAGGGACATGAAAGGGAAGCAGTGGTTGGGAAGGGAGTGAGACAGGGATGCAGCCTCTCCCCGATGTTATTCAATCTGTGTATTGAGCAAGCAATAAATGAAACAAAAGAAAAATTCGGAGTAGGTATTAAAATCCATGGAGACGAAATAAAAACTTTAAGGTTCGCCGATGACATTGTAATTCTGTCAGAGACAGCAAAGGACTTGGAAGAGCAGTTGAACAGAATGGACAGTGTCTTGAAAGGAGGCTATAAGATGAACATCAACAAAAGCAAAACGAGGATAATGGAATGTAGTCGAATTAAGTCGGCTGATGGTGAGGGAATTAGATTAGGAAATGAGACACTTAAAGTAGTAAAGGAGTTTTGCTATTTGGGGAGAAAAATAACTGATGGTGGTCGAAGTAGAGAGGATATAAAATGTAGACAGGCAATGGCAAGGAAAGCGTTTCTCAAGAAGAGAAATTTGTTAACATCGAGTATACATTTAAGTGTCAGGAAGTCGCTTCTGAGATTATTTGTATGGAGTGTAGTCATGTATGGAAGTGAGACATGGACGTTAAATAGTTTAGACAAGAAGAGAATAGAAGCTTTCGTAATGTGGTTCTACAGAAGAATGCTGAACCATAGATGGGTGGATCACATAACTAATGAGGAGGTATTGAATAGAATTGGGGAGAAGAGGAGTTTGTGGCACAACTTGACTAGAAGAAGGGATCGGTTGGTAGGACATGTTCTGAGGCATCAAGGGATCACCAATTTAGTATTGGAGGGCAGCGTGGAGGGTAAAAATCGTAGAGGGAGAGCAAGAAATGAATACACTAAGCAGATTCAGAAGGATGTAGGCTGCAGTACGTACTGGGAGATGAAGCAGCTTGCACAGGATAGAGTAGCATGGAGAGCTGCATCAAACCAGTCTCAGGACTGAAGACCACAACAACAACAACATTTCCTACAAAAAAATTCCTGTTCGTTTTTTTCTGTAGGACTAACAGTTCGCGAGTTGCGAACGAGACAATATGAAAATGTCGGAAGTGGTTTTTGAAGGCGTTGCAGATTACATCAAACTCATCGGTAGGGGCAGCTGAGTTACCTTGTATACGTTCTTCCCATTTCGTATCGCTTCTTAGTATTAGCTTTAGATGCTTAAACAATGTGGTGAGTTCCAAATGTTTTTTTCTGAATCCTACAGTCGGATAATACGGTTTCTTTCTCTCTGGCAAAGGGATCTGCTATTTTTGTTCCGTTCATATTGTTATGAACCGTGTGGTACGTTTCTCATTTGATTCGTATCAGAATAGCTCCGCCACACGCAAGTAATTCACCCAAGTGCTGTAGCTCTGCGGTCGAGTTTGTGAAAGACGTGCAATGACTTCCTCCTCTGCGCAGAGAACGGCAATGAAGTTCCGTTGCTCGTGACGTAATTTCGAGTCGCCGAGCGCCGTTGCCGGCGACAGAGGCTAACTGCAGCACGTTGACATTTGGCTGAGTGGCGCGTGGGTGCGAGCAGAGCTATGTGGTCGTGCAGTCCACTTGCGCAACGGCCAGTTCAGTTCCGGGCGGCGTGACGCTGCCCCGCAATTCATAGCCGTGGCCTTTCCTTCACCGCTTAACGAGGGAGCCAGCTCGAAGCGTGTCGGCGCGGCAGCCGCCGTCTGCCTGCGGACGCTACGTTTCGGATCACGTGGATCCATCTTCAGGCACCACCTACAACGGATTACTTCTTTCTCTGTTGTAAATGCATTACTGTATTAATGTTGAAGACACTGTAAAAATATCTAAATCTGCTGACACAAATAGTAAATACTTCGGGAGGTGGTAAGTCTCCGTCCACAAGCCTTTTCGGGTCAATCGGACCGACCAATGGACTGTGCGGCTGGTCCCGGCGGAGGTTCGAGTCCTCCCTCGGGCGTGGGTGTGTGTGTGCGTGTGTGTGTGTGTGTGTGTGTGTGTGTTTGTCCTTAGGGTAATTTAGGTTACGTAGTGTGTAAGCTTAGGGACTGATGACATTAGCAGTTAAGTCCTATAAGATTTCACACACATGTGAACATTTTTGGACCGACCAATCGCCGTGTCATCCTATGACAATGGCGTGATTGGATGTAGTATGGAAGGGCGTGGTGTGAGCACACCACTCTCCTAGCTCCTCATTTAGTATGACGAGGCTGGCTGAATCCCGTTCCAGTCCTTCCAATAAGGAAAAATGTCTGGCAGTACCGGGAATCGTACCCAGATCTTACGCATGGCAGTGAGCTGCACTGCCTGCTCAGCTACGGAGTCGGAAATTTTGGGAGCTGGTGGAATAGAGTAATTCGAATATAACATTCTGTGTAACATGTGTCCAATTTGTATTGTTTGCAAAGATACTTAGGTTAGAAGGCAACCCAAATACTCACAGAAGGTGTTCAGAAAAAGTAAAATTCTCAGTTCGTTCGACAACACCACGTGTAACCCTTCTGCGGTCCTCTTGACTTACTTTTACTATGGCAACGCAACTCATAACCCGAAAGATCAATTCGCCTCCTGTGATAACTTTTTCTTTGCAGACTCCACCTTTCAATCATCCGCACAGGCGAAACATCTAAGGAAGTAGCCAGGGAAAGTGACTATTTCCGCTCATCCATGTTCCGGGGAAAGTTAGGTTTAGGTTATATGGTACCTGGCGACTGAATGTGCAGGGACCCCATTCCATCCCTGTAAACAAGAAAACCACCTCCAGTAGCGCTGGAAGTTTGTTTTGAAGGACGTTTACGTAGAGTACGTAAATCCGTGCGGATACTTAAACGATACAGTTGAACTGAACAATAAATCACTATCTCAGTTAAAAATTCAATTATGTGAACTCAAGCACAAATTGAACTTTAAGTCAAAAATGACAAACGATAAACAAACGCGTAGCAGCTGTAGCACCGGCACGTGAATAGAAAACGTGCCTCTGTAACCAGCTGTCTCTCCTAAAATATTTAAGACAAAGGCACTAATGGTCAAATGTGGAGTAATTGTGGATTTCGCGATCTGACTATTCAGCACAAGTTTTATTCGAAAAATTAGAGCCAATACAGAGACTCACCGACAATCATTCTTCCCACGCACTCTTCGTGAGTGGAACAGGGTTGGAGGGATCAGATAGTGGTACCGAAAGTACCCTCCGCCACGCAACATTAGGTTCCCTGAGGAGTCTTATACAGACGTAGAAGTTATTTGAGAACGTTGTTTTCCGCGGTAACATTCTTGGATAAATTTTTCTCGGATTTTTCGCGGCCTTAGATTTACTCGTAAACTCAAGCTTTCAACGACTACCTCTGTCGCCATCACCGAATGTTAAATTTAGTATTAATGCGATGTGTGGTACATTCATATGTAGTTGGACGAATAGTGACATGGAGACGTTACAATGCCACGGATTGACATGACTGCAGCGCCGGAGACCTCTCGGCTAATCCCACGCGGTGATGATCTAGTATCTTTGCGTTTTCGTTTCTTAGAGCAGGTGCGTTCACTATAGCAGTTCCTCGGTCACCATGTTTACCACAAGCCAACAAATACACACTTAAAAAAAAGTTTTGAATCACCTCGGTTCCGAGAGTTCCGGAACCTGTACAGAAAATTGGAATAGAGATCAACATAAACATCATTTCCGCCATTTTTTACTGCTCACGAAAACCACACATTGCATGTTGTACCACCATACAGCAAGACCTTCAGAGGTGGTGATCCAGATTGCTGTACACACCGGTACCTCTAATGCCCAGTAGCACGTCCTCTTGCATTGCTGCATTGCCTGTATTCGTCGTGGAATATTATCCCCAAGTTCATCAAGGCACTGTTAATCCAGATTGTCCCACTCCTCAACGGTGATTCGGCGTAGATATCTCAGACTGGTTGGTGGGTCACGTCGTCCATGAACAGCCCTTTTCAGTCTATCCCAGGCATGTTCGATAGAGTTCATGTCTGGAGAACATGCTGGCCACTCTAGTCGAGCGATGTCGTTATCGTGAAGGAAGTCATTCACAAGATGTGCATGATGGGGACGCGATTGTCGTCCATGAAGACGAATGCCTCGCCAATAAGCTGACGATATGGTTGCTCTATGGTCGCACGATGCCATTCACGTTTCGTACAGCCGTTACGGCCCCTTCCATCACCACCTGCGGCGTACGTCAGCCCCACATAATGCCACCCCAAAACAGCAGGGAACCTCCACCTTGCTGCTCTTGCTGGACAGTATGTCTAAGGCGTTCAGCCTGACCGGGTTGCTCCAAACACGTTTCCGACGATTGTCTGGTTGAAGACATATGCGATACTCATGGGTCAAGAGAACGTGATGCCAATCCGGAGCGGTGCATTCGGCATGTTGTTGGGCCCATCTGCACCGCACTGCATGGTGTCGTGGTTGCAAAGTCGCCATGGACGTCGCGAGTGAAGCTGCACATCATGCAGCCTATTGCACACAGTTTGAGTCGTAACACGACGTCCTGTGGCAGCACGAAAAGCATTATTCAACATGGTGGCGTTGCTGTCAGGGTTCCTCCGAGCCGTAATCCGTAGGTAGCGGTCATCCACTGCAGTAGTAGCCCTTGGGCGGCCAGAGTGAGACATGTCATCGACAGTTCCTGTCTCTCTGTATCTCCTCCATGTCCGAAAAAAATCGCTTTGGTTCACTCCGAGACGCCTCGACACTTCCCTTGTTGTGAGCCCTTCCTAGCACAAAGTAAGAATGCGGACGCAATCGAACCGCGGTATTGACCGTCTAGGCGTGATTGAACAACCAACAACACGAGCCGTGTACCTGCTTCTTGGTACAATGACTGGAACTGATCGGCTGTCGGACCGCCTCCGTCTAATAGGCTCTGCTCATGCATAATTGTTTACATCTTTGGACGGGTTTAGTGACATCTCTGAACAGTCAAACGGACTGTGTCTGTGATACAATATCCACAGTCAATGTCTATCTTCAGGTGTTCTGGGAACTGGGGTGATGCAAAACTTTTTTTAATGTGTATACTAACATACACTGAAAAGGACATGACTCATTTCCAAACTTAGGTTCCGCCTGTAATGATCTCACTGCAGTCGGAACATTATAGGAGGGCTGTTCGGAAAGTGAAGTCCGGTCGTTCGCGAAATGGAAACAAACCGTGAACAGTTAGCTACACTTTCCCGCTACTTCTCTACAAAGTCTCCGCTCCGACAGACATTTGTCGCAGCGTCGTACCTACTTTCCAGTATTCTCATATAAGGAAGCTAACTGTGCTTGTCGCCAATTCTCTGCGCTGGTCTTCAGCTCGTTGTCTGTGCCTAAGTGTTGTCGTCGTAGAGAGCAGTTCATATGAGCAGAAACTGATGGGGAGCCAATTAAGGGCTGTATTGTGGATGATCAAACACTTCCCATCGAAAACACTACAGGAGCATCTTCATTGCCCCTACAGACTGTGACCGAGAGAACTCTCATGAAGAAGGAAACGCATGATAGTTATGTTGTGTGGGTTGCATGATATTAGGCGAAATCTCTTACCAGGCCCTCATATTTGGCGGCAGGCACTATTTTCTAGGCTCCCTGTTCGGTCAGAATCGAAAAGAGCGACGTGACGCGATCGACGGGTATACTAGGGACACTGCCCAACATATCTGTGCAAAGTTTCATCGTATTTTCACTGAGGTTTCCATTTCGCGACCGATCGACCGTTATTTTCCGAACAGCCCTCGTACCAGAGTCTTCCTTTCTTCTTTCCTTCCCTCGTTCCTTCCTTCCCTCCTTCTAAGCAGGCAGTAAAGAATAAAGCCAGAAATAACGGGGTTAATATATTTGTAAAATCCACAACAATATTTAATTTGACATACACAACGCAGATAAGTTGTAACAAAGTTTTCCGTACGGACTTGCTAGTCGTCGTCATCGTCATAACCATCTGAATGCTTTCTAAGACGCTGGAGCCAGAGAAATACGAACATCACTCTAGTATTCAATCTCTGTGTCCGACTAGTCTGAGAGCTGAATCACAGGCCGCAACACTGCCCATCGGAACAGATTACACATTACTCAGACAGATGTTTACAGGACGGACGACTTTTAACGACCAACGAAAATGTGAAGAGTGTACCGGTACGCTCTATACGCCACATCTGTAAAATATATATCTTCCAGTTTCAGTATTTTTAACTTATTTCTCTTCAGCGCGTTATTACGGGATCATTAGCCAGTCGCATTCTGACAGCAGTAGTCAAGTAACGTTCAAGAGAAAACCTCACCCAATTCCATCGCTAAAAGAAATACTTCAGAGACTGGCTGATATGATACGCTAGGTTTTGTTGTGGAGCTTATTATGAACAAGAACGGTTTTCCTGTTACTTCTTTACACGCGTGAACTCTTTAGTTACCGTCATGAGAGGGTGGCCGCCTTTTAGATCCTAACACTCCTGGGAAATCAGTGGAACTGCTGTGAATCGAACACACGTTCTTTACATTTGAAAGTCAGGCCGAAGTACTTAGAGGACATTGAAAAGTTTAGCTCCTTCTACATCTGTAATGACTTCATTCCATTCAGTTCTCAACTCTTGAAGTAGATCGGATAGAGGTACATACGTATTAAGCCAGCGGATTTACATGCCAGTGACAACGGTTAAACGTCAGCAGATGTTCTAACACAGATTCGTTAGTGCCTGCGATATTTTCCGTTCGAAGTTGGTGTATTTATTTATCAAACGGTAAAATAAGCTGTCAGGTGATACACATTGTAAAATGAGGTACGGAACGAACACGGGCCGATGTAGAAAGAAAACGCTGTTATCTCTTTGTTTTTATAGAAACGTACTTCGTCCTTTCACTCACGATCTTTAATTAAATGTTCATTATCAGTTTCTCTTTTTTGAAGAACTTTTAGGCTCACAGAGAAGGACAAATACATTGAGGGAGTAGGATTTTAGTTCGACTAAGGCACACATTAGGAATATTCATCTTCAGTTTGCAGTGTGGTCGTCTGGGATCTAGGCAAGTTCCTCAAAATGGTGTCCAGATTTAAGAAATACTAAGTAACTACAGAGCACACAAAGCCATTGATGGAGCAGGAGTAATTACTCACAACTAAAATAAAACTCCGAATCACAAACAGTTCTAAAAAATGACAATTGTTCATTTTTGTATCAAACTGCTTAAAAAGGCCAATTATTCCAAAAAAAAATCGCAATATATCCCAATGATTCCCACAGTACAAGAATAGGCATAGATTTGTGGCTCATCAAGGAATTTTGTCCACTGTACGCTGGACAATACGTGTAATTTTAACTGCTACACACATTTCCTTCCCTAAGATCTTTATTTGTTTAATTAGTCGCCATTACTTTTCCGTTCGTGTCTGATTCTCCTCTGGTCAGCACGGGTCACATGTTGTTAATTCCAGCTCAATAATTTAGTGTGTTAATGGTAAGTACTTCCGTAATTCTATTCCGGAAGTGACTATCTTGCTTGTTTCCTGAGGGCCCAAGTAAACGGAAAGTGTGATTTCAACTTGGTTAACATCGCTACTTAATTGAAGCTGATGCAAATTACAGTAATTATTCGTCCAAGGAAAGAACGAGTGGAAAAATATATGATCATTAGTACCAAAAAGGAAATATTGCTCACACAGAACGTATAATTTATTTTATTTATAAAATGATAACACACCATCATGTTCCTGAAAATTGCCTCTCAACCTGTTCCCAGAAGGAATACTGGGCGCTTGAATCTTAACTGTGACATATCCAAGGTACTTTTGTAGTTTTCCTGGTACGTAAAAATCAGTCGCTTCATTGTATTCTTCTTGGCCCTAATATGGATATGATTTACAAAACTTCAGTGGCACCTTTATAGCTATTGATCGAAATTTTAAGTTTTAATTCGTTTCCACGTTAACTTTCATCAGAGTGTACACTGCCAGCCTTACCTCTCTCACCGTGTCACTTTGCACGGAAATGGAAAGAAAGCACATAGCGAATTTACCAAGAAAACGCCAGTATTCCAAAATGAACACAATGACTGCCAGATTTGTGCCTGGTGAATTTAATCAGCAAAAAATTATCACCTACATGCTCCGAGTAGAAAGGCAAACAAAATTTAAAAAGGCGCTGCTCGACGCAGGATAAAACTGTCACAGACGTCTGTTTCAAAAAAGGAAATATACGGGCGAGATAAGGTAAACCGGGTTGTATACGATGACATTTTTCCCCTCTCCATCGATTCACAAAGAGAATGGGAACGGTAGAGAATAATACTGTAACAAAGTACCCAGAACAGTGACTGACAGAGAGTCGATACAGACGTTGACGTAGATATAGGTAGAGAAGAAACAAATAAACATTTAATTATAACCGAATAAAAACAATGTTCTAAAACAACGGGACAGGCGTTTTTCAACTGTCGTTGTGTTCGGCTTACATTCAAGTCATCTACGTTCTTCCCCTAGCTCCTTAAAATACTTCGAACCCAAAACAGTTTATCGGAAAACTGTAATACCATGCCGACGAGCGATTTGTCTTCTTCTCGCCCCACAGATCAAAGGCAGCTTGCTGCTCTGCTCACCCGAGAGAATTCTCAACGAGTAGGTAATCAATTACAGTCAAATATTCGAGGAGCCGGAGAAGAGACCTCACAGTTATCAGGTACAAGCAAACCTCCGCTAAATCTTAAGAAAAAGTTATTGTCGTGGTTCTTATTGTGCGCTTTTTCAGAACTGATGTGTATTTTTAATGTGCTTGCGCAAAACGACCCGTTTTTATTTTACACATTTTTAACTCTTTGCTATGTAAAAGAATTCCTTTGGTTAGTAATTACAGTCAGTGGCTTTAGGCGTCCTGTAATTGCGCAATATGACTTATTAGATTTCCGAACAACGTTTGAAATTTGTTATTGTTGTTTATTTAAACGATGAGTTGAAACTGTGTTGTATCTTCCGACGGCGTTGTGCTGAAAATAATATTCCTTTATAACGAGCCACAATACAGATAAATCCTTTCAGAGAGTTGACAGACAGTAACATAATGAGTGTTGTTCACAATGAACGAGTGATGTTTTTCTTTTTAGAAAAGAATGTTTTTACTACTTTATTTACCGCTCTCGTATTTCTATCGAGTGTATTTTTTGCCATCATACAAATCCTCGAGTCATAGTGTTAATGCCTTCCACCGAAGAACTGCACAGAATATTTGCCGTGTTACCACTGTTTCATAGAGTTTCAGTTTTGTGTTCCAGGATAAAGATTTCAGTATAGATGTTTCTTTTTATCTGAAATGCTCTTTCTATATTATGTGTTGTAGTGCCTGTTTCTGTCTTTTCCTTCATGTTGTTTAATATCCATTCTTCTAGTTATTTAAAGCAATCTACTTTAGATATTGTGTTGTTACTTATTTTATGCTTTTGAGGTGAATGTTTGTTATGAACTGTGTTTTTTTCAAATGATATTTGTAATCCGACTTTTGTTGCTTGTTCTTGCAGTTCTGTGATTTGTTCTTGTAAATTTTCCCGTGAATCTGTAATAAGGGCCATGTCATCTGCAAATGCTAGACAATCTACAGCGATCTTGTTTGGCCTTCTTCCTGCCTGTATGCTCTTAGTATTTATGGCCTTCTCCATTGTCTAATCACTTTCTCCAACGCAAAATTGAAAGCTAGGGACGGTAAGCTATTTCCTTGTCTTATTCCTGATTTTATTTGAAAATTTTCTGACAGTTGTTCCATAAATTTTGCTTTTGATTTTCTGCTGGTTGAAGTTGCTTTAATTACTTCTCTTGTTTTGTTATCTAGTCCAAACTCTTTTAAAATGTTGAGTGACGTTTTTGTATCAACAGAATCGCAAGCTTTTCAAAATCTACAAATGTTACCACGGTATTTCAAGCTTCTGATTTTCCTAATTTCTGAGATGTGCTATAAGTTTCTGATTTGTTCTACGCATGATCTGCTTCATACTGCCCTAACTGTGGATCAAGTATTCTTTCAGCTCTACTTAGAACTGCCTTAGACATTAACTTATAGGTTACGGGTAAGAGGGAGATACCGTCTAAATTGTTAGGATTTGTTTATCTCCCTTTTTATGAAGGAGATGTACTAATGCCGGGGAGGGAGTTAATTACCCATATTTCTAGGATTATTTTGGTTGGGCACGCTATCATACAATCACTAGAGTGCTTCCATAATTCTACACTTATTTTTTCTTCCCCAGATGCTTTGTTATTTTAAGTTTCCTTGTGGTTTTTTTAATTTCTTTGATTGTTGGTGGCTTCGAGTTTGTTCTCTTGATGTTGTACTGTCAATATTGAAATGTTCCAGTAGTCGGTCGCAGTTGTGGTAATTGTTTGAAATATTCTACAAGTATTTCACAGTTTTCGATGTCGTATGCAGAATGGAGCGTCTTTGGATCTTAAAACTGTAAGATTGGCGGTGTATATTTTCCTAAGTTGGTTTTAAAAACTCTGTGAAGTCACTAACGTTGTTTTGTTGAAGCTTCGATTCTATTGATGTCAATTTATGTTTCAGATGTTGCAGTCTGACCCTCTTAATACCTTTTGATGTTGCTTTCCTGGCTTCTATAAAGGCTTCATGATTCTTATCGTTTTTATTTGCATTCCAAATGTTCCAGCCCCTCTGTCTTCTTGAGGACTAGTTCATCATATACCTCATTCCACCAGACATGTTTACGTTTCTTTTTGAGGAGGACGGTATCTGCAGGTACCTGTATTATGTCTTTCACTGCTGTTCAACATCCCACATTGTAGGCTAGTTCGCTTCTCCTCTCCTCTTACAAGGCAGCAAGCTAAGCTTCCCTGCCTTCTCGTTTGGATCACTGGTTACTGAGTAATTTTTATATAAATGTTATTACATAAATTATTATTATTGTGTAAATAAAACAACATTCTATATTAGGCCACTGAGGATGCTTCACAAATAAAAATAAGGGAATCACTTATTGCACAAAGCAAACAGTATTTCGTTTAATTGTAAACATAGATCGCATCTCTAAAAAAATGGGTTATTTGTGATTACTATGTACAACGTACAGGATGATACTAGCCTCCAAAGACGAAATGTAAGAGGTTGTTCAGGGATGTTTCTGATTATTTTTGTAAAAAGTACTCGCGCATTCCTGTGGCTTGTTATGTAGTAATAACGTAATTACGATTTCTGTAGTTTGTTTCTACAATTATTTTTGTTCCTGGGAAAATGCCTTCACAACACTGTAAAAGTCTGCAATATGTAACCACTTAAAACATAGTGTAATGCAACAACCCTCAGAGACAAAAGTACTGTGGTATGATATTCATCGCTGTGGGAACATCTCAGCATAGCGTTATTGTACCGCTATTCAGCATTCAGCATTAGACGAGATGCATACCGCCCATCTCTTTATCAGTAAGCCTATCGATACTCCTGTATATCACTGTTAACGTACAACTGACTCTGCCAAGAAAACTTACCTGAAACAGAAACAAGCAGTACCGAACGCAAGCTTGAGGGCGAAGTGTAAAACGAACGTCCCAGTTGTCCACAGCAAGGGCGGTGTGTGAATCAAACACGCTTGTTTCCAAACGAGACACACAGCGCATACCGCTGACATTTCTACTGGCGCGTAGATGTTTTCAGTACAGTACAGATACAAAAACAAATTAGAGTAAGAAATCAAACGAAATGCAATTACTCTGTAACGAGCCACCGCAGACCACGCATCCCACATACAAAAATAAACAGAAAATATGCCTGCACAACATCCGAAATTTTGTTAGTAGAGTTCAGGGTCTCTTATATACGAGTACAGATGATCTAGTGAATAGGATCGGAAGCTCCACGAGGCATTTCACAGGCGATGCTGCGTCCTTTGTCTCTGTCGGTGACAGTTTTCCCGAGTCGAGGTATTCACGATGCCGGTCCCTGCACGACCTCTGAGTCCCAGTTTCGCTCACGATCTGGCTGCTATCGAATTGTTTGCACCGAGCGTGGTAGTGCAGTGGTTAGCACACTGGACGCGCATTCGGTAGAACGACGGTTCAGACCCGCGTCTGGTCATCCTGCTTTATGTTTTCCGTGATTTCCCTAAATCGCTTAAGGCAAATGCCGGGATGGTTCCTTCGAAAGGGAACGGCCGGATTGCCTCCCTATTCTTCCTCAATCCGAGCTTGTTCTCCATTTATAATGAGCTCGTTGTTGACGGGTCAGCCCGTTCTTCTCATGGAATTCGTTATAACTATCATGCCGACGGAATGTACAAGGGGTGGACACAAATATGGAAATACCAAAAACACAGCGCATTCCCATTCCTAATACGGTATAGAAAAACAGTTGGCTTTCAATACAGCTTCCAGTCGTCTCCGAATGGATAAATACAGATCCCGTGTGGATTTCAAGAGAATCTTACATCGTTCATCTGCAACGACAACTCCATCTAGCGATGCTGGAGGTGGATAGTGATCACGCATCCTTCTGTCCAAGGCAAACCACAAAGACTCAACCGGCCGCTGTGGCCGAGCTGTCCTAGGCGCTTCAGTCCGGAACCGCGCTGCTGCTACGGTCGCAGGTTCGAATCCTGCCACGGGCATGGATGTGTGTGGTGTCCTTAGGTTAGTTAGGTTTAAGTAGTCTGCGTCTAGGGGACCGATGACCTCAGATGTTAAGTTCCATAATGTTTAGAGCCATTTGAACAAAGACTAAATAATATTGGGATCGGCTGACTGCGGCGTCCACGACATATGTTAGAACCCATCCTTATCGTCAAAAAGTCATTCCTGTACGATGCTAGCTGAGTGATAGGTGGTCCTGTCGTCTTGGAACATAGCAGCTCCATTGGGAAGTAAACATTTTCCCACAGAATGGAGTCGGTCAGCAAAAATGGTCATGTGCTCCTTGGCAGAAATACTATCTTGCAGAGTAACCTTGGCACTCATGGAATACCACGATATGCTTGCCCAAATCATCACTGCCCCCCCCCCCTTCTACATGTACATCTACATTTATACTCCGCAAGCCACCCACCGGTGTGTGGCGGAGGGCACTTTACGTGCCACTGTCATTACCTCCCTTTCCTGTTCCAGTCGCGTACGGTTCGCGGGAAGAACGACTGCCGGAAAGCCTCCGTGCGCGTTCGAATCTCTCTAATTTTACATTCGTGATCTCCTCGGGAGGTATAAGTAGGGGGAAGCAATATATTCGATACGTCATCCAGAAACGCACCCTCTCGAAACCTGGACAGCAAGCTACACCGCGATGCAGAGCGCCTCTCTTGCAGAGTCTGCCACTTGAGTTTGCTAAACATCTCCGTAACGCTATCACGCTTACCACATAACCCTGTGACGAAACGCGCCGCTCTTCTTTGGATCTTCTCTATCTCCTTTGTCAACCCGATCTGGTACGGATCCCACACTGATGAGCAATACTCAAGTATAGGTCGAAGGAGTGTTTTGTAAGCCACCTCCTTTGTTGATGGACTACATTTTCTAAGGACTCTCCCAATGAATCTCAACCTGGTCCCCGCCTTACCAATAATTATGTCACCTTTAGGACGAAACTTCATGCGACAAGATTTACCCGACCAAATGACTTTTTTCCATTGCTCCACAGTCCAGGTCTTACGGCACTGGCATCACGTCTTTTCTGGTACGGTTATTTACGTCACTGATGAATCGTTTTGGAATTCCAGCTTGCCTGCGATTCCCTATTTAAGAAGCTTCCCTCGTGTTGTTCTGGTGCTGACAGGGTTCGCGAGTGCGACATTCAGTTCTGGCAGTGACGTCTGCAGCTGTCGCCCTTTTATTTTTCTTCTAAGTTCTCCTCAATGAGCGTCTGTCACTGTCACTCGACACACACTTCCACCCACGTTTTGACTTAAAGGAAGATGACTTTCCGCTCTCCCTGTATGCGGTACAAATCTTCGATACGTTGCCTCTTGAAACAGCGAACACTTCGGTTACCTTGGTTACAGAAGCATCTGCCATACGAATACCAACAATTTTCTCGCTTTCTCATTTACTTAGCTCCAATATAATGCATTCACAGCTAAATAGAAGACGAATGACTTCCAACGTATTGAGGACATTTCACAAGTGTTGTTCGTGGTCAAATATAGTAGTGCAACCTACAGGCTCGGTTACCATCTACATTTGTGTTCAAGTCCAAATCTCGTGGTATTTCCACATTTTATCCAACCCCTGTACAAAGCCTAAGGATGATACACGGCCAAATATTTCATTCGCCGTGAACATCTATATTATTTCCTGGTGTATATTATCTGATTTTCGCCTGAGCAGTTTTATTTCTCAGTCCCTACGTTTTACATGCTGCCAGAACGACAGCCTTCTCACATCTAGCGGTCCTGAAGTGCTGGGGTAGAATAAGGATGAGTCATGATTGCCCACTACATGTGTTTCCTGTGGGTTTAGAACATTAGTATATTTTGGTGTACTGGATTATTTGTGGCAGAATTTTTTAACTAATCCTGTATTTTCGTAATAGGAGCCGTAATTCACCTAAGAACCATACCTTAGGTGTGGTTACCAGTACAGCGGTGGTATATTTTATTTTTATTCAGCTGGACATCGGTGTAAATAAAGCAAGGACGTAGAATTCATCATAAAATATACCAAACTTAACAAAAGGAGAAACCAAAAACTGAAAAACTTGCATTATGATATTACGGAATGAAAATAAAAACGATAACAACAACAAAAATGCCGCATAAGAGTTTACAAATTTAAACAACGTGTAAGGAAATGGAAAGCTGCTGGTTTTTGTCTATTGGCAGGAAATATCAACGTATTCGCCTGGAATGATTCTCGAAAACAATGGGAATCAAATTAGGGTGGCTGGTGTGAGTCCATTTGATAGTCAGCAAGTAAACTTTCAAAGATATTATGGTATCTGATTAGTTGTGCTTATTCCATTCACACGGAAGTCAGTGACCAAAATACGCTCTGAACTCTCATATGTATGCGGAAAACTCACGTTACCAGAGTTATTATGTTATTTACGATTATCTTACCCGATTTTCTGCAGTTTTTTCGTAGCGCAGAATCTTCTACATTGGCCGTATCAAAAGCATATCTGTGTACTCTCCTGGCTGCTGTTTCTAATTCAAGCGGAGCCCATCATTACAAAAAGCACAGTATCCCGAGACACGGCAAGTTTGTTGCCGTGCTTCTTAGCACCTAGCAATCCTCAATGGGTTGTTAACAATGCCTTTCTGCCTGAAGCTACTCGGCAACCTCCAGTTTACCTAGCTCGGAACACTTAAGTTATTAAACACTCGTAAAAAGGCCAGAGCCGTCTAAGCAAACTTTCGGTGGAGTGAGCAAACATATTAAAGAAAAGAGCATAAGGATGGTAGCTCAGATTTAAAGCTTTTCCTTTTTGTAGAAATAAAAATTCCTCCGTAAATAACCTTGCAAAATGGGGAAACGAAATGTGTTAAGATATAATGCGACAATAAAGATATGTCATCAGCTTTGTTAAAAGACCTACGTCATCCAGTATAATAAAAGCAGACTCCAGATGATATACAGACTATACTACAGTCATACAGAAATTAAGTTCTGATGTAATAAAAAAATAATCGAAATAACAATAAAGGTGGTGTTTTCGTACATACAAGTATGTAACTAACATTACTTTGAGGTTCTTATCACATTTATTACATGACTTTTCGCAGTGATACTAACGACTTTATACAGAATTGTACGGTGAAGTTTTGAAAACTGAAATGCAAATGTCGTCGTACTAAATCATCTAAGCTCTAATTTTCCCATCAACCAACTTTACAAATTTTCCAAGGGCCAATTTTTTACGACCCCTGTTGACTATTTGTTGTTAACAGTCTCATGCCCTGGATTGAAAATATGCGTCTACCGTCGATCTATTGATTCGCTAATTGCCTCGTCCACATTAAGCTCTCATATTTGATGATGGATATCTGCGGCTGGCATGTTTGGCGTATTCAAAAACGAATCACTGCCTGAATATCGCATGCAGCCGTTTCGCTTCTCTTCATCGATTATACACAACTTAAAGCAAATGAGGATGAAGTGTGCCTTGCGTATACGCAATATGGAAGCAGTGGTGTTACACACTTCCTTGACGAATTTACTTACAGGTGTGATTCTGCAGTAAAGTCTGTAAGTTATAGTAGATTACAGTGCTTCATTTGATGTAAGTTGCACATAAAAAATAAATTCCCCACTGTCACTTTTTGTTCCACGTTTCTTCATATACTGTTAAAATGTTCACGACTGCAGGCGTGAACGCTTCAAAAATTGAAGCAAGTGTCTTAAGTCATTTGTGAAGAAAAACTCACGTGCAGGTGAAAGTGCAGGCTAAATTTCCTGTCATTTTATTAATCTATTTATTTTTAAGAGGGCTTGGAAAACCTTCAGAATTTGTCAGGGGAGCTGGAAAAGACGAATTACCACCTCTGTTGGGCAACCACTGAATAATAAAGGTATATCCTGACCGTACTGACAAAACCGTAACGCCATTCGCCTATAGTTATAGAAAAAAACACAAAACAACGAAATAATTTTAGTCTTGCAGCAAACAGAAGACAGTCGGTCTACCATGTGCTCGAAACTCAGTTACCCTGCCCATTCCGCGATAAAGACCTTCCAGTAACTTCTGCGGCACAGTAAACCTACCTACCGCACTCGAAATCGAAATCTGCTCGAGCTAGGCTCTATGCAACAGCTCTAGTGTCCAAAGCAGGAGATACGGGTTCCACTGCTATTAAAGTACGTGTTTTAACCTTTCAGACAGTGCGCAGATTCTTAATTTGAAACTTCTGCTTCTATTACACTATTTAGAATGTTTGGTGTCTGCATATGTCCGTTTAATATCCTCTTGAGATGGTATATGATGTTATTTCAGTGATTACAATATCGAGTGAAATTTATAAAGAACTTGGCAGTACGAGCCCACGCACATATAAAGTAAAATCGCATATAAGCAATTTTGTTTAAACTTGTTGGTAACTTAGATAATGATGGTAATGAGATACATAATAGGTTGTGGATGTATTCTAATTTAAATTTAAAAGCTTATTTAATGGAAGAAACAAGAGATGGAAATTTGACTTAGCTATGTTGTGACAGTTCTCCCCTTTATGCCTTCTGCGCTTTGGTTACGTCTGTTAAAAATGTGTTGTCTTGACAGTGGCAATACTTAATTTAATGTATCGATTAGTTACTGGATGAATGCAGTGACGCGGCTGGGAAAGGTCCACACAGCCGTTCTACCCTCTCCTGATGCAAAATGGCTCACGACTTTTGTAACTGTTCTTGCCACCGTGGATATTGGCATTGTGACGAAGTTAACGTCCGAGGTAGTCCAACACACGTTCCGTCGGTGACAGATCTGGGGATCTTGCTGGCCACATGAGTACCTCAACGTCACGGAGACAACTCATAGAGACACATGTCATTTGTGGACGAGTATTGTCCTGTTGAAAACAGGCGCGACGATACTGTCACATGAAAGGTACCACATGAGGGTGCAGGATGTCTGTGACGTACTGCTGTGCCGTCAGAGCTCCGTCAGTCAATGCCAGCAGTGACTTGATTTCATACCCAATGACTTCCACATCAACGGATGACTGTGACGTGCAGTGTCCAGTCACAGAATAACCGCTGCGACATTCCTTGATGACACGGTGATTACCGAACGGTACGCGAAGGTTTTGGAAGATGATTTCATTATCATTATCCCAAGTGACCCTGATTTCGACAAGATCTGGTTCATGCAAAACGGAGTTCGACCCCATCGAAACTGGAGAGTGGTGTCCTGAAAGAGTACTTTGGGGACCGAATTCTGGATCTGGGGTACCCAGAGGCCACTGGCATTGACCCCGATTGGCCGCCATATTCTCCGGATCTAAACACATGCGACTCCTTTTTGTGGGGCGGGTTTAAAGACAAGGTGTACACCAATAACACCAGTGACCGAGCAGTTCTAGGCGCTTCCGTCCGGAACCACGCGGCTGCTAAGGTCGCAGGTTCGAATCCTGCCTCGGGCATGGATGTGTGAGATCTCCTTAGGTTAGTTAGGTTTAAGTAGTTCTAAGTCTAGGGGACTAATGACCTCAGATGTTAAGTCCCATAGTGCTCAGAGCCATTAGAACCATTTGAATAACACCAAAACCATTGCTGAGCTGAAAACAGCATTCAGACCGTCATCGACAGCATCGATGTTCCGACACTTCATTGGGTCATGCAGAATTTCGCTATTCGTCTGCGTCACATCATCGCCAATGATGGCAGGCATATCGTACATGTCATAACCTAAATCCAAATATCTGTAGTGATATTTACATATTGAATACAGTGTGTGCGCGCAGTAGTTTGTAACTAAGTTACGTATTTTTCATATAGTTCAATAATTGTCAGCCTGTAATAACACTCAGTATAGACCGTTCATAGCTGAAAAAACTAGTTATGTACACTACTCTCTCCAAATATTTAAAATAATAGTATAAGTTGACAGTTCGCAAGAATTTCTGAATTTTAATGCATTTGAAGACTGTCATACACGAAGCGTTCTACAAATACTACATATTTTCGTCTCTGAACTCTTTCTTCCTAAATGCCTAAGTTTATAAGCCCAAAAATCCGCTTGCATTGTATGTAATTAGACGCTTTGTGTGTCCAAAAGTAATCTCACGGTAATCGACAAGCGCATTTACAACCATGTTTCCGCTTAGGTTGTCTCGAAGAGTTATCGACTGAATCGCGCTCCCTACGATACGGAGCGAAGAGCTTCCCAGGTAACAGCGGTGGCATAATGAAGCGACCATTTCGTATTATCACTGCAGCTAATGAAGATGAAACGATGCTGCTAGTAGGAGCGTCCTAGGGCGAAAGGAGTTACTCAGACCGAAGAGAGTATCGAATAATGAGCAGATGCTGAGAAGATGCGGTGCTTCTTCACACAAGCTCACCGCCACATTTCCGTGCATTCTACATATCTAAAGAAATCACTACCTCCATGTATCAGCTCAGTATCCTCTAATTTCCGATAAAGGCTGAAGCAAGTGCCACTTTCAAACATAGAGAGCTAATGTAGTCAGCTTAATCAGCTAAAATTCACGTTTATACTGTTACTCATTTTTAGAAGGTGCCCTGTAGGTTGATTGCAACTGCGTACTGATGAAATTAATGGTGGGAGAGGTGGTTGAGCGGACATCGGAAGGAATGCGACACACAGATTAGCACAATAATGATCAGACGCTCTCAGGTTGTTTTACGCTAAGTTTGTAGTTGAATGGGGGGCCAGAGGGAAAAACCGTGAAAAATAATTGTAACGATGACAGAGGCATCTGCGCACCTAAACAGAACAGGGTGTATGGGATAATGCAATGAATGAAGAAAGAGCAAAAACATCACGGCATTCTAGCTTAAAGCCGACTGATGTCTTCTAAAGCAATAGATTCAAATGCCGCACTGCAGTGATAATCCGAAGGTATCAGTGAGACTCCTTATACATCTACATGTACCTCTACATAGATACTTCGCAGGCCACTGCTAGTCATTTCGCTTCCTGGTCTACTTGCAAATAGAGCGAGGGAAAAAATGCTATCTACAGGGTTATTACAAATGATTGAAGCGATTTCACAGCTCTACAATAACTTTATTATTTGAGATATTTTCACAATGCTTTGCACACACATACAAAAACTCAAAAAGCTTTTTTAGGCATTCACAAATGTTCGATATGTGCCCCTTTAGTGATTAGGCAGACATCAAGCCGATAATCAAGTTCCTCCCACACTCGGCGCAACATGTCCCCCTCAATGAGTTCGAAAGCATCGTTGATGTGACCTCGCAGTTCTGGCACGTTTCTTGATAGAGGAGGTTTAAACACTGAATCTTTCACATAACCCCACAGAAAGAAATCGCATGGGGTTAAGTCGGGAGAGCGTGGAGGCCATGTAAAGCCCTACACCCCATTGTGCTATTCCTGCTTTGACTCCTGACAGGTAGACCTTGTATTCTCCCACTTCCTGGCACTGGCGGCAGAAACCTGAAGTGCGGCTTCAGCCGAACAAAACTTTATGAGTTTTTCTACGTATCTGTAGTGTGTCGCGACCATATGTCAATGAATGGAGCTACAGTGAATTTATGAAATCGCTTCAATCATTTGTAATAGCCCTGTATATGCCACCGTATGAGCCCTAATTTCCCTTATCTTATCTTCGTGTTTTGGCAGTAGTAGAATCGGTCAGCAGAGAGCTTCAAATAGCGATTCTCTAAATTTTCTCAACATTGTTTCTCGAAAAGAACGTTGCCCTCCCTCCAGGGATTCCCATTTGAGTTCCCGAAGCATCTCCGTAACACGTGTTGTTCGAACCTACCGTTAACAAATCCAGCAGCCCGTCTCCGAACTGCTGCGATCTTCCTTCAATCCGACCTGGTATGGATCCCACACTCGAGCAGTACTCAAGAATTGGTCGCAGCAGCGTCCTATATGCGGTCTCCTTTACAGGTGAACCACTTTGCCCTAAAATCTTCCAAAGAAACTGAAGTCGACCATTCGCTTTCCCTACCACAGTTCTCACATGCTCGTTCCATTCCATATCGCTTTGGAACGTTACACGCACATATTCAAACGACTTGACAAATCTAGCAGCCCATCTCTGCATTGCTGCGATCTTCCTTCAATCCGACCTGGTATGGATCCCACACTCGAGCAGTACTCAAGAATTGGTCGCAGCAGCGTCCTATATGCGGTCTCCTTTACAGGTGAACCACTTTGCCCTAAAATCTTCCAAAGAAACTGAAGTCGACCATTCGCTTTCCCTACCACAGTTCTCACATGCTCGTTCCATTCCATATCGCTTTGGAACGTTACACGCACATATTCAAACGACTTGACAAATCTAGCAGCCCATCTCTGCATTGCTGCGATCTTCCTTCAATCCGACCTGGTATGGATCCCACACTCGAGCAGTACTCAAGAATTGGTCGCAGCAGCGTCCTATATGCGGTCTCCTTTACAAGTGAACCACTTTGCCCTAAAATCTTCCAAAGAAACTGAAGTCGACCATTCGCTTTCCCTACCACAGTTCTCACATGCTCGTTCCATTCCATATCGCTTTGGAACGTTACACGCACATATTCAAACGACTTGACAAATCTAGCAGCCCATCTCTGCATTGCTGCGATCTTCCTTCAATCCGACCTGGTATGGATCCCACACTCGAGCAGTACTCAAGAATTGGTCGCAGCAGCGTCCTATATGCGGTCTCCTTTACAAGTGAACCACTTTGCCCTAAAATCTTCCAAAGAAACTGAAGTCGACCATTCGCTTTCCCTACCACAGTTCTCACATGCTCGTTCCATTCCATATCGCTTTGCAACGTTACACGCACATATTCAAACGACTTGACAGTGTTAAGTAGGACACTAGTAATACTGTATCCGAACATTAAATTTTTGTTCTTCCTACTCATCCTCATTAACTTACATTTTTCCACATTTAGAGATGCCATTCATCACACCAACTGGAAATTTTGTCTAAGTCGTCTTGTATCTTCCTACAATCACTCAACTTCGAAACCTTACGTTACGCCACAGCATCATCAGCAAACAAGCGCAGATTGCTACCCACCCTGTCAGCCAAATCATTTATGTATATAGAGGACAACAGCGACCCTACTTCCCTAAGGTTCTCCTGATGAGACCCTTGCCCCTCATGCACACTCGCCGTCGAGGACAACATACTGGGTTCTATTACTTAGAAGTCTTCAAGCCACTCAGATATCTGCGAACTTATTCCTTATGCTCGTATCTTCGTTAACAGCCTGCAATGGGACACTGCATCAAACGCCTTCAGGAAATTTAAAAATATGGCATCTACCTGTTGACCTTCATCCATAGTTTGCAATATAGCATGTGAGAAAAGGGCAACCTGAGTTTCGCACAAGCGTTTTTTTTTTTTCTGAAACCATGCTGATGAAACTGACCTCTAAATAATGGTGTGAACAAAAATTGATGAAGGGATGTTTTTTCCTTTCGTGTATAGTAACCAGGATTCGCTGTTCGAGAAAACATCAGGTACTGGAGTAACATACAAGTGCTAGAATCGAAACTCATTATTAAGGCTTTTACGCAAACCAGATGTAGTATTTGTGAAATAATGGGATGAGAATTACCTCTATAGGCGCCGGCCGGAGTGGCCGTGCGGTTCTAGGCGCTACAGTCTGGAACCGAGCGACCGCTACGGTCGCAGGTTCGAATCCTGCATCGGGCATGGATGTGTGTGATGTCCTTAGGTTAGTTAGGTTTAATTAGTTCTAAGTTCTAGGCGACTGATGACCTCAGAAGTTAAGTCGCATACTGCATAGAGCCATTTGAACCATTTTTGGACCTCTGTAGGCGCCATACACGTGGCGCAGTCGTCCTAGGCTAACAAAATAGTTTAATAACTTCCATATGTCTTGACACACTTCTGACTGTTTCCAAAATCGCTGTACAAGTTTCAAGATTCCGTCTTTTGCAGAGGCTATAAAATACAACACAAAACTTGTACCAAAGACATGAAAATGCACTCTAAGACAATAAAAGACAATGCCACGAAGGAATTATTCGAATGGGACGGAGATAGGTAGATGTTATGTACATGTACAGACAGACAAATGAGTACAATCTCAGAAAAATTTGATCATTTATTCAAGAGAAAGAGCTTCACAACAGGGGAAGTCAGCCGGCCGGTTGGCCGAGCGGTTCTAGACACTTCAGTCTGGAACCGCGCGACCGCTACGGTCGCAGGTTCGAATCCTACCTCGGGCATGGATGTGTGTGATGTCCTTAGGTTAGTTATGTTTAAGTAGTTCTAAGTTCTAGGGGACTGATGACCTCAGATATTAAGTCCCATAGTGCTCAGAGCCATTTGAACCATTTTGGAGGAAGTCAATTATGCGTTGACCCAACTCTGGCCTTTATGTAGGCAGTTGTGGTTCAAATGGCTCTGAGCACTATGGGACTTAATATCTGAGGTCATCAGTCCCCTAGAACTTAGAACTACTTAAACCTAACTAACCTAAGGACATCAACACATCCATGCCCGAGGCAGGATTCGAACCTGCGACCGTAGCGGTCGCTCGGTTCCATACTGAAGCGCCTAGAACCGCTCGGCCACACACCGGCCGACTGTAAGCAGTTCTTCCGCTGGACATTGATTTAAAGAGTTGTTTGATGTGTTCCCGAGGGATATTGTGCCAAAATGTGTCCAATCGGCACCGTCAAAATACCGAGATGGTTGTGGGGCCCTGCTCATAATGCTCCAAGCATTCTCATATGAGGAGAAATTTGGTGACCTTGCTGGCCAAGATAGGGTTTGGCAAGCACAAAGACAAGCAGTAGAAACTCTCACCGGGTGTGGGCGGGCATTATCTTGCTGAAATGTAAACCCAGGATGGCTTTCCATGAAGGGTGTAGAATATCGTCGAGGTATCGCCGTACTGTAGTTGTTCCGCAGATGTAAATCAAAGGGGGTCATGCTATGAAAAGAAATGGCACCCCAGACCATCACTCCCGGTTCTCGAGTCGCACGACGGGCAACAGATAGATTGGTATCTCACATCTGTCCAGGTAGTCGTCAGTCACGTCTTTGGCCTGGAATTTCATTGACTGGGTGTAGAACTGCCGTCAGTGATGAGTCTCGATTCGAAATGAGTCGCGATGACGAAAAAAGATGTGTCCGGAGACACCCAGGACAGTAGTTTTCTGATGCTGCCGGCAGCCTACCTACGCATAGAGTTATTCCGCAGTCTGGTTGGTGCTAACCTCCAACCAATGGTGCGGTGTGACACAGAACGATGCAGTGAGTCTGTTACTTGCTGTCGAAAGGCAGGCGCAGATACAAAGCGATTACGCTGTGACTGGTGCACAGTACAGTGATCTCCCCTCTTGGTGGTGAGACGTGCTGAAAGGGAACCTTGACGACGAGTACGCCTGTCTTCCCGTACCAGCACAGTCCAGAATCGTTCCACCGTCGCATTTCAAAGAACCATATACCTGGATATTTCACGATTCGATCAGCTGGCCAAATTAGGTCACTTTTAAACTCTGTCAAGTGCTGATAACGCTGTCTCACACTCGTACACGACATCACTGTGGCCTTCACAGTGATCACTCAACATCTGATGCTGTTAGTGCCATTTACATACGCTTCCTGACATGGTACCAACACTAAACTGTTAACACTAATGCACCTGATGGCCGAACTTCCTGCCAGGAAGAATTGCAATTCTATCCATAGTCGCCAATTGCGTCTGTCCGCAGCTCGTGGTCGTGCGGTAGCGTTCTCGCTTCCCACGCCCGGGTTCCCGGGTTCGATTCCCGGCGGGGTCAGGTATTTTCTCTGCCTCGTGATGACTGGGTGTTGTGTGATGTCCTTAGGTTAGTTAGGTTTAAGTAGTTCTAAGTTCTAGAGGACTGATGACCATAGATGTTAAGTCCCATAGTGCTCAGAGCCATTTGAACCGATTGCGTCTATTTGTATGAAGTTACACTGGCATCCAACCACGTCTTCTGGGTGCTTCACTTCTTTTGGTCAGGCAGTGTATTTTGCAAAAGCTAGTGACCAAGTTTGAATCGTTACGTTTCGTCACAAATAAGCATTCCTTACATTCTGAGTAGTTTGTAGCAGAAGAAATGAAAACGCATAGCTGTGAGGCAATACAGTGAAATTTGAAGAAGGTTTTTGAAAGAAATGAATATTTTGGTAACGATGAACATGTGGGTGACGTCTTGGAGGGAGGAAGAGATTAATGATTAACGTCCCGTCGACAACGAGGTCGTCATAGACGGAGCCTAAGCTCGAATTAGGGAAGAATGGGAAAGGAAATCGATCGTATTCTTTCAAAGGAACCATCCCGCCATTTACCTGAAGCGATTAAGGGAAATCATGGAAAACCTAAATCAGGATGGCCGGACGCGGGTTTGAACCGTCGCCCTGCCGACTGAGAGTCTAGTGTGCTAACCACTGCGCCACCTCGCTCGCTGGTTACAAGTGACATGTAGAGTTAGTGGCAGTGCAGTGTTTTACAATTTGCCATTCGAATAAACGATATACTGATGCGTTTAGGTCATTGCACTCAGTTGCGGTTTTTAAGTGTTCCTCTTTATGAGTGACGCGTCAAACTGGCCTAGTATTTATACCTCAACGAATCTGTTCGCTAACACGTACAGTGTGATAACAAGTGTTTAAAATCAAATATATATCCACGCATTATTTGACATAGATTTATAGATCTATGTAACCAATTTTGCTTCCATTTTTTAATGTCTTATTTCATCTTGCTGTGCTTCGTATTGATATAAATTTATTATTTCATGCAGATTATTTGATCTAGATTTAGAGACATGTGACCACCGCATATCTCAAATCACTATGCTGTACTTACAGCCGACTGTTTGGAACGATAATTTTTCGTATTTATGAAGGCGGCCCTGTGGGAGGTAGACCATTTTTTCGTACTCTAAACTGACATGTATTCAGCGCAAGTACAACATCTTCGCAATAAGAAACATTGATGCAGTTAAAACACAACTTAAACAGGTATGAGCCAAATTAAAAGGCAATTAATTGTGGTCTGCGGAAACAGGTGCCCTCAAACGTAGTTTGCTTTTATTAAGTAACTGAGTGAGATAAAGCAGGTAGGTTTATTTTGGACTCAAGTCCAGTTCCATCTGTGCTGATTTATAGTCTACAATGTTTCGTAAAACTATTGAGCTGAATGATTCAGTCAGAAAATCATTACGATAGTCGTCATTCCCTAAAATAGTTGACTGTGGTGTGGAAATTTGTTCCTATTAACTACGTTGTCCTGAATTCAGAAGAAAAAAAACTGAAATTCCTGTTTCCGTGATTTTTGTAGTTGATTATTTTTAAATTATAATGATTGGGACATTATTTGTTCTTAGCAGCACAAAAAATTAAAAACATGGAGAGAAAGTTTAATTTGATTTACGCTTCTAATAAGGAAAATGGTGTGCTACAGCAAATAACTGGTAAAAGAGGTTATGTGAGATTCACTTCCCGCGTAGTGCGAAACTTAATTCGGGAAGCAGAGCTGAAGGCGCTTCTGCCGTTCTGTCACAGTGGGCGAGCGCGCGTTCGCAGCGGCGCTTAAATTATGAAGTGCAAACAGGAATTGAAGTTAATCGGGCGCGCCCAGGAAAAAAGGACAAAGGAGCGTGTTAAGCAGTGACGAAAAGAATGGAAAAAATAAAAAAATTATCTTCCACTTCAATAAAGGACCACTTGTCTTGAAAGCACAGAGAAGCAGTAAAGATTAGCGGTGAGAGGTAACGCTTGTTCTCTGCTCTTTATCAGTGACAACGTGATGGGCACGCCTTTATTTACAACTTGAATAACCGTTGTCTTTTCTAGTATTTTACAGAGAGCTTTATGGGCGTCTGTCGAAACAGAGGAAATGTAGGGGGCGCCATGATATACCCGCTGCCCAAGTCAGCTGTTTTCGCAATGCGTAATCTCTACGTGAGCGTCTCAAAGGACAGGCTAGTAATTCTCCCCGCCTTTGTTTCGCTGGCACGCAGATTACACTCCCCGGGACACGCCAAAACGCGACGTGGGCTTGGCAAATTCTTATGGAAGGCGCACGGCTCTTATCAACTGAGGTAGCTGCCTCAGCAACGCACAGCCATTTCTGCGAAACGGTGCTGAGTGGCGCTATTAATTCTACGGACACCTTCCACTATGGGGGGGACAAACAAACGACGACAGCAATGCCTAAAAGGCTTGTAACATTTAATAATTTACAAATACGATTTCGTCTCCGATTTTCCATTTCAACACCTGAGGCTTTTTTTTCGTAATCAGTGCACGGAATTACTTTCACCGCAATTTAATCTTATAACACTGCTGTACAATAAGGTGAATAAGACGTCGAAACAAGTAGCATTTTAGTCGGATTTAAAAGAACATGTTTTCAAATCGTTTGACGGAGAAATAAGCATAACAAAAGCAATAGAAATTACGATTAAATTCGATGTGAATGTCCAATAGGCGATAATATTTTAGGTTATGTCTGAATTTTGCATTATTATTCATCCAGCAAGGTTTTGAATAAATACAAGCTTACACGTTATTTTTTTCGGCAGTATTAATATCCTATGGAGAACAAAAACAATCAAATACGACATACAGCATTGGCGATTAGTAACATGTAAGACGTCGTTTGTTACACGACATTCTTATGTCTGAGAACCATAATTTACATTTCTTCTCGTGCACAGTAAAATTAAGTTTCTGAATTACGAATCAATAGACATGGGCTTTTCATTCCCGTATTCCTCACAAAATGTCTTTCCTCACATACGTATGTCTATTGTGAACATTTTTGCTGTTCTTTCTGTTTGCTGGTGTGCGAATTTTTTACTGTTTTCCTCACAACTCGTGATCGAATAGCTATATTCTATAATTTCTGTCTGGTTATCTAACCTTTACTCTCTTACACTAATGAAGACTTGAGAATTTAGGCATTATGTTTAGAAGAAAGAAAAAAATGGAGACGTGCTGAAGATGTCTTCAATATATATCTTGATCTGTAATTTCTGCTTATTATAAACGGCATCCTTCATAATTCTCCGTGGATGGCTACACTTTCATCACAATCGTAAGAATTTAAATGGTGTAGCCTTTTCCTCAAAATGTAAGCACACCCAAAACTGACACTGACCTCTATTTTGTATTTTTTTTTCATGCTTTACTTTTTGGAGATGTTTCGTAACGGGAATGGATCGCAAATGTGTATTTCCCTTTCGCCACACGAAACTTTCTGCACATGTCTGTTGGAAGCGCTTCTTCTACTTGAAAGTGGCACCTCGATTGGAGATGAAGAGGAAGAATGTTGCGGCTGGTTTGCTCGAATAAGCACATCACCCACTTCTTGAGAAAAACTGCGGTAGATTGAAACCAGGACGTCCGCTTTCTGAAATTGCCAACCACTGATTTAAAAAATAAGCAGTCATGATGCCAAATTATACATCTTTCCAATTTCAAAAGACGGTAAGCTTCCCATAAATTTGCACGCAGTTTGCTCAATTCTAATAAACCTCATTTCTTACTCTTTGTACATAGTGCTCTACTAAATGGGTTAACTTCTCCTTCATGATAACAACTATCAGGGCCATTTCAACCTAATCTCCTTTGACTTTTTCGTGATGTTCAGGCGCTAACAATACATTAACAATAATATTGAATTATTTGATGCGGAACGGGTGCACAACCTTTATGTAATTATTAAACACGAGTCCGCAGCTCGTGGTCGTGCGGTAGCGTTCTCGCTTCCCACGCCCGGTTTCCCGGGTTCGATTCCCGGCGGGGTCAGGGATTTTCTCTGCCTCGTGATGACTGGGTGTTGTGTGATGTCCTTAGGTTAGTTAGGTTTAAGTAGTTCTAAGTTCTAGGGGACTGATGACCATAGATGTTAAGTCCCATAGTGCTCAGAGCCATTTGAACCCATTAAATACGATCGTTTCCTCTTATGGAAGTTAAATATTATTTTTTTTATTTACTGTGATTGCAATCTCGATTATTATTCCACATATTCAAGCAGCTGGGAGCACGTGACCAATCAGTACACATAGAAGTTCACAAAAATAAGCATTTGTTATATATTTAACACTAAAACCTGCAGGTAACCTTAACATGTAAGATTATTAACATATAAAATATAAGAAATATTAGAAGCTACCACGGAGGGTGCAGCATGAGATTATACAAGCTGTTCTCATAAGCCAAAATTCACACGTAATTAAAAACATGAAATTAACCAAGTGCTACCTATACCAGGAATATGTAGTACCGGGAAGCGAACATGTATAAAACATCAAATTCAAGCAAAAGAAATCGCTGAATTTGTGAAAAAATATTAGAGTAAAACGCTTAACATCACCTCATATGAAAACTTTTTGTGGAAACCGAATATCAGTAATACAACGGCGTGCTTAAAAGTAATGCCTCCGATTTTTTTTTGTGTGTGTGTGGATACTCCAAAGCTTTTTAAATAAAAAACATTAACATTCTACATTTTTATTCTGCGTGCCTACATATTTGCAGCTCTGCTGGCAGAGGACTCTGAATTGCCGCGTGTAGCATGGCGGAGTGGTGATAAGTATGTCAGTGCTTGAGAAACAGCGTACTATAATTGAGATTCGTATTCGAAGAGTTTGTCAGCACATGGAGCACCTTCTCCTTTAGTAGGACAATGCCAGACCACACACAAGCGCTACATCTGCAACAATCGGACGAATTTGATTCACTGTCATCGATCATCCTCCATACAGTCCCGGCTCGCCCCCACACGACTTTCATCTGTTTCCGAAACGTAAAGAACACCATGGAAGACATCACTTTAATAGTGATGAAGCGGTGCAAGCAGAGGTGAGGGTGTTCTCCGTCAACAGAGTCAACCGTTCTACAGTGACGGTATCAACAAACTGGTCTCTCATTGGGAGAAATTTGTTCGTCACTAGGGTGACTTTATTGAGAATTAAATGGTTCAAATGCCTCTGAGCACTATGGGACTTAACTTCTAAGGTCATCAGTCCCCTAGAACTACTTAAACCTAACTAACCTACGGACAGGACACACATCCATGCCCGAGGCAGGATTCGAACCTGCGACCGTAGCGGTCGTGCGGTTCCAGACTGTAGCGCCTAGAACCGCTCGGCCATCCCGGCCGGCGAGCATTAAATATATAGACGTGAAGAATACGGATGTAGAATATTAATGTTTGTTTTATTTAAAAAGCTTTAAGAGTTTTCACATCATAAATTCGGAGCCATTACGTTTCGTCACCCCCTCGTATTAGGAAGTTTAGCAACTAGCTCGGCAAACACGTTACAGACTCCAGCGATCTCTGTCAGTAGGTTTCCTTCGCCCACCAATGAAATATTTTTTTCTTAGTGCTTCCCTGCGGTTTGCAGTTCACAATAACGCCACTGACATTGAGATTGGGAGTATAAAACTGATGTGAAATCCCTTTGCCATAATGCTCGAAACTGTGGGCGCCTATAATTCTACTCCCTTGTAACTCAGCTCTCTCCATGGGCTCACTCTGAACTTCAACGGCAAGTTATCGTCAAATGGGTGTCTCTTCACACATCAGATCACATCGCATCACTTAACCCCGTACTGAACTCTGAAAGTGAAGTCACAAAGGACCACATGTCTCGCAGACCTTCGGAAATACAGTATCTTCATTAAGAAGAAACTAGCAACGATAGTAGACTTTAACAGATAAAAAAATTCACAACCGTTGCTCTTACAAAAGTCGTATGGTAAATTTTCCACTGAGTTGAAAACTGAAAGAATAGGAAACGTGTAATTCAAAAATTTATCGAGAAAATATTTACATACAAACACGCCAAATAATATCTGTAACAGAGTAAAATGTTCAAATGTGTATGAAATCTTATAGGACTTAACTGCTAAGGTTACCAGTCCCTAAGCTTACAGCCAGCCGCGGTGGTCTTGCGGTTCTAGGCGCTGCAGTCAGGAACCGCGGGACTGCTACGGTCGCAGGTTCGAATCCTGCCTCGGGCATGGATGTGTGTGATGTTCTTAGGTTAGTTAGGTTTAAGTAGTTCTAAGTTCTAGGGGACTGATGACCTAAGATGTTAAGTCCCATAGTGCTCAGAACCATTTGAACCTAAGCTTACACACTACATAACCTAAATTATCCTAAGGACAAACACACACACACCCATGCCCGAGGGAGGACTCGAACCTCCGCCGGGACCTGTAACAGAGTAAATAACGCTCTGATAACTACTTTTGTCTTGTTTCTTTCTAAGTGTCAAATAATGCGAAATTTTATTGTTTTTCTTCAACAGAGCATATTTTTACAGTGTTAAGATAATTTACATTTAAAATCCTCTTTTCTAAAATTTTTTCGACATACACGTGTTTGGTAAGATGTTTAAGTGAATTTAAAATGTAAACAAAATCACAACGTAAGTCCTGAATTATTTTTTTAACAGCGCGTTTCAGAGGTTTTTCTACCATCCGCTTTGGTGTTTAGATCATGTGTATTACTCCCGATAAAGTAACCATGTCGAATTCTCTAGGATGTTTGAAGTTTATCTCTGTTATTTTAGAATACGTTTTGAGTATTAGTAAGAAAGAAAGCTCACAATAACACTGCAGGGATGTCACATCAGTTCCAAAGTATTTCTTCTTACTAATCCACCAAAAGCGTCTGAAACAAGGTGATGAAATATTGTAGATATTTCGACACGTTTGATTTCTCAGGAGCAGTTCACCTGAGCTAAACACCGGAACTGCCACTTGATCATGAAGCAAACGCTCCGAAAACGGTCGTAAAAAAAGTCAGTGTACGGGTACGCCTTGATTTTCTTCGTCCTTTTTTTATCTATTCATCTTATTTATGTGCAGCGTAAGCATTTTCTTTGTGCAGATATCGTAAAACTTCAGTCATACCGTCATTTGAACTGCGTTCTAGAATGAAACTCCTCGAAAGTTTAAAACTGTGTGGTTCGAATCCTGCCTCGGGCATGGATCTGTGTGATGTCCTTAGGTTGGATAGGTTTAAGTAGTTCTAAGTTCTAGGGGACTGATGACCTAAGATGTTAAGTCCCATAGTGCTCAGAGCCATTTGAACCATTTTGATTTGAAAACTGTGTGTCGGACCGAGACTGGAACTCGGAACGTTTTTCGAGTTCGAGTCTCGGTCTGGCACACTCCGCTGTAGAGTGAAAATTTCATTCTGCATTCTGAAATGTTTTTACGTTCCGTTCCGTGTCGTCCAGGACGAATAGACCTCCCACTCCAACGGGAAAGAGATCTACAGCGTTGTCGCACTGACTACAATTCTGTACCCTCGTGCTCAGAGCCGGCGGTTCAGAACCCCTTTCAGAAGCGTGTGCAGCCTTTCGCCACACAACGTTGTGGCCACAGGTCCGTTTTTTAGCGGCTACGGTTAATCCTGACATTCCTTTCCATAGTTTACGGGAAGTCGGATGACTGAAAATAAGGCGACTCGACAGAAACTGGAGGCGAGGTGTCGGACACGGCGTGGGCGCGGCAACAGTGGTGGGTAGCGCGCTCCCCCAGGTACTCTGCACACGGCGCGCACCCTCGCTCTAGCACCTGCGCGCCCCTCCCCCTTTCCCCCTCCACTCGCCATTCTGAGCGCCTCCCCTCCCTCTCACACACATCCTGCCACTGCACTGCGCCGCGCCGCGCCGCGCAGAACCTGCATACAATAAACATGCAGCAGACACGATCACAGTAATTGGACTGCTGCAAGTCACCGGCGGGCTCAAATTGAGGCGTTCGCGTTTTGCATAAGATATTCATACATTCCATCTGCCTCAACTGTTTATATTTGCAATGAGTTAACTGGCACTCCTGCCGACATTTCGCAGTGATGTGGAAGACATATTCGTTTGCGTCTGTTGATGTCCCGGATTTAAGTGTTACATATGGGAAAAGGTCTGACGACAGACACTATTTTACGCTACGTTATCACATTCTAGTGCGAAATCGCGGAGCCGTTTCCAACCAAGCAACTATTTTCGGAGAATTTACCCGATGTACAAGCGCCAGATCCCGATGGGTACTTCTTAATTATGAATATCACTACGGACAAAATAAAACTTTCTTTGCGTGTCTATGCTGACCAACTTTTCAGACTCTTAAGAACTTTTTAGAGGAGGAGGAGGAGGAGAAGATTATCGTTTAACGTCCCGTCGACAACGAGGTCATTAGAGACGGAGCGCAAGCTCGGGTGAGGGAAGGACGGGGAAGGAAATCGGCCGTGCCCTTTCGAAGGAACCATCCCGGCATTTGCCTGAAGCGATTTAGGGAAATCACGGAAAACCTAAATCAGGATGGCCGGAGACGGGATTGAACCGTCGTCCTCCCGAATGCGAGTCCAGTGTTTTTAGAGGAATCAAATGTTCAAATGTGTGTAAAATCTTACGGGACTTAACTGCCAAGTTCATCAGTCTTTAAGCTTACACACTAGTTAACCTAAATTATCCTAAGGACAGACACACACACACACACCCATGCCCCAGGGAGGACTCGAACCTTCGCCGGGACCAGCCGCACAGTCCATGATTTAGAGGAATCTGAATGCGTTATAGGCTATTAGGCTTTCAGGAAGGATGATAATTTATTTTTCTGTAGTTTTCCATAAATTACTTGAGGCCAGTTCTAGGATGGTTCCTCCAAGGATGCTGATTCATTGCATTGTTCTATCCTTGCTTACCTGCACCAACGCTTCGCCACTAGAGAGACCCACGCCCATGGGGCGTTAAACCTAAAAAATGGTTCAAATGGCTCTGAGCACTATGGGGCTTAACTGCTGTGGTCATAAGTCCCCTAGAACTTAGAACTACTTAAACCTAACTAACCTAAGGACATCACACACATCCATGCCCGAGGCAGGATTCGAACCTGCGACCGTAGCGGGCACGCGGTTCCAGACCGTAGCGCCTAGAACCGCACGGCCACTCCGGCCGGCGGCGTTAAACTCTGCCTTCGTTTCCTCACATGGAAGATGATTATGTAAACCACGACAAACATAACCTTCAGAAGGAATCTGAGCAGTGTAAGTCACTAGCAAATTATGATAAAGCAGTAATTATACAGTATGTTACAAACCTTATTCAAAATTACACAGACGGGAGAACAACGCTCATTGGGTACTTTGAGCTAAGGAATTAATTGTCGATTCGTCAACAAAAATAGTGACATGCAAACTCTTGCAAGACCTATTCTTGAATACTGCTCCTCAGTCTGGAATTCTCACCAGGCTCGATTAATAGAAGAAACAGAGAGAGAGAGAGAGAGATACCCAAAGAAGAGCGACGTGTTTCGTCACGGGATTCCTTTATGAAGATGCTCGACAAACTCCAGTGGTTCAATAAGAGAGGAATTTTCTATCACGGAGAGGTTTACTTTAGAAATTCCGTGAGCGTACATCCCAAGAAGAGTCGGTCACCATTTTGCTTCCTTCCATAAGTGTCTCGCGAAACGACCACAATGAGAAAATACTTTTAAAAAATTAGAACTCATACTGAGAAAATTATTGGATATAAGATCCGCCTGATATGCAAAACACTGTTTCTTCTTATGACTCAAACATGTTTCAGCACCTCTGTGCCATCGTCAGTTCGTTTTCTTTATCCAAACCTGAGACATGTGAACATATTTTATGTGATACTTAATTACAAAATTAGGCCTAAAGACATTTTTTTTTCGTCATTACCTTCATTTTACATTAAACGGTTAGGCAAGTCCATTTGTACAGAGTGGCAATTATTGAACTATACGAAATATATTCGTCATAACTTCTGAACGGTTTGCGTTAGGACATTGAACTGCGCGGTTGGCTGCAGGGCACGATGGGAATTAGAATGCGCTGCATGGTTTGGTTTAGCGACGAAGCACACTTTCATTTGGATGGGTTCGCCAATAAGCAAAAGTGGAGCATTTGGGGAACTGAGAATTCGCTTTTCGCGATCGAGAAGTCTCTTCACCCTCAAATTGTGACTTCAGCCTCAACTTGTGACTGTGTGGCGTCAATGACGAGTCACGGAATAATCGGTGCAATATTCCTTGATGGCACGGCGACTGCCGAACGGTACGTAAATGTTTTGGAAGATGATTTCATCCCCATTATCCAAGGTGACCCTGATTTCGACAAGATGTGGTCCATGCAAGACGGAGCTCGACCTCATCGAAGCAGAAGAGCGATTGATGTGCTGGAGGAGCAGTTTGGGAACCGTATTCTGGCTCTGGGGTACCCAGAGGCCACTGGCATGCGCTTCGATTGGCCGCCATATTCTCCGGATCTGAACACATGCAACTCCTTTTTGAGGGGCTGTATTAAAGACAAGGTGTACAGCAATAACCACAAAACCATTGCTGATATGAAAACAGCCGCCGGTCGGAGTGGCCCAGCGGTTCTAGGCGCAACAGTCCGGAACCGCGCGACCGCTACGGTCGCAGGTTCGAATCCTGCCTCGGGCATGGATGTGTGTGATGTCCTTAGGTTAGTTAGGTTCAAGTAGTTCTAAGTTCTAGGGGACTGATGACCTCAGAAGTTAAGTCCCATAGTGCTCAGAGCCATTTGAGCCATTTTGAAAAGAGTCATTGAGAGGTCATCGACAGCATCGACGTTCCGACACACCAGCGGGTCATGCAGATTGTCGCTACATATCATAACCTAAGTCCGAATATCTGTAATGATGTTTACATGTTGAATCAAGTGTGCGCACGCCGTAGTTTGTAACTAATTTCCGTTTTTTTTTTTTTAATACATATATAGCTCAATATTTGTTGCCCTATACATTATCATGTAGGGTAGGTTGTCATCTGTGACCAAATGATGTTAATGTGAATATAGTTGGTGACTTAACACATCATTCCATGTTTAAATCTAATTTTGCCGTGTCAAGATATTTCGCGCATATATTTACTGTTACTTACATTTTGCTTTGGCAGATCCTCTTTCCTTTGTGTTCCCGTGAGTTGGTGAGAACCACATACAAATAATACATATATTTTGCAAAATTTTGTTTGTAACACAGTGAAAAGCGTTTGTTACGTAAAGTGATGTGTTACGTTACCAACCAAATTCACATTAACATCCTTCGGATGCATATGATATGCTACCAGTACATGATAATGTACAAATTGACCTGCACAACCGTTTAGTATGAAATTAAGGTAATGACAAAAACAAATTAAATCTTTGTTTAGGCGTAATTTTCGTAGATTAGTTATCATTTAAAACTTGTCCCCATTCCACAGTACTGAATAAAGGAAACCCACTGATGATGGCACAGAGATACTGAATCATGTTTGGGCCATATGAAAAGCAGTGTTTGTATAATAGGCGGATCTTACTTCCAATAATTTTAATTGACAAATGCAAAAGCAGGAAACCCAAATGATGTACAACTCATGCGGGGGTTTATCAACAGTGATTCTTCCCACGCACCATTCGCGAATGGGAAGAGAAGCGGGGCAAATGGTCGCTATACCTGAAACACCCTCTGCCACATACCATGAGGTAGCTTGTGGAGTGTGGATATAGATGCAGAACCGAATATTCAGTTTTTTTTTTACGTAAACAATTGACACTTGATAACAAGTTATGCTCATAGCAGTTGCTCGGTGTGACGATCGCCAGTCTTAACACATGCAATAGTCACGTTTGGACAGATAAAAATGCCTCCGCCACGCTTACCTCTAGTCACCAGGGACAACGCTCTATCTGTTTGTGGGCATTAACAGTAGAAATGGCATCTTATTTGCTGCCACCCACATTATGTGTTATTAATTCGAGATATGCTGCAACACTTGTCGGAGACTGCACCTATTTGTCTCCGCGAGAGGATGTGGTTTCAGCACAACGGTGCACCAATCCACTTCCATGTTACACTGTCATGACTGTAGTCGAAGGGGAGATCCTGTCCTATGTCAGCTGTTATCGCCAGATCTCACTCCCATGGTTTTTTTCCCCGTATGGGGTTACATGAAATCGTTGCTTGACGCAGCACTAGCAAAAACTGATCCTATCTGCCCGTTTCATTATGCAACAGACAGCAGGGATATTTGGGAGACTGGGCGCCAACATTTTCAACAGGCGATGAGCTTACCCCATCAGTCCAAAAAGCTTAGAGACTGGCTTAATAAAAATAGAGAAACATCAATATGGTCGTTTTAATGCTTCAGATCGCCGGCCGCGGTGGTCTTGCGGTTCTAGGCGCTGCAGTCCGGAACCGCGGGACTGCTACGGTCGCAGGTTCGAATCCTGCCTCGGGCATGGATGTGTGTGATGTCCTTAGGTTAGTTAGGTTTAAGTAGTTCTAAGTTCTAGGGGACTGGTGACCTAAGATGTTAAGTCCCATAGTGCTCAGAGTCATTTAATGCTTCAGATCTTCTACATAGGCCCTCCGTCCCCCTCACTTAAGCACTTGAGTAAAACGCATAGAACTTTCATACAACCATATGAAACTGTCACAAGAGTCCTTGTTTGAGA
Organism: Schistocerca piceifrons; assembly: GCF_021461385.2. Lineage (NCBI taxonomy): Eukaryota > Metazoa > Arthropoda > Insecta > Orthoptera > Acrididae > Schistocerca > Schistocerca piceifrons. The sequence continues at coordinate 130,756,649 of NC_060149.1, forward strand.
TGTTTTTCAACTCGCACCTCACATTGGCTTGAATGTCTGTCGTATCGTCAAAACTTTACCACTTCATGTGAATTACCACACTTTGTATTTTTGTGGGTAGTTCGTACTGATGACACCAAGTCTCATCACTCGCGACGACTTTTTCCACGTTTTGAATTTCAGTCGAATCGCAGCATGCGTCCACACGTCGTTCTCTTTGTTCGGGAGCGATGGGACTAACTTTGCACACACTTTCGTCATCTTGAAAACATTCTGAAGAATGTCTTGAACGCGTGATTTAAAGATGTTGCTCCATTGTGACACAACGGTGTTCACCCACTACGGCTGCACGTCCACTGCTTAACTCTTCCTGCTCGCAACTGATTGGTCGAAAGCACATCTGTTGTTTACAGTTGTTAGTTCAAGCTTCGACTGTAGTCACTGAGCTGACGTCGTTTATACTGTACACCCAGGAAAAAATCAGTCTCTGTACTTTTTACATGGACGGTGTATGTTGTAGCTATGTCGTGTAAATTGCTTATGTCAAGAGAAAGCTAAATACAAATTTCCGACCATTAGTCCCTTATTTCAAAGTACCCAGTTCAGGATCCTTTTTAATTTGTATAGTTTTAGCCATAAGCGTTTGGGAACTTCTGTCTGTGGCAGTAATAGTCCATCCAAAATATTTAAGTGCCTGAGTGGTGCAGCTCTACAGCTCAAAGGAGACCGTGGATTTGGAAAGGAAAACCTTTAAAAAATCTAAATGTATTTGACGAGATAAGTCTATCAATAGAATGCGATGGAGCAGGAGTAAGATTAGTACTACTACTATTAGTGGTAGAGTAGTAGTTTAATCATCCATAGATCACTTTTACAAGAATATTGCACATTTCGTGGTATTACAATTTAAGAACAACAAAAATGAAAAATTTTATATATACAGGCATTTCCACACTGATAGGTGCGGTCTGGCAAGGACGGGACATGCAGCCAGCCGTGGCCTTGTAGTAGGAACCATCTAGGCATTCGCCTGAAGTAATTTAGGGAAAACAAGGAAATCTTCAATCAGGATGGTCATGTGGAGCTTGGAGCCTCCATCCTCCCGAATACAGGGCCAGTCTTTTGGAAACCATGTTACCACATTAGGTTTATCCCTAGCGTACAGCACTGTTCGGCAAAGAAGTTATTTAATAATGTAAAACCCAATGTTACGCTGTTCATTTATTTCTCACTCCCAGGCACTGGGAGATCAACAGTTCTTAAATTCCAGCGTGGTCTGTGCAACCAAACCACTAATATAACGCCATGGGCATGTTGACTGACGTTATCATTCTTTTTAATCGAGTTAAACAAATACATGACTGAATTACTTCATGCGATACCCGGTATAATGATATTATCTGCAGTTACTTACGATTAAAGCCTCAAAATGTTTTGTTGTTCTGCTACTATTCGATATTTTTTTAACATCCATCTGTTCAAATTTAGAAATGAACCACGTACTATTATTGGACAGTTTTCCGTTTAAATTGCTGTCTTTTTTCTGATAGTCGTAAGACCTGTGAAGAAAAATACTCCTAATTATCAGTATCAAATGTGATCCGGAATTACGGCTTTGGATTCGTATTAGAAAAGAACTAGATTGTTTTGAGATCCATATCAGTTTTCCGTTGTTTCTCTAAAGGATGCATCGCATCGTTTTCGTACTTCAGAAAATTGGTACACATATTCTCTCCCTAAAGGCAATTACGAGTGATAGAAGCCATATTCGCAGGATAATGACGTTTATTAATCCACAGTTCATTTTACAATGATCTTAGACACGTCAGCTTAATAAAATGTAAAATGTAATTAAAAGCTCACATGTTTATACGTACGGATATATAAATAATTACAGGAGTATTTTAAAATAGTTTGTACATTACGTACAACGCTGTTTTATATATACGAGCTTGGAAACAAGTTAGATAATTATGCCACAACTAATGATACACTCCTCATTCACATCTCATTACACCCACCGTTTCCTCTGACAGCAGGAGCATGAGGATAGCCTGCTTTCCATGAAATTAATTTTACTCTCCCATTTACCGATCTGGAAAACTGAATTCCCATTCCTTCATACCGAAGAAAAAAGTGCACAGAGATATGAAATGCATCATAGATCTTGAACATACGATTTTCCACTAACATGAATTATATTGTATCTTCTACAATGACTGAAATATTTTATTATTAATTTCAGTTATATTTTTACCAACCTCAACTTCGTGTATCTAAATAACACTTCACTGTATCGTGTGTTTTATTGAAGACTAGTGTTATAACTGTCATTTAAACTATATTAGCGTACCTTTTGTGGCTGTTGTTCATAGTCGTGACGTGGTTCATAATCAGAACATCATGGTCACCTTTGAATGAAAAACATTATATTAATAAAATCCAGTATTGCAATTTCGGCCATGTGGCCATGATAAAGTTCAGTTTTGCAATTTAGAAATTAATGAAACAAAATTTTTGCAGTACTTCTGTCTACACTGCAATAGCATGTTACGTAAATAAACAGTTTTACAGTGAAAAGTGAACATGATGTCCTTTAAAAATATATTATTTTAAGTTAGCACTTTACCTTCGTCGGCAGTACATTGTTGCATTTGATTATGAGTGAGAAAATACTGTTCTGACATTGTCCTCTTTTTTTCCTTGGTCATGTCATTTCCATGACCATGGACAGAGTTGCAGAATAACAGACACAAATATCTATTAAGGTGTATAGTGGATTCAGGCTATGTCTTTATAATCCTTAATCCTTTAAACAGATTTTAGCAATGAGTCTGATTTTTAATTAGTTCCCTAGTTTGAAAAATGCGACCATATTTTATGGATCTGATCCCCAAAAATGATTCCATAGCTAAGATCCGTGTGTAGATAGGAATAGCATGCATATAAGAGGCACTTCGTGTCCCACGTTAGTGACAGGACTGTAAGAGCATAATATGCTGATGAATTTCTCATTGCTGGCAGTTTTGGGTGCTCATTCCAGTTCAACTGACAATCAATATTCATCCTTAAAAATGCGGTGTTTATTACACAATTATAGAGTTGTTATATACGTTTCATGTGAACGTAAAAGAATGCATTTATTCATGCACATCCTCGTCGAAACCTTTAGGCTAAAATCAATTCATTGCATACTTTTGCAACTCTGCTGACTATATCACAATTTCATGTACGTCTAACACTTGTCTGTACCTTCAGTCATACAGTAATCAGAACGTACTGTGGTGTCACAACACGGTTTCATTAACACAGTACTGACTGTGGCAATCCATTCTCGAACCCTGTCGCTGTTCACACGATGATCCAGTATTACTATTTTGTTGCCTTATATGAATTCGTTAATCGTGCGGTAATTTACTGTGCAAGCTATAGACTTCACTGACAAGCCGTAATTTCAATCGATACAACGAACTTACTTATTGGTAATTATTTGTTGTTATTACTGGAAGTTTTTCTATTATGTTCCCTCCATATGTTCATTTCCTCTTACTCAAATATTTTTGGCTCCTACGTATTTACAGCGTATGTGAGTGAACACCCAGTCAGAAGGTATCTAAAGGGTTCCCACTGTGTGAGACTGCGTGTTTCTTCTTGGATCCGAGCGTATGAATAGCTTTTCATGTGCCGACACCATTCGAAGAAATCTTGCTCCTCATGGTCTCCAACGGGAGTTTATTCGCCTGTATAGCGATTCTTTCGTGTTCTTACCGACTTCTGTAGCTCTGAATTTACGATTTTAATCTCGAAAGTGAACTCGTCGTTGATACCACTCCATTACAACAAAAGCCTCGAACTGTGTATTTTTTTCTGAACTTATTACCTTCACCTAAGCAGTACGCTTGACGTCAGAAGAAACTATAAACGTTAAGCAATTATTTATGAAAGGAATAATCCGAAAGAATTGAGATATGAAATAGATGGATGCAGTGGGATTAACGTATGAAGAAGTGCGAGTTATTCAGGTTTAAATACGTTGAATATAGGCATACGAATCGGCCTAAGCGTATATTCGGGCGGCTGCGGACGTTCGACCTGGTAATGACGGCATAACTTCCTGCTTGCGTTCTTAAGAAATTTGTGTCTTACTTCCAAAGTTTCAGAAATCTTACAAAGGGAAATAGCGGAATCGTAATACAGCACAGCTGAACTCGCTCAAATGCCATCACTAACATAAATATTTTAGACCGAGATATAACACAACGAATGTGCCCATTTGCCTTAATTATATTTAGTGGAATAAATACCAAGAACGGGACCACAGGCACTGTAAACTACATTCTTTACTATTGGATTCAGGAGCTTCAGTCATACATAACTATATATTCTACTAATATTGATCATTTCAATAGCCGCTTCTAATAATATCGTAATGATGTTAAATCTTAGATAAAGCAACCTAAAATTTCATTCATGCAACCGCAGACTCAACGGAACCCTCGACAACTAAGGCAAAAAGACTTCCTGAGAATAATTCACGGACATGTCGTTTGAGACATCCAGAATACCGTTATTTTATTGCCGACTAAGGTGATGAACTGCATCTCGCTACAGTTTTAAAGGCAGCAAAATTTAAACTAGCAAATACATACAGAAAAATAAATATTAATGCCATTAAACCAGTATTATCCATTAGAAATATGTTTACAAGTGTGTCAGAAATATATTTAAATATGCGTTTGCTTATTATTTATAGAAACAGGAAAACTAAGAGCGCTCCATGTGAGAAAAATACTGTCGAATTTGTTAGTTTAATAAATAGTGAATTACGTATCATACCCATATTAAATCACGGATGATGCTTGTGTAGTATATGATGAGGATGATCTCAGGTCTCTAGTAAACAGCCTCCATTTCAAAAACATTAATTCAGGGTTTTTAGCCATAAGCTAGACAAATAATTAGAAAGCTGTTATTATTTTTCACGATGTCAGTACTTCTAAATTGTCGAAGCGAACAGTTACTTATTATGTTGTTGTTTTGTTGCAGGTGAGTGCCTACCCACGCGCTGGATGCCGGAATCAAAAACTACGCAGCGGAACACCCAACACAGACAAGTTTACTTTTCCCTTACATTATTCGCAGACTCATTCCAAAATATATACCTACAGTGTGCTTCTTGATTTGATTGCAACATGCTTTGGAGAGTTAGTGCTTATGAAGTTCATTCCTTGTATCCTGAAGGAACATGAACATAATTAATGATGGAATCACGTTTTAATTTTGTTACTACGAAAACAACGCTCTCCACGTCTGCAAGCTCAAGCCGCCGAATCTGTACGTAAATTGTCGTAGAGGATAAAGGATTACTAACCCAGCCCTGCTCAGGTTCTGTAGTTTGTCTAACTTGATCAAATACGAACACATTGACTATTTGCCCATTGCGAGAAATTCAACGACTTTTTCCCAGACCAAGGCAACATTAACAAGCAGTTACAGTAGCTATAATTACCTGCTTCTGAATATTTTGTCGTTCATATGCAATGTTTTATTTGCAATTCTTAATAATTGTTGAAAAATTTTCCGCAGTTGCTCGTTCAGTACCGTTCATTTTTTAACTAAAATTTACAGTATTCGTCTTTTGCACATTGATTTTATTTTTATTTTTTTCACACATCGTAGAAGTGTGAGAACTCGCTTTTCAGGCCTATGGGATGATCTAAAAGTGACAGAAAAATGATTTATTTCGAAGTGACTGGTCAGAGGGCGATACAGATATTACAAAAATGCTTAGAACATAAGATATTCTTTTTTAAGGTATCTTTTTTAAAGGAAACAATATCTGAAGGACAAAAAAGTGAAATTTTCAGATGAGTCAGTTGCTTGTATAATTAACAGCAACATAGATCACAGTACTGTGGTTTGTCTGTCCACAAAACTTTTAAACAGACGGCCATAGATATTCATTTGTACCGTAGATGTGACGATGGTCAGCATCTGCTTGACCACTACAGTACTGAAAAGTGTAGTTATTCTCGACTTTATATTTTCATTATTATGAAAAAAATACATTTATATGAGAACCATTCCCTCCATTTACCTGCAAAATTATTATTTTTTACTTGTTTCTGCTACTTTTGGATCACTATATAGTTCTGTTTATGAATTAGTAAGATCAGTTTCATGAGTATTTAGAGTACGAAGGAAAATCAAAGAAATGAACGACAACTGTAGTATTCATTAACAACAGAGATGTATCCTTATCTCTTAGTGACTACTGAAAAGTTATTAAAGTGGGGTAATAAAAGGATGCATCGTCTAGAACAAGTTAAAAGCCTTTGGAAGCCACTTTCTGCCAGCTCCAAGAGAAAAATTCGTGAAAGGAAATTAGTATTATAGCATACGACTAAGTATGATCGAATCCGAAACCTTTCAGCTTCCTAGCAATAGGTCGAGTTGAGAAAATTTTCTGCAAATATTAGGACAAAGCACAGGGATAATCGTGCGATTATGACGCAATGATAACTTCCTTTTTTACCACAATAAAGCAAACAACTATTCTCACAGTAAGCGTCTTGGGAAATTGAATCTGAGGCTCAAGATGTAAACAAGAGAAAAGAAAAGCTTTCTTGAGGGTTAGATTTTTAAATAGAGATTAGTTAATAGTAGTCGGTGTGAAGCGAGGATAATTCTAAACATCGGCACGAGAAATTCACGGAGGAGATACCATAGTCAGTCTTTTTTATTTTTTTTAATGGGACATCATTGAGCACAATTAACAAATTCCAAATTTTCAAACTGTTTTGACGCAGCACTGAAAGCCAAATACATAACTCGAAATACATCAGTTCAATTTTTTGCCAAATAAGTGACTAGTTACTAACTGTATTTCGTTCTGTCATAGTAATGGAAATGTAACTACTTACTTTTTCGTAACATTTGATTAATAGAACACATAGGCAAATGCAAAGAAACCTCAAGTTTTCAATATAAATCTGAACATATTTGAGCTCCTTATTTTAATTACCGTCTAGACCTTTTCTTTAACTTATTTAATTTCGCTTACATGTTTCAGGATGCAGATATCGCTACAAATTGCAAATAAATTGAGAAAGCGTAAAATAAGGAACTTCATTTATATGGTTACGTCAGTGGTTTTCCTGCTTCTCATTTTATTCTTTCTCAGTTTGTTTGCAGTGTCTGGTAATGCCGATATGACAAAACCTTTATGACAGCGGAATTTTGTAACTTAAATATGCGAACAGGGTAGCAATTGGAAAGTTGTCCCTCGATAAATTTATAGGAAAACAACCTTGTTTCTTCTGGGAAATCGCACAATTTTATGGAAGATTGTTTCTCACTTCTTGAGACTTTGTTTTGTATGTGACTCAAAATATTCATATTCATCACACGTTGTACCACTCTCCCTCTCCCTTCGTGCAAGTGGAGACGTTAATAACCACAGATAGTTGATTAAAATGTAATTCCGTTATTTCTATGGCATTTTTGTTTCAAAAAGTTTGCCCTTCACTGGTAGCACTGAACATGATGTCAAGTAACGTTCCGCATGCATTCGTCAAACCCAGATCCTCCCATCGGATAGCCAGCTCATACAAAGTGATCATCGTTCCAAATCACGTGTTTCCAGACGTCCACTACCCAGTGGCGACGCTGTTTACACCACCTGAAGATCTCTCAGCATTGACTACACAAATGTGTGCTATTTGAGGAGCTACTCGACCATTTATCAACTTCTTTTTAACTCCCTACACACAGTCATGGTGCCAGCTAACTGATGGTAGCACTTTGGAACTCACAAGTGATTTCTTCCATCGATTTGGTGTGAGTTTTCTCAACCATCCTGGGCAAAGCTCGACCGTCCCTATCTGCCAATGCATGAGGTCTGTCTGGTCTTGATTTAGTTGTGGTTGCTCCTTCACGTTCCCACTTAACAGTCACATCACCAACAATCGACTTAAGCAACTTAGAAGTGTCGAACATCCGTGACGGATTTGTTACTCTGGTGACATCCAATAATTAGCCCTCGTTCAACATCACTGAGGTCTCCTGTCCGACCCCTTCTGCCGTTACTGCTTAACTAGTGCTCTACTGCATTGGCTCCTTACTTAGCTTGCATTTATCGCGAATCTCTTGCCCAACGTAAAGTCCAGAGCGACTGGAGAAAAGCGCAGGTGACGCCTGTATATAAGAAGGGTAGAAGGATGGATCCTCAAACTTACAGACCAATATCCTTAACATCGGTTTGTTGCAGGATTCTCGAACATATTCTCAGTCCTAATATAATGAATTTCCTAGAGACAGCGAAGTTGCTGTCCATGCATCAGCACGGCTTTAGAAAGCATCGCTCCTGCGAAATGCAACTCGCCCTTTTTTCACATGATATCTTGCGAACCATGGATGAAGGGTATCAGACGGATGCCATATTCCTTGACTTCCGGAAAGCGTTTGACTCGGTGCCCCATTGCAGACTCCTAAGGTACGAGCATATGGGATTGGTTCCCAAATATGTGAGTGGCTCGAAGACTTCTTAAGGAATAGAACCCAGTACTTTGTCCGCGATGGTAAGTGTTCATCGGAGGTGAGGGTATCATCTGGAGTGCCCCAGGGAAGTGTGGTAGGTCCGCTGTTGCTTTCTATCTGCATAAATGACCTTTTGGATAGGGTGGATAGCAATGTGCGGCTGTTTGCTGATGGTGCTGTGGTGTACGGGAAGGTGTCGTCGTTGAGTGACTTTAGGAGGATACAAGATGACTTGGAAAGGATTTGTGATTGGTGTAAAGAATGGCAGCTAACTCTAAATATAAATAAGTGTAAATTAATGCAGATGAATAGGAAAAAGAATCCCGTAATGTTTGAATACTCCATTAGTAGTGTAGCGCTTGACACAGTCACGTCGATTAAATATTTGGGCGTAACACTGCAAAGCGATATGGAGTGGGACAAGCATGTAATGGCAGTTGTGGGGAAGGCGGATAGTCGTCTTCGGTTCATTGGTAGAATTTTAGGAAGATGTGGTTCATCTGTAAAGGAGACCGCTTATAAAACACTAATACGACCTATTCTTGAGTACTGCTCGAGCGTTTGGGATCCATATCAGGTCGGATTGAGGGAGGTCATAGAACCAATTCAGAGGCGGGCTGCTACATTTGTTACTGGTAGGTTTGATCATCACGCGAGTGTTACGGAAATGCTTCAGGATTTCGGGTGGGAGTCTCTAGAGGAAAGGAGGCGTTCTTTTCGTGAATCGCTACAGAAGAAATTTAGAGAACCAGCATTTGAGGCTGACTGCAGTACAATTTTACTGCCGCCAACTTACATTTCGCGGAAAGACCACAAAGATAAGATAAGAGAGATTAGAGCTCGTTCAGAGGCATATAGGCAGTCATTTTTCCCTCGTTCTGTTTGGCAGTGGAACAGGGAAAGAAGATGCTAGTTGTGGTACGAGGTACCCTCCGCCACGCACTGTATGGTGGATTGCGGAGTATGTATGTAGATGTAGATGTAGATGTAGAGATACAGTAAAAGAAAAAAAAGACGGTGTAACCACCAGAATGCTGAATGCAAGCATGCAAACGTCATGCATTGTGTCGTACACGTTTCGGATGTAAGGTTGTGGGCTGGAGTACCATGTCTCTTGTACTTAATCATAGAACATGCTGCAGTTGTCATCAAATTATGTCCCATATGTGTTCGATTGGAAACAGATTTGGTGATTGAGCATGTGGTGTCACCGCCAGACACCACACTTGCTAGGTGGTAGCCTTTAAATCGGCCGCAGTCCGTTAGTATACGTCGGACCCGCGTGTCGCCACTGTCAGTGATTGCAGACCGAGCGCCGCCACACGGCAGGTCTAGAGAGACTTCCTAGCACTCGCCCCAGTTGTACAGCCGACTTTGCTAGCGATGGTTCACTGACAAATTACGCTCTCATTTGCCGAGACGATAGTTAGCATAGCCTTCAGCTACGTCATTTGCTACGACCTAGCAAGGCGCCATTATCATTTGCTATTTATCTTGTGATGCATGTACCGTCAGACCGATGATCACCAATTATGGATTAAAGTTAAGTATTCCAGCAGCTACGTACTTTTCTTGCTGGTATAACTCCTTTAACTGTTCCAGACCTCACGCCAGCCTGCGCGAGCTTAAACGCGTGCCTTTCGGCTACCCGTCACTGTGGATTGGCTATCTTGCCAGTCCACAACAGAGCAGGTCAAGGCAACATGTCGACACTGTGTAGAGGATGTTGGGTTACAACAGCGATATATGGGGGAGATTTATCCTCCAGGCAAACACCCGAAAGCTGTTCGCGCCGGCCCGGGGTGGCCGAGCGGTTCTAGGCGCTACAGTCTGGAACCACTCGACCGCTACGGTCGCAGGTTCGAACCTGCCTCGGGCATGGATGTGTGTTATGTCCTTAGGTTAGTTACGTTTAAGTAGTTCTAAGTTCCAGGGAACTGATGACCTCAGATGTTAAGTCCCATAGTGCTCAGAGCCATTTGAGCCAAAGCTGTTCGCGAATGGCAGCACAACAGGTCGAATCACCAGACTGGAGTACAATTTTGCAAGCAGGGTGAGTGGGACAACCACAAAAGTGCTCCTGCTGTCATACGAAATCGCATCCCAGACCATAAGTGGAGGTGTACGTCCAGTGTGTCCAGGCAGCTGCCAGGTTGGTACAGGCTCTCATTTGCCCTCCACCTAACCAACACTGGAACCGAGGCAGGACCAGATTTGATCAGCCAACACAACAAACCTTCACTCCGTCCTCCAACGAGCTCTCGCTTTTCACCACCGAAGTCGCAAATGACGGTGGTTTGGGATCAGTGGAATGCACACTACAGGGCGTCTGTCTCCGAACTGTTCTTGAAGTAATCGATATCTAACAGTTCGGTGCGTCACTGTAACGCTAACTGCTGCTCGATCTGCTGCTACAGACGCTGTACGGCATGCCACAGCCACATGCCGAACACGACGATCTTCCCTCTCGGTAGTGCCACGTAGCCATCCAGAGGCTGGTGTTCTTGTGACAGTACCTTCCTGTAACCACCGCTGACAGCAGTCATGTACGAGCACACTGGCTATGTTCCTGCCAAGCCTTTCTGTAATATAGTGGAAGGAACACCCAGCTTCTCATATCCCTATTACACTAGCTCGTTAAAGCCCAGTGAGCTCTAGATAATGGCGTCTTCGTCGTCTTAAAGGCTTCTTGACTAACATCAGCTTCCTAAGTCCAGTCTCTAAGGTAAGTAACGCTCATGCCCCTTACAGTGCGTATTTAAAGCAGAAGTGATTTACATCCTCATTGTGGCGCTACTATTGCCACTCTTAAGCGACTGAGTAGACTCATCCTTCAGATATAGAAACACGCCTGCCAACTTTCATTAATCTCGCACAATTCTTTTTTCTGTCAGTGTAGAAACTTGACGTTAATTTTAACTTTCGCATAGGCTTAAAAGGGATTTATTATAACAGAGCCATCCGATGTTCCAGGGGTGTACCATATACATGCATGCAAATACACTTCTGGAAATTGAAATAAGAACACCGTGAATTCATTGTCCCAGGAAGGGGAAACTTTATTGACACATTCCTGGGGTCAGATACATCACATGATCACACTGACAGAACCACAGGCACATAGACACAGGCAACAGAGCATGCACAATGTCGGCACTAGTACAGTGTATATCCACCTTTCGCAGCAATGCAGGCTGCTATTCTCCCATGGAGACGATCGTAGAGATGCTGGATGTAGTCCTGTGGAACGGCTTGCCATGCCATTTCCACCTGGCGCCTCAGTTGGACCAGCGTTCGTGCTGGACGTGCAGACCGCGTGAGACGACGCTTCATCCAGTCCCAAACATGCTCAATGGGGGACAGATCCGGAGATCTTGCTGGCCAGGGTAGTTGACTTACACCTTCTAGAGCACGTTGGGTGGCACGGGATACATGCGGACGTGCATTGTCCTGTTGGAACAGCAAGTTCCCTTGCCGGTCTAGGAATGGTAGAACGACGGGTTCGATGACGGTTTGGATGTACCGTGCACTATTCAGTGTCCCCTCGACGATCACCAGTGGTGTACGGCCAGTGTAGGAGATCGCTTCCCACACCATGATGCCAGGTGTTGGCCCTGTGTGCCTCGGTCGTATGCAGTCCTGATTGTGGCGCTCACCTGCACGGCGCCAAACACGCATACGACCATCATTGGCACCAAGGCAGAAGCGACTCTCATCGCTGAAGACGACACGTCTCCATTCGTCCCTCCATTCACGCCTGTTGCGACACCACTGGAGGCGGGCTGCACGATGTTGGGGCGTGAGCGGAAGACGGCGTAACGGTGTGCGGGACCGTAGCCCAGCTTCATGGAGACGGTTGCGAATGGTCCTCGCCGATACCCCAGGAGCAACAGTGTCCCTAATTTACTGGGAAGTGGCGGTGCGGTCCCCTACGGCACTGCGTAGGATCCGACGGTCTTGGCGTGCATCCGTGCGTCGCTGCGGTCCGGTCCCAGGTCGACGGGCACGTGCACCTTCCGCCGACCACTGGCGACAACATCGATGTACTGTGGAGACCTCACGCCCCACGTGTTGAGCAATTCGGCGGTACGTCCACCCGGCCTCCAGCATGCCCACTATACGCCCTCGCTCAAAGTCCGTCAACTGCACATACGGTTCACGTCCACGCTGTCGCGGCATGCTACCAGTGTTAAAGACTGCGATGGAGCTCCGTATGCCACGGCAAACTGGCTGACACTGACGGCGGTGGTGCACAAATGCTGCGCAGCTAGCGCCATTCGACGGCCAACACCGCGGTTCCTGGTGTGTCCGCTGTGCCGTGCGTGTGATCCTTGCTTGTACAGCCCTCTCGCAGTGTCCGGAGCAAGTATGGTGGGTCTGACACACCGGTGTCAATGTGTTCTTTTTTCCATTTCCAGGAGTGTAGATAAATGACTTGGCGGACAGGGTGATCAACAATCGGCGGCTGTTTGCTGATGATGCTGTGGTGTACGGTAAGGTGTCGTAGTTGAGTGACTGTAGAGAGGTACAATACGACTTAGACAAAATTTGTAGTTGGTGTGATGAATGGCAGTTAGTTCTAAAGGTGGAAAAATCTAAGCTGAGTATGGTTGGGTAGGAAGAACAAAAATTTGACTTTCGGATACAGTATTACTAGTCTCCTACTTGACACCGTCAAGTTATTTAAGTACGAGTATCTGGGTGTAACGTTGCAAAGCGATATGAAATGGAACGACGATGTGAGAACTGTGGCAGAGAAGGGAGTTTATTGGGAGGATTTTAGGACAGAGCGGTCCACCTCTAAAGAAGACCGTATATAGGACGGTGCTGAGACCTATTCTTGAGTACTGCTCGAGTGTTTGTGATCCGTTCCAGGTCGGATTGAAGGAAGACATCGAAGCAGTTCAGAGACGGGCTGCTAGATTTGTTAGCGGTAGGTTCGAACAACATGTAAGTGTTCTGGAGATGCTTCGGGAACTCAAATGGGAATCCCTGGAGGGAAGGCGACATTCTTTTCGAGGAATACTACTGAGAAAATTTAGAGAACCGGCATTTGAAGCTGACTGCAGGGCGATTCTACTGCCACAGACACACATTGATCGTTAGGGCTCATTCGGATGCATATAGATAGTCGTTTTTCTCTCGTTCTATTTACGTGTTGAGCAGGAAAGAAAATGACTCGTAGTAGTACGGGGTGCCCTCCGCCACGCTCGTTAACGTGGACTGCGGAGTATCGATGAAGATGCACAACATGTGGAGTTTGTCCTTACAGACTCCATCTATCCAGACATACTCTTCGTCTTTGCATACACACAAATCGACAAGAAATTGGACACCCTCACAGCATTTCCCACGTTGCATATCAACCTGGAAGTCAGAAACGTGTTTAACTGTTTCACCAGCTGAGAATTAAGAGATAATGGAGCGGTCTTTCTGATGCCTAGATGTCACAACAAAGAACTTTTTTTACTTGCTTTTAATTTGCAGCTTTTAGTTAGAAATATATGTCAAATTTTTATTGATTTTGCTGCATTTTGACAATTTTTAAATCATGCTTTTATTGTCTCCAGGCGCTATAAAATAGATGATAGCTATTCAAAATTCAGCCTCTAACGATCTCGTAGTCAACGTGATGCTGAACTTTAATCTTTTTTTCGCTTATTCAAGAACAAGAGATGTTTTAAACGAACTACAAATAACAATTGAGGTGGTAATCTTAAATATGTCGAATGTGCTGTTGGCAGGTTGTAGCAATTGGAGGAAAAGGAGGGGGGGGGTAGGAGGAGATGAAGCGAAATCTTCCTTTGTTTTATAGGAACCACTGTGTATAAAGACGTATTATCCCTTACCACGTATTGTGTAAGATTGGTGTGGCAGACGTTTCCATACCTAACACAAATACTTTGGTGACCGTAAGTGTAATTTGCATCAATCTGAAAGCTTGGGAGACCAAAGATGTGTAAATATCATTAAGCGAGACACGCACGCTGTATTTTTCAAACCTACGAAGAATAAGAGATCTTTCATTGGGCTCTATGCGTAAAAGAATAAAAACAGAACCATCGTTGACTTAATGCTCGCTCTTTCTTTATATCCCCCGCCCCCTCTTTCTCTCCCTCCCTCTGTCTCCCTGTCTCACTCCCAACTAAGCCACACTATTTCATCTTATTAAGTAAACTTTCAAAGAGATTCGTAGACAGCAGGAGTCTGATTGCGTAACTTGTATTTCCTATGAACAACAACTCGAAGGTGATCGAAATAAGCTTTAACAGCATCGAAATGCATTAAAATAAATCACGAAATTAATGGACCTGTGTATTTGTGCCCGGTATCAGTTAGATTCAAATAAATAACGTGCTTCGAATCTGTTGCGTCTTTAACAGTCAGTTGGAATATAAAAAGCACTCCGTCTTCAGGCCACAAGTGGCCCATCGGGACCATCTGACCGCCGTGTCATACTCACGTGAGAATGCGGATAGGAGGGACGTGTGGTCAGTACACCGCTCTCCCGGTCCTTGAGATGGTTTTCTTTGACCGGAGCCGCTACTATTCGGTCGAGTAGCTTCTCAATTGGCATCACGAGGCTGAGTGCACCCCGAAAAATGGCAACAGCGCATGGCGGCCTGGATGGTCACCCATCCAAGTGCCGGCCACGCCCGACAGCGCTTAACTTCGGTGATCTCACGGGAACCGGTGTATCCACTGCGGCAAGGCCGTTGCCCCAGTTGGAATATAAGATGTCCATAAATTCCCGGTATCATTTCAAAATATCGTAACTTTAGAGACAGAGCATGGTGATTTGTTGTAAAACGTTTAGCAGCTCTCAGAGACTTTTTTCTGTTATATGAGAATTTCAGTGTGTGCCATACTCGTCGCTCGCAGAACATTAAGACGATAATCGAGTTCTGCCTATGTGCGGAGAACCATTGAAGCATCCGCAGTTCTGATTGCTTCATTGATTGGAGCACTAACGGTAGCAACTGCCTGGTGTTGTGCACTCCGATCCTTGACGCAACCCCACAGCAAGAAATCTAATGGTGTGACATCAGGGGAGCTTGTGGACCACGCGATAGGACCATCGCGATTAACCCACCTCTCAGGAAATGAGTCATTCAGCACATCCCATACATTCAAACTGCAGTGTGGGGGTGCACCATCATACTGAAAGATGATGAATGCCAGCAACTCTCCGATCTGTGGTAGAAGAAACTGTTCGAGCTTGTGAACATGATTTTACACTGTTTGCCCTTTTAAAATTTTGAACTATCTCATTTTGGTGGTTCTGACGATGGTGTCCCCCCATACTAGGGTGGCGTAGTACCGCTAGCGCAGATTAGTATCCTGCTTTCCAGACGACACATTGCGCCCTCTCAGGCTTTGCCGCCATTCTCATGCACTCCATGCCAAATCTGCAAAAATGCGAGACACCATCTATCGAACATAGATAGAACGAAAATATCGCTTAAGCCTGTATCCCGCTGTAAATGCTGCCCGTGTCGAAGTTTATTAACAAGGGTGGAAGGGGAAGGGATATGTTTGGATTGAAGCCTAGGGAACCATGATTGCACCGGGGTGTGCACCTTTTCGTCCGAAAGATATCGACGGCCATGAATTTCTTTCCTCACGGCTCCAACAATATGGAAATCGCTTGGGGAGAGATCGGGACTGTATGGAGGATGTGTAAGAGGCAGCGAGCGGAGGCAGGGATACTACAATACACGGTAGGGGTCACGCGGAGCGGGCTGCGAGCTGTGACGTCACCGCGAACCCTCTCGCCGGGCCGCATTGCATTAAAACTTATAGGTACACGGCGCACACTTGTTTCACTCACTCGCACGTATGAACGTAATCGAGATTATCTGTGTTCGCTTTTGTTATTACTATTGAGTTTTTTACTAGTTAGACTACATTTCTCTATGATCTGCGAAATGCTACTGTAAAGTTTCCGAAGGGCGTCAACATCTCTCACCATCTCGGAGGGCACTGTTTTCTTTCTGAGGAAGTGGTTCACACAAACTTAGACCACATCGATATGTATTACGGAGAAACCCGTCATAACGTCATTTTAAACTCTAACTGTACTAATATGTTTTCCTTTTCTAGTGGGGAAAGTTGTGCTACAACGTTTAATTTTTTCAGTTTTTGTCAGTTCACTCTCACTTCGCTTACTATCGTCGCATTGTTTCTTGTTGATACCATTTATTCTGATAAAAGTGCGTGCCCTTATGAAAGACGTTACAACAAATTCGTTCAATCCTGGATACTTCTAATTCATATTGTCCTTTAACCTCACAGAAAATTTTGGGTTACGGTCCATGAACTGCCATGGGTTTGTTGAAAGTCTCTTTCCATTTTCGTAGCTAATTCCATAAGACTTTCAGTTTGCTCCATTAAAGATCCAATTGAAATTGTTTAAAATTAATTCTTTCCTGAAGCATTTACATGATCAGTTAGTTTACTACACAAATGTGCTAAATCGGAGTGTTTTCCTTTAACTCTGTAGGCAACATATCTTGCAATCATCTCTAACTGCTCAACATTTCCCTTAGAATCTGCAAAATCTCCCCCTTCGTATTCCATGCAATTCTCAAAAATATCTCCCGTCTCTAAAATAATCTCTCTAACTTCCCTACTGTCGCATTCACTTTCCTGAAGACAGTAAGTTTCTTGCTTCTCAGAAGATGGCAGTTCTACAGTCACAGCTCGAGTTTCAAATGGCTCTAAGCACTATGGGACTTAACATCTGAGTTCATCAGTCCCCTAGAACTTAGAACTACTTAAACCTAACTAACCTAAGGACATCACACACATCCATGCCCGAGGCAGGATCCGAACCTGCGACCGTAGCGGCAGCGCGGTTCCGGACTGAAGCGCCTAGAACCGCTCGGTCACAGCGGCCGGCTAGCTCGAGTTTCTGCCGATATATTAGCAGTTAAGGTATCAAATTATTTCCCATTCTTGCATGTCCTACTTGATAGGATTTCGGTAGTATTACGGCTCAAAAAGGGAAGACCTAATTCTTTGGGGGATGGTGGTGGGCGAAGAGTGTTCATAGACAGGCATTGTATGTCGCAGCCTTTGCAATATCTTCAGATGACCATTTAGTATGCCGTTCTTTCGTAACCACTTGTTGTTGACAGTCAGAGAAAGAGTCTCGATCACTTTTTGATCATGTATAATTTAAGTAACTCAGCGCTACATCGAGAGACGGTCATGTAAATCTGCGTACTTTTGTCTAAGGCCTTTTATTTCTTTTTACATATTTTCTGATTATTGGCATAAGCACGCATTGTCGCAGTCATAGCAGTGTTTGTTTTCACGGTTAACGTTTTGCCTGATACTAATTTCTTTATTAGTTGGTAATACATCAGCCTTCAAAATATCTTCCTCTTTGCGGTAGCTTCGTTTTTGAGCCCTCATATTTATCTCATTATTAGGCTCATTAAAACATCATAAATCAGCACCGGAGGATGGTAGATTTAGAGTTAGAATAGCTTTCGTATCGAAGGAATATGTAACAGTTCACTTTCCAAATCACTTTCATAATCCAAATCATTAAAATTTATTGAGCAGATACGAGTATTTTGTACTGAAAACGAACCTACAAATTTACAAACATTTGTCCTTTTTCGTTTCGTCTCATTGTTTTAAGGAAATATATGAAACTTAGTTTCTAACACACTTACTTGTCTGCTGTGGTTAGTACAACTGGCGACCGCACGGCAAACCATTATTTTTCACTTCAAAACTTACTCTAAGAAATGCTTCAATAAACTGATAATTATGGCGTAACTGTGTACTCAACCGGCAGTCACAACCTCGTTTTTGCTCGTAAACGCAATTACAGCACTATATTTTACGGCAATTGAGGGCTACTGAGTGCTGGTTGGATTCACTCTGACGTCAGCGGTTACTTTACATACGCCTTGTGGTCCTAACCGTGTATTCTAGTGTCCCTGGACGGTTCGATGTGTTGTCAAGGTTTTCTCGACTACGCTGCAGAAGTTACACATCCTCCATACAGTCCCGATGTCTTCCAGTAGTTTCACCATATTTTTGGATCCCTGAAAAAAGACATTCGTCGATTTGCTTCGGACGAAAAGATGCACGTCTGGTACAATCACAGTTCCGTAGGAAACCGCATACCGTTTTGCACGCAAGCATTGACCACCTTGTCTCACACTCGTAGAAATGTACAACAGTTATGGCGATTACTTTTTAAATAATAATTACTTACTTTTTTCAGTCTGTCTGGTTTTCACTTGACTGCCCCTTAAACACTCCTGGAAATTGAAATAAGAACACCGTGAATTCATTGTCCCAGGAAGGGGAAACTTTATTGACACATTCCTGGGGTCAGATACATCACATGATCACACTGACAGAACCACAGGCACATAGACACAGGCAACAGAGCATGCACAATGTCGGCACTAGTACAGTGTATATCCACCTTTCGCAGCAATGCAGGCTGCTATTCTCCCATGGAGACGATCGTAGAGATGCTGGATGTAGTCCTGTGGAACGGCTTGCCATGCCATTTCCACCTGGCGCCTCAGTTGGACCAGCGTTCGTGCTGGACGTGCAGACCGCGTGAGACGACGCTTCATCCAGTCCCAAACATGCTCAATGGGGGGACAGATCCGGAGATCTTGCTGGCCAGGGTAGTTGACTTACACCTTCTAGAGCACGTTGGGTGGCACGGGATACATGCGGACGTGCATTGTCCTGTTGGAACAGCAAGTTCCCTTGCCGGTCTAGGAATGGTAGAACGATGGGTTCGATGACGGTTTGGATGTATCGTGCACTATTCAGTGTCCCCTCGACGATCACCAGTTGTGTACGGCCAGTGTAGGAGATCGCTCCCCACACCATGATGCCGGGTGTTGGCCCTGTGTGCCTCGGTCGTATGCAGTCCTGATTGTGGCGCTCACCTGCACGGCGCCAAACACGCATACGACCATCATTGGCACCAAGGCAGAAGCGACTCTCATCGCTGAAGACGACACGTCTCCATTCGTCCCTCCATTCACGCCTGTCGCGACACCACTGGAGGCGGGCTGCACGATGTTGGGGCGTGAGCGGAAGACGGCCTAACGGTGTGCGGGACCGTAGTCCAGCTTCATGGAGAC
Organism: Schistocerca piceifrons; assembly: GCF_021461385.2. Taxonomy (NCBI): domain Eukaryota; kingdom Metazoa; phylum Arthropoda; class Insecta; order Orthoptera; family Acrididae; genus Schistocerca; species Schistocerca piceifrons. Next base: position 130,776,298 of record NC_060149.1, read on the forward strand.
GGTTGCGAATGGTCCTCGCCGATATCCCAGGAGCAACAGTGTCCCTAATTTGCTGGGAAGTGGCGGTGCGGTCCCCTACGGCACTGCGTAGGATCCTACGGTCTTGGCGTGCATCCGTGCGTCGCTGCGGTCCGGTCCCAGGTCGACGGGCACGTGCACCTTCCGCCGACCACTGGCGACAACATCGATGTACTGTGGAGACCTCACGCCCCACGTGTTGAGCAATTCGGCGGTACGTCCACCCGGCCTCCCGCATGCCCACTATACGCCCTCGCTCAAAGTCCGTCAACTGCACATACGGTTCACGTCCACGCTGTCGCGGCATGCTACCAGTGTTAAAGACTGCGATGGAGCTCCGTATGCCACGGCAAACTGGCTGACACTGACGGCAGCGGTACACAAATGCTGCGCAGCTAGCGCCATTCGACGGCCAACACCGCGGTTCCTGGTGTGTCCGCTGTGCCGTGCGTGTGATCATTGCTTGTACAGCCCTCTCGCAGTGTCCGGAGCAAGTATGGTGGGTCTGACACACCGGTGTCAATGTGTTCTTTTTTCCATTTCCAGGAGTGTAATTACTGTGCCATATCCTGTCATTCTCCTTCGGATACCCCTTACGAGTGTGTCACCTCTTAGAGCTCGTGAGACGTGTGTTTTTTTCTGAATAGTTTTTTGGACGAAAGCTGTCGCGCGTGTGAGATCTGTTTTGCGGTAGGTAGCGTTGGAACGGGGCGTGGGAGTGCAGCGGCGAGCCGAGGCGGAAGGTGTCGGCGCCGTGGGTGGGCCAGATAAGGCGAGCACGGGCGCTCCCACTTTGTCTCTGGCCAGCGCACTAGCGCGGCTGCCTCACCTCACGGCGGAAGCGTCGCCACACACGCTCCCCCGTCACATTGGACACGTCATGCTGCTCAAGTCTTTCAACAAAAACCGTGATTCTTAGGCAGGATGGAGAAGAATAGCGTGATGATAACGGCAGAAATGAAATGATCGTGTGTCATTTTCGGCCGGGAGACCCAGTCTGTGGTTGAAACTTCCTGGCAGATTAAAACAGTTTTAATCTGCCAGGAAGTTTCATATCAGCGCACACTCCGCTGCAGAGTGAAAATTTCATTCTAGAGACATCCCCCAGGCTGTGGCTAAGGCATGTCTCCGCAATATCCTTTCTTCCAGGAGTGCTAGTTCTGCAAGTTTCGCAGGAGAGCTTCTGTGAAGTTTGGAAGGTGGGAGACGAGGTACTGGTGGAATTAAAGCTGTGAGGACAGGGCGTGAATCGTGCTTGGGTAGCTCAGTTGACGAGCCACTGTGTCCGCAGTGCAATGTTATAGACACAGAGGAGCATCGCCTGATATGCGGGCCTTCGGCGGACGTATGGTGTTTGGTCAAAAAAAGTATCGCCTTCCTCCTTCGGGTGGGGCCGCAAGCAGTAGAACCACGGATACTACTTCTCCCAGATAGGAAATATTATCCCCGAATAAAGACAAACGCAGTGACTTGGATTCGAGGATTGACTGTGCGTTATCTTTTCCGAGACGGCAGTAAGAATGTCCTCGACTTTTGGGCCTTACTACAAGAACATCACCCACAGCTTATGAGACTTCCGAGATATCGAACATATTGCGCTAATTTTTTAGGGAATGCCTTGCTTGATCCCCCACCCAGTTGGGGTGTCCCGGGTAGGAGAATGTAATTATTGCCTATAAGTATCAGAACAAGAAAAGGAAGGACCAGGACAGTGGAGAGGATCCACCACCACATGTGAAGACGTACCCGACACCAACGCGAGGTATAACGGGATTAGCGAGGTACGCGCCCAAAAGAGGAACGTGGTCCGTTATTGTTTTGTACTGACAGAAGGAGGATATTTTTTCACTATTATGTAAAAAAAAGTCCACTTATTTACGTTTCCCAGAATATTTTATTTTATAAAAGTCATCGTCTTATATATTAAAAAAATGCTAGAAGCAGTTTATGTTTGTTATTGTTACACCATTATGTAAAAAAAAAAAGTCCACTTATTTACGTTTCCCCGAAATATTTTATTTTATAAAGGTCATCGTCTTATATATTAAGAAAATGCTAGAAGCAGTTTATGTTTGTTATTGTTACACCATTATGTAAAAAAAAAAAGTCCACTTATTTACGTTTCCCCGAAATATTTTATTTTATAAAGGTCATCGTCTTATATATTAAGAAAATGCTAGAAGCAAAAAAAAGCGGTAAAAAAAGGTAACGTGCTTGCCTGTCAGGTGCACGCTGCCGAAATATTTTATTTTATAAAGGTCATCGTCTTATATATTAAGAAAATGCTAGAAGCAGTTTATGTTTGTTATTGTTACACCATTATGTAAAAAAAAAAAGTCCACTTATTTACGTTTCCCCGAAATATTTTATTTTATAAAGGTCATCGTCTTATATATTAAGAAAATGCTAGAAGCAAAAAAAAAAGCGGTAAAAAAAGGTAACGTGCTTGCCTGTCAGGTGCACGCTGCCTTTGTTCGCCTTTCGAGTTAAAAAAAAAAAAAAAAAAAGTTGGTAGAGCACTTACCCACGAAAGGCAAAGGTCCCGAGTTCAAGTCTCGGTCCGGCACACAGTTTTAATCTGCCAGGAAGTTTCATATCAGCGGACACTGCGCTGTAGAGTGAAAATTTTATTCCGGTCTGTGGTTATTTGGCGACTTTCATTTTGAAGCCACTTCGGCGACTTGCGCGTCTATAAAGATGAGACGAAATGATTAGGACAACATAAATATCCAGTTCCAGAGCGAAGGAAATTTCCGACACGACTGAGAATCAAAGCCGGGACCCCGCGATTTAGAGGCAACAACGCTACTCACAAGAGCACGAGTTGCGGACGATAAGGGTAGAGCATGGTTGGGACCGACCAATCGAGCAAAATTTTTCAGGTAAATGTGCGTGGGAAATGCACACGTTTCCTGGAGGGGGCTTCGAGGCTGAATCATCCCGAATACGAGAACTGTCTGTAAAGGCACCACAACTACGCTCGATTCATCACTACTAAACAATGCTGCTTTGTTGATGTACAAGGCATCCCGTTCATGTGGACCATTGCAAATAACATGTTTTCAAGAAGCAAAATAAAAGATTTATCGAGCAAATGTTGTTTAGCGATCAGGCAGACATTAACCAGCGTGACTTAGTTACTTGTATGTTTGTTCTTTATTCATGTTACTTATCTTTATTCAGCCAAGTATCATCTCACAGTGATATACGATCTATAAAGGTAATATAATGCCAATCAGTAGTCGAAAATACAAGGTGCCTTTAATAATTAATGCAAGACTTTTTTTCTAGGCCAGTTTCGGCTGAAAAAATGGGTGATTTGTTATGGGACACCGTGGAATACTGCCGCTCCAGCCCCTATAGTTTCATGAAATCGCGACAGGTGTCGGTGTTATACGTGGTCTTCAAAATGGCGTCTGTAACGGAGGTGCGCCCCAAGCAGAGAGCTGTCATTGAGTTTCTGTTGGCCGAAAACCACAGCATCGCAGATATTCACAGGCGCTTGCAGATTGTCTGCGAAAACTTGGCACTGTGAGTCGTTAGGCGAGTCGTCGGTCATCATCGCAAAAAGGTTGCCCAAACCTGTCTATCCCCCCCCCCCCCCCCCCCCCGCCGGCCACACACAGCTGTGACTCCTGCAGTGTTGGAACGTGTGGACACTCTTACCCGAGGTGATCGACGGATCACAATCAAACTCTACGCTAAAAAACTAGACGTGCCTGTTGGTAGTGGTGACATACTTGTCCAGCATTTGGAGTAATCAAATGTTTGTTCCCGCTGGGTTTCTCGCCGGCTAACATAAGATCATATAGAACAACCAGTGACCAACTGTGTGGAACTGTTCGCGCGTTACTAGGTTATTGATGCTGCAAGACGTTGACTTCCACGACGACCAGTGGAGTGATACTAGGGGCATACAGGCTTTCGCGGTAACCTGGCGTAAGGCCATGCAATGAATCTATATTATATTGAAACATATTGTTTTCTAGCCAAAAGAGAGGAGGAAAATATGGTTTACTGGAATCCTGAAATAAACCAACCTGCTTTCAGAAAAAAAGTGATGAATTATTTATTGAACGTCCCGCGTATATAACATGCATTTAAGAGGATAGGACAGGTAGCCCAGAGGATAGGGCACGTGGTCAGCCATGGCCTTGATTGAGGAATTATCCAGAGTATGTGGAATAATTTATACTGCAGTCACTTTTTACTAATATTTTATTAGCACAATGCATTTTGGCAGCATTCTGCCTTCATCAGGTCAATTATACAGTTACTTATACATCAGCTGATAGTTTATGTACATTATCTGTGTGTGCCAGTGGGGTTAGAATCGAAAAATAAACCTGTGTGGAAGTATAAATCTGTTACAGTGTGTGCATTATATGAATAGCATGTTAAGGTAATATATTAATACGTTTACTTACCTTTATGTTGGCGATTTCATTTTCTGGCACACAGAGCACAGTAACAGGTAAATTACAACATAGCGTTTTCACAAACATCTCCTTACATCTTTCCAAAGAGTTTAAAAATCTAAGATAAGCTACATACAATTTCAAAGACTGTTAACATCTTTACAGAAAGTTATAAAATCAAAGCTAAACTACTTAAAATTTCAAACACTGCAATATATACCTGTAGTGAACGTAAGGACCTTTATCCAGATGTATTGGCAATATGGAGAACGTTACAGGGATACTTAATGAAAGTTATTCTGTTCATGAAATAAGCATTTAATGTTGGAGAAGGTTTTGGAGAAGTTAACATTATTGCTTTCAAGCTTATCATTTAATAATACATCTCCATGTTCTTTGCCATGAAGGAAGATTTCCAATACTTCATGTAAGTCCATTTGGTGTCCCTTATTGGTTTTATGTAATATATGAAGATCATTCGCAATATCGTGGAGTGGGTGGCCTGTGACTTTTATGTGGGTGGCTATCGCTGATCTATTGTAATTGTTAGTGTGGTAAGCATTTATGTGTTCATGTTATCTTGTTTGGAAGTATCTCCCAGTTTCGCCTATATAGAGATCTGCAGGTATTACATACTATTTTTTAGATTCCTGATTGTGAGTGTATATCCGTCTGTGTGTATACATTGTGTCTCGGTGTATGTTGCAGTTTGTTGTGTCTTGTAAAGGCAATGTTAATGTCATGTGGTCTGAGTATGTTTGCTATTTTGTAGGAGAGTTTGCCTATGAAAGGTATGCAAACCGTGGGTTTCTTTTTCATTTCGTATATGGAACGTGGATTATTATTGTTTTTCGTTTTTAGCGTAAGGTTATTAATTAATACTTCATCATAGCCATTTGCTGAAACTATTTGTTTTATTATGCTGAGCTCATAAATATGTGCATTGGTATATTGTTGGCTCTGTTAACTAGTGGCCGGCCGTTGTGACCGAGCAGTTCTAGGTGCTTCAGTTCGGAATCACGCGGCTGCTCCGGTTGCAGGTTCGAATCCTGCCTCGGGCATGGATGTGTGTGATGTCCTTAGGTTAGTTACGTTTAAGTAGTTCTAAGTCTAGGGGACTGATGACCTCAGATGTTAAGTCCCATAGTGCTCAGAGCCATTTGAACCATTTTAGCCATAACGTTTATAGTAAATCATTTTATCCATAGAGCTTGATTTTTTAGCAAAAGTTTGCTGCTCAAGGTGGTTAATGTATATGTTGGCAATTGTACCAGATACGATAGAGTTATCAATCAGACAGAGATAATATTCACAGACAGAGAAAACATTTTGCTAAAGAAAGGGCTCAAAAATAATGTACAGCCTGAAGTAAACCCCAAAATCATATAATATATTATTGTTGCAACAAAAAAGTGCCACAGAAATAGCAAAGTTAAACAATATCGAAAAGACAGTTATAGCTCAGAAGGCTATGAAAGCCATAAAGAATGAACTAAACAACAAAGAAAAAAGTTATAAAGCTCACCAAGAGGACAGGAAAACACTCAGAGATATAAACAGAAAGCTAAGTAACCATAACGCTATAATAACTAAAGCAGACAGAGGCAATACATTATATATATAGAAAGGAGCAGGATACATAAGTAAAACATTAGATTTCTTTACTGAAAATGTCATTACTGAAATACAAAATGACTCAACAACAGCATTCCAGACAAAACTCAAATCACATCTAAAAAAAAACACACTCCCTGCTAACTGACAGTGAAAAGAAATATAGCACTATCATGAATCCTGGGGCACCAAAGCTAAGATCACAACCAAAGATACATAAAGAAGGGTGTTCAATTCGCCCAATTGTGAACTCAAGAAACAGCCCAGGTTAAAAAATTACTAACAAACTTACCCAGATTCTAACTAAGACATACACATACACTAAAAACTACTCAGTAAAAAACAATCAGCAGCTAGTAGACGAAATTAAAAAGATCAACATTCCCCATTCGGCCCAACTTGTATCATTTGACATTACAAACCTAAACACTAACATTCCCATCCCCGAAACACTCAAAATCACCAGGTCAGGCTTCATAAAACATCAAAAACTATCATTGCCCGAAAAGATTGAATTCATGCACCTCCTTGAAATAGTACTAAACTACAACTATTTTATATTTAATAATAAAGTCTACATGCAACATAGAGGTCTTGCAATGGGCTCAAGCATATATATTAACCACCTTGGACAAAAAACTCTTGCTAAAAGGTCAAGCTCTATGGATAAAATCATTTACTATAAACGTTATGTTGATGATATATTACTCCTGGTAAATGGTGAAACAAATGATATTAACAACATACTCGACACACTCAATAAACAAGATAGAAATATAAAATTCACAGTGCAATATGAGAGCAATGGTAGCATCAATTTCCTTGATCTAAACATCAGTAAAGAAAACAACTCATACAACTTCAAAGCTTACAGGAAGGCAACAGCAACCGAAACCACCATACACACCTCATCCTGTCACCTCACAACAGACAAACTTGTTGCATACAGAGCACTAGTTAACAGAACCAACAATATTCCAATGGATATATATGCACATCTTTATGAGCTCAGCATAATAAAACAAACAGCTTCAGCAAATGGCTATGATGAAGTGTTAATAATAATAAACTACCTTCCATACATGAAATGAAAAAGAAACTCACGGCTTTCATACATTTCACAGGCAAACTCTCCTACTAAATAGCAAACATACTCAGACCACATGACATTAACATTGCCTTTGCAACGCACAACAAACTGCAACACACATTGACACACAATATATACACACAGACTGACAAACACTCAGAATTAGGCATCTACAAAATAGTATGTAATACCTCCAGATCACTCTCTATAGGCTAAACTGGGAGAGACTTCTAAACAAGATATAATTAACTCATAAATACTTACCACACTAACAATTACAATAGATCAGCAACAGCCACCCACAAAAAAGACACAGGCCACCCATTCCACGATATTGCGAATGATCTTCATACATTACGTAAAAAGAACAAGGGACAAAATGGGTTCAAATGGCTCTGAGCGCTACGGGACTTAACATCTGAGGTCATCAGTCCCCTAGAACTTAGAACTACTTAAACCTAACTAACCTAAGGACATCACACACATCCATGCCCGAGGCAGGATTCGAACCTGCGACCGTAGTGGTCGCGCGGTTCCAGACTGAAGCGCCTAGAACCGCTCGACCACACCGGCCGGCGAACAAGGGACACCAAATGGACTTACATGAAGTATTGGAAATCTTTGTTCATGCCACAGAAAATGGAGATGTATTATTAAATGATAAGCTTGAAAGTAATAATGTTAACTTCTTCAAAAACTTCTCCAGCATTAAATTTTTATTTCATGGACAGAATAGTTTTCGTTAAGTATCCCTGTAACTTACTCCATATTGCCAATACATCTAGATAAAAGTCCTCACGTTCACTAAAGGTCTATATAACAGTATTTGAAATTGTAAGTAGCTTAGCTTAGATTTTATAACTTTCTGGAAAGATGTTAACAGTCTTTGAAATTGTATCTAGTTTATCCTAGATTTTAAAACTCTTTGGAAAGACGTAAACAGATGTTTGTGAAAATGCTATGTTGTAATTTACCTGTTACTGTGCTCTGTGTGCCAGAAAATGAAATCGCCAACATAAACGTAAGTAAACGTATTAATATATTACCTAATCATGCTATTCACATAATGTACACACTATAACAGATTCATCCTTCCACACAGGTTTATTTTTCGATTCTAACCCCACTGGCAGACACAGCTAATGTACATAAACTATCAGCTGATATATAAGTAACTGTATAATGTAACTGATGATGGCAGAATGCTGCCAAAATGCATTGTGCTAGTAACATATTAGTAAAAAGTGACTGCAGCAGCATAAATCTTTCCACATAATGTTATAATACATCGCAGATCTCAAACAACATCCATATAACATGGATAAATTTAAATCACCCCGACATTTGGCTTAGCGAGCTAGGAAAACCACGGAAACTCAAATCACGATAGCCGGACAGAGCAACACCATCCTCCCAAATATGGAGTCAGTGTACTAACAGATGCTGCTTTACTCTGTGACTTATGCATCAGCACATAGGTTTGAAATAGCACCCTATATCTGTTTTCGGTAATCTGCTTCCTCTCAAGTATTTATTCACACACGCAGCACTCTGAAGCAGTCAGGCAAACACAATGTTCTTGAAAACGTAACACAGAATTGACTCCGACACTCTTCGACTATGACACAGTGCCGGTACTCGGGATCTTGTCCACTTGCTGGAGTTGAAAGTAAACGAATGGAAACACAAGGAAAATGTAAATGTGCACTCTCCGTGGACGAGTGGTATCTCGACCTTCTCTCCATTGCTGTACATTGTACTTACACAGACCTTCAGCTGAAGATGGCTCTCTGAGTAACCGGCGTGCGTTTTCCTTATGTTTCCATTTATTTATTGTCAGCTCCAAGAAATGGATGAGTTGCAATACCTTGGCTTACCTACACTGTGTGCTAGTACAGAATAGGCAACGTCAGTCTTCTTTTACGTTTCTAATAACGTCATGTTACCGTGAACTCTACACTGTGGTTAGTTATTGAACAGATATTGACGGAAAGAAGTGGATTACCGAATAAACAAGTATAAGATGATATATAAAACGACGCAGTGCTGTTCCTATCTTCGTAATGATCAAAACTGCAAAATCTGCAGTCATGCTTGTTAACGTCCCCATGGTAGCTAAATAACATTTGCTTGATACACATTTCACTTCGCTTCTTACCAAAACTTATATGGGGTGGGACACACTGTATATAGATTTGGTACTTTGAGCTCTGATTTAAAACTGAAAACTAGAAATGAGCTTCTGAATTAATATAAGTCACTTACTATTCTTTGTTTGATATTCTAATCTTTTCTGAAGGCCGTATGTATCAAAACCTTCTTGTAGCTCGACATTTATCCTCAGAACGAGTATGTAATTTACTTTATGGGGAATACTCAGGTCACACCAATATTCAAAAAAGGCAATAGGAATAATACACAAAATTACCGGCCATAATATTAACGTCGATATCCAGCAGGATTCTGTAACATACACGCATCAAAAAAAGTTTTCCATCATCCCAGTTCCCAGAACACCTGAAGATAGATGATGACTGTGGATATTTTATCACAGACACAGTCCCTGTAATTGTTCAGAGATGTCACTAAACCGGCCCAAAGATGTAAGCAACTATGCATGAGCAGCACCTATTAGTTGGAGGCGGTCCGACAGCCGATCAGTTCCAGTCATTCCACCAGGAAAGAGGTACACGGCTCGTGTTGTCTGTAGTTCAAGCATGCCTAGACGGTCAATACTGCGGTTCGATCGCGTGCGCGTTGTTTCTTTGTGCCAGGAAGGGCTCTCAACAAGGGAAGCGTCCAGGCATCTTGGAGTGAACCAAAATGATGTTTTTCGGACATGGAGGAGATACAGAGAGAAAGGAACTGTCGATGACATGCCTCGCCCAGGCCGCCCAAGGGCTACTACTACAATGAATATTCGCTACCTACGGATTATGGCTCGGAGGAACCCTGAGAGTAACGCCACCATGTTGAATAATGATTTTCGTGCAGCCACAGTACGTAGTGTTACGACTCAAACTGTACGCAATAGGCTGCATGATGCGCAACTTCACTCGCGACATCCATGGCCAGGTCCATCTTTGCAACCACGACACCATGCAGCGCAGTACAGATGGGCCCAATAACAAGCCGAATGGACTGCTCAGGATTGGCATCACGTTCTCTTCACCCATGAGTGTCGCATATGCCTTCAACCAGACAATCATCGGAGACGTGTTTAGAGGCAACCCGGTCAGGCTGAACGCCTTAGACACACTATCCAGCGAGTACATAAATGGTATATTGATAATTTTTACTTATGGACCGTCTGACAAAAACTGAATAAAACACAATTTTAGTGCCATACGCGTTTCGCCTTTATTTTCTGCAAGGCATCATCAGTGGCCTGGAATATGTACATTTGTTAGCTATTTTATTTACATTTTTGTCACTGTCCCTACAGGTTATAAACAGTTCTGGTGGCTGGTATTTCCTATTAAGTAGTAATGTTTTGAACTGTACTTACAGGTTGCGTGGTACATATTACGCTCCTGTTGCATTTTTGGTGTTGTTCTTCTTCTTATGAACGCCAATTTGCGGTTTTTTCCCACATTCCACAGCACTATGCACTGAACGCTTGTTTTAATGCAATGTTTTGGTTTGTGTTGCCGACTGTCAAATGTTTTTGCCAAAGATCGAATGTTATTGCTAAACTTATGAGTGTAACTATTGATGTATCTGTGGTCTGTTCGTGTATGCATTTGTGTGTGTGTGTGTGTGTGTGTGTGTGTGTGTGTGTGTGTGTCTGTCTGTATTTTGGTGTAGTATAAATATTTTTTATTTTATCTTTTTTTTGTTTTTGTTGGCTGTGTCTGTGTGTGTGTGTGTGTGTGTGTGTGTGTGTGTGTGTGTCTCCAGATGGTGTGGGGAAGAGTTTTTTTGTTTTATGTTATCATTTCCTTTATTAAGTGTAGTAGGGAGCCTGTGCTGATGTGTGTTTGTTCATTTATCACATGTTTGTTTTCTGCTATGGCTTTCTGGATGTGGAAGTTTTCTTGCATTTGTATAAGGTGTTTGTCATGGTTGCTTATTCTCATTATTTTCATTTCTTGTTCCATGTTTGTAGGATGATGGTTGTAGTGTTTCAAATGCTCTGCAAATGTTGAATGGTTTGTTTCATACTTCCAACATCTGATATGTTCTTTGTATCTTGTTTCAAAATTCCTGCATGTCATGCCTATGTACACTGCATCACAACTTTGACATTCAAGTTTATATATTCCTGATTGTTGGAATTTGTCCCTCTTGGTAGCTGGCTGGCTTAGGTGTGATTGAAGGGTTTGCCCAGGCTTATATGCTATTTTGAAGCCCTGTCTCTTTAGGATGTTTGCAACTCTGTGTGTTAGTTAATGTGTGTAGGTCATGGTGTACCATCTGGTTCTTTTCTGTGTCAGATTGTCATTGTGTGTGTTTGTTGAGTGTGTTTGTAAGTTTTCAGCTTGTGAGTTCTTTTGTATTCTGGAAATGTTGTGTTTGTTTTTTATTTGTGTTTTTATTTTTTGATTGAGCCTGTGTATCACATGTGTGTCATACCTGTTGTTCCTAGCCATTTGTATGATTGTACTCATTTCTTGTTCATAATTTCTCTTGCTGAGTGGGATTCTGTTTAATCTATGAAACATGTGTCTTAGTGCTGCAAGTTTCTGGCTGTGGGGGTGGTTGGATGTGGAATGTATTACTGTGTCTGTGGCTGTTGGTTCTCTAAAGATGTTAAAAGTATGTTTGCCATTTTCTTTTTTAATTGTAATGTCAAGAAAATTTATTTGATTTTCTTTTTCTTTTTCAAGTGTGAATTTTATGTTCTGGTGAGCTTTGTTTATTTCTGAATGGAGTTCATCTATTTTTTCACTTGGCTCATCTACCAGACAAATAATGTCATCCACGCATCTGTACTAATTTATGATTTTGAAACTTCCATTTGTGGTTATCTTTTCAAATATCTGATTTTCTAGGTGACTGATGAAAATGTTTGCTAGTGTTCCTGATATTGGGTATCCCATGGGCAGTCCATCAGTTTGTAGATAATATTCTTTCTCAAACTTAAAGTAGTTTTGTTCAGTTGTCAGTCTGAGCATATCTGTTATTTCTTTTATTGCGTCTGTGGTGAGGTTGCTGTGGGATGAGAGATTTTGTTCTATGATTTCTATTGTTTCTATGATAGGGATGGAGGTATACATATTTTCTACATCGAACGAAATCAGTGATGCTTTGTGTGGTACCTGTATGTTCTGTATGTTTTCCATTAGGTTTCCTGTGTTTATCACTGTCCTGTTGTTTTCTACGTTATAGTGTTTTGTAATTAACTTTTGGAGGTGTTCGGCTACGCGGTATGTTGGGGCTTTCTTGAAATTGATAACAGCTCTCATTGGCATTCCGTCTTTATGTACTTTCGGTTGACTGCGGAGTGTTGGTGCTTGTGGGTTTTTCTGTGTTAAGTAGTATTTCTGTTTGTCTGTGAGTGTGTGTTCAATGTTTTTCAGTGTTCGTTTCACATTTACCTGGAGTCGTGTAGTTGGATCTGGCTTCAGTTTTTGTATGGCATTGGTGTTTATGTATTCCTTAGTTCTTGTGATGTATTACTCTTTATCCATGAGTACTGTTACATTTCCCTTGTCTGCTCTTGTTATTAATACGTTATTGTTTGTTAACCTTTGTTTTAACCTTTTCATAGTGGCTGCTTCTGTTTGGTTGTTCTTATTGTGTGTCTGCTGTGTTTGTTTTATTATGCCGTTTATTTCTTCTTTTACTAGTTCTCTTGTCAGTCCTATGTTTATTTCACAATTATTTTGTTGTTCTTTACGTGTAAGGATGTGTTCAGTGTCTACTATGAGATTTTCTATGTATTGATTGTTCACTTTGCTATTGGTGCAGTGTTTCAAACCTTTTTGCAAGAGCATTTTTTCATTTTCGTGTAGTTCTGTCTCTGTTATGTTAACTAAGCGTGGATGGAATGTGTGTTGGTGTTCACGTGGTTTCACATTTAAAATGTAAATGTATTTTTGCGTCTTTTTTACTTTTAGTTTCATTATCTTCTGTTTATGTTTGTTTTGTAAATGTTTCATTGCTGTGTATGTGTTGTGTTCAGTTTTTTCTACTAGTGCCATGAAAACTGCGGCGTTAACAAACAATAACGTATTAATATCAAGAGCAGACAAGGGAAATGTAACAGTACTCATGGATAAAGAGTAATACATAACAAAAACTAAGGAATACATAAACACCAATGCCATACAAAAACTGAAGCCAGATCCAACTACACGACTCCAGGTAAATGTGAAACGAACACTGAAAAACATTGAACACACACTCACAGACAAACAGAAATACTACTTAACACAGAAAAACCCACAAGCACCAACACTCCGCAGTCAACCGAAAGTACATAAAGACGGAATGCCAATGAGAGCTGTTATCAACTTCAAGAAAGCCCCAACATACCGCATAGCCGAACACCTCCAAAAGTTAGTTACAAAACATTAAAACGTAGAAAACAACAGAACAGTGATAAACACAGGAAACCTAATGGAAAACATACAGAACATACAGGTACCACACAAAGCATCACTGATTTCGTTCGATGTAGAAAATATGTATACCTCCATCCCTATCATAGAAACAATAGAAATCATAGAACAAAATCTCTCATCCCACAGCAACCTCACCACAGACGCAATAAAAGAAATAACAGATATGCTCAGACTAACAACTGAACAAAACTACTTTAAGTTTGAGAAAGAATATTATCTACAAACTGATGGACTGCCCATGGGATACCCAATATCAGGAACACTAGCAAACATTTTCATCAGTCACCTAGAAAATCAGATATTTGAAAAGATAACCACAAATGGAAGTTTCAAAATCATAAATTAGTACAGATGCGTGGATGACATTATTTGTCTGGTAGATGAGCCAAGTGAAAAAATAGATGAACTCCATTCAGAAATAAACAAAGCTCACCAGAACATAAAATTCACACCTGAAAAAGAAAAAGAAAATCAAATAAATTTTCTTGACATTACAATTAAAAAAGAAAATGGCAAATGGCAAACATACTTTTAACATCTTTAGACAACCAACAGCCACAGACACAATAATACATTCCACATCCAACCACCCCCACAGCCAGAAACTTGCAGCACTAAGACACATGTTTCATAGATTAAACAGAATCCCACTCAGCAAGAGAAATTATGAACAGGAAATGAGTACAATCATACACATAGCTAGGAACAACGGGTATGACACACATGTGGTACACAGGCTCAATCAAAAAATAAAAACACAAATAAAAAACAAACACAACATTTCCAGAATACAAAAGAACTCACAAAATGGAAACTTACAAACACACTCAACTAACACACACAATGACAACACCACACAGAAAAGAACCAGATGGTACACCATGACCTACACACATAAACTAACACACAGAGTTGCAAACATCCTAAAGAGACAGGGCTTCAAAATAGCATATAAGCCTGGGCAAACCCTTCAATCACACCTAAGCCAGCCAGCTACCAAGAGGGACAAAGCCAATAATCAGGAACATATAAACTTGAATGTCAGAGTTGTGATGCAGTGTACATAGGCATGACATGCAAGAATTTTGAAACAAGATACAAAGAACATATCAGATGTTGGAAGTATGAAACAAATCATTCCACATTTGCAGAGCATTTAAAACACTACAACCATCATCCTACAAACATGGAACAAGAAATGAAAATAATGAGAATAAGCAACCATGACAAACATCTTATACAAACGCAAGAAAACTTCCACATCCAGAAAGCCATAGCAGAAAACGAACATGTGATAAACGAACAAACACACATCAGCATAGGCTCCCTACTACACTTAATAAAGGAAATGATAACATAAAACAAAAAAAAACCTCTTCCCCACACCATCTGGAGACACACACACACACACACACACACACACACACACACACACATACACAGCCAACAAAAACAAAAAAAAAGATAAAATAAAAAATATTTATACCACACCAAAATACAGACGCACACACACACACACACACACACACACACACACACACACACACACACACAAACGCACACACAAATGCATACACGAACAGACCACAGATACATCAATAGTTACACTCATAAGTTTAGCAATAACATTCGATCTTTGGCAAAAACATTTGACAGTCGGCAACACAAACCAAAACATTGCATTAAAACAAGCGTTCAGTGCATAGTGCTGTGGAATGTGGGAAAAAACCGCAAATTGGCGTTCATAAGAAGAAGAACAACACCAAAAATGCAACAGGAGCGTAATATGTAAGAAATTGTCCACGCAACCTGTAAATACAGTTCAAAACATTACTACTTAATAGGAAATACCAACCACCAGAACTGTTTATAACCTCTAGGGACAGTGACAAAAATGTAAATAAAATAGCTAACAAATGTACATATTCCAGGCCACTGATGATGTCTTGCAGAAAATAAAGGCGAAACGCGTATGGCACTAAAATTGTGTTTTATTCAGTTGTTGTCAGACGGTCCGTAAGTAAAAATTATCAATATACCGTAATATTACATGCAACTGAGGAAGGCAGCACTACAAAAGTTGAAGATGTCAGTACATAAACGATTTAGGAGACAATCTGAGCAGGCATCTTAGGTTGTTTGCAGATGATGCTGTCGTTTACCGTCTAGTAAGGTCATCAGAAAATCAAGTCCTATTGCAAAGCGATTTGGATAAAGTATCCGTATGGTGTGAAATTGACCCCAAAGAATGAAAAGTGTGAGACCATCCACATGAGTGCTAAAACGAATCCGTTCAGCTTCAGTTACACCATAAATCAAACAAATCTAAAGGCCGTGAATTCAACTAAATACCTAGGAATTGTAATTACGAACAACTTAAATTGTGATGAACACAGAAAATGTTGTGGGGAAGGCAAACCAAATACGTTTTATTGGCTGAACACTTAGAAAATGCAACAGATCTGCTAAAGAGACTGCCTACACTACGCTTGTCCGTCCTCTTTTGGAGTACTGCTGCGTGGTGTGGGATCCTCACCAGACAGGACTAACGGAGTACATGGAGAAAGTTCAGAGAAGGGCAGCACGTTTTGTATTATCCAGAAATAGGGGGGAGTGTCTCACGGACATGACACAGGATTTGGGGAGGAAATCATTTCGTTGCGATGGGATCTTCTCACGAAGTTTCAATCACCAACTTTCTCCTCCGAATGCGATAATGTTTTGTTGACGCCAACCTACACCGTAATGAAGGGAAATCAAAGCTCCCACGGAGAGCTCTGTTTTTTCGAGTGCTGTTCGAGAATGGAATTAATGTGAAGGTTGTATCGATGAACCCTCTGCCAGGCACTTAAGTGTGATTTGCAGAGTAGCCATGTAGATATAGATCTACTTCTCCCTCTCTCGCATAAACCACGGAAGGTTTCTCTGATGAAGTTCTGTTCCCTTTCCTTTGGGCTGCTCACGTGTAAATGAGAACAAAATAAAGATTATGAACACCGTTCATGGACAGTGAAACTTAATGTAATTTTTTGAATCAATTATCTCGAAGTAAGATTTTATCCTTTGTTTTCTAAAACTATTTCAAACGAAAGCTGGTATCATCCCTTAACGACAGGCACGGTATAGTGCACGGGGATTTCGATAGGATTCTCCAAGTAGCAATCACCATCTGAAACGTACATTACTTGATAACAATAACAAAAATGTGTTGTCTTAGTTTCACACTTGTTTTAATGTTTTCGTTCGTCACATACTTACGTGAGGAAGATTATCAGCACTGGTGCGGCGAATAACATGTACCGTTACCAGTTACACAATCCGAAATCTATTAGCAAAATAAACACAACTGACCAATTAGTTAATTTACTGAAGCATAATCAAAAACATACATATTTAGTTACACACAACTTCCGCTGCAAACGTCCTAAAGAGAACAATTCATGAAATTCACAATCTACTGGTGCAAAAAGTTACGGTAAAACACTGCTGCCCTATCTCTCTCTCTCTCTCTCTCTCTCTCTCTCTCTATCTCTCTCTATCACACAGACGCAGACACAAATACAAACACACACACACGCACGCACATGCACATACTACCATGCGCCAATTCTCGGAAACACAACACGTATTAAATTAAATACCGGGATAAACCCCTAGATGAATTAATGTTATTCGTCTATACAGAGAAACATTCCAGTGAGATACTGAGCTATGAATCTGATTCGGGCAGCATAAATTTCAGACATCAAATACCTTTCGATTTTGAAATGCTTCCTGAATCCACTGATAAATATCGTTGCAAGCTACCACAATATCTTGGTATTGAGCTGTGCATCTATCGACAGTAACCTGTTCATGTACTATGTAAGTGCGGAAAGACAGCTGTGCCGTAGAAACGTATTGTGCTAGTTAAGATATGAAACGGACATCTTCACCATCCAATCCGAAAGTACCTTTTTTTTTTAATGCTGACAAGACCATAACCGTTAAAGATATAAACGAGGAGTACACTAACCGACAAAAAAAAATAAAGCATCCAAGGAACATGGTACGACGTCAGTATAATTTCGTACACGCTGTCACCATCGGCGGCTGTGTAAATGATTAGAGGTTGAACGGCCACTGGAGTGTATAACGGTTATTCGTGTTTAGTGTATTGCTAGGCCTGGTAGGGAGTATAAGATGCGTGAACAGAGTCAGATGTTGAGTGATCACTGTGAAGCACCGCGGATGCGTATTCAGTGCATGGCGGTTGTCGAAAGGGGCCTCATTATGGTTCCCCATTTGGTAGTCTGGTCAAATCCACCAATTTCCAGATTTATGAGGTGTTAGGATCTGACAGTGCACTGCAGGAGAACCTAAGGGCAGGCATATTCGCCGTTAAGTTCCCGGCCAACCACGTCTGACCACCACGAAGAAAGATTCCCGTGTTGTATACTAAATACACTGAAGCGCCAAAGCAACTACTATAGATATGCGTATTCAAATACAGAGATACGTAAAAAGGCAGAATACGGCGCTACGGTCGGCAACGCCTATATAGGGTGTTACAAAAAGGTACGGCCAAACTTTCAGGAAACATTCCTCACACACAAAGAAAGAAAATATGTTATGTGGACATGTGTCCGGAAACGCTTACTTTCCATGTTAGAGCTCATTTTATTACTTCTCTTCAAATCACATTAATCATGGAATGGAAACACACAGCAACAGAACGTACCAGCGTAATGAAAGTCAAGAGGGTTGAGGTCAGGAGAGCGTGGAGGCCATGGAATTGGTCCGCCTCTACCAATCCATCGGTCACCGAATCTGTTGTTGAGAAGCGTACGCCGGCCGTGGTGGTCTAGCGGTTCTAGGCACTCAGTCCGGAACCGCGGGACTGCTACGGTCGCAGGTTCGAATCCTGCCTCAGGCATGGATGTGTGTGATGTCCTTAGGTTAGTTAGGTTTAAGTAGTTCTAAGTTCTAGGGGACTGATGACCACAGATGTTAAGTCCCATAGTGCTCAGAGCCATTTGAACCATTTTTGAGAAGCGTACGAACACTTCGACTGAAATGTGCAGGAGCTCAATCGTGCATGAACCACATGTTGTGTCGTACTTGTAAAGGCACATGTTCTAGCAGCACAGGTAGAGTATCCCGTAGGAAATCATGATAACGTGCTCCATTGAGCGTAGGTGGAAGAACATGGGGCCCAATCGGGACATCACCAACAATGCCTGCCCAAACGTTCACAGAAAATCTGTGTTGATGACGTGATTGCACAACTGCGTGCGGATTCAACATTACCTTCCTTCAATTGGGCCAACTGGCGGTGAATTGAGGAAGTACAGTACATACTGACGAAACTGAAATGAGTTCTAACATGGAAATTAAGCGTTTCCGGACACATGTCCACATAACATCTTTTCTTGATTTGTGTGTGAGGAATGTCTCCTGAAAGTTTGGCCGTAGCTTTTTGTAACACCCTGTATAAGACAACAAGTGTCTAGCACAGTTGTTAAATCGGTTACTGCTGCTACAATGGCAGGCTATCAAGATTTAAATGAGTTTAAACGTGGCGGTACAGTCGGTGTACGAGCGATAGGACACAGCACCTCCGAGGTAGTAAAAAAGAAATGTTCAAATGTGTGTGAAACCTTATGGGACTTAACTACTAAGGTCATCAGTCCCTAAGCTTACACACTACTTAACCTAAATTATCCTAAGGACAAACACACACACCCATGCCCGAAGGAGGACTCGAACCTCCGCCGGGACCAGCCGCACAGTCCATGCATGCAGCGCCCGAGACCGCTCGGCTAATCCCGCGCGGCTCCGAGGTAGCGATGAAGTGGAGACATTCCCGAACGACAATTTCACGAGTGTACCGTGAATATAAGGAATCCGGTAAAACATCGAATCTCCGACATCGCAGCATTCGGAAAAAGATCCTGCAAGAACGGGACCAACGACGACTGAAAAGAATCGTCCAATGTGGCAGAAGTGCAACCCTTCCGCAAACTGCTGCAGATTCAATGCTGAGCCATCAACAAGTGCCAGCGTGCGAACCATTCAACGAAACATCATCGATATGGGCTTTCAGAGCCGAAGGCCCACTCGTGTACCCTTGGTGATTGAACGACACAAAGCTTTACCCCTCGCCTGGGCCCGTCAACACCGACGTTGAACTGTTTGTCGATGACTAGAAAGATGTTGTGTTGTCGGACGAGTCTCCTTTCAAATTTTATGGAACCGAGGAACGTGTACGGGTATGGAGACAATCTCATGAATCCATGGTTCAAAAAATGGTTCAAATGGCTCTGAGCACTATGGGACTTAACATCTATGGTCATCAGTCCCCTAGAACTTAGAACTACTTAAACCTAACTAACCTAAGGACAGCACATAACACCCAGCCATCACGAGGCAGAGAAAATCCCTGACCCCGCCGGGAATCCAACCCGGGAACCCGGGCGTGGGAAGCGAGAACGCTACCGCACGACCACGAGATGCGGGCATGAATCCATGGACCCTGCATGCCAGCAGGGGAGTGTTCAAGCTGGTGGAGGTGATGTGGAGCGTCTGTATTTGGAGCAATATGGGATTCTTGATATGTCCTGATACGACTGTGGCAGGTGACACGTACGTAAGCATCCTGTCTGATCACCTGCATCCATTCATGTGCGTTGTGCATTCTGAGAGACTTAGGCAGTTCCAGCAGGACAATGCAAGACCCTACACGTCCAGAATTGCTTCAGAGTAACTCCAAGAACACTCTCCTGAGTTTAATCACTTCCGCTAGCCACCAAACTCCCCAGACATGAACATTATTGGGCATAACTGGGATGCCTCACAACGTGCTCCACCCCTTCGTACTCTTACGGTATGGGCAGCCCCGCAGGATACGTGGTGTCAGTTCCCTTCAGCACTACTTCAGACATTAGTCGAGTCCATGCCACGTCGTGTTACGCTTCTTCGTGCTCGCGGGCGCCCTAGATGATACTAGACAGATGATACTAGACAGAAAAAATGGTTCAAATGGCTCTGAGAACTATGGGGACTTAACATCTGAGGTCATCAGTCCCCTAGAACTTAGAACTACTTAAACCTAACTAACCTAAGGACGTCACACACATCCATGCCCGAGGCAGGATTCGAACCTGCGACCGTAGCGGTCGCACGGTTCCAGGCTGCAGCGCCTAGAACCGCTCGGCCACAACGGCCGGCGATATTAGGCAGGTGCACCAGTTTATTTGGCTCTTCAGTGTATATCTTAACCCCTTCACATTTGCGCCTGCCATCCGAGAACAAGCAATGGACTCTCTACAACACTCTGTATCATCCCACATCACTCGTCGAGAACTTGCAGCCGAGGGGTTGGGTTGTTTGGGGGAAGAGACCAAACTGCGACGTCATCGGTCTCATCGGATTAGGGAAGGATGGGAAAGGAAGTCGGCCGTGCCCTTTCAAAGGAACCAACCCTGCATTTGCCTGGAGCGATTTAGGGAAATCACGGAAAACCTAAATGAGGATGGCCGGACGCGGGATTGAACCGTCGTCCTCCCGAATGCGTGTCCAGTGTCTTGCAGCAGAGGATCTGCGGTGT
This sequence comes from Schistocerca piceifrons, assembly GCF_021461385.2. Classification (NCBI taxonomy): domain Eukaryota; kingdom Metazoa; phylum Arthropoda; class Insecta; order Orthoptera; family Acrididae; genus Schistocerca; species Schistocerca piceifrons. Next base: position 130,797,595 of record NC_060149.1, read on the forward strand.
TACCGACCCATGCGTAGTCTGCTGTTAACACCACAACACAGACGGGTGCATTAGGATGGTGCCGTGATGGGCCAGCGTGCACAACCGACGAATGGTTTCGCGTTGTTTTCAGCGATGAAGCACGGTTCTACAGTACTACAGATTACGAACCTTGTGTTAGACAATCTCACAAATGAGACAACAGCCCATAGGTATGTAATTTGGTTAGAAGTGATTGTAAGGAACGGTTTAAAAATCCGTTTGGAATTCTAGAAATATGGAATCAACCTCAAATCCCTTGTCGATAGTACTCATTACTTCGTGTTTTATAGCTACGGTTCACAAGAACTAGATTTTCTTCGAGGTTGTTGGAACACAGTAACTTATATGTCACGAACAGCCCCTGACCTTCCTTCCTTTACACGGTGTGCACATTACGTGCTGCTTCAGACTGTTGGCAGTGCATCTCCGTGCAGCAAAATAGTGATGTTCGAAGATTTCAAGAAAAAGCCTAAAAAACGTAGTAGCTTTTGAGTGCAGAATTAATAAGTCGCAACTGCATTCAGTCGTACAGATACCTGGAATCCTGGCTTGCTGTCCTTCTACCATCTGGTTACTGGCCGTTTATTAATCTTATAAGGGAGCCTCCCCATCGCACCCCCCTCAGATTTAGTTATAAGTTGGCACAGTGGATAGGCCTTGAAAAACTGAACACAGATCAATCGAGAAAACAGGAAGAAGTTGTGTGGAACTATGAAAAAGTAAGCAAAATATACAAACTGAGTAGTCCATAGGCAACATATGTAACATCAAGGACGATGTGAGCACAGGAGCGCCGTGGTCTTGTGGTTAGCGTGAGCAACTGCGGAACGAGAGGTCCTTGGTTCAATTCCCTCTGCCAGCACGGTAGCTCAGCGTGTTCGGTTAGAGAGCTGGTTCGCCTCTGTAATAAAAAGAACTGAGTGAAAGGATCAACAGCGAACTCAAACGGATGTCATGTGACGTCCGCAACGACCAAAAACACAACGATCAACAACGAAAAAATGCAAAAAAAAGAAAAAGAAAGAAAAAAACAGGCAGTATATGTCATTACAACGATTAAAACATAATAATAATAAAATAAAATTCCCTCAAGTGAAAACTTTAATTTTTTATTTTCAGACAATTATCAGAGTTCAGGCACTTACACATAATCAACTTCGCTCTCCAAAATTCCAGGACATGTTCAGATTTGCTTGGACGTATGCAGGATTTGACGGTCTACACAAGGAAAAATTTGAAAACGTTAAAAACATATGTTTTGACAGAGCACAGAGAAAACTGTGCGACTGCGAAACTGTTGCATTCATTTGATGCAGTTTATGTGACACACTCTTATGTTTTCATCACATTTTTGAAAGTGATTATCACATCCACAAGAAAACCTAAATCGGGCAAGGTAGAAGAATCTTTTTACCCATTCGCCAAGTGTGCAAGTTAGGTGGGTCGACAACATATTCCTGTCATGTGACGCACATGCCGTCACCAGTGTCGTATAGAATATATCAGACGTGTTTTCCTGTGGAGGGATAGGTTGACCTATGACCTTGCGATCAAATGTTTTCGGTTCCCATTGGAGAGGCACGTCCTTTCGTCTACTAATCGCACAGTTTTGCGGCGCAGTTGCAACACACAGATACTAAACTTTTTACAGTGAACAGAGACGTCAATGAACGAACGGACAGATCATAACTTTGCAAAAATAAAGTAAGTAAACTTTTCGCTCGAGGGAAGACTCGAACCAAGGACCTCTCGCTCCGCAGCTGCTCACGCTAACCACGGGACCACGGCGCGCCTGGACTCACATTATCCTTGATGTTGCCTATGTTGCCCATGGACTACTCAGTTTGTATATTTTGTTTATTTTTTCATAGTTCCACACAACTTCTTCCTGTTTTCTCGATTGATCTGTGTTCAGTTTTCAAGGCCTATCGACTGTGCCAAATTATAACTAAATCTGAGGGGGGTGCGATGGGGAGGTTCCCTTGTTAGTTTTAGTCGACTGTGGCAAAATGGCTAATTTACAGAAGGCAGATTCTACAGGTAGTAGGTCACGGGAATACAGACCGCGCAGAGAGTGGCGTATTCTCCTGCTGCGAGTATCAATTTCTCCGCAACTTGGCGTCTAATTCCTGCAACTATCGGCAAACGCGCGGCCTATCTGCTACCGCGGGCCTCGCCTGCACGGTTGACCAGCCTTTAATTAGCCTGTGCTCGGGCGCCACACCGAGTGCTACTCCCCTGGGACTGGCGGACAGTCATTACGCCTTCCTCAGGCTTATGGGCCGGACCCTCCGTTCCCTGTCCCCACCTGGCCCGCTGCTGACAGAGTACACAAAGACCGGCCTCTCTGCTCCTTTTAACTGCCAAATGAGCTTGCGCTTCGTGTGGACCGCATCTTTATTGATTCAGTCGTGCATAAAATCAGTAGGCTCCTGCGTACTTGTTGGAAACAAGTAACTGCATTTAGCCTACAAAAGGAATTGTTTACGAAATATTTGTCTGACTTTTGTCAACTCGTGGATCCAGGGGGGAGTGGCAGGGAAGGGGGGGGGGGGAGAGAACTTGAGCATCATGACCGCATCCTCCCAAAAAAACAACATTTTAGTTATAGCGTTTACATTATGAATGAAACACAACACTTGTGTAATATTCGAGAATATTTATTATTTGTTTCACGAATTGCTTTTCGGCTGTTACGCCATGTAATGCCACTTCCTCCGACGAGAAATAAAAATCAAAAATTAGCTCCCAATACCCCAGAGGTTTCCCCCCCCAATTCCCAATTTCCCAGAAAAGTGAATAAGCGAACAAAGTTCCATTTATCACTATTACTATGACAATAACAAGTAATTAAATCAGGAATCTAAGACTTGACAATTTAGCAATCTACGAAAGAAAGATTAAATTTCAGTAAAATTAAAATTAAAATGATAATAAATCGCAAAATTAGCATAAATTAACATTCGCAAAGTAGAACCAACGATCCCAAAGAATACTCCGTGTGAGTGCCCTTTGGGAATCGTGAGTAATGACTAAGTATAATTCAATGCATTGTCAGTACGTTACGAGAGTTAGCCGAAGCAGGTCATATATTTGAATGCTCGTACATGTAGGCGCGCTTAGATTGTTTTTGAGATTGAATAATTCCGATCTATTATGACGCAGTAATACGATCTTCTGATTTCAAATGTCACGGCATTATAATTCGAACGAAGGACTTTTACCTACTAGAATAAAGTGAACTTTTAACCAGATAATTGAACTAAGCATTACTTAGACAGTCATTTTGGCAATGAACACTGATAGACAATTGTAATTCATAATAGCCAGTGTTTTATGGAACTTCAGTGATAGGTCCGAAGCATATAATTTAAATCCCCCCAACACCTGGGAAAGTTTTCTTCTCAAGGCTCGGTTAGGAAGTGACTGATACTGTGCAATAAAACACTCTCTCGTGCCATGTCGTGCATTTGTGATTTAAAATTCTATCAAATTATTGACATGAAACTCCCGAGTAATAATTACGCGCAGCGATAATATTTCACTGTAGCGCTCGGCGCTTGTGTAAAATCATTGACTCAAATAACAAGCCCACTGTTACGATCTCTTAGATACTTGAAATTACGACTAGCTTGTAGGGAATTTGTTGTGGATGTGTCTGTATTGGTTTTATCATTAATATTTCATCGTTAATCAGTTGAACATCTATTACGAACGATTAATTACGATTCTTGGTGAAGTAAATATCTCACGCACGTCGACATTTCGGTTCAGCACTGTTATTTTGTGTAACGTCATCTTCGTAACTTGATAACGATCTCAACATTCTACCGACTGTCGCCGAGTTTTAGCCGAGGCCAAGTACAAATCAAACCAAATCGTCAAGAAGCAGATCCGTTATAGCCATCAAATGGTTCAAATGGCTCTGAGCACTATGGGACTTAACAGCTGTGGTCATCAGTCCCCTAGAACTTAGAACTACTTAAACCTAACTAACCTAAGGACATCACACACATCCATGCCCGAGGCAGGATTCGAACCTGCGACCGTAGCAGTCGCGCGGTCCCGGACTGCGCGCCTAGAACCGCGAGACCACTTATAGCCATCATCAGGTACAAAGATAACTACGTGGTGCAGTCATGGAAGTAAAAAAAGAGGGGAGGTGGCATTACTTCACAAACTTGAAGCCGATGTCCACCATCTTAACTAGCCCAAAACATTAGGTTCACCATATTCATACCCCCATATTTCACCTACACTTCCTCGCGACGTCACTCTGACTGTGACGTATTACTAGAGCACATACGCAATCAAGAACAGAAAAACCTCCAAATTACCTTCCTGACAATATGTTATTCATGTAAGCTCTATACTTTTGTAGCATTTGAAACATTTATTGCGCGCACAAGATAGAAATAATGAGCAAGAACTACTTGTAAACAGCAGTCTGCTAACGTTTTGGGCTACTTAAAATTGCGTCCACTCAGGCTTCAAAACGACGAACAGCGAAGTCTGTAGTGCCACCTCCTTTCTTTTTTTACCTGCTCGGATGTTGTGAAATTTTGATGGATTAAAGATTTTTAACTAGTGCATCTGCAGAGTATCTCCATTTCCAGAGATGAAAAATGTTAATTTTTCAATTAAGAACAAAACAAGAGGGATTATATCAGTGTAAATGCGATGTATGATTACTTAACCAAGATAAAATATGTGACACGTTAACTAATGAACTACAGACGAATTACAACAGTTGTTCATAGAAGAAAATAACTGAACAATAAACTTTGGTGACATATTCCAAAGATGTGACTGAACAAAATAGTCTTGTCTTTAATAGGTCCTAAATTACAATCAGGTAAGGTATAATGGTGATACTAAGCTGGTGGGTGATGCAGTTGTGATTATATAAAGTAAAAATATTTTTAACACTACAGGAGAAATCACAGTAACTGAAATAAAGGGAAATGGGGCACGTGAGTAAAAGGGGTCATTTACAACAGGGCCTGGATGGGATTATGAGTATTATCTGCAGTTAGAAGGGGCGAGTAAGAGAAATGTGTCTGCTCATTCAGCAGTAAGCTTGGGCTGACGGTCATATGTTTGTTAATTTCCATTATTTCAAGATAGTTCATCGTCCTTCCTTTACGGATGTGATGTAACACTTATTGTGTCACCTTGTAACTATGGCCTTCTTTAAGCAAGTGGTTTGTAAAAGTAGAATCTCCTTGTCTAAGTTAACACTTAATGTGTTACATATTTTTTATTAATTAAATAATGTTACACCGCATTTACGTTGAAATAATCCCTTCTGTTTTATTTCTAATTCTTACAAACATTATTCATTTCTGAAAATGGAGATACTCTGTAGACGCACTAGTTTAAAATCTTTGATCGAACAAAATTTCACTGCACCACATATTAGTCTTTGTCTCTGATGATGCCGTAACAGCCGAAAACCGGTTCGTGAAACAAATAATAAATATTGTAGAATATTTATTACACGTGTGTTGTGTGTTTCATTCAGAATGTTTAAAAATATTCTGCCAAAACCGGCGGCACAGTCAATTAATGCAATAGCGTTTACCTTTTTAACACATAATTTTCAAAATACTGCTCGGTTGTTGCCGCACGTGGATGGCACTGCAGCCCACTGGTTACAGTTCATCACACACTCCCACACTGGGCATACCTGCCGTCTACAACAAATCCGGTAACAGATCGACTGACTTCCTGAACGTAGACTGATTCCACTGAGAGAGCCAGAATTCTCCTCAGTTACACACTCGCACAGCCATAGTCTGCAGATGTGTGTGTACAGTTGTACTGCTAAATCAGATACTGTTGATGAGCACACACTTCGATTTCATATTGTGTAAATTTGTGAGGTCGTCAAAGTTGTGGAGTTCGTTGCTACAGTTTTTACATCAATTGCACGACACACCTTCTTCTCAAATGTCCCGACGACTGCTTTCCGCTTCGCGGGATTAGCCGAGCAGTCTCAGGCGCTGCAGTCATGGACTGTGCGGCTGGTCCCGGCGGAGGTTCGAGTCCTCCCTCGGGCATGGGTGTGTGTGTGTTTATCCGTAGTATAATTTAGGTTAAGTAGTGTGTAAGCTTAGGGACTGATGACCTTAGCAGTTAAGTTCCATAAGATTTCACACACATTTGAACATTTGACTGCTTTCCAAATGTTGTATGTCTTCGAACTGATATTTCTTGGAGGTTACGTTAAAGCGATATATTAGGGGGACCGGAAAGTAACATCGCTTTTTTACACTAAATTCAGACGGCTAAACTGTTAATTCTTTTTCTGATCAGTAAGGGAACCACTCTCCTCGTCAACAACCTTTTGTCATCTTGTGTGCGAATGTTTTTTAGCGAAATATCTGGAGTTGGCATTTTGAACGTCATCCACATTTTCAGATTTTTTTCCACTTAGAAGACGTTATATGATCGGAATAAATGGAAATTCGATGACGCAGTATCGGGCGAATATAGAGGGTGAGGCAATACCTCCCACCCAATTTCATTAATTTTTGCAGAGTTCGTCTTGGACTGTGAGGTCTAGCATTATCGTGCAGGAAAACAACGCATTTGCTGTTGACAGTCGCTGGGCCCTTTTCGATAAAAGGTTTATTTACTTGGTCCAATTCACACTAAAGGTCTGCGTTCGCAATCTGTCAAGGTTTCAGCGCTTGGAAATGAACGACCCTGCGAATACTCAATCAAGCACACAAAAGCGTCTTTTGGGGTGTAAACCTGGCTTAGCCGTATTTCGTAGTTATTCATTCGAAGAGAGCCACTGCCTTTCGCGTTCTAGGTTATCGCAGAGGACACATTTTTCATCTGTAGTGATCAAGCGATCAAAAAACGTTTTTGTACTGTCCCACTGTAGCAATAAGTTGCATGTGGTGGATCGGTTAGCTTTGTTTTTCATTATCAATTTGCTGCAAATGTTCTTGGATGGTCGACCAAGGTTGGTTAAGAGTGTCTGACAGTTCCTCTATTGTCTGACACGGATTTTCTTCCACTGCTGCCCGTAACATGTCATTACCTGAAGTTGTTAGTCATCCTGATCGATACGAGTCCGAAAGTTCAAAATTACCGGATCTGAAACCATCTTTGGCATTTACGAACGACTAATGCACTCGGATCAACATCGCAAATGTTTTTGGTAGCAACTGTTGCGTTACTACGCTTGCAAAACTCAAAAAGTATACGATGCAGGATATTTAATTCTTCTGGTACATTATTAGCCATTTCACAATAAATTACAAAAAATTAATATTTAGTTATTTACAAGTAAACAGGTCATTCCGACCCTAAAATAGCTTTCGCACCGCTTTGAAGTACATAATAAGCCGATAAATGAGAAACGACTGTCGGAATGTGCAGAATCGACATTTCTTTCTGGTCCCCCTAAGACTAAGAACTGATGTAAATAAACTATTAAAATTGTTATTACTGTTATTACTACTATTATTATTGCAATTTTATTATTATTACTATTTTTATTTATTATTATTACTGTTATTACTTTAAAACATTTATCATGTGTTCGGTGGTCGAAATGGGGAAGGAGAAAGCAATAAACTGTAACTACAAAGAAAAATACAGAAGTTTGTATTTTTCTTTGTAGGCCGATCTGAAGATGCCTTAAACTAAACGAAATGCGATAATAGCAAAATATATAATAATAAAGCCTTTTTTCAGCCAGGCTGTTTATCTCTTGAAAAAATAATAAATGTTACTAAATACCTGACATAATGTTCCTGTAAGGATCGCATGTATAACATTAGAATAATGACAGATGTGCAGATACATAAGCATTCATTCCACGCTCCAGCTGTGAATGAAAGAGAGAAGCTTGATACCTCATGCTATAGACAGTACAATTTGCTATAAATATTGCTGTATCTCTGGAAATCGTTGATAACATGGGGGCAAACATTATAGAAACTGCTCAGGTAGACCATTTCATTGTCAATAATATCGCACGTGTTGGAAGATGTCCGAATAATATCACAAATCAATATCAACAATACGCTTTTTCCGATTTCATATAACAGAAGTTGTCATAGTGTATGCTCTGCAAAGACCAAAATTAAAATTCGAAAGTTTTGAAAGCTATCTTTTATATTTGCGCCCTACCCCTCACAACGAACGGTCGTTAAAAGAAAAGACAGAGCCACTTCACTTTGTGGTATTCATTTGTGCAGTAGGCCTACACACGCTTTTGCCTGTTGTACTAAATAACGACGAACTACACGTTACTAAGACCCTGCTTGTGAACATACTATAGAATATTACAAATAGCGCTTTTGTCATCTACCAGCGATACCACTGAAGTGAATCTCGATACCGTTATACAGGTTACCGTGGCTTCGGGAATTCAGTATTACCTTTTGTTGCTCATGTCGGATTGTGGTTTGGAAACTGTGATCTTTAGATAAAGATTATTCAGAACAATCATCTGTGTCAGTCACTTTTATTTTCCTCCCTCGACGCTCTTCCAGGGATTACGCCCTCGTCTTCAGGTGTATCTGTGGACTGTATAACATTTCTGTTTGCTGGATGTAGTCGGAACATATTCGAAATGAAATTCAAAACAGACAACTGACTACATCTAACAAGCAAAATCGTAATGTACACACATCAAAAAAAGTTTTGCATCACCTCGGTTCCGAGAGTTCGGGAGCCTGTACAGAAATTTGGAATAGAGATCAATATAAACATCATTTCCACCTATTTTAATTGCCCATGAAAACCAAACATTGCATGTTATACCACCAAACAACGAGACTTCAGAGGAGGTGGTGCAGATTGCTGTATACACCGGCACCTCTAATACCCAGTAGCACATCCTCTTGCATCGATTCATGCCTGTATTCGTCGTGGCAACTATCCACAAGTTCATCAAGGCACTGTTGGTCTAGATTGTCCTACACCTCAACGGCCATTCGGCGTAGATCCCTCAGAGCGGTTGATGGGTCACGTCGTCCATAAACAGCCCTTTTCAAACTATCCCAGGCATGTCCGATAGAGTTCATGTCTGGAGAACATGCTGGCCACTCTAGTCGAGTGATGTCGTTATCCTGAAGGAACGCCTCGCCAAATGCTGCCGATATGGTTGCACTATCGGTCGCAGGATGCCATTCACGTACTGCACAGCCGTTACGACCCCTTCCATCACCACCAGCGGCGTACGTCGGCCCCACATAATGCCACCCCAAAACATCAGGGTACCTCCACCTTGCTGCACTCGCTGGACAGTGTGTCTAAGGCGTCTAGCCGGACTGGGTTGCCTCCAAACACGTCTCCGATTATTGTCTGGTTGACGCCATATGCGACGCTCATCGCTGAAGAGAATATGGTGCCAATCCTGAGCGGTCCATTCGGCATCTTGTTGGGCCCATCTGTACCGCGCTACATGGTGTCGTGGTTGCAAAGATGGACCTCGCCATGGGCGTCGGGAGTGAAGTTGAGCATCACGCAGCCTATTGCGCACAGTTTGAGTCGTAACACGACATCCTGTGGCTGCACGAAAGGCATTATTCAACGTGGTGGCGTTGCTGTCAGGGTTCCTCCGAGCCATACTCCATAGGCAGCGGTCATCCACTGCAGTAGTAGCCCTTGGGTGGATTGAGCGAGGCATGTCATCGACAGTTCCTGTCTCTCTGTATCTCCTCCATTTCCGAACAACATCGCTTTGGTTCACTCCGAGACGCCTGGACACTTCCCTTGTTGAGAGCCCTTCCTGGTACAAAATAACCATGAGAACGCGGTTGAACCGCGCTACTGACTGTCTAGGCATGGTTGAACTACAGGCAACACGAGCCGTGTACCTCCTTCCTGGTGGAATGACTGGAACTGATCGGCTGTCGGACCCCCTCCTTCTAATAGGCGCTGCTCATGCATGGTTTTTTACATCTTCGGCGGGTTTAGTGACATCTCTGAACAGTCAAAGGGACTGTGTTTGTAACAATATCCACAGTCAAAGTCTATCTTGAGGTGTTCTGGCAGCCGGGGCGATGCAAAACTTTTTTTCATGTGTGTATAATTCACTGATCACCGGAATATGTGTAAGCTCTCTAAATGCATCGTGGGAGAAAATAAGCGACTGACACAGATAACTCTCGTAGTTTATCTTTTAATCAAGTGAACATGAAAATTAGGTGAAATGTTTTTAAAGCTATGTCTCATGACACTGTCAGCATTGACATCGAAACTGAAAACGTTTGGCTGTCTTTCTGGACAAGTCCAAGTGATAATTAATAAAGAATGAAACAACATGTTTACTGTTAGCAGTCACTGTTTATTTATTTATGTCATTCAATATCAATAGCAGTGACGGTAAAGCCTACCCTAAAATGTTCTCCTTTAAAGTTAATCTGCCCAGTCAGGTAATCAAGGCTATTTTAGAGTACAAAAACACCTTAGAAAATCTCGCAATGACGACACACACTTCAATAAAAAAACACAACAACTGCAGAGAAAACTTTGGAAAACGCGCAAAAATTATGAGTTTCCAGACGCCGTCTCTCTTCAGACAAATGTAAATCCACCTGATGATGGATGTTTAAGCCTTCGAAATGCGGCGTGGAGATAAATAAACAGAGGATGGCAACAGGAAACTTGTTGTTTCATTCGCTACCAATAACAGTCACGTTAAAGCCTAGCCTAAAATGCTCGCATTTAAAGACATTGATGATTTTTCCCTAAGTTCTTCGATCCCGGGATTTCAGCTTGCCATTTGCTGTATTATTTTCTTCTTTGCTCACCCAAAACATTCAATGTATCGTTTAAAATGAGGACACCGCTGTTTAATGCAAATGGAAGCAGCATAGGTAGCGAGCTCTAGGAAGGTAGTCTGCGATGAAGCTGGGTTGCATGCACCGCCGTAGGGGCACTTGTACGGTCTCGTTCGCGTTCCATTGGTCTTGTTCCCGCGCTCAGCAAACTCTTGGCACGGCAGACATCATTTCCTGTTCAAGGGGGTTCCATTACTTCGAAGATACAGAGACATACAAACGTTTAGCAGAAAGCAACAACGGCATAACTTAGATACCGCTTTATTAGAGTAAGGTGTTCAGTACAATTTTTATAATGTCTCACTCGACAACTTTTCTTTTTCTTAGAGTTTATCGAACAACTAATAAAGTTTTGTAGAGGCAAATAAGGCTTCTCGCATCCGACAAAGGTAGTTATGAGGAGCGAAGCAACTTTGCTAGGGCAACCAAATTACTATTCTCCTTACATTGGACGTCAAAGAACATTTTTGCGAAGGTTACTGGGCAAATGGATTGTTGATTTCTGGCTCACTGTAGCTTCTGCAAGCACTAAAGGGAGACGGGCGCCCGTGGCATACTGAGTTAATTCGTTGGAATGTTTCTGGCTCAAATGGCTCTGAGCACTATGGGACTTAACTTCTGAGGTCATCAGTCCCCTAGAACTTAGAACTACTTAAATCTAAATAACCTAAGGACATCACACACATCCATGCCCGAGGCAGGATTCGAACCTGCGACCGTAGCGGTCGCGCGGTTCCAGACTGTAGCGCCTAGAACCGCTCGGCCACCCAGGCTGGCGAATCTTTCTGCTCTCACTTTCTTACTCCACCAGCGCTGCTCCCAATATTCCGATAACTTTCTCAAATGATTATAAAGGTCTAACGCTAGTCTCTGCATATTGATATAGGCTTTCACACAAGTGTAAAAACAGTCATTCTGAAAAGAAGAGGAGTGGGTCAAATAATAGTGATAGTTATTGATCATCTTACACAATATCTGCCACGTGAGGTATGAATGTAGATATACAATGTGTAATTGAGACATGCTCCGTAAGTGAAATCTTTAATATATACATATACAGGGTGGTTAGAAACAGTCTGAAAAGTTTGTAAGAGTGCTGCAGAGTAGTTTGTGTTAAAAAAACATATTGCTAATAAAAAAATAGATACGTTGCGCGGTTCGCGAGATAATTAGCATTGAAGTTAGCCAGTCACTCCATTGTGCACGCAAATTCAAGAGGCCCCCAAGATACAAAAAAATGGTTCAAATGGCTCTGAGCACTATGGGACTTAACTTCTGAGGTCATCAGTCCCTTAGAACTTAGAACTACTTAAATCTAACTAACCTAAGGACATCACACACATCCATGCCCGAGGCAGGATTCGAACTTGCGACCGTAGTGGTCGCATGGTTCCAGACTGAAGCGCCTAGAACCGCTCGGTCATCCCGGCCGGCCCCAAGATACAAATTAGTATCAGTTGTTCTCATAGCGTAGATGATAGTGAAACTGCTCGGCCTTTGGCTCGCTTAGATCCTTATTACTCTCTCATATCCAATCTTTGTATCGAACTCTTGTTCGATTTTAGGGAACCAAACGAGGAATACGTTTGACGACACAGAAACTTTGTATTATTTACTTTCACACACACACACACACACACACACACACACACACAAATTTTCTGGTGCTTCAGGAGACATAGTAAATATATACATGTCTAAGTATTATTCGTAACAGAGATACAACTTGTTACAGAGATAAGTTTTTAGTTCGTATGTTGGTACGCCTGTTGCTTTGGTTGGTTGGTGTCCTATCGGATTAGGGAAGTATGGGAAAGGATGTCGGCCGTGAAACTTCAAAGGAACCACCCCGGCATTTGTCTAAAGTGATTTAGGGAAATCACGACAGCTGAGCAGCCGGCCGCCCTGGAGTCCTGTTACTATGTGTTTATTTACGGACTGTCATATTTGTTTCCAAGTTCGAACTGTGAAGCTGCGTTTGTGTCTACATAACTGCATTTTCAACTGTGGTGGTGATTACGCTCGTTGTGTTACTGCCAATACTTTATAGGGCTCTGTTATCTAAGATTTCCATGAAAACGAGATTCCAGCATTGGTGATCGAGTTCCATTGGATAAGGAATAGGTATATTCTTCCAGAATGGCGAGGCCTCCGTATTCAAGTGCTACCGTCATAAAACAAAACCAATATGAACTCGAAAGAGCTATACGAGTTGCTGTCAAGAGAATTCGAAAGTGTATTGAAGTCAAAGGTGGAATTTATGAAAATCAACTTTGAACTTAGTTTTTTTGTGTTGTTAACAACGTCTGTGAGTATTTGTTTGGGCTATATTCTAATAGCTGTATCTGTATAACCAAAAAGAACTGGCCACATCTGAGACCTCAGATGTCATTTCACGTCTCTATTTTCCCTAAATTACTAAACTCTAGTAAAATTTACGATTGCAGTTGGTACAAATTCGCGGTTCCCGCCAATCTGGTATTGTCAGTATAGTGCGTAAAACAGGGCATTTTGTAATGATTTGTAGAAGACATACAATTGGAGACTGAATAATTGTAATTAACTATTGCATAAACCACAACTTATGACTTTCTTTGAATAAAATATATAGTAGTAAAACTGATGGGTTATTAACAATGTAACATTTTCCCCCTTTAACTTTCTAGTGTTAATGCACAGATGATTAAAATTCTTCATAGCTAATTTCTTTGTAAATAAATTTACCCGTATACTCAGCGCCCCTTTGATGTAGACCGCAAATAAAGACATTGCCCATGAGAGTACTACGCTTCTCTGACAATCGCTTGGAAGTCGCATACCTGTTCCTTTTTTGCAGTCAATCACTGCGTGCTGTTCATGTGAATACGGCGCGCGGTGCAGCCGGACGCACCCGAGAGAGGCGATGCAGACTCACAAGGGAACCTCCCCATCGCACCCCCCTCAGATTTAATTACAAGTTGGTACAGTGGATAGGCCTTGAAAAACTGAAGACAGATCAATCGAGAAAACAGGAAGAAGTTGTGTGGAACTATGAAAAAAAATAAGCAAAATATACAAACTGAGTAGTCCATGCGCAACATATGCAGCATCAAGGGAACTGTAAGCTCTGAAGCGCCGTGGTCCCGTGGTTAGCGTGAGCAGCTGCGAAACGAGAGGTCTTTGGTTCAAGCCTCCCTCGAGTGAAAAATTTTTTATTTTCAGACTATTATCAAAGTTAAGGCACTCAAACATAATCAACTTCGCTCTCCAAAATTCCAGGACATGTTCCGATTTGCTTGGACACATGCAGGATTTGACGGTCTACACACGGAAAAATTTGAAAACGTTAGAAACACATGTTTTGACAGAGCACAGGGAAAACTGTGCGACTGTGAAACTGCTGCAGTCATTTGTTGCAGTTCATGTGACAAACTCCTATATTTTCATCACTTTTTTGGGAGTGATTATAACATCCACAAGAAAACCTAAATCGGCAAGGTACAAGAATCTTTTTACCCATTCGCCAAGTGTACAAGTTAGATGGGTCGACAACATATTCCTGTCAGGTGACTCACATGCCGTCACCAGTGTCGTATAGAATATATCAGAAGTGTTGTTCTGTGGAGGAATCGGTTGACGTATGACCTTGCGAGCTAATGTTTTCGGTGCCCACTGGAGAGGCACGTCATTTCGTCTACTAATCGCACGGTTTTGTGGTGCGGTGGTGAAACACAGAGACTAAACTAATTACAGTGAACAGAGACGTCAATGAACGAACGGACGGATCATAACTTTGCGAGAATAATGAAAGTAAAATTTTCACCCGATGGAAGACCTCTCCCTCCAGAGCTGCTCACGCTAACCACGGGACCACGGCGTTCCTAAGCTCATAATATCCTTAATGTTACTTATGTTGCGCGTGGACTACTCAGGTCGTATATTTTGCTTATTTTTTTCGTAGTTCCACACAACTTCTTCCTGTTTTCTCGATTGATCTGTGTCCAGTTTTTCAAGGCCTATCCACTGTGCCAACTTATAACTAAATCTGAGGGAGGTGCGATGGGGAGGTTCCCTTGTCAGTGTATTGGACGGTAGTAGCGAAGCGATCGACGATTGATGATGTGGGAGTATGAGGAAAAACATTGACAAAATTGTCATTTGGGATAGAGTATCGAGGGTGTAAGGAAGACACCTGTATTACAAATAAAGCAATGAAACATATTATTCCATCATTTTTCGGCTGTGCATCCGGGATATTGTTAATTCTTGTTCCGGTATTTCGGGTGACAACCTTTAAACCATTCTCAAGGTGAATTGCTTGCAAGTTAACCGAGAATTTGGCATCCAGGAAGAAATATTGCCGATAAACTTCCCTATAAGCTCAGATTTCTCCAGTTTTCACCTCATTGTCAATCTGCTAGATGTTAACGGGAGGAAGTAATACGTTGCCCCATCCTTCCTGGAACATACGTTATTGAAATTTTAGGAATTGACCTCTTCGTGATGCGTAACGCCTCCCTGGTAGCGTCTACCGCTAGAAGTCGATGAGCATCTTTGTAAAGCTCTGGCTGCTACTAAAAAAATTTATGAAACACGCTGCTCTTCTTTCAATCTCCGCTATGGTATGCACTTGTTATCCCTCCTATGGATCCCAGACTGACGAGAAAAATTCAATAATCGATAGAAGGACTGTTCTGAAAACTACTTCGGTCGCGGATGGAAAGCATTTCCTGAAGATTCTTCCGATGAATCTCATACTGGCATCTGCTTTTTCTGCAATGAGTTTCATTTGTTATTACTAGCGTTTTCTTGAAGCTGAGATTCTTCCATGAATCCTGATCTTCTCCACTATTTTCCAACCAGAATTTCCTTTGTAGCTGATCAAATATTTTCCGCAAACAGCAGTCTACCGCACCCCCCCCCCCCCTTTCTTATTATTTCGCAGCGTGACCAACCGAAAACGCGCGAGTTCAAATGAATAGTAAAAATGTTGATTTTTAAAAAGAAACGTTTATTTTCACATAGTCAAAGTTTAACATTTTGTAATTGATTTAGAGTACCAAAAGCCGGCTGGGGTGGCCGTGCGGTTCTAGGCGCTACAGTCTGGAACCACGTGACCGCTACGGTCGCAGGTTCGAATCTTGCCTCGGGAATGGATGTGTGTGATGTCCTTAGGTTAGTTAGGTTTAAGTAGTTCTAAGTTCTAGGGGACTGATGACCTTAGAAGTTAAGTCTCATAGTGCTCAGAGCCATTTGAACCATTTATAGTACCAAAGTATGCGGCCTGTCCCTTCCACCATAGATCGTGGTGTGAAGGGAAACCTAAAGAAAGTTCGTTTCCCGCACATCACAACATACTTCGTTTATATTTCCTTGTATATGACTATTTTCCGCGCATTGCCATGACGCTTCCGGGATTCGGTAAGGCGCGCCAGTCCCAGATCGATTCCTCCAGCGGATTAGCAACGAGGCTCCTGTGTGTCGTCCAGCCTGGATGTAGTTTTTAGGTGGTTTTCCACATCCGACTAGGTTAATACCCGAATGGTACCCACGTTCCGACTCACTTACACGATACGCAAACATTTCGAGCACATTCCCACGCTGCTCATGGGATGACTCTAGACGCAGACAGATGGGATGCACAAATTCCGTCTCAGGGGGGGGGGGGGGGGAGGCGATAAGAAAAGCATTGAGCCTCCCTCTTCCACTAACACTGATAAAATCAGATTAACATGCCGACCCCCGTGAAGATAGTAAATAAGGCCGGGCAAAAACGAGAAGCAGCCATTTTCGTGATCACAGCACCATTATAAAGCGCACATTCTTCTGGTCAGCCATGCTGTCAAACTGAAATAACATATTACTGTTTATCAATCTTGTGGCTTACCAGAAACAGCCCCATTTTCATTTCCAGCCGGGAAGTTTAATGTAGCGGAACATTTGGGTCAACTACTCGAGTGGTTTCCTTTCTTCTCCTGATGCGGAGTCCACTCGAGCTCAGTGGCAGCTGACGGATTCCTCGTGGGCACTGCCACCTTCCGCCTGTTGTCCCAGGCTACTGTTGTCGGGCGCAGCGCGCTTGGCGAATCGATGAGGCAGCGCGCTGGCGCGATCTCGGTGCGCGTGATGGATAGCAATTTCCCGCCCCGCGTGCGGAAGTAGCCCACCAGCACGCGATTGGCCCGAATTGACGTCATCGGATGGCATTCACCGCAGCCTCATATGCCGCAAAGCACTTATACGAGCAATGGAATACCTCTCATTCAGTGAGGCCCGCACGTGGGATCCGTGACAGGCATGTTTAACGGAAACAATGGGATACAGACAAAGAAGAGCTGCGCGTCAGCCTAATACAGTAGGTACGATGACGCCGCCCGAGTGATAAATGAGCTCTGGGGCGGAGACGGAGATGGCGCTGTTTGCTCGCGTCCGCAGGACTGCGTGCTTCGAGAAGTAGTTTTTCTGGAGCGTTCTAAGACAAACAGTATGTTTTCATGTAGGAAATTACGAGCAACGACAAACGTCAATGGCATTTGGTGTCCAGGGTAACAATTATTGAACTACATGAAAAAAAGTTAATTAGCTACAAACTTTATTCCACATGTATACGTCATTACGGATATTCGGATTTAGGTTATAAAATGTTCGATATGCCTGCCATCATTGGCGATGAATAGCAAAATTCTGCATGATCCGCTGAAGTGTCGGAATATCGATGCTGTCGACAACACTGTTTTCGTCTCAGCAATGCTTTTGGGGTTATTGCACCTTGTCTTTAATATAGCCCCACAAAAAGGAGTCGCATGTGTTCAGATCCGGAAATCCGGCCGGAGTGGCCGAGCGGTTCTAGACGCTACAGTCTGGAACCGAGCGCCCGCTACGGTCGCAGGTTCGAATCCTGCCTCGGGCATGGATGTGTGTGATGTCCTTAGGTTAGTTAGGTTTAAGTAGTTCTAAGTTTTAGGGGACTGATAACCTCAGATGTTAAGTCCCATAGTGCTCAGAGCCATTTTTGAAGATCCGGAAAATATGGCGGTCATTCGAGAACCATGCCACTGGCCTCTGGGTACCCCACAGCCAGAATGCGGTCCCCAAAGTGCTCCTCCAGGACATCAACAATCTTTGCTTCGATGGGGTCGAGCTCCGTCTTGCATGAACCACATCTTGTCGAAATCAGGGTCACTTTGTATAATAGGGATGAAACTGTCTTACGAAACCTTCTCTTATCGTTCGGTAGTCACTGTGCCATCAAGAAATATCCCACCGATTATTCCGTGACTGAACATTGCACACCACACAGTCACCCGTTGAGAGTAAAGAGATTTCTCGATCGCGAAATGTGGGTTCTCAGTTCCCCAATTGCCCCAATTTTGCTTATTGACGAACCCATCCAAATGAAAGTGGGCTTCGTTACTAAACCACAACAAGGCCCGTGCGCATGCGCATAATAATTCCCAACATGCTCCGTGGCCAACAGTGCAGTTCGAACATTCTAACGCAAACCGTTCAGACTGTCAACCTGTATATTATAGGATGATTAAGGTGTTCTGTGCAGCGGAGTGTGCGCTGATATGAAACTATCTGGCAGACTAAAACCGTGTACCAGACCGAGACTTGAACTCCAGACCTTTGCCTTTCGCGGGCAAGGTCCCGAGTTCGAGTCTCGGTCCGGCACACAGTTTTAATCTGCCAGGAAGTTTCATATCAGCGCACATTCCTCTGCAGAGTGAAAATCTCATTCTGGAAACATTCCCGAAGCTGTGGCTAAGCTCCGCAATATCCTTTCTTTCAGAAGTGCTAGTTCTGCAAGGTTCGCTGGAGAGCTTCTGTAAAGTTTGGAAAGTAGGAGACGAGGTACTGGCAGAAGTAATGCTGTGAGGACGGGGCGTGAGTCGTGCTTGGGTAGCTCAGTGGTAGAGCACTTGCCCGTGAAAGGCAAAGGTCCCGAGTTCGGGTCTCGGTCAGGCACACAGTTTTAATCTGCCAGGAAGTTTCAAGGTGTTCTGTTATTCATGTGTGTCATATTTTTACTTACCTGTACAGCGTCTCATCTCAATAGTGTGCAATTGAAACGAATACTTCAATTGTGTTTTCAATATTTTTGTTGTAAGTATCTGCTGAATCTCCTTGTGTAATTTATTGATTCCTTGGCAGAGTAAACTGTTTGAAACTTTTGGTGTCTTATGTGTTTATTTTGAGAAATGTAGTTAGTCCGGGTCTCGTTTCATAATCATCGGTAGAGCTGTTGCCGTAGTTAGTATGTGTATTGCGATTACAAGTTTCTCGTTGTTGGTTCTACGTCGCACTACCCATCAGAAAGTTCCCAGCAGACTGAAATTACCTTTAGGGGAAACCCTTCCTAAACGCTGGCCTGATTGCCGCGCAACTCTGTTTCCAGAAGTGCAAGTCAGTCAGAAAATTGCTGCCCACCGTCCTTTGACAAGTCTATTGAGGTTCGTGGCTTAGTGCAGGTAACTTTTGTCCTCGGCACGAAATGAATGCGAGCGCGCTTTGACGTGCCATACTATTTCTGCTCACCGCATCCGCTTCGTCACTGTTTTTCCATTACGAACTCGGAAAGCTGCGTTGAAAGGATATATAAAGGGATTTAGTTCCTGTTGGCCACATGGTTTTCTTTCCAACACACACACTACGGTGGTGACGTGGCTTGCTTCCCAGAGCGGTCCACGAACGAATGTTGAGTATTTCAACTGTCAGGAGACAAAAAATAATAGTATGTGTTCCCCGATATGGTACATATAGGTTTTAGAAGACGCTTTTCCCAGGGGGAAAAAAAATATTATTCTGCCCTTTTCAACTGTGCTATGGTCTAGCTCTCTTTAGTCTTGTACAGTTCCGCCGGCCGCTGTGACCGAGCGGTTCTAGGCGTTTCAGTCCGGAACGGCGCTGCTGCTACGGTCGAATCCTGCCTCGGGCATGGATGTGTGTGATGTACTTAGGTTAGTTAGGTTTAAATAGTTCTAAGTCTAGGGGACTGATGACCTCAGATGTTAAGTCCCACAGTGCTTAGAGCCATTTGAACCATTTTTTTTTTTTTTTTCTACAGTTCCCTTAGGAAATGTGAGCCAATTGTATCAGTGCAGCCCGTTCAGATATAAGCTGATGAGTCAAAACATTATGACCACTATCCATCTCGAGACTGAATGTCAGCTGATGGCGTTGCAAGCACATGAGACGGTAAGGATAGTACACTCTAATACACAGAAAAAATGGACCTCGAAGGAATTATCTGAATGGGAGGGAGATCGGTAGACGTGATGAACGTGTACAGGTAAACAACTGATTACAGTTTCAGAAAAATTGGATGATTTATTCAAGAGAAAGAGCTTCAAAAACTGAGTAAGTCAGTATCGTGTTGGACCACTTCTGACCATTATGCAAATGTTTATTCGGCTTGGCATTTACTGATAGAGTCGTTGGATGTCTTCCTCAGGGATATTGTGCCAAATTGTATCCAACTGGCGCGTTAGATCATCAAAGTCCCGAGCTCGTTTTAGGGCCCTGTCCATATTGCTTGAAATGTTCTCGACTGGAGAGAGATCTGGTGACGCTTCTGGCTAATGTAGGATTTTTCAAGCACTAAGACAAGCAGTAGAAACTCTCGACATGTGCAGGAGGACATTATCTTGCCGAAATGTAAGCCCAGGATAGCTTGACATGAAGGGCAACAAAACTGGGCATAGAATATCGTGCTGAGGATGGCAAGCAAATGAAAAGAAACGGTACCCCAGACAGACATTCCTGGCTGCTGGGCCGTATGGCGGGCGACAGCCATTTTGGTATCCCACCGCTGTCTGGGGCTTCTCCAGACACGCCTTCGGCTTGGAATATTATTAACTGGAGTAGAATTGTCTTCAGTGATGTGTTCCGCTTCGAACTGAGCCCCGATGACCAGGGGAGAAGTGTCTGGAGGCGCCCCAGACATTGGTGGTATATCAACCTGACTGTCGCAGGCCATACGTCCCGACAACCAGGAGTGTCGATTTGGGGTGACATTTCAGTTCATAGCAGGGCGCCTTTGGTTGTCATTCGCGGCATCCTACAGCACAGTGGTACGTCGACGATATTCTACGCCATGTTTCGTGCCCTTCATAGCAAGCCACTGTGGGATTACATTTCAGCAAGTTAATGCCCGTCCACACACGGCGAGAGTTCCTATTGCTGCTCTTCTTCCTTGCCAAACCCCACCTTAGCCAGCACGGTCGCCAGGTCTCTCCCCAGCATTATGGGCAGGGCCATCCAACCATCTCGCGATTTTGACGATCTTACTCGCCACTTGGACAGAATTTGGCACCAAATCGCTCAGGAGGATATCCAACAGCTCTATCAATCAGTGCCAAGCCGCATAACTGCTTGTATAAGCGCCAGACATGTTATTTACTTGCTCAATTTGTGAAGCTCTTTCTCTTCAATACTGTTGTGGCTTGGCAAGACAGCCGAACCACTATGAGATAGCCGAAAGGCACGCGTTTAAACTCACGCAGGCTGGCGTGAGGTCTGGAACAGTTAAAGGAGTTGAGTCTAGTAAAAAAAGTACGTAGCTTCTGGAATACTTAACTTTAATCCATAATTGGTAAACATCGGTCTGACGGTACATGCATCACAAGATAAATAGCAAATGATAATGGCGCCTTGCTAGGTCGTAGCAAATGACGTAGCTGAAGGCTATGCTAACTATCGTCTCGGCAAATGAGAGCGTAATTTGTCAGTGAACCATCGCTAGCAAAGTCGGCTGTACAACTGGGGCGAGTGCTAGGAAGTCTCTCTAGACCTGCCGTGTGGCAGCGCTCGGTCTGCAATCATCGATAGTGGCGACACGCGGGTCCGACGTATACTACCGGACCGCGGCCGATTTAAAGGCTACCACCTAGCAAGTGTGGTGTCTGGCGGTGACACCACAAATACATCATCCATCATCCAGTTTTTCTGAAATTGTGATAATATTTCTGTTTTTACATGTGCATCACATCTAAAGATAACAGCGTAACCTTGACACGTCCATCAACTTGATGTAACAAGGAACCTGATTCATCCGACCAGATGACACGTTCCCATTAATCTATGGTCCAAACTCGATGCTCCCGTGCCCACTGAAATCGTAACTGACGGTGCCTTTGGGTCAGCGTGGGAACACACAGAGATTGTTTTCATGGACTGTGCGGCTGGTCCCGGCGGAGGTTCGAGTCCTTCCTCGGGCATGGGTGTGTGTGTTTGTCCTTAGGATAATTTAGGTTAAGTAGTGTGTAAGCTTAGGGACTGATGACCTTAGCAGTTAAGGCCCATAAGATTTCACACACATTTGAACATTTTTGAGAGGTTGTTTGCTGCGGAGCCTCACTTTCAACAATGAGCACTGAACAATGTGCTCTGGAACAACTGTGCCTGCGCCAGTAATGTACTCTGGCCATAACAGTCCCCTCTTCTGCAAAGTACCTTATGTCAATGGGTTTCCCATTCAAATAATTCCTTGGTGGTACTTAGTATTTTTTTTCCAGTGTATATGATCGGAGCAAAGACGTTCTAACGATGATAGAGATCGCAAATGTGAAAACCCATTGACATAAGGTTCTTTGCAGAAGGGGGGATTGTTACGACTGGAGCACATTACTGGCGCAGGCACAATTGTTCCAGAGCACATCGTTCAGCGCTCATTGTTCAAAGTGAGGCTCCGCAGCAGACAGCCTCTGTGCGTTCCCACACTGACCCAATGGCACCGTCAATTACGATTTCAGTGTGCACGAGATCATCGAATTTGGACCATAGATCAATGGGAACGTGTCATCTGGTCAGATGAATCACGTTCTTTGTTACATCAAGTTGATGGACGTGTCCAGGTTACGCTATTATCCAGACAAACGACTGCTCGTTTGAACTGTGCCACGGACGGGAGACATCTACCTGGACCTAGGGCACCATGACAATTGCGGACTACATGACATATTAGATTGTTCGCAGATGATGCTGTCATTTACCGTATAGTAAAGTCATCAGTAAAATCAAAACCAACTGCAAAATGATTTAGACAAGATATCTGTGTTGTGGACTGACAAGACAGCCAGTCCACAGTGACGGGTAACCGAAAGGCGCGCGCTTAAACTCACGCAGGCTGGCGTGAGGTCTGAAACAGGATACGTAATGAATGCTATAAAGAAAAGTACGTAGCTGCTGGAATACTTAACTTTAATCCACAATTGGTGAACATTGGTCTTGTTACTGTACATGCTTCATTAGATACATAGCAAAGGATAAATGGCGCCTTGCTAGGTCGTAGCAATTGACTTAGCTGAAGGCTATGCTAACTATCGTCTCGGCAAATGAGAGCGTAATTCTCCGTGAACCTTTCCGAGCAACGTCGGCTGTACAACTGGGGCGAGTGCTAGTAAGTCTCTCTAGACCTGCCGTGTGGCGGCGCTCGGTCTGCTATCACCGACAGTGGCGACACGCGGGTCCGTCGTATACTAATGGACCGCGGCCGATAAAAGGCTACCACCCAGCAAGTGTGGTGTCTGGCGGTGACACCACAATCTGTATGGTACGAAAAGTAGTAAGTGACTCTAAGTAATGTAAAAGTGTGATGTCATTCACATGAGTACTGAAAGGAATCGGCTAAATTTCGGTTACACGATAAATCGCACAAATCTGAAGGCTGTCTGTTCAACTAAATATCTAGCGAGAACGATTACGAATAACTTAAAATAGAATGATCACATAGATAATGGTGTGAGGAAAGCGATCGAAAGACTGAGTTTTATTGGTAAATAACGTAGAAGGCGCAACAGGTCTACTAAAGAGACTGCTTACACTACGCTTGTCCATCCCCTTCTGCGGTAATGATGCGCGGTATCGGATCCGCATCAGATGGGATTGGCGGAGGACATCAAGAAGGTTCAAAGAAGAGCGGCTCGTTTTTTATGACGGCAAAATTGGGGAGAAAGTGTCACGGATGTGATACGTGAGTTTTCACGAAATTTCAATCACCAAATTTCTACTCCGAATTCGAAATTACTTAATTGGCGGCCACTTACACAGAGAGAAATGATCATCATAAAAAAATAACGAACTTCAAAGATCGCACGGAAAGATTTCAGTTTTCGGTTTTCCCCGGCGCTGTTCGACAGTGAAACGTTAGAGAAATAGCTTGAAAGTGTTTCGATGAACCCGATAGCATGCACTTAAGTGAGAATTCGATAGTCGTTATGTAGATGTAAACATTACTGTGGACCGCCTGCATTCCTTCGTGCTTGATATCTTCTCCAATGTTCACGGTATTTTCCAGCAGGATAACTGACTGTCACACTACGGTGGTTTGAGGGGCGTGATAGTGTGCTCACCTTGATACCCCAACGATCAAATTCTTGTGATCTGAACCCGATGAAACACAACGTAGACGCTAACTGGTGCCAGCTTCGCGCTAACAAACCACGGATCCATAGTTTTCGCGAATTGCGTGACCTGTGCGTAGACATTAGGTGCGGCATAAAACAGGAACCTTGCAAAGGTCTCGTCGGAGCCATGCCACACAGAATCAATGCTGTATTGCATTCTAGAGGGTGACCAACACACTATTAAGCAGGTGGTCGTAATGTTTTGGCTCATGACAGCATTCGTCTGGCATAGCCATGTACAGAAGAGAAACGCCGACGATAAACGGTTGAGACAAGAGGAAATGTTCAAAAGTGCGTGAATTCCTAAGGGACCAAACTGCTGTGGCTATCGGTCCCTAGACTTACTCACTAGTTAAACTAACTTATGCTGAGATCAACACACACACACACACACACACACACACACACACATGCCCGAGGGAGGACTCGAACGTCCGGCAAGTGGTGCCAGGCAATCCGTGACATGGCGCCTCTAACCGCGCGACCACTCTGAGCGGCAGACAAGAAGAGTACAGTGCCTTTTGCGAGGTGGCGTTAGAGAAAAATGCTGAAGGTGGGTGGGTCGAGTAACTACTGAAGAGCTACTGAATCGAATTTGGGCGATAAGGAGCTGACTACAGGAAGGGAACATTGATAGAACACTTCACGGGAGGCCGGCCGCGCTGGTCTAGCGGTTCTAGGCGCTCAGTCCGGAACCGCGCGACCGCTACGGTCGCAGGTTCGAATCCTGCCTCGGGCATGGATGTGTGTGATGTCCTTAGGTTAGTTAGGTTTAAGTAGTTCTAAGTTCTAGGGGACTTATGACCACAGATGTTGAGTCCCATAGCGCTCAGAGCCATTTTTGAACTTCACGGGACAACGAGGAACCGCCAAGTTCGTTATGGAGGAAAGTGTGAGACATAAAAATTGTAGAGGGAGACGAAGACTCGGCTATAGTGAACAGATTGAAATGGATGTAGGCTGTAGAAGTTATGCTGAAATGAAGAGGCTTGCAGAGCAAGGACTAGCGTCGAGATCTGCATCAGCCCTGTCTTCAGACTGAAGTCCGCAGCAATAACCTCACAATAGCAAGAAGTAACTTTGGAGAAAATTTAATAGCCGATATCGCATTCAGTGCTATTTAATCCTGTTTATCAGTTTCAACAGTTAAGTCTGTCATCTTCTGATCTTTAAAAAACTTATTGTTATATGTCCTGTTCAAACTTATTGTTATATGTCCTGTTCAGTTATGACTGTATCACATATACCATGTTGACATTCTAGTGAATCTTTATGTAGCACATTCCACATTCTTTGAAGTACACAGTTCAACTATTGAACTTCAAAGAATGGGGATCCATGTTGTATTTAACTCGGCAGGTAAACGTAAACAGGTGCGAAATGTGCTCTGTTACGCAACTCAACATCTAACAAGTATCAGTGCAATGTTATGTGTGTGGACATTTGCAGCTACACATCGTGCTTTTTAACTGTACTGTTTTTATTTGTGACAAACCGGTTTTTATTTTCATTTTTAACAAACCTGTGTGGAATGTGCTACATAATATCTTCTAGAATGCCAACATGGTATGTGTTACACAAGCGTAATCTAACGAGACGTATAACAAAGATTAGAAGATGACAGTGTTAATTGTAGAAACCGGTAATAGGGAATAAATATTGCTGAATGCGACCTCGGCTATTAAATTTTCATCAAAGCAGTTATGGATCGCACCTTCTTATCTCTAACTATACGGCCGAGCGGTCTAAGGCGCTGCAGTCATGGACTGAGCGGCTGGTCCTGGCGAAGGTTCGAGTCCTCCCTCGGGAATGGATGTGTGTGTTTGTCCTTAGGATAATTTAGGTTAAGTAGTGTGTAAGCTTAGGGACTGATGACCTTAGCATTTAAGTCCCATAAGATTTCACACACACATTCGCACATTCTAACTATACGAAATTTCAAACAAGAAGTTGACCATATGAACAGCTATTTGTACTATCTGTTTGGTTCCCTACTTTCCCGTTTGGTATGTGCAAAAATTTTATTTCGTTGTGCCGAATACGAAGCAGACGATTTTTGTGTTTCACAGGAGAATACTGCACGGTTTTACACTGTGCAGACTATAAAATTATTTTCTGAGAACTGGGCAAGACTGATCAGAAGGAACTACGATTAATACAATGGAGGAATTTGATTTAAACATTGGCGCAGCCATCCTAATTTACATTTTCCATTAACTCTACAAACTAAGCCAATCTATAGCCGGAATGTTTCATTTATTCTAATTTCCAACGATACTGATACAGGCTGTTCTTGGCAACGGAATAGAGAGCGAAAAAAGAATTGCTAATAAGGAATCTCGACAATATATACGAATGCATTTTTTACTAAATGAAAACGAAAATTTGGAACAGCTTCATCGTCAGAGCTCCATCTTAATTCTGTGAGAAAATAAGGGGTTTTACGACCCGTCGACAACGAAGTCGTTAGGGTCGGAGCACAAGATCCTATTAAGGAAGTATGGAATAAGAAATCGGCCGTGAAGGAACCATCCCGGTATTTTACTTAAGCCATTTAGGGAAGTGACGAAAAACCTAAATCAGGATGACCGGACGGGGATTTGAACCGTCGTCTTCTCGAATGCGAGTCCAGTGTGATACCCAACGAACAGTTACTGCATGGTTTTACACGCCGACCAAAGTCTTTCAGCAGTTTAACAGAAGCAACTCTCTTTTCCTAATGAAGAAAACTGAGATTGTGTCATCTTAGATAATGGCTGTCCATTACCTTGCCGCAGCATAGACATCGTCCCGTGGCAGCACCGGTTTTGTTACCTCCAGACGACTGTTCATCTCTTGCAGCGTATAGCTATCAGCTTTGGTAGTAAAAACTGCATTATATGACGTACGTTCGATCCGTAAAAATGGCTTTCATTTTCCAATGTGCCTCACGAAGTCTTCAGCATTTAGTGGCACATTAAAACTGTACGCCTGACGGGAAACCGACTCTACACTTCTAAATTTTACAGCCCGTTTTGTGATCACTGCGCTGTCAAACCACACTTTATAGCCCGTACCGCAGCTACAATACACCGATATGTTCCTCCGTGGAGTTACTCACCTTTACTATACGTCGGGAATAAAATGACATTCGAGTATTGTATTCCAGCAAGATTCGAGCAGTACGTTTCCGGAAGTTATGTGCCTGACGCTTCCTGTTCCCGAAGGCTTGCTTTCAAACCACGTTAAAATCTTCCTGGCGTATCTACGAGGTGCACTGTGTTCCTTTAACAGCTCAAAGATCAGCTCCTTCCCCGACTTGCATTTAATACGCATCTAAATCCACATATATATCATGCGAGGCACTACAAAATACCTGACAGAGGGTACTTCCTGTTCTGTTCATTTGGGTTCAATCAATTATTGCATTTATGCCTCTTTGCGTGCTTTTGATAGTCTAATTTTACCTCGACGACCTAAAGGGGAATGACCTACATCTACATTTATACTCCGCAAGCCACCCAGCGGTGTGTGGCGGAGGGCACTTTGCGTGCCACTGTCATTACCTCCCTTTCCTGTTCCAGTCGCGTACGGTTCGCGGGAAGAACGACTGCCGCAAGGCCTCCGTGCGCGCTCGAATCTTTCTGATTTTACATTCGTGATCTCCTCAGGAGGTATAAGTAAGGGGGAGCAATATATTCAATACCTCATCCAGAAACGCACCCTCTCGAAACCTGGACAGCAAGCTACACCGCGATGCAGAGCGCCTCTCTTGCAGAATCTGCCACTTGAGTTTGCTAAACATCTCCGTAACGCCATCACGCTTACCAAATAACCCTGTGACGAAACGCGCCGCTCTTCTTTGGATCTTCTCTATCTCCTCCGTCAACCCGACCTGGTACGGATCCCACACTGATGAGCAATACTCAAGTATAGGTCGAACGAGTGTTTTGTAAGCCACCTACTTTGTTGATGGACTACATTTTCTAAGGACTCTCCCAATGAATCTCAACGTGGTACCCGCCTTACCAACAATTAATTTTATATAATCATTCCACTTCAAATCGTTCCGTACGCATACCCCCAGACACTTTACAGAAGTAACTGCTACCAGTGTTTGTTCTACTATCATATAATCATACAATAAAGGATCCTTCTTTCTATGCATCCGCAAAATACATTACATTTGTCTATGTTAAGGATCAGTTGCCACTCCCTGCACCAAGTGCCTATCCGCTGCAGATCTTCCTGCATTGCGCTGCAATTTTCTAATGCTGCAACGTCTCTGTATACTACAGCATCATCCGCGAAAAGCAACATGGAATTTCCGACACTATCTACTGGGTCATTTATATGTATTGTGAAAAGCAATGGTCCCATAACACTCCCCTGTGGCAAGGGAGTTGAAATATTTGTAGATTCAATTTCGGAAATCGAGGCTGACAATTTTCTAAGCATATTCTGTATTATTTATTTACTTATTTTGGCTTTAGGCACCGTTGACTTTACAGCCAGCAGTAGTATTGCTTTTAAAGAGACACCTCCCCCTTTCACTCATCTGCTCTCCAATGTAAAATAAACACTACTCCCCTTTCTCTTTAACAATATCAAAATGCAACACTAACCAAACATGAAATGCTGAATAATATACAACTGCTTGCTTTGTCATAAAATTCATTTAACTAGCTATATCTTAAAATAAGTTTGTGATGTCCACTGTTGTAATATTTATTTATGTATGTATATCCATTCCAAATCATCTACTTCATTTCCGATTTATGCTATAGTATTTACATAATATGTCCACATTTGCAATATTTATTTACATATATCTAGCCCTTATTATTTATAGCTCCAATGTATATTATTTTAAACAGTTTCTTTTAGTATAAATAGTAAATAATGGAACATCAGTAATTTGTAAATTCATACTGTCACACACACTATATATATATATATATATATATATATATATATATATATGCTGATTGATGTCCCCGTGACGGCTAAAGAACATTTGCTTGAAACTTTTTGTAATTTTCATCTAGACAAACAGTTATTTAGGGTGGTCAAAATAAATGAGACACCCGTCATTCCGTCAATCATCGTCAGTTGAAGAGTTGTGTGAGTAGAATGTACACCAACGAAGAGAAGGTAGAAATGATACTCATCTATGGGGAATGTAAGTTAGCAGAACAGTAATTGCAATACCGTTTTCTTATGTACGGGTACATTTAGTACAGTCGTTTAGTCCTTTTAAATACTGTTGTGTAGAGTAGGCATACAGTAAAGGCTGTCCTTCCTACAAACTGCGTCGACGTAAAGTTTCTTTTATTGTTGTCGTTGTTGAAGGTAGGCGAAATGCTGCACAGGCAGCGGAACTGTACAAAGAGCCATATCCTGACAAGAACCCACCTTCTCGAGGGTTGTTTTCTCGTCTTGTTGCGACGCTTCAGGAAAACGCAATCGTCGTAGCACTCGCACAGACAAAGCTGCCGAAGCTACTGTTCTCGCTTCCGTTGCTATGAATCCACATGTGAGCACACCACAGCTTGAACACGAGATAGGTATTCCTAAAACCAATGTACATCGTATTTTTACACGTCGCCGGTTTCATGCTTACCACGTACACCTACATTAAGAATTGCATGGGAATGATTTCCAGAATCATGTACAGTTCTGTCAGTGGGCACAGCAGCAAGTCCTCGCCAACCCGAACTTCTTCTCCAATGTTCTGTTTACCGATGAATGTTCCTTCTCAAACAAATGACAGGTAAATACAAGGAACATGCATTATTGGCCCAGCGACAGCCCACGATGGCTTAGACAGGTGGAACATCAGGGTCGTTGGAGAGTTAACGTCTAGTGTGGGATGCTTGGTACTACAATTATTGGTCCGTATTTCATCAATGGTAGTCTAAACGACACAGCGTATACTAACTTCCTCAGACGAATTCTTCTTCCTCTTCTGGATGAAGTGCCACTAAGAACCAGAATACTTATGTGGTATCAACACGATGGGTGTCCAGCACATAGTGCCTTGCGTGCACGTCGTGTTCTGAACCGAAGGTAGCCTGCCAGATGGATTGGTCGAGGAGGAACAGTTACTAGGCCTGCTAGGTCTCCAGATTTAAATCCTCTGGACTTTTTTCTTTTGGGGATGCATTAAGGACGTTGTCTATCGCGATATTCCAACAGGCCAGAGGACATGCAAGAACGTATCGTGCTTGCTTGTAATTCTTTTCAGCAGGCACCACTGGAAGCAGTAAATAATTCTTTCATTCAACGAATGCAGGAGTGTATCGGTGTCCAGGATGAGCACCTTAGAATGTTCTACTCCTGGGCAATGGTAAGGAGAGTCAAAGTCAATTTTGTGTTATGTTTTCACTTGGTTTTCATTTGTTTTCTGACAACTCCAGCAAGTAGGCGAGTTTGTGATCATAAGCTCAAAGTCACTGTTGTGTTATGTAATTAATAACGTTGTGTTTCAGTGAATGGTACACTGTGATACCTTTTTGAATAGGTCTTTAGGAGAGGAAATGAATTACCGAATAAGAAATACAGGGTGCCATTTAAAAAAGTCATACCTCTGTTCATATCTTTGTAAAAAAACAAAGCTACAACGAAGGCAATGGTGCTGATTGATGTCCCCCTGACGGCTAAAGAACATTTGCTTGAAACATTTTGTAATTTGCATCTGGACAAACAGTTATTTAGGGTGGTCAAGATAAATCGGGCACACTGTATACAGGCTATTACAAAAAGGTACGACCAAACTTTCAGAAAACATTCCTCACACACAAAGAAAGAAAATATGTTATGTGGACATGTGTCCGAAAACGCTTACTTTCCATGTTAGAGCTCATTTTATTACTTCTCTTCAAATCACATTAATCATGGAATGGAAACACACACCAACAGAACGTACCAGCGTGACTTCAAACACTTTGTTACAGGAAATATTCAAAATGTCCTCCGTTAGCGAGGATACATGCATCCACCCTCCGTCGAATGGAATCCCTGATGCGCTGATGCAGCCCTGGAGAATGGCGTATTGTATCACAACCGTCCACAATACGAGCACGAACAGTCTCTACATTTGGTACCGGGGTTGCGTAGACAAGAGCTTTCAAATGCCCCCATAAATGAAAGTCAAGAGGGTTGAGGTCAGGAGAGCGTGGAGGCCATGGAATTGGTCCGCCTCTACCAATCCATCGGTCACCGAGTCTGTTGTCGAGAAGCGTACGAACACTTCGACTGAAAAGTGCAGGAGCTCCATCGTGCATGAACCACATGTTGTGTCGTACTTGTAAAGGCACATGTTCTAGCAGCACAGGTAGAGTATCCCGTATGAAATCATGGCGGTGAATCGAGGAAGTACAGTACATACTGACGAAACTAAAATGAGCTCCAACATGGAAATTAAGCGTTTCAGGACACATGTCCACGTAACATCTTTTCTTTATTTGTGTGTGAGGAATGTTTCCTGAAAGTCTGGCCGTACCTTTTTGTAACACCCTGTATAATATCTGTGGGTGGAAGTCTTTGGCACTGCTATGGTTGCGATATCGCCATCTTTGTGTACATAATTCCATGTGGTGAAATTTCTTGGTGTGTGAGTGGTGCTTCAGATTATGTATATAAATATACATAAAAAAGTGCATCATACAGTCTTCGCTGCCACATGATCAAACGCGGTCAGCACGGGAACGTAATTTGTTTACATCATTTAAAATCGTTGCGAGGCACAATAACAGTTAAAAAGACATTGTCTGACATCTTATTTTGGTTGTAGGATACCACCACCCAAGAAAATTTCATCATTTGGGAAAACAAAAGGTGAAAGCTAATGTAAAATGTACCTTAACTTGAACTAACCTTTTGAAGATGTACCTAGCGGTTCGAAACCGGTTTCGCGCTGTTTAAATAAATAAATAGCATTGTAAAAAGTGGCTGGTTGTTGTTGCCTTCTCTGAAAGAGTCAACATGTATTTTCTATCATTTCCCACTGACAGCTTCTGCTCCGTCTTCATTGAAATCGCCAACGCGACTTTAAATTCTAATCTACCTTCCTTTCCTTTCTGCTTCACAAAAGTCACTGTAGAATGCTATGTTTCTTTTTTACACTTTTTCAGTCTTTCGTGCTGACTGGACTGGCCCGCTGTAGCAGTTTCTGAGCGATAGGCTTCCCTGGAAAAGGCTGTGGGTGGCGCGACAGGAATGCAGCCGCGGCAGCAGATTCGCTTATCTCACATTCTCTCTCGAATTGTTGGTCCGCCCATATGTTGTCTAATCATGTAGCTGCACACGTGGTCGGGGTGGGAGACGCCCATCGACGCGCAGACGGCTCGAACGCCAGCCACACGAACGTGATGATCAATGACACGCCAATACCGTGCGCCGCAAGGAGCGGGCATCCCTCTCGATATTTTTAGCCGGGCGCTATCGTCTGAGGTTGCGGATTAGAGTAGGGAGGGGTGGGGAGGGAGGGAAGCCAGTGGTGGGAGACGGCAAGCGAGCGCCGGCGTGCATATTAGCGCTACTGGCGGGGAGCGGCTGTCACTCGAGATGAATCACCGTGCCATGACGCTGCTTGTCTGGCCTCGTTTCCAGTTGTAGGGCTGTACTGGCGGCGGTCATCCGCACCAGGTCGAAAGACGGGCTCCTCACTAAAAACTAACGCTTAGTCAGAACGAAAAGCACGAAGTGCATACTAAAATAAACTTTCTAGATCTCGAAATCACAAAAAAGTGGACCTGCACACGCATTCAGCATCATCCACAAAAATACTCTACAGAGTACATAACTCTCAGTATGAGATTTTCATTCTTCAGCGGAATGTGCCCTGATATGAAACTTCCTGGCAGATTAAAACTGTGTGCCGGACCGAGACTCGAATTCAGGACCTTTGCCTTTCGCGGGCAAGTGCTCTACTAACTGAAGTGGCGAAGCTGTGGCTAAGCCATGTCTCCGCAATATCCTTTCTTCCAGGAGTGCTAGATCTGCAAGGTTCGCAGAAGACCTTCTGTGAAGTTTGGAAGGTAGCAGACGAGGTACTGGCAGAACTGAAGCTGTGAGTCGTGCTTGGATAGCTCAGTTGGTCGAGCACTTGCCCGCGAAAGGCAAAGGTCCCGAGTGCGGGTCTCGGTCCGGCACACAGTTTTAATCTGCCAGGAAGTTTCAACTCTCAGTAGCCCTTTCCATCCGAAAGCGTACAAAGGAGCATATTTTTTGACTTGCCTAGAGTGACTAATGAAATATCTTCTAACTAAAGAACACACAACATCTGAAATAAAAACACTAAGAAAAACAGCAAAAAAAACTACAATCCTACTTTATTCGACAATATTTATCGTATTTTGCGCACTATAAGACGCATTTTTCTCTTCGAAAAATTGCCTCCAAAATTCAGGTGCGTCTTATGCTCGAAATTAATATAAAAGTGTCCACTGACTGATTTAAAAATTCCCGCCTGTCTTAAAACGGCCATATATTCGATGCCGTGCGAAACGTTTCTCTGTGCGGCAACACTGGATTCAACTGGCAGCATCAGGACACCAATGCGACGAACGTGAGTTGCAGGAATTCACGCCGGCCGCTGTGGCCGAGCGGTTCTAGGCGCTTCAGTCCGGAACACCGCTGCTGCTACGGTCCCAGGTTCGAAACCTGCCTCGGGCATGGATGTGTGTGATGTGCTTAGGTTAATTAGGTTTAAGTAGTTCTAAGTCCAGGGGATTGATGACCTCAGATGTTAAGTCCCATAGTGCTTAGAGCCATTTGAACCATTTGATTGGCGGGCTAGTAAATAACAACTGAAAATAATGAGGAAGACTAAATGCGCAAATAAAGGACCGAATGCAAAATGGCTAGAACTAGAAGATGACGATTTTCAGGGATTTTGAAGGTCACTTCGGTTTCATAGACTAAAAATATTTTTAGTCTACCTTTGGAATCGAATAATAAAAATGGTAAAAACGTTGTTTTAAAAAGAATCTTAAAAATTAAGAAGCGTTTTGAAGTCCGAAGCGTCTTAGAGTCCGTAAAATACGGTATGCTACTAACCTATACGCCAATGAGGTCGAAACTCCCTAAAAAAGACATAAGATAATAAAAAAGTCCAGTTCACTGTCATACAATATCGGGGGAAAAAATTCAGACAAACTCAAACTTGCACTTCTAAACAGCAACCTTACACAGGCTCCAGAACACAATGCGGTCATAAACCTAAAAAAAAATGATCGACACAGTCATAAAAAATTTCATCAGTATTTTTAAAAACCTTTTGTCATGTAGAGCCCGCCTTTGTAGCTGAGGGGTCAGCGTAAATGAACTGGGTTCTGTTCCCGGTACTGCCAAAGATTTTCCCTTGGTGAGAGGATTGGTGCGGGGTGTACGCAGCCTCATGATGTCAGCTTGAATGAGAAGTAACCGCTCCACGGTCTGGGAAGTCAGCAAAACGGGCGGGAGAACAGTCTGGGGGCCACGTGATTGCCCATACCGCATCCGCTTGAAGGCGCGAATGAGTGGATGACACGGCGGCCGATTGACATTCCTTGGGCCTTCAAGACATGAATGAGCAGCTCATTTTGTCATTCAGCATATTCCTTTGTCTTAGATACTCCGATAACACAGATAAAAGATAAAAATACTTAAAAATGAATTTATATAATTTATGATATCAACAGCTCATTGATAATTTATGATTGTAAATTAAATCACCTTTGCCACCTGCACGTCAAAAGTAATAGCCTGATTACAGCCGTCATATAACTGGATAATTATATTAATGCTAAGAGCAAATGTCTTGAAAGGTGGATATAAAATAAACACCTAAGAATGAGAACAATGGTAACTGAATGTAGTTGAAGTAAATCAGGTGAAGCCGTGAGAATTAGATTGGGAAATTGTACACTAAAAGTAGTACACGAGCTGCCCGCATCTCGTGGTCGTGCGGTAGCGTTCTCGCTTCCCACGCCCGGGTTCCCGGGTTCGATCCCCGGCGGGGTCAGGGATTTTCTCCGCCTCGTGATGGCTGGGTGTTGCGTGATGTCCTTAGGTTAGTTAGGTTTAATTAGTTCTAAGTTCTAGGGGACTGATGACCATAGCTGTTAAGTCCCATAGTGCTCAGAGCCATTTGAACCATTTAGTACACGAGCTTTGCTATTCGGGCAGCAAAATAGCTTATGATGACCGAAATAGAAAAGAAATGGTTCAAATGGCTCTGAGCACTATGGGACTTAACATCTGTGGTCATCAGTCCCCTAGAACGTAGAACTACTTAAACCTAACTAACCTAAGGACATCACACACATCCATGCCCGAGGCAGGATTCGAACATGCGACCGTAGCAGTCGCGCGCCGAAATCGAGAGGATATAAAATGCAGACTGGCAACGGCAAGGGAAAGCGTTTCTGATGAAGGGAAATTTGTTAACATCGAATATATATACTTAAGTGTACTTTTCTGAAAGTATTTGTATGGAAGCCATGTACGGAAGAGTAACATGAACGATAAACAGTTTAGACAAGAAGAGAATAGAAACTTTCAAGATGTGGCGCTACAGAAGAATGCTGAAGATTAGGTGGGTGGATCAAGTAACTAATCAGGAGGTACTCAATGGAATTGGGGAGATAAGAGATGTGTGGTACAGCCTCACGATAAGAAGAGGTCGGTTTATAGGGCACATTCTGAGACATGAAGGGATCACTAATTTAATACTAAAGGGAAGTGTGAAGAGTAAAAATTGTAGAGACCAAGAGATGAATACAGTAAGCAGATTCAGGAGGTTGTAAGTTGCAGCAGGTATTTGGAGATGAAGGGGCCTGCACAGGATAGAGTAGCACCGGGAGCTGCATCAGACCAGTCTTCCGACTGAAGTCCACAACAACAACAATACAGGTTCCGCTGATGAGCATTAGTTTGGCAATAAAATGAACAGAATGAAAAGTACGCACTGAATAATAACTAGAAACAAACGTGTAGTTTCTTTTCAAAGTAAGTCAGCTAATGTCCCGATGAACCACTTGCATAAGAAGAATCGAAAATTTCAACTAGACAATAAAAATTCAGGGAGAAATAGAATAAAAAGATATCAACGAGTGTTAGATTTTTGCCGATGATGAGGTCATTAAAGAGTGCTACCCGTGGTGGATAATAATATCGAATGCGGAGGCCATGACCATTTTCAGGAGCCATCCGGGCCATCGTCTTCAGTGGTTATGGAAAAATATGGATAGCTTCAATGAAGTTAATCGGACAAGGATGTGAATTCTGCTCCTACCAAACATGAGCCCACTGCTGCATTTAATCACCGGTGAGAGCGCCAATAAAATGTGTGGAGAAGACAAGAATTAACCTACATTAACGGTCTAGAAGTGTAAGTAGGCTGTTTAGGTTTTTATGTTGGTAACGTCACGTAGCGCTCTATATGAAAATCACTGACTGTGCTGTGTGTAGTCTGTGGCTGGTTGGCATTGTTGAAATATTCTGTATTGTAGTGTTGGACAGTTGGCTGTTAAGAGCTCGTAGCGTTGCGCAGTTGGAGGTGAGCCGCCAGCAGTGGTGGATGTGGGGAGAGAAATGGCGGAGTTCTGAAAGCGGATGATCTGGACGTGTGTCCATCAGAGACAGTAAATTTGTAAGACTGGATGTCATGAACTGATTTATATATTATGACTTTTGAACACTATTAAGGTAAATACATTGTTTGTTCTCCATCAAAATCTTTCATTTGCTAACTATGCCTATCAGTAGTTAGTGCCTTCAGTAGTTAGAATATTTTATTTAGCTGGCAGTATTGGCGCTCTCTGTATTGCAGTAGTTCGAGTAACGAAGATTTTTGTGAGGTAGGTGATTCATGAAAGCTATAGGTTATTGTTAGTCAGGGCCATTCTTTTGCAGGGATTTTTGAAAGTCAGATTGCGTTGCGCTAAAAATATTGTGTGTCAGTTTAGTGTTGATCAGAATAAGTAAAGAGAGAAATGTCTGAGAACGTTCAGTTTTGCTCAGCTGTTTGAAAATCAAATAACGTAAGGGATTTACCAGCACAGTAATTCATTAATTTTTCTAAGGGGACGTTTCAGAAGAATTACACTGACGGACAAAAGCCACAGCACCAAAAATTAATTGATTTAGAGTGATGAAATTTCGGTTCAAATGGTTCAAATGGCTCTGAGTACTATGGGACTTAACATCTGAGGTCATCAGTTCCCCAGAACTTAGAACTACTTAAACCTAACTAACCGAAGGACATCACACACATCCATGCCCAGGGCAGGATTCGAACCTGCGACCGTAGCGGTCACGCGGTTCCAGACTGAAGCGCCCAGAACCGCACGGGTACACCGGCCGGCTGAAATTTCGGGAATGCATTTCTCTAGGTGACATATTTAAATGATTAACACTGCAGGATCACAGGTTAATGTAAGCGCGATGTAAGCCATCGCAAATATGATATGCTAGTACAGTAATAACCGATGTTCAGTGTAAGCATTTAGACGTGCCTGAATTGTGTTGCGCGGGTTCTGGATGTCGGTTTCTGATATGGAGTTCCATGCCTGTTGCACTTGGTCGGTCAGTACAGGGGCGGATAATGCTGTTTGTGGATAACGATGGAGTTATGGTCTGGTAGAGTCTCATATGTACTCAGTTGGAGATAGACCTGGTGACCGTGCAAGCCAAGGCTGCATGTCGACAAACTATAGAGCCTGTTGGGCTACACCAGATATGTGGGCGAGCGTTGTCCTGTTGGAAAACGATCTCTCGAATGCTGTTCATAAACGGCAGCTCAACAGCCTTGGTGATCGTGCAGGCCAAGGCTACATGTCGACAAACTATAGAGCCTGTTGGGCTACACCAGAGATATGTGGGCGAGCGTTATCCTGTTGGAAAACAATCTCTGGAATGCTGTTCATAAACGTCAGCTCAACAGCCCTGGTGATCGTGCAGGCCCAGGCTGCATGTCGACAAACTATAGAGCCTGTTGGGCTACATCAGAGATATGTGGGCGAGCGTTATCCTGTTGGAAAACAATGTCTGGAATACTGTTCATAAACGGCAGCTCAACAGCCCTGGTGATCGTGCAGGCCAAGGCTACATGTCGACAAACTATAGAGCCTGTTGGGCTACACCAGAGATATGTGGGCGAGCGTTATCCTGTTGGAAAACAATCTCTGGAATGCTGTTCATAAACGGCAGCTCAGCAGCCCTGGTGATCATGCAGGCCCTGGCTACATGTCGACAAACTATAGAGCCTGTTGGGCTACATCAGAGATATGTGGGCGAGCGTTATCCTGTTGGAAAACAATGTCTGGAATGCTGTTCATAAACGGCAGCTCAACAGCCCTGGTGATCGTACAGGCCAAGGCTACATGTCGACAAACTATAGAGCCTGTTGGGCTACACCAGAGATATGTGGGCGAGCGTTATCCTGTTGGAAAACAATCGCTGGAATACTGTTCATAAACGGCAGCTCTACAGCTCTAATCACCAGACTGAAGGACAAATTTGCAGTCAGGGTGTGTGGGATAACCACGAGAGTGCTCCTGCTGTCGGACGAAATAGCACCCCAGACCAAAACTCCAGGCTTAGGTCCAGTCTGTCTAGCACCCAGACAGGTTATTTGCAAGCCCTCAACTGGCCTTCTCCTAATCAACACACTGCCATCACTGGCACAGAGGCAGAACCAGCTTTCATTAGAAAACACAACAGATCTTCACACTGCCCTCGAATGAGATCTCGCTTGAGACCGCTGAAGACGCAAATGACGGTGATTTGGGGTCTGTGGAATCCACGCTAAGCGCGTCTGGCTTTGAATTTTCCTTGAAGCGACCGATTTGTAACAGTTCGTTGTGTCATTATGGTGCCAACTGCTGCTCAGATTGCTGCTGCAGATGCAGTACGATGCGCCAGAGCCATATTCTGAACACGATGGTCTTCCCTCTCGGCAGTTTCAAGTGGCCGTCCGGAGCCCGGTCTTCTTGCGACTGTACATTTCCCTGATCACCGTTGCCAGCAAACATGTACAGTGGCTACATCCCTGCCAAGTCTTTCTGAAGTATCGTAGAAGGAACATCCAGCATCTCGTAGCCCTATTACACAATCTCGTTCAAACTAAATGAGATATTGATAATGGCGTGTTTGTCGCCTTAAAGGCATTCTTGACTAACATACTCACCACATCCAATCTCTAAGGTAACTAACGCTCACGACCGTTACGGCGTGTATTGAAAGCAGAGCTGATTTTCATCCTCATTCTTATGTGATTGGTGCGAAATTTGCATAGACTTCATCTTTTAGATGTAGAAACACGGATACCAACTTCGTTTATGTCCCACAACCCCTTCTTGGTGTTGCGATTTTTTTTTTTTTTTTTTTTTTTGCGTCAGTGTACTTCGTGAAGAAATGATCTCGATGTAGGCCTCTTAATAAATACATAACAATAAATTCAAACAAAATATAATTTTAATTAATATTATGTTTATACTGGTTGCTGGCGAGGAGGAAAGTTAGTTATTAGTATTTTTTTAATGATCTCATTCGTAAGCAGCCATATCACAGTCATCACAGTCTCTCAAGAAAATTATAATTAAGCTTTACTTGTTTAATCAGAATCGAACGATGACTCCCCTTGTCCGCAGTCTCGACGATTCGAAGTGATCTGCAATCCTGTGTAAATAAAATGTCTTGGTTTTCTTGCGTTGCGTAGTCAGTCGGGAAACCTCAGATCAAGCGGAGAGTTTGCTTTGATGAGTTTAATTATCCCATGAAATAATGGAGTTCTTGGATCTAATAACTGCAGGTTCGTTTCCAATTCATCGGAAGTTCCCTTCTGATTACCAAGGAAACGACACCTCCGTGCAAATTTCCAATTAGAGAATACATATATAATGAAATTCCTTACACACCTTTGATGTAAATGCTCAGTATATATTTTCTTGAGTAGCATCTCTTTCTTCCAGTAATCTCGATAGCCAAATTACAATTATTCAATGCGGATATTCGGCACGGAGAAGATCCTAGAAGTCCTCTCAACACACCAGAGAGAATATGTTACAAAGAGTAATTATGCGCTCATGGTATAGTAATAGTACTGTATAACTTGGCGCATCGATTCTGCGAGTATATAGATGGTCAAGTAGGAAACGTAATTCACTCATAGAATTGTGCAGGATAATTAGTAGAATATAAAGAGATATTACACAAAATAATACAATATCGCCAAGCATTGAAACACTCTACGAGAAATCGTTGTAAACTGAAAGCAGAAATTTAATTTCTTACGAATAAATACTTTCTGTCATCAAAAACAGTAGTGGCATAGACAGCGGGTTCCATGTAGTTAATCGTAGCTAGGGCATCGAGAATAACCTCTTTCTGTACAGAAGCAGAGTAAAATAGCGTCATGCTGTAATGTACCTTGCCGCGTCGGAACTCGCGGTAATGAGATGGCAGACGCAGTAGCCAAGCATGCTTTTGATGAGAACTGAGTGGTATCATGCAAGTTTCCCCTCAGATCTGTTATTTCATTGGCGAGGAGTGCAGTCATTGGTATGTGGCACAGAGCGTAGCTGGAAACGAGCAAAAATAAACTTCGAGCGGTTGAACAAGCCGCCCGACCGTGGCGTACTTCTGTCCAGTCACTCACACGAAACGAGATCATTTTAGGTCGGCTCCATTTAGGGCATTGCCCTTTGACCCACGGCTTCCTCCTGCGTCACGAATAGCTTCCACAATGCACGTACGTGGTTTCACTATAACAGTGCGCCATATCTTAACGGAATGTTGCTTGTATACTAACCTGAGAGCATTGAGATTGGACGAGTTTTAAAATTTTGTCAGGAACAAGAATTATCCCCAGTTTGATGGGGATTAGGTTTTTAACGAATGATAGGCTGGTTACTTCTCTTTTTTTGTCTTAACAGCTAGGTAGCCACGTGTGTCTGGGGTAACGAAATGGTAGAATTTCAGATATGATTTTACGTATAAAGATTGAAGCGGCGGGTGAAAATGTATTCAAGGCGGGGAAACGATCCCTGATCCCCTGCTTACTACGAAGGTACGCTAGCCACTCAGGTAGGAAGCTTCAGTCTATATATGTAAAATCAATCTGTATAATACCAGTAAAGTCTCTGAAATTGTGTCATTTAATTTGTGTAAGTACCTGCACCTGGGTTTCAGGGTGGAGGCCCCGTTTACGTTCAATGCTGAGGTGCTATTCCAGAATTCTTCACCACGATAAAATTATTTGTTAGGAAAGGCCTGTTTGGCCAGTATGTAAAATGCGCTCAGTCAAATTCAGAACATTGTCGTGCAGTATTGGAGGGGGCTCTTGCATTGTCCAGCATGAAATAACCGTTGGCCTTCCCAGTGGCAGCTAGTACAGTGAAAAAAAGGTTATAATATATTGTTCATATTCCTATCAGAAGTTCTAGTTTGGTGGAAGAAGAAAGGTCCAGTAGCTCGTGTGGCACTAATTGACTGCCACGCTCCTGTTTTCACTTCATGCAGACGCTCCTGATAATAAATGTAGCCATGCTTTATAAAAAACAACAGTCCAGAACTAACCTCATCATCGAGCAATATATGACTGCAGTACTGAGCTCGAGCAATGGTACCTGAATTGGTCAGTCAGTACACTGCCGCTAATTCGTAAGGTTTGAGTTTTTGCAGAGATCTGTGAGTAGATGCCAACGACCTTGCCGCAGTGGTAACACCGGTTCCCGTCAGATCACCGAAGTTAAGCGCTGTCGGGCTGGACTATCACTTGAATGGGTGACCATCCGGTCTGCCGAGCGCAAGCGGGGTGCACTCAGCCCTTGTGAGGCAAACTGAGGAGCTACTTGATTGAGAAGTAGCGGCTCCGGTCTTGGAAACCGACATACGGCCGGGAGTGTGCTGTGCTGACCACATGCCCCTCCATATCCGCATCCAGTGACGCCTGTGGGCTGAGGACGACACGGCGGCCGTCGGTACCTTTGGGCCTTCATGGCCTGGTTGGGAGGAGAGAGTTTTTTGTGAGTAGATGCTTTGACAGGATAGTTTGAAATGCTAAATGCTGCAGCAATTTTCTCGAACTTCTTTCCAAGTTTGCTCCCAAGTTTGCTTTTATCTCTGCTACAACCGATACGTCACCTGCCACAGTCTGAGCAGTGGGTCGGAACCTTACTCCCAAGTATTAGTTGCCGCCCACAGAGCCTCCGTAGTACGTGAAATGCCCTCTAGTTTCAATGTATCAGCTATATGGTATTTACTTTCCGGCACCCTCTGTGTACTAGTGTCATACAAGACACTGCCGCGCGGGGTAGCCGCGCGGTCTTGGGCGCCTTGCTACGGTTCGCGCGACTCCCCCCGTACGTGTGTGTTGTCCTTAGCGTATGTTAAAGTTAGATTAAGTTGTGTGAAAGCCTAGGGACCGATAAGCTCAGCAGTTTGGTCCCATAGGAACTTACCACAAATTTCCAAATAACAAGACACTTTCGTGAGAGAAACTACGATCTTTTTGCAAGTCCATTTGATAGGTGCTGGTACCTTTGTGTATCACCTGCCAATTAACTTATCGAGAAACGAATATTCGAGGAAGACTCTGATGTTGATTTCGTGATGTTATAAACAATGCTATACTAGCAGGTTACATTTACTGAACTCTCGAATGAACCAGTTCCGCAACACGGTGAAATACGAGTACAGACTGATTAGAGAGAAAAAGTATATGCTTTCTGGAAACTATCACCAACAACTAACAATGGGGTTTTGGTCCAGCTTCTCATATTAATGGGGATCTTCTTTTCCCCGTCTTCTATTTCAATCTATTTCTCCTGCAACCATCCCGACAAGATAGTCATCTAAAGACAGTTTCCCAGTTTGCGGAAATGTTACAAACACAAAAAGTACCCTGAGTAAGTTCATCATGTTTACCATCTTTAACTGCAATTTGTCTGAACACATCAGCACTGTCGTTTTGACGATTCGAAGTTCTGGTCAAGTTCTGTAAGTAAGGTGTTTTTATTGGAAAGCAGACTACGTACATTGTTTAAAACACCAGTGGCAAAACTAAAGGTGGTATCCAGTACAGAGTCGAAGTTTAGGTACAGACGCTGCAAATCCTGTTAGTGATTATAGTTGCTATAATTTTCTCTGGGTACAAAATATACTTATCTCCTGTCCACAGAGCTCTAAATCCTAAATCCTGAAACACTGTACTTAGTACCGAACGACGAAAGCAAAGTACTTATGACGATTGTGGCTACGATTCCTGCAGAAAGCGGAAGGCGCTGATCACAGCGATCATAGGCTAGTAATGACAAACTCCATTTACTGTGTTGCCGTGTAATTAATTCATGTGACAGTCACCTGAATTGATGATTATAAACAATGGTGTTTATTATTAACGCAAGTTTTATTATATATTGTTATAAATATTATGATAATGGCCGGCCGCGGTGGCCGTGCGTTTCTAGGCGCTGCAGTCCGGAACCGTGGGACTGCTACGGTCGCAGGTTCGAATCCTGCTTCGGGCATGGATGTGTGTGATGTCCTTAGGTTAGTTAGGTTTACGTAGTTCTAAGTTCTAGGGGACTGATGACCTAAGATGTAAAGTCCCATAGTGCTCAGAGCCATTTGAACCAGTGCTATATCCTACACGGCTAGAATAGTGGTAACAGAGTCGGCCGTGGCCTTATCTAATGCACTATATCGGTATTTACCTTATGTTTTTTAAGGAAACCACTGACAGTTTGAATCAGGATGGTGAAACCGAGATTTGAACTCCTCTGCTACCGAGTAATCCGACGGTGCTCGAGGCACTGCGCCACGTTGCTCTATGTGGCTGAGTTGGGTGAATCGGCCAGAATAATCATAGGAGACAACAGAAAGCCTCGAGGAGCACGTTCATTTCATCCTGTTGCTTGTCGACTGGTTTAGCTTGCGCCGTCTCGGTCACTAACATGAATCCGAGCTTGAGATAAGCAGGCCTATATAGGAGTAAAATGGTGAGAAATAGCCCTATTCGGTACTGAATGTGATGATAAAGTGGAATACTAATACTGTTTTAACGCTAAGGCCCTAGAGGTACAGTTTACAGTCATCTCGCAATAATGTTATTGACGATGTGGCAAGTATATAACTGTGTGCTACTAATGAGTGCGATCTCATTGTTGTACTGCTATACGTAGCTATGGATATGGACGGCGAATTCCAGTGCCGATATGGAAGAAAGCGAAAAGAGAAGGATTTAATCTCGCGTCGATAATGAGGTCATCAGAAACTAATCACAAACTTGTATTGTGGGAGGAAATTGTCCTTAGCCTTGTCAGAAGAACCATCTCGTCATTTTCATTATTCGACGTAGGGAAAGAACAGCAAATTTAAATGTAGATGTCCGGACGGGGGAGTTGAACTGAGTCCTGCTGAATACGAGTCCAGCATATTAGTACTGTGCCACTCAGTCTGTGATGTCTGTGTGGCAGCCCAGATGAGGCGTAGCGCCGTATACCGATCCTGCTTTGGTGGCGGTTAAGTGGGAGATGTGTCTCACTGATGGATAGTGACAGATGGTGGCGTGAGACTGGTCGCGCACGTAGTTTATGTATCAGCCGATACAGGACAATATTGGATAGGGGCACTGTGATTTTAGTTTCGATTGTGCCCACTAGAGTGCACTAAAGTAATAGAATGTTTTTCATAAACTGTTCTAGTATTTTCATAAAG
This sequence comes from Schistocerca piceifrons, assembly GCF_021461385.2. Taxonomy (NCBI): domain Eukaryota; kingdom Metazoa; phylum Arthropoda; class Insecta; order Orthoptera; family Acrididae; genus Schistocerca; species Schistocerca piceifrons. Next base: position 130,842,497 of record NC_060149.1, read on the forward strand.
TGTTATTATGTCTTTTTGTGTATGTAAAATGTAATAAATGTGTCTTAGTAGTATGAATGATGCATGAGTGTGGTTTAAGGTTAATATGAAGATAACTGTTTAACGAGTTTTGTAGTGGGATTTAGTGTGGGAACATTTCGAAGAAGCATGGATATAGACAAAGAGGATTTTTGTAGAATAGATTTGTAAAGTACGTTTATGGTAAAGAGAAAGTTAATTCAGGTATAAATAACAATAGTAAATAACTTTATGCATAAGTAAAACTTCAGCATACTAGATAATTACGTCGGTAAGAAGTGCAGTCGTTAGGTTTACTATTTTGTAATTGGTTATTGATGAAAAGCGCGGACTGACGCGGGAAAATGTTGTTTTGCTATTGGCTGTTGAGTAAACTGACCAATGGTAAAGGAATATTCTTCGCGCGCCTTTCTCTGCTGGTAGAGAAGAAGAGTATTCTGAAAAGAGAGTGGGAGCCTAGCCATGAAACAGTTCGGACGTGTGTAGTAGTAGTTCCGAAGGAAACGAGAAGTTGCCCGATCTAGCAGTGTTTTATACATCAAAAGTGTGGTAAAGTGACGGCATAATTATTCCGATGGGCGTGTAGAAATTTCGGAATTTTTAAGTGAATTTTGTGACGAGAAAAGACATAAATTCCGCGTGGCGTATTGAGCTGGTCGGTGGCTAAAAACTGTGACTGCATTAAGTACCGACAGACTTAATATTTGGCGAGCATTATCAATCAAAACCAATCAGTATTTTTGTAGCTATTACGTTTTCGGTAAATGCAACACCATAAACTTGCTAACGTGAGTGAAAGGGATTGTGACTGTGTTAAGACTGGCACGGGCTTGGCAGTGATACTTGTTCACCTGAGTTTCAGAATATATTAATTAAGGACAAAATTTCCAACCTTTCATTTCATGAGAAAAGTTTCTCCCGAAACGTAGATTAGTGACTTTAATTGCAGCCTGGTTCACGTCGAAGTACAGTAGGTTTCACTCGGCTTTCCTACTGATGATCTGCTGAGACAATGTCCACAGGTAGGTGAAGGTCCGTCGTAAAGGGACGGAAAGAACCGCGCCGCCACACAGGTGTAGACATGTAATACTGACGGAATTTAAAACTCCCTGTAAACGAACTTAAGTACACAAAAATGTTAGTTCACATTGGCGTGTTACAAACAAACAGGCGCTAATTACTAACACTGCTGCATTCCCTAATTCACATATTATTTGGTTATTCAAATAAATCCGAAGACTAACTTTGTCACACACCCATCACAACGCCTCAAGATAATGGTTATTGTTTTCTATACGCTTACGTCTGGTTCTACCGAAACGGAACATGCTTATCAGGTCCTGAACCCCCTTCCTTGTTTCTAACTGCAGATTCAGCCTCTGTTTCATTCATCAAGAAATCGCGAAGCAGCCAACAGCCGGCTGTGGGACTGCTTAAACAGTCAAATCTGAGCCGCTAACAATGACTCCGATAACTAGAATAATGTTTGAAGTCTTTGTTTTCTTACGTGTGTTTTTACATAATTCGATGTTATGTGTACAGAGATCCTATCTGTGGTGAATTTACGGCAATAGCTGGAAGCTGTAATTGGCCTTTACACCTGCTGCTCGCGAGAACAAACGCGCGTGTCTGTCCACATTTAGCGTTCGCTCGAGACGTGTCCGTGGGGCCCGCGTACTGTTTAAGAAGACTGTAGCGGTGTTCCGTCACATCAAAGGCCACGTTTCCAACGAGCGAAAGCCACGACTTGAGCAGCGACGTAAACAAAACGTGTCGTTGGGAGACAGCGGCTCCGCTGTTGTGGCGCCTTTCCAGACTCTCTTTCACAGCCGCGTTTCCGCTACAGAGCAGCGTTACATTGTTAGCCACTGATGATGTTAGACGTCTCTCCGACAAGGGCCGCTTTCGTGACGTAAGGGAAAAACGGGAGTGGATCAGTTCTTCCGTAAAAAACACACCAAATCTCGTGATTTCGTCTGGATTCCAAACTGTTCACTGTAAAGCTATTGATACAGGAGTGGCTTTATGCAGAACTCTACTTTTGGCTCCTTAATCAAAACCCCACAGACTGCATTTATGAGCAGCCTGTGGTCAAGAATCTAAGCACTTGTAGCTCCGTAATCCCCTAAATACTACACTACTGGCCGTTAAAATTGCTACACCACGAAGATGACGTGCTACAGGCGCGAAATTTAACCGACAGGAAGAAGATGCTGTGACGCGCAAATGATTAGCTTTTCAGAGCATTCACACAAGGTTGGCGCCGGTGGCCACACCTACAACGTGCTGACACGAGGAAAGTTTCCAACCGATTTCTCATACACAAACAGCAGTTGACCGGCGTTGCCTGGTGAAACGTTGTTGTGATGCCTCGTATAAGGAGGAGAAATGCGTACCATCACGTTTTCGACTTTGATAAAGGTCGAATTGTAGCTTCTCGCGATTGCGGTTTATCGTATCGCGACATTGCTGCTCACGCTGGTCGAGATCCAATGACTGTTAGCAGAATATGGAATCGGTGGATTGAGGAGGGTAATACGGAACGCCTTGCTGGATCCCAACAGCCTCGTATCACTAGCAGTCGAGATGACAGGCATATTATCTGCATGGCCGTAACGGATCGTGCAGCCACGTCTCGATCCCTGAGTCAACAGATGGGGACGTTTGCAAGACAACAACCATCTGCACGAACAGTTCGACGACGTTTGCAGCAGCATGGACTGTCAGCTCGGAGACCATGGCTGCGGTTACCGTTGACGCTGCATCACAGACAGGAGCGCCTGCGATGGTGTACTCAACGACGAACCTGGGTGCACGAATGGCAAAACGTCATTTCTTCGGATGAATCCAGGTTCTGTTTACAGCATCATGATGGTCGCATCCGTGTTTGGCGACATCGCGGTGAACGCATATTGGAAGCGTGTATTGGTCATCGCCATACTGGCGTATCACCCGGCGTGATGGTATGGGGCGTCATTGGTTACTTTTTCGGTCACCTATTGTTCGCATTGACGGCGCTTTGAACAGTAGACGTTACATTTCAGATGTGTTACGACCCGTGGCTCTACCCTTCATTCGATCCCTGCGAAACCCTACATTTCAGCAGGATAATGCACGACCGCATGTTGCAGGTCCTGTACGGGCCTTTCTGGATACAGAAAATGTTCGACTGCTGCCCTGGCCAGCACATTCTCCAGACCTCTCACCAATTGAAAACGTCTGGTCAATGGTGGCCCAGCAACTGGCTCATCACAATACGCCAGTTACTACTCTTGATGAACTGTGGTATCGTGTTGAAGCTGCATGGGCAGCTGTATCTGTACACGCCATCCAAGCTCTGTTTGACTCCATGCCCAGGCGTATCAAGGCCGTTATTACGGCCAGAGGTGGTTGTTCTGGGTAGTGATTTCTGAGGACCTATGCACCCAAATCCCATAAAATGTAATCACATGTCAGTTTTAGTATAATATATTTGTCCAATAAATACCCGTTAATCATCTGCATTTATTCCTGGTGTAGCAATTTTAATGGTCAGTAGTGTAATTAATTCGGTGATCAGCGTCAGTGGATCACGAGAAGCTGACGCTGGTTTACCCTGTGCTAAAGGTGCAATGCTAGAGGTGCACGTGCGCAGCACACCGCACACCTCGCCGTTAATGTCGGCTTCCGAAACCGGAGCTACTACATCTACATCTACATCTACATTTATACTCTGCAAGCCACCCAACGGTGTGTGGCGGACGGCACTTTACGTGCAACTGTCATTACCGCCCTTTTCTGTTCCAGTCGCGTACGGTTCGCGGGAAGAACGACTGTCTGAAAGCCTTCGTGCGCGCTCGAACCTCTCTAATTTTACATTCGTGATCTCCTCGGGAGGTATAAGTAGGGGGAAGCAATATATTCGATACCTCATCCAGAAACGCACCCTCTCGAAACCTGGACAACAAGCTACACCGCGATGCAGAGCGCCTCTCTTGCGGAGTCTGCCACTTGAGTTTGCTGAACATCTCCGTAACGCTATCACGGTTACCAAATAACCCTGTGACGAAACGCGCCGCTCTTCTTTGGATCTTCTCTATCTCCTCTGTCAACCCGATCTGGTACGGATCCCACACTAATGAGCAATACTCAAGTATAGGTCGAAGGAGTGTTTTGTAAGCCACCTCCTTTGTTGATGGACTACATTTTCTAAGGACTCTCCCAATGAATCTCAACCTGGTACCCGCCTTACCAACAATTAATTTTATACGATCATTCCACTTCAAATCGACATTTGTCTATGTTAAGTGTCAGTTGCCACTCCCTGCACCAAGTGCCTATCCGCTGCAGATCTTCCTGCATTTCGCTACAATTTTCTAATGCTGCAACTTCTCTGTATACTACAGCATCATCCGCGAAAAGCCGCATGGAACTTCTGACACTATCTACTACTACTCTTCCAAGTAGCTCCTCAGTTAATGTTAGTACTATCAACAGACTTAGATAGAAAAATGTTATACAACACTTTTAGTTTGCTGCAGGCCGAAAAAAACTGTGTCAAGAATAAAACACGTTGATGTAGATAACACTTACCGATGCTGGCGAGTATTAGGCGAAGGGAATGCAACATCAGACGAAGCTTCAACCAGCGCGTTTGTTGACAAGGAAATGTATAAAAAGGAGTTGCAAATAAAGTTTTTGATTTTTTTTGTTCGGTTGGTAAGTGCCTGAGTGTGCATCCGAAAGTCTATGACTCGATCCCCAGAAGGTCCTACCAAGATTGCTCTGTCCCTTATCGCCTTTTTCACCTCTAGCAATGATTTGTTAATGTGAGAATTGCCACATTTCACCGTGTTTTGAAGCCGATGTTAAATTGTAGGTCCCCATTAACTTGCTGATGAAGACTTTTCAGTGGTTTGAGGAAGGCAGGATACCACCTCGAACAGAACCATGCTTAGTAAAGTACTGTGGTGTCATATCAATCTTCAGATGGAAGACAGCTTTACTTATGGTAACCACACTATACAAAAGAATTGAAGGGTCACTTTTTCGAAACCCAGTCATTTTCCGCAACTACGACCCACAAGTTTGAAATTTAGCTCAAAGGAGCCACAATGTCCCTCTGTAATGGTGCAAAGGTATGCACCCTGCGATATCAACCTCCGGCTCGGCAAGCTTCAAAAGACAAGAGCTTTATTTATTTATTTATTTACGTCCTGAATCTTTGAGGTACATATACCATACCTTAGATGTTGGACAAAATGACATTACATTAATATACTGTTACATTGATTGTATACATTACATTTATAAATTGTTAAATTGTTATATTGCAATATTGTTACATTACATTTTTGTATTGTTACAACCGAATTCAACTTATTTTTCAAGATACTGTGTTAGTGAGTAAAAACAGTTTTCCAAGAGATATGAAGTTTTTTTTTAAAGCTATGAATTTTGTTTATGGACTTTAAGTTACTTGGCAGCTTATTAAACAAATGTGAACCTGAGTGATATACACCTTTCCTGCACAGTGTGGTATAACAATGGTATCTGTGTATGACACTTTTTGCCCTTGTATGGTGTTCATGTACAGATTTATTTTGAATAAATACATTTCCATTTTTTAGCATGCTTTTTTTTAGGTGCATGACAACTTCTAGTATATAGATACATGGTAGGGCTAGAATCCCCAGTTCTTTAAAGAATGGTTTGCATGATTTTCGGCTGTTAGCATTTTTCATTATCCTCACAATCTTTTTTTGTTTCCGGAATGTGGTTATGCTATGAGGAGAATTTCCCCAGAATATGATGCCATATCTCAATAGGGAGTGTATGCAAGCGTAATACTGTTTCAGGACTTGTGTTGTTCCGTATAATCTTCATCGCATGAGTCATTTTCGATAGTTCAGAATTTAATGATGTGATGTGGGAATTCCATTTAAGATTGTCTTGTAAGTAGATGCCAAGAAATTTTGTTTCAGTGACACTGTTAATTCTTTGGTTTTCCATGGACATGTTTGGTTTTAATGGGTTTTTATTTTGTTGTGTATGGAAGTGTAAGACGACTGTTTTTTGAGGGTTTATCAGTAGTTTATTCCTCATAAACCACTCTGTGACATTTTCATTTGTGACTTTAGCATTTAAATTTAGAGCCATTTCGTTTTCACCTTCAATTAATATGCTTGTGCCATCTGCAAACAGCACTGGTTCAGAGTGTTGAACGTGTAGGGGGAAGTCGTTTATGAAAATTAAGAAGAGAAAGGGACCTAAAATTGAGCCTTGTGGTACACCGTGGGTTAATGTGGAAGGTCAGAAGCACATGTGACGTTTAAGGTGGGTTAATGATGTCACATCGGCACCAAATTTCATAACAGTTCTACCCAATGTCACTGTTGACGTGTCACGATAAGAAAGTCATTCACCCCTCCACCTTACCCACACCTCACCATTTCTCTTGATGCCTCTGCGAGGGAAGCCAGATTCACGAAATCCAACATTGAAATAACGAAGTTTTCTTCTGGATGGCCGAGGAAAACATGTTAGACACACCGTCGCTCAGAAGCGACACGAAAACGCATCAGCAGTTGGCATATAGTCCGTCAATCAAATGACCCCTTCCCTTTGGACGTTCATTTACACACACTCCGCTGTCGAAAACGACAATTTGCAGTGCAATGTGAAACAGAAAGGCGTTCTTCCTAGCCTTGGATACTACTGATACCTCCCAAACGATTTACCTCTTCTCTGCCATATGTCATGAAGGACGCTATAGACAAATTTCACGAAACAACTGTCGTGGAAACCTAAATTATTGGACAGAAGATAGCCATGCTGCGATGTGTAGATTATATTTCTGCGGTCGCGGAGGCGAAAGATGAGCTAGAGAAGGACCTCAGCACAATTGAATAGATTTTCTGTGACATGAACGGTACGGCAATAAGCAGGAGAAAGACGAAAGTGATAGTACGTAGTACTGAAGAAGAATATGGGCCTATAAGAATAAGAACTGAAAGAGATGGATTAGAAGTGATAGAGGAATATACCTATTTGGGAAGCAGGAAAGCAGGGACGGTAGCAGCAAACTCGCATTTAGTATGAGAAAGATCGTACTTCTCAGAAAGGGCATCAGTCTGGAAATGCGTCATAAATACATTTGTTTGGAGTGTGGACCTATATGGGTGTGAAGCTTGGACAATACGACAACACGAGACAAGACGGCTAGAAGCCCTGGAGTTCTGGTGCTACAAAGGATGTTGAAGATCGTCTGAAGAGAGAGAGGAGACAGACAGAGAGAGAGAGAGAGAGAGAGAGAGAGAGAGAGAGGGAGGGAGAGGGACTGAGAAGAATAGAGTAAACCAGATCATCCAGGATGTACATCGAAACAAGATGAGACACTCTCGTAAGACACATTTTAATACACAAAACACAGGTGATAGGTAGGACAAACAATGATGTCATACATGCAGAAGATTATGAGTGGTGTAGGGTGTGGCACGTGTGTGGAAATGATGCGCAAGGTATACAGAAGTGTGGAATGGCGTATTGTTGCAAACCATTCCCGCGGTTGAACACTGAAGGAGAAGAAAGGAGGAGAAGAAGAAGCAGATTAACTGAGGTTTTTTTTTTGGTAATCAGTCTACTGACTGGTTTGATGCGGCCCGCCACGAATTCCTTTCCTGTGCTAACCTCTTCATCTCAGAGTAGCTCTTGCAATCTACGTCCTCAATTATTTGCTTGACGTATTCCAATCTCTGTCTTCCTCTACAGTTTTTGCCCTCTACAGCTCCCTCTAGTACCATGGAACTCATTCCCTCATGTCTTAGCAGATGTCCTATCATTCTGTCCCTTCTCCTTATCAGTGTTTTCCACATATTCCTTTCCTCTCCGATTCTGCGTAGAACCTCCTCATTCCTTACCTTATCAGTACACCTAATTTTCAACATTCGTCTATAGCACCACATCTCAAGTGCTTCGATTCTCTTCTGTTCCGGTTTTCCTACAGTCCATGTTTCACTACCGTACAATGCTGTACTCCAGACGTACATCTTCAGAAATTTCTTCCTCAAATTACGGCCGGTATTTGATATTAGTAGACTTCTCTTGGTCAGAAATGCCTTTTTTGCCATAGCGAGTCTCCTTTTGATGTCCTCCTTGATCCGTAAATTTAAGTACGTAAATTTCCATGTCCTGATCACTTTGCTTAGTTCATTGGCTGACCTGCAGTGCAGGCCGCCGGAAACAGGTCACAGTGAGATAGAGGCACAACTCCCTGCGTTCTGATCTGTGTCTTATCATAGAAACTTTTATGTGTAGGAATAGTTGCTGCGATTTCGGAATAGTCTACTCTTTATAGCACAGCTATACTTCACACAATGCTATGCTAACGTAACTTGCTACATTGGCTAATCTTCACACATACTTCAAAGTGAAAAAGTCGTGATGTCTGCACATCACACTATACATTTTTTCACATCCACTCCATGCAAAAATTCGTCTCTAGACAGTCTTCGGAACAAAAACAATAAACATCAAAGGGATCGAAGTTTCAGTCTCTATTACCACAGTAACAAGTTTCCACACAAGCTCCAGAGTCAAAACTTGTAGGAGTTGGAATAAATTTTGTGCCGAGTGTAAATTTTAAGCCATTGTTAAGTGAACACAGAACTCGTTGTGTGATTATCGTGAATGTTTTCTGCCCGGTCTTCTCCTCAATCTGAAAATCTATCTGTTCACATTAACGAATACCGAGACCAAAAATTAATATCAGTATTATTTTTATATCTCCACGAAAACTCATGCATGTGACTTACAAATACTGTTCCTTGTATTACACTGTCGTAGTTATTAGATCAATGCGCAACTCACAGGTTACAAGACTTCGGCTAGAGTAGATTGCTGCATCATGCGAGGAAGTTTCAGACGGCTTAGTATGTGAAGACAAATATTCCAGAACAAACAACTCATCGGTAATACGCACTCAAATCACTTAGCGCAGCCGTTCTCCACAGGCGCGCAACCTTCGCAAGTAGTGGCCGTCCGTGTTGACTCAACAGAACTCAGCTGGCCGGCTTGAAAGCGGTCTATCGATTCACGGCGCCAACGTTGCCTGTGTGGCCGAGAAGCTCCTGATGTTAATCCATTTTTGATTTGGCTATTTTCTCGTTTCATCGATATGAAACTTTTGGTTTGCTTCATAATCAGAACACAATTTCACTTGATAGTTTAAACCCATGTTGACGGTTAATCGATCGTAGCTAGGGGTGCGCTGTGCCAAAACTACGGTTCGGCAGTTTCGGTACACTACATAAACGACACAGTAAATCGTAGTATTACTGTTGGTAATGGTAGCATCGGTAGCAAAATAAACATATATGAATGTGTAAGAGAGAAACTGGGAGCCGACGACTTCTCTTTGGTTTTTTGTCAGTTTGGCTGTTTTTTTCACATAATTAGAACCACACACCATTCCGTGTTAGTGCACTGTGTACTTTATATCCTTACAGGACATGAATTGCATTTTATAAGTTATAAAAATTAGCTGATTGCGTAACTTCAGTGCTTTTATATAACCAAAGCAATTACCTTTGATGTAAGTACAGTTCACATGCACAATCTTAAAAAATATGTACAATTATTGTTATTTTGTACTCAATAGAACGTTCTTCATCATGATCAAAGGCAAGAGTTTCCTGTTATTAATGATAACTGTGAAGGTTGTTTATCACCAACAGAAGCCGGCCGCGGTGGCCGTGCGGTTATAGGCGCTACAGTCCGAAACCGCGGGGCCGCTACGGTCGCAGGTTCGAATCCTGCCTCGGGCATGGATGTGTGTGATGTCCTTAGGTTAGTTAGGTTTAAGTAGTTCTAAGTTCTAGGGGACTGATGACCTAAGATGTTAAGTCCCATAGTGCTCAGAGCCATTTGAACCACCAACAGAAACATGTTTTATGTAGGTTCGACCAAGTAGTGAAGTGATGTTTGATATGCTTTTGCTTTGCGGTTTTTTTTTCTCTTTATTTTACCTGTTTGTTGAGAAAATGGTGCTTTCTAGCGCTATGTAATAAATCGTTGTTGTTTTCTTTATTTTTACCACAACATTCTTCTATTTCATGTTACAAATCAAAAATTATCGACAAAACGTGAGCTAAACATAGACAATTTCAATTTTGCTATAAATATCGTTTACTTCTAAGTATTAGTATACAGAACAAAAGTGTTCCGTGGGTTGTCCGGCCATTTATATATCCTTACAATGTTTCTAGACAGTTCACCGCTTTCGGTTTTCAGAGGAATCTAGTAACATACTGATCATGTACATGAAGAAAGCGATCGTTATGAAGTAACGCACGACAGGTATGAAACATACCTAACGTACAAGCAACAGGGGTATGACCCTAACTGACCAAAGATACAAGGAGAACGACTGTAGTATACACTTACGTATGATAATCTACGGTAGCCTACGGTAGTTTCACAAATTTAACGGCGACTATTCCAAAAATATGAAAAGGTTTTCCAAATACCTCTACTAAACACAGAATGGCAGCAGTATTTGAAAAATATTTCTGTAGAACTTCGCTTGCATCTACATATATTCTATCCAATATTTATCCGCTTTAAAGATAATTAGTTACAAATGGCTGGATTTTGTCCGTAAATATGTCATTTCTCTATTCTTTGTTTCTTTCTTTGCTACTAGTTAGCATTCCTGCTGTCGTCTACAGTTCACTATCATACTGATAGGACAGTATCTATTAAAAGGAAAACAGTGCATCCGTATATACAGCAGGGCATTAAATAGCAATACCATGAAGAAGGCATACAACAAATGTCAAGTTGTCATGAAGTGTAATGGTTGGATATGCGAATGATTAGCATTTAAGCACTGCTGCAGGACGTAGATAAGAGTAACTCCATCTACATTATGCATATAAGGAAAGATTAGGTAGCAGATTTCTCGTTCAGAAATCCAATTTAAATGTTGTTCGTTTGTGGGAAGATTGTGGTATGTGTCATGTAAGGAGAGACGTCTACCACCATGTATCGGAATACGGGACTCAGTAACTGTTATGTGAATACGGAAACGGTGGGTTCAGGACGTCCATACTCTACAACATGTAGAATCTTAATAGATATACGCGACTAGAGCCCGAGAGGCCTAAAATATTGTTCGCTCGATCGTGGAAGATCGTACGACCACGTCATGTACCACGAGTCAGTCAACGGACTTTTTTACAGGAAGACAAGTATTACCACGGACAGTGCGACGACGTCTAGAACACTACGGACTGTCAACATGGCGACAATTGTTGCGGATTCCCTCGACGCGGCAGCAGAGAGAGTCATGGCGACAGAGGCGTGCACAAAAGAAGTGGACTCAGGAGTGGCACGGCATCGTCTTTTCAGACGAGCGCAGCACAAAAATAGACTTATCCACTTGTCGATGCTCCGAAGAGAACGAATGTTGCCAGATTACATTCATGACTGTCATACAGTCCCAGTTCCTGAAGTGACTGTGTAGAACGCTTTCTGGCATACAACACGATCATCTCTTGCCGAGAGGTCAATAGGTTGTACAACAGGCCTGCCCAGCAGGCAGGTGGCGGTGACGTATCTTCAGTGTCTCCATGATACTATCATTCAACAGCACAACACAAGACAACATGTCACCATGCTGACCTGACATATCTTGATACAGAGGGTGTTCCACTGTTGCCATAGTCAGCACGTTCTCCAGATCCCTCAACCACTGAAAATACCTTGTTTTGGGTTGTGGGGAGACTGGCATCCCACCATTCGCCAGCCACTACAATTGATGAACTCAGGCATGGACATGAAGCAGCACAGAATCACTTACCTGTATCTGTCAGTCGAGCTCAGTTCGACTCGATACCCAGCCGGGTGAGAGCTGTTTATCCTGCCAGAGGTGGCAGTTCTGTGTACTAAATTTCACCTGTACAGCGTCTATTAAAAGGAGAGATAGATGTCGATGGTGAGTGTGGTATCGTCCAGAGATCGCGGCGCCACACCAAAGGCGGCAACGCACATAAATACCACAAACTTTAGTGAGGCCTCGCTGCAATCCACAACGACGAATGGGAGGTGCTCCTGAACACCACGCCTCTCTTTCAGCACTACAGAGGCTTTACACGGACGTCGATACAGAGCCGAGCATGGGAGCGCTCCGCCCAGTTGGTGTTGTCAGCTGAGGCAGTCACCATCATCGAGTAGGACCAGTGTCATTCAAGTCTCAGATGGGCATGTTGTTGTTGTGGTCTTCAGTCCAGAGACTGGTTTCATGCAGCTCTCCATGCCACTCTATCCTGTTCAAGGTTCTTCGTCTCCCAATACCTATTGCAACCTACATCCTTCATCTCTTGGTCTCCCTCTACGATTTTTACTCTCCACGCTGCCCTCCAGTACTAAATTGGTGATCCCTTGATGCCTCAGAATATGACCTACCAACCGATCCCTTCTTCTAGTCAAGTTGTGCCACAAATTTCTCTTCTCTCCAATTCTATTCAGTACCTCAAATGGTTCAAATGGCTCTGAGCACTATGGGACTTAACTGCTGAGGTCATCAGTCCCCTAGAACTTAGAACTACTTAAACCTAACTAACCTAAGGACATCACACACATCCATGCCCGAGGCAGGATTCGAAACTGCGACCGTAGCGGTCGCGCTGTTCAAGACTGTAGCACCTAGAACTGCTCGGCCACCTCGGCCGGCCTTCAGTACCTCCTCATTAGTTATGTGATCTACCCATCTAATCTTCAGCATTCTTCTGTAGCATCACATTTCGAAAGCTTCTATTCTCTTCTTGTCTAAACTATTTATCGTCCACGTTTCACTTCCATACATGGCTACACTCCACACAAAAATTTTCAGAAACGACTTCCTGACACTTAAATCTATACGCGATGTTAACAAATTTCTCTTCTTCAGAAACGCTTTCCTTGCCATTGCCAGTCTATATTTTATATCCTCTCTGCTTCGACCATCATCAGTTATTTTGCTCCCCAAATAGCAAAACTCATTTACTACTTTAAGCGTCTCATTTCCTAATCTAATTCCCGCAGCATCACCCGATTTAATTCGACTACATTCCATTATCCTCGTTTTGCTCTTGTTGATGTTCATCTTGTATCCTCCGGGCATATACTATTGTACATGTTGAACATTGTACTTCAAGACATAAGTTGTAATTGTATGCATCAAGTGATCCTTTACTAGTCAGTGACAGCTGCAAATCATCAAGCTCTCCTGTGGCAAAGGAATGTGTCAAGCTAAGTAAATCTTTTTATCATTCGTGTAATAAAGTGAATTAATATTTCATATGTTGTAGCTCAGATGAGTCTTCTCCCAGAGTAATCAACGGACACACAGTTGTGGTCAGACGACTGTAGTTTCGTCTGGTCATAACAATCGGCATCTGACTAAATGCAAGCACTGTTCGATAGACACCAATAGATGTACTGGGAACGGTACACTCTATCAGCATTCTGCAGAAGTTCTGGTGTGGATCAATTAATAAACATCCTCTGTAGTCTGTTGAAGGCCAGATCCTACCCTTGGGTATGAGATTAAAAAAAATACATCACAGATACATGGAATGACAATGCCGGACCTCAAGAGAATACGGTAAGAACCGGGTAGGCGCAGCTTCGTCGTTTCACAGTTCGACTTACCTTACTTTTATAAAATTGACCCTAACGTAGACTTTGACTCATGAACTTTGTACTGAGGAAGAAAAGTTAATGATCCACACTAACGTTATTCATAAACTATATATTGATGTTTCCTTGGAAAAAGCATGAGATGGGAGTATTAATCTGACCAAGGTAAAGAAATTGGATACTTCAAATAAACTTCCGGTTTATTAGAAAAATTACTACATCTAAACCTAGACTACTAAAGGGGGAGAACTTTATGTTGCTACTAAACCATCGTAAAGTTTACTACTCCGCATTTTATTCTAAGGAAGACATAATTTATAGGTTATTCATTAGTTGATTGCATTTATTAGATCTCCAATGGCATGTTACGTACCAAATTAAGTACAAAGTGTCCTGTTTTATACCCTACTGCAGCCGTAAATTTTACGAAGGTTTAGTAATCTGGATTAATACGACTCATAGCATTTGCTACATTTAATACAGTTAAATTTGGCTCGGTTCCTGAAACGGCAATATAAAGAAAATAAAGAAGTATTTCCCATCTGTTTGGTGAATGAAAAAATCATTGTTTTAAATATCGGATGCTAACGTAAACAATGCCGAATATTGATCTCAGCCTAATCGTCTCTCTGGTACATGGTTGACAGCCTAATCAGTCAGAGTGCCGCCAGATACACACCAAGCCGTAAGGTGGTGGTGGTGGTGGTTAGTGTTTAACGTCCCGTCGACAACGAGGTCATTAGAGACGGAGCGCAAGCTCGGGTTAGGGAAGGAGTGGGAAGGAAATCGGCCGTGCCCTTTCAAAGGAACCATCCCGGCATTTGCCTGAAACGATTTAGGGAAATCACGGAAAACCTAAATCAGGATGGCCAGAGACGGGATTGAACCGTCTTCCTCCCGAATGCGAGTCCAGTGTGCTAACCACTGCGCCACCTCGCTCGGTCGAAGCCGTAAGGAAAGGAACGCTATAACACATTACCTCGGATCGATGAGCAGACTGCATAGATAGTAGCAACATGTGCTTGTCAAAATCAATTAAAAGAACATAACTTGCTCTCTCAAAACTTATACGGCAACCACTGTCACCACCAATATCATGCACTCCTCTTCAATTGAGTGGCAACGCAATTATCAGACCACAGCTTGTCTGATAAAAAAACAACTACCGACCGACCTCTTCCAGTTCAGCACTGACTGTTCACACCAACTGAAGCAACGCAGATGTCAACAAACTGTAGTAATTCCTTATTTTCATAAGAACGCGACATAGCTTGTTTGATAATCTAAAATTAACAAAACTCCATCGTTTTAGATTCCACTGAAGATGCCTTAAAGTAAGAAAAAGGCGAAACGCCTCTGGGAAAAATAAATTAGAGTTACAGCATGAAAAGGCGGTTTTATTTAGAAAACAAATACAACTCAAAATAACATGTAGTCCACGCTCAGCAACAGGCTGACTACCTCAGTACAAATGCACCTTTGATGGCCCACCCATACCAGTATCTCTACAATTACTGCCGTGGGTCTGCACCTTTGGTGGCCCACCAATACAATAATCTCTACCAGGACTACAGTGGGTCTGCTCTGTGATGACCTACCTACCAATATTCTTCAAAACTTCGACTGAGCCGGCCGGTGTGGCCGAGCGGTTCTAGGCGCTTCAGTCTTGAACCGCGTGACCGCTGCGGTCTCAGGTTCGAATCCTGCCTCGGGCATGGATGTGTGTGACGTCCTTACGTTAGTTATGTTTAAGTAGTTCTAAGTTCTAGGGGACTGATGACCTCAGATGTTAAGTCCCATAGTGCTCAGAGCCGTGTGTGAACTTCGACTGACTCTGCTGTCAGTTTGCTCTGTTGTGGCCCATTACCTGTCTGCATGTCGAGAGTCAGCACTGTCTTTCCGTTGGAAGGACAACACTACTTCATCAAGACTGCATGGAAATCCACTACTTCCGTGCGCATTTTCATTTACTGATCAGACTTTGTGCAATGTAATTACTACTGTGATGAATGATCAGGACTGTCTTTATGGACAGTGGACAGTTTTTGCTTTTGACCAATAGTGTATCAATAATTGTGTGCATTTGATATATTTGTTAGCGTTAATATAATTTTTTAACTAATATGTATTGGGCACTGCCCAAAACAATTTGTAAAATTTTTGTGGTGAGCATGGGGGCTATGTAAGTAGGCTGTTTAGGTTTTTATATTGGTAACGCCACGTAGCGCTCTGTGTGAAAATCACTGACTGTGATGTGTGCAGTCTGTGACTAGAAGGACTCACTGTTGAAATATTCGCTTGTGTAGTGTTGGGCAGTTGGATAAGAACAGCGCGTGGCGTTGCGTAGTTGGAGGTGAGCCGCCAGCAGTGGTGGATGTGGAGACAGAGATGCCAGAGTTTTGAGAGCGGACGATATGGATGTGTGTACGTCAGAAAGAGAAAATTTGTAAGACTGGATATATATGATGACTTTTGAACATTATTAAGGTAAATACATTGTTTGTTCTCTATCAAAATCTTTCATTTGCTAACTATGCCTATCAGTAGTTAGTGCCTTCCGTGGTTAAAATCTTTTATTTAGCTGGCAGTATTGGCGCTCTCTGTATTGCAGTAGTTCGAGTAACGAAGATTTTTGTGAGGTGAGTGATTCATGAAAGGTATAGGTTATTGTTAGTCAGGGCCATTCTTTTGTAGGGATTTTTGAAAGTCAGGTTGCGTTGCGCTAGAAATATTGTGTGTCAGTTTAGTGTTGATCAGAATAAGTAAAGAGAGAAATGTCTGAGTACGTTCAGTTTTGCTCAGCTGTTTGAAAATCAAATAACGTAAGAGGTTTACCAGCACAGTCATTCATAATTTTCCAAAGGGGACGTTTCACAATTGCTTCCATACAACTGATTCTCTATAGCTGCAACATTGCGACTGTCTTCCTCCGTTTCTTCAAATACACCGGTCTCACGTGACACGAGAAAGCCTTAAGCGTTCATTGGCTGACATACTCTATACAGAGACGAACACTGGAAACTAAATACTTCCCATGTGGGAGAGAGCTACTGAAATCAACTAACAGGCTGTCGTAAAATATAGTAAATAATCCTCCCGTAGTCTATATGCAAAAATATGTAATTCATATGAAGGGTGGCTGAATCAACAGACAAGTTTCGCACCTCCTCAAATCAACTACAAATGTAATCAAATATTACTCTTACACTCTAAAAGTTAAATTTTGTCATTTGATACCCCTCTTGGTAGTAGTGCGCATGTTGCCTCATGGAACTGAAACTCTCCTAATCATTTGTGCACAATGTACACGAGGTTTTTCGGTAGTTAAGAAAGGTGAAACTAACCTGCATTAGTAACGGTTTGAGCACTAAAATAAAAATCTGCAAGGATTACCCACTCTTCACCACAATAAACAGCTTTGCGTGTTGTGCATCATTTCACTAATAATTTTGCCATTGCTCACAACGGAAACATCATCACACTGAAACATCACTTTAGTGTATTCTTGATAATATTTGTTAACTAAAGGTCCCTTAATCGTGAGAGAAGTTGTAGGAAGCAAGGTCCACAAATGGACGTCGATATCACAATACTAATCGTTTATTCAAACTCAAAACCAAGATGGAATCTTATTGCAACGTGGAAAACAAAAACACAGAAATCTAACACGAAATACTGAACTTAATTGTGTGGGACTTGGACATCGTTAGAAAGACTGAAAGAAGAACAAAAGTTTTTCAGATATGGTATAAAAATACGCATAGGCAATTTATAAGGTTGTTAGTAAGTTGGAACGGTCTTCTACTATTGGTTCCCGAAACACTCTCAATGTATAGAAGGAGGCAATACGCAGGATTGGCCGGACAAGAATGCTGTTGAGATGGTACTAAATTTCTCATGTTTTATGGGAGCAGAAAGGCAGGATTATTGTTGACATCCATGTTGAATAGATACTTGCTACATGTCAAGTTTGGCACTTAGGGGCTAAGGAGCCCCAGTAGCCGTGTGTCAGGAACTAATTACCGCCACCGCAACGTCAAAATACACCAAAGAGGTCTTGGGAACCACCCTGTGATGACACCCAACTCTTCAGCGAAGATCTTCTGTCGCATACGACAGTGACCACAGGTAGTCCCAGAATCCACATCCTTGCGAGAGACCCTTTCAACCAACAGATTTTGCTGCGTCCTATAATTTAAGAAATAAATGTAACTGAACTGATGCAAGATCGTGAAGCGATCTGTGCTAGTCTAGTTAAAAAGGACTGTGTTCTTCCGTCATGTTAATACTCGTACCTTTTACGTTTAACAATATATTGATGAAATTTTGGTTTCGTTTAAATTAAATGATATATTTTAAAATGGCATTCGTTAGCTCGTACGAAAGATAGCCTGGAAGTATACTAAATGTGAGACCAAAAAAAGTGCTCCTCACAGCACAGTTAAGCCACACAGTGTCGACGATTTTCTGTGGGAAAGCTTTGGTGGAATTTGAAAGAGAGGACAAGGATACTGTAATGTTGAATGTTTGCATCGAAGCGTACTGGAATAGCATTTCTCGGAGAACAGATATCACGGAGGATGTTTTAGTCACAGCGAAGGAGTTTTTTCATAACGAATGTTTCAATTATGGACGTCTTTCTGGTTCATTTGGTCACGACGTTGTTCGTGAAAGACTAGGGTATCGACTGGAGCGACGATGAGGCAGAAGTTTTACTCTGTTTTACGTATCTTGACACGTAAGCTTCATAGAAGAATGAAAGAACTACCTTTGCATCGACGCATAAAAGACACTGAAGTTCTTCTACTACTTATTTAAAAGGACAGCCGCAATATTCTTTTAGCTTATGGAAGAAATATTGCCGGCCGCGGTGGTCAAGCGGTTCTAGGCGCTCAGTCCGGAACCGCGCGACTGCTACGGTCGCAGGTTCGAATCCTGCCTCGGGCATGGATGTGTGTGATGTCCTTAGGTTAGTTAGGTTTAAGTAGTTCTAAGTTCTAGGGGATTGATGACCACAGATGTTAAGCCCCATAGTGCTCAGAGCCATTTGAACCATTTTGAAGAAATATTTTTGCATAATTAACTGAAAGCTATACATTTTTCGTTTCACTTTGGATCCACAGTCTCTAAATATTGAATAAAAGAAAGCATGGAACGTAGTAGGCTGTAATGTAAACGCCCTTTATTTGAATTGTGCGACTAGCTAATTTCGAAAACTTGTCATTTTCAAGTACAGGTGCGATTTGCGTATTACAGACTGTAATTATCAAATTATTTTTGTTTACACACACAAAGCAGATGTCATATACCATCATTACACTGGGAATAGATCCAAATCATAAACGTTAACTCACATGTCATACTGGTAACAGCGCTACACTTAGACCACAGTTACCAACATGACATGTAAGGCTGTAACTTTTGTGACGTGTAACCACTCCCAACATAATGATGGCCTATGACGTCTACTTTGTATGAGCAAAGAAAAATAATTTGGTAATTGCAATATGCACGACAGCGTGCTGAAAAGTAATACCTCCGAATTTATAGCTGAAAACTCAAATCATTTTAAACAAAACAAACGCTATTAACATTTTATATCTTCAGTCTTCATTTTTTGCACATTTACAGCGCTCTGCCGTTAGGAGGCTGCGAATTGAAGCATGTCATATGGTGGTGGTCAGTGTAACTACGTGGATGCGTGGAAACATTGTGCTGTAATCTACATCTACATTTATACACCGGAAGCCACCCAACGGTGTGTGGCGGAGGGCACTTTACGTGCCACTGTCATTACCTCCCTTTCCTGTTTCAGTCGCGTATGGTTCGCGGGAAGAACGACTGCCGGAAAGCCTCCGCGCGCCCTCGAATCTCTCTAATTTTACATTCGTGATCTCCTCGTCGAGGTATAAGTAGGGGGAAGCAATATATTCGATACCTCATCCAGAAACGCACCCTCTCGAAATCTGGACAGCAAGCTACACCGCGATGCGGAGCGCCTCTCTTGCAGAGTCTGCCACTTGAGTTTGCTAAACATCTCCGTAACGCCATCACGCTTACCAAATAACCCTGTGACGAAACGCACCGCTCTTCTTTGGATCTTCTCTATCTCCTCTGTCAACCCTACCTGGTACGGATCCCACACTGATGAGCAATAATTAAGTATTGTACTCAAGTACTAGGTCGAACGAGTGTTTTGTAAGCCACCTCCTTTGTTGGTGGACTACATTTTCTAAGAACTCTCCCAATGAATCTCAACCTGGCACCCGCCTTACCAACAATTAATTTTATATGATCATTCCACTTCAAATCGTTCCGCACGCATACTCCCAGATATATTACAGAAGTAACTGCTACCAGTGTTTGTTCCGCTATCATATAATCATACAATATAGGATGTTAAGAGTCAGTTGCCACTCCCTGCACCAAGTGCCTATCCGCTGCAGATCTTCCTGCATTTATCTGCAATGTTCCAATGTTGCAACTTCTCTGTATACTACAGCATCGTCCGCGAAAAGCCGCATGGAACTTCCGACACTATCTACTAGGTTATTCGAATTCGAACAGTTCGTCTACATATGGAACACCCTACCCTTCAGCATGACAACGCCGGACCACACACGAGCGCTGCGATATTTGCAACAATCCGACGCGTTGGATTCACAGTTATTGATCATTCTCCATGCAGTCACGACTTGTCCTCATCCGATTTTCGTCTGTTTTTAGAACTTAAAGAATAGCTTCGAGGACTCCACTTTGGTAGTGATGAAGCGGTTCAAGCAAAGGTGGGATTATGGCTCCGTCAACAAAGTCAAACGTTCTATAGTGACGGTATCAACAAACTGGTCTCTTACTGGGAGAAATGTGTCCGTCGGAAGGATGACTATGTTGAGGAATAAACGTGTAGGCATTAAGAATAAAGATGTAGATGTTAGTAACATTTGTTTTATTTAAAAAGGTTTAAGAGGTTATTTTCGTATAAAAAATTCAGAGGCAATGCTTTTCAGCACCCCCTCATAATACGTAATATCACACAGGTGCTTGAAAATGATAAGTTATCGAAATTAGCTAATAGCACGATTTAAACGAAGATGTTAGAGCCTGCTACGGACTCTATTTTCTCTAAACGTACCTATTTCAATGTCCACTAATTTTTCGAAAGAAAGCTAACAGAGTTTGTAATAAATTTAATTTAACTAAGAAGGTACTTCCGTTTCCGAATTTTAGGGCCTGCTAAATGCTTCACGCTTAACCTCCCAGTAGGATCTGTTTCATTCTCAGAGAATCTAACATGCGTTGTGGCAGTTTGTAGTTCTTTGTTTGTATTATAAGTCTCCTACGGGATACTCGTTATTCCTTTTTTACAAATCCTTAAGGCTGCTGCTAAAACTATTCCCTCATATTAGCAGAAATATACATACGTATGATGAGGATACGAGGAATAAAAATGAAAGTGTTGAGACTAGTCGACGAGAGACACTCAAAAATCGAAAAAGAACCCACCGTAGCATTGTCTCACCTTCATTTGGTCAAGAAGCGGCTCTCAGTTTACGAGCATACACTTCACACGCATCCAAAGAGGCCCACAAACGCGAAGAAGTAAAATATTCACTGTGTTTACATGTCATTGTTTAAGACCTTAGGGAAGTCGTCGACGACATAGACCCCTGTTATTAAATTAGAGAACGACCCTCATTTACGTAGAGCGTAACGCATAAAAAGCGTTACGTGACGGCTATGGAGTGCCCGGCTGCGTCCGTGGCCACGGCGTGCCGCTTAATCTCAACCTGCCCCCTTCCCCCCCCCCCCCCCCCCCCCCCGTAAGAGCGAAGCTAAACAGATTCTTGCCTAAAAGCATTTTATATCATCCATATATACGCCACACTTACACTCCCAGTTACGTAACTTCATCAGCTGCACCGTACGAATTTCATCGAAGTCGCATTGACTGAATTATGGTGGATGGCGGCACAATTACCACTAACCTGCACCCAACTGCGCAAACTACGTTGAAAACGTTTATAAATAAAAGAACTGCTTATCACTCACATAACACACACCAGAAAGTACTGCACATCCATAATGGACCATCCGATTCAGCGATAAACATAATGTTGTGTATAGATCTTGATCGAAAAGCGTCTCAGATTGAGAGTTCTACAAATTATTTGTGAGGTAACCATCCTGTTCTTTCTCTTACTTTTAATGTAACGCCTGAAATGTTCAGAAAGACTTCTTCAACACGTTAGAGAACAGGAATATGAAACAGAAGTCTAGTACACTACCGGCAATTAAAATTGCTACACCAAGAAGAAATGCAGATGGTAAACGGGTATTCATTGGACAAATATATTATACCAGAACTGACATGTGATTACATTTTCACGCAGTTTGGTTGCATAGATCCCGAGAAATCAGTACCCAGAAGAACCACCTCTGGCCGTAATAACGGCCCTGATACCCCTGGGCGTTGAGTCAAACAGAGCTTGGATGGCGTGTACAGGTATAGCTGCCCATGCAGCTTCAACACGATACCACAGTTCATCAAGAGTAGTGACTGGCGCATTGTGACGAGCCAGTTGCTTGGCCACCATTGACCAGACGTTTTCAATTGGTGAGAGATCTGGAGAATGTGCTGGCCAGGGCAGCAGTCGAACATTTTCTGTATCCACAAAGGCCCGTATAAGACCTGCAACATGCGGTCGTGCATTATCGTGCTGACATGTAGGGTTTCGTAGGGATCGAATGAAGGGTAGAGCCACGGGTCGTAACACATCTGAAATGTAACGTCCACTGTTCAAAGTGCCGTCAATGCGAACAAGAGATGACCGAGATCGCAGGCGCTCCAGTCTGTGATGCAGCGTCACGGGTAACAGCAGCCATGGTCTCCGAGCCGATAGTCGATGCTGCTGCAATCGTCATCGCACTGTTCGTGCAGATGGTTGTTGCCAGTGGGAGACGAGATGATCAGTTTCTGTTTCGTAGTACGCAGTCGGTCGCTGACAGATTCACAACCGCAGCAACTCTTGCACTACCTCGTCCTTCTGAAACCGAGGTCCACGCTAGTCGATCTTCAGGTTGCCAAAGATGTGAAAATCCCCTGGTGAAAGATCCAGGCAGTAAGGGGGATGTTGCTCTTGAAACATCCCCTTAGAAAAATTTATAAATGACAGTGCTGGAAAACCTATACGTTATTTGATTTTCAAACAGCTGAGCAAAACTGAACGTACTCATACATTTCTCTCTTTACTTATTCTGATCAACACTAAACTGACACACAATATTTTTGGGGCAACGCAGTCTGACTTTCAATAATCCCTACAAAAGAATGGCCCTGACTGACAATAACCTATACCTTTCATGAATCACTTACCTAACAAAAATCTTCGTTATTCGAACTACTGCAATACAGAGAGCGCCAATACTGCCAGCTAAATAAAATATTTTAACCACGGAAGGCACTAACTACTAATAGGCATAGTTAGCAAATGAAAGATTTTGATGGAGAACAAACAGTGTATTTACCTTAATAGTGTTCAAAAGTAATAATATATATATATATATATATCAGTTCATGACAACCAGTCTTACAAATTTCATCCATATCGTCCGCTCTCAAAACTGTCATCTCTCCCCCCACATCCTCCACTGCTGGCGGCTCACCTCCAACTGCGCAACGCTACGCGCTGTTAACAGCCAACTGCCCAACACTACAATAGCAAATATTCCAGCAATGCAGACCAGCCACAGACTGCACACAGCACAGTCAGTGATTTTCATACAGAGCGCCAAGTGGCGTTACCAACATAAAAACCTAAACAGCCTACTTACACTGTGTTTCATAACAAAATCGCTGTAGCGTAGCCTTAGCCCGATTGGCAGTGCGGGGGCGGGCTTTATCGTGGATCAGGATGGGCTTATAGGAACTTACGTGAACAGCTTTGGATTTCTGTGGCGAGGGAGATGAGGGATGCCTGCACTGTTCGCGCTGCCGTTTGCCCTCTGGCTGTCGGACGGAATATCCCGCTGCACGGTAACGCCCGCCCCCACACTGCCAATCGGTTGAAGGGGAAACACTGCAACATCTTCGGCACAGCCCGGATCTTTCACCGTGGGATTTTCACATCTTTGGTGACCTGAAGAAAGACATGTGTTGACATCAGTTTCAGTCGGATGAGGAAGTGCTAGACCGCATGCGGTTGTGGATCCGTCACTGGCCGACCATGCTCTACGAAAAATGTTCAAATCGTTCAAATGGCTCAAAGTACTATGGGACTTAACATCTGAGGTCATCAGTCACCTAGACTTAGGACTACTTAAACCTAACTAACCTAAGGACATCACACACATCCATGCCCGAGGCAGGATTCAAACCTGCGACCGTAGCAGCCGCGTGGTTCCGTATTGAAGCACCTAGAACCGCTCGACCACAGCGGCCGGCTATGAAATAGGAACTGATCGTCCTGTCTCCCAGTGGGATAAATTTCTTAACGATTGTGCCAATTACTTTTGCAGGGTACCATTCCATGTTCCCGTTGTTTCTGGTGTTCAGTTTTCATTTGAGTATCCCTCATACATTAATCTTAAATATGGTCTACATGTAGCTCACTGCCGAGATAAGACTGACCTTTAGCGTCAGGTCCAAGCTTGGAACGACCGCCTTGCAGAAGTAGGTCTGAGATTCAACACAGAGCTAAATGACCTGGGTAAGGTCAGACTCAATGGTGTTGACCCCCAACAACGAAGACTCTTGAGAACTAGGCTGTACAACTGCTACTGATGTAAATCTCAGCGCAGAGATCTCTAACCGCCTGACCAGCACGGCGTCCTGTGACCGGTGTCCTCTGTGACCGGAAGATGCGAGACGGGTTCAAGTCGAACACATACCGATCTGTAATCCGCTCCGTCGTAGTGTATGGCGCTGAATGGCAAAGATGACCAGGCGGACATCTCGATTAATACTGCACGATCATGTCACAAACGCTCAAGTTCGTAAGTTATATGGCATAGCACCAGTAGCAGACAGGATGAGAGAAGGCCGTCTACGATGGTACGGCATGTTCTTAGAACAAATAACAGTGACAAAGACTGGTTTCAGTCTGAGAGTGACTGGCAAGTGGCCAATAGGACGACCTCGGCAGCGATGGCTTGACACCCTGCACATAGATCTCAACATCTCATGCCTGCACACTGATGAGGCACAAGATCGGATATATCCTGTGCAGGGCTCTTCTCCTCCAGATGTAGATCAGCCTACATCCGTCTGAACCTGTTAAAATAACTAGGGCCTGCCGTCGGGTAGACCGTTCACTGGATGCAAGTCTTTCGATCTGACACCACTTCGGTGACTTTCGCGTCAATGAGGATGAAATGATGATGATTAGAACAACACAACATCCAGTCTCTGAGGGGAGAAAATCTCGGACCCAGCTGGTAATCGAAACCGGGCACTTAGGCTTGACATTCTGTCGTGCTGACCACTCAGCTACCGGGGGCGGCCGTCTGAACCTGCTTAGATTAGTCAGTATTTATACTCCATGTATAATTTTTACCCACACACTTCCCTTCATTACCAAATTTTCAATTCCTTGCTGCCTCAGTGTGTGTCTTATTAATCGTTCACTTCGTTTGATCAAGTTCTACTATAAATATTTTTTCTCCCCAATTAGGTTCTGCACCTACTTATGATTTACGCAATCTGAACTTTAATACTCGTTCAAAATTTCTCCTTGCTTTCCTTCACAGGTTACTATATGTACCGAGAGAATAACATCGAGTATAGGCTACAACCCTGCGTCACTCCCTTCTCAACTGCTGCTTCCCCTTCATGTCCTTCCACTCTTACAACTGTAGTCTGGTTTCCGTACAAGTTGTAGATAACCTTTCGCTCCCTGTATTTTACCATTTCTACCTTCAGCATTTCAAAGAATGGATTCCAGTCAATATTGTCAAAATCTTTCTCTGAGTCTACAGATGTTATAAATGTAGGTTTGCCTTTCTTCAAATTATCACCTGGGTTAAGTCGTAGGGTCAGTCTTGATTGGTTGTTGATTGATTTCGGGTAGGGGACCAAACAACAAGACCATCGGTCCCATCGGATTAGGGAAGGATGGGGAAGGAAGTTGGCCGTTCACTTTCAAAAGAACCATTCCGGCATTTGCCTGAAGCGAATTAGGGGAATCACGGAAGACATAAATCGGGATGGCCGGACGCCGGATTGAACTGTCGTCCTCCCGAATGCGAGTGATAACCACAGCGTCACTCACTCGGTGGTCAGTCTTGCTTTTGCATGTTTTGTAACAGTGTCTACCCACCTTTCCTTAGCTCACAATACCGGTCTTTTCTTATCTCTTGCAATCCAAAAAACAATTTGGTCCATGGGCGGGCCCCATGTTGCCAAAACTGTTCCGACTACGCTGCAGAAGTTTCACTGGGAAGCCCTTATACGTTCTCCATACAGTCACGATTTCTTCTCATACGAGTTCCATATTTTTTGAGCCCTGAAGAAAGAAATTTGCGGCCGTGGATTTGCTTCGGACGAAGCACACTGGCGTTAAATCATGAGTCCATAGGCAGCCCCAAACACTTGTTCTTTAAAGCACTGACCGTCTTGCCTCACAGTGGGACAAATCTATGGCGATTACTTTTGAAGTATTGAACATTTTACTTACTTTTTTCCCCACTGTCTCGTTTTCATTTGAACGTTTCTTATATGTAGACTAGTTTAACGCCCACCTTAATTTCCAAAAACAGTGATATACTTTTCTTTTATTTCTAACCAAGAACCCAAATAGAAATTTTTATACAGTTAGCTTTGAAAAAGCTTTCACAATTAAACAACTTTATAAAAATTTTCATCCATTATTTCACTCCCTTCGGCGGTTGAATTTCTAAAAACACTGAAAAATGTATTTTTCCTTATTACTATCGGAGAACTCGAATACCAGTTTTCATGGATACATGCTTAAAATGCTTTATTAATTCTTTAATTCTTCCATCCACTATTTTCCCCCTTAGTGGTTGAATTTCCAGAAATTCTGGAACTGGTACTTTTTTAATTTTTGACTGCCAAGCCAAATACCAATTTTCGTAGTTCTAGTTTCAAAATTTCTTTAATAGTGACATGTTTTCAAAAAAAATCATCCTTTGTTTCTCAACCTTAGGGTGGAATTTCGAAAAAACAATCCTTTCTTAAACAATGCCTACAGTATAAGATCAACACTCTCTCCGAATTTCAAGTTTCTGTCCTTAGCGGTTTGGGCTGGGCGGTGATGAGCCAGACAGTCAATCAGGACACTGCTTTTGATATATGTAGATGTAGATGTATTCTACCCTTTGTTGCAATGCTTGGTAATGACGGCGACACCAGTCACAACCACACTGCTACACAATAAGTTGACTTTGTATACGGCTGTTTTCTCCAAATGATGGATGTCACTCATTTTACACTCTTGCCATGATGTTACGTGAAAACCACAGTGCCTGCAAGACTTCTGGGGTGAAATGTGGAATGCATTTGGTCGCAATGAAATTTGCTATAAGCGCGCGTCTTACACTTCCACGCCGATGTCAGGAGAACATAGTCTGACGATACTCCAACCCCCTGACAAGCCACACTACTCCAAAGTCGTGGCGACAGATGCTCTCTCTTTCGAACACAGCATTATCTCTAAGTCAGCTGCTTGTGGGCGCATCTACATAGTATCTTTTGTGTTGGCAGAAGAGCCAACACCGTGTTACGAGTGGAGGCCGAAATTTACGCGTTTTAGCTCACGCAGGCTGGCGTGAGGAAGGAAGAACTATACTGACGTGAGGTCTGGAACATGACAAGGAATGAGAATTCAGAAAGCGGACGTAGTTAGTTTGATACTCAACTTTAATCCATTTATGATGAACGTCGCTCTTGACGGTATGTGATTCACAAAATTATCTGTTCAGAATACATTCTTGAAGTAATTATAGTAACTGAATATAGTGCCTTGCTAGGTCGTAGCAAATGACGTAGCTGAAGGCTATGCTAAACTGTCGTCTCTGCAAATGAGAGCGTAATTTGTCAGTGAACCATCGCTAGCAAAGTCGGCTGTACAACTGGGGCGAGTGCTAGGGAGTCTCTCTAGACTAGACCTGCCGTGTGGCGGCGCTCGGTCTGCAATCACTGATAGTGGCGACACGCGGGTCCGACGTATACTAACGGACCGTGGCCGATTTAAAGGCTGCCACCTAGCAAGTGTGGTGTCTGGCGGTGACACCACAGTATCACTAGGTCCGCACTGATTATCTTCAATTTCCTCAGCGCTTTTGTAAGCAATCGCTGTGTTGTGGACATACAGTACATTACGAGATGGTAGTTACACCATGTTCGCTATACATATCATACACATGAGACGAGGAACAACGCTGACATCTGATGCTAGGACTTTTCCTGAAGTAACCCATAAGTTTGTCACAGTCGGTAAATTTCAGAGGCGAGTTAATGTCCGGCGGCAGTTAATTCTTCATAAAAATTTGACCAGTAAGCTCACAGTCCATACTCGAGTGATACATGCCGCGGTGAGGACAACACCAGTCTTTATTTTCCTCTGTTGTCGTTTTTTGCCCTAGGCTGTAAGTAACAAGACCTGCTCACAGTTATTGCTGCCTGAATACTGCTTTGTTTTGAAGGAACGACAGCAGTGACGTAAGTGTTTCATCAGTTTCTGGAGATGTTCTGAGACAACTGCAATGTGGCTCATATACAGGAGATTTTGTCTGAAGTTCATTGAGCTGTCACCCGTGTTACTAGGTTTCAGTGTACCTATTAACTCGTCTGAATAGGAATCAATCTCATCAGATGAATCGTTTGCGTGCCATGGGTACCAACATCTAAAACTCTGTGTTGTCGGGTGAAAGAGTTATAACCATTTACTATGAACGTAGAACTTCTTTTTTTTTTTTAATTTTTGACCTCCGGACATCATTCAGTCATTCTGTAATACATGAATGTAGAAACCAGTGTGTTACCTAAATTAAATTATAATGTATATTGGTATGAAAGATGTAGTTTATTCCTCCAATTTGCACTTGTACTTGTGACTGTGGTAATTACCACGTATGAAATTAACTGACTAATGTTGTAGTAATCCCCAGTGCTAATGAAAGTGCAGTATTCACGAACAGCAATACACACGCCGAATTCCGATCCGCCACTACAATAGTGGTTAGCGTTGGACATTGTTACCACGTTAATTACAAGAATAAAGAAAATTATTGTTATTGCTTTTGCACTTAGCATACAAGGGAGTGTGTAAGGTGTCAGGCAAATCCAACACCTTCCATGAAAACCCTGACATGATAAGCAAATCCAGTAGTATGTCACATAGCTCCGAATAAATCGTGACATTAAATTAACCAAAGTAATACGAGTAACGAGTGAGCAAATGGAATACCACAGACTAACACAAGAATGCCTAAATGCATGTCATACCTTCCCACCATGAGACAGACGCAGTTCCGAGGGGAGAAACGAGAACAGAAGCCGAGAGCAGAACCGTGTCAAGCTGGAAGGCCCTACGATAAGGGACGGACGGACACTCACGTCGCCAGCTAACTGCTAGGACCACACCACGCGCAAGTTTTAGCGTGAGACTTTCTTCGCGTCTCTGTTACGTCAAGACCACCCCCCAGCCCATGTTAAAAGCTAGAGCCCTCCAGAAGAACAGTATAGATCTTACGATAACACAAAAATGGCTTCACCACCCGCAAGTTTTAGCGTGAGACCTTTTTCGCGTCTCTGTTACGTTAGGACCACCACCCAGCCCATGTTAAAAGATAGAGCCCTCCAGAAGAACAGTATAGATCTTACGATAACGCTAAAAGGACCACACCAGCTGCAAGTTTTAGCGTGAGACTTTTTCGCTTCTCTGTTACGTTGCAAACTTTAAAAACATTTCCCCACCACGAAAAGTATAACGTTTCTCATTGGATAGACAGAATTTTTGTAGGCGGAGCTTAAGGTTAACATTGAGACCCTGACTGGTCAGATGAAAACACAGCCAGATAGTTTTTTTTTAAACCAACTTCGGTAAATTGTAGTAAGGAGAAGTTAAGAAGAGAGTTGCTTCCGAGACAGCGAGGTGAGCGGAGCTGTGCTGCCCGCCGCCCCTGACGAACACCGACAAGGTAATGAACGCACGCGATGCCGCATTTTTGAGCGCATAAGGCTTAACTCAGAACTGCAGAAGTCTCATCTGTTACATCCCCTTTACGTAATACTAGTGTCGATCGTCAATTAAAGCTCATGGTGTTCACATTTGCCACTTGAAGTAAAAATCTGAAACGCGATGATTTTTCTGTTATTAGTTATTGAGAAGCCACATCAGCCACTGTAATTTACGACAAGTTAGATAAGTAATTAAAGATAATTGAGGGTCACTGTAGACCATTTTGATAGTTTTCTCTTTTGTGAAACTTAATTTAAACCTAGATTATAGATGTGATATCGCATAGGTCATCCTTCGATCCATTGTAGAACTTGGAAAGCCATTCAGGGAATATTCGTTCACATTTTTGTTGAACGCAGTTGGTTTTTGCCATCCTGTATTAAAACATTTCCTT
This sequence comes from Schistocerca piceifrons, assembly GCF_021461385.2. Classification (NCBI taxonomy): domain Eukaryota; kingdom Metazoa; phylum Arthropoda; class Insecta; order Orthoptera; family Acrididae; genus Schistocerca; species Schistocerca piceifrons. The sequence continues at coordinate 130,872,767 of NC_060149.1, forward strand.
TCATCAATAGTGCAATTTATAACCGATGTTTTGTGAGTAGAATAAAATTTCCAATGGTAAACTTAACTGCTTTTTCGACGTTATTTTACCAGCTAACTAAAAATAGGAAAGCCTTAAACCCCTTCCACTAAATTTAGTTAGTATTAAGATTCTTTTACAGAGAGTGCAGTGGAGCTGACGCTGAAATCATTAAGTATTTGGTTATATCATCGCTAGTCTCACTGAACTCTTCTGAATTCTACGTGTCATGTGTGGTCTGGCGTCTCCTTACCAGCAACAGGTCCCAGGTTCAAATTATTCAATTCCCTAAAAAACACCCTCAGAGCGTCGTTGCGCGAAAGTGGTAGGGAGACACGATATAGAACAAACAGACACCACGCAGAATGTTTAGAAGTGTAGTACACGTTGTCTGGTATGTTTCTTCTGTGACACGAAAATATTTTTTGCTCCATATATTGGCTCGTCGAGGTGGTAAGTTCTTATGGGACCAAACTGCTGAGGTCATCGTTCCTAGCTTACACACTACGTAATCTAACTTACACTAAGGACAACACACACACCCATGCCAGAGGGAGGAGTCAAACCTCCGACGGGGGAACCCGAGCGGACCGTGACAAGACGCCCTAGACAGCGCGGCTACCCCTCGCGGCTATTGGCTTGTATTCAAACACTATCTACGCCGCGTCCTTTATATACCGTACAATTTTGTAAGAGGAATTCAGTAAAAGCCCGTAAAACGCTTATTAGTGTTTTGAGCAGACCTTATATCAAATATAGCCAGAACGTATGGTCAATGCGAGGCCAAAATCTGCCAGAGTGCCCCAGATTCAACTCCGTAATGCGGTTTTTCTAAGCCATAGACGTAACAGTGCACTGTGCCACCCGATGAGGCTTCACTTTTAGCGCAGTGAACAACGATTTCAGCATAAGACGTCACTCCAAATACCTACAGGCGTCACGCCGTATTACTCCTGTTTTCAGTGTCTCTCGAATGTTGATAAACAAGTGCATCATTCTATGTTTCTTTCTAATATGTTGACGTATGAAGTGTGACGGCCTGTATGTTACTGAAAGGAAATATTTAGCAAATTGAATTGAGAATGTGCGAATAATTTGCGTTTTAGGACCCGTATTATATAGTCTGTACACTAAAATGGTTAGTGTGCAGATGAGGCTGTTGCGCAAACCAGCAGGAGTTGGCAAGTTTTTCCAGGCAGAGAGCAAAAATGAGTCGGTCTGGTCCGGACAGGGTGCAGTGTGTTACGAGATGCGACACGTCGCTCGCCGATCGTCTGCGCCTTACATGCTGCTCCGACGTGATGGACGACGCAGTCCCTGTTTACCTTTTATGTCCGGCTCCTTGTTCGTCGGCGTGTGATACAGGAAGATACACACGACCTACTGTGCAGAGCGTTAAATCGCTAATTAACTGCACCATCCGAAAGAAAAAGAAAAGTCTGAGCTGGACGAACCAGTGTTAAACTCTTTCCTGCAAGCAGCTGAGCTCCGCATCCGATCTACTCATTCGCTGTCCGTTATCCTCCGGTACTGTCAAAAAATGGCTCTGAGCACTATGGGACTCAACTGCTGTGGTCATCAGTCCCCTAGAAGTTAGAACTACTTAAACCCACCTAACCCAAGGACATCACACACATCCACGCCCGAGGCAGGATTCGAACCTGCGACCGTAGCAGCAGCGCGGCTCCGGACTGGAGCGCCTAGAACCGCACGGCCACCGCGGCCGGCCCGGTACTGTCAGATAAAGGCTGAAAGCACTAATTGATAAACATCAGCCGAGTTACCTGGTCCAGCAGTAAAAATCAAACTCGTTATCTACAGTCCGAGACCCGATGCTAGTTTTGATCATCCAGACTTTCCACTTAGATCATAAAACATGCAAAGCGAATTGAGGGGCACATCCTGTCGAATATTTCGCATAATTTCCCAAACTGACAAATAATACGCTGCTATTTTCTAAAGACATCTCCTCTATTTGAATGTGAATTGCTAGTCATTTATTTAATACACTATTGGCCATTAAAATTGCTACACCAAGAAGAAATGCAGATAATAAACGGGTGTTCATTTAACAAATATATTATACTAGGATTGACGTATGATTACATTTTAACGCAATTTGGGTGCATAGATCCTGAGAAATCAGTATCCAGAACAACCACCTCTGGCCGTAATAACGGCCTTGAAACGCGTGGGCATTGAGTCAAACAGAGCGTGGATGGCGTGTACAGGTACAGCTGCCCATGCAGCTTCAACACGATACCACAGTTCATCAAGAGTAGTGACTGGCGTATTGTGACGTGCCACTTGCTCGGCCACCAGACGTTTTCAATTGGTGAGAGATCTGGAGAATGTGCTGGCCAGGTCAGCAGTCGAACAATTTCTGTATACAGAAAGGCCCGTACAGGACCTGCAACATGCGGTCGTGCATTATCCTGCTGACATGTAGGGTTTCACAGGGAACGAATGAAGGGTAGAGCCAAGGGTCGTAACACATCTGAAATGCAACGTCCACTGTTCGAAGTGCCGTCAATGCGAACAAGAGGTGACCGAGACGTGTAACCAATGGCACCCCATACCATCACGCCGAGTGATACGCCAGTATGGCGATGACGAATATACGCTTCCAATGTGCGACCACCGCGATGTCGCTAAACACGAATGCGTCCATCATGATGCTGTAAACAGAAAAAAATGACATTTTGCCATTCGTGCACCCAGGTTCGTCGTCGAGTACACTATCGCAGGCGCTCCAGTCCGTGATGCAGCGTCAAGGGTAACCGCAGGCATGGTCTCTGAGCTGATAGTCCATGCTGCTGCAAACGTCGTCGAACTGTTCGTGCAGATGGTTATTGTCTTGAAAATGTCCCCATCTGTTGACTCAGGGATAGAGACGTGGCTGCACGATTCGTTACAGCCATGCGGATACGATGCCTGTCATCTCGACTGCTAGTGATACGATGCCGTTGGGATCCAGCACGGCGTTCCGTATTACCCTCCTGAACCCACCGCTTCCATATTCCGCTAACAGTCATTGGATCTCGCCAACGCGAGCAGGAATGTCGCGGTACGATAAACCGCAATCGCGATAGGCTACAATCCGACCGTTATCAAAGTCGGAAACGTGATGGTACGCATTTCTCCTCATTGCACGAGGCATCACAACGTTTCACCAGGCAACGCCGGTCAACTGCTGTTTGTGTATGAGAAATCGGTTGGAAACTTTCCTCATGTCAGCACGTTGTAGGTGTCGCCACCGGCGCCAACCTTGTGTGAATGCTCTGAAAAGCTAATCATTTGCATATCACAACATCTTCTTCCTGTCGGTTAAATTTCGCGTCTGTAGCAAGTCATCCTCGTGGTGTAGCAATTTTAATGGCCAGTAGTGTAAATGTCTGGAATAAATGAATAGTAATTTACAGTCAAATTGCGAAAATTTCTTTCAAAAAGTTCTACATAACGAAGGAAGGAAAGAAAAACGATTTTGGTCATCCAATTTTTCCACTTGTTTCATAAAACACTCAATGCGAACTGCGGGGTGCAAGCTTGTCAAATACTTCGCGTAACTTTCCAAACTGAGAAGTGGCGTAACACAAGTAAGAGGAAGACGAGAGAGGATGATGATGCCCAGTACGATTTTTTTGTATTTGCTCTTTAGCAGTCGGCACGAATTTCGCAAGCGAAAAGCGTGTGAATCTAAGGTCAATCTGTATGTTCTTGATTTCCAAAATGCAGCAGGCAGTGCCACCCGGGTTGATGACGGGTCTCTTGATTCCCAGAAAATACCTCATACAGTTCTGCACTGTTTGGTGTATGGGTTCACTTTTGTGAATATTTCGAAACATTGCTAACAAATATAACTGATCAAAGCAGACGAAATGAATTAAAATTTGTGCTGCGGCCGGGACATGAACCCGGGTCTTTTTGCTGGCTAGACAGTAATTCTAATCATTACACCACCGCAGTACGATGTTCAACTTAGCTGTACGAACTACCTAAGCTGAGTGCCCTCCCCAACACCCACTTCATTTTTCCCTTACATATTGTCACTACTGCCAGGGCTCTCAGATATTGGCAAGCACCTCAGCATTAGACGTAATGTGACGTCAAAATGGTACAGATGATTGCTGTGTTTTAGGATTTGGAGGTCTGTTTCTATGACACTGGGGTAGTGGTTGTTTTTAGTGAGGTCCACATTTCACATCTGCAGACCAGCTCATTAAAAACAACTGCCATTCAGTAGCACAGAAACAGACCTCCAAATCCTAAAACAAAGTAATCATCTGTATCACTTTTTAATAATACAAGAAAATTACTTCATCTAAAATGCTATCACACAGGCCATAAAAGTCATCAGTGACTCTGCAGTTCTCTGCAACAAAACTTTATTCACCATTCTAAACGAACTATAAGACACCACAAAATAAAACACACATATACAAACAGAATGAAAACAAACGAAAGAAGTTCAAAGTTCATGGAGGTCAGACTAAAACAAACAGCAACCGAAAACGCATCAAAACGTGTGTCCAAGCCACATGACCCAGCATGAGGAAGTATTCACTAATGAACGGGAGAAAACAGGAATAAACACCGTGAAAAGACAAAACATAATCCACGAACAGCAAGCCACACGGAGTAGTTCTCCTTAACAAAGTTTAACAAAATCATTACCGATGTCCAATGGTCACTCCAACTACATCAAAACAACAAAAACATGTTCGACACACAAATACAGACCATCCTGAGGTCATTACAAGCCAAATACAGTAAGGGTAAGGCCAAAAACGAGCTAACTCCAAGAGTTTTACTGGAATATATATTTTAACGTTTGAATTACGAACAGAAATTCAAAGCAGACGAAATCCTAACATACCTTACTTAACTTGGTGTACTAATTTAGACATGTGGCTGATTTCGGATGTACCTGCACCGTGTGAAATAAGGTAAAGTAAATATGTAATTTAAATAATAATAAAATCCGATATAACATATGTTCTAACCTAATCATAATCTCTATGTACACTATGTGCTCAAAAGTATCCGCAGACCTGGCTGAAAATTACTTACAAGTTCGTGGTTCCCTCCAACGGTAATGCTGAAATTCAATATGGTATTGGTCCACCCTTAGCCTTGATAACAGCTTCCACTCTCGCAGGCAAGCTTTCAATCAGGTGTTAGAAGGTTTCTTGACGAATGGAGGCCATTCTTCAAGGAGTGCTGCACGGAGGAGAGGTCTGGATGGCGGTCGGTAAGGCCTGGCACGAAGTCGGCGTTCTAAAACATCCCATAGGTGTTCTATAGGATTCAGGTCAGGACTCTGTGCAGGCCAGTCCAATTCACGGATCTATTATCGTGTAACCACTCCGCAAAAAAAAAAATGGTTCAAATGGCTCTGAGCACTATGGGACTTAACATCTATGGTCATCAGTCCCCTAGAACTTAGAACTACTTAAACCTAACTAACCTAAGGACAGCACACAACACCCAGTCATCACGAGGCAGAGAAAATGCCTGACCCCGCCGGGAATCGAACCCGGGAACCCGGGCGTGGGAAGCGAGAACGCTACCGCACAACCACGAGCTGCGGACACCACTCTGCCACTGCCGTTCGTTATGAACAGGTGCTTGATCATGTTGAAAGATGCAATCGCCATCCCCGAATTGCTCTTCAACAGTGGGAAGCAAGAAGGTGCTTAAAACATCAATGTGTATGCCTGTGCCAGTGCCACCCAAAACAACAAGGGGTGAAGCCCCCTCCATGAAAAACACGACCACACCATAACCCCACCGCCTACGAATATTACTGTTGACACTACACACGCTGGCAGATGACGTTCACTGGGCATTCGCCATACCCACACCCTGCCATCGGATTGCCACATTCTGTACCATGATTCGTCACTCCACACAACGTTCTTCAACTGGTCAGTCACTGTTCAATCGTCCAATGTTTGCGCTCCTTACACCAAGCGAGGCATCGTTTGGCACTTATCGGCGTGATGTGTTGCTTATGAGCAGCCACTCGACTATGAAATCCAAGTTTTCTCACCTCTCGCCTAACTGTCATAGTACTTGCAGTGGATCCTGATGCAGATTGGAATTCCTGCGTGACGGTCTGTATAGATGTCTGCTTAATACACATTACGACCCTCTTCAACTGTCGGCGGTCTCTGCCAGGTAATAGGCGAGGTCGGCCTGTACGCTTTTGTGCTGTACGTGTCCCTTCACGTTTCCACTTCACTATCACTTCGGAAACAGTGGACCAAGGGATGTTTAGAAGAGTGGAAATCTCGCGTACAGACATATGACACAAGTGACACCCAATCACCTGACCACGTTCGAAGTCCGTGAGTTCCGCGGAGCTCCCCAGTCTGCTCTCTGACGATGTCTACTGACTACTGAGGTGGCTGCAAAACGCACCTAATATGAAAAACGTATGTTTTTTAGAGTGTTCAGCTACTTTTGGTCACATAGTGTTCGTATTTCATAAATGTGAAAGCATAGTGCCCACTCAGGGTGCCACAAATGTGGTGAAACTTGTTTAGGTGCTAAAGCAAAAGAGTAATTGTGTACTTGGTCAGAGGCAGACCTATTATTAACTCATTATTATTTTCTTCAAGCGCGGTGACTGAGCTCAAAATTCCAATAGGATGCTTAATGATAGCATTCGAACGAGTGATTAGCCAGGCGAACTGAAATGCCAATGTGTTCTAGATAAAATGTGAATCTGCTATTGCACCACACAAATACTAATAATTCCGATAAAAATCACAGTCATATTACATTCCAATATTTTGTTGTTGCATATACAGGAATTGCCGCAAGGCTCACAGACGCGTATCTTGAGCCATAAAGTTGAATTATTGTGGGGGAACAATCAAGTAGCAATTACGTTTGTGCGTAGTCATTCCGTTCACGCACAGGATACTTCGAAGAGAGCGGTAATAAACGTACGGGGCGTTTTGTTCGAACACGGTTTCCTGCGGAGGAGTATATCGCTAAAGTAAGAATTAGTTACATGAGGTCCCACAGGGCCTAAACATGTCTCGGCTGCCGGTTTCTTCTCACACTGCGGTAATCAAATACGATCCAGTTCTAGCTATCCTTGGGCGAGCTGCTCCGTTCTCCGTTCGGAGCCCCGACCGCAAGCCCCGGCGACTGCCCGCTGCCTTCTCTTTTCCTTTTTAACCTAATTGAGCGAATCAGAATTGCAAGATAAAAGGTTGTGCGAAGGCCCTCGCTGACTGGAAACCCATTTGTCACTCAGGCTGGCGAAAGAAATAAAGGAAGAATAAGATGAATGAAAAAACTTATCTCTCTTACGAGTCCTCCCTCGATAATGCGAACATTTCTTTCCTCCCCGTTTCGCTGCACTGATTACGGCTAGCGCCTTCCACAACCGTCGGATGGATTTCTGTTATTATGGCCCATTGAAGGCGTTTCAATTAAACCCTGGCACCATTTCAGCCTACGTTGAAAAAAAAAAAAAACGGAAGGAACGAAGCAGTGCCTTCTGCCCTTTGTAGCCGCCGCCTCGCTCGTCACAAGTCTGATTTCTGGAAACCGCTGTGAGCGTAACACGGCCGTGAATGGCACACGCGGTCCAACCACGCCGCTCTTTTCGGAGCTATAAAGGTCAGCTCGTTTAGTGACATTAAACGGCCAGTATCTCACTGGGCTTTTACGACCTTCCCAAATGATAAAAGCCGGACATTACTTCCAGTTTGATCTTATATAATTTTTCATCTCATAGCGGCGATATTCTCGCCAGCTACTCTTCGTGCTGTTATCACTGTTGAACACATAGGACGTAAAGTTTCGAAGGAAGGCTAAGCTGGACTGTTCCAGATTTACACCTCACAACATTCCAAAATTATTTCCGAGAAGAATTACCGCTTTTCCACTGAATCTTTGCGTTGAAACAGTTATACAGGGTGTTACAAAAAGGTACGGCCAAACTTTCAGGAAACATTCCTCACACACAAAGAAAGAAAATATGTTATGTGGACATGTGTCCGGAAACGCTTACTTTCCATGTTACAGCTCATTTTATTACTTCTCTTCAAATCACATTAATCATGGAATAGAAACACACAGCAACAGAACGTACCAGCGTGACTTCAAACACTTTGTTACAGGAAATGTTCAAAATGTCCTTCGTTAGCGAGGATACATGCATCCACCCTCCGTCACATGGAATCCCTGACGCGCTGATGCAGCCCTGGAGAGTGGCGTATTGTATCACAGCCGTCCACAATACGAGCACGAAGAGTCTCTACATTTGGTACCGGGGTTGCGTAGACAAGAGCTTTCAAATGTCCCCATAAATGAAAGTCAAGAGGGTTGAGGTCGGGAGGGCGTGGAGGCCATGGAATTGGTCCGCCTCTACCAATCCATCGGTCACCGAATCTGTTGTTGAGAAGCGTACGAACACTTCGACTGAAATGTGCAGGAGCTCCATCGTGCGTGAACCACATGTTGTGTCGTACTTGTAAAGGCACATGTTCTAGCAGCACAGGTAGAGTATCCCGTATGAAATCATGGTGGTGAATCGAGGAAGTACAGTACATACTGACGAAACTAAAATGTGCTCTAACATGGAAATTAAGCGTATCCCGACACATGTCCACATAACATCTTTTCTTTATTTGTGTGTGAGGAACGTTTCCTGAAAGTTTGACCGTACCGTTTTGAAACACCCTGTATACACGTGAGTAAAATTCCGAAACAAACGCAAGAGAAATTCAGGGATGTGACATGAATGCCCATTCGAAACAATAAAGCCAAGTAAACATGAGCTCTGAAACGCGTACCTTAAGAGCTATGAGCAATTCTTGATCTTCGATACAGCCAAACAAATCTCTTCTTCTGCAAGCTCTTTGCTTTCCATATTTTGTGAAGTGGTAGTATGGACCAAAACATGAAAAAATGTCCAGTAAACATGTGCTCGAAAATGGATACCTTAGGAGCTATGAGCACTTGTTCATCTTCGTTACTTTGAAACACAAACCTTCTAATGAAAGGCGATGTGACAGTGTGCTTCGACAATTCAGATTATTCATTAGGGTCTGGTCCTACCGTGGCACGAAGTTACATAGTCTTAGATTTGTCATACGACGCCATGAAGACGATTTTCGTGTCAGTTACGATGATACGAAGATAGTGGCAACACAACACTCATTGCTGCTACCGAGGCGGACATGTTCGTAGGTTAGTAATAAAAAAAATGGTTCTGAGCACTATGGGACTTAACTTCTGAGGTCATCAGTCCCCTAGACCTTAGAACTACTTAAACCTAACTAACCTAAGGACATCGCACACATCCATGCCCGAGGCAGGATTCGAACCTGCTACCGCAGGTTAGTAATCCTGTTCAGGCATGTTACTGTTGTTGAGCTTCGGGTCTGAGTAGACACGATTATCACTGACGTCGATTTTGTAATTGGAGACATACCAGCTGCTCACGTCGGACTGGAGTATACCCGCTGCACGTATGTCCACCACCGAACTCTGTCAAAGAAGTGGTTTTTGACCGTTGGCAATCGCGCTGTCTGCGCCCTCTATCGGTCCTGCCTTACCCGATTTTACATTTATTTTGTTACTGCTAGCCCCATGGGTACGAGCTTTACTGCTTCGCATACTTCTCTGGTCAAAGGCTTGGAGTGTAAAAGATACCCTGCACAGTCCTGTTTTAAAGTTGGCGAGAATATTACAAGTTGCTCAGAGAGGAATTGAACTACACCGCTGGCCATTAAAATTGCTACACCACGAAGATGACGTGCTACAGACGCGAAATTTAACCGATAGGAAGAAGATGCTGTGTTATGCAAATGATTAGCTTCTCAGAGCATTCACACGAGGTTGGCGCCGGTGGCGACACCTTCAACGTGCTGACATGAGGAAAGTTTCCAACCGATTTCTCATACACAAACAGCAGTTGACCGGCGTTGCCTGGTGAAACGTTGTGATGCCTCGTGCAAGGAGGAGAAATGCATACCATCAAGTTTCCGACTTTGATAAAGGTCGGATTGTAGCCTACCGCGATTGCGGTTTATGGTATCGCGACATTGCTGCTCGCATTGGCCGAGATCCAATATGGAATCGGTGGGATCAGGAGGGTAATACGGAACGCCGTGCTGGATCCCAGAGGCCTCGTATAACTAGCAGTCGGGATGACAGACGTCTTATCCACATTGCTGTAACGGATCGTGCAGCCACGTCTCGATCCCTGAGTCAACAGATGAGGACGTTTCCAAGACAACAACCATCCGCACGAACAGTTCGACGACGTTTGCAGCAGCATGGAGTATCAGCTCGCAGACAATGACTGCGGTTACCCTTGACGCTGCATCACAGACAGGAGCGCCTGCGATGGTGTACTCAACGACGAACTTGGGTGCACGAATGGCAAAACGTCATTTCTTCGGATGAATCCAGGTTCTGTTTACATCATCATGATGGTCGCATCCGTGTTTGGCGACATCGCGGTGGACGCACATTGGAAGCGTGTATTCGTCATCGCCATACCGGCGTATCACCCAGCGTGATGGTATGGGGTGCCATTGATTACACGTATCGATCACCTCTTGTTCGCATTGACGGCACTTTGAACAGTGGACGCTACATTTCAGATGTGTTACGACCCGTGGCTCTACCCTTCATCCGATCCCTGCGAAACCCGACATTTCAGCAGGATAATGCACGACCGCATGTTGCAGGTCCTGTACGGGCCTTTCTGGATACAGAAGATGTTCGGGTGCTGCCCTGGCCAGCACATTCTCCAGATCTCTCGCCAACTGAAGACGTCTGGTCAGTGGTGGCCGAGCAACTGGCTCGTCACAATGCGCCAGTCACTACTGTTGATGAACTGTGGTATCGTGTTGAAGCTGCATGGGCAGCTGTACCTGTTACACGCCATCCAAGCTCTGTTTGACTCAATGCCCAGGCCGTTATTACGGCCAGAGGTGGTTGTTCTGGGTACTGATTTCTCAGGATCTGTGCATCCAAATTGCGTGAAAATGTAATCACATGTCAGTTCTAGTATAATATATTTGTCGAATGAATACCAGTTTATCATTTGCATTTCTTCTTGGTGTAGCAATTTTAATGGCCAGTAGTGTAGTATTACCATACTGATGGTGGTGAAAGAATGGGGAACATCTCCTTCGTCCTTTTTGGAGGCCGGGGGAACTTTATGTGTCTCGAGCTATGAAACCTGTCGGCACGATAGTAGCCGATGCATTTCAGTACTTAAAATTTTGTAATTACCCGTGGTGTGTGATTGTCCTCGAAGGAAGAACAGCGTTGGATATGGTGGAGCAGCTAATGTACATTTTGTCGCTGACTGTCGAAGAGATGAGATGGCTTACGGTTCGAGGTCACACTACAGAAAGCTCGCAGTCATCATTGCAGCAAATGGCGGGAACCGTCCTGTTTCTAAGTGACGCTGTGCAGGAGTAGGGCTCAGCATAAAACGCTGAAGGGCCTCGTAAACAAGGCGGCGACGAAGTGGCGAGATCGCAGGGCGGTGTAGCGGCCAGATGTGCGTAATTGGGAGGGTGGGCGCCGGCCAGCCTTCGCGTTTACGACGGGTCTCACGTCACGTGACGTCACGTCCAGGTGAGGACGGCCGCGAGCGCGATAGCGAGCTTCCGCGCCCGCCTCGCCCACTTGGCAAATTACGGAGCCACACATATCCGCGAAAATTTCCACTGGCTGCCTCTGTCAGCGGCCAAATCACGCATCTCGGCGCTAAACACGACGCTCCGGGCTCCGCCGGTGACTACCCGCTCGTGTATTATGCCATTTCCGTGTAATTTCGCGTCCACGTCGAGGTTGTTAGGGGCGCAGCATATCCTCTCAGGTTATAAACATTCCAGTGAAGTACCTGTAAGCAACTTACTAGTCCTGCCATTGCGGCAATTTACGAAAGCAGCGGCAGTTAGGAGTGAGTTGTTGTTCTATTCGGGTATGTGCAGTGAGCCCCTGTTAGATTGCCGATAGCTAGCCAGGAGTGCACTATTTAGGCAATCTTCTACGCATAAGTGTGCGAATGTATTACTGACTTATACGAGCTTCTCGATTCAAAAATGCAAAATTATTTCATTATCTTTCGCTTTTTGACTTCTCGGCTGAGTAATAATAATAATGTCGAGTGGTTTACGGCCTGATGCAAGCATTTCACCTGTCGTAACTTTGCGGCTTGCTTGTCAGTGTCACTTCTTAGAGTGTTTTCCATAAATTAAAGAAAAACACGAAAAGTCCACTGCCTCGGGAAAATATAAAGCTCTCAACACAGCCTTTGGTGTGTTATTACCACATACACTACAGAAAACTGGCACACGCACACGTGAAACGTGGAAATCCGCTACCGACATCTCTGGACAGCAGACAACTACAGATCTTGTGAAGCGTTACATCGATTTCTACAAGCTTTATGCCGGCCGCGGTGGTCTCGCGGTTCTAGGCGCTCAGTCCGGAACCGAGCGACTGCTACGGTCGCAGGTTCGAATCCTGCCTCGGGCATGGATGTGTGTGATGTCCTTAAGTTAGTTAGGTTTAAGTAGTTCTAAGTTCTAGGGGACTGATGACCACAGATGTTAAGTCCCATAGTGCTCAGAGCCATTTGAACCATTTGATTACAAGCTTTATCATACTATAAGGGTCAGTAAAATGAAAACGGGACAGACTGAATGAAGGTAAGTAAACTGTTTATCATTTCAAAAGTAATTCGCCACAACTGTTAATATAGTTACACTATGAGGTCAAAAGTATCCGAACACCTGGCTGAAAATTACTTACAAGGTAGTGGCGCCCTCCATCGGTAATGCTGGAGTTCAGTATGGTGTTGGCCCACCCTTAGCCTTGATGACAGCTTCCATTCGCACAGGCATACGTTCAATCAGGTGCTGGAAGGTTTCTTGCGGAATGGCAGTCCATTCTTCAAGGAGTGCTGAACGGAGGAGAGGTATCGATGGCGGTCGGCGTTCCAAAACATCCCAAAGGTGTTCTATAGGATTCTGGTCAGGACTCTGTGCAGGTCAGTCCATTACAGGTATGTTACTGTCGTGTAACCACTCCACCACAGGCCGCGCGTTATGAACCGGTGTTCGATTTTGTTGAAAGATGCAATCGCCAACCCCCAATTGCTCTTGAACAGTGGGAAGCAAGAAGGTTCTTAAAACATCAATGTAGGCCTGTGCTATATAGTGCCACGCAAAACAACAAGGGGTGCAAACCCCCTCCATGAAAAACACGACCACACCATAACACCACCACCTACGAATTTTATTGTTGGCACTACACACGCTGTCAGTTGACGTTCACCGGGAATTCGCCATACCCACACCCTGCTATCAGATTGCCACATTCTGTACCGTAATACGTCACACCAGACAACGTTTTTTCACTGTTCAGTCATCCAATGTTTACGCTCCTTACATCAAGCAAGGCGCCGTTTGGCATTTATCGGCGTGATGTGTGGCTTACGAGCAGCCGCTCTACCATGAAATCCAATTTGTCTCACCTCCCGCCTGTCATAGTACTTGCACAGGATCCTGATGCAGTTTGGAATTCCTGTGTGATGGGCGGGGTAGATGTCTGCCTATTACACATGACGACCCTCTTCAACTGTCGGCGGTCTCTGTCAGTCAACAGGCGAGGTCGGCCTGTACGCTTTTGTGCTGAAAGTGTCGCTTTACGTTTCTACTTCATTATCACATCGGAAACAGTGGACCTAGGGATGTTTAGGAGTGTGTAATTCTTGCGTACAGACGTATGTCACAAGTGACACCCAATTACCTGACCACGTTCAAAGTCCGTAAGTTCCGCGGAGCGCCCCATTCTGCTCTCTCACGATGTCTAATGACTACTGAGGTCGCTGATACGGAGTACCTGGCAGTAGGTGGTAGCACAATGCACATAATATGAGAAACGTATGAAGGTGTCTGGATACCTTTGATCACATAGTGTATTTCGCTGCGAGACAAGACACTTAGTGCCTTCACGGAAAAATGTATGCAGTTTCCTACGGAAACTTGATTTTATCCAGGTGTGCACTCCTTCGTCCAAGGTAAATCTACGGGCATAAATGTGTTTCTTCAGAACTCCAAAAATATGGAAATCGCATGGGGACAGATCAGGACGATAGGGAGGATGTGTAAGCCCTTCACAGCGATACTTATGCAGCGTAGTCGAAACAACCAGCGAACAAAATGCCCGCCCACATGTTGCCAAGGTTGTTTCGACTACGTTGCAGAAGTTTCGCTAGGAAGCCTTTACGCATCCTCCATACAACCCCGATCTGTCCACATGCAATTTCCGTTATTTTTAAGTCCCGAAAAAAGAGATTCGTCGTATTACGTTTGCTTCGGACGAAGAGCTACAATCAGGGATCCGTAGGCACAGCAAACATTTTTCCGTAAGAGCTCTGACCATCTTATCTCACAGTGGGATAATAGTATTACCAGCTATGGCGATTACTTTTGAAATAATAAAGTTTACTTATTTTATAGCTCAGTCGGTAAAAACGGAGGACTTATACGATCTATCTGTTGTCCGTTCGTCTGTCTGTCTATCTGTCCGACAGTTAACAATCGTTTTTCATAGGTTGTGGTACAAGTATCAAGTTGAAATTTATGTCATATAACAAAGTCCACGATTCCTTGGCGGTGTAAAAGATTCAATCTTGTACGTCAATGCAATGAAAAGATACGGCCATTTATGTCACATATTCTGATATCTTGCCACTATCGGTATAGATCACAGGCAAAAATCGTCGAATTTCTCGATTCCCAGGATGGATGAACTATCTACATACATAATTATGTTCGTACTGAACCCCCGGTGCACGAGTTCTGCTCGCACATACCCAGATTTCTTTTTCTGTCTGTCTCGTTTTCATTTGACTCCCCTTAACAGTCTCAGCCGCTTCAGAGCCCAAGAGCTAGTCATCAAATTTTAATTGCGACCCTGAAAAATTAAGCTGAGAGCGTGAAACTTGGTAATGGTGTTAATCCTCCTCTATGCATTCATCCTTCAATGTGACATATTTTTCCCAAACGTGGATGTCTTAGTGGAGACCTTAGTTGTACAAATATCCGTTTCGGCTGTTCAGGAAAATTTCCGTCTTGAAAATCACATCTTCGTCATTCTGGAAATACATGGCATTTAGTGCATGTAATAGTTTCTTCATTCGAGGAAAGAAGAAGAGGTCGCTGGGTTTCATATCAGGGCAGTTGATGGGAGGGGGGATGAGGCATCATTTGATAGCCGATAGAAGTAACATGTTGACTGCATCGTATGCAAGCTGAGCTCATGGGGCGTCGTTGTGCACCAAAAACACTCCTTTATACAGTTCTGCCACATTTCGTTGTCACAGAGTTCAGTAGCCTCGTCAGGAGATGTCGGTGGTATGCTGCTGTGAAGGTTTGCGGCTTACCAGCATAGTCTGTTGGTGGCACATAATGACAGGTCCAAAAAATACTCAATATGAGCATGCCTGATGATGGTGGATCCACTGCTTACATTGCTGCTCTGTCTCGACACCCAGCACTCGTTCATCGTGATTAGGTGGATAAAGGAATCATCTGAACTGGCCTGACTCAGGCGTAACATCCCTACACTTGCCTGCAGTTCCGCGGGCATCATGAACTGGTGTGAGTAGTCGCCAGAGAGAGACAACGTTTGTCATATTCTAAATGCCGCACAAAATGTATAAAACTTCGTCCACTATCGTCTCGACTGTAATACGGCTGTCTTGGAATATCAGGGCCTCCGCTTAGTTTCATGTTACACAAATCATCTGAACGATTTTTTTTATCTAAATGATCTGGAACGAGTCAGTTTACAGGCTATGTATGTATGATTATTGTTACACTGATGAACAGTTTTCTTAGTCCGTCTCATACCACTACATTTAAGAACAAGTAGCTTTTTTTAGCTACCCCAGTTTTTCAACAGAAATTCGTCTGCGGAATAGGAATAGTTTTCCAGGAGATTATAGGTCAGATCCCAAATTTGCACTACAACCCTCAGACATTTTATGTTTTTGGGCAAAAGATCAAAGATTTTTGTTGCTGCGTATTAAATTCCTTCACTGACAGAACATAGTTAATAAAGGTCGTTTCTCTCGCTCGTGTTGTACTACTCAAATTATCGTGGTTTATTTATGACGAATTTCATTAGCGAATATATGTATTGTGGCGGTGTAGTTAAAATGCCAGCCTCCTTGAAGAGGTACCTACATGACGTCAGCGCGCGAACAGCACTGCTCCCTTTTCTGCAGTCAGTTCTTTCTAAGTGGTGGATTACCGCAGAAAGTTATTCCGTAAGACATTATTGAGTGGAAATACGCGATATATGTAAGGAGGCCAATTCATTTGTGTTGTGGACTGGCAAGACAGCCAATCCACTATGTCAGGAAGCCGAAGGGCACGCGTTTAAGCTCACGCAGGATGGCGTGAGGTCTGGAACAGGACAAGGTCTTTATAGTAGCAAAAATAGTACGTAGCTTCTGGAATACTTAACTTTAATCCATAATTGGTGAACATCGGTCTGACGGTACATGCATCACAAGATAAATAGCAATTGATAATGGTGCCTTGCTAGGTCGTAGCAAATGACGTAGCTGAAGGCTATGCTAACTATCGTCTCGGCAAATGAGAGCGTAATTTGTCAGTGAACCATCGCTAGCAAAGTCAGCTGTACAACTGGGGCGAGTGCTAGGACGTCTCTCTAGACCTGCCGTGTGGCGGCGCTCGGTCTGCAATCACTGATAGTGGCGACACGCGGGTCCGACGTATACTAGCGGACCGCGGCCGATTTAAAGGCTACCACCTAGCAAGTGTGGTGTCTGGCGGTGACACCACAGTTTGTTTCCAAGGTCAGCAATTATACGAAGAGTAAAAGTTGACGAACTTATCCGTAATTGTTTGAGAAGCTCGGTAATATGCCGCTTCTAGTTCAAGTTTTCATCAATGCGTACTCTGTCCTATTTACAGAGTCCATTTTCTGAGAATCGCTGGATAATTCTTTGTAAAATATCATTTACAGTCTCTTCTGTTGCTCTCTCTCTAATGGGACGTGTTATAACACTAATATCGTTTGCATAAAATACCACTTCTGCTCGTTGAACGTTAATTGAAAGGTCATTCACATAGCTATGGAACAGGAGTGGACCCTAAATTGAACCCCATCGGACTTTCTTTGTGATTTTCCACAGTCACTAAAATTTTTTGTACTTTCAACATTGTTTGAATTATTCAGTACAAATTTTTGCATTCTGTTTGTTAAGTATGATTCAAACCAGCTCTGTGTAAAGCCATCAATTCCATAAAACGTGAGTTTTTCTAAGAGAGTAACATGGTGTACAGAGTCTCTTGTGATTCCCGGTTTTTCACACAGAGATGGTCTGCAAGTAAGTTCTTCGTTATTCAGGCTTATCTGACTACAAAGGAAGTGTCTGTCTCACTTGACCATTGTGTCATGTGTCACTGTTCCCCTTCTAAAGCAGAAAACGAATTGCTGCACGATGCCTCATTTTATCAACGAGTCTGATGATGGCCTTGTAAGCCGAAAACTGGTTAATACTGTAGAACATCCGAAGATTATTGCTTTTCACTTGTAAGAAATTAATTACATAATTTTTTTCGTGGTGACAATTAAAACTTTATCTCTCTCTAGCAACTTCCGAGAAAGGGTTTATGTCACTACGCTCCACTTTACGAAAAAAAATCGAGATTATAGGTCTTTATTCAGCATCCACTTACGAACAGATGTAATTCTGAAAACATTAGTAAATAAAGAAATTTCGTTATACAGTGATAAGCCAAAACATTATAACCACTGGCCACATTTACGTTCGATGCCGCCTGGTGGCGTTGCAGACACGTGACGCGGTAACAAAAGTGTGTTAGTGGATAAGACACAGACGGGGGATCACCCTATCGAATATATAGGCTGTAAATGGGTAAATCTATTCAGATAATGCACTTTGACAAAGGGCAAATTATTATTACGCAGTACCTGTGAACGAATATTTTGAAAACGGCGAAGCTGGTCGAATGTTCACGTGCTACTGTCGTGAGCATCTACGGAAAGAGGTAGAAGGACTGTGAAACTATTACTAGGTGCTGAATGGTTGGACATCCACGACTCTTCACAGGAAGTGGTGTTCGGAGACTTGTCTGCTATGCAAAGTAGGATAGAGTGTGATCTGTAGTATCTCTGCCGAAAGAGCACAGTGCTGGTGCACGCACAAGTGTGTCGGAGCACACCGTTCATCGTACATTGTTGAACATGGAGCTCCGCAGCAAACCACCCCTACGTGTCCACATGCTGACCACGCCTGCGGTGTGATAGTGACAAGCAAAACAGCAAGGGGTGCAAGCCCCCTTCATGAAAAACACAGCCATAACATAAAACCACCGCCTCCGAATTTTACTGTTGTGTGAAAATCTCGCGTACAAACGTATGACAAAAGTGACACCCAATCACCTGACCACTTTCGAAGTCCGTGAGTTCCGCAGAGAGCTCTATTCTGCCCTCTCATGATGTCTAATGACTACTGAGGTCGCTGATATGGAGTACCTGGCAGTAGGTGGCAGCACAGTGGACCTAATATGAAAAACGTATGTTTTTGGGGGTTTCCAGACACTTTTGATCACATGGTGTACATACATACATACCATCCCGTGTTGAAAGTCTGTTAATTGCCGTCGTACGGACTATCCTTTTACACCATGTGTACGCTGTACTACCGCCATCTGTGTTTGTGCCTATCGCTATCATATGACACTTGTCACCTCAGTGCATTACCTGTTCACAGGTCTTTCCTGTCGCACACTACAGATGGAAAGCTCAGCGCTTCTTTTGTCTGTAAGACCGGTGTCGATATTCTGTGTTTGAGATGGGAAAACAGAACGGCGTTAACCGAGACGATTGTGAAAAGCCGCACTCAGGTTAGCAGCTAACCAGACAAACGATCGTCTGTCGGTGTGCGAATTCGGCACGGATCTGGCTCACGTCTCTGTCTCGTAAACCAAGTATTGCCAAAAGCTACAGGAGCAGAATACAGTCTGGAATTACAGCCCCACCGAAAAATGTCTGTGCACATAGAGATGGCTTCCATCAAAAACGTTTGCGATTCACAGATTATACACCTCCGCACTATCTGTTTCTATACTGATGGGCTGAACTGAATAGGTGTAGCTAATTTAGATATAACGCAGAGAAATCCAGTTGCAATCTTAAGGGAATACTTTCGTCTTTTTGTAAGTGCACTGCATAGAACAAAAAGGGAGGCGTGTAACGGAAGAGTAGTCTTTGAGAACTGACATACGTTAATTCATGGAATTCTTGCTGGTAATGTGAATGAAAGTGAAATTTAATCTTGGAATTGCGAGCTTTATTGATACGGATTTGCCGTCGTGTGAATAAAATATTTTCGACTCTCTAATCCACAAGAATGCGGAAGTACATCATGTCAAGACACTAAACTGGAATAATTTCCTTGAGATGTGTCACCACATATTCAAGCACTGGAGTAACTCAAAGGTGCGAAGTATGAACAGTAAAGAGTGATCTCATATGGCATGATCTCATAAGGCAGCATTGCACTGGCAGGCTTCCAGACAATTATAGCAGAGCAGCGTTGACTCCAATGTTGTCGCTCTGGCATGAGTCCGGATCACGTCGACGGAAAGCGATGACACGCGCTTCGCATTAAGTGTTCCACTTTCATTTTATTGTCCATTATTTTCGATACATGTTTCATCAGTCGCAAATGTTGCCTATGAAATGCTATCAGGACAGGCATATTGCCTCGGAAAGTCGGAGAGTAACTAGTCCAGCGCTATCTGTATCGAGCCGCGGCACGTTAAGTACCGACGTAATCACAGCCCGTCGTAAACGACTGAAAGATCTGTGAAATGTGAACCAATGAAAATAGCATCCAGTGTAGTGTGCTTATACAACTCGTAAGGAAGCGCAAGCAATTGAAGCAGGAAAGACTAGCAAAAAAGTCCTGCCCGCCTTGTCTGGACTTCGACACTGAATTAAACATAAGGTCAGCTCAACCCATACTATCCTGTTCCTGACACACACATTTTTGCTTCACATTAATTTCAGGGGCTAGAAAAACTGCAAGCAGTTCATCTGAAAGCACAGAGTCGTGCAGTGTACGCAATATAGCTACACTACGAAAAATGAAAGCTGTGATAGTAAACTTTAACTACGAGAGGACTTCATAAAGTAAGATAAATATTTTTATGGCACGCCAAATAAATTTTTTTGAATGCTGCACTATACTTCAAAGTGATACAGGTACATGATACTATTTTTTCAACATAGTCAACAAGTCTCTGTAAACAAAGGTTGGAAAATTCCAGCAAAGGTTCAATTCCTCGGCGATTGAAATCCGCTCCTTGACCGAGCGAGGTGGCGCAGTTGTTAGCACACTGGACTCGGGAGGACGACGGTTGAAACCCGCGTCCGGCCATCCAGATTTAGATTTACCGTGATTTCCCTAAATCAGGAGGACGACGGTTCAGTCCCGCGTCCGGCCATCCTGATTTAGATTTTCCATGATTTTCCTAAATCTCTCCAGGCAAATACCGGGATGGTTCCTTTTAAAAGACACGGCCGACTCCCTTCCCCGTCCTTCCATAATCCGATGAGACCGATGACCTCGCAGTTTGGTCTCTTCCTCCAAACAACCCAACCCAACCCTAAATCGCATCAGGCAAATGCCGGGATGGTTCCTTTGCAGGGGCACGACAGACTTTCTACCCCATCCTTCCCTAATCCGATGGGACCGATGACCTCGCTGTCTGGTCTCCTCCCCCCCCCTCCCCCCCCCCGAACAACCCAACCCAAGATTCGGGATCCAAACACATCAAGAAAGAAAACAGGACAAGGAACTGAAAATGGACTTACCAATTATTGTGGCAGTTTGACTGCGGCGGGCGGTTCGGTGGTGGTGTTGAGGCCTCTGATTGGACGAGACAATCTCCAACGCGTGAAGTGTCAACTACCAAATAATTTTAATCAGGCTATAGTAAACATATGCCCTCAAAATGAAGATATTTCCCAAACGACTGAGGTTCGAAACCAGTTTTACACAATGTATGTAAATCCACAGTTACAACCACTTCAGTATCAGAATCAGTTTCACGACTTTCATGATATGCTTCTTCAAGCAGAGGCAAACGATCTACGCTACCTGCTGCATCTGTGCTGGAAGATTCACTCACTGATCCATTTCACACTCTGTTACCCAGACAACCATCAGCTGATGTAGTAGTGTTTGAAACTGCAGAGATAGTAGCTAAATCACCTGCATCACAGTGTCCTCCAAATTCTGAATCTTCTGCTTGTTCTTCTATAACCTCTTATCATTAGTGCAATACATGATCAGCAAGAACCTCGTCTGCCACGGAACTAGCCGCATGCATGACATCCTTCATGTATATCTAACAGAAACATTCACGAATGTTAGTATGATCCCTCTAACTATAAAAATCAACCAAAAGTGAGTAAATAATATGCCTATTAGATTCAGTTATCGTCATGTTGCATATTTTCAGTACTCACTCAACATGTGTACTGCCAGAGGAAATAATTTATACTATCTCAGCGGCTAACATTTCTGGGATACGAGGGCATGCTCGAAAGTAATGCCTCCGAATTTCTTATGTGAAAACTCTTAAAGCTTTTTAAATGAAAGAGACGTTATTAACATTTTACATCTTTATTCGTCTACATATTTATTTTTCAACATTTCTCACAACGAGAGACCAGTTTGTTGACACCGTCTCTGTAGAATGTTTGACTTAGTTGACGGAGCCAAAACTTCACTTCCACTTGCACCGCTTCATTGCTATCAAACTGAAGGTCTCGAAGGTGTTCTTTAAGTTCAGGAAACACATGAAAATCGGATGGGGCCAAGTCGGGACAGTACAGAGGATGATCGCTGACAGTGACTCCAAGGCGCTGGTTTGTTGCAGAAGTCGCAGCACTCGTGTGTAGTCTGGTATTGAGGGAGTGGGTGCTCCATGTGTGGACGAACTCTTCGAATCCGAAACTAGATTACAGCTCGCTGTTTCTCGCATATCGCCATAGTTACGTTACACACCGCCATGTTACACACAATTCGGAGCCCTCTAGCAACAGAGGGTTACAGATATGTAGACACGAAGAAAAGTATGTACAATGTTACAGTACTGGCCATCAAACTTGCTACACCAAGAAGAAATGCAGATAATAAACGGGTATTCATTGGACAAACATGTTATACTAGAGCTGACATGTGATCACGTTTTCACGCAATTTGGGTGCATAAATCCTGAGAAATCAGTACCCAGAAGAACCACCTCTGGCCGTAATAACGGCCTTGAAACGCCTGGGCATTGAGTCAAACAGAGCTTGGATGGCGTTTACAGGTACAGCTGCCCATGCAGCTTCAACACGATACCACAGTTCATCAAGAGTAGTGACTGGCATATTGTGACGAGCCAGTTGCTCGGCCACCACTGACGAGACGTTTTCAATTGGTAAGAGATCTGGAGAGTGTGCTGGCCAGGGCAGTAGTCGAACATTTTCTGTATCCAGAAAGGCTAGTACAGGACCTGCAACATGAGGTCGTGCATTATCCTCCTGAAATGTAGGGTTTCGCAGGGACCAAATGAAGGATAGAGCCACGGGTCGTAACACATCTGAAATGTAACGTCCACTGTTCAAAGTGCCGTCAATGCGAACAAGAGGTGACCGAGACGTGTAACCAATGGCACTCCATACCATCACGCCGGGTGATACGCCAGTATGGCGATGAAGAATACACGCTTCCAATGTGCGTTCACCGCGATGTGGCCAAACACGGATGCGACCATCATGATGCTGTAAACAGAACCTGGATTCATCCCCAAAAAAATGACGTTTTGCCATTCGTGCACCAGGTTCATCGTTGAGTACACCATCGCAGGCGCTCCTGGGTAACCACAGCCATGGTCTCCGAGCTGATAGTCAATGCTGCTGCAAACGTCGTCGAACTGTTCGTGCAGATGGTTGTTGTCTTGCAAACGTTCCCATCTGTTGACTCAGGGATCGAGACGTGGCTGCACGATCCGTTACAGCCATGCGGATAAGATGCCTGTCATCTCGACTGCTAGTGATACGAGGCCGTTGGGATCCAGCACGGCGTTCCGTATTACTCTCCTGAACCCACCGATTCCGTATTCTGCTAACAGTCATTGGATCTCGACCAATACGAGCAGCAATGTCGCGATTCGATAAACCGCAATCACGATAGGCTACAATCCGACCTATATCAAAGTCGGAAACGTGATAGTACGCATTTCTCCTTCTTACACGAGGCATCACAACAACGTTTCACCAGGCAACGCCGGTCAACTGCTGTTTGTGTATGAGAAATCGGTTGGAAACTTTCCTAATGTCAGCACGTTGTAGGTGTCGCCACCGGCACCAACCTTGTGTGAATGCTCTGAAAAACTAATCATTTGCATATCACAGCATCTTCTTCCTGTCGGTTAAATTTCGCGTCTGTAGCACGTCATCTTCGTGGTGTAGCAATTTTAATGGCCAGTAGTGTAATAACGTTTGTTTCTTTTAAAAACCCTTAAGAGTTTTCACATAAATAATTGGGGGCATTACTTTTCAGTACGCCCACGTAGTTTGTGACACAGTATTACCTTCAACCTTCATTCTTCACTAGATGAAGCCGGCCGAAGTGGCCGTGCGGTTAAAGGCGCTGCAGTCTGGAACCGCAAGACCGCTACGGTCGCGGGTTCGAATCCTGCTTCGGGCATGGATGTTTGTGATGTCCTTAGGTTAGTTAGGTTTAATAAGTTCTAGGGGACTAATGACCTCAAAAGTTGAGTCCCATAGTGCTCAGAGCCATTTGAACCATTTTTTTCATTAGATGAACCTTTTCACACTATATAATCAATAAAATTTGATGTAACTATGATGTAATAACACGACAGTTTATTGCTTGCTTGTGGAGCAGTGAATAAAACTAGCTATAATGCTTACAAACGACCCCCGTATTGATTTTATAACTTATAATGCATGAAATGCTTCTGCGAATTGAACTTATCGTCGTTTATATCAGAAGTCATCAGAAGAGTTAATCCACATGTGACAAATACTAGCTGAACAGAAGACATCCGCTGAAGACGAGAGCCTCAAAGACCATCGGTAAATACTCATACCATTACTCAGTTGTTCGCTGATACCTCAGACTTACCAACTTAGTAACATAAAAACGGTATTCATTTTTATCAGAGAAACTATTGTACATACATTACTACTAATAGAATCGGTTGTTTATAGTAAATAAATTTATAAACACCATTTGAGACGAGTGGTTCAAAATGGCTCAGAGCATTATGGGACTTAACAGCCGTGGTCATCAGTCCCCTAGAAATTAGAACTACTTAAACCTAACTAACCTAAGGACATCACACACATCCATGCCCGAGGCAGGATTCGAACCTGCGACCGTAGCCGTCGCAGGGTTCCGGACTGAGCGCCTAGAACCGCTCGGCCACCACGGCCGGCCTAATACGAGTGGTATATATATGTACCAGTGTCACTTAAAGGATTAAAGTCAGTCATTTTACGCGCGTGAAGAAAAGAGAATGAAAGCAACGATCTCCAGACTAGCGCTACTTGTCGGCTGGAACTTACGTCAAAGTAAATTTAAAAAAATTGAGCCAAGTAGACAGTAGACGTCTCTATTGGACATAGGCTTTGGTGATCCTCGCCAAGGGGCCCGGGTTCGATTCCCGGCTGGGTCGGAGATTTTCTCCGCTCAGGTACTGGGTGTTGTGTCGTCCTCATTATCATTTCATCATCATCAGTGGAAGGCAACGGGAAACTACCACTGGAATCACTTCCCTAGACGCTCATGCAGTGGAACTCTCTGACGAGGCTGCCGTAAGGCAGAACACAAAGTTTTTTTTATTGATAGTGACACTGAACCTTGTTTTACAAGTTTTAAATTCTGCTAGTTAATCTTTTCAAAATGTTTAACTTTTTAAATTTCTCATCTTTTGTTGCATGAAAATGTATAACTAACGCCTGTCGTTCTTTGTTGTTTAATCTTAATTACAGGTTTGATGATGGTAGTAGCTGAAAGGACATAATAATTAAAAAAAACTACACTTCCAGAAACGGTATAGCGACCTCAAGGTCAAATCCGTTTTATTGAAAAGTGATGTGACAAGTATTTTATCGTTGTAGGAGTACTGGCAATAAATTCAGACCAAATGTGGCACGCATGGAACAGTGTAGTGTGCCCAGATGGTCACATCAATACAAAGTGTACCTCCCTCCAGCGGAAACGGAGGTGTATATTCTCTGCAGGAGAGCTTCTGTAAGGTTTGGAAGGTAGGAGACGAGTTACTGGGAGAAGTAAAGCTGTGAGTACCGGGCGTGAGTCGTGCTTCGGTAGCTCAGATGGTAGAGCACTTGCCCGCGAAAGGCAAAGGTCCCGAGTTCGAGTCTCGGTCGGGCACACAGTTTTAATCTGCCAGGAAGTTTCATATCAGCGCACACTCCGCTGCAGAGTGAAAATCTCATTCTGGAAACACTAGGTATTACTTCAGTCTAAGGGGACGTCCTTTAATTACGTGAACGGTTTTCTTCAAAATGTAGGCCCCCACCCCCAAGGGGAATTTGGTGAGATGTGGTGTGAACCGACCCTCCCTACCCAACCCTCCAAGTGAGGTTCACCCCATAGTCGGGTAAAATACGTAGAAATGGCGTTTTATTTGTTTTTAACACTGATCAAAACATATTAATAAATCTTGTTTTATTCACAAAGTGTGTTGATCAGAGTTTTTAACTCATAATTAAAAATATGTTGCCGGCCGCTGTGGCCGAGCGATTCTAGGCGCTTCAGTCTGGAACCGCGCACCCCTACGGTCGCAGGTTCGAATCCTGCCTCGGGCATGGATGTGTGTGATGTCCTTAGGTTAGTTAGGTTTAAGCAGTTCTAGGTTCTAGGGAACTGATGACCTCAGATGTTAAGTCCCATAGTGCTCGGAGCCATTTGAACCATTTGAAAATTATGTTATTTTAAAAACGCCAACCCTGAGTAGTATTCGGACGGACAAAAGACAGACAGACAGCCACAGTAACGGTATTAATTGCTTTGACGGATCCCTAAAAACCGAACTCTTCTTGGTATATTATATAAATTAAGTCTCATTGAACCTCTACTTAAAAATGGCTCTGAACACTATGGGACTTAACATCTGAGGTCATCAGTCCCCTAGAACTTAGAACTGATTAAACCTAACTAACCTAAGGATATCACACACAGCCACGCCCGAGGCAGGACTCGAACCTGCGACCGCAGCGGTCGCGCGGTTCCAGACTAAAGCGCCTAGAACCGCTCGGCTACTCCGGCCGGCGAACCTCTACTTACTTTGCAAATGAAAGACAACATTATTGGCACCCACCTATGAACCATATGATAACGTAGCTTTTCAGTCTCTTGAGTAACATGATCACTAAGAGAATTATTGTCGGTGAATTTCAGATTAGCTTACTTCCACAAAAGTTTAACGTATTGCTCGCATGTGTGTTTCGACGTGTCAGCATGCCACTTTAACACAAGCACTGTAAACGTTTTGGGACAAATTCATGTTGAGAAATGTAACATCAGCTTTCTATGCATTGCAAAATACTACTACTGACTCACTGACACGCAGTGATGTCGAGCGGCGCCGCAGAGAAGTTTCCAAATAAAATCTAACGGCCGGTCGGAGTGGTCGCGCGGTTCTAGGCGCTACAGTCTGGAACCGAGCGACCACTACGGTCGCAGGTTCGAATCCTGCCTCGGGCATGGATGTGTGTGATGTCCTTAGGTTAGTTAGGTTTAATTAGTTCTAAGTTCTAGGCGACTGATGACCTCAGAATTTAAGTCGCATAGTGCTCAGAGCCATTTCAACCATTTTTTTGAAATCTTACACTTATGCGACACTTGTTCCAAATTGGGAAATCGCGGGCATGCACGGATGTAGAGCATTTAGTTCAGTGCTGAGAGGCCACAAAGACCGGTGAAAACATTAATATTGGCTGCACTCAGGATTAATTCTATAAAATAATATGTTGTCCAATTTAATAATGTATTTTTTCTTAGTTAAAAAGCTCACGTGAGATTTTCATTGCCCGCCACCCTTTAAACGAGATTTGGTGAGATTTTTCTGGACCCCTCCCTCTCATCCCCATTTTGAGCTCATGTAATTAATTGACGCCCCTTAAATTGCTGAGTTCTGCATGCCAGTAAATTTTCGATCCAGTCGAAAATTCGACTAGATAACGGATGGCAACGTACTTTTTTTGAAGACGTCAATGAGATACTGAATGAGAAGCTTTTCCCAGGTCTAGCAACAACGAATCAACACGGTTTTCTCTGCCTGTAGAACTCAAGGAATCAAGTATGAAAAGTGCGACTTGAGTTTCGAATGTTCCATGTCTCGGAACCCATGCTGATTTCCAGGAAGAAATATATGTTCTAGCATTTTATTCAATACACTGGTTAAAATTCACATGACGAAGCGATTACCCGCACCTTCGCACGCCATTACTTCTTTCAGCTTCAATGTTTTTTGCATTCCGCGATAGCTGTCTAAATTAACATAGGAAACAAGTTCTGTTGCATTCGTAATGGCTAATTCAGACGGGAAAACTCGCACAAAAGGCTAGTAGAGGCGAGACAGTGTGCATGCAAAAGGACGTGTTGGTCTTCTGTAAGTGAAGTCCATATTGAGGCAGTTAGAAATGCTGCGAATTTTTTGGATTGATTCATGGATCATATATGATGGCTCGGCTGGATCATAAATGGAAACTGGCGGCGTTGGCAGCGGCGCGCCTGGCGGACCGCAACATTACGCCCGATTGTACTTATAATTTGATGGCAGCCACATCCTAACCACCTGATGATAGCAGTGATGGAATAACAGAGATAATAGTGCCTGCTGACTCATTTAACAACTTGCGCTGCCTTTTTTTCTACAGTGCGAGACGGCGGAGCGGCAACGTGCCAGCCTCGCATTTGAGAGTATCCGGGTTCGAGGTCTGGACATCCCGAGGTACACTAGGTCCAGTTCCTGTTTTTTCGGCAATCTCAGAGTCAGTATGATGATTAGATATTAAAATTGACTACCTGACGTACCTCAATGCAAACCGTGGCATTTACATGTTAATGGGCCTTTCTGTCACTCTTTAATTTTAAAATGTGATTCTTAAGGCACGCACATATCTAGCGGTAAAGTCGCGCAATATTGTATAGTGACTGTCGCGATACAGTTTTTATACGAAGTGAGTCACGTAAGGCTTAACACCCGTTTTATTTCATCATCTGTTCCACATATCAAAACAAGATTGTCGGCAAATGATAGGTAGAGTATGTAATAAAGAATCTGAACTCCTGAATCAATCCAGATACTGAAACAAGTTTGTTTTCTTTTCTTTTTTCTAATAGAACGGTACACTTATTTTAATGGCATCTGAAAGTGCTTGGAAAGGCGAGTACATTGATATCATCATCATCATCATCATCATCATCATCATCATCATCATCAGCCAATTCAATCATTAAATGATGTGGCCTCTTCGAGTCGTGGATTCAGGTAGGCTTTCAGCAGTCTGCTCCAAGTGGGACGGTCTTGGACAGTTCTCTGCCAGGTGTTACCAGCGATCTTCTTGATGTCTTTGTCCCATCTGTCTGGTGATCTTCCTCTAGGCCTCCAGTGCTCTCTCGGACTCCACTCCAGTACTAGCTTCGTCCATCTGTTGTCTTTTCTTCTTGCGACGTGGCCAACCCACTGCCATTTCAAGGAACCTACTGTCTCTAAGATGTCATTAACCTTCGTCACAGACCGGATGTCATCTGCCCTTTTCCTATCCTTTCTTGTATAGCCCAGCATTGATCTCTCCATAACTCTCTGTGCTATCCTAAGTTTCCCTTTTGTAAATGAGTTCAGTGTCCATGTCTCGCAGCCATACGTCATCACAGGAAGAATGCATTGATCAAATACTGCTTTCTTCAGATTTACTGGCTTTTTTGATCTGAATACTTTTGAATTCTTCCTAAATGTTTGCCAGCCAAGCTTGATGCGTCGATAAATTTCTGGCCTTATGTCTCCCTTCATATTTATAATCTGGCCAAGGTAGACATTGATATAACACTTGATAATTTTGAAGCTGAAACTCTTCGCAAAAGAATTCGAGAAACACTCTAAAATTGGAAAGCAACTCAGTCGAAATCGGCTATTGCATTGTTAACACTCTCATACCAGGTTACGTCGTTGCATCAAGTCTTTCGACTGTTTATTGTCCGTACTTCAGAACTAGCGGGAACTGTGTTGTCTATCGACAGGTCATTTCTGCTTCAACATTTTTTGCATGCAGGCATGTGCACCAATGAGAAGAAGTAGGGCATACTACTTTTATACGACGAATTTCAAAGAAATGATGTCGAAATTGTAGTAGAAAACTACCTGACAAAACTTCAGATGTTTCCGCAAAAATCTGGAAACGTACACACATTTTAAATAGTTTTTCTAAGCCCCATCTGATGTGCCAGTAGCCGCCATATGCCGTAGTTCCATACATAGACATCATAGCTGACCCTGTTCTACAATGAAGAGCCAAAGAAACTGGTACACTTGCCTTATATCATGTAGGGCCCCCGCAAGCACGCAGAAGTGCCGCAACACGACGTGGCATGGACTCGACTAATGTCTGAAGTAGTGCTGGAGGGAACTGACATCATGAATTCTGAAGGGCTACCTATAAACCCGTAAGATTACTAGGGAGTGGAGATGTCTTCTGAACAGCACATTACAAGTTATCTCAGATAACCTAAATAATGTTCATGTCTGGGGAGTCTGGTGGCTAGCGGAAGTGGTTAAACCCAGAAGAGTGTTCCTGGAGCTACTCTGTAGCAATTCTGAACGTGTGGGGCTTCGCAATGTCCTGCTGGAATTCTCCAAGTCCGTCGGAGGCACAATGGGTATGAATGGATGAAGGTGATCAGACAGGATGCTTACGTACGTGCCACCTGTCAGAATCTTATCTAGACTTATCAGGGGTCCCATATCACTGCACACTCCCCACACCATTATAGAGCCTCCACCAGCTTGAATACTTCCCTGCTAACGTGCAAGGCCCATGGATTCATAAGGTTCTCTTCATATCCGTACACGTCCATCCGCTCGATACAATTTGAAACGAGACTCATCCGAGCAGGCAACATCCAGAAACTCTTCAGTCCAATCACACAGCTGGCGTGATACACAGAATGGGTTGAGCATGGGATATTGTTCCAGCAGGTGATCAGCTTTGCGACGAGGACAAGCGGGAGGATTTTTGCGGTAGGTTAGGCATATCTTGGAACGGTGGGACGTAGCTTGGGAACTGTAGAAGTCGCCACGGTCTCTATGGTGCTAAAGAGGGCGCCATTCGTGAGGGCGTGGCCCATAGCTGAGAGGGTTTCTGAGAACATACGGTGAAAGGATGTGATAGCGGAGTTGTTGCGAAGGCGGAGTCATAAGGAGAGAGTGGCCATGATCATGTGTTTAAGTCCCTTCACAGATCACAGGATTGACTCACGCAACTCTTTCCGGACTGACCTGGCGGGTGGCAGCACCTACAATAAACGTTTCCACATACTCCTCTTTTAACCGGGACACAAATATTTGCGCCAGTATTTGTTTCTATGTTCTTCATATCGCTAGTTTTTAGGTAAATGTTAAGAAATAATTGGTAACCTTGTCTTATTAGGGCTCTCATCTGTAGGACTTCATATATAGACTTTACTATCCTCATCTAATTCATGGGCTGGATCAGAAACACTTTTTCAAACATTGGGGCGGATATGAAACATCAAAAAAAGCAAAAATTCTTGTAAACATAGTCCGAATATCATTTGTTCCCGAGTTATTAGCAAACGTAGCAACCAACGTGTTCCGAAGAAAAATCCAACAACTGAAGATTATAACAAATAAATGAAATTTATTTTGTTTGATAAAGTAACAGTAAAGCCAGTAAAGCTGTTCTAAGCTCCAATGTTGGTTTGTACACCAGAGTGCATTACTAGACATGTGTCTAGCAGAGATGGCATGTCCTTGTCTTCCTCCGATTTTTCGATCTAACTTACATAGCCATTCATAAGGACACCTACAGTTTGTCGTGAACTGCTAGCCACGATGCAATTTGCCATATAAACGTTAACAAATCTTTTGCGGGGGTGAAAGAAGCGTTAAGTGAAAGGCTGTTTGATAATTAAGTGATGTTACCGCTATAAGTGTCCATGTCTTCGATGTGTAGGATGAAAATTTAGTTGACTGTCTGATACGTCCATATATCTCAGAACATAATTACTTTCATTACTTGCAAGCTCCCGACGTCATTCGTTTGGATTATAATCTGTCAGTCTAATACGCAGCAGACATTCCTATAGTAGAAAAGTTTCATCGACATAACACGAAAGCCAGCAAACCCACTGGACACCGGCCGAGGATGTTGGAGACGGTGAGGCAGTCCATTACGCAACGAGCAGATGTGTGTGCGTAAAAGCAAGTGGAGGGCAATTTGAACATTTATTTATATATTTTTTTCTTCTTTTGATACAAGGAATCCACCACGAAGATATTAAATGTATTTATGGTGCTCCTTGTATAACATGTACAATTTGTAACTGTCCCCGATATTGCGCCATAGAGCAGAAATGTCGTCCATAGGGTTCCTTTCGACAATGTTTCACTGCGTACCGATGTTTCTTCCATGTAGCAAGCCCTCGTCACGTGCAGAGACAAGTTGTAGGCAGCTGACGATGTTACCAACTTTCCTTCATTTCTTTCGTTTCTTGTTTTTTGTGTGGTGATGTTCTCTGTTGGCCACTTTCTCGATATAGCTGTTGAATTTGCTGCTACGGCCAAAATAAACATAAGTGGTTTATTGAACAACACATTCTTCGTGGATCAGTCTGCTGCGTTTAATAACTTGTTTCATCACTAATAATTTTTGGAGACGAGAAGATTGTTAATGCCCTAAACTTATTACTACGCGTCATGCTAACAAATGATGTGACAATTACGTCCGACAACTGTGCGTCTTTCTGTTCATTCTTTGCGTGCCTTTTGTTCCTAGGAACATGACGCAGCACGGGAGTAGTACTTCAGTGAAAAACGGTGAACATTATTTAAATATTCTGCGTAAATTGTCTACATTTATTCTCTCCGAATCACTGTATATCGTGTTTCAAATGGGCTTCTTCATTGTACGATAAAATAAGGTTTCTTCCCTTTCCATTCAAAAATGGAGAATAGGGTACTGACTAATGCTTGTACACCGTCATGCGGATTGTTAGTGATCTAATTCTATCCCCTAGAACAGCATAGTGTGAACAAATATGACGCTGAAGAATATTCATGATTTCCATCCTGGAAAACACTTCTTGACATTTTTCAGCGAGTTCTTACGATATATATTTGTCTTTCAATCGAGTGTACACCGCTTAAAATTGTGTAGCAAGAAAAAAAAAAAAAAAGTTCAAATGGCTCTGAGCACTATGGGACTTAACATATATGGTCATCAGTCCCCTAGAACTTAGAACTACTTAAACCCAACTAACCTAAGGACATCACACAACACCCAGCCATCACGAATTGTGTAGCATCTCTGTCACTTGCTCACAGGTCGAATAAGCTTGTGACTATCCATGCCGCCCTCATCCGTCTACACTTTAATTCCCTGACAGTCCGAACTGAAAGGGTCTCACACAATTAAGCAATACTCCGTTACGTGTCGTATAAACGTTTTGTAAGCAGCCTCTTTCAAAGTTTGTGACTTAAGTTATGACCAGCTATCACGCAGTTAAACGAAGAACATTTTACACACACGTTTACAGCTACCAGGCAGTCTGTGAGTCAGTATGATATTTTCTCAAGATCTACAATAACAAGTATTATAACATTATTATAGGACAAGACTCACTTATACACAAAAAGTTACCTCTCCCCCCCCCTCCCCTGCAGGTCCGGGGTTAAAATAGGCCCGAGGTATCCCTGCCTGTCGTAAGAGACGACTAAAAAGAGTCTCACACTTTTCGGTCCTATAACTTCAGCTTCTGTATGTCCATCCTTTTAGCAGGAGGTCTCTGGAACGACGGCCGTTTACTATCGTGACAAAAAATAAAAACACCTACAGCCGTCCTTATGATTTTATTTCATTTTGTCGCTAAGGGTTTCAACGCTTCATTGCGTCATCTTCAGGCTCTTTTTGATGCGGTACAGGTTAATATGATCCCCATGCATAACCAATCAGTACTGGATACGCAGATAATGTGTCAGCACTCCAACCATCAACTGCCAACTGACAAATACCTAATTAGGTATTTGAATGGTTCTCGTGTCAATTGGCAGTTGATGGTTGGAGTGCTGACACATTATCTGCGTATCCAGTAATGCTGGCTACTGATTGGTTTTCCATGGGTATCATATCAACCTGTACCGCATCAAAAAGAGCCTGAAAATGGCGCAATGAAGCGTTGAAACTGGTAGCGACAAAAAAAATAAAATCATAAGGACGGCTGTAGGTGTTTTTATTTTTTGCCACTATAAGTACAGGTCCCATTTTATGGTTTGACCTGCCACTTTCCAAATTCTACACAAGTGCCGGGAATATGGGGAAGGACGCCTTAGGTGGTGCATGAGTCATCCATAGTACCCTTAGATTCGATCTCCTGAACCTCTTGTCATGGCTTTGCATCTCCACCTGCAATTCAACTATTTAGGAGAGGACACTTTCCGGGGTATGTCATCTTCTTCCGTTGTCTCCTGTCCTCTGTCGCCGCCATGACTGTTGGATTTCTCTGCAAAGTAGCTAGTCCGTTGTGGTGTAGCCGTCACGTACCCATTTGGTGGTAGCCCCCTGACAACACAGGGATCGCACTGCTGATGCCTTAGCTGTAAACTCCCCACGTATGCCAAGGAGTAGATGCCTGTCTTCCTGGGGCATCAGGACTCCCGGCAATGGCCATCATGCCAGGTGGCCTTTGCTGTGGCTGGGTGGCGCCCGTGGGGAGAGCCCCTGATCGGAGTGGGTGGCAGGGTGGATGACCTGCAATGAAGCGGACTAAGTCATCTCTAGCTGGTGACAATACGGCGCCAGCAGTCTCTAAGAAGGGCAAGATCGAGTATAATGCTGACAGATATGACCCTACATCGTTTCCCTCCCTCACTACACCATGGGAAGAATGTAGGAGAAGAGAGCCATATTCGCCTCGGTCTGTAGCAGAAAGGACGCGGACTCCTTTCTACCTACGAAGCCTCAATTTTTTGTTGAACATCTTGAGGAAGTTTGGAAGGTAGGAGACGAGATACTGGCAGAAGTAAAACTGTGAGGACCGGGCGTGAATCGTGTTTCGGTAGCTCAGATGGTAGAGCACTTGCCCGCGAAAGGCAAAGGTCCCGAGTTCGAGTCTCGGTCGGGCACACAGTTTTAATCTGCCAGGAAGTTTCATCTTGAGGATAAGCTTTGGGAAGTGACAGCGCTATCAAAGATGAGAAGCGGTGCAGTCTTGATTCAAACAGCATCCCCAGCCCAATCCCGGGCGTTACTCGCTTGTGACCGACTGGGTGATATTCCTATTTCCGTCACTTCCCATAAAAGCCACAACATGGTCCAGGGGATTATTTTCCATCGTGACCTCCTCTTGCAGTATGACGACGAGCTCCGCGCCAATCTAGAACGGTGAGGTGTTCATTACATCCAGCGCGTTTACAGGGGACCCAAAGACAACAGGGTTGCTACTGGTGCCTTCATCTTGGCCTTTGAGGGTGATTCATTGCCTGAAAAGGTCAAGGTGATGGTTTACCGCTATGACGTTAAACCATACGTCCCTCCCCCTATGCAGTGCTTTAAGTGCTGGAAATTCGGGCACACGTCTTCCCGCTGCACTTCCAACGTCACATGTCGAGACTGCGGACGTCCACTGCATCCAGATACTCACTGTGCGCCTCCTCCCATTAGTATCAACTGCAGAGAGCAGCACTCCCCCTGGACGCCAGACTGCACAGTACTCCAAAAGGAGCGGAAAATCATGGAGTACAAGACCCTGGACCGATTGACTTTCCAAGAGGCTAAAAGTAAATTTGAACGATTACACCCCGTTCGGTTGACGTCCACATACGCTGCAGCTACATTACCATCGCCATCACACGCACCAGTCGCACCACACTCTGTGCCATAAACAGTGGGCCCTCTGGACCTCCAGAATATATCTGCCCCCTTGGTGGTAGGGGGAAAATCTCCTTCCGTTGCTCCCAAAGTAACTACTTCGGGAGCAAGCGCCCCCCCCCCCTCCCCCCCCCCCTCTGCAAATGCAGAGGACATCGTCCCTTCCGCCCAGCCAAAGAAACAACAGCGTCCTCTGGCTCCTCTCGTGCAGAAGGGGTCCCTTGGGACCCTCTTTCCCAAGGTCTCCACTAATGCCACAGCGGACCCTCGCCAGTGGCTAAAGGAGCCAAAATCTGCTGGACAAAGAGCTTCATGGCCTTCCTCCGTGCCTGAAGCTACTTCGGACAAGTCCTCCCAGCAAGCCCTTAAAGAGAAGCGAGAGGGCAAGCAAACAAAAAAGTCTGCTAAGAAAAAGGATCCTCCGGTGGCCCCAACACCACCACTCCCTGCCAATTTTGCACCTGCAGATGAGGTGGAGATCTCAGTATCCCCCGAGGACCTGGATCTCACTGATGCCTCATCCACAATGGGAAGAGATACAAATACTCAATCGATGGCAGCAGATGACCATGAGGCGTAACCTGCCTCCTTGCATCCTTCATGCCTTCCCAGCCTCACGATAACGTCGTCCTCCAGTCGAATTGCTGTTTCTTTAATTTTGACAAATGAAGAAACACTTTGAAACCTATTTTAGTATTGTGGACTTCTGGTTTTCTTTTGTCATTTTTAATTTCTTTCCAGCATATGCACTTGTTTTTGTTTCTTTAACAGCTTAGTCATACGACCAAAATCGGTTAAGGTAGTGGAGGACATCCTACAGCATGGCTAAGTTTCAGTGATTGCCATTTTTAATTAACAGTGCCAAATCAACGGTTAGAGAGAGTGCAGTGGATAAGGCAGAGCAACTCTGTGTAAAAGAAGCACGTTTCAAATCTGTGTAGCCGGCCGCTGTGACCGAGCTGTTCTAGGCGCTTCAGTCCGGAACCGCGCTGCTGCTGCAGTCGCATGTTCGAATCCTGCATTGGGCATGGATGTGTGTGATGTCCTTAGGTTAATTAGGTTTAAGTAGTTCTAATTCTAGGGGTCTGATGACCTCAGATGTTAAGTCCCACAGTGCTTAGAGCCTTTTGAGCCAAATCTGTGTATTGTCTTCCTGATTATGCTATATGTCGTCGTTCTAAATTATTATAGGAGAATGCCGTCGGCTTGTTTGCTTTGACAAAATTTTTTCACCAAGTGTTGAACAAAGGTGCTATAGCTTCGTAGGTTACGATTTCGAAGCCGATAAGACGCGAAATTCCAAACTTCGTTCTTCGTAACCAACTACGACTCCAGGCAAAGGGATGAGCCAGTTATCTTGTCGCTTTGCCACATCTCTCTATGGCGGTTTTGTTTAACTTTTCTTGTACGTACCAACTTCTTACATCAACATTCATACTGTCTTTTTGATTTTATTGTCCCCGAGAGGCAAGGGGAGTTAAAAAGAAAAGAAAGAAACAAGCAGCTAGAAAAGACGGCGATAGAAGAAAATCCTCTACAAATTATTCCTCACTTACGAAATTCCAGAAAAATACTTACAACAAACTATCCTTTCATATCAAATGTTTGAGATCAATCCGTAACTGCAGTACTAGATCTGATACACCCAGCATCTTGGCTGTGTCTGTGCACGGCTCTAAGACGTTCTTCTTCTCGACATAAGCAATAAAGAAAGCTAAAGAAAGTTACATCCGAGAGCAAGCTAAGGCTGTTCTGTACATCATTGATCTAACGTCTGTGTCGCTATATCCTGGTTACCTTTCTTCTGTCCAACAATGAGTAAGTGTCTATGGTCCATTGTAAACATACACCGAGCTTTTGTTATCCCCATCTCTTTCTCTTTTTCTTCCTTCCATCTTCGTTGGTTTTTTCATTCATCAGCTATTTTTCTGACTTTCCCCTGTAATCTCTCGCCCTTCCCTGGACCAATTAATTTCTTCTTCAGTTTTGATTCTTTCCGAATTAATTTCAGTCCCTTCTATAATTGGGCGATTAATCACATTTTACAAGAATGTTATTAGTAATGTACTTATCACAATATTCATATTACTGCGTAGAGGGCGACCTCGGGGAAGATCAGTTTAGGTTCCGGAGAAACGTGGCAAAACTCAGGGCGATACTCTAAGACAAATCTTACAAAATAGACAAAAGAAAGGCAAACTTACGTTTTTAACATTTGCAGATTTAGAGAAAGCATTTGACAATGCTAACTGGACAACACTCTTGGAAATTGTACAAAGAGCAGGGGTAAAATAAAGGGAGCGAAAAGATGTTCATAAGCTGTACAGAAGCCAGACACCTAGTGTCAAAGACGAAGGACATGAAAAGCGATGCAATAGTTGAGAATGGAGTGAGAAATATTTGTGACCTATCCCCGATGTTATTCAGTCTGTACATTGAGCACGATAAAGAAGTAAACAAAGTATAAGTTTGGAAAGTGAATTAAAAGTTCAGTTAGAAGATATAAATCTTTGTTTGGCGATGACACTGTGATTCTCTCAGAGTCGACCAAACACCTGGAACAGCTGTTGAACGAAACGGATAATGTCTTGAGAAGAGCTTATAAGTTGAACATTATCAAAAATAAAAGAAGAGTAGGGTACATGAAAGTAGTCGATAAAAATCAGCCAACTCTGAAGGAATCAGATTAAGAAATAAGACACTAAAGTAGTGGGAGGTTTGCAATTTTGGTAGCAAAATTACTGATGATGGCCGAAGTAGACGGGATATGAAATGCATTTATGAAGCTGAGAAATGTAAATTTAAGGGTTAGGAAGTCTTCTCTGTCTTCAGTGTCTTGGACTACAAGCAGATCAGACAAGAAAAAAATAGAAGCTCTTGAAATTTGGTGCTAGAAAAGAATGCTCAAGATTAGATGGGTAGATCGAATAACAGATGAGGTGGTACTGAATCGAATTGGGGAAAAAATGTATGGCACAACTCGACTAAAAGAAGGGATCAGATGATACAACACATCCTGTGGCTTCAAGAAATCGTCATTTTGGTGATGGTGGAAAATGTGGATGGAGGGTGCTGAAAGGGGGGGGGGGCGAGGATGGAGGAAATGTAGAGGGAACCCAAGAAGGTTCAGAATCACGTAGCTTGGAGTAGTTATTCGGAGATGAAGAGACCTGCACAGGATAGGGTAGCGTGGAGAGCTGCATCAAACCAGTCTTCGGACTGAAGACGACGGCAGCAACAATGTTATTGTTATTTATTACATCGTTGCGCTCAGCTGAGAAATGCGATTGAATTTACTTAGCTAGTGACTTTGGTTTCGGCTTCCAAAACCTCTTCATCTTCTCGGTGCAGTTTCTCTGCCTTTGTGCTGTCTAAGTGCTGTAAATCCCAGATAGCGGTTTGTTTGCTAATTGATGATTCTCCAGAAGTGTGTAGAATGGA
This sequence comes from Schistocerca piceifrons, assembly GCF_021461385.2. Classification (NCBI taxonomy): domain Eukaryota; kingdom Metazoa; phylum Arthropoda; class Insecta; order Orthoptera; family Acrididae; genus Schistocerca; species Schistocerca piceifrons. Next base: position 130,911,500 of record NC_060149.1, read on the forward strand.
GATCTATCCTGGATAATATCACGAATGACGCTAATTTCCTGAAGGACTCTTTCATTTTCAAGCAGACGATTGTCCTTAACTTTCAGCGTAACGACAAGTCTGAAAATTATAGAATTTCTATCGTCTCCTGCTGAAAATGTCAGAAATTTTCTGACTGATAAAATTCTCGAGATTTCCTTTTCATCCATATTGCACCAATTCAGACTGGGCCAAAATTTTGAGTCTTTCTTTCTTAATATTCTATGTCTCAAATTATTGATAATGTCTCCAACTATTTAGGTTTCTGTTGCACATAATGCGGTTTTATTACTATGTTGTAGTGTTTTAATTTTAGTTCCGAGCACTTAATTTTTTGTTATGCCTATCCCACATGATTCTGTAGGCTTTTTGTAATTTAGTGATTCTGTTTACACGTTTCACGATTTAATTCTGAAGTCTGGATGATTTTTAGTGCTGTTTTGATTGCAGCAACATGAAGTGGTTTTTACGGAATCAATCTCTAATATTGTCAGAGAGACTTTCTAGGTCGTCTGCCAAGGCCAAACGCGACAAATGAAATTTATTTTCACATAGTCTGCCGATAATTATTTCTTTTCTAGCATGAAGAACGTAATAGTAAAATTCATCTACTCTCTTTTCAACAGTGTTTTTTTTCCTTTCTTTGCGAATGTACATTTCGAACTCACAGTCTGATCTTTACGGAATCAGTTGTTATGGAAGGACTGTCATTGCGATGTGAACACATTAGAAATGCACATCTGCTGATTTTGTTGTTTCCATTGTATATGACATCGGAATGGACAAAGTTACACATGTTTACACTGTTATTTTTTAGTATGACTAACCCATTTTCTATGCACATTGTAATTTCAACTGTAAGATGTAAGAAATAGTGCCTGGAAGCCCTAAAGGTACCAGGTAAAGTAAATGCATACTTACTTACTAGGTTATCCACATAAACTGGAGTCGGTCTTTGGCCTCACCAGTCAGCTCCATGTTCTTCGGTTCATATATTCTTCTCCAGCTAGTCCCATCGCACTCATGTACTCCTTGATCCCGACAATCCATCTCAGCCGTGGTCTCCATGACGTCTTCTTCCACCATTTTCCTGTGATCTGGCCTTCTCGACACATTACGTGCCCATTCCACTTGAATCTCCTCTCTTTAATCACTGCCATAACATCCAGAGATTTGAACAACTCCTGCCGCTTGCGTTTGTTCCTTTTTCTCAAGTCGTCTTCACCCTTCTATTTTTTGGGTCAGATTCCTGTTCCTTATAGGACCACAGGGTGTTTTACAGCCCTGTAGATACTAATCCTCGAAGATCTCGTTAGAAGCCTGGATTTAAGACGCTTTCCGAATGCAAACACAGATCTGTTTCCTGCTCCAGTTCCTACCATTATTTCCCGTTCTATCTCATTCCTTCCACTAACAAGAGGACCGCACCTACTCACCGGTTTCGTCCAAATTTATGGTGTACGTAGTGCTTGGCCAACAATGAAAGTCACAGAGGTTGGAACTCGAGATGGACAAGGATTTAATAGAAATACCACTTTTGGTGCGTGTCGGGTGAGACACGAGCCTTATATATTAGCATAGTTTCCAGGTAGCGGTTGGCGAAGTAAGAATGGTACAGAATGATAGTAGCAGGGTCTTAGGGGCGAGTCACTATGAATCATTTTTTTTTGTTTTGTTACTTTAAATTTTTACGTTACTTGTGTTGTTGTGGTGTTCAGTCCAGAGACTGATTTGATGCAGCTCTCCATGCTACTCTATACTGTGCAAGCTTCATCATCAGCGAGTAACGACTGCAACCTACATCCTTCGGAATCTGCTTGCTGTATTCATCTCTTGGTCTCCCTCTACGATTTTTACCCTCCACACTTCTCTCCAGTACTAAATTGGTGATCCCTTGATGCATCAGAACGTGTCCCACCAACCGATCCCTTCTTCTAGTCAAGTTGTGCCACTAATTCCTCTTCTCCCCAATTCTGTTCAGTACCTCCTCATTAGGTACGTGAGCTACCCAGCCGGCCGGGGTGGCCGTGAGGTTCTAAGCGCTACAGTCTGGAGCCGAGCGACCGCTACGGTCGCAGGTTCAAATCCTGCCTCGGGCATGGATGTGTGTGATGTCCTTAGGTTAGTTAGGTTTAAGTAGTTCTAAGTTCTAGAGGACTGATGACCTCTGAAGTTAAGTCCCATAGAGCTCAGAGCCATTTTGATACTCCGTACAAATACTTTCAGAAAAGACTTCCTGACACTTAAATCTATAATCGATGACAACAAATTTCTCTTCTGCAGAAACAAATTCCTTTCCATAGCCAGTCTGTTTTATATCCTCTTCGCTTCGCCTATCATCAGTTATTTTTCTCCCCAAATAGCAAACCTCCTCTACTACTTTAAGTGTCTCATTTTCTGACCTCATTCCTTCAGCATAACCTGATTTCAATCGACTACATTCCATTATCATCGTTTTGCTTTTGCTGATGTTCACCTTATTTCCTCCTTTCAAGACACTGTCCATTCTGTTCAAATTGCTCTTCCAGGACCTTTGCTGTCTCTGGCAGAATTACAGTGTCATTGGCAAACCTCAAAGTTTTTATTTCTTCTCCTTGGATTTTAATTCCTACTCCAAATTTTTCTTGTGTTTCCTTTACTGCTTGCTCAATATACAGATTTAATAACATCGGGGATAGGCTACAACCCTGTCTCACTCCCTACTATGTTACTTAAACTACAATTAAACCGTAATAATCCTCAAGATATTGTGCTTATCAATATTATCACAAAAAGCGTGAGAAAGAAAGAGAAACGAAAATTCGTGACTGAAAATAATTTACAAGAAAAGATTATACTTACAGCGTACACGAGGACTCTGCAAATAACTTTTCAAGATGAGATTATAATTAAAGCGAATAGCACCTCGTACTCAGTTTCATTTTGACCTTCGAGCTGCTCTCGTCAGCTGCACGCGAACAAGTTTCTCTGTTTTCACCATGAATATCATCCCAACACTTCTAAATTATCAGCTGCAAAATAATAAAAGGATTTAATTTTATATTTATTTGCAATCCTAAATTTGCCTTTGCCGTTCCTTTTCATGCCTGCTGTGAAAATATTAGTAAATACAGTATACTGAGCATTATTTCCGTTTATTTGCACTATATGTAACGTTAACACAGAAAAAAAGTAGTTTGCACAGAAGGTATCGATTTCAAGACTGTCGCATTGCCGTTCTGTACTCTTTCCTCTGAGCCAACCGCTGCGTGGAAACAATACTGAAGTGAAAGGCCCACGTCTAGCCCGACCTGTGCCAAAAATGCAGTTTTCTAAACGCTTGGCCACCTAAAGCTCCCACTTTTGACACTTTCACTTCCAGTCAAGCCCCGTCTATACCATAAACTCATTCTTGATGACTAGTAGGCGCAAACCCCTAGTGAGGTCTGCCCCAAGGCATTTGATCTCTTTTTACACTTTCAATGGCATCACAATCCACATCTAAAGGTCTTTCATCATTCTGTGTGCTCACCACGAGATATTTGATCTTATCTGTATTCATCTTCATGCCTGCTGTCGTGCATAAATAAATAACAGCGCAAGTGAGTGTTTGTTAAACTGTGAAAACAAAAACACAGTGTGACAAGCATAGAGTACGTATATCTATAGAGTGAGCATAGCCTACCGTGCTTGTTCTTATTATCAAACCGGGAGTAGTAGCGAAACTTGAATATTACACATATTCGTCTTGTTTTATATACGTTTCTGCACGCTCGAGTTTTAGTAGCAGCTATGACGCAATATTGTCGTTGCTATGAATGTAAAGAGAAGTATGTGAAGGAACGACCAGTTGCTTTTCATAGGTATGTATAAAAAATGTATAGCTGTGAATGTCATATTCATATGAGGAAATTTATATGCTGGAAAATATCGAGACCGGTAATGTAAAGTCTTGTATTGTGAAGATAATTTCTGCGATTTTTTGGCCGTGCGTTTACAAGACAAGTGCTAGATAAATTTGCAAGTGTGTCTGAGTAAACTGCCAGTCATTGTATACATATTGGTGCTATGTTCATATGCAGATAAAATTTATAAATGGCAATCTGATTAATTTCATTCAGTTTATGCAGGTTCTCAAACACTTGTCTATATCTAAGTATTTCTGCACGACACAGTTTCCCATAGAGTGCCACTGTAATTAATTAATTAAAATGGAGATTCGACAATATGAGTAAGTGTAATAGAAAACGTAAAAAAATACTGTTGGCTGTCACTTTTTATCCCGTTACCGACAAAACATAAATAAAGTGGAATCTGAGCTGTGATATAGTGGTGAAAAAGCACCAAAAATTGGTTCAAATGGCTCTGAGCACTATGGGACTTAACATCTGAGGTCATCAGTCACCTAGAACTTAGAACTACCTAAACCTAGCTAACCTAAGGACATCACGCACATCCATGCCCGAGGCAGGATTCTAACCTGCGACCGTAGCGGTCGCGCGGTTCCAGACTGTAGCGCCTAGAGCCGGCCGGAGTGGCCGAACGGTTCTAGGCGCTTCAGTCTGGAACCGCGCGACCGCTACGTCGCAGGTTAGAATCCTGCCTCGGGCATGGATGTGTGTGATGTCCTTAGGTTAGTTAGGTTTAAGTAGTTCTAAGTTCTAGGGGACTGATGACCTCAGAAGTTAAGTCTCATAGTGCTCAGAGCCATTTTGTAGCGCCTAGAAGCGCTCGGCCACACTGGCCGGCGATAAAGCACAATACCATTGTTCTTCACGTCTTAACGCCAACTTCGGTTCCTGGTTTCAAATTTTTAAGATGTCTGTAAAAAGCGTATACAAAATTTTACGGTGCTTCTGATTGTGATTTGTCTGTAGCAGCGAAGTACTAACACTTAAAATACGCTAAGCGCTATACAGGCTAAAATGCGCCGTCCCAATATCACGTGACTTGAGCTGCAGGAGATGTTGAGGACAGAAATTTTCGTTCTGCACAGCCGATTGCTCACTCCATAGGCTAGATATGTATACTCTATGGCGACCAGTCACCAAAGTTTAAGTGTCTGTTTATGCTGTAATGAATGGAAGTAAAATGAATCGCAAGACAGCTGTAACTGGTGATTTCTTTATCGTCACAACCGGTTTCGCTGCATTAAAACAGCATCTTCAGCTGAAATACATAAGTAGGAAAGCATTCCATGTAATCGTACATCTGATGAAAATACCATAACAATCTCTTAAAAATTGTAATATTTTTCGAGAATACTTTTGTACATCCTGTGTAAAGTATTTAACAGGCAGAAAAAATCAAAATTAAAACGTACTTACAACAGCGTGACATTAGCGCAACAAGACACTTCCAACGTTCGTAGTCAAAAACTAAATCCCCGGAGGGGGGAAGTTGTCAACATAAATAAATCAGGACATCGGGGTGAATAATACGTTGGCGCATTACGAGGAAAAAAAACCATTATTATAAGTACAGTGAGTTGAAATGAAAGACTTTAATAAGGAAAGACCAAAATTGGGACCTCCAGCGAGCTGAATAATGTGCGCATCCCCCCACCGCTCCGGAGCTTTCTCACACCCTCCCCCCTTCACTCACCCTCATACCATTATGAAAAAAATGTTAAGACCGTAAGACTGATTGAGCAACAAACCGATAAGCGGATCCGTGTGGAATCCATGAAATGGAGGACACTAAATTAAAACCGCCACATACCGATATAGTTACTGACACGTAAAAATGTTATTGTCAGGTAGACTACGCCAAGTGAAAGGACACCTAACCATGACAGAAATTGAAAATAATAAGATAACTTCAAGCAACGTAAAACGAGATTCCATACATACCCTGTGGTGGTTGCAAGGAAGGCGGTCAGGTGTGTACTTTCGACCATAGATACTAGTAGACTGGCCTTGCTGTGCAGAAGCTATAGGGCTGGTGTGGCTCCAACATAAACCTCGTGACTGTTGGCAAAACGTGGCGGTATTTCAAATCAGCGGTCTGCCATCCTATGTCTGTATCGTATTTTACCCACATTCCTCAATTGACTGCCAAACGCTTCCAACAAAAATTGCTTTTTTATTTGCGAAAAATTATGTCAGAACTACATTTGACCTGAATTTGTTCACAGTACCATTTAAAAAATCTAACAAATACATCGAACGCCCCTCTGGTGGGCAACGGGACGAAATTACTATAAACTATCAATTAAAGTAAAATGTCGTTAAAATTCTTTTAAACAGTAAGAGTGGGCTCGTGTCAAAACTTTAAACATTGGATTCGTCGCGTTTTGAGCTCTAGTCACTTATAGAAGAAAATGGGATATGGGAATTACGTCAACTATAGCTGCCAAAATTGTCGACTTTCGGAGCAGGTCCATTTTAGACTATCAATTTTAGGTGCACTTCAAAGGTTCAGTTCTTCTATTTTTACAAAAGTTTAAACTATCAGTTAAAAAAAATGATATTTTAGATGAAAGGTGAGACTTTGAAATTTCAGAAAATAATTTTGGAGCCTACATTTATTTAATAGTATTAGAAGGTAGAAAAAAATTCTCTTCATGTGTCAACTATAGGTGCTCTTACCTTGTTATAATCTCACTTGTATATACAAAAAGGCGCGTATGTGGAGGTGGCTTAAAGTTTTTCCGTTTCAGGGCCTGTATCCAAAGCTCCCTTCGGTTTTCATCCTTAGGGAACCTACGAATGGGAACGAGAAACAGTTATGCTTACTTCTGTAACCGAATTATCACAAATACTTTCCAAAATGTAATATGAGTCTGACTTTCCAGGCATCACTTTCAACACTTTAATTTACGTGATACTCTATTTCAAGTGTAAGAAACATATAAACGTCACTTCAGCAGATTTCAAAAAATGTTCAAATGTGTGTGAAATCTTATAGGACTTAACTGCTAAGGTCATCAGCCCTAAGCTTACTCACTGCTTAACCTAAATTATCCTAAGGACAAACACACACACACCCATGCCCGAGGGAGGACTCGAACCTCCGCCGGGACCAAGCAGATTTCAATAAACGCATCTGCACTATCATAGAAACACTTACACGTGAAATGTAATGCCATTTCCCCTGACAAAACGCTGAGTACAGCCATAAGCGCAACACGAAACAACCATGTTTTGCCAACATTCACGTGACTTTAGCCCAGAGATGTTAGAGCCACAAAAATGACGTCAGAGCCGGGCTATTATATTTATGGTCGAAGGTGTGTACTCACATGGAAAGATGACATACGATGTGAGGCGCTAGTGACGGATGATAAGACCGCGATATAAGGTAAACGGGGCGGGATTTTTGAATACGGAAGGTAGGGGAGCGTCCTAACAGCGAAAGAACGTATTCAAAAACAGAATAATAAAAAAGTTAAAGATAACAATTACTGATTCAAGGGAGGGTAAATATAATAATGGAAAAAAGTAATACACGGAAAATACGTAGAATCACAAAGTGAATGAAATTGAAATCCACTTTTTAGACAATCAAAGTTATTCAAAATACCACAGACCCGCATTTTTGCTTATGAAGTGAGTGTGTTCTTTTAACGGATTAATGCCGGCACCCCTAAAATGCGATACTACTATTTTAGTACTGGAAGCAATTTTTCTGACAGTAAATAATGCAATGACGAGAAACATTGCGCCTTTCTCCCAGGCAACAGTCTTACGCTGCTCTGATTTTTAAAGTGCCCCGTCGCCTTTTCTTCTTCAATATCGCAAAACTAAGTGTTAAACACCGTCGGCGCGTCCTCCTTTTAGCTCCACTTCTGTTTTAAATGCAGCGTGGCGAAACTAATGAGTGAGTCCATATGTAAGTGCTGCCATGTTTTCCGGCTGCCGCCTGACACAAAAGCATCCCCGCCTCCTGACGAACCCGCGAAGCCTACAAACGAGTGGGCTACTCTTTTTCGGTTTTCATTTTTCGCCGCGTTTTTGTCTTTTTTATTGGGCGCGCTTGGCGGCGGCGGCGGCGGCGGCGGCGGCGGGGGCAGCGAGCGAAACGCGCAGGCCGTCCGCCGGCCGCACACGTGGCAACACGGCCCACAATTACCAGTAAGAACGTGTGAAGGTCGCCACCAGGCTCAGCATGGTAATCAGGAGGCCCGGCGCTCACACCGCCTCTGGCCGCGCGGACGTGTCTCTACGGCGGTATCGCTTCCCTCGCCGGCCGCAAAAGGAACGCGCCGACGCGGCCAGTCGAAAAAAGTTCAAAAATGATAAATGAAAGGAAGAGGCAGAGACAGAAACATCGGGGCGGTAAACTTCCAACGGAGCCCTCGTCTTCGGTTCGGTACGCCCGTAGGTGTTAAAGCTCACCCATTTCTGCATCTACATCTGCATCCGTGCGCTGTCAACCACAGTGAAGCGCATGGCAGGCGCTTTCAATAGACACGTTTGTATTTTTAAGGGCTCTCACACCTTCAAGAATATTGTCAAACTATCAATACACAGTGAGGTGACAAAAGTCATAGGATACCTCATAATATCATTCTGCCCGGAGTAGTGCATAAACTAGACGTAGCATGGACTCAACGAGTCGGTGGAAGTCCCCTACAGAAATATTTGAGCCATGCTGCCTCGATAGCCGTCCATAATTGTGGAACTGATGCCGGTGCACGATATTGTTCTCGATTACTTTCATCTACATCTACATTTATACTCCGCAAGCGGCGGAGGGCACTTTACGCGCCACTGTCATTACCTCCCTTTCCTGTTCCGGCCGTGTATGGTTCGCGGCAGAACGACTGCCGGAAAACCCCCGTGCGCGCTCGAATCTTTCTAATTTTACATTCGTGATCTCATCGGGAGGTATAAGTAGGGGAAAGCAATATATTCGATACCTCATCCAGAAACGCACCCTCTCGAAACCTGGACAGGAAGCTACACCGCGATGCAGAGCGCCTCTCTTGCAGAGTCTGCCACTTGAGTTTGCTGACCATCTCCGTATAGCTATCACGCTTACCAAATAACCCTGTGACGAAACGCGCCTCTCTTCTTTGGATCTTCTCTATCTCCTCCGTCAACCCGACCTGGTACGGATCCCACACTGATGAGCAATACTCAAGTAGAGGCCGAACGAGTGTTTTGTAAACCACCTCCTTTGTTGATGGACTACATTTTCTAAGGACTCTCCCAATGAATCTCAACCTGGTACCCGCCTTACCAACAATTAATTTTATATGATCATTCCACTTCAAATAGTTCCGTACGCATACTCCCAGATATTTTACAGAAGTAACTGCTACCAGTGTTTGTTCCGCTATCATATAATCATACAATAAATTATCCTTCTTTCTATGCATTCGCAAACATTACAGTTGTCTATGTTAAGGGTCAGTTGCCACTCCCTGCACCAAGTGCCTATCCGCTGCAGATCTTCCTGCATTTCGCTGCAATTTTCTAATGCTGCAACTTCTCTGTGTACTACAGCATCATCCGCGAAAATCCGCATGGAACTTCCGACACTATCTACTAGGTCATTTATATATATTGTGAAAAACAATGGTCCCGTAACACTCCCCTGTGGCACGCCAGAGTTTACTTTAACGTCTGTAGACGTCTCCCCATTGAGAACAACATGCTGTATTCTGTTTGCTAAAAACTCTTCAATCCAGCCACACAGCTGGTCTGATATTCCGTAGGCTCTTACTTTATCAGGCGACAGTGCGGAACTGTATCGAACACCTTCCGGAAGTCAAGGAAAATCGCATCTACCCGGGAGCCTGTATCTTAAATTTTCTGGGTCTCATGAACAAATAAAGCGAGTTGGGTCTCATACGATCGCTGTTTCCAATGGGTGGCCAAATCATTCTCTCGAATTATCCAGGATATTCTTCCAACCAATTGCGAATATTTCTGACCCGGTGCATGGTGCTTTGTCACCCATAAAAATTCCATCGCTGTTTGGGAACATGAAGACCGTGAATGGCTGCAAATGGTCTCCAAGTAGCCGAAAATAAACTGGTTCGGTTGCACCAGAGGACCCAGTCCATTCTATGTAAACACAGCCCACACCATTATGGAGCCACCGCCAGCTTGCATCTACATCTACATGGATGCTCTGCAAATCACATTTAAGTGCCTGGCAGAGGGTTCAGCGAACCACCTTCACAATTCTATGTTATTCCAATCTCGTACAGCGCGCGGAAAGAATGAACACCTATATCTTTCCGTACGAGCTCTGATTTCCCTTATTTCATCGTGGTGATCGTTCCACCCTATGTAGATCGGTGTCAACAAAATATTTTCACATTCGGAGGAGAAAGTTGGTGATTGGAATTTCGTGAGAAGATTCCGTCGCAACGAAAAACGCCTTTCTTTTAATGATTTCCAGCCCATATCCTGTATCATTTATGTGACACACTCTGCCATATTTCGCGATAATACAAAACGTGCTGCCTTTCTTTGAACTTTTACGATGTACTCCGTCAGTCCTATCTGGTAAGGATCCCACATCGCGCAGCAGTATTCTAAAAGAGGACGGACAAGCGTAGTGTAGGCAGTCTCCTTAGTAGGTCTCTTGCCTTTTCTAAGTGTAATGCCAATAAACCGCAGCCTTTGGTTAGGCTTCCCCACAACAATTTCTGTGTGTTCTTTCCAATTTAAGTTGTTGACAATTTGGATTTATTGCTTCGTGTTATCTTAGCCACGCTCGAACCTTGCCATCAGCTCTTACCAACCGAAATCGGTAGCCGCCTGACCAAGCCAAGGTTTTCCATTCGTGGGTCCAACCGATATAGTCACGAGTCCAGGAGAGGAGCAGCAGTCGCATCAGTTTTGTGCTGCCATATCCCATCAACAGCACATTTCACCGCACTGTCCCAATGGATACGTTCGTCGTACGTCCCAAATTGATTTCTGCGGTTGTGTCACACATTGTTGCTTGTCTGTTAGCACTGACAACTCTAGGCAAACGCCGCTGCTGCCGGCCTCTGTGACCGAGCGGTTCTAGGCGTTTCAGTCCGAAACCGTGCTGCTGCTACGGTCGCAGGTTCGAATCCTGCCTCGGGCATGGATGTATGTGATGTTCTTAGGTTAGTTAGGTTTACGTAGTTCTATGTCCACAGCACTGGTGACCTCAGATGTTAAGTCCCATAGCGCTTAGAGCCGTTTTTGAACGCCACTGCTCTCTGTCGTTACGTGAAGGCCGTCGGCCACTACGTTGTCCGTGCTGAGACGTGATGCCCCAGATTTGGTATTCTCGGCACACTCTTGACACTGTAGATCTCGGAATATTGAATCCCCTAACGATTTCCGAAACCGAATGTCCGATGCGTCCAGCTCCAAGTACCATTCCGCGTTCGAAGTCTGTTAATTCCCTTCGTGGGACACCGTTTCACATGAATCACCGGAGTGCAAATGACAGCTCCATCAATGCACTACCCTTGTCTACCTTGTGTACGCGATCCTACCGCCATCTGTATGGGTGCATATCACTATCCCAACACTTTCGTCACCTCACTGTAATGACCGTCTGAGAGCGCCTATTGACATATTGTCGATAAACCAGAAATACTGTCCGCCCCCGGTAACTGAGTGGACGCCGGCACAGTAGCTCACCGTGTGCGGTCAGAAGCCTTAGCTACCCTCTGTAACAAAAACTGAGTGAACGGATCAACGAACAACCTGGACGAGTGTCATTGGACGTCCGCCACGAACAATGTCAAAGAAAAATATGGAACAAAATGAGATTTAAAAAAAACAGTGGTCAGCACGACAGACTGTCAATCCTAAGGGACCGTGTTCGATTCCCGGCTGGGTCGGAGATTTTCTCCGATCAGGGACTGGGTGTTGTGTTGTCCTAATCATCATAATTTCATCCCCATCGACGCGCAAGTCGCCGAAGTGGCGTCAAATCGAAAGACTTGAAACTGGCGAACGGTCTACCAGACAGGAGGCCCTAGCCACACGGCATTTACCAGAAATACTGACGAGCACTATTGATGGCCCTGAAAATATTCTCAGTATTTTCAATACATTCTGAATATATGTCAAGTATTGACGGATTGACAATATTCTGCCGCGCGGTTAGAGGCGCCATGTCACTGCGCGGCCTCTCCCGCCGGAGTTTCTAGTCCTCCCTCGGGCATGGGTGTGTGTGTTGTTCTTAGCATAAGTTAGTTTAAGTAGTGTGTAAGACTAGGGACCGATGACCTTAGCAGTTTGGTCCCATAGGAATTCACACAAATTTGAACATTTTTGACAATATTCTCCATTCAGATGCTGAGAGATCTTCGTGAACCCGTCACACGGCGTTAGTATGCGTTGTTTATGTTTTCAGATCGCCTTTGTGCATATCGTACCTCAGATTCAATTTTTCAGGTAGTCTTTTAACGCAAAACAATTTTAATAGGCGTATGCAAGCGTATTCATTGCATATACCACTTTCGAATGGTCAATGGAGAATTCTCTATGAGACTGCTTACTTTATTAATCTGAAAATATAGTGTAGGATGTTGAATTACATAGCAGTTTTGACAGAAGCTTCCAGTATGAAAAATTCATTATCTGTAATGACTATCAAGAGGTCTGTGAAATGCACGTCAGTTTCACCAAATTACCACAAAACGTAAAAAAAATTTTACTTTAAATGTCTGAACATATTCTTGTCATACAGATATAACTGCTTCCAAACAATTTTACTAACTGTCTTTGATGACATTACAGAACTAGACTACAAGCTTTCAAATGATCTTTCTGCCACCAGAAATGGTTCAAATGGCTCTAAACTCTATGGGACTTAGAACTACTTAAACCTAACTAACCTAAGGACATCAGACACATCCATGCCCGAGGAAGGATTCGAACCTGCGACCGTAGCAGCAGCGCGGTTCCGGACTGAAGCGCCTAGAACCGCTCGGTCACAGCGGCCGGCTCTGCCACCAGAAATCTCGAAATTACGCCTACTCTCTCGTCTACAGCGACTGATCCCTTATTGACGAACTTTCTTGTCTAGTTTATTACGTATCGACGTTAACAACACGTCGTACGATGCAGGGCTGGTCCAGAAATAGTTTATGAATTCCTTGGCGAACGTGATTCTGATTTCAGTCAGTCAACATGTCACAAGACGCTCCTCTTTTTTACCTGTTTTCTGACCAGTATCCTCTTTTTGTTTACTGTTGTTACAGCTAATATAATTGCGGTACACGCTTTCGTTTGAGTGTTTGACATCTGAACCTTGTAAAATCGCGTTGTTAGTTGAAAATATTGAGAATAATATTGATGGTATATGGATTGCTTAAGTATATTGGAGATTTGAGAAACTAAAATTGTCAATAAACAATGAACGGGTGCAGGCCCCTTTACACATACAGTAGAACCTCTTTTATACGGTTCTCATTAACCCGATCGATAATATTTTCTTTTTTTTTTTTTAGTACTGTAACTGCAGGATATTTGATAGCCCGGAAGTAACAAAGGCTGTTTAAAGCCATACTGACTCTTAATCGAGCGTGAATTTTTCAAAGATATGAAAATGTTCTCCAGAGACCACTACCAGTCACACAATTTTGTCGAATTACTTAAATTAAGTAAAGGACAGTGAACAGACGACAAATTCGGAAGTAACAGGAATATATTTTTATAAGCAAAATTATTAATTTAATATAAGCAGTGCAACTGGGTCCAAACCTAAAAACAGCCTCGTAATGTGTGAAACATCCGGAAGAATCAAATATACTGGGTGGCTAAAATTGAAGTGCAGCTACCGACAGAGGACCGTGTCGATTGTAGTTATCGTGCGGCAGCGAAAGTTGGTAGATATTCTAATGCGTTAACGCCACACCACTTTACAATGGAAGAAAATTATTCCAACCTTGGCCACCAGGTGCAAATCTGGAGCTGTGACTGCAAGAAGCACGTATTTAAATGCTTCCATACGTAACGCATTATTAACGGAACATGGGGAGAGGAGGTCAAACAAGTAAGAAAGGAATAATGTTGATTTTTATTATGAATCGCTGCAGTTTGTTCATTATAAGCACTGGAGACGTCGACGAGACGCTGTACAGCGCCAGATTTGCACCTAGTGACCAAATTTGGAACTACTTTTTACTAGGGCGAATCGGTTCCGCATTAACGCATTAGCATATCTACCGAGTTTCGCTGTCATACAATAATTACACCCCACACCGAACCTCTGTAGGTAACTGCACCTTAATTATAACTACCCGGTATATGACAACAAAAATTATTAATACAAGTTTTGCGAGTAAAACTGTGGTATTCCAGTCTAACCTAGGCATCAGGCTAAGCTACAGATCAGTCTGTGCCACAACCAGGTTTTTTGGCTTCCACATTCGTTGGCCTCGCCAACTCAGAACCAAACTGTCACATTCCAAACCAACGTAAACCTCCGGCAAAGGTGCAGGAAGTCTGTCAACACAACCATGTTCTTTAGCTTTCACATTCGTAGGCTCGCCAAATCACAACTAAACTGTCACTTTGCAGCCTAACCACGACTTCGTAGTTCGCGACACACTCGGAAAAACAGTCACATATTTGCGACAGCGAAGATTATAAATTTTACTACAGCTCGTTTGACTCACAGCAATTTAGACTGTGCTACTAGGTCTCAACCTAACGACAACTTCTTAATTCGTCACATATTCGGAAAAAAACAGTCAAATATTTATGACAGCCTCGAAGAAGAGAATGGTTTCTATTTCGGTGGTAGATGCTCGTTTTCTCGTCTCTCATAGGTTACGTGGCAGTATCATCCCATAGGTCACGCGAAGTTGACGCGCTGCCAGCCTATGAGCAGTAGAGAAACACCGCCGTGACTGCCGCTGACCTTGTTTTAGGATTTAGCCGGAATATTCATTTTTTTTAATCACTGTCATTTTTCATGTGAGATGTATGTCTTTTTGTGATGTGTTCAGTTACCTCCATTGCTAAGCCTCCATGGACGTTGTTAACCACTGTCCATAAACTTGCAAAGGACACTTACTTCATCACAATCTACTCTACTGTGCAGTACAAAGAAACAAGATGGATGTCAAAACAAAGCCTATTTCGAGTTAATGGCTCTGAGCACTATGCGACTTAACTTCTGAGGTCATCAGTGGCCTAGAACTTAGAACTAATTAAACCTAACTAACCTAAGGACATCACACACATCCATGCCCGAGGCAGGATTCGAACCTGCGACCGTAGCGGTCACGCGGTTCCAGACTGAAGCGCCTTTAACCGCACGGCCACACCGGCCGGCTATTTCGAGTTAACAATCGATGTGTCGATCCTGGTGTTATCTGTCAGTTGCAATGCCTTCTGCACAACTTGTAGTCGCATCTCGCATCTCCGATGTTGGTCGACGAAATATATTACAATAATAGAATGTAACGAAATGATCGTATGACATTATTTGCCAGGACTGATTCGGCCGCCTGGTTCAAATCTTTTTTTTTTTTTTGACGCCATATCGGCGACTTGCGAGTCTTTGTGATGAAGACTACATGAAATGATTAGGACTGTACTAACGTCCAGTCCCAGAGCGAAGAAACTCCCCGAGCTGGCCGGTAATCGAACGCGAACCCCGTGATTTAAAGGCAGTGGCACTAACCACTAGACCGCGAAGTGCGGACGACAAGAGACTGTGATAATTTAATTTTGAAAACGACTATATAAAATTATTTTAAAGAACAAAAAAAGCTTCTGTCATTGGAACATAACAATCGAAATGAACTTTTGTATGCCCTCTTATTACGTTAGCCTTCTCATTCTCCACAGGACGGTCACAGCAAATTCCAAGACTGTAAAGAACAACTTTAATGCCTATGTGTACTTTATTTAAATGTTTTTCGTATTTCCATTGTAACCCGATGATCAGGTTTATGCCTCGAAACATGTTGCTTCATTAAATAATTTAAGTAAGACAACAAAATTTTGACTGGTCGCGGTCTCTTCAAAATGGTTCAAATGGCTCTGAGCACTATGGGACTTAACATCTGTGGTCATCAGTCCCCTAGAACTTAGAACTACTTAAACTTAACTAACCTAAGGACATCACACACATCCATTCCCGAGGCAGGATTCGAACCTGCGACCGTAGCGGTCACGTAGTTCCAGACTGAAGCGCCTATAACCGCACGGCCATACCGGCCGGCTCGCGGTCTCTGATAAATCCTTTCACAAAAGGGACCGTTTCACACAAAAGGAACTCTTTCACATGGGACGGGGAAATAACGGTTTTTTGCTTTAATTTTTGACACTCGACGACAATAACCATTAATATTATTTTATTCGTGTTGGATCTCGTGAACTCCACTGCCGTCAATAATAGTTGGTGAAGAACGCAATGAGCCACAAATACTTTTAAAAGGTTTTACATTATTTTAATGCTATAACCAGTTGCGGACTATAGAGTCCATTCTCTGATGAATAACTTTTCCAATTAC
The DNA here is from genome assembly GCF_021461385.2 of Schistocerca piceifrons. Taxonomy (NCBI): domain Eukaryota; kingdom Metazoa; phylum Arthropoda; class Insecta; order Orthoptera; family Acrididae; genus Schistocerca; species Schistocerca piceifrons. The sequence continues at coordinate 130,927,917 of NC_060149.1, forward strand.
ATTAACGTATTCGTAAGCAGCACGTCATCCCGTCCTTCAGTATGTACGGGCGATGTTTCGTCTTGCTTTGGTTCTTATGTGCTTTTCAGGACGATTCAAAATAAAATAAAAACTTTGGTACGTAAACACTTCGTGGTATTCTTCATGCCAGTTCCAGCTTCACACATGTGGTTCACATTCTATGATTTTGTTTATGATGTTTACCATGTCCTTGATCGAAATGCCATCCGTGCAGGAAACGATCGTAACGACATCTGTTGACATGTTGTATGATTATATCGTGAATTAGACATGGGACGGGGAAACAAAGTTTGTTGCTTTAATTTTGGTCACCAGTGGACATACATAATTAAGTTTGTTAGAAACCCTCGGTGCGTAAGCCCTACCCGACTTATCCCAATTATTTTTTATTGCTGTTCTTCACACAGTGCTATGCCTATCACTTATTTAGTGCTGGTAACGTGGTATGTAACATACTTTACACAACTTCTCAAAGTCTCCTAGTATTATTGTCTTCTTTACTGCTTTGTCTCCTTGTTCACCGTTTACGTGTTAAGAAATATTCACTATTGATGTTTGAAGCATAATATTTGCATTTTATTCTATTTCAGCTTGAACATACAAAGTTTCAGCCGTTAGTCATGTGTTGTTGCTACATCCAAAAGATGACTGTAATTTGTGTGAGCTGGCTGACTCCAATTTTGACTCGTTGCTATGGACTACTACGTTTATGCGTTTTGTGCCCTTTCTCTAGAGATTGTGGCCATGGCTGTAACATACTCAGTTTCACACTACAGTAGGAGGATAAGCTGTGAACGACATGCAAGCCCCGTCTACATGAATGTATAAAAGTGAAGTACTCAACTTTACTTACCTTCCATTAAGAGCTGGTTTGCAACATTCGTTCGGATGTATGTCATGTACTTTTCAGCGCAGATTATAAAGACTGAGTAAGGTGCTACAGCATCAGAGATTACGGCTCCTAATCTGTAGAGACCAGGCCGGTCTTCCCTTCTGCAGTGTAAAGTGGTTTCGACAAATCACTTCCCAAGAATCAGTGTGATGATTCATCCAGTGATATTAATGCTGAGTTCTATTTGCTTAACCTTTGCGCAACGGAATTTACCCGTGACAAAGAAATAGCCATTGTTCCCTGGCTGACATAGTTTAAAACGTGCATGAAGGTAATCGACTTATTTACGTGACCCACACACGAAGTTCACGTGGAAGTACTAGAGCAGGTGTCATCTTTCGAAACTATTACTTTTCACATTATGGCTCTCTGTCCTCGCAACAGTCGGTCGAAAAATCTTCTATAACTTTGATTGTAGACCTTCACAATAAATAATTGTCCGATTAGACTGAAACTGCAGGAATAAGCAATTCATCTTTCGGTAGTATTATAGTTGAAACTTACAGCAGGTAAGGCAGAGGTCAGAGCGAGATTATTGGAGGAATCCTCAGGTTCTGTAATCCAGCCCCGAAAGATGTAGCCTGCAAAACCTTCGTTTGATCACTAGTAGAATACTGCTTGTCAGTATGGGATCCGTACCAGATAGGGCTTATAGAGGAAGAAGAGAAGATCCAAAGAAGAACAGCACGTTTCGTCACAAATTCATTTAGTAAACATGAAATTGTCACGGAAATTCTCATCCAGCACTAGTGGCAGACACTACATGAGAGGCGCTGTGCAACACTGCGATTTATTGTGATCATGAGCGATTTAGTTCACAAAGAGGCTTACTAACAACCGTTCTTCCAGCGGACCAATCGCTAGTGGAACAGGTAAGGCGGGAAATTTCAGTGGTACACAAAGCTCCCTCCGCCACCACCATGAGATTACCTGGGGAATATAAACGTAGATGTAGATAGTTCTTCATAAAACTGATTTTGAGGTGGATATATGCTTCTTCCGACAGCGAGAATGGTGTAATGAGCCGTGTGCAACTGCTAGAGCATTCTCGTAATACTCATTAGTAGAAAAATTCCTTTCCTTATTAACGCCGTATATGAAGTCTATACCGCTGACTTTAGAATCTTGAGTATTCCAATATCAAATGGGCGTGATCTGCAAGTGTTAACAGACATGAGATGAGAACCTTTTCATCTGTGGCCGATATGATGGGTAACATCACTGCCCCGATCTGATGCTAGTTATTGTAGATGTCTGGCGTTTAGATAATGCTGGCTGAGAGAAACACGCTGTTTCAGTTATATATGAAGGTGCTGTTTTCCATGGCTTTATTCGTTTGATAACCGACCAAAAAATTGTCGCATTTCATTCCGTTCGTGCAACACCAGCTCCTTTAAGATAGATTTAGCTTTCAGGGGCTATCTAGCTTGCAGCTGACTTCTCTTTTTATCATCGAAACTGCAGCAGTCATCAGTTTTAAGCTTCGTTTGAACGCAATAAGAGTTTAATGCGCATGGTTCTGTTGGAATAAGTGCGTCCTTGTCCTACGTATTTACTGCATCAGTTAAGGGGCGATTCATACTGTAACTTCAAATCGTATTCATTGTGCTTTTTGGCAGCATTAATTTATCCAGGGCACTGTCAGGGCTGAAAATTATGTTTATTCATAATCGAATCTCTAATCACTGGAGTTGTAATGCAACAGTCATGAAGCCACATGCTGAAACTTACTGGAAAGAAGTAGGACTTACCTCACTTATCATCGACGGCAGACTGTAAATAGAAAACAACGAAGAAGGTTAGCGGTCAGACGAAAAATGGAAACAATAAGAAATAGCAGAAGTGACAACGTGGAGAGAAGTTACTTCGATAATATTGCGTCTACATGCGTGTTAAAACAGAAACAACACATGTCCCGTTGTTGAATAAGCAACCACGAAATTAACACTTTACGCGTAATAGTTAACTTTACAATGCAACCCATTAATTCTATGGTTTAAGTTTCCACTGTCGCACTGCATGGTGTTAAAAGTGCTAGGGAAGACATGAAACAAAATTTCCTAAACGCACCGTCCCAGAATAATTTTGAAACGCTGTAGAAAACAGTAATCAGGCTGCCTGGACAGTTTCTGAACCTCCTTATTCTGATTACAAGTCAAGCGCCTTTGCGAGTGTGCCATTAAGTTTCATGAGGATTATGTAGTTTTCCGCCCATATCTTTATTATTCACAACATGTCTTTACGCCACTACAACTTCTTATGTAGAAAAAAATACGATAAAATATCCAATACAAGAAATAAATTTTTGAGAAACCATACACAAAAAACAGCGGACATCTGGAGCGGTTATCTGACGAACTACGAAAACCTCGTGGCCCATGGCTTTCTCGGCCGTTGCGTGACTAGAGTTGTGTACGTGGACGACACAGCAATTTGAGTATACATTGTTAAAAACTCGTGTAGGAGGGAGAGGAAAATGATACAGTGGCGGTCCGTTACAGAAATGTAGGTGTTATTGTCGACTGCTATCAGTAATTTAGAAGGCGTAATTGCAGTAGTCCACCGATATTCTCCAGTTCCGTTGGACTGCTGCTTTTATGTTTCGGCTATCTAATGCCAGGCCACGGTATTCTAGGCACACATTGAAGGCTATGTAGACTATGATTTGGATGCGTACAGTATTTCTTCAGGACACAAAGACGCAGTGATATAACGACTTCACATAATCTTGAGTATCATCATATTATTTGAGATTTTCACTTCTGTAGTGTTACACACTACACTTAGCTACTTCCAACTTTTATTTTATTTATTAATTCAGTTTATTTACGGTTCCTGTTTAGTGGTTACGACTATGAAATGATAGCGAATGTGAGAAGAATCTGTGTCTTACGGCATCATATTCTGCGATATCTCTTAATTGAGGAATAGGGTAACTGTTGTATAGAAGGGTGTCCCCTCTATAACTTCTTGTAGACTGCTGAAACAGTTAGCCATACTGACAACAGCCTCATAGTGCATTCATTCTGTCATGAAGTTTTATGTCGAGAGACAACTGCAGTTGGAAAACAAAAGTAAAATTCGTCTGTAAAGTACTATAAGGAGAAATGTTTTAAACCATTCGCCACTCAGTATGGCACAGAAAGAAGTGGTCTATTAAGCCGTAAAAATCTTTGGTCACTTGCACTGTAACGTGAAGCATTTAATCCAATCTTAATTTAAAAATGGATGTACATATATACGTATGTATGTACAGAGCGACAATTATTGAACTATATGAAATAAAATCGTTATAATTTGGTTTGCGTCAGGACGTTCAAACTGCGTAGTTGGCCGCGGGACACGATGAGAATTAGTATGCGCTATATGATTTGGTTTAACGACGAAGCCCACTTGCATTTGCATCGGTTCGTCAGTAAGTAAAACTAGCGCATATGGGGGACTGAGAACCCTCAAAGGGTGATTGTGTGATGTGCATTGTCCAGTCACGGAATAACCGGTGCGATATGCCTTGATGGCACGGCGATTATCGAACAGTACGTGAAAGTTTTGGAAGATGATTCCATCCTCATTATCCAAAGTGACACTGATTTCGACGAGATATGGTTTGTGCAAGACGGAGCTCGAACCCATCGAAGCAGGAGTGTGTTTAATGTCCTGGAGGAGCGCTTTGGGGACCACGACTTTGAAGAACTGCCCAAAAAGCACATCCAATCTCGCCCAGGAAGTTGAACAGCTTACTCTGCATTCTCCATGCCATCTGCTCATTTAAGTTTTTGAAAATGATTTCTTGAAAAACTAGATAAACGCAATTGTCCTATCAGTGGACTGGGCATTTATCAAAAACCATTTTGCCGCTTAGAAAGTATAAGACGTATTGTGACGAACAGCAGTTGCGGATGAAGAAAACGTGTCTTTTCTCTTTAGTCTGATAGCTTCTGGTAGAGTTATGCTTCCTGGATTTCGGCATGTATTTGGCAACTAATATTAACTTTTGCTTACTTGTATTCTGTATGCTTGCTTAACACTCCTCTTAGAATGGGAGCCTTATCAACGAAGCAAGAGAGACAACGTGCACGTCCTCTGTTAATGTATCGCATTTTTTTCTGTGTACTTTTAGTGTTTCAAATGTTTGTGCTTCGCGTGTGTGAGATGTGAATGAAAAATCACTCGAGTAATGGGATCAGTAGCTGTAAATAACCTTGCGACGCACCGCGCCTCAGTCGTCAACCGAACTAGTCCATTAGACTAGATCACCCCTGGTCAAAGAATTAAATTATTAGGCGTTGTATAATTATATCATCAGAATTTCAAGCCTCAAACCAGGGAAATTTAGAGCGTAAGAAAATAGTTTAGGAGCTTTTCTAAATTAATTTAAGTCCTCTTTGTGGCAGGAATATTGTTGGAATAAATGTAAAGTTGTAAGGAGTCGCTTTACAGGTTGTTTTGAAACTACGGTATACAAATACAGCTGGAACTTGCTTTAATCACTGCACGTGTAGTACACGCAATATTCCTAAGACTGATATTACGTATTTACACGTACTCATTCTAGAAAGAGAAACGTGAAACACTGTCACCGATTCTAACGATACTTGAAATATTTTGGAGATCTGCCATAGTAAAAATTTAAAACGCGATCGTTGGAGACAGTTGTTAGTTTACAAAAAGAAAAGAGGAAAAGAAAAACAACAGACGAAACAGTTAACCGTTGTCTTACGGTCACCGTCCACTTATTGCGGATGATAAAATATAGAAGTGCATCCTTGCTATAACATAACAGATCATAATTTACTTACTGATCAAACTTAAGCCCATCTTTCGGAACCATTGCTTTTCGTACGCTCTTCTTTCGTAACGATCACTTCAAGTTACAACTTCACTCCCGTGCGACGGGTCAAAGTGCCATATAAAGCAGTTTCTTAATTATCTGACGTTTACTCTTTCACTATTCTTGGCACGGATGTGACATTAATGTATTTCATGCTCAAATGACAGTTTTACTTGCTGAAAAGTGAAAGTAATTGTTGTGGATTGGCAAGACAGCCAATCCACTAGGAGGAAGCCGAAAGGCACGCGTTTAAGCTCACGCAGGCTGGCGTGTGGTCTGGAACAGGACACAGAAATGAGAATAGCCAAAAACGTACGTAGCTGCTGGAATACTTAACTTTAATCTATAATTGGTGAACATCGCTCTTGACGGTACATGTTTTACAGCATCAATAGTAACTGGTAATGGCGCCTTGCTATGTCGTAGCAAATGACGTAGCTGAAGGCTATGCTAACTATCGTCTCGGCAAATAAGAGCGTAATTTGTCAGTGAACCATCGCTAGGAAAGTCGGCTGTACAACTGGGGCGAGTCCTAGGAAGTCTCTCTAGACCTGCCGTGTGGCGGCGCTCGGTCTGCAATCACTGATAGTGGCGACACGCGGGTCCGACGTATACTAACGGACCGCGGCCGATTTAAAGGCTACCACCTAGCAAGTGCGGTGTCTGGCGGTGACACCACAGTAATTATACTGGATCCAAATAGAAATCCTATGTTTGTATAAAGTTCTGGAGGAATTTTGCCCTTTGATGCAAAAGAACGTGCAGCTGCGCGAAAGGTGTTAGTCTCACGTCTAGGTATCTTAGTGTGTGCATAAAGCTACAGAGACATCTAGAAACTGCAAATACGTTTGAAGTGCACGGCAGGGGGTACTTCATACTGTTCTATATTAAGGGTTCACTACCCTTCCATTCACGAATGGAGCGTAGGAAAAGTCGATAATTAGTGGGCTCAGTTCGTAGTCTAATATTAACTTCACAGGTCCTAGGCTTACGTTACAGGATTTTTTCTGGAAAAGACAGAACTCATCACAAAGTAGATGTCTCAAACAAACCTAAGGTCGGTTGCCACATAGCATACAGTCGATAAAATTTCAATAAATGAACAAGTTTAAATTATTTAATGAACGTTCTGTCATTTGATTGTATAGATCGTTTATTCTACTGTAGAACAATGATTTTGGCCTTTGGCCGTTTTCAATTGCGATAATGTTGGACATGTTCAGACGTACATAAACAAAGCCATCGTCGAAATATATTAAACTTGGTTACATAACATTGGTGTCACAGCATAGAAACGAAAACATATTCACGAAGTGTCTGGCAGAAATAAAACAAACGTTTGTGACATACAGTGAGTAACTTCCATAAAATGGTCACCAAAAGCAGTCGTGGCATGTACAGGCACAATTATCTCAATAATCGAGGTACTAGTGTCTGTAAATGTAACGACTGATTTGGTTACAATTTTGTGACTCAGTTATTCAGCTTATGTCACTCAGATTTGTTTTATTCCTGCCAGACACTTCGTGTATATGCACTCGTTTTTATGCTGTGGCACCTGCATTATATAACCATGTTTAATATATGTCGACGATGACTTCGTTCATAGAATTCTGATCATGCCCAACACTGTTGTACTTGAAAATGGCCGAAGGCCGAAATCATGGTTGTACAGTAGAATGAACGATCTGTACAGCCAAATGGCGGAACTTTCATTTAAAAGTACTACATGACTGTGGCCCAAACCATGGTAAAACTATAAAGTTTAAATGACGCGAGTTCAAACGAAAGTGTACTCAACTAACTCCTGATGGTGGGACGAGCGCTTGTCGTTGGTGACTGTAGAAACGTGTGCTCCATAGCAGGGAGAGAAACCACTTACAGTATTTTAAGACGTGTAAATAAATTTTCTGCGCGCTGATTCTAGAAACGTACAGTAAATATTGCAGTGACAGAATAGTGAAGAGCCGGCCGGAGTGGCCGAGTGGTTCTAGGCGCTACAGTCTGGAACCGCGCGACCGCTACGTCGCAGGTTCAAAACCTGCCTCGGGCATGGATGTGTGTGATGTCCTTAGGTTAGTTAGGTTTAAGTAGTTCTAAGTCTAGGGGACTGATGACCTCGGAAGTTAAGTCCTATAGTGCTCAGAGCCAATAGTGAAGAAAGCGTACAGTTACTCGAAAATACAGAACAAAAAGTGAGAAGACTCAATTTTGGAGCTTGGGGCGTTAACTCAAGCTGCTGCTTTACCCGAGGGTGTGAGGGTGAATTTACAAAGATTGAAAAAATCGATGCAGGCGAATAGTTACGCTTCGTCTTTACTGTAAATTAAGAAACAGGGCTAAACATTTCTCTTTTATGTTTTCTAGCGAGTCTGTGGAAGAATATCCTGCCGTTTGATTGAAACTGGTGATTGCTATGTGGGACAGCACGCATGTGAGCTCAGGATATGACATGTTTTGTAAAGCGTTCAGACAGACGTCTTGTTCCGGCAGGATGTCACAAACATCACACCGCGACCCTTTTAATACGGCTAAACAGAAACGTACATCAATCGGCAACTGCCGCGAATGGCACAACCGGTTTAAATCGACAACTCAAGCAGAGGACGGCGAAAAAAGGCCCGCCTCGAAATGGAAGTCGGCTGCGGAGCTCCGCCAGGGTAATTAGAGAGCGCCGCTGCACATGGCAATGAACACATATGCACGGCACCGATGCTAAGCAGCGCGCAGCGCAGGGCATGAACTAAAAAAAGCCCGCTTTGTGTCCGTGTGTTTGCCCGAGAGCATTAACACGTTAATATAATGATCCGCTGTCATTTATTGCCGCGTCAGTCCGCTCATTATACACAATAACCATAGCTCAGCGTCCGTGCGACTTAGGTGGTATTATAAATAATGACTGATTGCGTAATTATAATAGAAATGCACTGGAGAAGCTTGAAAAAGAAAAACGGCCGTCAGCCTACCATGCTTTTCTTCGAGCACAACCACTGCAGACAGGCAGCAGATGCGTGTTCCTAAGTGGATGCACTGCCGCACACAGGCGCGAAGCTTTTTCTCTGCATCTACAGCTGCGCTCCGGTGTGTGGTGGAGGGTACTTAGTATACTACACTACTGGCCATTAAAATTGATACACCAAGAAGAAATGCAGATGATAAACGGGTATTCATTGGACAAATATAGTATACCAGAACTGGCATGTGATTACATTTTCACGCAATTTGGGTGCATAGATCCTGAGAAATCAGTACCCAGAACAATCACCTCTGGCCGTAATAACGGCCTTGATACGCCTGGACATTAAGCCAAACAGAGCTTGGATGGCGTGTACAGGTACAGCTGCCCATGCAGCTTCAACACGATATCACAGTTCATCAACAGTAGTGACTGGCGTATTGTGGCGAGCCAGTTGCTCGGTCACCACTGACCACTTGTTTTCAATTGATGAGAGATCTGGAGAATGTGCTGGACAGGGCAGAAGTCGAACATTTTCTGTATCCAGAAAGGCCCGTACAGGACCTGCAACATGCGGTCGTGCATTATCCTGCTGAAATGTATGGCTTCGGAGGGATCGAATGAAGGGTAGAGCCACGGGTCGCAACACATCTGAAATGTAACGTCCACTGTTCAAAGTGCCGTCAATGCGAACAACAGGTGACCGAGACGTGTAACCAATGACACCCCACACCGTCACGCCGGGTGATACGCCAGAATGGCGATGACGATTACATGCTTCCAATTTGCGTTCACCGCGATGTCGCCAAACACGGATGCGACCATCATGATACTATAAACAGAACCTGGATTCATCCGAAAAAATGACGTTTTGCCATTCGTGCACCCAGGTTCGTCGTTGAGTACACCATCGCAGGCGCTCCTGTCTGTGATGCAGCGTCAAGGGCAACCGCAGCCGTAGTCTCCGAACTGATAGTCCATGCTGCTGCAAACGTCGTCGAACTGTTCGTGCAGATGGTAGTTGTCTTGCAAACGTCCCCATCTGTTGACTCAGGGATCGAGACGTGGCTGCACGATCCGTTACAGCCATGCGGATAAGATGCCTGTCATCTCGACTGCTAGTAAGAAGAGGCCGTTGGGATCCAGCACGGCGTTCCGTATTACCCTCCTAAACCCACCGATTCCATATTCTGCTAACAGTCATTGGATCTCAACCAATGCGAGCAGCAATGTCGCGATACGAACCGCTCGGCCACCCCGGCCGGCGAAACGTGAAAGGTATACGCAACAAGTAAATAGAATCTTTTGAAATGTGGTGATACAGAAGATCGCCGAACACTGGACGGATTATTGGGTACCTAATGTCCAGGTATTGTATCGAAGAGGGAAGGAAAGAACTCTATGGCACGACTTATTTACAGAAGGTATGCGTTAAGGGGGCACACCCAAGTTATCCTGTCAACTACGGCAACTTTTTTGTGTGGGACAACTTTGCCTTTTGTTGGTAACGGTTCTATCTGGCTTCTTCGCAGTTCCTTAACGAAACAATTTATGCGCCACTGTATGTATCACATGCAGGAGACATTTGAAGACTGGAAATATCAAACGCTCTGAGTGCCAGATCTCACATTCGTCATCAGAATCAAAAAACAATGTTTATATTTTTGTACATAGCTGCCGCACGGGTTAGCCGAGCGGTCTAGAGCGCTGCAGTCGTTGACTGTGCAGCTGGTTCCGGCGGAGGTTCGAGTCCTCCCTCGGGCATGGGTGTGTGTTTTGTCCTTAGGATAATTTAAGTTGCGTAGTGTGTATGCTTAGGGACTGATGACCTTAACAGTTAAGTCCCGTAAGATTTCACACACATTTGAACATTTTTTTCTACATAGCTTATGTTTTATTCATGAAAGTGTGGAGGTATTCTGATACCAGAGAATTTTGCTGTCCACCTCATCACTACAAAAAAAGCGAGTCCAATTAGGAAGTAAACGATTTAATAATAACGTTCTAGGTGTCATAACATGGAAGCGGCTGTTTGCAACCAGAAATAAGACAGTTGTTGTTTCAAGTGCCATTAATACTGAGGCACTACATTTTGTTTGTGGTAATACAAGTACAGAAATGCAGCAGTAATATTTTAACTAGTAGAACTGTAGTCTTACAAAAGAATAACGAAACTAAATTCGAGAACAGTCTTTCACTATTGACTTCTGTTTCTTACTAAACTCCATTCTTGGAATCAGATTTTCAAAAATTTGCTGTAGAACTCTTTGCGCTGTTGAGGGAGAAATGGCAACATCGTCGACAGGTCTTTCTGTTTTGCAGTTGATAAACATGGCCGGTATTCCAGGTAAAGTACAGCATGGCATTCATCATCCACTGTCTTTCCTCTTCTGAATATAAAGAATGTTTTCATTCTTCTCTTTTAGAGTTAGATTTTTTAATAGCTGGATGAGTGTGAGACACTTGGATCATTTTATTTTTATTTTTATTACTGTTTTCGAAACTCAAATTATCTCTTTCAGTAACAAATATGTTTTACTGATGCAGACAAAAGCTTAGATGCACTTCGCTTATCACACAAACTGTTTCATCAACTAAGTAGTGGAGACCTTGGTACTCCAAAGAGAATCACTGCTTGGCACAAAGACCATGCGCCATCTAGTAACGAATATTTGAAACATATGTTTCCGTAATTTGACACTTGGACCTGCAACAGAGTACTGGGAACACAAGAGCACTGAAAACCCGTTTTTGAAAAAATGGCACTTAGAACGTTCGACACCTCAACTTTTCATTTCTTAATGGCATTTTTTTCGCGTTTACAGCTTTGTCTTTATCGGTGTTTTTGCTTTGGCCTTTGAGGAGATGATTTACGGATAATCTGCAAAAATCTTTAGCCGTGCTCACTCAATCGCCGGCCGCTGTGGCCGAGCGGTTTTAGGCGCTTCAGTCCGGAACCGCGCTGTTGCTACGGTCGCAGGTTCGAGTCCTGCCTCGGGCATGGATGTGTGTGTTGTCCTTAGGTTAGTTAGGTTTAAGTAGTTCTACGTCTAGGGGACTGGTGACCTCAGCTGTTAGGTCCCATAGTGCTTAGAGCCATTTTTGAGCTCACTCAATCATAGCCAAGAAAAATCTACTTATTTTGCTTAATAGTGCAAACAACTGTCTTCCACAGTGACTTTCAAGTGTATATATATTATGTTGCATTTAGTTAATTAACATCGCTTAGTAGTGTTGTATCCTGAGCTTTGCAGAAATGGGAAATCTTTGTCAACTTATAATTTCGTACTTGCTTTTTTTCGCTTTATTTTACATGTTGTTGAAATGCAAAGACGTATCAAGACCAAGCTGTGCGGCCGCAGGTACCAATATCATGATGGTAATTCTCTGCAGCTTACTGCCTCTGCAGTGAACAGTAGGGGAATGAGCGGTGAAAAAGCACCTGAAAGGTATCATACTACGCTTAGAACCAGTAGAAATAAACTGCCTCTATTGAAAGACACGGGGGGAGTGGGGGGGGGGGGCAGACTGCATCGAGCAAAGATGGGGAAGGAGAGATCCTCGAATAAGTTCTTGTAGATTCTGTGAAGGCGGAGAACCAGGGCTTTCATGTATTACAACAGCTAATGGAGGGAAAAGTATTTAATTTCCAGTTTAAAGAAGATTTAACACACTGTGCAAGACTTCTTCCAATGAAATCTAGGGAAAATTTATCATTTCTGATAAAAATTTCAGAATTTTCTTTGAAGGCGGAAGCGTGCGAATTTAAAGCTGCTTATTTTAATGTCTTCAACATTTATATGAACATTTCTCTCCGGTAAAGAGTTTTCATAGTTTAAATAAGTTTCTCTCTCGTGTTTGTTGTTTATGATACTTTCAGACATTTGGCAAAGTTAACCCATTCCTGACAAGGCAAACTCCCCATAGCAGCCCCTCAAATATAGTGGTTAGTGGACACAGTGGACAAAACTGAACGCAGATCAAGCACGAAAACGGGAAGAAGGTGTACTGGACCGTAAAAAAAAAAAAAAAAAAAAAAAAAAAAAAAAAAAAAAAAAAAAAGAGTGAAGGGGGGTAGATAAATGGCGTCTCAAATTTCTGTCTGTGTCGTGGTGTAACGTCCGTTTGCAACATCGAGTTGTAAGGTAGGGATCTATATCGACAGTTGGTTCTGCACAACTGCTCTATTAGCAGCCGAATGACTTTCGAATGGGAACTGCAAACGTTTGATGACAAGTAGACAAATCAACCGAATCCTACACTGGAAAACACGTCTGGTGTGTCGTACATGGCATTACTGCCAGTACGTGTGTCATATGATAGGAATCTCTTACCGACACACCTAATTTGTACGACTGGTAAGTGGGTGAGATACGCCTCCTTGCCCGATGTAGGTGTTCGTATGAATGTGAATGTGATCACGCCCAAGGAAGTGACGAAAACATAATAGTTTGTCACATAAGCAAATGGACAAAACTGTTTCACAATCACACAGATTCCCTGTGCTCTGTAAAAACATATGTTTTTAACGTTTTTGAGGTTGATTTCCGTTACGGAAGTCTTGAGTCTTGAATTCCTTTGTGGGAACATATTTCGCACCCGTTGATTTGTTGTTTTCATTTCTGTGCGACGTAGTATCTCGCCTGCTCTAACTATTCGTCATATTTACTTGCGACCGTAACGTATTCTTACCACGTGACTCATATTCTATAAGCAATGTATAGTGTTACAAGTGCCAAAAGTATAGAAAGAGAACAAACATTTCAGTTGTCAGACGGACAGTTCATAATGTTGTGGGGGAAAAAAAAAATGGCACGAGAGAGATTTGAATATGGCTCGCCCGCTTGGCAGTCCAACACCACGACCCGTTGCTGTTATAGGCTGCTCTTTATTGCAATTTTTGTTCTTGGGCCGTTCACTGTTTCTATTTTGATTTTTTTTACAGTTCAGTACACCTTCTTCCTCTTTTCATGCTTGAGCTGTATTCTGTTTCTAACGGCCTGTCCATTGGTCCATCTTAACACTAAATCCGAGGGCGTTTGATGGGGATTTCCCTTTTGAGGTGAATTTGCTAGCAATGGTACCAGTTTTTAACGTGTAAACGTTTCATTAATTGATCATGTTTTCACAAATTGTGAAACTGCAGCTCAGAACTAATGGTTCATGATGGTTCTGACGCATTTTTGTACATGCCAGTTGTGAGAAAGAAAGACAGAATGTGGCAAAGTTGTCCTTGTTGGCGGTGGCAGCTAAAATTTGTAGTTGGAGATCAAGACTCGTACACGGTAAACAAATTCAAACGGACGAAGGTTGCAATAGTTACTCAGATAAGAAGACAGTTGCACAAAATATATTAGCGAAGAGTTTATCTAACTAATCTTTGTATTGAAAACGACAACAACAGCAATTAAATCATGGCCCGCATCATTCTGCGACTTATCCAGAGCATTTGATTGTGTGAACCATGACATTATGTTGGAGAAATTACAATTCTATGGTATAAATGGAACAGCATATGAGTGGTTTAAGTCATATCTACAGAACAGGAAGCAGAATGTCTCTTTATGTGCTTCAAGTGATTCAAAGGAGTTTACCACTTCATCTAACTGGCGTGAAATTACATTAGGTGTTCCACAAGGTTCGATCATGAGTCCCCTCCTGTTCTTGATGTATGTGAATGATCTCCCTTCTTATGTGAAACAAGATGCTAAACTGACACTGTTTGCTGTTGATACAAGCATAATTATTAATCCAGTAAAAGGAAGTCCGATAGAAAATGATACAAATAAGGTCTTTGGAAAAATTATTAATTGGTTTTCTGCGAATGGGCTCTGAACTTTGAAAAAACACAGTAAATCCAGTTTTCTGCAACAAAAAGTATAATTCCTTCAATAAACATAACACATCAAAAGAAGTCAGTAGCCAGGGTAGAGCAAACTAAGTTTTTGGGTGTATATATAGATGAGAATCTTAATTGGAAAATTCATGTTTTGGATCTCTTAAAGTGACTAGTTTCAGCAACTTTTGCAATCAGAATAATTGCCAATTTTGAGGATGTAGAAATTAGTAAGCTGACATACTTTGCATACTTCCACTCTCTGATGTCATACGGAATAATGTTCTGGGGCAACTCAACACTTAGGCAAAAGGTATTCACTGCTCAAAAGAAAGTATTTAGAATAATGTGTGGGGTTCGTAGTCGCACATCTTGTAGGCATCTGTTTAGAAGGTTAGGAATTCTTACAACTGCTTCACAGTACATTTACTCAGTAATGAAATCTTTTCTCAACAACATGGACCAGTTTAAAATCAACAGCGACATTCATGATTACAATACCAGAAAAAAGGAAGACCTACACTATCCTTTACTTAACCTATCTTTGGCATAGAAAGGGGTAAAATATGCTGCTATAAAACTTTTTGATAAATTACCAGATGAAATAAAATGTCTGACAGACAGCAGTAATAGTTTCAAAAACAAATTGAAATCATACCTCCTTGACAACTCATTCTGTACCACAGGTGAATTCTTGAATATGAGTAAATAAATCTGGAGATATAATACATGCATTTTGTGCCATTTGAGGGAATGGGATAGATAATAGCAATGTGTAGGTATAACATTAAAATGTAAAATAAAGAAAAAAAAAAGCTTGTTTCCTGTGCGCATTTCTTGTGGATTTGACACGTTCCACATCATAACGGGTTTTCCGTGATTTTGATCAATGGAACACGTAACTAACTAACTCATTACGTGTGCACGTAAATGTGAGAGCTTGGCAAGATCTGTGGCAAACAATTTGATGCGAGAACCCAAACCTTGCACCTCGAAGGGGCAAAGGTGCGGTAGAAAATGGAAAGTGAGAGACATTTTGCTGTTCGAGACATTAGTTTACACCTGTATAAAAATAAAGAATGCTCGACTGTATCCGTGGTGTGCATAATCAGGCCCTGTTGCGAGAGAGGCCGGCAAGTGTTCTCGGCGCGAGGAGCATCCTTGAGGTCTGTGGCGAGGCGCAACATGCCCCGACTTGTCTCTCGGAATAGCTCTCTACACCGGCTTTTGTCGCGTTATATCAGACTCCTAATCTTTCACCGCGACATCAAGCCGTGTACCTGCTCTCAGCCTCTAGTTGTGTTATGCTATTCACACAAGTGCCTGTAATACGACTTGTCTAATTAAGAGTACATAATGAACGACGGGAGAGTCACGCTCGTTTCTGTAACTGCAGTACCGACGACCGCGAACAACGCTATACTACGAGGGCAAATTACGGGAATGTCTTGTCCGAGCCAGTCGATTGAACCTTTGACTCCTTACGCGATAATTCGATGGAAGCGGCTAGTGTTGTTGCTCTCTGTGCGCAGTTTTTAGCGTCTCCTCGGCATTAAACTGGTCTTCTGCAGGGTAAGTGATCCGCCGAATCATTCTATGGTTCGTACGTTGTTTATTACACATCTACATGCACACTCCGTAGGTTCCCCCTTCAGTGCACGGCGCAGGGTACTTCGTTTCAATTTCGGCTGATCGTTTTCTAACTTATTCGCGAGGTGAAAAGACACACACATGATTTTCGTATATAAAAAGCATGTGACTCCGTACCAATGAAGAATCTATATCGATATCTTGACGAGAGCACAATAAATAAAATGCACGTATCTGCAGTTAAAAATCTAAAAGGGATTACAGCGAAAAATTAAAATAGTAGCAAAAATCTCCCAAGTTTTATGACCAACCAAAGGCCTTTCAGGGTGCTGTGTAGCACCTACTTTGTTGAAATATCATCTGAACGAAGTTCCTAAGAATAGGTGAAAATGTTGGGAGGGACTGGTCTCTACACAGATGGGGATTGTCTGTCGAGCTCACTATTCGTCGATGGTCAAATAATATTGACTGCAGTGACTATGATATAGAGAAAATGATTTAGAAAATACAAGAAACGTACAATAAGGCCGGACTAACAATAAAGTTTTCTAAATCCAAATATTTATGTAGAGGAAGAATATGACATAAAATTATCACAGCTGGCAAAACTCTTTAGGCATGTCAGAAGTAAAAATGCCTGGTAGTTATAATCTCAGATCAGGGTTTATATAAATAAGAAATAAGGCGGAGGACTATACAGGCTACGCAAGCTATCAGTAAGCTGAATTCCATCCTTTGGTCAGATAAAATTACGAAAAAGACAAAAAGTGTTATTTGAATCAATAATACGAAGTACTTACTCATATGGCGCTGAATCCAAGGAAATTACAAAACAATACAGAAGACGACGTGCAAACGGATTTTTGGGAAGTTGTGGAGTTTCAAGGCAACACAAGGCCCCAAATTTATAAATCAGGAAGCAAATGAAGCCTTACATGTACATCACCGAAAAGATGTAAAGACGGCGTTTCAAACGGTATGGACGTGTGATGAGATTAGGAGATAGACGATGGCCGAAAGAAGTACTGTGTTGACAACCTCAATACAAGAGAAAAAGAGGAAGGCCCTTTGGAGATTCGAAAAAAATCGAGTGCAAGAGGATATGCAACGAAGAAATTTGAAAGAAGATTCATGCAAGGAGCGATAGAGTTGGACACGAGGTTGCCAGAAACGGCTTAAGGTGTAAACAACTCAAAAAAAAGACAGTATCTATGACTCCTCACGTGCTTTAATACTTTTTATTTTATTCGCGTGTAGTTACAGAGAGTTACGTAACGGAGACAGAGAAGTTGTTGCACTGTCTACCTCTAATACCTGATCTCTAAATTTATTTAACACGGTTTCGCGAGCATTACGCCGCCTTTCTTCCAGTAATTCCTATTTAAGACACTTTTGTCACAGTTCTGCATGTGCTGCTCGAAGCTGTTACTATCCTAGCACCGCACCTATGAATTCCTTCGATATCTTGCCTCAAGGACGCTTGATGAGGTCCAAAACCCTGGAGCACTGTTCTAGACTCAGTCTTACTAGAGTCTTGTATTCCTTAATAAACTTATTGCACTTCTCTAGTATATCTTTACCGAATATTAATCGCCTTTTATGCTTTCCTGCCGCAAATTTCAAGCAGGAAAGGTAGAAAGTTTAGGGTTTAAACGTTCTATCAAGAACGAGATCATTAGAGACGGAGCATAAGCTCGAAATAGTAGGAAATCAACCGTCTGCGTATTTTAGCAGCAATGACATTATTTACTTAAGCGATTTAGGGAAGCCACGGAAAACCTAAATTTGGATGACCACTTGGAGATTCGAACCACCGCCCTCTCGAATGCAAGTCTCGTATGCCTAACAGCGGCCACCAAGCTAAGCTGATCTCCATGTTCATTCCATATCTCCTCATAATGTTGCTCCTAATTGTTAAAGCCATGTTGCAGCCTCTAGATACTTTTTCCTCAGGCTGTAGGCTAACTGTATTAGATTCATTCTTTTGTTTGTGGTCATTGCATTTATAAAAGCTTAATTTCATTTCCTTACAATATCCAGGGACGATATTGTTCCCAGCATCATCTGCAACGTATACATGACTGCTTCCGACCATTTAAATGTGTTGAGAATAGAAACAAATCTTTTATCCTTCCTTGGGACACACATCATCTTACTTTCATTTTTGTTGAATATTCACTGTTTAGTATTAAGTACTGGGTTAACAGTTAAAAATACTTATAGCAAATCATCAGTCACACATTTATGAAAATACTGTGTACGGCCATGTTCTCGTTATCGTTCCAAAACTTGCTACAGTGTTGGACACCTTTTGGAAGCCTAAAGAAGACGGAATTCACTAATCGCTTGCGTCTACAATTTGCAAGATATCATGTCTGAGGTATCTCCCTATGTCGTAACGGACAAGTTCAGAATATGCTCTTGAATCCTGCACCTGGTCTACAGTTCTGTGCTCCTTCGTTTTACCCTCCTTATAAGAGGGACGGCCTGCGTTCTTCTTCAGTCACGTAAAACTGTGCGCTCCGCGCGAGATTCTCTCTACATACAAGCAAGTAAAGGAGCTAATTCAGCAGCATATTCAATGTAAAATTTATTAGGAAATCCTCCGAGCCTGACGCTTTGCTCGCTTCATTCAAGGAAAAACGCCGAATACGAAGCACAGCCTTAGATAATCTGGACCTCAGATATATCTTATCACCATACTTTCTATATACCTGATGCTTTTAAATAATGAACTGGTGTTTTAGTCTGTTAACATAATACGGTAGTGCATTTTAGGTTCAAGTACTTGATATTAATGATAACAAACTGTCTGGATTCGATGTTCAACCTGTATCAAGACTGAAACTGTACTCCCAAAGACTACAGCCTCATTTTTATTGGTAAACGTGCCTCAACTTTTCACCTGGTAGTTATCAAAGTAAGAAAACTGTAATTTTGAACAAAATAATATATCTGGTGAAATTTAGTGCAAATGTAATCTTTAAGTGCGAATATATGGTAATCATCTTCCTTCAGTCCTTTAATGAATGCATCAGTGAGAAAATTCCACATTCACACTCCCATTTCCTGTAATTTGACATTTTTTACAAGTACTGGAAGGTACAAAAATTTACTCACACCCTGTTATTTACATTTCTAAGGAATTAATTTGTATCATTTGATATTGTGCTGTCATAATGCTTATATTAAAATTAATGTTATGTATACATCTATTGTACATATAAAGCAGAGTGTATATATGTGTATTTGCGATACACCTTGTAAGGTGCCTCTTACGTGAGGAATACATTTTTATCAGTTTTAATAAATTATTGTCTCTTATTGATGTATTCACGATAGTTAGGAAGCGCTGTAGCCCGAAGCCGGCCATGAATCGGAGAGCGTTTCCCACGCTGGCTGGTTAGGTGACGAAGCGACCGTATGTCGCGCGTAGTGGGGTGGGGCTCGGCGGTGGACCATAGCAACAAGCATTAGCCTGGGAAATATACATGACGGGAAGTACCGCCATCTTGGCGCCAAAGTCACCAATTTTGTTTATTTATATTTAATAATTAAAGTCATTTATGACAACATGAATACTAGGAGGAGTCTCTGGAGATTTAAAACTATTTATTATAATTTTGCCTAGTTAAAATTCACACCCGTTCATTAACAAATGCATGTCTTAGTAAGTACGAACTTGATCGGAAATCCACGAACTATGACGAAACTAGTAAGAGATACGGACTGCGCGCCAAAGTCGGCAATCGGCGTTAAGAGCGCTTCCTGTCTTGTTCGTTGGTAGCCATGCTCTCGGTTGACGAGTAGTTTGTGACAAGAGTGTTTCATTATTGATCTAATAGGAATAAAAGTGATATTACGGCATTCTGAATGTTACTTTCGAGTAAATAGATACCCCAAAGTTGATCGACAGCAATTTCAGCTAGTTAGCTTCCACCGACAGAGACATACAATGCGCCAATGAAGAATCTGCACGGGACGACATTTACGAGAGCTGCACCGCGCACAGATAGGAGGAAATCCGACGACACGACCCACCAAGGCGGATCAAAGGAGGTCCGACTTACACTCGCAAATTCCGGGTGGAAATGCTGACTGTACGTCACATATACCACCCTCTACAGACTCGCGGCTAAGCTGAGTAATAACAGTATCAGTTTAGAGGCGAGGGCATCTTGCAACCTCCCCATGAGTAGCTGCCCTGCATGACAGATGTGTCGTGTCAGTAGTATCAGTGTTCTTTATTGAACTGTACTGCAGGGTCTACATGTACTGGTGAGCGTGGCTGAGAACAATTTGAGATGGACAGAGGAGGGGATGGACACAATGAGGGGTAGGAGGAAATGAATGGAGAGAGGGGAGGAAGGGGAGATGCATGAGGCGGGTGAAAGGTGTAGAGGAGTGGTGGGCAGGTGGAAAATGGAGAAGGGGAGACAGAAATGGGAGAGAGAGGGGCGAGGAGGATATGGTCAGAAGAAAAGATGAGGAAGATATGGTCATAGAGAAGAGATGCAGGAAATGGACAAAAATGGGATGAAGAGATGAAGATAAAAGAGAGTGGGTAGGGGAGAGAGACAGAGAGAGGTGGGAGGAAGAGGTGGACATAGATAGGGGGGGGGGGAGGTGTGTTCAGCGTATGTGTCGGATGCATAGATGGGTGAAGACACTGGGAAAAAGCTAGTATGGAAATAAATCATAGAGTGGGATGTTAGAAGCCATGGAGAGGCTGTTGTTTGAGAGTGGGGAAAGTGTTACGAGGCAAGTTAGGGAAAGATATTTAACATTCAGTTGTTAGTAGGAGCCTGGTGTTGAGGTTGCCAAGTAAGGAAGCAGGCCAGGTACATTTCACAAGTTTTGAGTATGCTATACAGACCATTTCTATGAATCTGCTAAGATAAAGTCTTCAGCCAGTCTAAATGTAAACGTTATGAAAATCAATTGGTAAATGCATACATTTCAGGAATGCTTGGCATGTACGACACATTCAGTCGTAAACTGAGAAAAATTTTGTGTCGCGTTTCACGCCAAACTTTTTTTTTAATTGCTTTATTCCAAGAACAGCGATTTACTTTCAAATATACGCCATTTTGAATCTTATTTCGTCTTGCTAATTCCATTTTTTCACCATTTTCGCGTAACTGTAAATGAATTAAATTAAATAAATAATGGACGTAAGTTTCCCAGTCCTTACACATGCCGCCATTCCAGCTACTTGTATGTCACTATTGCTGTTTCTTACATTTAAGCAGCTTCTCAGTTGTCCCCAGAACTCTGAATGAATGACATTGTCACAAAAGGTACGAGACTGCTCATATTAGGAAGTGGGACAGCTGCGAAAAGGCCCGTGAGGTTTATACATTATTCCCGAACAGCAGTGAGCGACTGAGAATGAAAAGAACGAAACATTTCAATGTTAGCCTGGGCAGTGCTCATTTGTTATCTGGCCACGGACCAAGCCCCATGCATTTGGCTGTGTGTAAACCTCAGTCAGGAGGTTGATTGTGCCTGTGGACAGAGAGACCTTAGAACACCTACGTCTGTACTGTAACCTCTGTCTACCCAGCAGCGAGTTAACTGCCTCCTGGTCAGAATCGGTGGTGACATTCTGTAAATACAAAATCATTCCTATCTTAGCACTTTCCTATCTTCTTGATACACAAATCGTTAACTTTTAGCACAAATGACTTCTAATTAGTTTTTAGTTCCCATGTATTTAAAACTGCGACTTTGTTAAAACGCTATGAAACTACTAAGAAATCTAATTAGCTTCATATGATGTATATGTACAATTCAATACTGTGAAAACATGACCTGACTTAGTCACTAGGTGGATGGTCATTTATAAAGGGGAGCAAATAAAATAAAATGAAATAAAAATTATTGCAGATCCACTTGTGGCGTGATAGTGCGCAGCTGTTTAGGACTGTGTCCTTACGCTGTCATAAGTCTCATGAAAATTATTCAACTCAGTAGCAGTGAACGAGCAGTTTACTACAGATGTGTCCATGCGCTCCTCCATAAGTATCATGGTAAAGGACGTCCAGAAATGATTCGAGCAATGGAAGGGCCGAATGCAGATCATTCAAACTCATACGGGTCACATTTTGAAGGCCGTTAACTGAACATATTTGGTAATTATACAAATTTGCAGGATAACTGCAGAAAACTGTTCGTTTATTGGCAAGGTATAAATCGAAATACGGTTGCTCACAAATGCGCCACGATAAAAAAATTCTTAGCAGTGAAAGTAGAACAAAATGAATGGATGCAGGTGATCAGACAGAATGCTTACGTACGTGTCACCTGTCAGAGTCGTATCTAGGAGTATCAGGATTCCCATAGCACTCCAACTGCCCACGCCACACACCATTACAGAGTCTCCACCAGGTTGAACAGTCCCCTGCTGACATGCAACATCCATGGATTCGTGAGGTTGTCTCCATACCATTACACGTACAGGCGCTCGATACAATTTGAAACGAGACTAGTCCGACGAGTCGAAATGTTTCCAGTCATCAACAGTCCAGTGTCGGTGTTGATGGTCCCAAGCGAGGCGTAAAGCTTTGTGTCGTGCAGACATCAAGGGTACACGAGTGGGCCTTCGGCTCCCAAAGCCCATATCGATGATGTTTCGTTGAATGGTTCGCGCGCTGACACTTGTTGATGGGCCAGCACTGAAATCTGCAACAACTTGCAGAAGGGTTGGACTCCTGTCACAATGAACGATTCTCTTCAGTCGTCTTTGGTCCCCTTCTTGCAGGACCTTCTTCCGCCCACAGCGATGTCGGAGATTTGATGCGTCACCAGACTCCTGTTATTCACGGTACACACGTGAAGTAGTCGTACAGGAAAATCCCCACTTCATCGCTACCTCGGAGATGCTGTGCCCCATCGCTCGTTCGTCGACTATATCATGTTCAAACTCATTTAAATCTTGATAACCTGCCATTGGAGCAGCAGTAACCGATCTAACAACTGCATCAGATGCTTGTTGTCTTATATAGCCACTGCCGACCGCTGCGCCGTATTCTGCCTGTTTACGTGTCTGTATTTGAATACGCATGCCTATGCCAGTTTCTCTGGCGCTTCAGTGCAAATGAGAATGCTATCCAAGCCTGCAGGTTACACTGTTGTATTTGACCACGAACTGTACCTGTGCGTTATCCTCAATACGTTGTAAGTAATAGTCTGGTCGGAATAGTGCTGTATGTATCGGTGAGTGCATTATGTCAAGAGACCTGTGCATTGGACCATGAGCAAATTGTTGGTGCTCGTATCGTCTGTGCGTCCGTAGCCTAGGTAGCTGAAGTATTTGACGTTTCAACAGGTACCGTATCGAAGATTTATGCGGTATGCAGGGAAAGCGGAATAGCATCATCCAGTAAGTCACAGCGCGGACGAAAGTGTGTTGGGACCTCGTGACGGACTGTCATTCGAGAGAAGTGTGACTACAAGTAAGAGGACGTCAGTCAGAAAAGTCACTGAAGAACAGAATTCACCCTGACGAACCCTGTCAGCACCGAAACAACACGAATGATCTCCATAAGCAGAGAACTGCAGGGTGAGCTTGAATTCCAAAAGCACTCATCAGTGATGCAAATGTCCGTTACAGGAAAATGTGGTTCCGAATCCATAAAATCTGGACTGGTTTTGTGAGTACAATTATGAATCGTTGCATCTCTCATGGCCATCACCGTCTCCAAATTTCAATACTGTTGAGCTTCTCGTGTCTACTTTTGAGAGAAGGATGTGTGATCGCTATCCAGCTCCATCATCGTTACCTGATCTTGCCCTTATACAGGGTGGTCCATTGATAGTGACCGGGCCAAATATCTCACGAAATAAGCGCCAAACGAAAAAACTACACAGAACGAAGCTAGTCTAGCTTGAAGGGGGAAACCAGATGGCGCTATGGTTGGCCCGCTAGATGGAGCTGCCATAGGTCAAACGCATATCAACTGCGTTTTTTTAAATAGGAACCCCATTTTTTATTAAATATTCGTGCAGTACGTAAAGAAATATGAATGTTTTAGTTGGACCACTGTTTTCGCTTAGTGACAGATGGCGCTGTAATAGTGACAAAGATATGACTCACAATTTTAGACGAACAGTTGGTAACAGGTAGTAGTTTAAATTAAAAATACAGAACGTAGGTGCGTTTGAACATTTTATTTCGGTTTTTCCAATGTGATGCATGTAAGTTTGTGAACTTATCATTTCTGAGAACGCATGCTGTTACAGCGTGATTATCTGTAAATACCACATTAATGCAATAAATGCTCAAAATGATGTCCGTCAACCTCGATGCATTTGGCAATACGTGTAACGACATTCATCTCATCAGCGGGTAGTTCGCCTTCCGTAATGTTCGCAAGTGCATTGACAATGCGCTGACGCATGTTGTCAGGCGTTGTCGGTGGATCACGATAGCAAATATCCTTCAACTTTCCCCACAGAAAGAAATCCGGGGACGTCAGATCCGGTGAACGTGCGGGCCATGGTATGGTGCTTCGACGACCAATCTACCTATCCTGAAATATGCTATTCAGTACTGCTTCAACCGCACGGGAGCTATGTGGCGGATATCCATCACGTTGGAAGTACATTGCCATTCTGTCATGCAGTGAAACAACTTGTAGTAACATCGGTAGAACATTACGTAGGAAATCAGCATACATTGCACCATTTAGAATGCCATCGATAAAATGGGGACCGATTATCCTTCCTCCCATAATGGCCCACCATACATTAACCCGCCAACGTCGCTGATGTTCCACTTGTCGCAGCCATCTTGGATTTTCCGTTGCCCAATAGTGCATATTATGCCGGTTTACGTTATCGCTGTTGGTGAATAACGCTTCGTCGCTAAATAGAACGCGTGCAAAAAAAACCGTCATCGTCCCGTAATTTCTCCTGTGCCCGGTGGCAGAATTGTACACGACGTTCAATGTCGTCCCCATGCAATTCCTGGTGCATAGAAATATGGTACGGGTGCAATCTATGTTGATGTAGCATTCTCAACACTGATGTTTTTGAGATTCCCGATTCTCGCGCAATTTGTCTGCTACTGATGCGTGGATTAGCCGCGACAGCAGCTAAAACACCTACTTGGGCATCAGCATTTGTTGCAGGTCGTGGTTGACGTTTCACATGTGGCTGAACACTTCGTGTTTCCTTAAATAACGTAACTATCCGGCGAACGGTCCGCACACTTGGGTTATGTCGTCCAAGATACCGAGCAGCATACATAACACACGCCTGTTGGGCATTTTAATCACAATAGCCATACGTCAACACGATATCGACCTTTTCCGCAATTGGTAAACGGACCATTTTAACACGGGTAATGTATCACGATGCAAATACCGTCCGCACTGGAGGAATGTTACCTGATACCACGTACTTATACGTTTGTGACTATTACAGCGTCATCTGTCACAAAGCGAAAAAAGTGGTACAACTAAAACACTCATATTTCTTTTCGTACTACACGAATTGTAATAAAAATGGGTGTTCCAATTTTAAAAAACGCAGTTGATATCCGTTTGACCTGTGGCAGCGCCATCTAGCGGGCCAACCATAGCGCCATCTGGTTTCCCCCTTCAAGCTAGACGAGTTTCGTTCTTTGTAGTTTTTTTGCTTGATGCTTTTTTGTGAGATATTTGGTCCGATCACTGTCAATGGACCACCCTGTATGAATAGTATAAGATTACCCTGAAAACCACAGTAGGCCTGTATTTATCCATTCCGAAACGACTGGAAGCTGTTTGAAATGCCAACGGTTTTTCTACGTCGTGTTAGGCAAGGTAATGTGTTGTGCTTTTGATGTTTCCATATTTCTGCCCATACCTCTGTATTTGTTGCCATTTAGATCTAATATATTTTCATCATGGAGTCCCGAACCAGCTGTTCTAGGTAGTTTTGATAGAAGGCGTTTAGTAATGTTTCACAGGATATCTTGTCAAGTCCACAAAACTGTAATTATTCCAATTCATTGCTACATAAAATCCCCTCCGATGATTACAGTATGATTGGGAAACTTACGTGCTGGCGAAATGTGGGTTTCTCCGCAGTTTTCAGTTCCATCTGAATGTGAGTATGGTGTTCGATAGAAGATACAATTATAATTTTATGCCCACCCCTTATACTGAGACTTGCCCTAATAATCTGGCATGAAGCTTCAGTTTCTATCTCAGCTGATGTGAGTTTCTTGTTTACTGCGACAACTGTATCACCTGTTTGGAGTAGTCTGGCGATCTTTAAGTAATAAATTTTTACATGAACATTTATAAGGTTGCTTACTTCCATTTAACACTACGTCAGTTCTTAAAAATATGTTTCATGAACACCATTAGCGAATTCTATACGACTGTCTATTGAATAACAGATAAAAAGTTGCACAACATCGCATATTGTTTCGGAATTGTGATCATTGCATTCACAACATTTTAACAAAATATGTATGTTAGTAACATACACTCCTGGAAATGGAAAAAAGAACACATTGACACCGGTGTGTCAGACCCACCATACTTGCTCCGGACACTGCGAGAGGGCTGTACAAGCAATGATCACACGCACGGCACAGCGGACACACCAGGAACCGCGGTGTTGGCCGTCGAATGGCGCTAGCTGCGCAGCATTTGTGCACCGCCGCCGTCAGTGTCAGCCAGTTTGCCGTGGCATACGGAGCTCCATCGCAGTCTTTAACACTGGTAGCATGCCGCGACAGCGTGGACGTGAACCGTATGTGCAGTTGACGGACTTTGAGCGAGGGCGTATAGTGGGCATGCGGGAGGCCGGGTGGACGTACCGCCGAATTGCTCAACACGTGGGGCGTGAGGTCTCCACAGTACATCGATGTTGTCGCCAGTGGTCGGCGGAAGGTGCACGTGCCCGTCGACCTGGGACCGGACCGCAGCGACGCACGGATGCACGCCAAGACCGTAGGATCCTACGCAGTGCCATAGGGGACCGCACCGCCACTTCCCAGCAAATTAGGGACACTGTTGCTCCTGGGGTATCGGCGAGGACCATTCGCAACCGTCTCCATGAAGCTGGGCTGCGGTCCCGCACACCGTTAGGCCGTCATCCGCTCACGCCCCAACATCGTGCAGCCCGCCTCCAGTGGTGTCGCGACAGGCGTGAATGGAGGGACGAATGGAGACGTGTCGTCTTCAGCGATGAGAGTCGCTTCTGCCTTGGTGCCAATGATGGTCGTATGCGTGTTTGACGCCGTGCAGGTGAGCGCCACAATCAGGACTGCATACGACCGAGGCACACAGGGCCAACACCCGGCATCTTGGTGTGGGGAGCGATCTCCTACACTGGCCGTACACCACTGGTGATCGTCGAGGGGACACTGAATAGTGCACGGTACATCCAAACCGTCATCGAACCCATCGTTCTACCATTCCTAGACCGTCAAGGGAACTTGCTGTTCCAACAGGACAATGCACGTCCGCATGTATCCCGTGCCACCCAACGTGCTCTAGAAGGTGTAAGTCAACTACCCTGGCCAGCAAGATCTCCGGATCTGTCCCCCATTGAGCATGTTTGGGACTGGATGAAGCGTCGTCTCACGCGGTCTGCACGTCCAGCACGAACGCTGGTCCAACTGAGGCGCCAGGTGGAAATGGCATGGCAAGCCGTTCCACAGGACTACATCCAGCATCTCTACGATCGTCTCCATGGGAGAATAGCAGCCTGCATTGCTGCGAAAGGTGGATATACACTGTACTAGTGCCGACATTGTGCATGCTCTGTTGCCTGTGTCTATGTGCCTGTGGTTCTGTCAGTGTGATCATGTGATGTATCTGACCCCAGGAATGTGTCAATAAAGTTTCCCCTTCCTGGGACAATGAATTCACGGTGTTCTTATTTCAATTTCCAGGAGTGTATAATGTTGTTCATGTAGATGTCTGCGATCTTCAGTGCACATGATACACCTACTCTTACCGTTTTTCGTTCTTGAGACTAAGAAAATTATATTGTAGAATTCAGTGTATTAACAGAATGCTGCGCTACTCCTTCCTAACAAACAGTGAGATTATGTGTACGATGCGTTTTCATGAGGTACATAGCATGAGCCACGAACTACATTTTCTCAGAATCTCTCTCCCGCGTTTTTTTTTTTTATTTTATTTTTTTTTTCCCAACATGCATGTTGCTAAAGGAAATGAAATGAAATAGACCTTGTCTTCGTATCTCGTTCCGACCCTACACTGGATGTAAGATATGGTTCCGATCTTTTTGCACCACATAATTACGCGTAGGAACAGCGATAAGACACCAATTAACTTCTATCAGTCGTTTCGAAGAAGCAAGTAATTCATTTATCTGCAGTGTAATTTATGGGGATAGAGGACTACGATATAATTAGGACAAATTTGGAATTCCCACTTACGTTCCTATGAGATAAGAGTGTCAACGGAAGGTCTTATCTCGCTGCGATGACCCCTTTATTTGCTTTCCTTCACACAAGCAATAAACGGGCCGCATCCCTGGCTTCGCAGCTGAATCTTTGGAGCGCCAATTAAAATACCTCTTAAGTGCTGCGTTTAAAGCTTACAAACGTGCTCAAAGGAGGATACTGAATTTAACACCCAACTAACCTCTCGCAATCTTATCGCACATTCTTCATATTAATGGGTGATGGAAAGCCTACGCAGATCTCATTGGAACCGTTAAGCACGCACTGTTACTACTATAGGGGCATCGAGTGACGTGACTCAGTTGTTTGAAACTGTATACGTATTCCTGAGGAACACTATTCCAATCTCGTGCTGCTGTCGTGCTTTAGAGTGCCTATATGTCTCTGCATGAGAATTCCAGCTTGGCTCCCTAAACAAGGACAGGATCGATTCCCATCTTGATCCTTGTTCAAGTGAGCTTGTGCTCTGCTCCACGAAGTCGATGAGACATTTTACTGCATACATTAATAAACCAAAACATTATGACCACTGCCCACCACGACGCTGGATGCTGCCTTGTGGCGTTGCGGGCACGTGACGATCTAACAAAAGTATGTAAGCGGAGAAGACACGGACGGGAGGGAGAGCACCCTACAGAAGATAGCAGCTGCAAATGGGAACATCCGCTGAGATAACCGACTTTGACAAAGGGCACATTATTTTTACGCAGAGTCTCGACAACAGAGAAGCTGGACGAATGTTCACGTGCTACTGTCATGAGCATCTTACGGCAAGAGGTAGAAGGACAGTGAAATTACCATTAGGCGCTAAATGGTTGGACGACCATGACTCTACATCTATCTACATCTACATACATACTCGGCAATCCACCATACGGTGCGTGGCGGAGGGTACCTCGTACCACAACTAGCATCTTTTCTCCCTGTTCCACTCCCAAACAGAACGAGGGAAAAATGACTGCCTACATGCCTCTGTACGAGCCCTAATCTCTCTTATCTTATCTCTGTGGTCTTTCCGCGAAATGTAAGTTGGCGGCAGTAAAATTGTACTGCAGTCAGCCTCAAATGCTGGTTCTCTAAATTTCCTCAGTAGCGATTCACGAAAAGAACGCCTCCTTTCCTCTAGAGACTCCCACCCGAGTTCCTGAAGCATTTCCGTAACACTCGCGTGATGATCAAACCCACCAGTAACAAATCTAGCAGCCCGCCTCTGAATTGCTTCTATGTCCTCCCTCAATCCGACCTGGTAGGGATCCCAAACGCTAGTGTTTTATAAGCTTCACAGAACGTGGAGTTCGGAGGCTTCTCTGCTCTGTACAGTAGGTTAGATTATAATCTGTGGCATCTCTGCCGAAAGAGCACAATCCTGGTGCACACACAAGTGTTTCAGAGCACACCGTTCACCGTACATGGTCGAACATCCAGCTCCGCAGCAGACCGCTCCTACGTGTTCACATGTTGAACCAACGACATCGCCGGTTACGATTGCTGTGGACACAGGACCATCGGGATTGGATGATCGTTGATCAATGGAAATGTGTCGGCTCTTCGGATGAATCACATTTTTGCGATACTAGGTCGATGGTCGTCTCCACAAACGCCGTCATCGAGGTGAACGACGGCTCGAAGCGTGAAGCGCGCCACGGTACAGTCTAGTGGGAGCAATATTATGTTATGGGAGACATTCTCCTGCGCTTGCATGGCGCCTGTGGTAGTAATCGAAGACACTCTGACAGCTGCGAACCACCCGCAACCCCTCATGCTTGATGTCTTCCTCAACGGCAATGTCATCTTTCAACAGTACAGGGTTATTACAAATGACTGAAGCGATTTCACAGCTCTACAATAACTTTATTATTTGAGATATTTTCACAATGCTTTGCACACACATACAAAAACTCAAAAAGTTTTTTTAGGCATTCACAAATGTTCGATATGTGCCCCTTTAGTGATTCGGCAGACATCAAGCTGATAATCAAGTTCCTCACACACTCGGCGCAGCATGTCCCCATCAATGAGTTCGAAAGCATCGTTGATGCGAGCTCGCAGTTCTGGCACGTTTCTTGGTAGAGGAGGTTTAAACACTGAATCTTTCACATAACCCCACAGAAAGAAATCGCACGGGGTTAAGTCGGGAGAGCGTGGAGGCCATGACATGAATTGCTGATCATGATCTCCACCACGACCGGTTCATCGGTTTTCCAATCTCCTGTTTAAGAAGTGCCGAACGTCATGATGGAAGTGCGGTGGAGCACCATCCTGTTGAAAGATGAAGTCGGCGCTGTCGCTCTCCAGTTGTGACATGAGCCAATTTTCCAGCATGTCCAGATACACGTGTCCTGTAATGTTTTTTTCGCAGAAGAAAAAGGGGCCGTAAACTTTAAACCGTGAGATTGCACAAAACACGTTAACTTTTGGTGAACTGCGAATTTGCTGCACGAATGTGTGAGGATTCTCTACCGCCCAGATTCGCACATTGTTTCTGTTCACTTCACCATTAAGAAAAAATGTTGCTTCATCACTGAAAACAAGTTTCGCACTGAACGCATGCTCTTCCATGAGCTGTTGCAACCGCGCCGAAAATTCAAAGCGTTTGACTTTGTCATCGGGTGTCAGGGCTTGTAGCAATTGTAAACGGTAAGGCTTCTGCTTTAGCCTTTTCCGTAAGATCTTCCAAACCGTCGGCTGTGGTACGTTTAGCTCCCTGCTTGCTTTATTCGGCGACTTCCGCGGGCTACGCGTGAAACTTGCCCGCACGCGTTCAACCGTTTCTTCGCTCACTGCAGGCCGACCCGTTGATTTCCCCTTACAGAGGCATCCAGATGCTTTAAACTGCGCATACCATCGCCGAATGGAGTTAGCAGTTGGTGGATCTGTGTTGAACTTCGTCCTGAAGTGTCGTTGCACTGTTATGACTGACTGATGTGAGTGCATTTCAAGCACGACATACGCTTTCTCGGCTCCTGTCGCCATTTTGTCTCACTGCGCTCTCGAGCGGTCTGGCGGCAGAAACCTGAAGTGCGGCTTCAGCCGAACAGAACTTCATGAGTTTTTCTACGTATCTGTAGTGTGTCGTGACCATATGTCAATGAATGGAGCTACAGTGAATTTATGAAATCGCTTCAATCATTTGTAATAGCCCTGTATAATTGTCCGTGTCTCGGAGCCAGAACAGTGCTACAGTGGTTTGAGGAGCATTATAGTACGCTCCCGTTGATGTCTTGGCGACCAAATTCGTCTGATGTAAATCCCATGGACCCACCCGTGTCACTATCGGGCGCCTTCAACGCATACGCAAATAAGCAGCTCGTTATTTACGCTAATTATATGACCTGAGCGTAGACATTCAATACCAGATAGCTCCAGAAACCTACCAACAAACTGTCCGATCCCTGATACGCATAATCAGTGATGTACTTCGTTCCAAAGAGGGAGAAACAAGCTATTAAGCAGGTACCCATAATGTTTTGATTCATCAGTGTACTCGTTCCTTCCCCATTTCGAGTAAATGAAAGTCTAAATTTCTTCACTGTATTCGATAACAAAGTGAAAGGTGAAAGAAAGGCAGAATTTGAAGCGAACAGAATAGCTATTCACATATTCAGATGATTGCCGTCTTTGTACTGTCGTTGCTAAAATTACTGTTAATAACTGCGAAAAGTTAAAATTATATGTCGAACCTGGATTTAAATCGGGCCCCTTTCATTGGTGGGCACTGTTGTTAAGGCTAAGCGCACATTACTTGCGTATCACTGGCTCACTGGCTTCATCCTACAAGACGCCTGTGCCCAGTTGCGAGACCAAACTGCTCCTTGTTCACAGGTATATCCTTCATAATTCACGTGTTTGTTATAGTATGGCAACCAGTAACCGGGCACATCTCAAGCCGAAAAGCATGACCACCTCTGCCTATAAACCCTCTTGACTTGCAACTCGCACCATATATATTTACAGAGAGGCACTGACCACTTCACAGAGTAAACCATTCTTCTTTTTAACGCTCAGAGAAGTCTGAAGTCCGTACCTGATCTCTTTCCGAACAACGACAAATTTTTTACTGTAGTCTTACTTCACGCAACTTCCTCGAATAACTTAATGGTAATAGTAAAGTTTGCCAGGTTCATTAAAACCGCTGGCGTTTCATGGTTACAGAACGAGCGTATTCTTCTTTTTTTATTTCATTATCGCGTTGAGTATTAACATCGTCAAACCACCATAGCTATTAATTCCCGTTTTACTAGGC
The DNA here is from genome assembly GCF_021461385.2 of Schistocerca piceifrons. Taxonomy (NCBI): domain Eukaryota; kingdom Metazoa; phylum Arthropoda; class Insecta; order Orthoptera; family Acrididae; genus Schistocerca; species Schistocerca piceifrons. The sequence goes on from NC_060149.1 coordinate 130,960,722, forward strand.
CAGCTTCTCTCTGTTGTCAACAAATCAAATGCATTCCCATCGTGGATGGTTACACGACTTCGCACATTTTTCATGTAATCTGTCGCTCATGACAGTTTGAGTTTCTTACTCTACTTCTTGATGGTTAAAACATCCTCTAACAACTACAGCGTGATCGAGCGACATCCTTACAACTACATTCAAATCCTGGCTGGAATTTCCAAGTACCTTCGGTTGATGAGAATGATGACGGGTAGTGGAACCCGCCTACACGCTTCCGGAGGCCCTTGATGCTTAGTTTAAGCCAAACAATCTTACATGCAGTTTAAATCTTGTCACAGCAGATTCAATCCCTTTCTTGAACGTAATAAATACATAACTTCCTTTCCCTGTTAACTAATTGTTAACTTCGTTGAAAATTTCGGTGACATTTGTTGTAATCATGTGGTCTTCACTCCCCGTAGTTGCAATGGCATATGGGTGATCTAGCAGTGTCGCTACTGGTGCTGTTGGTGTGGATTAGGTTACGGATATTGTAGAGTGGGATGTCAGCTGTGTGGTTGGTGCTTCACTGGGTATATACTGGAAGGATGTGGGAGCTCAACTGAAACAGTGCTACACTCAAAATGTGGAAGCAGGTAAGTGTCATAATTCTATTCCCGTTTTCATACAAATTTCACTTCCTAGTATCGCGTGAGTGTTTTCAGGAGTCCGTTAGTCCCAGACGTTGGTTCTACCGCTCCTGCGATCCTGCCCAAGTACTGAGGATAAAACATTCTACTAGCACCACGACAGGGCTCATCTTCCTTCAAACCGAGCGCAACCATACAAGTGCGCGTAAGTGACCTTTCTTTTTATTAATCGCTCATTGTGATTGTTAGGTGTGTTCCATGTGGCACAGTGTAACATGCGTAGGGGCATACCCAGCAAAATGAGTCACTTATTATAAATAAGAAAAAATTAACCTGACGTGAAGTCGAATCTAGAACATTTTGCACTAGAGTGTGGACGATAAGCTTTTCTTTTTGGTAGGGGTGGCGAGATAATGGGATACCAGAGGAGTAGCAGAGAGGGAGGGAGTTGGTTAAGAACATTCTTAACTCCTCTTCTAGCCCTTTCTTGAGCTCTTCAAAATGTTATCTTCTTCAGCAAGTTTCCTTTGCTGTGTTCATGATTATTCACTAATAATTTGAGTTCTAAAACAATAATTCCCTAGACACTGGAACAAAAAGTACAAATTAGATGAAGACAATGAAAAGTAAAATAAGTTGTCTTTTCTTCCTTTGTCCATCAACTAAATATTTCTTTCTGTTGTTACGTCGTTACATGTGTTTGAATATAACCGCAGAGTTTTTTTTTTTTTTTTCACTGAGTTTCTTGCACTATGTATTTTCTTATACTTGTAGAGAATGTTTTGTAGTTGGTTGGTTGGTCGGTTGGTTTAAAAGAGAGGGGAATGGACCAGACTGATAGGTCATCGGTCCCTTGTTCCGAATAAAACAATGCCACAAGGTTGAGAATAAAACAAGCGAGACTGACAACACAAAACGGAGGCAAAGGAAAAACCACAAGAACGACGGAAGGGCAGCAAACACTTAAATGGACAAAAGGGGAGAAGAAAACTACAGAAACACCAGAAACAGGCAGAAGAGATTAAAATGACAAAACAGATTACCATAGCTGGCTGACCATGAGAATAAAAAAGAGAAGACAGCCATTCTGCAACACATTAAAACCTCCACCCTAAAAGCACTGGGATGGAGGACACATAGGGACAAAGGACATGCGCTGAAACTTAGATCAAATGATAAAACCCACCCTCACGAATAAAAAGTAAAACTAAATCAGCCGATGAGGCGTTGTCAGATAAAATTAGCGGCAACCGAAGATTTCGTCGCAGGGCAGTCAAAGTGGGACAGTGCACCAGAATATGGATCAATGTCACCGGGCGCCACATCGACACTAAGGTGGGTCTTCACGGCGCAGGAGGTAGCCGTGGGTCGCCCAAGCGTGGCCAAAGCGGAGCCGGCAGAGAACCACAGAGTCCCTGCGAGAGGCTCGCATGGAGGACTGCCACACATTCGTAGTCTCCTTAATGGCACGCAGTTTGTTGGGCGTACTGAGACTACGCCAGTCCGTCTCCCAAAGCCGAGAAACCTGGTGGTGCAAGAACGAAAGGAGGTCAGTTGTTGGAATGAAGATCTTCATAATCGGTTTTTGTATAGCCTGTTTGGCCAGCCTGTCAGAAAGTTCGTTGCTTGGGATTCCGAGGTGTCCTGGGGTCCACACAAACACCACTGAACGATCGGACCGTTCCAGGGCACAGACGGACTCCTGGATGGTCGCTACCAAAGGATGGTGACCATTAACCATCGAGCCATCAGTATAAACCACTTCATGGCCTCTGTACAAGTCAAGAATCGAGAGGAAGTGACAGCGGAGAGCCGCGGGGTGAACTGAGACCTTTGGGCCATGTGAAAGCCGCGGCCTAGGTACACACGATGGAGGTGTACGCGAATGGACCTCGAGTATAGGTAGTAAATGTAAGGACTCCAGTTCAGGTAGAAGGGATCGGACGCGAACTGCAATTGTAAGCCCTGACCTGGGCCGCCGATGCGGGAGATGAACCGCCGTGGGTGGGAAAAGGAGATAGTAATTCGGATGAGCAGGAGAACTACGAACGTGTTCAACGTAACTGGCGAGCAGATGTGCACACCTGACCAGCCTCCGCCTGGACGCTGGTCACTGGACTCGTCCTGAAAGCTCCCGTCACTAGTCGACTGTCACAGTGGTGCACTGGGTCGAGTAAATGCAAAGCTGAGTGCGCCGCCGAACCATAACCAGACTCCCATAGTCAAAACGGGATTGAACAACGGCTCTGTAGAGCTGCAGCAGCGTAGAGCGATCTGCACCCAAGTTGGTGTTGCTCAGGCAGCGGAGGGCATTGAGGTGCTGCCAACACTTCCGCTTAAGCTGACGAATGTGAGGAAGCCAAGTCAATCGGGCGTCGAAAACCAGTCCTGAAAATCGATATATCTCCACTGCAGTGAGGGGATCGACAATGAGGTAAAGTTCTGGTTCCGGATGAACGGTACGACGCCGACAGAAGCGCATAACACACGACTTTGCCGCCGAAAACTGGAAGCAGTGGACTAGAGCCCATGACTGCGCCTTGTGGGTGGCTCCCTGTAGGCGCCGCTCAGCAACACCAATACTAGTGGAGCAGTACGAAATGCAGAAGTCGTCTGCATACAGAGATGGTGGACGGACGGTCTCACAGCTGCTGCTAAACCATTAATGGCCACTATAAATAGAGGGACACTCAATACAGAGCCCTGCGGGACCCCATTCTCCTGGATATGAGTGGAACTATGTGAGGTACCAACTTGGACACGGAAAGTACGAAGCGACAGGAAATTTTGGATAAACGTCGGGAGCGGGCCTCGGAGACCCCACTCGTATAATGTGGCAAGGATATGATGTCGCTAGGTGGTGTCATACGGTTTTCGTAAATCCAAAAAGACGGCAACAAGGTACTAGCGTCAGGAAAAGGCTGTTTGGATGGCAGACTCGAGGGACACTAGATTACCAACGGTAGAGCGACCCAGGCGGAAACCTCCCTGGCACAGAGCCAGTGGGCCACGTGACTCCAGGACCCAACACAACCGCCGACACACAGTACGTTCCAGCAGTCTACAAAGAACGTTGGTGAGACTGATGGGCCGATAGCTATCCACATCAAGCGGGATTGAGCACAGTTATGATAGTGCTCTCCCGTCATTGCCATGGAAAGACGCCATCGCACCAGATCTGGTTGAAGATCACGAGGAGATGTCGCTTGTAGTCAGACGAGAGATGTTTAATCATCTGACTGTGGATCCGATCTGGGCCAAGAGCTGTGTCGGGACAATGTGCAAGGGCACTGAGGAGCTTCTACTCCGTAAATGGGGCGTTATAGGGTTCACTGTGGCGTGTAGTGAACGAGAGGATTTTCCTTTCCATCCACCGTTTGAGAGTGCGAAAGGCTGGGGGGTAATTCTCCGACGCAGAGGCGCGAACATAGTGCTCAGCAATCGCGCTTGCGTCGGTAAATGACACGACATTTGTGTTAACACCGGGAACGCCTGTTGGGGTCTGGTACCCAAAAGCTCTCTTGATCTTTGCCCAGACTCACTGAGCAAAGATTTGACAGACGATGCTAGTCCGGTCACACATGACATGCCCCACGAGGGGTAGCGTGTTGGAGGTACAGACGGAAACCGCTATTGGCAGAATGTACGAACTACGAAGTAAGCTTGGAACCATCGGGAAGGCAGCAGGTAGACTATAAAGATACTGCGTGTATAATTCCCAGCTAGTGGCCATTTACAGACGGTTTATGGAGTGTGAGGCCGATATGGCGGAAATGGAGAAGGCTGTTTTTTATTTCATGGCCGCCTTAAGAATAAAACTATTACTTTGGAGTACTGTCTGAAAAACACTGCACTGATATTCACTCAGCATATGACAGACTTCGGTTTATTGGTAGAATACTATGGAAATGCAGTCAGTCTATTTAGGAGATTGCTTACAAATCACTCGTGCAACCAATCCTAGAATACTGCTCAATTGTATGGGATTCATTTTATAAAATTATGGTCCATCTGTAAAAGAGACCTCACATAAAATTGTAGTGCAACCCATTGGTGAGTACTGTTCGAATGTTTGGGATAAACACGAGGTCAGATTAAAGGAAGCTATCGACAAAGTTTAGAGGTGGGCTGCTAGATTTGTTACCGGCAGATGCCAAAACAACACGCAAGCGTTACTGAGAGGCTTCGGGGACTGAAATGGGAATCACTGGATGGAAGGTGACGTTCTTTTCACGAAGCACTGTTGAGAAAATTGAGAAAATCTAGAAAACAGGCATTTGAGACGAACTGCAGAACGATTCTACTGCCGCCAACGTACATTTCGTGTAAGGATCACGAAGATATGATAAGAGATATTAGGGCTCGTACAGAGGGATTGTCACTCCTGGAAATTGAAATAAGAACACCGTGAATTCATTGTCCCAGGAAGGGGAAACTTAATTGACACATTCCTGGGGTCTGATACATCACATGATCACACTGACAGAACCACAGGCACATAGACACAGGCAACAGAGCATGCACAATGTCGGCACTAGTACAGTGTATATCCACCTTTCGCAGCAATGCAGGCTGCTATTCTCCCATGGAGACGATCGTAGAGATGCTGGATGTAGTCCTGTGGAACGGCTTGCCATGCCATTTCCACCTGGCGCCTCAGTTGGACCAGCGTTCGTGCTGGACGTGCAGACCGCGTGAGACGACGCTTCATCCAGTCCCAAACATGCTCAATGGGGGACAGATCCGGAGATCTTGCTGGCCAGGGTACTTGACTTGCACCTTCTAGAGCACGTTGGGTGGCACGGGATACATGCGGACGTGCATTGTCCTGTTGGAACAGCAAGTTCCCTTGCCGGTCTAGGAATGGTAGAACGATGGGTTCGATGACGGTTTGGATGTACCGTGCACTATTCAGTGTCCCCTCGACGATCACCAGTGGTGTACGGCCAGTGTAGGAGATCGCTCCCCACACCATGATGCCGGGTGTTGGCCCTGTGTGCCTCGGTCGTATGCAGTCCTGATTGTGGCGCTCACCTGCACGGCGCCAAACACGCATACGACCATCATTGGCACCAAGGCAGAAGCGACTCTCATCGCTGAAGACGACACGTCTCCATTCGTCCCTCCATTCACGCCTGTCGCGACACCACTGGAGGCGGGCTGCACGATGTTGGGGCGTGAGCGGAAGACGGCCTAACGGTGTGCGGGACCGTAGCCCAGCTTCATGGAGACGGTTGCGAATGGTCCTCGCCGATACCCCAGGAGCATCAGTGTGCCTAATTTGCTGGGAAGTGGCGGTGCGGTCCCCTACGGCACTGCGTAGGATCCTACGGTCTTGGCGTGCATCCGTGCGTCGCTGCGGTCCGGTCCCAGGTCGACGGGCACGTGCAGCTTCCGCCGACCACTGGCGACAACATCGATGTACTGTGGAGACCTCACGCCCCACGTGTTGAGCAATTCGGCGGTACGTCCACCCGGCCTCCCGCATGCCCACTATACGCCCTCGCTCAAAGTCCGTCAACTGCACATACGGTTCACGTCCACGCTGTCGCGGCATGCTACCAGTGTTAAAGACTGCGATGGAGCTCCGTATGCCACGGCAAACTGGCTGACACTGACGGCGGCGGTGCACAAATGCTGCGCAGCTGGCGCCATTCGACGGCCAACACCGCGGTTTCTGGTGTGTCCGCTGTGCCGTGCGTGTGATCATTGCTTGTACAGCCCTCTCGCAGTGTCCGGAGCAAGTATGGTGGGTCTGACACACCGGTGTCAATGTGTTCTTTTTTCCATTTCCAGGAGTGTATAAAGTCTTTTTTTGCGACGCTCTATTTGCGAGTGGAACAGGGAAGGAAATTACTAGCACCGATATAGGGTACGCTCCGCCACGCATCTTACGGCGGCTTGCGAAGTACGTATGTACAGGGTTATTACAAATGATTGAAGCGATTTCACAGCTCTACAATAACTTTATTATTTGAGATATTTTCACAATGCTTTGCACACACATACAAAAACTCAAAAAGTTTTTTTAGGCATTCACAAATGTTCGATATGTGCCCCTTTAGTGATTTGGCAGACATCAAGCCGATATTCAAGTTCCTCACACACTCGGCGCAGCATGTCCCCATCAATGAGTTCGAAAGCATCGTTGATGCGAGCTCGCAGTTCTGGCACGTTTCTTGGTAGAGGAGGTTTAAACACTGAATGTTTCACATAACCCCACAGAAAGAAATCGCATGCTGGTCATGATCTCCACCACGACCGATCCATCGGTTTTACAATCTCCTGTTTAAGAAATGCCGAACATCATGATGGAAGTGCGGTGGAGCACCATCCTGTGGTACGTTTAGCTCCCTGCTTGCTTTATTCGGCGACTTCCGCGAGCTACGCGTGAAACTTGCCCGCACGCGTTCAACTGTTTCTTCGCTCACTGCAGGCCGACCCGTTGATTTCCCCTTACAGAGGCATCCAGAAGCTTTAAACTGCGCATACCATCGCCGAATGGAGTTAGCAGTTGGTGGATCTTTGTTGAACTTCGTCCTCAAGTGTCGTTGCACTGTTATGACTGACTGATGTGAGTGCATTTCAAGCATGACATACGCTTTCTCGGCTCCTGTCGCCATTTTGTCTCACTGCCCTCTCGAGCGCTCTGGCGGCAGAAACCTGAAGTGCGGCTTCAGCCGAACAAAACTTTATGAGTTTTTCTACGTATCTGTAGTTTGTCGTGACCATATGTCAATGAATGGAGCTACAGTGAATTTATGAAATCGCTTCAATCATTTGTAATAGCCCTGTAGATGTAGATCCGTGCCAAACAGAACCAACAATGGATGTTGAAAATATACAGTGAAGGGCAGCAGAAATGGTCACAACAATAAAGAAATGTGATAATTCTGCTAGCGTTCTTTCTATGAAAGGAGCCCTTCGATGTCGCTGAGTATCAAGTGACGCTGTGAAACAGTCAGAGCTGCACCTGACTGCGAAATTATGCTGTTCCAGATAACAGCGGGCCGCTACACACGCAGGAGCTTGACTACTAGGAAGAGTGCTCCTGGCGTGTAAAGTTCTGTTCGGATGCATGTATCCTTTCCGTGTACACAGGGAAAATACTGCGGTGTGGTCGGCAATGCCTATACAGTTCAAATGGTTCAAATGGCTCCAAGCACTATGGGACTTAACATCTGAGGTCATCAGTCCCCTGGACTTAGAACTACTTAAACCTAGCTACTGAAGGACACATTCGGACGAGTCAATTAGCGAATGTGATGATTAAGGTTGTCCTGAATATTTTCAGTAGTCATGATAGCTGCGTTTTATATTTGAAGTATATATTTAAAAATCTCGATTGTGGTATTTTCCAAATATCCAATCAGACATGTAGATCTATCTTATTCTATACTCTTCGAATCACTGTGAGCTGTCTGGCAGTGGCAGAAATTACACTGAAGCGCCAAAGAAACTGATATAGGCATGCGCATTCAAATACAGATACATGCAAACAGGGAGAATACTGCGCTGCGGTCGGCAACGCCTATATAGGACAAATGTCAGGGGCAGTTGTTAGATCGGTTACTGATGCTACCATACCAGGTTACAAGATCTAAGTGAGTTTGAACGTGGCGTTATAGTGGGTGCATGAGCGATGGGACACAGCATTTCCGAGGTAGCGAGGAACTGGGGATTTTCCCGAACGACCATTTCATGAGTGTACCGCGAATATCAGAAACCCAGTAAAACATCAGATTTCCGACATCGCTGTGGCCGGAAAAAGATCCTGCAAGAACGGGACCAACGACGACTGAAGAGAATCGTTCAACGTGACGGAAGTGCAATCTTTCCGCAAAAACCTTCACATTTCAATGCTGGACCATCAACGAGTGTCCGAGTGCGAACCATTCAGCGAAACATCATCGATATGGGCTTTCGGAGACGAAGGCCCACTAGTGTACGCTTGATAACTGCACGACACAAAGCTCTAAGCTTCATCTGGACCCGTCAACACCGACACAGGACTGTTGATGACTGGAAACATGTTGCCTGGCCGAACGAGTCTCGTTTCAAATTGTATCGAGCGGATGCAGGTGTACAGGTATGAAGACAATCTCATGAATCCATGGCATGTCAGCAGGGGACTGCTCAAGCTGGTGGAAACTCTGTCATGGTGTGGGGCGTGCGAAGTTGGAGTGATATGGGACTCCTGATACGCCTAGATAAAATTCTGACAGGTGACACGTACGTAAGCTTCCTGTCTGATACCTGCATCCATTCATGTCCATTGTGCATTCCGAAGGACTTGGGAAATTCCAGCAAGAGAATGCGACACCCCACACGTCCAGAACTGCTACAGAGTGGCTCCAGGAACACTCTTCTGAGTTTAAACACTACCGGTGCCTATCAAACTCCCCAGGCATGAACATTATTGAACATATCTGGGATGCCTTGCAATATATTGTTCAGAAAGATCTGCATCGCCTCGTACTCTACGAATTTATGGACAGCTCTGCAGGAGTCATGATGTCATTTCCCTCCAGCACTACTTCAGACATTAGTCGACTCCATGACACATCGCGTTGCGGCACTTCTGCTTGCTCGCGGGGGCTCTACACAAATGAGGCAGGCGTACCAGTTTTTTTGGCTCTTCAGTATATTATCGTCGCATGTGTTAATATTTCTTCCCGGTCCATTCACTATCAGAATTTGAGATGAATGTCGCTTGTACTCTTCTTTACTAGCTGTTAATTGCATATCTTCTTCTTGATTACCTCTGCTGGCTAGATACTTACGTGGCTGAAGATTGTTACTAGGTGTTGTACTCGAAGACAGTTCTTGAAGTTTTTCTAAGTAGGTTCATTTAGTATGTGCGGCTTCTTTCTTCGAACGACGTTCCTGTTACACTCGCTAGCACACACCAGTAATAACTTCAGTGCCTGTAGACGACTCACCTTATAGGATAACGTATTACGGCCTAACCGACAGGAAATTTTCGATTCAGTGCAATAAAATATTGTATTTAGAAGCCGTCTATGTGCATCCGAATCAAAATCTTGTCGAAACTGTAGAAACACCGAGTCAGCCTCTATCCTTGGCACTAACGAAATCATGAGCAGTGCGAGTTGAGTTGAGCATAACATAAGCTTTAGGAATCCATGCTGTTTCCCTTGGAGGTTATTATTTTGTTCCAGCAGAACACAATATTATTTGAACTGAGGTACGTTCTACAATTCTGTTACAACTCGATGTTAAGTCATGTAGGACGGCGACGGTAGTTCTGCCTATCAGCTCTAGTTCCGTTTTTTTTTTTTTTTTAGATGGGTGTTACCTTCCATTTCCTTCCCAGTCACATAGAGTTGCTCAAGGGATTTGTGATAGATTATAATTAAGGGTGGAGCTAATAAAGTAGAATTAAACGATAATTACCACGAGGAAAGAGTGTTCAGTTTGTGGTCCTCGTGTGCATAGCGATGTCTGACACACTTTCTAGCCACTTGATGGCGCCTGGGGCACCTCGGGCGCTGTTCGCTTCTCTCCCAGTCCTTCCACCGGAAATCAAAACATAAAGACGTCGACCTACCCTCTAGCTATTTCCGACCTAACCTCTCGAAGGCACTCTCTTGGTGGAACACCTATCCAGTCATTATCTTTCTCGAAGCGGTTCTCGAATAGGCAAGCAAATCAAATATTTGTTTCTTCACTGGAAATTTGTAAATTCAGCAGTTTCCAGCTTCATGAACTTCTTCTGTGGGTATTCTATTACAGCTAGACGTTGTCACGGACTATATCGAGCTGAGATTTGCAAGATCGCTGCGCCTGGAACCCGTGCTGATTCGTAAAGGGAAGTAGGGAATTTCAGAAACGGCTCTAACCAGAACTCTACCCACAAAATTTCGGAAGTTCTTCAGGGATATTTTCTGAGAATTTCTGTGCAAGGGGGCCGTGGTCTTCGATGACTCGCAACAAGATAATAACGTAATTAAAAAATTTATTCGGGTTGTTATCCCACTTATCCGTTTTTCTTTGAAAATTCACACGGCAATGGGAAAGTCTGTAATAGGCCGTCATCGAAACGTACAACACAAAGCACAGAGTAATGCAACAACTGTCAGAGGCGGAGGTACCATGATGTGATTGCCATCGCTGCGAGAACAGAACAGCAAAACGTCGATATGCCGCTCCTTCACTGCATTCAGTGAATCCATACAGGAGGTGCTTATCGGTCGTCTCTTCATTAGTAAACCTATCCATATTGTTGTGTGCCACTGTTAACATGCAATTAAAACCGCCGGGAAGCAAACTCGAGATAGAACCAAGTAGTACTCAGTGTAAGCTTGAGGATGAAGAATAAAGTGGCCATTACTGTATCCACAGCAAGAACCGTTACTGAATGGAACAAGTTTGTTTCCAAACAAACCACACAGCGCGCACCGTCAACATTTGCATTGTTATGCCTATAATTTCACTGTAATACAGAGCCATGAAAAATGGAGGTAAGAAATAAAACTAAGAGCTATTACTCTGTAACGAGCCAGCAGAACCACGGTTGCCAAACACCAGAATTCCATAAGTTTGGAAACACCATGCTGCGTATTACAACGGAGCAAGATGGAAGTGATCTATGTGAGTTACTGGTTGAATACGGAATAGCAAGCTCAAATAACGGTTAATAATGACACGTACAGTATCGTACACTTAATTATTGTACACATACATACATACTGGAACATACTAATATTGCTCCATTTTATGTAAACTGACATTACCTGTCCAAGCAGTTCTACTAAACACGCCAGATGGCGCTAGTAGACCGCATGCCTATGTAGAGGTACGATATTTACATTTCTGTTCACTTGTAGTTGCGTTTGCATAAAGGTATAACACGCCGCGAAAGAAATTGAAAATGGCCCCAAAGTGCCAGATTCCTTATGAATCACGGGTAATCATAATCACTTTGCACCAAGAAGGCAACAGTATCCGACGAATAGCAAAGAAACTGATGATTTCCATCAGCGGAGTTGTCAAAACCATACACCGGCATCGAGAAACAGGCTCCTATGGAGATCGTCCTCGCTCAGGAGCACGCAGGAAAATATCAGTACGCCAGGAAAAGTATTTGGTAGTGGCCAGTAAACGTAACAGATTAAAAACTGTCCGTGAAGTGACTGCCGAACTAAACGCAACGGGGGATACACCGGTGAGTGTGTCAACAGTGAGACGATGCCTGGCAGACAACAACCTCCGAGGTTATGTAGCAACAAGGAAACCACTGTTGCGCCCTGTTAACAAGACGAAAAGGCTTCAGTGGGCTAAGACACGCCAACATTGGACAGCGGGGGATTGGGAAAGAGTCTTATTCACTGATGAATTCAAGTTCGAAATATTTGGAAGTAAACGCCGTCAATTTGTACGCCGTTTACCCCATGAACGCTTGAATCCTCAGTGCGTAATTCCAACTGTAAAGCATGGAGGGGGTTCTGTGATGGGATCTTTTGGAGGGAATAAAGTCGGAGGTTTGGTGAAAATAGATGGGAAACTGAACCAAAAGGATTATCATGCCCTTCTCCAGCGACATGCTAAGACATCTGGTCTGCGTCTTATTGGAAATGGTTTGTCTTGCAGCAAGGCAACGACCGGAAACATACGTCTCTTGTGTCAAGAACTATGGGAACTCTCTAGAGGTTCGTAAAATATTGAAAAACATGGAATGGCAGCCCAAATCCCCTGATGGTAACCCACTCGAGATGCTATGGGATGAATTGCACAGGAGGATCCGAAAACGGGAAATCATGAGTGGGTCACAATTGTGGGAGGTTCTGCAGCAAGAATGGAGATAAATTGCAACTGAAACCTTGGCAAAGCTGACGCAGCGCATGCCGGGAGTATGCAATGCAGTGAGGAAAGCAAAGGGTGGCTATTTTAAGGAATCGAAAATTTAATTGTTGAATCTTCCTGTGTATTATTTGGGCTTAATAAACATTTGGAAAACAACAAAATGCATTTTTATACTGTATTTCCTTTCCATTGTCTATAATTACTAGGTGTTTCCAAACTTATGGAGGGTAGTGTATGATCAGATCTCTAATTCCGGAACTGTCCGATGTTATTGGGCTGTTTTCTTTTTCTTTCTTGTTCGTCCCTGAAGACACTCTCTGAATTTTGTTCCTAAATAAATACATGTTATATGTGTCCATCATTCTGATGTTAGCTTTTTTTGGGGTCATTTAGTGTCTGTGTAAACCATGCTGGTAGTCCTGTCAGCTTCACAGTTTTACTAAAGATTTGCTTCGTCAGTCTGCCTGTCTGTCCGAAGAGCGTGTAAGGTGCCCCTTACGTGACGAAGACCCCGGAGAGCATTTCCCACTCTGGCTGGCTAGGTAACGAAGCGACCATATGTGGCGCGTAGTGGGGTGGGGCTCGGCGCTGGACCGTAGCAACAAGCGTCAGCCTGGGAAATATACATGACGGGAAGTACCGCCATCTTGGGGCCAAAGTCACCGATTTTGTTTATTTATATTTAATAATTAAAGCCATTTATGACAACATGAATACTAGGAGGAGCCTCTGGATGTTTAAAGCTATTTATCATAAATTTGCCTCGTTGAGATTCACACCCGTTCATTAACAAATGCATATCTTAGTAAATACGAACCTGATCGGAAATCCACGAACTGTGACGAAACTAGTAAGAGATACGGACTGCGCGCCAAAGTCGGCAGTCGGCGTTGAGGGCTCTTCCTGTCTTGTTCGATGGTAACCATGCTCTCGGTTATGAGTAGTTTGTGACATGAGTGTTTCATTATTGATCTAATAGTAATAAAAGTGATATTATGGCATTCTGAATGCTAATTTCGAGTAAATAGATACCCCAAAGTTGACCGACAGCAATTTCAGATAATAAGCTTCCACCGACAGAGACATCCAATGCGCCAATGAATAATCTGCACGGGACGACATTTACGAGAGCTGCACCGCGCACAGGTGGGAGGAAATCCGACGACACGACCCACCAAGGCGGATCAAGGAAGGTCCGACTTACACTCGCAAATTCCGGGTGGAAATGCTGACCAGCCATACTGTACGTCACATATACTACCCTCTACGGACTCGCGGCTAAGCTGAGTAGTAACAGTATCAGTTTAGAAGCGAGGGGATCTTGCAAGCGACATTCTTCTTTTGAGAATTTGATGTATTTTGTTGCAACATGTTCATACATTTCTTTGTTAGGTCGTGGCCTGTTGTATTCTGTTTCCATTGACCTTGGGCGAAATATGCTTCTAACGTCGTCTTTATATTTTCATAATTTTCTTTATGCCATCTTTCCGCACTAGATAAAGTATTTGTTTATTAGTCTTGGATGATGTTTGCAGTTTTTGTAATTAAATCGAATTCTTTCATAATATTGATGATTGATTCTCTGTCAAGGGAATCATATAATTTTATTTCTTTTTTTTAAAATTTTCAAGTGGCTGAAGGGTATTGGGTAGTACACCAAAAAACACAGATACTGCAAATTGTATTACACGCCTCTACAGACCTTGACAATAATAATTAAGTCTCTTCCTGTCCGGGAATCACTGCAGTTTGTGCGAGTACAAGATGTGGACACTCAGCGACATATGGAGATTTAGGTCGGACCTGGAGGCGTGCTCCGATATCCGAAGTTGTTACAGCGACCGCTCGAGTAAAGAGGGAATCCGCGTTCGAGTCCGATCCAGCACCGATCTCCATTTGCCACCAATAAATTGTGCAGCACACAGTCTAATCGTATAAACAATTCCGAATACATTTCTTCCCCTTCAGACAAGCTGCGTGAAGGCACGCGCTCACACCTCGTCCCTGCTATGCAGCACAGCTGTTCACCTCACAGGGCAGCTGCCGGTGGTAGCTTGCTCACGTGTCATTGCCTCAGAGCCGTGTGGCTTCCTTCTGCACTGCTATCAGCTAATATTCTAACAAGGGAACCTCCCCATCGCACCCCCCTCAGATTTAGTTATAAGTTGGCACAGTGGATAGGCGTTGAAAAACTGAACACAGATCAATCGAGAAAACAGGAAGAAGTTGTGTGGAACTATGAAAAAAATAAGCAAAATATACAAACTGAGTAGTCCATGCGCAAGATAGGCAATATCAAGGATAGTGTAAGGTTAGGAGCGCCGTGATCCCGTGGTTAGCGTGAGCAGCGGCGGAACGAGAGGTCCTGGGTTCAAGCCTTCCCTCGTGTGATAAATTTATTTTCGCAAAGTTATGATATGTCCGTTCGTTCATTGACTTCACTGTGATAAGTTTAGTGTCTGTGATTCTATGATTTTGAGAAGCTGCACAGGTACACAGAGCAGTATTGTTTACGTGATCGTGTGTAATTATCAAAGTTCAGGCACTTACACATAATCAACTTCGCTCTCCAAAATTCCAGGACATGTTCAGATTTGCTTGGACATATGCAGGATTTGACGGTCTACACACGGAAAAATTTGAAAACGTTAAAAACATGTTTTGACAGAGCAGAGGGAAAACTGTGCGACTGTGAAACTGTTTCATTCATTTGTTACAGGTTATGTGACAAACTCTTATGTTTTCATCACTTTTTTGGGAGTGATTATCACATCCACTTGAAAACCTAAATGGGGCAAGGTAGAAGAATCTTTTTACCCATTCGCCAAGTGTACAAGTTAGGTGGGTCGACAACATATTCCTGTCATGTGACGCACATGCCGTCACCAGTGTCGTATAGAATATATCAGACGTGTTTTCCTGTGGAGGAATCGGTTGACCTATGACCTTGCGATCAAATGTTTTCAGTTCCCGTTGGAGAGGCACGTCCTTTCGTCTACTAATCGCACGGTTTTGCGGTGCGGTCGCAAAACACAGACTCTAAACTTATTATTATTTTTTTTTTAATCTTATTTTGTTCGTTTTCGTTCGTTGTATCTGCTCGGTGCGGACGTCGAAAGACACCCATTTCAGTTCGTTGTTGATCCATTAACTCAGTTTCTTTATTACAGAGGACAGCTAGCCCTCTGACCAAACACGCTGAGTTACCATGCCGGCATTACAGTGAACAGAGACGTCAATGAACAAACGGACAGATCATAACTTTGCGAAAATAAGACTTGAACCAAAGACCTCTAGTTCCGCAGCTGCTCACGCTAACCACGGGACCACGGCGTTCCTGAGCTCTGATTATCCTTGATGTTGCCCATCTTGCGCATGGACTACTCAGTTTGCATATTTTGATTATTTTTTTCATAGTTCCACACAACTTCTTCCTGTTTTCTCGATTTATCTGTGTTCAGTTTTTCAGGGCTTATCCACTGTGCCAACTTATAGCTAAATCTGAGGGGGGTGCGATGGGGAGGTTCCCTTGTGAGTACTGAAGGTAGATAAAAGCTTTCTTGGAAGCTTCACGTTCAAGAACGTGTGCAGAAACTGAATGCTGCTAGCTTCACTATAGGAAAATCTCTACTGTCTTTGACACTGAAACGCGAAGGCTTGGGTGCTTTGCCTACTTTTCCTCTGCTATCTCGTACGGTATCGCATTCTGTGGTAGCTGTGTACACTAAAAAAATGGTTCAAATGGCTCTGAGCACTATCGGACTTAACATCTACAGTCATCAGTCCCCTAGAACTTAGAACTACTTAAACCTAACTAACCTAAGGACATCACACAACACCCAGTCATCACGAGGCAGAGAAAATCCCTGACCCCGCCGGGAATCGAGAATGCTACCGCACGACCACGAGCTGCGGACCAGCTGTGTACACTCATCAAGAGCATTCTTTGCCCAGAGTAGGTCAGTCAGGAAAATTTATAGTGTCAGTTCACGATCTTCGTGTAGGCCGTTGTTCAGGTGCCTCACAATTCTAGCCCTGACATATCTGTACATACACTCCATCATGGACTTTGTTATTGACACTGTTGATCTAATTAGAAGAAACCGCAATATTCGTTCAGTCAATACTAGTCGGAAAACCGATTTTCAGTTGGGTAACAATCCCTTAAGCACTGTATACACAAGAGTGTATTATTTAGCAGGTTTCAGTAGGTTTCCAGCAGATATTAAAAAAAATTACGTGACACTCTTCAAATCTACTTTGAAAGGTTTCAGAATTGCTCTAAACACTATGGGACTTAACATCTGAGGTCATCAGTCCCCTAGACTTAGAGCTACTTAAACCTAACTAACCTAAGGACATCACACACATCCATACCCGAGGCAGGATTCGAACCTGCGACCGTAGCAGCAGCGCGGTTCCAGACTGAAGCGCCTAGAACCGCTCGGTGAAAGTTTTCCTTGTGACTTTCCTTGAGAACTTTTCTCTGTAATGTGTTATTTACTCGTACAGCCCTATTCTCGCACCATTTTTCGGTGTTTACTTAATTTTTTAGTTTCTTTTACTTAGAAACTTCTAATCAATATTCTGTACAATATGTCCTCACTCATTCCATGACCAAGTTGCTTTGTCCCGTGTTGTCCCAAGGTACCTGATAAATAAACAAATAAATACGATGTCTGGTAGCGGTTCCAAAAAGCTCCTATACAGCAGACATTATTGTTGTTCGTAATAAAGGCCAGCGACTACAAAGGCGCTGAACGACTGAAGTGCCTCATTACATGTTCTATACTACTGTCATTGTATTATCATAGGAATGAATGCGGCATTTTCTCCCACTCAGGCAGCGGTTCTTCTTCCTTTTCCTTTTAAGCCATTATAGAGTGATTATTTGTAACAGTTAACATGTGTCTAAAATGGCAGCTTTCATAGATAATCATTGGAAAGTGGCTTAAAAATCCCAAATCTGTTGTGAAAAGAAAGAAGAATAGAAGGCTTTGTGGGAAATAATATTATAGGAGAAGTATGGGATGATAAGGAACCGCATGATACACCTGTGATCGTCTTTCACTGGAGAAAGCCAGAAGACCCTAATCTTGGCCATATGTATCCAGTTCGTTAATCTAAAGCATGCCGCGGCGAGCTCCGCCTTCTGCAAGACATGCTGCGCCCGGTAGCATAGTGTCAGATTGATTGAGGAAAACGCCCCAGACATTATGTTGTTTCTGTGATTCTGCGCGTTTCTGGACCTCAATCCTGCCGAGCTCATATAGGGTCCCATCCAGCTTATTGTGCTCATTATGTATCCTGATCGACTAATCTCTGCGAGCTGTGAACGGCGGTTGAGTGGTCATGGATCAGAATGGCTCGCCAGTACGTTCACTGTTGAATTGGAGGCACCTATGTAGAAGCGTGCAGCTACCGCCTTAGTGATAATTTGTTATGAGTGTGTCTCTTAACTGCTACTTAAAATACTATAAAAGTTGCATTGGTTTTCTAGAACCCCGGATGTGACAGGCTTTTTGTTGTGTACATAGATCCGCGTAGTCAGCGCGTACACAACTTTCCCAACAGAGCGCGCCCCGCTAAGCACAACAGCGCAGGCGCAGCGCTCGTCCGTCTCCGCACTACGAGATGGCGCTGTCTTAGAGACGGACCAAATTCTGCTTCCGCCGATCCGCGTATTAATATGTAACGCAGCCAATGAGATTGCTGCTAACGTAGAACATTTTCTCCTCGCGGATCACACTCGCGCAGTGATACCTGAACGCGCGAGGAATTATAACGAGAGTACAGACCTCCGATTAGTCAGTCTGCATTTGTCTGCACCAGTCTGTAACAGTCTGCAGTCAAGTTTCAGTCTGCGCCTAATAAGATTATCATATTCCTGTACATAGCCATGAAGAGAAATGTATAGATACTTTGTCAAGCATCAGAGATATGTGAGAATAAGATTAATGTACCAAGACCAAAGGAACTTCGGATTTTCAGTTGTAAACAGCATCCAGAATCAAGTTATGTAACATCTATGATTTTTATTATTTTAATAAATGTGTGTGAAAATTAATCAAGTTCTGTTTAAAGTTGGTCACCGTCAATCTGCTACTCTAAGCGTGCAAGTGGCATTTCTATCGTCAGACCTAACGGCAGAAGATAAACACGCCACGATAAGACCACGAGACATATTTCTGACACTCGCCTACTTTGTTAGAGCGACAAGTCAAATAATCTGATGGTGTGTGTACCGAAGGTCTTACAGTACGCACACCACACTTTTCCAACCACTTATTTGTAAACTCAAGTAAGCGATGTGGCCCACGCGATGCGGCGTACAACCCGCGGCTGGTCCTTTGCGTAGGGCGTCACTTGCCGGACGCCGTAATTGGCGGGGCATGTGATTAGCACACTGATCTGCCGGCCTTCACCGTCGGCTGTGGAAACGGTAACCGCTACTTCTCCTTAATTATCTCCTCAGTTTTCCTCACGAGGTGGATTAGACTCGCTCCAGTCATCCCAGCATGGAAATTTCCCTGTCAATACAGGGGACAAGAACGCGGATCCTCTATGTTGCAGTGACACCAGAGCTACTATGTCGGACCCGTGTATTTGAACTTACATTTTTTTAATTGATAAAAGTCATTCTACGACTCTGACATCAGTGCACAACAGTGAACGTCCCGTAAGTTGTTGTTGTGGTCTTCAATCCAGAGACTGGCTTGATGCAGCTGTCCGTACGTGAGTTTGAACGTGGTGTTATATTCGGCGTACGAGCGATGGGACACACCATCTCCGAGGTAGCGGTGAAGTGGGGATTTTCCCGTACGACAATTTCACGAGTGTACTGTGAGTATCAGGAATCCGATAAAACATCAAATCTCCGACATCGCTGCGGCCGGAAAAAGATCCTGCAAGAACGGGAACAACGACGACTGAAGAGAATCGTTCAACGTGACAGAAGGGCAACTTCTCTTCAACTTGCAGGAGATTTCAATGCTGGACCATCAACAAGTGTCAGCGTGTACCCTTGATGACTGCACGACACAAAACTTTACGCCTCGCCTGAGCCCTCAACACCGATACTGGACTGTTGATGACTGAAAACGTGTTGCCCAGTCGGACGAGTCTCGTTTCAAATTGTATTGAGCTGATGCACTTGTACAGGTATGGAGACAACCTCATGAATCCATGGACCCTGCATGTCATCAGGGGACTGTTCAAGCTGGTGGAGGCTCTAATGGTGTGGGACGTGAGCAGTTGGTGTGCTATGGGACCCCTGATACGTCTAGATACGACTCTGACAGGTGACACGTACGTAAGCATCCTGTCTGATCACCTACATCCATTCATGTCCATTGTGCATTCCGACGGACTTTGACTATTCCAGCAGAACAATGCGACACCCCACACGTCCATAATTGCTACAGAGTGGCTCCAGGAACACTCTTCTGAGTTTAAACACTTACGCTGGCTACCAAACTCCCCAGACATGAACATTATTGAGCCTATTAGGGATGTCTTGCAACGTGCTGTTCAGAAGAGATCTCCACCCTCTCGTAGTCTTACGGATTTCCTCCAGCACTACTTCAGTTCTTGCTGGGACCCTACACGATGTTAGGCAGCGGTACCAATTTCTTTGGCTCTTCAGTGAATTAGACGTAATACTTGACGGGCAAATGGATGGCAACGACGAGGAAATCATCCAACGTACAATATTTTACCCATCTCCCAAAAAAGCTACACCTGCAGACATACTCCGTATGCCACCGTGCGTTGCGTGGCATAGTGTACACTGTACCCTACTAGTCAACCCTCTTCCTGCACCACTCGCAAATACAACGAGGGAAAACGACTATCTACATGGCTCTGTATGAGCCCTAATTTCTCGTATTTTATCGTCGTGGTCCTTACACGAAATGTATGTTGAAGACAGCAGAATCGTTCTGCAGTCAGCCTCAAATGACGGTTCCCTAAATTTTCTCAATAGTGCTCCTCGATGAGAACGTCGCCTTCCCTCCAGAGTTCCCGAAAGATCTCCTAAGTCCTTGCGTGTTGATCAAACCTGCCCGTAACAAATCTAGCACCCCGTCTCTGAATTGCTTTCACGTCTTCCTGTAATCTGACCCGGTGCGGATCGCAAAAACTCGAGCGGTACTCTGGAATAGATCGTACTAGCATCATAAATGCGGTCTCCTTTGCAGATGAACCACATTTTACTAAAATTCTCCCAATAAACTGATCAACCATACGCCTTCTCTACCACAATCCTCGCGTGCTGGTTCCATTTCACATTGCTTTGCAACGTCACGCTCAGATATTTAAACGACGTGACTGTGTCAAGTAGGACACGATTAATGCTGTATCTGAATAGCACGGGTTCTTTTTTCCCACTCATCCGCACTAACTTACATTTTTCTACAGTTAGAGCTAGCTGTCAAATGGTTCAAATGGCTCTGAGCACTATGGGACTTAACTTCAGAGGTCATCAGTCCCCTAGAACTTAGCACTACTTAAACCTAACTAACCTAAGGACATCACACACATCCATGCCCGAGGCAGGATTCGAACCTGCGACCGTAGCGGTCCCGGGGTTCCAGACTGTAGCGTCTAGAACCGCTCGGCCATACCGGCCGGCCACTAGCTGTCATTCATCCCACTAACTACAATTTTGTCAAAGTCATCTAGTATCCTTCTACAATCACTTAACTTCGACAGATTCCCATACAACTCAGCATCATCAGAAAACAAGGCGCAACAAAATAAAGGTCAGTGTCTTGTTTGTTCCCAATATATTCGTCTCGCAAGCCGGAATACGACGGACATGATTCGTCATTCGAAGTACTATGAAATATTTCAAGGCGTTCGCTTATCAACTAGTAGCTCTTCTTTTTTGCTAACAGTTATTTGAGGAGCACGTTAAATGATAAGTCAACGTGTGGGAAAAAAAAGGAATTCCAATAGTAAAGTAAACTTTCCAGAGAAATATACGCTTAATATAAAGCAAATTGGAACTGAAGTTAAGAGAACGGTTAGTTAAATGCTTCGTGTGTTTGCCTGTACGGCGGTAAAAGCTAGACTTTGAAGAAGAGAAAAAGAGACAAAATTGAAGCATTCGAGGTGAGGGTTTGGAGGATAACGCAGAAAGTGAAATGGGCGGAAAAACTGAAAAACAGTGAAATACTGGAAAGGGTAAAGAAACAGAGAACTAAACCTGGCAGAGAAAGGGAAAGCATACTGCATGGGGCATATAGTGTGAGGAAAAGGACTTCTAACAATAGCCATCGAAGGCGCAATGGAAGGACAGAATAAAATAGGAAAAATAAAAATAAAAACGCTGGATGGATTCAAGAGAAGAAGATAAATTACGGAACAATTGGCCTGGAAGAGAATCAGATGGAGACAGCATTTGTGTAAGGGATATGCCAACAGACAGAACAGCTTAGGATACGATGACTAGTGTGAGTACTAATATTAATGACGTTATGTTATTAATTTTCTCTGGAGTTGAAAATTATTTTTTATAAATAAGTTAGCGATAAAATCTTTGTGCGGTAGCGTTCTAGCTTCCCATGCCCGGGTTCCCGGGTTCGATTCCCGGCGGGGTCAGGGATTTTCTCTGCCTCGTGATGGCTGGGTGTTGTGTACTGTCCTTAGGTTAGTTAGGTTTAAGTAGTTCTAAGTTCTAGGGGACTGATGACCATAGATGTTAAGTCCCATAGTGCTCAGAGCCATTGTTTTTTTTTTTTGATAAAATCTTTCAAATTCAAATGGCTCTGAGCACTATGGGACTCAACTGCTGTGGTCATAAGTCCCCTAGAACTTAGAACTACTTAAACCTAACTAACCTAAGGACATCACACACATCCATGCCCGAGGCAGGATTCGAACCTGCGACCGTAGTGGTCGTGCGGTTCCAGACTGTAGCGATAAAATCTTTCGTTTGTATTGCCATACATATGGTATGCGATATCTCTGTTTACTTTTTATTACCTTTATGCAGTTACTTCCTTTTCATTACTTACCAACCTTTTCTCTGACTTCACTTACGACAAATTATTTTTGACACTTACGTATTTCGCATTTGGAACATTTTAGGAGACGAATCGCTAAGTGAACTAGATCATGCGTCGCGGACTGTTACTGCTGTGGTATTTATTATTATTATTTATTATGAATCACCCAAAATAATTAATAACAAACCATTGTACCGAATCAAATAAAACTTTGGTCAGTCGCCCATTTTAGATGTACAACAAGTATATGGATCTTCAGCGTTTTCGTTTGTTCTTGTAATTATTTCCTGTGATCTAATTATCGTGCTGGAAACAGAAAAGATGTTCAGGCACGAAGCCAATTGGACGTTGCAGGATGTGTGGTGATGAATTACTGCCACAATATCGACCACAAATAGAGCTGAAAATTAAACATTGTTTCTATTGCCGGCCGGTGTGGCCGAGCGGTTCTAGGCGCTCTAGTCTGGAACCGCGCGACCGCAACGGTCGCAGGCTCGAATCCTGCCTCGGGCAGGGATGTGTGTGATGTCCTTAGGTTAGTTATGTTTAAGTAGTTCTAAGTTCTAGGGGACTGATGACCTCCGATGTTAAGTGCCCAGAGCCATTGTTTCTATTATTTATAATAATAGACATCGTAAACAGATGCAGTGTGTTTTGTGCCACGTAGTCTTTTAAAGCCTTCATTGATTGATTTTACCTTTTCCGATGCCTACACTGATATTTTTCCGCAGTATACTGGAAATGGATTTATCATATCGCTTTTATTTGCAATTTGATTACTTTTAGTGTAGAAGTCTAAGATTACAGATAATAAAATGTTTCGGGCTATTATGCCGTTGTCGAATGGATTTCACCTTAAAACCCAACGTTTCGTCCCCATCTGCGGAGGACATTTTCAAGGGGGATGTCGGATTCACACCCTGACTCTCTACTGACTACAGCAAAGTTCCGCGTCCGCGTGCTTTCACGCAGAGGCGTGACGTCACATGTTTTGAATGAGCGAACGCAATTGGCCGTTGTCCACTGCCGTCGTCCGCTATTGCTTACACCCTATCATGGAAGACTGGTATACATCTTCATCAGCACCGGATCCAGGTGTCATTCAATTTCACGCCCTCCTCCTTCCAATTGAAATTCCTGGGGCGTTAAATCTATACGGCCCCTCTGTATAACATTTCATGGTACACGCTTGTGGCTGCTAGTACTTGAGTCCAGTCAAAATGAATGTGGTGGGCTCCTGATTGCAAATCATCTCCCGCAACAGCTAATCTGTCTGTGTCCCCTCTTCTCCAATTGCCCTTGTGGTCTTCCAGTCGACTACAATTTTAAGGTGAAGTCCGTTCGACAACGGCATAATAGCCTGGAACATTTTACTAATTGTGATATTTCCGGTCGTGAGAGTTTACAGTTTTACAATTTGGAGTCTGATATGTTCAATGAATTTTCACCATATGTAAATTAAGAGACTGAAGTGTCTTTAGCTGTTTGGGGGTGTTATACAGGAAACACTTTATAGTATTGGCGGCAGTATCCCTAGTACCGGTGTCTTGCTAAAAGATAAACTGGTTTTCATCTGCAGCTGTACTCCCCAAACCACCACATGGTGCGTGGCGGATGTTATTTCATGTAGAAGGAAGTTTGAAAACTAGGCAACACACGTCGTCCCACGCTAATAAATTCAATGTCGCGTCTAGTCGCAGTGAAATTGTATCAACAATTTGACCAAGGCGGCGCAGACGTGGCTGACATTCATCGAGAGAGAACACTACCGACATCGCTCCCAGAAAAAAAGTCCAGGCAAGCTTTTCGACAAGCTGAAAGAGCATCTGTATCGACTGGTTCTATGACCAAGGAGTGGATTTCTATCGTCGAGGAATTGAGCAGTTGGTACAACGTTCCGACTGTTGTTTACTACACTAAACGCCAAAGAAACTGGTATAGGCATGCGTATTCAGATACAGATATATGTAAACAGGCAGAATACGGCGCTGCCGTCGGCAACGCCTACATAAGACAAGTGTCTGGCTAACTTGTTAGATCGGTTACTACTGCTACAATCGAAGGTTATCTTCCCGTGCTACCATTTCAGGAGAGTACCGTGAATATCAGGAATCTGCTAAAACATCAAATCTCCGACATCGCTGCGGACGGAAAAAGAACCTGTAAGAACGGGACCAACGACGACTGAAGAGAATCGTTCATCGTGACAGAAGTGCAACCCTTCTGCAAATCACTGCAGATTTCAGTGCTGGACCATCAACAAGTGTCAGCGTGCGAACCATTCAACGAAACATAATCGATATGGGCTTCCGGAGCCGAAGGCCCACTCCTGTACCATTGTCACTCCACGACACAAAGCTTTACGCCTCGCCTGAGCCAGTCAACACCGACATTGCACTGTTGATGACTAGAATCATGTTGCCTGGTCGTACGAGTCCCCTTTCAAATTGTATCGAGCGGTTGGACGTATACGCCTATGGAGACAACCGTTCAAGCTGGTGGGGGCTCTATAACGGTTGGGGGCGTGTGCAGTTGGAGTGACATGGGACCCCTGATACGTCTAGATACGACTCTGACAGGTGACACGTACGTAAGCATCCTGTTTGATCACCTGCATCAATTCATGTCCGTTGTGCATTCCGTCAGACTTGGGCATTTCCAGCAGGACAATGCGACATCCACACGTCCAGAATCGCTACAGAGTGACTCTAGGAACACTCTTCTGAGTTTAAACACCTGTGCTGGCCACAAAACTCCCCCGACATGAACATTATTGAGCATATCTGGGATGCCTTGCAACGTGCTGTTCAGAAGAGACCTCCACCCCTTCTTACTCTTACGGTTTTATGGAGAGCCCCGCAGGATTCATGGTGTCAGTTCCCTCCAGCACTACTTCAGACATTAGTCGAGTCCACGCCACGTCGTGTTGTGGCACTTGTGTGTGCTCACGAGGCCCTACACGATATTAGGCAGGTGTACCAGTTTGTTTGGCTCTTCAGAGTACATCTACTTAACTAACCTGTAATTCGCACGTAAGTGGCTGGCAGAGGGTTCACTGAATCAGTGTCACACTGTTTCTCTACCGTTCCAATTACAAAAGGCGTGCACTGGGAAACGAACGCTTAAATCTCTCCGTGCGAGCTTTGATTTATCTTATTTTACCAGGGAGATTGTTTCTGCATATACAGGGTTATTACAAATGATTGAAGCGATTTCACAGCTCTACAATAACTTTATTATTTGAGATATTTTCACAATGCTTTGCACACACATACAAAAACTCAAAAAGTTTTTTTAGGCATTCACAAATGTTCGATATGTGCCCCCTTAGTGATTCGGCAGACATCAAGCCGATAATCAAGTTCCTCCCACACTCGGCGCAGCATGTCCCCATCAATGAGTTCGAAAGCATCATTGATGCGAGCTCGCAGTTCTGGCACGTTTCTTGGTAGAGGAGGTTTAAACACTGAATCCTTCACATAACCCCACAGAAAGAAATCACATGGGGTTAAGTCGGGAGAGCGTGGAGGCCATGACATGAATTGCTGATCATGATCTCCACCACGACCGATCCATCGGTTTTCCAATCTCCTGTTTAAGAAATGCCGAACATCATGATGGAGGTGTGGTGGAGCACCATCCTGTTGAAAGATGAAGTCGGCGCTGTCGGTCTCCAGTTGTGGCATGAGCCACGCGTGGAACTTGCCCGCACACGTTCAACCGTTTCTTCGCTCACTGCAGGCCGACCCGTTGATTTCCCCTTACAGAGACATCCAGAAGCTTTAAACTGCGCATACCATCGCCGAATTGAGTTAGCAGTTGGTGGATCTTTGTTGAACTTCGTCCTGAAGTGCCGTTGCACTGTTATGACTGTCTGATGTGAGTGCATTTCAAGCACGACATACGCTTTCTCGGCTCCTGTCGCCATTTTGCCTCACCGCGCTCTCGAGCGCTCTGGCGGCAGAAACCTGAAGTGCGGCTTCAGCCGAACAAAACTTTATGTTCTACGTATCTGTAGTGTGTCGTGACCATACGTCAATGAATGGAGCTACAATGAATTTATGAAATCGCTTCAATCATTTGTAATAGCCCTGTATAGGCAGTCATCAATAAAATATTTTCACATTTGAAGGAGAAAATTGGAGAATTAAATTTCGTGAAACGATCTCGCCGCATTGGGAAACATTCTGTCCTTTCTTTCGCAATAATACAAGACAAGCTGCCCTTCTCTGTACTTTTTCGACGTCGTCGACAGCAGAACTCTAGCAGAGAATGAACAAGCGTAGGGTAGGCACTATCTTTAGTAGACCTGTCGCATGTTCTAACTGTTCTGCCAATTAAAAGTAATCTTTGGTTTACTTCCTCACAATATCATCTATGTACTCGTGACTGATTCCTAGGTATTTAGTCGAATTGCTAGCCTTTAAATTTGTGTGATTTATCGTGTAACCGAGCTTTAACGAATTCCTTTTTGTACTCATATGGATGGCATACAATTGAAACACAATTACCACTTTTCGCACCATACAGATATCGTGTGTAAGTTATTTTGCAATTGATTTTTATTTTCAGATGATTTTATTAGATGGTAAATGACAGCATTATCTGCAAACAACCTAAAAGGGCTGCTCAGATTGTCTCCAAAATCGTTTATGTAGAATAGGAACAGCACAGGGCCTATAATACTTCCTGGCGGAACGCCAGATATCACTTCCATTTTACTTGACAACTTTCCGTCAATTACTAGCACCCAATTTGATTAAAAGCCGCTTGTGGGCTTGGTTACTGTCTTGAATAATAGTATTATGTAGCTATGTCACTTTGAAGTGTAGTGCAACATTCAAAAAAAGTTACTTGGAGTGCCATAACAACGTGTGACTTACTTTTTTAAGTCCCCTCGTAAAACTGCTTTGTAACACTTTCTTGGTGGATTAAGGGCAACGCCATTGCTTTTTGAAATTAAATTGTTGTTTCCATATTAACCTAGGCTAGAGGTTTTGAAGCAGCTAATTGATACGCGCAGTTACCGTGTATGACTTCATTTTACGAGCCACGTACTGATACGCGTAATTACCGTGTATGACTTCATTTTACGGACTCGGTTTACGCTTTAGCATCCGCGACAGTCGCCACTAGTCAATACGTGGCTTCTTACAGAGCCTTAGGTTCAACCGCACTCCTAGGGGGAAGGTCTTACACTAAAAGTACCTCGATTTGCAAGAGAGGTCAGAGATTCTCGACAATTTGGCTGTTTTTATCGAGACAAATTCTCGTCCGTATTGCTATGTTTACATGAGGCGCAACTTCCGGAAGACGCAAAACGAATTTCAGAAACCGTTTTCCGCTGTCGTGTTTACGTGTTTAAGGCCTAAAACGGTTCTCCCTGAACGGTCAAGTCTCGGTTCGCCGATCGTCATCTGTTTTCCCAAGTATGAGGAATACCACTCAATCCACGATAAGAAGACTGCAGTATTGAATTGATACCAATGGTCATCACCCCAAACATCTCCTGTAAATGGACGTTCATGCCAGCTTTGTGACCTTCAAAGACCTTATTGTTGCACATCATTGGATTCGTCTCGATAGCGCCGGCCGCTGTGGCCGAGCGCTTCTAGGCGCTTCAGTCTGGAACCGCGCGACCGCTACGCTCGCAGGTCCGAATCCGGCCTCGGGCATGGATGCGTGCGATGTCGTTAGGTTAGTTAGGTTTAAGTGGTTCTGAGTTCTAGGGGACTGATAACCTCAGATGTTAAGTCCCATGGTGCTCAGAGACATTTCGTCTCGATAAGTACTATCAGAAAATAAGTACCAATCTATAGCATCCCATTTAGAAAAACAAAGATGACCTTCATATCTCTGAAGCGACCCCATCTAGCAACAAAAAACCAAAGTCATATTATGGCCCACAAACGTTTTAGCTCGTACCACACTTTCAGAGTTATTCTTGGTGACAATAGTTAGTGACATACCCTGTATATTTAGTAAAATTAATAGAACTGATTTTACAAAATTTTATGTTAAAACTTGAACATTATTTTAAACAAATAGAACGCAAATAAATAGGTGTTAAATAGTTTACTTTCATGAACAGTTTTTATATGAGTTTTTCTTTATGTAAACGAAGATATCGATACCCGCTGGTATTGTACAATTCCTAACATATCATTGGTTTGATTATATTACAAGACTTATCAACAGTCGTTGTCAGCCCACGGTTCACGAATGGAATAGTAAAGGGGAGGAATTAAGTGTGATGCCGAATCGTCTGAGGCCACAGAAGCAAGACGGCTAGCGATTTATAGAGAGAACAAATACCTCTTTCACATTCAGAATACAAGGGTAAGAGACTTTGTTTAGAATAAGATGATTTGAAAATGCCGTGTGAAATATAAGCAACATGTCTAAGCAATTTGGAAAATCCGCCTCTAAACACAGATGAGAGTGATAATTGTTACTGATAACAGTCGATTCCGGGAAGAATAATACAAGAAATTTTCCTTGAAGCATCTATTAACAATTATTGCTATTTTTAACAAGTGAGGAGAAATGTCAATTTAGTAATCTCTAAAACTGCATCCGATACATAACTATCAAAGATTTAAAATGACCTAAGCTAAAGCTGCTCCATATTTTCGTGTTTTTTCCAAATTTTTGCCCAGGAGTTGCGTTTTAATAATTCATGGGTGTTTTGATATCGTCACTTATATAACAAAAAGTTACAATGAGTAATAACGTCAGATGCGATTCTGTATTTATTTCCAGAAGTGGTCTGAAGTCACATTATGATTATAAACATCGCTCTATGATTACCTCACTTTCTGTGTTTGTTAGTTCTTTAATTCAACAATACTTCGTGTGGCTTATTAACTTTCTGGAGAACATGAAATTGTACTTATGATTTTCTTTACATTCCTACAGTTGGGCATGCAATTTTATTTTCCTACTCAGCACTAGTGACAAGAATTCGCCAAACAAATCTAACAATGTGTTGAGGTACGTGAACACGTGCCAATTGACGCCGGCAGAGGTAAGGCAGCGGGTTAGAAGTGAGCTTCGTTACTCTGTTGTTAACAACGGAAATTTGAGTTTTGCAGAGGAGGAGAAAGGGTTGTGTTAAACAGTTACTCATTGCAGTTGTGTCGAAAACGATCGGCGTGTTGTCTAAGCAAATCGTATTACAGGTAGCTTTCCTCTGAACTTGTCCCACAGTAGCGTTCTCTATCAGTTGTATAACAGACCACTGTAGATGGTTCTGGCTAGTGGCTATGAAGTGGAGTATGCAAATGAGTATGGAAATGAAGAGAAGGAGACGGGAGTGAAGCAGGGAAGCACAAAGAAGGCCATCAACTCGAACCTCCCCTATCCGACGAACATGTCACTTTTTTTCCGCGTAAAAAATTCTGTGGATCACAAAGTCATAGAAGACGGGACACTTTCAAAAGGACTGCTGAAAAACACAGCCATATTCTAGATGAGCATATCGTCACGGCATTTGTTATTGACGATTAAAGGAAAACGTTGATATTATATACTAAGAAATTCGAACCGAGAAAGTCAGCCCTATGTCTTCCACTTACATTTTCAATTGCGTTTTATTTGGAGAGAATACATCAGAATGACTTGACTTCATAAAAAATTTTCTGTGCTGCTCTCTAAGATTATTGTATGATAACCAATAAATTACTTTTAACAATTCCTGTCAACATTAACATGAAAAACTGATTAGCTGAAGTTGCACAAGTAGAGAGTCCTTTTATTCATTGCGCAACTCCCACTTTATTACTTACAAGAGATTTTATACGCACTGGTACTTTGTTGAATTCATGCGTACCCATGTATCTGACTACTTTCCGTAATAATTATGAACTTTTGATGTCTTTGTAGAGCTTTTTAAGTGTTGATACTAAAATCATGTTTAAAGCAATTTTTTTGAGGGGGATACTGGAAAAATATAAATCTTTTTTGAAGAACTCTGTTCAAATAGTTTAAGAAACAGATTTAAGGTTTTACAACAAATTTCTGTTCTGATAATTTTATCCATATGAGACGATATTCCAAAAAAATTGTTTTGTAACTCACTAGCGAATCGAAATGTACTGAACAAACTACTATTTTTAAAACACCTATACCTGTAATCATGTGTAATGCTATCTTAACTAAGGCACCTCGACCAGTTTATGGAGGAGGTTTTGCAGTACAGTTTGAGATTTATCTATAGTCACAAAACCTGAACACCTGCTACATACTATAGTTCATTATTTGAAAAAGTAATAGTTATGGGTTTTAGAGTTGTGCGAAAAGTACTGAACTGTGTGTTTGGAACCACCCACACTCCGGGAGACCTCTAGCGGATAGAACGGATGTTCTGAGTCTCTGATACAATGTTCCTTACGGATTTAGTTAGTTTATTCGTCCACAGATCATTTACACAATCTTATTTGCATGCCATATTAATATAAAGAGTTAATTAATTTATAAGTACACCCATATTATTATTACAGGGTTAGCTGTCAAATGATTTACATTTTATGTCCAAAAATTTCTTTTTACACACTTTCTTATAGACAAGTTAGCCGATAATCTCAAAAAATGATGGTACACTGTTTATTGATATTTCTACATTTGTCACTCCTTGCATACACGCGCGCACACACACACACACACACACACACACACACACACACACACACACACACACTAATTACGGGTAATGCTAGGAGCATAGCGATACTTCTGCCTTGGTATTATGTTCTTCGTGTTTTCTCCTCCGGTTGTCTGAGAAATTGAATTAACGTTTTCCTTTGTAAACGAGATGTTGAGCTCAGGAAAATGAAAGAATGTTACGATGTTATCGATCACAGATCTTGCGCTTAAGATTTTGCAGTAAGATACACTGCTATTTGGCTGCAAGGTGTATAATGGAAGACGTGTTTATTATTTATTATTAATTTTATTATTGACTTATTTTACTTGTTTCTCCAAGCTCTGCTCTATATCCTGTAAATAATGTAGTATATTTTGTGTAAGTAACCCTTGAAAGTGTAGCATGTGTCATTTAAAGGGATGACCTTATCGGACTTTTTAACCGTATGGCTTTCACTCATCTCTTAAAAATTATTTGGAAAATTTATTGTACAAATTTATTTCTTGATATAAAATGGAGTTTTGTGCTCTTTTTCATTTGTTCTTGGAAAATATAAGTTAAATCTAGCTCGTGTTTCACGATCCTCAATGCTGTTGTTCGTAAAGTAATAACTAATGTTGTTCTTAACATACATAACCGACTACTCAAGTGGTGTAGTTGGAGTCCCCAGGTCTTCACAGTGAGCCCATTTACGATTTTTAGTTATTCTGATGGCCCTTTTCTGTAGTTCCGAACATGTGTCAATTGTCTGTGTACTGGTTGACAGTAAAAATTCAAAAAAGATTCAGTAACTAAGGATTGAGTTTGTTGATAACTGCAGATACGGAGCCAGCTTTGAGTTCTGCATACATAATTGAATTACAGATTAATTATCCTCGGTAAAGGTGAACCATTTACTGGCCTACGACTTAAATTTTCTTTATACTGGAAGAGAGATAGTTGATTATTCCCCTACCTTCATCCCATCCGAGTTTTCACTCCGGCTCTGTTACATTTTTGTTGACGGCAAGCTAAACTACAATCTTCCTTATTTCATATTACAATGTCTCTTTATCACAAACGCTAGATATTTTCATATTAATCACTCTTTTTCCATCTCTACAATAAGGAGATAATCGGCGCGAAATACTTCAGCTTTTTAGTTTTTCTTTCTCTACTTAGCTAATCACTACTCTTTCTATTTTTTTATGCCGTGGAGACATAATTTCCTGGTCAAGGTTCTGATTTTAACTGTATGCTCCCCTCATGCTCCGGACCTAGGAATCTCATCTTTGATCCACTAGGATGTTCATATCGCTCAGATTGTCTAAAAGTAGTAGATAATAGGTTAGGAATTTCACTGCATCTTCATAGACTTTATATACATTAGATGAATCTCTTTTCTTACATTTTGTCTAATACAAAGCTGTGTATTACTACAGTTCTGCGAACAGACCATACTATTTCAGACACCAATCGCAGCATCATAAATTATAGGTGCAGTTGTCTTACTGTACCAATTAGAGCTATCATTTCGAAAACTGATGTGGTGATAGCGTATCTGTGTAAAAATACAGCTTAATTATTACAAAAAAGTAAAACAGCAATCATACACTGTTAATAATACTATTTATTAAAAAAACTCTCAAGAATTTCACAAATTTATGCAAGAATTTCGATGCAAGTAACGCGAAGCTGAGTTCTTAACTTAGAAAGTTGAGTACGTTATATTAGTTTACTCGTGCGAAACTTTCACACTTTTATAGTTTTAAATAATGACAATATTTGGAACAAGTGTAGTCGTTGGGATAAAAGTAGTTGTGAGAATGAAGAGAAAGCCTCTTTAAAAGTGAACCGAATGATGTGAAATAATAATCGTGAATTTATGGTACGTCCTTGTGTATACATTCCCATGTGTCCAAAAATGTGTTTTGGAATCGGAATGCCGGCAGGGGTGGCCGAGCGGTTCTAGGCGCTACAGTCTGGTACCGCGAGACCGCTACGGTCGCAGGTTCGAATCCTGCCCCGGGCATGGATGTGTGTGATGTCCTTAGGTTAGTTAAGTTTAAGTAGTTCTAAGTTCTGGGGGATTGATGACCTCAGAAGTTGAGTCCCACAGTGCTCAGAGCCATTTTAACCATGATGCCCTTTTGTCCATGATAGTTAAGTCTCTGTTATATTAAATTTTTTCACAAATAGTAAGTTGTAGTGCAAAATCGATATGCAGTGTCAGAAGCCGATTAAAAACCTTTCTGACGATACCTTATTTATCTCTGTACGATTAGTATGTGCTGAGAAAAAGGTATGTTGACTTGAGAAATAATATATATGATCTTTAGGTCCAACTGCAGAAAACCAGTCCATTTTCTACATCGTTTATTGCTGTAGGCCACCACCATTACCTCTATAAGGAAATTCGTCACAACGAAAAACAACCGACATCGCAGGGACAGCAGAGTCTGTACGTAATTTTAAGCTAGAACCGCGATCTGAGCACCACCCAGTCAGTGTGAAACCGGAACGGCGCTTTCTGATCCTAATAAATAGCTTTATTATCTGTGAATGGTTGCTGTTTTTACTTTTTTTGTAAGAATTAAACAATATTTAGCAGTTAGATAGTATTTCTCAAATTAATAAAATTACCGGCACTTGGCACGCGTTACAGTGTCGGACAAATCAAACGGTAGAGCCAAAAGTACCATAGATTATTCGTCAACATACATGATATAAGGTCTCAAATGAACTTGATCGTCAAATGGAAAACTTATTAGCTGCAACTCTTTATTAAATAACTAGTGGTTTCTTGTTTTAGGAGCGCGTGTTGTTCGAAGCATCGTGCGGGCAGAGACCTGGAATGGGACCTAACAGCTGGGCCCTGGGAGGCGTTAGGCGGCCACTGGCCGCTCGTGACACAACTTTCTCCGCAGTGAAACACCCCCGCCCGTCGTTTCTCCTCAACCTCCGAGTCACGCGGGGCAGATGTGGGCTAGCTTTTCATTACGGGGCCGGCGATGAAACGACCAAAAAGGATACGAGTGAAAAGTTCGTGCCGGCCGTACCCAAACTTCGCAAGAAAATTGCCACGAATTTAAAAATGAGCTTCAAATGGTGCGAGCGCTGCCGGCTTTCATTAAGTGTGGGAAATTGTAAGATTGCACGTAGGGTTAAC
Source organism: Schistocerca piceifrons (assembly GCF_021461385.2). Taxonomy (NCBI): domain Eukaryota; kingdom Metazoa; phylum Arthropoda; class Insecta; order Orthoptera; family Acrididae; genus Schistocerca; species Schistocerca piceifrons. The sequence continues at coordinate 130,994,961 of NC_060149.1, forward strand.
GGTCGTCCCGCACTTCAGTAATGTGTTGGAAAACACTTTCCAAGCGCTGAGTTCCGTCAGAGTAGTAGGGCCAGTATCCCACACATTGCCTACCTTACCCATTATTTTATTGCCCACTCCCTCCCCCTGTGACGGGAAATGAAGTACCTCAATAAATACTACGACTACCTATCCTAATTTAATTTCATGGAATCAGTTTCCTCGCGACACTTTCCTGGGTGAACTTACTCACCCCAGGTTTGAAAACATTGAAAATAAGAGTTTGCTAATACCTGCTCCTAGTCCCGCCTATCAGGCGAAATTAGCAGCATCTGTTACAGAAGTTGTCATTTCAGCACACACTCCAGTAGTTAAGACCAAGTTTCCCGTATGCTATCTGGTGTGAATTGGATTTAAAGGCAATCACAGAGATTTAGTAGTTTTATCGTCAACAACAGGAAAACATATGAAAGGAACTTAACGTATTTTAAATTGAGGAACTGTAATAAAAGCCGGCCGGGGTGGCCGAGCGGTTCTAGGCGCTACAGTCTGGAACCGCGCGACCGCTACGGTTGCAGGTTCGAATCTTGCCTCGGGCATGGATGTGTGTGATGTCCTTAGGTTAGTTAGGTTTAAGTAGTTGTAAGTTCTAGAGGACTGATGACCCTAGAAGTTAAGTCCCATAGTGCTCAGAGCCATTTGAACCATTTGAACTGTAATAAAATGTAAAGGAACGATTTAATGTAATAAGAGGGATATCTAGACATTGTCAGTCATTAATTTCAGTCATACAATACGTAGGTGCTTTCAGCATATTGATATACATGAAACATATCAAATCTGTTAAATAAAGAAACACGAATTAAAATCAGTTATTGGGACAAATAGAACAAACCCATTTCTATCTTTTAGCAGCGGTTGTATTACAAAATCTGTGCTTTCATTTGAAGCAGGATTAACATCTCGCCGGTTCCTGCCCACTAAAATTATCCGAATATTTCTCTTCGCTAAAATTGCAGACTCGGACATTGTGACTGCGCCCATATCACGATCTTCGCTTGAGTCGACTTGAGGCAGATTCGTTTTTTATTTCTTACAATCAATGAAGATTTTCAGCTTGTGGATCGATACTGCACTGTCTTCACTTCTTAGCTTGTAACTTGGTTCTTGCGCTATGGAACACGTCTTAGTCCTTAGCCGAGATGGAGACGGATTCAGTATCGTACTGGGAAGGGGACTCAGAAAAGTGCCTGTAGGTGATATTGGCCTCATGTCCGTGGGCGGTATTATACACAAAGCTCAGCCAATACACTCAACAACAAAAAGTTCAAATTTTTTGAAAAGTTACATTATTAGAGTTCCCATTAAAAGCTCTTTTATATGTTAAAAAGAGGAAGAAAATTTGGTCGCACTTACTTCACTGCTAACAACCTAATTATGAGCAACCTCATAAAAATTCCAGTTGCTTCATTGTCATATATATCATTAACAAGCTCGACGCACGGCGTGCATTGGCACCTAAAAGTTAGAGGTCGAGAGCACAAAATCAAACACGAGCTGAACTTTGCCTTCAGAGTAGGTACGGGCGGCGTAAGGCTCAGTGATGATATTTGGGAATGCACCCTAATGCTCATGGAGAAAAATACTCCTAGTGGAGAAATTGTGAACGTTGGGTGTCTTAGGAGGTAAGAAATTTTTGGTGTCCTAGAAAGAAAGGTGTTTGATCTTGCCCACTCGTCGCTTATAGGATGCCTAAAGGATGTTGCATTCTCGGAATGTTATACAACAGTTCAAACAAATAAAATTAGTAGTTTTATTTCTATAAAGCAGAACTGATAAATCTAACTTTAATTATCATCTCTTGCACTCCCTCTACGATTTTTACCCTCCGCGCTGCCCTCCAATATTAAATTTGTGATCCCTTGATGCCTCAGAACATGTCCTACCAACTGGTCCCTTCTTCTTGTCAAGTTGTGCCATAAACTCCTCTTCTCCCCAATTCTATTCAATACCTCCTCATTAGTTATGTGATCTACCCATCTAATCTTCGGCATTCTTCTGTAGCACCACATTTCGAAAGCTTCTATTCTTTTCTTGGATCCACTGTTTATCGTCCATGTTTCACTTCCATACATGGCTACACTCCATACAAATACTTTCTGAAAAAACTTCGTGACACTTAAACCTATACTCGATGTTAACAAATTTCTCTTCTTCAGAAACGTTTTCCTTGCCATAGCCAGTCTACATTTTGTAACCACTCCACTTCGACCATCATCAGTTATTTTGCACCCCAAATAGTAACACTCTTTTACGACTTTAAGTGTCTCATTTCCTAATCTAATATCCTCGGCATAAGCTTATTTGATTCGACTACATTCCATTATCCTCGTTTTGCTTTTGTTGAAATTCATTTTATATCCTCCTTTCAAGACACTGTCCATTCCGCTCAACGACTCTTCCAGGTCCTTTGCTGTCTCTGACAGAATTACAGTGTCGTCAGCAAACCTCAGAGTTTTTATTTCTTCCACACGGATTTTAATTCCTATTCCAAATTTTTCTTTTGTTTCCTTCACTGCTTGCTCAATATATAGATTGAATAACATCGGGGATAGGCTACAACCATGTCTCACTCCCTTCTCAGTCACTACTTCCCTTTCATGCCCCTCGACTCTTATAACTGCCATCTGGTTTCTGTACAAATTGTAAATAGCCTTTCGCTCCCTGTGTTTTGCACCTGCCACCTTCCGAAGTTGGAAGATAGTATTCCAGTCAACATTGTCAAAAGCTTCCTCTAAGTCTACAAATGCTAGAAACGTAGATTTCCCTTTCCTTAACCTTTCTAAGATAAGTCGCAGGGTCAGTATTGCCTAGCTTTTTCCAACATTTCTATGGAATCCAAACTGATCTTCCCCGAGGTCGGCATCTACCAGTTTCTCCATTAGTTTGTAAAGAATTCATGTTAGTATTTTGCAGCCCTGACTTATTAAACTGATAGTTCGGTAATTTTCACACCTGCCAACACCTGTTTCCTTTGTAACTGCAATTATTATATTCTTCTTGAAGTCTGAAGGTTCAAATGGTTCAAATAGCTCTGAGCACTATGGGACTTAACTTCTGAGGTCATCAGTCCCCTAAAACTTAGAACTACTGAAACCTAACTAACCTAAGGACATCACACACATCCATGCCCGAGATAGGATTCGAACCTGCGACCGTAGCGGTCGCGCGGTTCCAGACTGTAGCTCTTAAAACCGCTTGGCCACCCCGACCGGCGAAGTCTGAAGGTATTTCACCTGTCTCATACATCTTGTTCACCAGATGGTAGAATTTTGTCATGGCTGGCTCTCCCAGGGTTATCAGTAGTTCTAATGGAATGTTGTCTACTTCCAAGGGCTTTATATAACTAGTTTTAAAAATATACAGAATTTGTCTTGCCATAAAATTCTGTAACTGAAGGGTTAACAGTATATTCCAAATAGCTGTAATATATTTTACAGCACTTACATGCGTAGAACCTTACATGTTTACAATTGCACCCAAAACACAACCTCACAGAAATCAACAACAAAAATTGTAGAAGATGGCAGAAAGTGTTCATGGCTGTCTCTGGTTCACATTCCTTATTGTAATTCTAAAATCAGTCACCAGACTGAAGTACCAATCAAAAAACATTAAGTGTTCCTAGGTACACTTCCCTCGAAGTACAACATTCTCCCTGTTCTTTTGCAATTGTTATTTTGGAAATGCAACAGGCTTGCCAAAAGCGATAGGTACGCGACAGAGGAATGTTGCATCACAAACTAGTGACGTGTCGACTGATCTGTCTTCCTTTCTAGATGATGGAATGTAGCTAATATGCATTAAAAGTATACCTTAGAATTTATAGCATGCAGCTCATTTGCACCTGTAATCATTGATCTTCTCCGTGTCAGCGGTTCACGCTTACACAGCGCCAGGGCAGCCGTCCAGTAAGAGATTAATACAAGGATTGCTTTCTTACTAACACATCTCCGCTGAGAGGCGAAATACTTCAGTGGTCAACTGTCGCGAAATATCTGCGGCAACCTTCGAATAAGCATTTAATATGGGAAAGGCACGTAATAAGTGGCATTCCGCGGTAGACATTCCAGGAATATGCTATGTGGATCGAAGAAAAGTAGGGCTGGAAAGCGCGGCAGTTCCCTTAGTGGCGGGATCCGTATCAGGTTGTGTGTGCTGTGGACAGTAAACAGGTTTGTCAAGCGCTCACCGGCCGCCTCGTTGCTAGAGGAGCGTGTTTTAATTTTGTCCTTCACGGACAGCACAATGACTGCCCACGCCGTATGAACACTGGCGTGCGATATAAATAGGCGTTGTAGAGGAAGCTGCGAGATGGAACCCGTCCATTTCGTTCAACCGCATACCGTACCGGTCAGTGAGGCTGTGTTAATATCTAGCTGACAGCTACATGCGTAACTGGAAGATAAGACAAGACTGATTAGGGAGCGGCGTGACATTGCTATGCCGTGTGATTATGACACTGTGACAGAGAAAGCCACAGAGAACTACTTCACATTTATTTAATACAAGACTCGAGAAGAGCTTTTAGACGCTACTTGCTGACACTGAACGGGTGCGCAGGGTTAAAAATAAGGGCCCGGTCTCTTGCTTGGCTGAACAGGATTCTGGGGCCCAAGACGAAAATCTGTTTGGAACTTTATAACATGCACAGTTGTGCGTGTCGACACGAGTGACTGCGAGATTTGTTTCATCTGTAATATTTCTTAAAATTTCATCTTTAAGGCCTCTTATACGAGTAATTTTATAAATAACACATTTTCATGCATCAGTCACCTGTACAGGGTGTTTCAAAAAGGACATCTTTAAAATATCATATATATTTGTTGAAAGAAGATATAGAGCTAGGTTTAGTGTTATTTTGCAGGGAAACACATCAAGGTTTTTTGACCTTAAAGTAAAGATATTGTATGTGGCTTCCGTTGGTTATCTTGCACACATCCCATCCGAAGTCAATTTCTTCCCAAACTCGCTGTAGCATTGCTGGTGTAACTCGCTCAGTGGCGGCGTAAATTCTTGCTCTATGTTCGGCTAGAGAAGCCGGCACAGGAGGTACAAACACGATATCCTTGATGAATCCACATAATCGAGTGGTGTCAGGTGTGAGGAACGTGGGGGCCATGCAATTAGCGCATCCATTGACCTGGAAAGCGGTCACTGAGAAAATCCCAGACGTCAGTGAGTTAATGGGGGTGCACCATCTTGCATGAAATAAACATTTCGTTCTTGGTCTCCTCATCGATCTGTGGTATCAAAAATTGTTGCAACATATCCAGGTACACAGTCCCGTTGATGGTTCTCTAGCGGAAAAAAGGGGACGCACACTTTGTTCTTGCTCAATGCACAAAAAACTCTCAATTTAGTGTTATGACGAACATGTTGCAATGTTTGACGTGGATTTTCACTGCCTTAAATCCTACAGTAATGCGTGTTAAGTGAAAAGTCGACTCGTCAGAAAAGATGCTTTTGCCCAAGAAATGTTGATCCTCATGTAATCTTTCCTCAACACACGCCAAACAATCGTATGTGGGATTTGCAGTTCGCGAGATGCATGCTGGGTCGATTTCGTAGGGCTGTTGACAAAACGACATCGTTAGATGTGCTTCGCCGACCTGATGATTTCCCATGTCCTACAGAGCATCCTGTTTCTACAAAACATTTATGCCGCTCATAAATTGCGGGCATACTAGGAGAATCTTTAAAGTACTTGATACGGAAATTACGCTAAACTGTTGTCGCCTGTTTCGATTCTTTAAACCAAAACACTCTGCTAACACGCTCTGGACCAGCGAAGGCAGCCATATTTAACGCAGCTATCTCTAGCGCTCCTTACGGTGCGATTCGGCACTAGATCTACGGAAGACGAAACTTTATGTATTGCTATACAAATTGGCGCTACAATCACCTCTGTAGGTACTATGAAATAATTTATATGAATTTTAAAAGTTGTAAAGTCATTTTTAAGCACCCTGCATTTAGACTGAAGCGATGCGTTTCAGTAGCGTCAGGCGCCCATCTACTAATTGTAAATCATTTTGTTTTTACGTTGCCGTGGGTGTGATCTCTGTTGCTTTGAGTGACAAAACAAAGCACAGTTAGCAGATGAGTGCCAGGTGATGGCATCAAGCTGTCGGAACACGTCGTGGCCAACTAAGTTATGATATTAAAACGTGACAGAAACAGCGAAGTATGTTGTTTGTAAAACGCTTAAGGTAATCACAGGTCACATCCAGTTCCATACACGCTGTCTGACAAAAAAAAAAAAATGAAGCACCCACAAAACGTGGTTGGATGGCAGTGTATCTTCGTACACGTACATTCCACCAGCGGCCAGCGGGTGGGTAAATGATTATAGAATTGCAATTTCCTGTGACAGGTTGAACGACCAGCAGAGTGCATTACTTTTGTTCGTGTTTAGTATTGTTACCAGGACTGGTAGGGTATATAAGGGGCGTAAACAGATTCACATGTTGGGCGATCGCTGTGAAGGACACGGCGATGCCGCGCACGTGTTTGAGACAGCGATATCAGCACCTGACAGAGTTTGCAAGGAGCCTCGTTCTTGATCTCCATTTGGCCAGCTAGTCGAATCGTGGAATATTCAGATTTGCGGGGCATTCAGATGTGACAGTGGCCCGAAGTTGGACTCAATCGGAATGTGAGGGTAGGGATACTCGTCGTCAAGGTTCCACTCGATACGTCTGACCACCACAAGGGACGGTCGTCGTACTGCTCATCAGCGTCTGCCATCCGAGACCAGGTAATGGACTCACTGCAAAGTTCTGTGCCATTCCGCATCATTGGTAGAAGGTGGTGGTGGTGGTTGTTAGTGTTTAACGTCCCGTCGACAACGAAGTCATTAGAGACGGAGCGCAAGCTCGGGTTAGGGAAGGATTGGGAAGGAAATCGGCCGTGCCCTTTCAAAGGAACCATCCCGGCATTTGCCTGAAACGATTTAGGGAAATCACGGAAAACCTAAATCAGGATGGCTGGAGACGGGATTGAACCGTCGTCCTCCCGAATGCGAGTCCAGTGTGCTAACCACTGCGCCACCTCGCTCGGTCATTGGTAGAAGACTAGCAGCAACCAGACTAGGGTATTACCGTCCCTTGCACAGCCTGCCGTAAACAGGATAACATAAACAACTGTGTTTGTAGTGGTGCCATGGTCGAAAAGCATGAACTGCTGATGAATGGCGTCGTGTTGTGCTCAGCGATGAATCGCAGTTCTGCATTACCCCAGAAGACCATCGTAGACGATTATGCTCAAAATTCGAAGATCTGCTGATAGGGACTATTGATCGGTTTCGTCCTCATGAAATAAGTTGTCCGGTAGTCTGCTCTTTCGTTGTGTCATTGATACAGCAATGGACACTAAGCCTGTCGACAAACGTGCCTTGCTGGTAGCATCTCTTATGTTCAATAATTAGGGTTTTGAACACAATCTGGGGGGCTACAGTACGGACAGCAAACGAACTCAACATCCCAAATTAAAAGGTGGAGAAATTCTCATGTAAGCAGTCTGTTGTTATTCGCAGCAGAGGTGAATCCCAGACAGCCGTTATATTAGTGGTTTTCTCTCAGTTATTTCTCAGTGTAAGTTTATTTCGGCGTTACTGTAACGTGGACACGTCTGATATTTCATAAACCGTTCTAAGTTTCTGTAAGCGTTACCTCATTAAGAAGTGATTTATTGCTGTATGGTTAGTATTCTTGACTGTTTCACTTCTCAAAGTACTGAAGCAACTGTTCCTTTTTGTGATACATTTCTACCTGCATTCGATAGCTTCTGAAAAGATGTGTTGAGAGATTTAAAACATCTCACTGTTCGCAGTGAAATATTTCGCAAAAATTGCTGGAAACTGTGAAACACGTAAGGACGACATTTACCGTTAGAGAACAATTTCAGAGCTGTTATGCAATATTGTGTGACAATTTTTGTTACACTGCTACGTTTCGGTAGGCTGCCTCACATACACGGTGATTCACGAAGATATGCAAATATTTTAATATTTTATTTTACAAGTAAAATTAAAGAAAAATGCATATAAACAAATGTTTAGTTACGGACTTAGGGCTAATAAAAGATTTTGCCTGAAATTTAGTAACTTTGCTAACATGAAGGAATCGCAAAACCATATGAGGTTAAAGGAAAGCACGATTTCCATTAATTTTTTCGTTATTGGTCTGGTGAATCTAATAAAACATTTCCCAGACGTGTATGCGCAGTAGTTTTCCAGAACAACTAAACATTTGCGGACCTATGTTTATATGAACTTTTTTCTTTTGCCGGCCGGTGTGGCCAAGCCGTTCTAGGCGCTTCAGTCTGGAACCGCGGGACCGCTACGGTCGCAGGTTCGAATCCTGCCTCGGGCATGGATGTATGTGATGTCCTTAGGTTAGTTAGGTTTAAGTAGTTCTAAGTCCTAGGGGACTGATGACCTCAGATGTTAAGTCCCATAGTGTTCAGAACCATTTGAACCTTTTTTCTTTAGTTTTACTTGTAGAATAACAAACTATTTGAGTATCTTCGTGAATCACCCTCTATAATATACGGCAAACGTTTCGAGAAGTTTCCCTGCGAAGCGTGGCATGTGTTATGTCATTGAATTCCTCTTTTCACAAGCTACTGAATGCTGAAACAATTCTTAAAATGGTTGAAATTAGATACATTAACCGGAAAAGTACTCGCTCGTTTACATTCGATCACTTATTAAAACCCTTGTTCCGATATCACGCACCATTTATGATCTTTAGTCGTGTCGATGTTACAAAGTTCCCCAGTACATTATTCACCACACTGAAGGGCAAGAAATCAGGACGGCTGTTGTTTCCATCGCCTTCTGTGCTGCGGTGGCCACCACGCTCGCCCATGGAGCTGCGGTACGTGCCCAATGAATATTTATGGCAGGAAATTGGCATCGCACAGCTACTTTCAGAGGGGAAGTGATGGCGATCGTGCTGAGTTGTAGATTTTCGTGTAAAATACACCTCAGGGGGCCAACTTGGCAGCAGTGAAATTCCGCAGGCAAACCCATCTCGGATTAATTTTCCAATTATTTGTCGGATTTTTCCATCCCCTCTGGATTACGGGGAAAGATAATTGATATAATTTAAATGTAATATGTTTCCGGTGATTGCGTGGAGTGGCCTGTTATGACATGTTCCCGGTTTTTACCGATTGCGGAGTAGCAACAGTTTACCTGTGCGGTTCGTCTCGGCACAAACCACCGAATTTCCTAAGCATATTTCATTGGCAGCTGAAATATACGAATTTATGATGGTATTACATCTAAGAATCTGAATTTACGCCTTACAGTGTCTGGAATGGCGGGCTGTGCGAAATACCCAGTACGTAGGCCTTCTCTATTACGATTTACCTTTACTGTTTGATCAACATCATCCAAGTGAAATTCACCGTACAATAATGGCCTTTTCTGTTATGGTTGGAGTGTTGCTCCAACAGAAACACCAACATCTTCTTCTACATCTATACTCTGTGTGCCACCTTACTATGTGTGTCAGAACGTACTTCGTGCAACATTGTCGCTTTCCCCATTTCTTGTTCCAGTCACAAATGGTTCGCGGCAATAATAATAATAATAATAATAATTATAATGAGCGTATGGCATTGGTGGCCGGGAGACCCCTCGCCGGGCGGTTCGGCCGCCGCTCCACAAGTTCTTTAACGCCACTACGGCGACTCGCTAGTGAATGAGGATGAAATAATGATGAAAGACACACAACACCCAGTCACCTCCAGGCAGAGAAAAATCACCGACCCCGCCGTGAATCAGACCCGGGACCCCGTGCGCGGGAAGCGAGAACGCTACCGCAAGACCACGAGCTGCGGACGCGGGAGGAATGATTGTTGGTAAGCCCCATGTTAGCTCGAATCTCCCTAATTTTACGTTCATGGTCTTTTCGCGAGCTATACGTAGGACAACACGGCATGTGTTCTAATGTCATCCACCTGTCTTCCATTAGGTAGTCAACTCAGTATTTTCTTAACTGCGAAATCGAACGAAGCACTTCCTTGGTCCATCTACCTTCCATCCGGCAGACTACACGTACCGTGCACCTATACTTTATATTCATTACACTCCTGATTATGTCTTGCATATAATTATGTTTCTTGGTCCATTTATTTGTTGTCCTGTCTCTTCCGGCAATTCCAGAGATTCATCTCTTAGCTTTTCAGTGGTTTTGCATAGAACGTCAACGTTCCACTGGCAGTACTCAAACTGGTAATACATTCTCATTGTCTACATACCGTGTTCGTACACACTGGAAGGTTAGTTAAGGTTAGCTTTGAAAACAACGTTTAGTTTGACAGAAGCACTCCAGGGACTGCTACTCTTCTGTTTAAGTATTTTGCCGTCCAGTTCAGTCGGTGTTTAACTGCCCGAACTACAAAAGCTCATCATATCTTATTTATATGAATTTTCTAACCAAGCATGTTTTTGTATTATTATAATTGATTTTCCGGTCTACCTTCGGATTTTATTACCCAGTGACACACACATATTATCTTTGAATGTTTTGGGTGATGTCATTAATTAGGATCACACCTTATATATTTAGTTCTAAACAGAGTTTAAGATTCATTTGTTCTGAAAGATGTCAACAGAACTGACTTTAGATTCTAAAAAGAAAACTTCCAAAAGATAGAAAAAGAAAATAGGTATGTCTAATGCACAGTTCGCTACTCCACACATTCTAATTGTTGGCAGAACTGCAAGGAGCATTAACGATCTCCATAAGTGACATCGAAGAAAATGCTTCTCTACACTCTATGACTAAGCAATGACTTCTCATTTATTGCTTAGAGTTGTGTTTTGTTTATCACTTTCGTTTAAAAAAAAAATCCAAGATATACCTACGCTGGCGGAAAAAATCGCAACACCAAAAAATAATTTATATAAAGGAATGAAATTTTGGGAATACATTTGTTTTGGTAACATATTTTGGTGATTAACATTGCAAGGTCACAGTTTAACTTAAGTGTGAGATAAGCCACTGCAAATGTGAAATGTTGGTACATTAATAACTGGTGTAACCGCCTACATGTTGAATGCCATCATGCAAACTTTTGTGCATTGTATTGTACAGATGCCGGATATCAGTTACTGGGGTGGTGTTGTATGCCTGTTGCAATGTGCTCGATTGGAAACAGATCTGGTGACCGAGCAGCCCAAGGCAATATGTCGACACTCTGTAGAACATGACGGGTTACAACACAGTGTTAACCTGTTGGAGAACACCTTCTGGAAGGCTGTTCATGAATGGCAGCACAACAGGTCGAACCACCAGAGTGACGCACAAATTTGCAGTCGGAGTTCGTGGGGTAATCACGAGAGTGCTCCAGCTGTCATACGAAATCGCACCCTGGACAATAACTCCAGGTGTATGTCCAGTGAGTCTAGCACGCAGACGGGTTGGTTGTAGGCCCTCAACTTACTCCTCCTAACCAACGCACGGGAATCACCGGCCCCGAGGCAGAACCAGCTTTCATCAGAAGAAACAACAGACCTCCACCTTCCCCTCCAATGAGCTCTCGCTTGACGCCACTGAAGTCGCAAATGGCGGTACTTTCTGCAATATCGCAGAAGGAACATCCAGTTTCTCGTAGCTCTATTACACGACCTCATTCAAACTCAGTAATGTCCTTATAATGCGGGTTTTGTCGCCTTGAGGATATTCTCGACTAACATCAACCCACGAAGTCCAGTCTCGAAGACAACCAACGACTGTTACAGCCCGTATTGAAAGCAAACCAGATTTACATCCTTATGTCACTGGTGTAAAATTTGAATAGACATCGTCTTTCAGATGTAGAAACGCGCCTACCGGCTTTCGTTTACATCGCACAACTCCTCCTTGGTGTTGCGATTTTTTTCCGTCAGTGTATATTTAAGACTCGTGGACTTGAAGGGTAGGCTAGTTGTACAGCAGGAACGGAAAGCTTTAAGCTTTTTGCATTTGCTCATATTTTGGTTATAAAGAAGCTGCGAATAGAAGAATAACGATTTGATGGATATAACTGACCATGCACTACTCGCACTGACTAGCGATGTTGGTACTCACCTACATCTACATCTACATGATTACTCTGCAATTCACATTTAAGTGCTTGGCAGAGGGTTCATCGAACCACAATCATACTATCTCTCTACCATTCCACTCCCGAATAGCGCGCGGGAAAAACGAACACCTAAACCTTTCTGTTCGAGCTCTGATTTCTCTTATTTTATTTTGATGATCAGTCCTACCTATGTAGGTTGGGCTCAACAAAATATTTTCGCATTCGGAAGAGAAAGTTGGTGACGGAAATTTCGTAAATAGATCTCGCCGCGACGAAAAACGTCTTTGCTTTAATGACTTCCATCCCAACTCTCGTATCATATCTGCCACACTCTCTCCCCTACTACGTGATAATACAAAACGAGCTGCCCTTTTTTGCACCCTTTCGATGTCCTCCGTCAATCCCACTTGATAAGGATCCCACACCGCGCAGCAATGTCCTAACAGAGGACGAACGAGTGTAGTGTAAGCTGTCTCTTTAGTGGACTTGTTGCATCTTCTAAGTGTCCTGCCAATGAAACGCAACGTTTGGCTCGCCTTCCCCACAATATTATCTATATGGTATATGTGACTGTAGGCTTTCCCGGCGTAAACTATTGATGAAGGTTTCTCGGGACTCCAGCCGGGTGGCAGCGTTCATATCTCGCGACGTTTCGGGTAGTGACACTTCCCGAAACGTCGCGAGATATCAACGCTACCACCCGGCTGGAGACCCGAGAAACCTTCATCAATATCTATATGGTCTTTCTAACTGAAGTTATTCGTAATTTTAGCACCCAGGTACTTAGTTGAATTGACAAGCTTGAGAATTGTACTATTTATCGAGTAATCGAATTCCAACGGATTTCTTTTGGATCTCATGTGGATCACCTCACACTTTTCGTTATTTAGCGTCAACTGCCACCTGCCACACCGTACAGCAATCTTTTCTAAATCGCTTTGCAACTGATACTGGTCTTCGGATGACCTTACTAGACGGTAAATTACAGCATCATCTGCGAACAGCCTAAGAGAACTGCTCAGATTTTCACCCGGGTCATTTATATAGATCAGGAACAGCAGAGGTCCCAGGACGCTTCCCTGGGGAACACCTGATATCACTTCAGTTTTACTCGATGATTTGCCGTCTATTACTACGAACTGCGACCTTCCTGACAGGAAATCACGAATCCAGTCGCAGTCGCACAACTGAGACGATACCCCATAGGCCCGCAGCTTGATTAGAAGTCGCTTGTGAGGAACGGTGTCGCTCTCGCGGGAACTGACGTTATTAGTGGTGGCTGAGGTACTGCTTGTAACGATCACGGGGTGAAAACCTCACCGGTGCACACCCTGCTACTTCCAAACAACATCTTAGCGACCGCCAGCTTAACCTTGCATGACAAAACTCACTCATCACCATCAATGTAGTCTTACTCCGTTATTCCACAAGGCGCTCCCTGAGATTCTGGATTCAACCCATGCGTTTTGTGTACAATACAGCGATCAACAGCTACATGCAGTCGTCGTTCGTTTCTTTGGCAGTAAAGTTCTGGAACTATCGGTGGATAAGACCATCCCATTGAATCCAATCCCAAAGCGATGCCGAGCCTCGTCAACCTCACATGCGACGCAGGTCGTCGAATTTCCTCATCTGCTAGCAAATCGTTGGAATACTTTTTCTTTACATAAAACTGACAGTGCATGCTGCTTGCGTAATTACATATGTCACCTCTTTATTTGTGGTCTCTGATTTTTTTTAATCTTCTGTTTTTCTGTATCTACTAAAAGTAACATGCCTGTAGCTGCTCGCATTGCATTAACTGGAACAGCGTGGTGGAATCAGCCTGGAAGCACTGGGACCATGAAATTTTGCGAGTCATATGAAATTGTGCGAGTCATATGTCTCTTACACATTTGCATGGTTTACAGCCGGACCTGCAACTTTGAGTTATTAAAAATTACCACAGATAACGGACTGGTGAAACACAACTTCTGTTACGTTTTCATTAAAATAATCAAAATGTTGTTGTGAATGACATTGAACAAGCACAGAAGCAAGAGTAAGGAAACTGTACTGGTCTTATCACCGATTTTCTCATATGGAGTATCTTTCGCGAGACTACTTCTTGTGACGCATTTGAGGCAGTTATGACTTCTATGCCAATTTCCATAAAGCAATGAAGGATGTAATCCTAGTGATCTCTGATATAATTACTTTTTCCATATCACTCTCTGATGAATAATTACACTCCTGGAAACGGAAAAAAGAACACATTGACACCAGTGTGTCAGACCCACCATACTTGCTCCGGACACTGCGAGAGGGCTGTACAAGCAATGATCACACGCACGGCACAGCGGACACACCAGGAACCGCGGTGTTGGCCGTCGAATGGCGCTAGCTGCGCAGCATTTGTGCACCGCCGCCGTCAGTGTCAGCCAGTTTGCCGTGGCATACGGAGCTCCATCGCAGTCTTTAACACTGGTAGCATGCCGCGACAGCGTGGACGTGAACCGTATGTGCAGTTGACGGACTTTGAGCGAGGGCGTATAGTGGGCATGCGGGAGGCCGGGTGGACGTACCGCCGAATTGCTCAACACGTGGGGCGTGAGGTCTCCACAGTACATCGATGTTGTCGCCAGTGGTCGGCGGAAGGTGCACGTGCCCGTCGACCTGGGACCGGACCGCAGCGATGCACGGACGCACGCCAAGACCGTAGGATCCTACGCAGTGCCGTAGGGGACCGCACCGCCAGTTCCCAGCAAATTAGGGACACTGTTGCTCCTGGGGTATCGGCGAGGACCATTCGCAACCGTCTACATGAAGCTGGGCTACGGTCCCGCACACCGTTAGGCCGTCTTCCGCTCACGCCCCAACATCGTGCAGCCCGCCTCAAGTGGTGTCGCGACAGGCGTGAATGGGGGGACGAATGGAGACGTGTCGTCTTCAGCGATGAGAGTCGCTTCTGCCTTGGTGCCAATGATGGTCGTATGCGTGTTTGGCGCCGTGCAGGTGAGCGCCACAATCAGGACTGCATACGACTGAGGCACACAGGGCCAACACCCGGCATCATGGTGTGGGGAGCGATCTCCTACACTGGCCGCACACCACTGGTGATCGTCGAGGGGCACTGAATAGTGCACGGTACATCCAAACCGTCATCGAACCCATCGTTCTACCATTCCTAGACCGGCAAGGGAACTTGCTGTTCCAACAGGACAATGCACGTCCGCATGTATCCCGTGCCACCCAACGTGCTCTAGAAGGTGTAAGTCAACTACCCTGGCCAGCAAGATCTTGAGCATGTTTGGGACTGGATGAAGCGGAGTCTCACGCGGTCTGCACGTCCAGCACGAACGCTGGTCCAACTGAGGCGCCAGGTGGAAATGGCATGGCAAGCCGTTCCACAGGACTACATCCAGCATCTCTACGATCGTCTCCATGGGAGAATAGCAGCCTGCATTGCTGCGAAAGGTGGATATACACTGTACTAGTGCCGACATTGTGCATGCTCTGTTGCCTGTGTCTATGTGCCTGTGGTTCTGTCAGTGTGATCATGTGATGTATCTGACCCCAGGAATGTGTCAATAAAGTTTCCCCTTCCTGGGACAATGAATTCACGGTGTTCTTATTTCAATTTCCAGGAGTGTATATACTATGGACTATTCAGAAAGTAAGGAGCGATCGATCACGAAATGGAAAGGGGAAAATCCGATGAAGCTTTGCACAGATGTGGTGGGTAGTGTCTCTAAGTATGTCCGTAGACAGCATCATGTCCCTCTTCTCAGTTTTGACCGCACAGTGAGCGTGTAAAGATGCCTAGAAAATAGTGTCTCCCGCCAAGTATGGGTGCCTGCCCAGAGATTTCGCCTGATTTCATGCAACCCCACATAGCTGTCATGACAGTTCTCGGCCGCACACTTTGGGGCAATGAGTGTGGTTCAAATGGCTCTGATCACTATGGGACTTAACATCTGAGGTCATCAGTCCCCTATAACTTAGAACTACTTAAACCTGACTAACCTAAGGACATCACACACATCCATGCCCGAGGCAGGATTCGAACCTGAGACCGTAGTGGTCGCGCGGTTCCAGACTGAAGCGCCTAGAACCGCTCGGTCACACCGGCCGGCGCAATGAGTATGCCCTGCAGCGTTTTCGATGGGATCCCCTCATACAGCCCGGACTTGGCTTTCTCCTATTTCCAATCTGCTCCAATGAACCGCTGGCCATAAAGACAACATTTTGGCGCAGACAACGAGCTGCAGTCCAGCGTATAAAATTGTCGTAAGGCACAAGAGTCTGCCTTCTATGACGAGGGTATTGAAAATTTGGTACGACGCTGCGACAGATGCCAAGCCTGAGCGACGACCATGTGTAGAAGTAGCTGGAAGGCGTAGCTAACTGTTGCAAATAAAACAGTTTTGATTTTCGCTGAGGTTTCCATTTCGCGAAAGATCGTTCCTTATTTTCCGAATAGTCCTCGTATATATAGTTTTGTGTGTGTGTGTGTGTGTGTGTGTGTGTGTGTGTGTGTGTGTTGGGCTTTTAAATATTTATCTTATGTGCAACGCCGTAGTTAACTGTTGTTAAAAAATACGAGTTACTTAAGATGCCTTTCTTTCTTTCTTTGCAGGTGAGTCTTTCATCATATCTAGCACTGGGCGTAACAGGGAACACACTTTGCGAAGCACGAAAGGTTTGACATTTCTCAGGTTTAATTCATTTCTCAAAAGGTTATCTGTTACTTCACAACAAATGCTGTTGTTACAATATTGTAAGTTGGTATACAATAAGAGTATATGCTGCTAACTTGCTCGATGGTGTCATCCTGTGTGTCTATCTTTACTGCTAGAATAACTGCAATTATTTATTTAAACATTGCTGAACATCTTATGTTTCCCGCATTGGACATGACATTTAGCACTTGTTTCCACAGCCGCACAGCGCACTAAGCAGTAACTAATAAGATCATAACAACTGACAGAAGTTCACTGCTCACGACACTCGCTCATTGCTATAAGAATCAGGATCTCCCAAAAGAATCTTCGGGCCCTAATGAAATTTTATTGGTACGGAAGATGGCAGAGATTGCGTTTGGAATATATTCCGCTCACTTGAGGCGCAAAACAAGTTTATTTTCAATACCCGTTCGGTCAGCCCACTGTGTTGATACATGCGGGAATGGAGTAAAAAACGTGTCGTTCGTTATCGAAAATTACCCATACGCTGTTGCAGGATAGAAAACTGGCTCATACAGATGTCCGATTTTTAGGTAACACCAAAGCTGCTATATAACGTAACAAATCCTGGGAGATACGAATGGCTACTTAAAGCTTCACGTTGCTAAAGTAAACCAAAGGCGAACGAACTGTCTTCCATACCATGCTGTGCAGCCAGAGAGACTTGAATTATCACATGACAGAGCAAGCATTACTCTTAAACACAATGTTCTTTGTGAATGGCCACGTGATTTTAACGGAATATAATCTCCTGCGAGTTGCGGAAGTAGCACATCAATGTAATCTGAACATCCCTTCAATAAATACAGAGGAAGTGATGCAATCCGAACCACAATAGTTATGAACAACAAAACAATTGAACAACTCAACAAGTTCCTATATATTACCCATCACATCATGATATCGCCTGAAAGCTGAAGAAATCGTTTCTTTGTGGAACAGTGAAGATCTTTCGGAATATTAGATCGGAGATACTTCTGGAATTCTAGGAACTAATGGAAATTGCTTTATGCAATTAACTTTAATACAAACGAAGCAACAGATCAGAAGAGAAGCAAACGCGTAATCTTAGAAGCGTGGAAGGATACACCTTACTGGACAGAAAGAGAAGACGAATAAAATCAACTACAGATATTTATAAACAGTTTTTTATATTGCCGGGCAACACTCATACAATAATTTTTAAATGAACACACCGCGATTTGGCTGTATTGTTGTTTCCGTCAAACGACTGGCATTTCGTGGGGGTGCGAATATCTTTCTTAAATGGTTCAAATGGCTCTGAGCACTATGGGACTCAACATCTGAGGTCATCAGTCCCCTAGAACTTAGAACTACTTAAACCTAAATAACCTAAGGACATCACACACATCCATGCCCGAGGCAGGATTCGAACCTGCGACCGTAGCAGTCACGCGGTTCCGGACTGAAGTGCCTAGAACCGCACGGCCACCGCGGCCGGCTATCTTTCTTAATTTATGGCCAATTTTGAGCTTGATGTCTTGGAGTGTATGTTAATGACATAAACTCAATCACTTGAAATGACATAAAACGCCGAAACCCGGACCGTAGTTAAATAAACAACAATGCAGTCAAATGGCGGTGTGTTCATTCAAAAAACAGATATTTATCCTTGTCGAAATAGGAATCCAATACAGAGAGAAATAGAAGGAGCATGTTACAAGGATTGATGGGGCCAGTAGTCCAAAGATGTTGCTATACTACAATTTCAAACACGGAAGAAGACACAATGGACGAGCGAGAATGAGATGACATGTTTGAGACTTTTGAGGTCGGAACATACGGCTACGATGGTGATGATCATGATGGAAGAAACTCTTATGCTAGGCTGCTAAATCACTGCAGAGTAAGAAGTTGATAGTGAAATGTCATTGGCAGACGCCCAACTTACTGGGGCTACTTGTGACAGGGACTCAGTGATAATTTCAGCTTTCGTTTTGGCAGTATTGACATACGTTAGTTGCTGTTTCTTAGTAATACTTCTGTTCTCCTTATATCCTGTCTAGGTGGGGGACAGGGGGTTTAACGTGCCGACGACAACATGTTATAGTTGTTGACTATGCGGTGGATTCCTCACATTCTGCTTCTATTGACACAATTTGACAGGAAAGTCCAGAAACCTCAAGCGCTTGGAAGTTGGGAAAGAACCACCTGCCAAAAATTTATACTGGAGCCTCACATATCTGTTATTCAGATTACACGCGGGGTTTACTTACAATAAATTCGATGTTTTTCGGAACACGTAACTAGCAATCTTAGCGTGCCGATATTGGACTTTACGTCCACGAGCGATCATATAAAACATCCATCGTTTACATGTCTACCATCAGTGCACGCAATGTTTTTGGTTATTGAAATTTCTTTTTGTGGTGAGTGCAGAGTTTTATGGCAATAGGTGCTTCATATTTATTTTTCTTTAAGCATGTATTCATCCACTGCTGAATACCCACCTTACATACTCTTCCGCTTCATTCGATTCTGTGCCAAACGGTACCACTGTGTTTCGGTAGACCATTTGATACCATCGAGCAACTTCTTCTGGGCTCTTTCAACGCTTCTTTTGTGAACCATCTTATTGCCCCACCTGGTTTGGCAGAGCTACGCCATTTGTCAAACCCACTGTCATTTCAGGTTGCTAACTCTCTCGTGAATGTGTTACCTGTGTTGTTTTTCTGATGACACCGAGCGTGATGGATAAGACATAGGACTGGCATTCGAGAGGACGACGATTCCAATTCCTGTCCGGCCGTCCAGAATTAGTGTTTTGTGGTCTCCCTAAATCGGTTAACGCCGATATCTTGATGACTTCTCTGAAAACCCGATTTTTCCCCCAAGGCTGTGTTTGACCTCTAGTGACCTCGTCGTCGACGGCACATAAAATCCTGATCTTCATTGCTTTTCTTCTGATGATCTCGTTCCTGCCTCACGATCTCTCTTAGTGTGCTCTGTAATTTATGAGTACTCAGCTTTGTCAGATCCATTGTTTCTGGACAATAAGTTACTACTGAGCAGACTGAATTATTGTAAACACACTTTTCAATCTTCGGTCGTAAAATTTCATGACGCATGTAAATGGTGAGCGATTTTAATCTATAATATAACTGCGTAGGCTTCCGCGGCCAGAGTCAGTCGACATAGAAGTTTTCTGGGTATGGTACCGCATCGTAATGTATAAACGTTGGTTTTTCTCCATGGTTGCAACCGTGGCCGAAGCGTTGGTTTTTCTCCAGCAGCAGTAGTTTTATACATTACGACGCGGTACCATACCCAGCAAACTTTTATGTCGACTGATTTTTATCTATTTTCTTGCATTTTTGCTGTTCTAACAAGGGAACCTCCCCATCGCACCCCTCTCAGATTTAGTTATAAGTTGGCACAGTGGATAGGCCTTGAAAAACTGAACACAGATCACTCGAGGAAACAGGAAGAAATTATGTGGAACAATGAAAAAAATAAGCAAATTATACAAACTGAGTAGTACATGCGCAAGATAGGCAACATCAAGGATAATGTGAGCTCAGGAACGCCGTGGTCCTGTGTTTAGCGTGAGCAGCTACAGAACGAGAGGTCCTTGGTTCAAGTCTTCCCTCGAGTGAAAAGTTTACTTTCTTCATTTTCACAAAGTTATGATCTGTCCGTTCGTTCATTGACGTCTCTGTTCACTGTAGTAAGTTTAGTGTCTTTGTTTTGCTGGATTCATATTGCCCACGGAATACATCTCTCGTCCAAAGTAGCGAACAGCCAGGGAGCCTCGTTAGCAGGAATACACTCTCTTCCGTGCGCTTTAGTCGACTGACGTCGTGTGTTTCGATGTTTGTTTAGGTGTAGCGTCCCCATACTACGGCGCAATCACCTCGCATCGACGAACAGATAATAACTGTCTGAAAATAAAAAATTAAACATTTCACTCGAGGGAAGACTTGAACCGAGAACCTCTCGATCCGCAGCTGCTCACGCTAACCACTGGACCACGTCGTTCCTGACCTCACGCTAACCTTGATGTTGCTTATCTTGCGCATGAACTATTTATTTTGTATATTTTGCTTATTTGTTTCATAGTTCCACACAACTTCTTCCTGTTTTCTCGATTCATCTGTGTTCAGTTTTTCAAGGCCTATCCACTGTGCCAACTTATAACTAAATCTGAGGGGGGTGCGATGGGGAGGTTCCCTTGTAAGTGTAATAAGCATTATTAAGGATTTAACTGTTCACATTGCTGTTTAATTATGTGAAGAATTAAATTGTGGCTGTCAAGATAATTTGGATAAGTTATATCAGAACGTCTCATATAGGAGTCATTACATCGTACTGTTTTTGTGTGCACTTTTATTTTTTTTGTTGGGCCGGCCGGAGTGGCCGAGCGGTTCTAGGCGCTACAGTCTGGAACCGCGCGACCACTACGGTTGCAGGTTCGAATCCTGCCTCGGGCATGCATGTGTGTGATGTCCTTAGGTTAGTTAGGTTTAAGTAGTTCTAAGTTCTAGAGGACTGATGACCTCAGAAGTTAAGTCCCACAGTGCTCAGAGCCATTTGAACCATTTTTTTTATTTTGTTGTACGAATAATCAAAGAAAAACAATTTTGATAGCAGCAATAATCGCATAAAAGAGATACATAGTTTGTAAAAGCACTGTAGTAGTAATTTCCTAATTTAGTGCGATTTTTTTATACGTATTATATTTATTAATGCATAAGAGTGGAGTATTAGCATCTAGTATCTACTGCTATCTCCTGCTTTCGAGACTGTTGCATCTGGCAACATTCACCTCATGGCTTTACGTATGTCAATAAAACACAGCTGCGCCTTTTGTTGGATTTCAGGTTAAACTGTAGTTCCTTCTACAGTTAGCTGGATCAGCTGGTTCCCACATCCGAGATAGGCAACACTCCAACAGGACTGCATCTAACAAAGTGCCTCATTGTGCAAATCAACCAGTCACTTCTTATGTACTTTATACACAATATCCATTTTTAAATTCTTTCCCGAATTCCTAGCGATAACGAATAAAGAGCAGGTTTTATTTAGTCTGAGTAAGTATTCACAAGAGTCACGTATATTCTGTAATTTATGACAGTAATCTCAGACTCAGGATTGCAGTAGATATGGTAAATTTGCAAATTTGATTGATTCAGCGCCAAGCAGGATAATAATTCGTACAAGAACGATAAATATGAAAAACCTATTAATGTATTTTTTTCACTATTACTACAGATTTCATTTTAAATGTGATTACCACGAAAAATAGAATTTTACACAAAAAGATGGAAGGAACAGGCCACACAAATTAACGTCTAGGCAGGCACAGCTTGCAAGATGTTGCCCACAAAGAAACAAATTTGCAACCAGTGTGGCTACACTGCATCGCACAGTCTTATTAAGAGACGTTCCAACTCCATATTTTCGAGCAAGATACTCAACAGCACATTTGAGCACGCAGTTAAGAGCCCTTTTGCGGGCATGTATATTAGATGAGTCCGCTGCTGGCTGTTACTTGGCTCATCTGCAAATTACTTTATGGCGACTTCGCGGCAGGTGTCGTCGGAAACGTAAGGCGCCACTTTCCGTAAACTTGTTCGTTTAACGACTAGCATTCACACAAGTGTACCGACTCTGGGGCTGCAACAACTGAGGGATGCAGTAACGCTTCCGCGTTTACCGACTGTATTCTTCCGACATTTGTCTGACAAGTTCGAACGGTTAAAACTCAACACTCATCGAGAAAAACTAAATAAAAAAAATTATATTGCTGCAGCAGCACTTCAAACTTTGGCCACGAAAGCGCAGCAGTGAGCAGTTGGGTAAGATGGCGGCAGGCGCCGAGAAAGCGTATGTTGTACTTCAATTTACGTCGCACCAGTCTGTCGTAGCTGTGGTGTAATGTGAAAGACTCACTGTTTACGCCTACTCTGTCATCAAACCTACCAGAACTGCGAGTTCGCATCAGCACTGCTTTTCAACAGCTTCATAGGGACCTGCTCCACCGAACGTGGGAAGAACTTGATTATCGACTTGATATCTACAGAAACAGTAGGCGGAAACACTTGGAACACTTGCAACATGAAAAAAAATTTTTTTTGAGTCTTTCTTTGTGTGTGCAAAACCATGTGAAAACATGTCAAACAATATACCTACAGCAAATTCGTGAAATCGCTTTAACCATTTATAATTCATGAAGTACTTACCGTGTCATGTTTCCCAAACTTGAATGTGCTGTGATGACCGGTCTTTCTATATTCTTTATTCGTTATCGAAGTGCAGGTATGGAGTTTCAACGAAGTGACTAAAACGCAACGGGATGGAACAGCACATAACAACGACAACATATGGATGTACAACATGATTTTCCGTGTATGCGTAGTCCAGTGCCAAAAGCCGCAGTGGTCATAAAATCCAGATCTTTGCCCCGAACTGTTCCAGTGCGCTGTGTTTTAATCACTTTACAGGAACTCCGCATTTGCAACTCGATGACGAATAAGAGAAGTTAGGACAACACAGCAACATCTATTTTGGGAAATATTACTTTGTAAGCAGTGGTTGTGTTACCATGTACTATTTCAAACAAATGTTTAGGCTTTTGATAAATAATTCTTCATTTACCTTTCTTTCGAATCGACTGATAGTAAGGCTCTGCTACTCGGTAGTGTTTCTTTAGGGTTTTTTGCTTCTTTGGGCTTTAGACCTTCCAATATAGACTGCACACTAATGCAGACAAATAAATGACCTCTATGAGTGGCAGAAGACACAGATTTCTCTATTTGAAAATCTTTTTATTCGGTTTTAGCAGGTCGAGCCTGGCTACTTCTCTTGCAAGAAAAGCTGCGTTCTTACTAGTGCTACGACAGCGATATCTTATACTGCGCGCAAATGGCGGTATGTTTGAAGACGGTCTGTTTCCCTCCCTATCCTTTTCCTGCCCGGGCTTGCGTTTCCTCTCCAACCACCTCGTTGCCGACGATCGTCGTCTACCTTTTTTCTCTTATAAAGCAGGAATATCTCGAAAATAAAACTCAAGGAAAACTAGAAGGAAGTGGTTTGGCGGTTTCAGATGCAGAGTAATTTCATTTCTGCCTGTGTGAGGCCAAACTTTCTCGAAGAAAAAAAATTGCCCACTGTTCTCTCACGGATTCGAACAACTTCATTGTTGTTTAGAAAGTAAAATAGTGGCTTTTGTAGTAGTTCTTCTGATTACATTAGCGAAATCGGCAGTTCGTAGCAGTACGAGCAGCAACTCTCAGACGTCGTTGGCACTGCACATACAGTGATTCAATCTTCGTTTATCAAGCTACAAGGAAAATGCTTCGTTTCCTTTAGAGAAATCTAAACAGTTAAATTTCACGTCGTAACACCGTTTCTTTTGTAACTATCTTTTAACGGTGACTATGTATTCAAAAGATAAACAAATGAGTCACAACAGTGGGCGACGTTTCTTATTAAAATAAAAGAAGTGGAACTTCAGGAAAAAAAAACTGTCGATCAACAAGATAAGACTGCCTTTTCTTTTATTGCAGTTTCTTCGTTAGCTACGCTGCGTGTTGCGACACAGACAAAACAAAAATCTGGCCTTTGCTTCCCCTACTTCATTAGCAGCCGTAACACCGAGAAACAAACTAGCCAGTAAATGTAAAAAAGACAGATAAACTTAAATGCACATTAGAGAGTCTTTGTTTAATTGAAACGAAAAATACTTTCTGTGGCCGAGATAGGTAAATATTCTATTACACGCATTATGTGACACCAGTTGGTGTAGTAGTGTCTCCATATCACTGAAGCGTTATAAGGGTGGTTAGGTACTTGCTAGGCTACATATACTGTATAAAGTATAGCTTTAAAAAGTAGGTTCGATTAATGTCGGGAGACATGAAGATATGGGTTCCGTGCATTTTGTTGGAGAAGGAAACCCAGTGAACAGCTGCAAATTTTTCACGAATTTCACTCTGCTTAAAATCCTAAAGTAAGTTTCATCAGCGGCACATCTTGTTGGTAGAACATAACGCTCCTCTAGGTCGAACAGAGATAGTGCTAAACGAAATTTCATTTTCGTAGAACATTTTAACATCTTTTCTCATGTACGTCCACAATCGATAGTTTGAAGTACTGTCTCTCTTAAAGAGCAAGTCATCCTGATTCATTTATACCATTGTATATAAAGATTCACTTGGATCTGAGACTAAAAGTGCGCCGGCCAAGGTGGCCGTGCGGTTATAGGCGCTACAGTCTGGAGCCGAGCGACCGCTACGGTCGCAGGTTCGAATCCTGCCTCGGGCAAGGATGTGTGTGATGTCCATAGGTTAGTTAGGTTTAATAAGTTCTAGGTGACTGATGACTTCAGAAGTTAAGTCGCATAGTGCTCAGAGCCATTTGAACCAGTTCTGAACTAAAAGTGCATTTTCAGTGCGTATAGACAACCAGGTTTTCAGCAGCTGTTGCCTTTTCTTTCCCGTCAACTATTTTCTTCCGTTTTAAGCTTATCTGTTACGTATATTTTAGAACCCGTGACTGACAATTGAATGTAAATACATAAAACTTCAACCAGTCACTTTTTTTAATAATTATTTATTACTCCATGAACCGATTTTCGAACTTTTTTAGGTTCATCTTCAGATAGTTTCTGGAAGTTACATCATTATTTGTAGCCTAATGCTGGGTGCTAGCTCTGTGACAAGAGGATGGAACACGATTTTTATATCGCCATGGATATTGTTTATCTGTCGACATGGATGTAAATTTAGTTTTTACTTATTGCAGCAACATTGGTGGCATTTTTCCGTTAGCGTCCATCTGTCTGCTTCCAGTTTGATGGCCAGTTGGTATATCACTTCACACACATCTTCACAATTTATATTAATTTACACTGTGGCAGCGAAACTTCGTAAGCATCCAGCATGTGCTGTACAACTGCTGCTTGTAGGCCTATGCCATATCTTTTTGTCAAGATCTTTGTTACAAGCAACAGTTGTACAGCACATGCTGGATGCTGGCAAAGTTTCGCTGCCAGAGTGAATATTAATGTAAATGAAAAAGTGTGAGAAGTGATATACCAACTGGCCATCAAAATGGAAGCAGACAGATGGACACTAACGGAAAAAAGCCGCCCATATTGCCACAGTAAGTAAAAACTAAATTTACATTCATATCGACAGATAAACAACAGTCATGGCGATACATTAAAGGGTGTTCCATCTTCTTGTCACAAAGACAGCACCCAACATTATGCTAGAAATAGTGATGTAACTTCCAGAAACCATTTGAAGATGAACCTGAGAAGGTTCAAAAACCGGTTCATGTAATAATAAATAATTATTAAAATAGCGACTGGTTGCAGTTTTACGTATTTACATTTCCTTCCGTGTCTGGTAGGTAGGTATTCTTCAGCACAAACGTAAGGAACACTGCCGAAGATTAATGGTTCAAATGGCTCTAAGCGCTATGGGACTTAACATCTGAGGCCATCAGTCCCCTAGAAATTAGAACTACTTAAACCTAACTAACCTAAGGACATCACACACAACGATGCCCGAGACAGGATTTGAACCTGCGACCGTAGCAGCAGTGCGGTTCCGGACTGAAGGGCCTGGAACTGCTCTGTCACAGCGGCCGGCCCGAAGATTAATTTTGAATACTGAATTGTCTACGACCAGTCATCAGTTCTTGTCGATCCGCATGGTCATTGTTTTGTTTTCCATGCGAAAGGATGGGCGAAGAAATGAGTGTCTTGCATAAGAAAAATGGCACAGATGAATTAGTATAGACTCAGAAGCGCTACTGGACGCTCGAAGCTTGGATAAAAATCAGTTGGTTCGATGAGTACATCAGGGTGGACACCGATGAGAGGGTACGTACGAGTCGATTACTGTCAGATTACAGATCCCTCTTTCTACCGGGCTTCAGTTTTACAGGAAAAGTTGATGGGAAGGAAATGAGACTGCTGGTACAGCAGCATCATCTGTCATAGACTACAGAAACAGACGCCTTCTCGAAGACCAAGTGCTCCGTTTGGTCGCCTATAGCATCCTGCTGGAGACGAATACGTTCAGCGTAACAATAGAAAACCAAGGCGCTCGCCAATTGATTTCGTCCAAATTTATAGTACGCGTGGGGCTTAGTCAAAAATTAAAGCGACAGACGTTAGTGCTCCAGATGGCCAAGGATACAGAAAAAAAAAATATTTTTGGCGACTGTCGGACGAGGCAATAGCCATTTATGTTAGCGTGGTTTCCAGACAGTGCTTTGCGCAATGCGAAGCGTATAGAACGGTTATCTGAGGATCGTGGGATAAAATCCCTCCGTGGAAATTTTTTTCAATTTCTACAGTAGTTACATTGCGAATAAACGGAAATAATGTTCAGTGTGTCGTATTTATTAATATTTTCATAAAGTGTGTAGGGAAGCAGCCTACTCACGCTGTAGTAAATTCACATCAGTTTCCATTGAGTGTCAGCCAGTCTGCTGTAACTAGCTCTGACGTCATAAATGTTGCGCAATACCTTAAAAATCAAGCAAATGAACTAAAACTTTTCTAGCATGTCAGAAATAATACTAAATTAATGTGTGTTAAATATCAGTTCGATAACTTCAGCCATTTCCGAGATTTGGACGTTTTTCTGGAAAAATCATTGGCGCAACAGAACAGAGCTAGAGACTTCAAAATTTATATTTAGATTCATCTTTCATAATGATTTAATAAAAACAGTGCTTTGGATTTCACAAATTAAGACTTTAGTGGAAATTCATGATTTTCTGATTTTCATCTCAAAACTGAAGGAAGCAAGATAGATTAAGTAGGTTAATAAATAAGGCTAGGATGTTTAGATTTAAATAGGTTGGAGGTCCGCTATGATTATGAAGATGTGTAAAGTTTCTTTTTAATACCTATAAAATTATAGCGATAGCGGATCTCAACAGGGCCAGTTCAGAGCTCATCTAGTGCGTGCAGGGCAATTAAATTAATTCTCTCGCCTAAAGTATTTAACTTAGCCACGTCAAAATTTTATTATTAATACTTACCTGCGTGCTGAATGCACGTTTAAATTAAGAGCTTCTTCGGCCATCAGCCAAAGAAGCTATAAATTATTATGTATCTTGAAGTGGTGCGTTACTAGCCCAGCGGCTAGTCGGGAGAGCGGATTTGATCAGGCGATCCCTCAGCCGTCCGCACCGCGGCTTTATACACTCCTGGAAATGGAAAAAAGAACACATTGACACCGGTGTGTCAGACCCACCATACTTGCTCCGGACACTGCGAGAGGGCTGTACAAGCAATGATCACACGCACGGCACAGCGGACACACCAGGAACCGCGGTGTTGGCCGTCGAATGGCGCTAGCTGCGCAGCATTTGTGCACCGCCGCCGTCAGTGTCAGCCAGTTTGCCGTGGCATACGGAGCTCCATCGCAGTCTTTAACACTGGTAGCATGCCGCGACAGCGTGGACGTGAACCGTATGTGCAGTTGACGGACTTTGAGCGAGGGCGTATAGTGGGCATGCGGGAGGCCGGGTGGACGTACCGCCGAATTGCTCAACACGTGGGGCGTGAGGTCTCCACAGTACATCGATGTTGTCGCCAGTGGTCGGCGGAAGGTGCACGTGCCCGTCGACCTGGGACCGGACCGCAGCGACTCACGGATGCACGCCAAGACCGTAGGATCCTACGCAGTGCCGTAGGGGACCGCACCGCCACTTCCCAGCAAATTAGGGACACTGTTGCTCCTGGGGTATCGGCGAGGACCATTCGCAACCGTCTCCATGAAGCTGGGCTACGGTCCCGCGCACCGTTAGGCCGTCTTCCGCTCACGCCCCAACATCGTGCAGCCTGCCTCCAGTGGTGTTGCGACAGGCGTGAATGGAGGGACGAATGGAGACGTGTCGTCTTCAGCGATGAGAGTCGCTTCTGCCTTGGTGCCAATGATGGTCGTATGCGTGTTTGGTGCCGTGCAGGTGAGCGCCACAATCAGGACTGCATACGACCGAGGCACACAGGGCCAACACCCGGCATCATGGTGTGGGGAGCGATCTCCTACACTGGCTATACACCACTGGTGATCGTCGAGGGGACACTGAATAGTGCACGGTACATCCAAACCGTCATCGAACCCATTGTTCTACCATTCCTAGACCGGCAAGGGTGCTTGCTGTTCCAACAGGACAATGCACGTCCGCATGTATCCCGTGCCACCCAACGTGCTCTAGAAGGTGTAAGTCAACTACCCTGGCCAGCAAGATCTCCGGATCTGTCCCCCATTGAGCATGTTTGGGACTGGATGAAGCGTCGTCTTACGCGGTCTGCACGTCCAGCACGAACGCTGGTCCAAGTGAGGCGCCAGGTGGAAATGGCATGGCAAGCCGTTCCACAGGACTACATCCAGCATCTCTACGATCGTCTCCATGGGAGAATAGCAGCCTGCATTGCTGCGAAAGGTGGATATACACTGTACTAGTGTCGACATTGTGCATGCTCTGTTGCCTGTGTCTATGTGCCTGTGGTTCTGTCAGTGTGATCATGTGATGTATCTGACCCCAGGAATGTGTCAATAAAGTTTCCCCTTCCTGGGACAATCAATTCACGGTGTTCTCATTTCAATTTCCAGGAGTGTATATAAGAACACTGCGCGAGGAAGCAAGGCCCCAGTTCTCTCCAGACGCTGAATGACACGCCATCTGTGTCGGTAGTCGCGTCGCATCAGTGTATCTGCTACAAACAGCCTCGGGTGCCGTATTAAGTTACTAGAGATACGCGGAACCATGAAAACATTTCATGTGAAGTGATAATTCTGGAATGATTTTCATTATCTAGCTTCAGTTTGCGTATTGTCGTATTTTTCACGTGCCGTCGCGGGACAGACATTCTATAAAAAATTTAGCGTGGCGTTTGATGAAATATTTTCATCAAATTATGGCGAGCATTCTTTTTAACATTTAATTCGGACATTTATAGTTGCATCAGCGCATTAGACTCTGAACTGCTCTGTTAGTTAGGTTGTAGGGATACTTGTGGTTTTTATCAGTGAATTTCAGCATATACTCAACTATTTTGGAAAACCGTTTTTGATTAGAAATCCCGGACAATCTCCTAATTCCTCAGAGCTATAAGCTGCAGCTATAAGAACATTCTCAGGTAAAGTGGGCACTAGGATATCTATTTACTGGCTCCAAGTTTTATTAAATCACTTTCTGGGGGCCACGGAGTAAATAGAGAGCCAGTGTTGAGAACGGCAAAAGACAGCATTAACAACATTCAAAAAGCTAGAACTAATTCAACACGCAAGCGTTTATCCAGCAATAGATTTACTATTATTACAAACTTATTCATCCGCCGCCCCACAAGTGCATGAAAAGGAGTCGAGAGCTAGCAAGCGAATGACCTCCGTAGTGGTAGCAAGCGTTGTCCGGTCGATGGGCGGATTTTACCTGGACCGGGAACCTATCCGTGTAGCTGTCGAGGTCCAAATGAAAGTAATGGAATACCAAGTCGTGTGCATCTTAATTACAATCTTTTCTTGAAAAATTATTTGCAGAGTCCTCGTGGACGTAGTAAGTAAAATCCTGTCTTGGAAATTTATTTGCAATCCCAGTCTTACCTTTGCGTTTCCTTTTCGTGCCTTTTATGAAAATATTAATAAATACAATATACTGAAGATTATTTACGTTTATTTGCGGTATAAGTAACGTAAAAGTTGAAAGTAAAAACGAATCGCTGCAACAACTCTCGGATTACCGGTCTGAGCTCTTCTCGCCTTCAATAAAAACCACTGCAGCTGTTGTAAATCCATTATTACAGGCACAACCGGTTTCGTAATTTAATTTGCAGTACAGTTTGGCTGTGAATGCCCGTCCAATAAACTGTTATATTCAAGACTGCCAGGCTCGGCAAAAAGGGCATCTTATAAGTACCTGAATGTCAAGACATCTCTAGCAAGATTGATAAAAAACATTAGGTTTAATAAAACGTGTGTAATCCATAACATTTGCTCTTGATGATATCGACATGCAAAAGTTTCGTTGTGGATGCTCGTCCAGTAAATTGTTATGAACTCCATCTGCTACGCCGGCCGCGGTGGTCTCGCGGTTCTAGGCGCTCAGTCCGGAGCCGCGCGACTGCTACGGTCGCAGGTTCGAATCCTGCCTCGGGCATGGATGTGTGTGATGTCTTTAGGTTAGTTAGGTTTAAGTAGTTCTAAGTTCTAGGGGACTGATGACCACAGATAGTGCTCAGAGCCATTTGAACCATTTTGCACCATCTGCTACGCTAACCGCTGCCTGGGAACTGGGCACACATACAGGGTAACAATTATTGAACTATATGAAATAAAATCGTCACAATTTCCGAACGGTTTGCGTTAGGACGTTCAAACTGCACGGTTGGCCGCGGGGCATGATGGGAATTAGTATGCGCATGCGCTCGCACCTTAGCGACAAAGCCCACTTTCATTTGGACGGGTTCGTCAACAAACAAAATTGGAGCATTTGGAAGACTCAGAATCCGCATTTCGCGATCGAGAAGTCTCTTTACCCTCAACGGGTGACTGTGTGGTGTGCAATGTTCAGTCACGAAATAATTTGTGCGATATTCCTTGACAGCACAGTGACTACTGGATGGTAAGTGAAGGTTCTGGAAGATGATTTCATCTCCATGATCCAAAGTGACCCTTATTTCGACAAGATGTGATTCATGCAAGACGGAGCTCGATCCCATCGAAGCAGGAGAATGTTTGATGTCGTGGAGGAGCTTTTTGGGGACCGCCTTCTGGCTCTTAACTACACAGAGACGACTGGCATGGGCCTCGATTGGCCGCTGTATTCTGCGGATCTGAACACATGCGACTCCTTTTTGTGGGGCTATATTAAAGACAAGGTGTACAGCAACAACCCCAAAACCACTGCTGAACTGAAAACAGCCATTCAGGCGGTCATCGACAGCATCCACGTTCCGACACTTTAGAAGGTCATGCAGAATTTCGCTATTCGTCTGCGCCAGATCATCGCCAATGATGGCAGGCATGTCGAACACGTCATAACCTAAATCCGAATATCTGTAATGACGTTTACATATCGAATAAAGTGTATACACAGCGTAGTTTGTAGCTAATTTCCTTTTTTTCGTATTGTTTAATAATTGTCACCCTGAAAATCGTAAATGGCCAATGCCACTCCCGACTAGCGCCATATATATATATATATATATATATATATATATATATATATATATATATATATATATATATATATATATATATACACTCCTGGAAATTGAAATAAGAACACCGTGAATTCATTGTCCCAGGAAGGGGAAACTTTATTGACACATTCCTGGGGTCAGATACATCACATGATCACACTGACAGAACCACAGGCACATAGACACAGGCAACAGAGCATGCACAATGTCGGCACTAGTACAGTGTATATCCACCTTTCGCAGCAATGCAGGCTGCTAATCTCCCATGGAGACGATCGTAGAGATGCTGGATGTAATCCTGTGGAACGGCTTGCCATGCCATTTCCACCTGGCGCCTCAGTTGGACCAGCGTTCGTGCTGGACGTGCAGACCGCGTGAGACGACGCTTCATCCAGTCCCAAACATGCTCAATGGGGGACAGATCCGGAGATCTTGCTGGCCAGGGTAGTTGACTTACACCTTCTAGAGCACGTTGGGTGGCACGGGATACATGCGGACGTGCATTGTCCTGTTGGAACAGCAAGTTCCCTTGCCGGTCTAGGAATGGTAGAACGATGGGTTCGATGACGGTTTGCATGTACCGTGCACTATTCAGTGTCCCCTCGACGATCACCAGTGGTGTACGGCCAGTGTAGGAGATCGCTCCCCACACCATGATGCCGGGTGTTGGCCCTGTGTGCCTCGGTCGTATGCAGTCCTGATTGTGGCGCTCACCTGCACGGCGCCAAACACGCATACGACCATCATTGGCACCAAGGCAGAAGCGACTCTCATCGCTGAAGACGACACGTCTCCATTCGTCCCTCCATTCACGCCTGTCGCGACACCACTGGAGGCGGGCTGCACGATGTTGGGGCGTGAGCGGAAGACGGCCTAACGGTGTGCGGGACCGTAGCCCAGCTTCATGGAGACGGTTGCGAATGGTCCTCGCCGATACCCCAGGAGCAACAGTGTCCCTAATTTGCTGGCAAGTGGCGGTGCGGTCCCCTACGGCACTGCGTAGGATCCTACGGTCTTGGCGTGCATCCGTGCGTCGCTGCGGTCCGGTCTCAGGTCGACGGGCACGTGCACCTTCCGCCGACCACTGGCGACAACATCGATGTACTGTGGAGACCTCACGCCCCACGTGTTGAGCAATTCGGCGGTACGTCCACCCGGCCTCCCGCATGCCCACTATACGCCCTCGCTCAAAGTCCGTCAACTGCACATACGGTTCACGTCCACGCTGTCGCGGCATGCTACCAGTGTTAAAGACTGCGATGGAGCTCCGTATGCCACGGCAAACTGGCTGACACTGACGGCGGCGGTGCACAAATGCTGCGCAGCTAGCGCCATTCGACGGCCAACACCGCGGTTCCTGGTGTGTCCGCTGTGCCGTGCGTGTGATCATTGCTTGTACAGCCCTCTCGCAGTGTCCGGAGCAAGTATGGTGGGTCTGACACACCGGTGTCAATGTGTTCTTTTTTCCATTTCCAGGAGTGTATATATATATATATATATATATATAATACTTGACCATCTGGAGATCCCATTTCCTATTTTAAAAAACGCAGTTGATATCCGTTTGACCTATGGCACCTCCATCTAGCGGGCCAACCATAGCGCCATCTAGTTTCCCCCTTCAAGCTAGACGAGTTTCGTTCTTTGTAGTTTTTTCGTTTGATGCTTATTTCGTGAGCTATTTGGCCCGAACAACCAAACTATCGCTTACCATTTTTTAAGCCGAGAATTTCAATTACGTTTCGGAACAACATTTTCGTTTAAGTTTGATAAAAGTTCAATGTGTCCTTCACTGGATGTTCGACAAAAATCCAGAAGACAGTCAATTCGTCCCAGATTTTGCGAGCATGTTTGTAGTCACTAAATTCACAGATGTTGCTATCCAGCGCATCCAAAAAAATGGTTCAAATGGCTCTGAGCACTATGGGACTCAACTGCTGAGGTCATTAGTACCCTAGAACTTAGAACTAGTTAAACCTAACTAACCTAAGGACATCACAAACACCCATGCCCGAGGCAGGATTCGAACCTGCGACCGTAGCGGTCTTGTGGTTCCAGACTGCAGCGCCTTTAACCGCACGGCCACTTCGGCCGGCAGCGCATCCAAATTTTGTTAGAAACGGAGGCACATAGACGGAGTCTCTCATAAATCTCTACAAAATAAATAAATAAAAGTACGTACCATGAGATCAGGCGACCATGGAGGCCAATTGTGCTCGCGCAGTACATTGAGGCGGTACGAAAATCACAGGGCGCAGTTGTAACTGAATTACACCTATTGGATCGGTGAACGTAAAACGCCGTTTGTAGCTGTGTTACCGCCATTTCCACGTGAGGCATCCGGCGAATATGAACGAGCGAGTAAACTACATCTACCAAAAGGCAGACCCCTCCGGGTAACAGCATGAACCGGCAACTCAAACCTGACGCCAAGGTAAACTTTTAGTTTCCTCGCATAAGTTAAAATTTACGGGAAGTTTCTATCTTCATGCACGTAGAGTTAGTATCAAAAAATCGGATGAATATTTTTTGAAGCGCCCTGTACTTCCACCACCACAAATGGAACTGGCCAATTCTTGGTCGATCTCTGCCACACTAATGCGCTTCAGCGATGTCGGTTACGGACACGAGACTAAATTACGCAAATGCAAAATGTGCGGACCGTACGATGATTATGACGTAAATCAGAATTGGACTGACCCTCTTCACGATTTGTAGACTCTAAATGTAAATTCTGTTCCAGTCAGCAAGTTTTATATTGCAAGATAAAATTGTGACTGCGTTTGACAGGTGACAGTTTTTGTACACAAGATTAAATTTTACGTCGCTGTTGGAGGACAGGTCAAGCAATTCAGTGCAGGTCTGCTCGGTCGGACTGCCAATATCTGTTGTCATAAAAATGCATTGAAACTTGAGTCTGGAAGTGGCAGACGGAAAGTTTCGGGGTAGTCTTTGTTTCTCCAAAACAGACGAAGTAATTTACTGGAAGTCTCTCCAGTGAGAGCAATATTCGTTTCGTCTTGCATTTCTTGTAAACACGGAATAAATTTTTTCCGTATACAATAACGTGATTTTTAAATCTCGTAGGAGACCGCCCAAAACAAAGGTCGTCGACGTGATGTAACGAAAACGTTGTAACATTGGGTGTAGCGAACAGTCACCTACTTTTGAACTGTCGCAAAAGTTTTCATAATAAGTAAATGTGCTTTTTACGTGTAGCCTGATAAGCATTAGGCTGCGCAGTGACGAAAAATCTGTATCTCTACCTCCATAGTGAGCAGCTCAGAGAAGTGCCTACGGTTGAATCAGTATTATCACGCATTATTCTTGCTGCATTGGAAGATGAGAAATAATTGCTGACACGATTCTATACGAGTTTCTTAAATGTAATCCAGTTCTCTGCGAGAGCAGTAGGTGCACAGCAACAGGCGAGATTCCTCTTGTAACCGTCTCGCGGGAGTAATGGTTAAGTGATGAGCTATGATATCCTCCCTGATTTAAGGGAAACAAGATATGCTCACGCATTATTTCAGAACAGGTTGCAGAACTAGTTGCTGGCGAATCTTCCCGACTGTATGGTCGAAGTCGAGGAAGCTTTTTCGATTCAACAGAACCAGGAGCATCTCTGGAGGAAATGTTAGTAACAAAAAAGTTTCATAGACCACGACTATAGATCCCGAAGTGTTCAACAGCAATTAAGACAACCGGTCGCAAAAGACTTCATTTTTAGATCACGGAACTGTTTTCGAAAGAGTCGGCTTTGCATGAGGTCAGATCTGAGATTTGTATTTGGTCGGGTCACTGTAGTTCGTACCGTTCCGTATAGTTACGCCCACATATTAGCATCATGTGAATCTTTGAATTTGTACTCCACTAAGGCGTTAGAGAGAGTACTGAGATTTTCATTGATGTGTGCAACGTACGTACTTGTACGCAGGGTGTTTGTCACATATTCCTAAAGGAGGTAGTAGTGTAATGGAAGTCCTGTGTTCTGGCCCTCGACCGACCGCCATGTCATCCTCTGCCTATAGCGTCATCGGATGTGGTATGGAGGGGCATGTAGTTAGCACACCAGTTTCCCAGTCGTCGCGATTCTTGGTATTGGAGCCGCTACTCATCGGTCGAGTAGCTCCTCATTTGGCCACCCAAGGCTGAGTGGACCCCTTTCTCATCCTCCCACCAAGGAAGTAATCCTTGGCAGAATCGGAAATCGAACCCGGGTCCCTTGCTTGACAGTCGCCCCCCACCCCTGACCACTTAGCTGCGGAGGCTGGCTAGTGCAGGTGGTAGTATTGGTCAAAACTAAAAGAAAAATTTCGATAATGATACGTCTGTAAACCAGTACCTATTGAAATATGGGCTGTTGAAGATCCCCAGCGTTTTATTTATAGATGAGGCAAGATTTAGAAGAGAAGGCACAGTAAATTACAACAATATGCACGTGTTGGCAGCTGCAAATCTTCGAGCAGTGATGGAGATGAAGCATAGGGATCGCTTCAGTATCAGTGTATGAACAGGAATTGCCAGTGAGAGACTCATAGGGCCATCCACTTTACCGAGCAGGTGCTCTGTGTCGTCGATTTCTGCTTGATGAATTACCAGCGCTATTGGAGAACGCAACATTACGCTTGCAGAAAGACAACGACTGTATTTTATCCACTACGGTGCACCACCCCATTTTATGCGGGTCTTGCGACACTACCTCACCCTAACTTTTAATGGGCGATGGATTGGTCGAGGACGTCGTGTAGCATGGCCTCCCCGTCTACCGCGTCTCAGTCCATTCGATTTCTGGCTGTAAGGACATGCAAAGGAATCGGTGTATGTCCAACCCATTGAGAATGTGCAGATGTTACAGGAGCGTATGACCAATGCATGTAACGCAATCCGAATGGACCCAGGTGGATTTGAAAGAGTGCGTGATTCACTGCGAAGAAGGGTGGAAGGATGTCTAGTGATGTATGATAACCACGTGCAGCACTGCCTATAACGTGTACTTCTACTCAGTAAACAGATGAGAATGAGAGGTCAGTTTGGCCCATATCTCAATAGGCTTAGGTTTCTGAACATATCATTATACTAGCTTCCTCTCTAATTTTGACCAGTGTTACCTCTTGTAGGAATATGTGATACTTTTTTAAACGTCATGTATTTAAAGTTCCTTGCCAGAAACCCGTAATCTTACCCAGAGCAGAATAGCTATTCATGCGGTTTTTTCGAGCTTGCGCTTTTTACTCGGTAACTGCGTTATGTGAGAAATTTGAAGTTACAACTAATGTGGAGCGTAAACAACAATTGTACCACCGGATGTCATGGGCACGCAATTGCGACTACCCGCCCAGCATAATAACCTCCATTCTATTATATTGCTAATTATTTTCTAGTGTTCCGTCAAACTGTCGCGTGTCATCTATCCTCCCGATCCTAAAGGCTACCTCAGATAGTTTACCCAGCATGTTAAAGCACATTCATGAGCGGCTGATTTGGACACCTACGTAGTAGTGTGTAGCCCTGATAACTCGGGTGACATATGCAGACTCGATGAGACACCGAAAGTGTTGGAGAGCCAACCTTCTCCATGGCCGCTCACAGCTTCTTGCAAATCTCGGGGATTCGGAGCTGAATCCAAAGCGCCTTAGGCATGGGCTCAATAAAACTGTGGTCAGGTGACTTGGTGGATGGGGAAGGGGCGAAGTGTCGGCATCAAGCACTTTTATGTTAGTGTCGTCTCCCTAAAATACTTCTGACAAAATATGAAAGTCATGAGTTGTGTTTTGCGTTGCCGGCGATACCGGTCACTCGTTGGGTGTTGCAGGTGAAAAAACTGACGCTTGTTATCCAACCGAAGCATCGCTCGTTGGTGGGAGACTCTAGGAGACGTATGAGATGCCCAGATTCACGTTATGTAAACGATCACCACATGAGAGGGCGTCCACCCCCTGTTGCCAAGTTGCCTGCATCGCACCACTTGGTTTTCGACGTGACTGTACTCTGATTCTGACATGTATCAAAATGTACAGCGATTGATAGACCTAGATATCTCTTTCCATACTTTGAATACTCAGTGGTTCTATTCCAGCTCTCATACTAATCTTTGTGACCTAAAGCGTACGGTGAACAGAAGGGGTGAGTTCTGTACCTCATAACCAGGTGTCGGTTCTGGATAGATGTTGTCTAGCAATGAATTGACTGTGACTCGTCAGTGTGCTGGTACAGTCTGCGATATTCGACAGCGACTCTCGTCATCAACACGATAGATGACTCTGGAAGCAACTTCTTACTGTACGATCATGAAACAGTTGCGTCTGAGAAGCCGACGGCTGATATTTAGTGCCCCATGAGCAATGCGCCGTACACCAACAAGGAAAGGCTCTAGCATCGCTCGTCTTGTTCTCAACAGTGACGCAGACGGCCACAACAGTACACGGTGTGGCGACGTTCCATTTACGTGGCACGCTGGACACTTCCGTTTACCGTAGACCAAGTCAATACAGTAGCATTTTTAATTCTAATGAAACTAAATAGTTCCAGAAACCTATCCAAGTCTCTCTATGATGTGTATATGCAGACTGAAGCAACCAATGGAAATCTGTACCAAGGACAGGATTCGAACCCATGTCCCCTACTCACAAGGCAGAGGCGCTAACCACTACACCACCCTGACACAGTGGCTTTGGTCTAAGGCGTGAATGGGAATTTGGATTGAGTATGGAGAGGTGCTAGGATAGACTGTGCCGTTGTTCAAACACATTGTGCCAGGGTTAGCACATCTGCTTATTGAGTACGAGACCCAGGTTCGAATCCTGTCCTTTGTACAACTTTTCGTTCATCGCTTCAGTCTACACATACAAATCTCTAATTCAGTTGCTTGTGGGTATATACAATAGAGAAAGTGCTGTGAAATAAACCTTTTCTAGTGGATATTAAGTATTTTCGAGAACACACCAGTTAATGCGAAGGTGCCAAGAAACTCTTTTTTTGTTTTGTTTTTAGGGAAATGTTGTCTACAACATGGTCAGAAATGACAATGTAAGAGTACGAAAGGGAGACTGTAGCTGATAAAGGAGTAAAACAACTCTGTAGTCTATCCCCGATTGTATTCAATATGCACGATCAGCAAGCCTTAAAGGAAACCGAAGAGATATCTGGAAAAACATTATTGTTCAGAGAAAAGAAATAAAATTGAGGTTTACCGACGATATTGTAGTTGTGTCAGAAATGGCAAAGAATCTCGAAGACCTGTTCAACGGAACTGATATAGTCTTTAAACCGGTTATTAGATGAATATCAATAAAAGTAAACAAAGGGTAATGGAATGTAGTCGAATTCAATCAGGAGATCCTGCGGGAATAATATTAGGAAATGAGACACTGAAAGCAGTGGTAGATGAGTTTTGTTGTTTTTGCATAACGTAATTGATTGCCGAAGTAGAGGGGATATAAAATGTACACTTGTCATTGCAAGAAAAGCGTTTCTTGAAAACATCGAATATAAATTGAAGCAGCAGGAAGTCTTTTTCTAAAGTGTTCCTCTGGAGTCTAGTCTCCTATGACAATGAACCGTGGACGCTAAATAGTTTAAACAATAAGAGAATGGAAGCTTTTTAAACGTGGTACAAAAGAATAATGCTGAAGGTTAGATGAGTAGATCGGGTAACTAATGAGTAGGTACTGAACTGAATTGGAGAAAAAGAGAAATTAATGGTAGAACCTGACTAAAGAAGGGATAGAGTGATAGGACACACCCTGAGTCATGAATAGTCTGTTTGAATGCAGAGCAATGTCAGGGTAAAAAGTGCAGAGGGAATCCAAGAAATGGCTAAAATAAACAGGTCCAAATGGATGTAGGTTGCTGTCATTCTGCAGGGACGAATAAGCTTGCTCAGAATAGATTAGCGTGGAGAGCAGCATGAAACTGAACACAACAACAACACGCTAAAATAAGAGTTTCTGCGTGAAATATTTCTTAGCATTATCTTTTGATAACATGACTTCGGACATTACTGGCACCAGTAACATGTGACGTAACTATCACTCGGTCCCCATCCATTTCACGTCTTCGTCAAGTTAATTGTTTTGAGCTGTAGACTTTCTACAGTTGATCGATTTTATGTTTAATATGATATAACGTAGAGTGGAAAGTGTTTTATCCAATAAAAATAAAATAAAACTTGCGATCTA
Organism: Schistocerca piceifrons; assembly: GCF_021461385.2. NCBI lineage: Eukaryota > Metazoa > Arthropoda > Insecta > Orthoptera > Acrididae > Schistocerca > Schistocerca piceifrons. The sequence continues at coordinate 131,035,181 of NC_060149.1, forward strand.
TATATTCCTATGTATTATTTAGTTCCAAGTAAAGTTGGTAGCAAATCTCAACAAGGACTCTTATCTTATTTCATTAAGGTACATAAAAACCTATTGCATCGCCATGAGGCCTACGAGCGGTATCCATAAAACGAAGTAGATGTTCTCCTTCACAAGCACGGCGAGAAAATTCTGGTTTTCAAACCGTTTGTGTGAAGTAGGAAAAAATGTATGCGACTCTCCTAAAAAATTACAGAATCTTAACTTTAATGAGCAGTTACTCTCAGCATAGAGAGGAAAAAACTATATTTTTATCTGCTCCTATTTTTTGTGTATAGTGATGAAATTGAAGTTCTGAGGTTAAGGTGTTTAACAACTACTGGGGGCCGTCCAATAACGTTTAGTACTCCCACTCGGCAGACTGCAGAATTTAGGCTGTGCTTCAGACATACAGGGTGTTTCAAAAATGACCGGTATATTTGAAACGGCAATAAAAACTAAACGAGCAGCGATAGAAATACACCGTTTGTTGCAATATGCTTGGGACAACAGTACATTGTCAAGCAGACAAACTTTCGAAATTACAGTAGTTACAATTTTCAACAACAGATGGCGCTGCAAGTGATGTGAAAGATATAGAAGACAACGCAGTCTGTGGGTGCACCATGCTGTACGTCGTCTTTCTGCTGTAAGCGTGTGCTGTTCACAACGTGCAAGTGTGCTGTAGACAACATGGTTTATTCCTTAGAACAGAGGATTTTTCTAGTGTTGGAATTCCACCGCCTAGAACACAGTGTTGTTGCAACAAGACGAAGTTTTCATCGGAGGTTTAATAACCAAAGGACCGAAAAGCGATACAATAAAGGATCTGTTTGAAAAATTTCGACTGGGAACGTGACGGATCAACGTGCTGGAAAGGTAGGGCGACCGCGTACGGCAACCACAGAGGGCAACGCGCAGCTAGTGCAGCAGGTGATCCAACAGCGGCCTCGGGTTTCCGTTCGCTGTGTTGCAGCTGCGGTCCAAATGACGCCAACGTCCACGTATCGTCTCATGCGCCAGAGTTTACACCTCTATCCATACAAAATTCAAACGCGGCAACCCCTCAGCGCCGCTACCATTGCTGCACGAGAGACATTCGCTAACGATATAGTGCACAGGATTGATGACGGCGATATGCATGTGGGCAGCATTTGGTTTACTGACGAAGCTTATTTTCACCTGGACCGCTTCGTCAATAAACAGAACTGGCGCATATGGGGAACCGAAAAGCCCCATGTTGCAGTCCCATCGTCCCTGCATCCTCAAAAAGTACTGGTCTGGGCCGCCATTTCTTCCAAAGGAATCATTGGCCCATTTTTCACATCCGAAACGATTACTGCATCACGCTATCTGGACATTCTTCGTGAATTTGTGGCGGTACAAACTGCCTTAGACGACACTGCGAACACCTCGTGGTTTATGCAAGATGGTGCCCGGCCACATCGCACGGCCGACGTCTTTAATTTCCTGAATGAATATTTAGATAATCGTGTGATTGCTTTGGGCTATCCGAAACATACAGGAGGCGGCGTGGATTGGCCTCCCTATTCGCCAGACATGAACCCCTGTGACTTCTTTCTGTGGGGACACTTGAAAGACCAGGTGTACCTCCAGAATCCAGAAACAATTGAACAGCGGAAGCAGTACATCTCATCTGCATGTGAAGCCATTCCGCCAGACACGTTGTCAAAGGTTTCGGGTAATTTCATTCAGAGACTACGCCATATTATTGCTACGCATGGTGGATATGTGGAAAATATCGTACTATAGAGTTTCCCAGACCGCAGCGCCATCTGTTGTTGAAAATTGTAACTACTGTAATTTCGAAAGTTTGTCTGCCTGAAAATGTACTGTTGTCCCAAGCATATTGCAACAAACGGTGTATTTCTATCGCTGCTCGTTTAGTTTTTTTTGCCGTTTCAAATATACCGCCCTGTCGAAGTCTCGTTTGCTGTATTTTTTATGAAGTGAGATATTTTATTGGTGTGGAGACGCTCGGAATTGCAGTATTTGTTGAAACTACTTTTATTTCGTGACACTATGACATTTATGGTTTTATATTACCGGTTTCAGCGGTATTAAACTGCTGATTTTAGACGTAATAATAATAATCATAATAAAGAACAAACTACATAATCTTTCATATGACGTATGAGACACACTTGGTATCACAACATAATAAAACGTGCGGTAGATGGCCGTGTGCGCCATTGACGAGCTCACTTGGTTATAAATGCAACAAGCAGTTTTGCCGTACTTTATATACCTGAGGCGAGGAAAATGAAAACATTCAGCTTTCCCGTGCATTGGTATTTATAAAATGATACGTGAAACTGCGTTGTATAACATGTAATAAAATATGCAGTATCTACTGAATGAAACATAATCGAAAAAATCTATTATTCATCATTTTTAATACGTGACATGCGAGTATGTAAAATAACTCTTATCTATGTCCTAAAAGTACACTACAGGCCATTAAAATTGGTACACCACGAAGATGACGTGCTACAGACGCGAAATTTAACCGACAGGAAGAAGATGCTGTGATATGCAAATGATTTTCTTTTCAGAGCATTCATACAAGGTTGGCGCCGGTAACGACATCTGCAACGTGCTGACATGAGGAAAGTTTCCAACCGATTTCTCATACACAAACAACAGTTGACCGGCGTTGCCTGGTGAAACGTTGTTGTGATGCCTCGTGTAAGAAGGAGAAATGCGTGCCATCACGTTTCGTACTTTGATATAGGTCGGATTGTAGCCTATCGCGATTGCAGTTTATCAAATCGCGACATTGATGCTCGTATTGGTCGAGATCCAATGACTGTTAGCAGACTATGGAATCGGTGGGTTCAGGAGAGTAATACGGAACGCCGTGCTGGATCCCAACGGGCTCGTATCACTAGCAGTCGAGATGACAGGCATCTTATCCGCATGGCTGTAACGGATCGTGCAGCCATGTGTCGATCCCTGAGTCAACAGATTGGAACGTTTGCAAGACAACAACCATCTGCACGAACAGTTCGACGACGTTTGCAGCAGCATTGACTATGAGTTCGGAGACTATGGCTGCGGTTACCCTTGACGCTGCATCACAGACAGGAGCGCCTGCGATGGTGTACTCAACGATGAACCTGGTGCACGAATGGCAAAACGTAATTTTTTTTTGGGATGAATCCAGGTTCTGTTTACAGCATCATGATGGTCGCATCCGTGTTTGGCGACATCGCGGTGAACGCACATTGGAAGCGTGTATTCTTCATCGCCATACTGGCGTATCACCCTGCGTGATGGTATGGGGTGCCATTGGTTACACGTCTCGGTCACCTCTTGTTCGTATTGACGGCACTTTGAACAGTGGACGTTACATTTCAGATGTGTTACGACCCGTGGCTCTACCCTTCATTTGATCCCTGCGAAACCCTACATTTCAGCAGGATAATGCACGACCGCATGTTGCAGGTCCTGTACGGGTCATACTGGATACAGAAAATGGTCGACTACTGCCCTGGCCAGCACATTCTCCAGATCTCTCACCAATTGAAAACGTCTCGTCAGTGGTGGCCGAGCAACTGGTTCGTCACAATATGCCAGTCACTACTCTTGATGAACTGTGGTATCGTGTTGAAGCTGCATGGGCAGCTGTACCTGTACACTCCATCCAAGCCCTGTTTGACTCAATGCACAGGCATATCAAGGTCGTTATTACTGCCAGAGGTGATTGTTCTGGGTACTGATTTCTCAGGATCTATGCACCCAAATTGCGTGAAAATGTAATCACATGTCAGTTCTAGTATAATATATTTGTCCAATGAATACCCGTTTATTATCTACATTTCTTCTTGGTGTAGCAATTTTAATGGCCAGTAGTGTACATTCTGAATACTTTCAATAAAATTAGGAACACTAAATAACAAATAGAAATTTTTGCATAGATGCTAAACAGTTTACATTTCTTTTTTATAAGAAATATAATAGAATCTGCAATACAGTGTTGAAGTATTGGCTAAAATCCATTAGAGGGCTATTCCTCTTCACCCGATGATTTGTTTATCGTACTGGCGACTGTTTCGAAAGGTAATTTCATCTATGATATTGGGATCTGTCGATTACATCGTTGCATAAGATAGCAACGGGCTTCTGAAACTTGAAGCAGTCGTGTGGAATAGGACAATTTGAGGTAAGATGATTGCTGCCAGTGGAGTGAATGTAGACTTGTAGGCGCTGCTTCGGTCGCCTTGTATAGCTTGAGAAAACTGTGCGAAACCAACCTGAGAAAACATTCATAAAATGTCTTCACCCTATTATTTCTGCACGTTAAATTGTAAGTAAAATGTACGGTGATTGTTTTAGGAAATTTGGACTTCAATGATTTTGAATTTAGTTCTGTTCAGAACAGTAAAAATTTTGCACCCGCATGCTGTATCTTGTTTATAACGAATAGTCATGAAATGAAGAGTGTAATGCATAAATCGTTTAACTATTAGCGAGTAACTGGTACTGCTGTTTTATGTTCCTTTATTTCTGTATAATTCATGTCATGTTTCGCTCATTAAGACTCATTTTAAAACATGTTTCAGATACCAGTATTGGCGTAAAAGTTAGAATGTATGCGCGTTAATGGATTGTGGTTCAGATTTATTCACTGTAGGACAAACCGGAAAGTTTATCCGAAGAACGGCAATAACACGACTAAAATATGTTTCCTATTTGCTTTTATTCTTAGATGACGTGATAATCGCAAAGGATTACATAATTTACAGTTGATCAATTGCAAGAAACGTGTTCTTTCTATCTGTAATCCAGAATGCAAGTAAACCATTTTGAGAACATTCATTAACATTTTTGCGGGTTCTTGTTTTTCCTTATTTTACTTCCCTTCTCAGTTATGTACACTTCAAATTCATTCGTAAAATGTCTTTGTAGTTTTATTATTTGCAACCCATTTTGTGGATAATGAGACGCGTAAGCGATGTGCTGGATGAAAAGAAATGAAATATTATGTGATTTTTCTGATTTCACATTCCAGTTGTGGTATTACTGACCCTACTATGGACTTAACAACGTTTTTTTGTTGTAGTAAATCACTGAAAGGCGTCAGACTGTACGGATCCACACGTGCATACTCACTCGTTTGCTGTAAATAAACAGCGCGTTATTCATATCAACGCCTAAAGAAATACAAAACATATCTTATATTGTAACATAAGGTTTAACTATTTTTGTTCAAATGGTTCAAATGGCTGTGAGCACTACGGTACTTAACTTATGAGGTCATCAGTCCCCTAGAACTTAGAACTACTTAAACCCAACTAACCTAAGGACATCACACACACCCATGCCCGAGGCAGGATTCGAACCTGCGACCGTAGCGGTCGCGCGGTTCCAGACTGTAGCGCCTAGAACCGCTCGGCCATTCCGGCCGGCTTTTGTTCAACTGTGAACAGTGTGGTATCATAGGAACCATTTCATGAGTGTTAAATAATAATCGGTGTTGAGGTTCTGGGCATAATACAAATTCGTTTGCGATAGCAACACTTCACCGACACTAGCCTAATAATCTGCATACGACTGGACATGGTGAAGATAAATAGTTTGTAACAGTAATAAATAGGAAACTGAAACCAATATTATTTTCATAACTGTCATTAAAGTATCATTAAAATACTTTTACTTAATTTCTACAGAACAATGCATTGTCAATAGCCATTCCCACCCGAGTTAAGCATCTAAGTAGAGATGAAAGCGACAGCGTCAAAGCTTTAGAATCCAGCAAGGATGTTTAAAATTGAATGTCTCGTTGCCAGTGAGTTCAGTAGAAACTGAGTACAAGCTCAGTAAAAGAAGGGTCGCCGAGGGAATGGACCGTAGCCTCGGAGAAGCAATTGTCGCGGCACTTCCCTTACATGGTACTGAGAAACCTTCGAAAACCTGAAACAGAATTTCCAGACAGGATAGTTCAATCCTGCTTCTCCCAAAATGCCACATCGCTTTGTAATGTCTTAATTGTACAAACAGTCATCTGCTGTGTACAAAATATTCTCGGTTAACACGTCGCGTCAAATCTTGATAAAATCTCGAACCTTCCACGAAATCTTCCACCGTCTTTCTCAAAAACAACTGACTGCCGCGGCTGCAGCTGTGGTGACCATTTATAGCCAACAGGCGGATAGTAATTTGTCGGCGTACGTCCCTTAATTATCTGCAGTCCTAAAGGAAGTTGTTAGCTCTGTAAAGTGAGAAAACGGAAAAGGAATTTGTGATAACAGAACGTGTCTGAACCACATTCGTTTCTCGAGTGGAATTCTACTGTTTGTACATAGAGCAGGTAAATTACAGCAACGAATGGCTACACAGATAGTTTCAAAGTAATCGTAAATTACAACAAATGGATAAATAGTTTCAAAATAACCATAAAATTTATTGCAATAAGACTAAAGTAACGTAAAACCAACATAAAAGCAAACACCGCCCGAACAAGCTTTGAAGGCGCAACGGCACCGACCGGCAGTCGTTCCATCCTCAGCCTTCAGGCGTGACCAAATACACTTGCGGGGGCCCATGTGGTCAGCACAACGCTTTCCAGGCCGTTGTCAGTTTTCGTCAGCGGTGCCGCTATTTCTCATTCAAGTAGGTCCCTAACTGGCCTCACAAGGGCTTAGACCACTCCGCTTGCCAAAAGCACTCGGCAGACCGGGACGGTGAGCCATCCAAGTACTAGCCACGCCTCACCGTTTAACTTCGGTGATCTGACGGGGACCGGTGTTACCACTGCGGCAAGGCCGCTGGCGTATGACCAACCTATCGACAAGAAAATAGAATAAATGATTAACGAAGCCATGGAATATGTTTAAGAGTTCGTGTATTTGCAGCAGATGAACACAGTGACTGAATGGACATGAGCAAAGTAAGCAGAGTTGTAAAAATGGCCTGCTGTGCCTTCAGAATACTAACTAGGATGTTCGAAACAAAGCTTCTCTAGAAAGGAAAATTTACAAGCCGGCCGCGGTTCTAGGCGCTTCAGTCCGGAACCGCGTGACTGCTACGGTCGTAGGTACGAATCCTGCCTCGGGCATGGATGTGTGTGATGTCCTTAGGTTAGTTAGGTTTAAGTGGTTCTAAGTCTGGAGCACTGATGATCTCAGATGTTACGTCCCATAGTGCTTAGAGCCATTTGAACTGTTGTGTTGGCTGAAGAGCCAACACCGTGTTACTAATGGAGGCCGAAATGCACGCGTTTTAGCTCACGCAGGCTGGCGTGAGGAGGGAAGAACTATACTGACGTGAGGTCTGGAACATGACAAGGAATTAGAATTCAGAAAGCGGACGTAATTAGTTTGATACTTAACTTTAATCCATTAATGATGAACGTCGCTCTTGACGGTACATGATTCACAACATTATCTGTTCAGAATAGTAACTGAATATGGCGCCTTGCTAGGTCGTAGCAAATGACGTAGCTGAAGGCTATGCTAAACTGTCGTCTCTGCAAATGAGAGCGTGTGCAGACAGTGAACAATCGCTAGCAAAGTCGGCTGTACAACTGGGGCGAGTGCTAGGGAGTCTCTCTAGACTAGACCTGCCGTGTGGCGGCGCTCGGTCTGCAATCACTGATAGTGGCGACACGCGGGTCCGACGTATACTAACAGACCGCGGCCGATTTAAAGGCTACCACCTAGCAAGTGTGGTGTCTGGCGGTGACAGCACATGAACCATTTGAAAATTTACAGCCATTGTGTATGTTCAGTTTTGACTGCATGGCAGTGAGCCACGGACTTTTAAGAGAAAACAAATTAAATGTGATCTGGCAGGTTTTCTCAGCGTGATTGATTAATGGTATACTTCTCCGTGTGCATCCGAGTTGTTGTTTCCATTTTTGCACAATATTTCGACGACCGACCCATTCGTCTCCTTCAGGTGCTGCGAGTTTTGCTGTTATGTATAATCGCTGCCTACACTCCAGACTGTCAATTACTGCTTGTCTAGCGTCGTTATTTGTAGCTGATTCTGAGTACGACTCTCGACATCTACTATGCCCTTTGATGCTCTTTTGTTCTTCAGAGTCCGCACTGGTAGTTCGTTACCCGCACATTCTCTCGGCGTTTTCCAGCTCTGATGCAAAAATGGATACAGCAACTCCACAGTACACCCGGAAGTATAAAATTAAACAAGCCAAAAACTGAGCTGTAGGTGGAGAAATTGGTAACTACTGAGTGAGACCGTAAATTAAATATGAAACTATATGGGTCCAGAGACCTCTTCACGTCTCAAACATCTGTGATGTATATATACAGACTGAAGTGACAAATGAAAATTTGTACCAAGATTGGGATTCGAAGCAGGGCATCCTGCTCATGAGGCAGATGTGTTAACCACTATGCCAACGTATCACAGTGGCTGTGAACAACTGCGTGGACTATCCTAGCATGCCTCACTCCTTAATCCAAATCCCATTCACGCCTCGGCCTACTTCGTATTCCCCCCACCCAAATTCGAACAGCATAGCAGAGGTTTTCCAACTGTAAAATAAATAGATGGGGTGATAGACTGGAGTGAATAATATGATTATGACCATAATCTAAATGAAGTGGGCCGGCCGTGGTGGCCGAGCGGTTCTAGGCGCTTCAGTCCGGAACCGCGCGACTGCTACGGTCGCAGGTTCGAATCCTGCCTCGGGCATGGATGTGTGTGATGTCCTTAGGTTAGTTAGGTTTAATTAGTTCTAAGTTCTAGGGGACTGATGACCTCAGCAGTTTCATAGTGCTCAGAGCCATTTGAACCATTTGAAAATGAAGTGGAAGCGAGCGTGAGATATATCCAGGCGAATGGATGTTATATAGGCCCAAGAAGTTCTTTTCTGAACTCCGAAAGTTAAGAAAAGATGGAGATGACGATCTAACGTGATGTCGGTGGAGTCATTAGAGAACATAGAAGACCAATGTGGGCTTGTATACCTGACGACTGTACAGCGTGGAAAAGGCTGGAGGTAGCCTTCATTCAGCAGTGGACGTCAGGAGGCTGGCAACGATATGGCAATGATGATGAGAATGATGTACAAAAAACTCTCATAACTGGCATTAATGTCCTTATCATGTGGTTTTTCCTCTCTATAGCGAAGAGACTATAGCGCAATTTTTGATTTATTCGCCTGTTAGTGACACGGTTACAGAGTGTGAACTTTCATTTGCCACAGACAAGGCATTTAACGCGCCTTTCTCTCACGGCAAAACTTTGAGTAAGTTAAAATGCGAGGTTAAACCGTTTTCATTTATATGATGACTTTGCAGTTCACTCTGCAGTGTTCGGCAGAGGGTTCGTAGAACTACAGTTAGACTATTTCTCGACCGTTTCACTCTCGAATAGGACGTAGTAAAAATGAACACCCAAATCTTTACTTGCTCTTATTTAATTAAGAATGCCATTTGTCCCTATGTAAGAAGGCATTAACAAAATATTTTGGCATTCGGGGGAGAAAGTTGGTGACTGAAGTTTCGCAAAAAGAGAAAAAAACGGAAAAAGCCCTTGTTTTAGTTATTACCACCCCAACTCGCTAATCATATCCGCGACAAAGTATTCTGTGTGATAGCTCCCTAGGTATCTAGTCGAATCGAGAGCTTTTAAGTTTTTGTTCCTTATCACATAAGCGAAATTTAGCGGAATTTTTAGTATTCATGTGGAAAACATAACATATATCATTGTTCAGAGCCTATTGTCACTTTTCCCACCATACAGATATCTTGTCTAATTCATTTTGCAATTCATTTTGATCTTCTCATGACTTTACTAGACGATAAAAGACAGCATCCTCTGCAAACAAACCGAGCGAGGTGGCGCAGTGGTTAGCACACTGGATTCGCATTCGGGAGGACGACGGTTCAATCCCGCGTCCGGCCATCCTCATTTAGGTTTTCCGTGATTTCCCTAAATCACTCCAGGCAAATGCCGGGATGGTTCCTTTGAAAGGGCACGGCCGACTTCCTTCCCCGTCCTTCCCTAATCCGATGAGACCGATGACCTCGCTGTTTGGTCTCTTCCCCCAAACAATCCAATCCAATCCTCTGCAAACAATCGCCCACATCTCGTGGTCGTGCGGTAGCGTTCTCGCTTCCCAGGCCCGGGTTCCCGGGTTCGATTCCCGGCGGGGTCAGGGATTTTCTCTGCCTCGTGATGGCTGGGTGTTGTGTGATGTCCTTAGGTTAGTTAGGTTTAAGTAGTTCTAAGTTCTAGGGGACTGATGACCATAGATGTTAAGTCCCATAGTGCTCAGAGCCATTTGAACCATTTTTTGCAAACAATCTGATAATTATGATGATTATCATGAATCTAAAAATACTAAACATCTAAGGTGCTCAGTCTCTTATTCTTTTTTCATGAAAATTACAATTAAATTGTTGTTAATTAGCATATATATGATTAATTGATATCTAAATGACGTAGGTATTCGAACTGAAAGTAAAAAAAAAAAAAGAACCGAAACGAGACTCGACACAGGAGTTACCAGTCTCGGGCGCAAATGATTTTTTTCCAACGTTCATGTATTTCACACTTCACGGAAACGATAGTAACGATAGTAAAACACCCGCTTAAAAATTTACATCAGCCAGGAACCGAACTTAAGACCCGAATATGACAAGTGACCACTCTACCACACAGCCAGACTGCCTACCAAGAAAAATTGACCATACTTTAGCTTAATAAAGAAGGTCGGAAAATTTCAAAATCGATTTTCTCGAGAATTTCAGAAAGTTGCTCGTTTCAGTAGATGACTTCAGAACAGTTACTAGGAACTGAATCCTTCCTGACAGGAAATCACTAATCCAGTCATACAACTGAGACGGTACTCCATAGGGACCCAATTTGATTAGAAGCGGCTTTGAGGGCGGTATCAGAAACCTTCTGGAAACATAGAAATATGGAGATTCGCCGTTGACAGCACTCACTCCTTCGTGTGACGACCTTGGAAGGGACTTTGAACCGTAAAGTACATTCACATTTAAGACATTCTTAGAGTTGATAGCTGCTGTTTTTAAAGTAATGCTGTAAGCTTTGGCCCACTCCTTTAGTTTTAATACCGTTGCCATCCGAACGACAAAATATATGACAGACGCATGAAGTATTGTCGTTCGGTTTCCACCACCCTGACAGTTACTCGTTTTCAAGTCTGACGACAGTTCGGAAGCGAGTAAGGTAATTACGTTTCTGACATAAGTCGAATTTGGCAGCTGCCGATAAATTCGCTCCGTCTGCTGGTGTAAAAAGTAGCCCTTTGGAATAATCGCGCAGATCTGAAACAGGGCGGTGTAAATCGCGGATGCTCCGGGCAGCAGCATCGCCCACGCTGTCGGTCGTTTACGAGTGTAGTGCCACCTTCCTGCCGCGGAATAACAACGGCGCGTAAATTCGTTGTGCAGTTTGGCCAGTTAAAATGCGAACAGCTTTACGACACGGGGTATGAATTATGCCCGAAGGATCTTCGTGGCTAAATTTTCAGCGACTCGGTGCTCTAAAGGGCATTGGAGTTGTGACGACAGTATTTCACGCAGTGAGCGAATTTCGAATAGCAGGTGAGAGTGAACGTTTTGTTTGTGTCAAGGCTCGCGCTCACAGAGAAGTGAGAGGATGCCGTCCAATGGACGACGCTTTTCCCCCGCAATGGTGGTCCGTCTCTCGGTCTTTTTCCTCACACCCTAGTGTTGTTCCTTATGTACATCTACATTTACGCAGATACCCAGCAAGCCACCGTAAGGTGCGTGGCGGAAGGTATCCTGCACCACTACCTGTAATTTCCCCTCCTGCTTCACACGCAAATAGAGCGAGAGAAAAAGACTGTCTGTACGCCTCCGTATGAGCCCTATTTTCTCATATCTCATCTTCGTCGTCCTTATGCGCAATTTTTATTACTGGCAGTAGAATCGTTCGGCAGTCAGCATCAAATGCCGGCTCTTGAAATTTTCTTAATAGTGTTTCTCGAAAAGAACGCCGCCTTCCCTCCAAGGATTTCCGTTTGAGTTCTCGAAGCATCAGTAACACTTGCGTTTTGTTCGAACCTACTGGTAATAAATCTGGCAGCGCTCCTCTGAATTGATTCTATGTCTTGCTTCAATCCGAGCTGGTACGGACCCCAAACACTTGAACAGTATTCAAGAACAGGTCGCACCAGAATCCTACATGCGGCCTTCTTTACAGGTGAACCACTCTTTCCTAAAATTCTGCCAATACACCGAAGTCTACAATTTGCCTTCCCTACCACAGTTTTTACACTCTCGTTCCACTTCATATCGCTTTGCAACGTTACGCCCAGATATTTAAACGACTTGACTGAGTCAAGCTGGACGTTTTTAATACTATATTTGAACATTACAGGTTTGTTCTTTCTACTCATCCGCATTAACTTACATTGCCTTAACTGTCCGTATACCCAGTGAAACGCTGTAAAGTGCTTGGCGGATGCTACTTTTTACTCTTGTTTACGCTGATGGTGACTCACAGATAGCACATATGTGTATCTCATCACAGTTACTAACGAAAGCCACAGGCTGTCCAAAAATTTTATTTGTGAGAAGTTTCAATGGCACAGATAATCGCCATCTAGCATAAAATAACAAGCTACTATACTTAACACAAAAAAAGGTTCAAATGGCTCTGAGCATTATGGGACTTAACATCTGAGGTCATCAGTCCCCTAGACTTAGAACTACTTAAACCAGACTTAACCTCAGGACATCATACACCTCTATGCCCGAGGCAGGATTCGAACCTGCGACCGTAGCATTCGCGCGGTTCGGGACTGAAGTGCCTAGAACCGCTCGGCCACAACGGCTGGCTATACTTAAAGCAGATAGTACTATGTAGTCAGTTATAAAATACCAGTGAGCTCCACCCACGATTCTTTAAACAGTTGAACTCCCATTTATAAAACAGTTTCAACTTAGATGATTGTATCCCGTCAATCCAAAAAGTTTCGATATTCGATTAATAAAAAATTCAGAAACGTTAATATGTTGATTTCAATGCTTCAGGTGCCTTACATAGTCTCCCCCTTGCTCTTGAGTAGAACGGACAGGACGTTCATACAGTCATGTGCAATTTCGAGAAAAGTACTTTTTTGGGACATTTTTCAATTCGCGCGTCAGTTATGTCGTGACAGCGTTGATCCTTCATGTGAATTTCTGCATTTTCTCGTTTTGTAGTACGTCCATATTGACAACACCAAGTCTCATAACCTGTCATGATTTTTGCCAGAAAAGAATTTTCGGCGTCTTGCGTTTCAATCAAGTACCGGTAGGTGCACACTTGTCGTTGTTTTTTTTTTGTCAAGGTGTGCGGGACGTACTTGGCAGCAGACATTTTTCTCTTCTTCACAACATTCTGGAGAATGTCTTGAACACTTGATTTAGAGATGTAGCTCCACCGTGATTTGTGGCACAACAATGTTGACACACTACGCTCGCACCTTCCACTATTCAACAGCTGCCTGCTCGCAACTGAGAGGTAGAAACAGATCTGTTGGAATGTTTGTCTAACAGTCGACAAATGATGCTCGAAGGGATCCCTGCGTCAAAAATCTACGGATACCAGTCACCGAATGCTGGCCCCCATTTCGACTGAACCAGAGGTGGGAATCTTCCTGCACGTCGGTCATAGGGCATGAAAGTGGCGTAATGTACCGCCGAAACCGGTTGCTCAAATAATATAAAAACTGAAAATTTAGACGACTGAAAGGTGTTTTGATTCAACATTCTCTCTGTTGTTTATAGTTGTAAGTTCAAGGTCTCACCCTGGTTAGTGCGTTGGCGTCACGTATACGCCACGAACAAAATCAATCTCTAGAAATTTATAATTGAGTACTTCATAAAAGTATTGTCTTATAAGTACAATATCAATGAGTCACAACTGGAATAAGTCAACTCTTACAAATACCTTGGTGTTATAATCTGCAGGGATGTGAAATGGCATGGTGACGTAGGCTCAGTCATAGGTAAAGCATGTAGACTTTGGTTCATTGGTAGGATATAGGGAATATGCAGTGATTCTACACTGAAGCGCCAAAGAAACTGATATAGGCTTCAAATATGGAGATATGTAAATAGGAAGAATACGGCGCTGCGGTCGGCAACTCCTATATAAGGCAGCAAGTGTCTGGCGCAGTTGTTAGATCGGTTAGTGCTGCTAAAATGGCGCGTTATCAAGATTTAAGTGAGTTTTCACTTGGTGTTATAGTCAGTGCATGAGCGATGGGACACAGCATCTCCAAGGTAGCGATGAAGTAGGGATTTTTCCGTACGACCATTTCACAAGTGTACCGTGAATATCAGGAATCCGGTGAAACATCAAATCTCCGACATCGCTGCGTCCAGAAAAATATCCTGCAAGAATGGGACGAACGACGACTGAAGAAAATCGTTCAACATGACAGAAATGCAACACTTCCGCAATTTGCTGCAGATTTCAATGCTGAACCATCACAAAGGTCAGCGTGCGAACCATTCAACGAAACATCATCCATATGGGCTTTCGTAGCCGAAGGCCCACTCGTGTACCCTTGATCACTGCACGACACAAAGCCTTACGCCTCGCCTGGGCCCGTCACCACCAGCACTGGACTGTTGATAACTGGAAACATGTTGCCTGGTCGGACGAGTCTCGTTTCAAATGGTATCGACTGGATGGACGCGTACGGGTATGGAGACAGCCTCATGAATCCACGGAACCTGCATGTCAACACGGGACTTTTCAACCTGGTGGAGGCTCTGTAATGGTGTGGGGCGTATGCAGTTGGAGTGATATGGGACCCATGGAACGTCTAGATACGACTCTGACAGGTGACACGTACGTAAGCATCCTATCTGATCACCTGCATCCATGCATGTCCATTGCGCATTCCGACGAACTCGGGTAATTCCAGGAGGACAATGCGACATCCCACACATCCAGAATTGCTATAGAGTGACTCCAGGAACACTACTCTGAGTTTAAACGCTTCCGCTGGCCACCAAACTCCCCAGACATGAACATTATTGAGTATATTTGGGATGCCTTGCAACGTGCTGTTCAGAAGAGATCTCCAACCCCTCGTTTTCTTACGGATTTATGGACTGCCCTGCAGGATTCATGGTGTCAGATTCCTCCAGCACTTCTTGAGACAATAGTCGAGTCCATGTCACGTCGTGCTGGAGCATTTCTGCGTTATAGCGGGGGTCCTACACGTTATTAGGGAGGTGTGCCAGTTTCCTTGTCTCTTCATTGTATAAAGGAGATCTAGTCAGGTGTGCCTGTTTCTTTGGCTGTTTGGTAAATAAAGAAGATTGCTCACAAATACTTGTGCGAAACATCCAAGAACATTGACCAGGTGTGTGGGACCCGTACCATACAGGATTAACTATGGATATTGGACGTACACTGACATGACAAAAGACATGGTCTACCTCCTAACATCGTGTCGGACATCCTTTTGCCCGCCATAGATCAGTAACTCGACGCGGTATGGACTCAACAAGCAGTTTAAAGTCTCCTGCAGAAATATTGAGCCATGCTGTCTCTATAGCTGTCTATAATTGTGAAAGTCTTTCCGAGGCAGGATTTTGTGCACGAACTAACCTGTCGATTATATCGCATAAATCTTCGATGGGAGTCATCTCAGGTGATCTGGTTGGCCAAACCATTCACTCAAATTGTCCAAGACGTTCATCAGACCAGTCGCGAATAATTGTGGCCCGGTGACATGGCACTGTCATCCATAAAAATTCCATCGTTGTTCAGAAACATGGAGTCCATGAATGGCTGCAAATGGTCTCCAAGTAGCCAGGCATCCAAAGGATCGAATCCATTCCATGTAAACACAGTCCACACCATTATGGAGCCACCACTGTTTTTCACTGTGTGTTGCTGACAGTTTGGGCCCATTGCTTCGTGGGGCCTGCACCACACTCGAACCGTACCATCAGCTTGTACCAACTGAAATCGGGATTCATCCGAGCAGGCCACGGTTTTCAGGTCGTCTATGGTCCAACCGATATGCTCGCGAGCCAAGGAGAGGTGCCGCAAGCCATGTCGTGCTGTTAGCAAAGGCACTCGTGTCGATCCACTGCTGTCATAGCCAACAAACGCAAAATTTCGTCCGGGATGGTTCCTTTCAATGGGCACGGCCGACTTCCTTCCCCATCCTTCCCTAATCCAATGAGACCGATGACCTCGATGTCTGGTCTCCTTCCCCAAAACAACCAACCAACCAAAATTTCGCCGTCCTGTCCTAACGGATACGTTCGTCGTACGTCCCACATTGATTCCAGCGGTTATTTCACGCAATATTTCTTATTTGTTTGCACGAACAACTTTAGGCAAACGCCGTTGCTCTCAGTCGTTATGTGAAGATCGTCAGCCACTGCGTTGTCCGTGGTGACAGGTAATGCCTGACATGTAGTATTCTCGGCACGCTCTTGACACTGTGGTTCGCGGAATATCGAATTCTCTAACAACTACCGAGACAGAATGTCCCATGCGTCTAGTTCCAACTAACATTCCGCGCTCAAAGTCTGTCAGTCCCCGTCGTGTGGCCACAATCTCGTCGGAAACTGAGCGCAAATGGCAGCTCCGCCAATACACTGCCCTTTTATACCACGTGTATGCGATACTACCGCCATCTGTAAATGTGCATATTGCTATCCCACGATTTCTGTCACCTCAGTGCATACAAAGAAGGGTAGCGCGAGTGGTCACAGCCTAGTTAGCCTCACCGGAGGTTGTCACTGAGATGCAAAAAGAACTGAATTGGCAGGCGCTTCAAGACAGTTGGCAACTATCCTGTGGAAGTCTACTTACCAAGCTTTAATAAACAATATTAAGTAAGCACTCTAGGAATACTAGGTGGGCCAGACTCAGTTAGGAAATAATATAAGAATTCTCAGAGAAAGCGGAAAAGTATCTTGACTTGTCGGCTGATAGTACCACTGCTCTCCTCTTTTAGCGCCCTTACTGGTATGAAGAAGGTTGTCTTCGAACAGCGCGTAAAATGTGTGCGCCTTTCCTTTGTTACGAACAAACTATGGGAAGTCCAACGACGACTGTTGGACGAAGCTGCGGTCTACAGGGACACAATCGCTCGAATAAACGGACAGTTTGACGCAAGTGACAGTGCTGTAAATCCAAAATCCCGACCAGTCGAGAACTGTCCGAACTGCAGACACACAAACACGTGTTGCTGCGGACGTGGCATTCTCTCCTGAGAAATCGATGTGTACCCGTCGCTTGTCGCTCCCGCTGAACATATCGAGAACAAGTTTCCGAATAGCTTTGCGTGACTTGAAGCTGAAGCCGCACCATTCATGGCTTATTCGTGTGCTTAATGAGGACGACTTAGACAGGCGACTTGAGTTTGGTGAGGTGATGTTCACCAAGATTCTCCAGGACCTTGACCTCATGCGGAATATTGTTTGAACTGATGAGGATTGGTGAGAATACAGGGTGTTACAAAAAAGTACGGCCAAACTTTCAGGAAACATTCCTCACACACAAATAAAGAAAAGATGTTATGTGGACATGTGTCCGGAAACGCTTAATTTCCATGTTAGAGCTCATTTTAGTTTCGTCAGTATGTACTGTACTTCTTCGATACACCGCCAGTTGGCCCAATTGAAGGAAGGTAATGTTGACTTCGATGCTTGTGTTGACATGCGACTCATTGCTCTACAGTACTAGCATCAAGCACATCAGTACGTAACACCAACAGGGTAGTGTTCATCACGAACGTGGTTTTGCAGTCAGTGCCAGATGCCCATTTGATGTATGGATTAGCCAGGGGGAAATAGCCGTGGCGCGGTACGTTTGTATCGAGACAGATTTCCAGAACGAAGGTGTCCCGACAGGAAGACGTTCGAAGCAATTGATCGGCGTCTTAGGGAGCACGGAACATTCCAGCCTATGACTCGCGTCTGGGGAAGACCTAGAACGACGAGGACACCTGCAATGGACGAGGCAATTCTTCGTGCAGTTGACGATAACCCTAATGTCAGCGTCAGAGAAGTTGCTGTTGTACAAGGCAACGTTGACCACGTCACTGTATGGAGAGTGCTACGGGAGAACCAGTTGTTTCCGTACCATGTACAGCGTGTGCACGCACTATCAGCAGCTGATTGGCCACCACGGGTGCACTTCTGCGAGTGGTTCATCCAACGATGCGTCAATCCTCATTTCAGTGCCAGTGTTCTCTTTACGGATGAGGCTTCATTCCAACATGATAAAATTGTGAATTTCCACAATCAACATGTGTGGGCTGACGAGAATCCGCACGTGTGCAATCACGTCATCAACACAGATTTTCTGTGAACGTTTGGGCTGGCATTGTTGGTGAGGTCTTGATTGGGCACCATGTTCTTCCACCTACGCTCAATGGAGCACGTTATCATGATTTCATACGGGATACTCTACTTGTGCTGCTAGAACATGTGCCTTTATAAGTACGACACAACATGTGGTTCATGCACAATGGAGCTCCTGCACGTTTCAGTCGAAGTGTTCGTAAGCTTCTCAACAACAGATTCAGTGACTGATGGATTGGTAGAGGCGGACCAATTCCATGGCCTCCACGCTCTCCTGACCTCAACCCTCGTGACTTTCATTTATGGGGGCATTTGAAGGCTCTTGTCTACGCAACCCCGGTACCAAATGTAGAGACTCTTCGTGCTCGTATTGTGGACGGCTGTGATACAATATGCCATTCTCCAGGGCTGCATCAGCGCATCAGGGATTCCATGCGACGGGGGGTGGATGCATGTATCCTCGCTAACGGAGGACATTTTGAACATTTCCTGTAACAAAGTGTTTGAAGTCACGCTGGTACGTTCTGTTGCTGTGTGTTTCCATTCCATGATTAATGTGATTTGAAGAGAAGTAATAAAATGAGCTCTAACATGGAAAGTAAGCGTTTCCGGACACATGTCCACATAACATATTTTCTTTCTTTGTGTGTGAGGAATGTTTCCTGAAAGTTTGGCCGTACCTTTTTGTAACACCCTGTATACACAACTGCGTGTTTTGGCGGCGAGATAATTCCAATGTCACGATTGTGTATGATTTCCAGTCACCAAAAGTGATGTTGTGGGACGGCGTGACGTACGAACGATTGATTGACCTGTTGTTCCAGGAAGGTCACGTCACGGGGTAAATCTACCTAGAGTTACTGAGGGATACTCTCGTGCCACAACTTCAGAACAGACCGCACTTCGATGCACTGCGATGGGAGCAAGATGGTGCTCCGCCACACTTTGCTAACGTTCTTCGGGGCTTCTTGCATGAAACAATTCCTAAGCGCTAGATTGGTCGCCGAGGGCCTGTAGAGTGGCCAGCCCTCTCTCCCGAGTCGTCCCATCAGACGAGTTTTCTTAGGGGTTACTTTTAGGATATGGTGTACGCTAATTCCGTTATCAGTAAGCAGCATCTGAGTGAGATAATTGTTCAGAACTTTAACAGTGTTCCGGTGGACAAGTGCAGGAAGAAGTGTGAAAATGTTTCTTTGCGTGTGCAAGTCTGTGTTGACGTAGAGGTTGGCCTAGTCGACAACTACGTTGAAAGTCGATGAGTGTGTCATAGCAATTACTGCATGTGTGCGTTATCCAATTTTCGTAACACGTATTAGCATTGGCAATAAAAATAATAGACAGTCAAAAACTGCCTAATTGTTTCTGGTCCACGCTGCATATCACAATCCTCAAAATATCGGTGCTGTGGGAACAACGGCGGGAAGATTAGACTAATTACAGCGTACACAGTGGCTTTCAGTCAAGTATTTTTCCCGCCCTCCATACTCGAATAGAACTTGAAGAAACTTTAATACGGAGACTCCTCTTTCATGCATTTCACCGCGGTCTGTAGAGTATAGATGCAGATGTAGATATTAAAAGGTGTCTGCTTCGGCGCGACCACCTTGCATACAGCGTCAAAAGTATGGAGTCACCTATCCCTCCTCTGCCGCGGTCCATCTCTAGGTAGAAACTGCGAGGTATATCTTGACGAGACCAGCGAGTTTTGACACGCTCTGGCCAATCAGAATGCCGGAAGCATATTTCTGTTATGAAAACAACAGTAGATGGTTCAAATGGCTCTGAGCACTATGGGACTTAACATGTGAGGTCATCAGTCCCCTAGAACCTAGAACTACTTAAACCTAACTAACCTAAGGACATCACACACATCCATGCCCGAGGCAGGATTCGAACCTGCGACCGTAGAACAACAGTAGAGAGGGAAACTTTTTGAGGACTTAAAAATGGTTCAAATGGCTCTGAGCACTATCGGACCTAACTTATGAGGTCATCAGTCCCCTATAACTTAGAACTACTTAAACCTAACTAACCTAAGGACATCACACACATCCATGCCCGAGGCAGGATACGAACCTGCAACCGTAGCGGTCGCGCGGTTCCAGACTGTAACGCTTAGAACAGCTTGGCCATCCCGGCCGGCTTTTGAGGACTGCTTGTACCGATGTTCCTAGCACTACTGACGCTTGGTCTTGTAATCTAAAGATGGGCGCATTCACCCGACTTCGTTCTGGATTATTGTGAGATTGTTGTTGGCTTCGCACATTTGAGCTGCATTTACTAGGGATTAAATTTCGTAGTCTTTGGGTCGTAGAGAATTCGCGATACATTTTGCAGTCGTATTTGACGTCGAAATATTAGGTCTTTGTTCACACGTGGGGATCGGTATCCATTTCCAATTTAGTCATCTAAGGTTTCAAGTGATCTGTTCAATGTTCTTCCATTCCTAAGATAATGCTTCAGGAACTAATAAAAAAATTTCGTAATTTCCTTTTGTCTATCATATTCGGTGAGGATGTAATGCACATGTCTGTTGAATTGTGTTTGTCCATGAGTATACGATCCTGTGTATGAACTGCGATCACTATATTGCATACGAGTACAGTTTGGATTTTGCAAATTTATTATCTTCCCCCGTGGTATTTGTTCAATGAATCTATCAACGTGATCCGTACCTCCACATATGTTACCTTTAGAACTTCATTCTCGAAGCGTAGCCCATCCGTTTTAATTATACGAGCGCTTTTTTTTTTTTCAGGGACCGATCAGACGCGAAATGAAAACCACATAGAAAATCATAAATGTTTTATTTGCAACGTTTAGCTGCATGTTCTCCCTACTTCTCTATTTAGTCGCCGCTCCCATTTAGACACCTGTCGTAGCGTGGTCCAAAGTGTCCAGTGCTCTCGTCAGAGAAGACAGCTGCCAGTTATCTAAGCTGGTCTCCGTGCCGTCGTCTGTGCCAAAATGCTGTCCTCATACTTAGCGGTACATGTCAGGAAATAGATGAAAAACAGAGGGAGCCAAGACTGGGGGTGAATGTTGGGCGATCAAACACTTCCCATCGGAAACGCTGCAGGAGCGTCTTTGTTGCAGCTGTAGTGTTGTCATGAAGAAGCACAATGTTGCATGATGACAACATTCCTCTTCGCCTATCCTGAACTGCCCTTTGTAGGCGACTTCCTCGAATCGCCTGATCCACTCGCCCAACAGGATCATCGGTCGACATTCGCTTCCTTCCCTGACCGTTTGCATCTGTACGTCCTGCTTCGATCCTCCTGCACCATTGCTATACTGTGCTGTCACTCATGACAGTTACGTTATGTAGGCTGCATGGAAATCAGGCGGAACCCCTCAGCATGAAGAAATCGAATGGCAGCACGTTCTTCACACTTGGCGAGAAACACTATTTTCTAGGCATCTTTATGTGCCCTCTGTGCGCTCAGAACTGAACAGCGCGTCGTGACGCGATCGACTGGCATACTAAAGACACCGCGCAACACGTCTGCGCAAAGCTTCGTCGGATTTTCACAGTGGTAATTCCGTGCCCGATCGGAGCTTGAAAAGAAATAACAAAATAAATAGCCCTCGTGTTCAAATGTGGGGTGAAGCAGCCTGAAATAAGCAATGCTCACTGTTATATGGTGTAAGGATTTCCAGCTGAATAGGTAAGTCTACGTCGTTGTGGAACTTCGAGACACATGCCAGTGGAGACGTAGTCGTCGAGATAATTTCTACTGCCTCATCATCTCAGGTTTTTTTCAGATTATTAGTTAGTATAGGGCACAAACTGAAAAAACAAATTGCCTTCCACAAACTGACCTGTAAGACGCAATTCCTGTATATACACAGTCAGTAGATACATGAGATCTACAGTCAGGATTCTTATTTCAGTTTCGTCTTGGTTAACTGTGGGTAACCGTCCTTTCCTCCGCTGCATTTTGTGAAAGTCCTTACTACTCCGAAAGGTTAGTCGTTACATTCAGATTGCGTCGATGGTCATAATCTCATATGAACTCCCAGGTTATACTTGAGTAAAGGACAGACCGGCTTACAATATACAGGTTGACAATTATTCAATTATATGAAATCAAATCGTCATAACTTCTGAACGGTTTGCGTTAGGACGTTCAATATGCCCAGGTTGACCGCGGGGCATGATGGGAATCAGTATGCGCATGCATCTTTTGGTTTTAGCGACAAAGCCCACTTTCATTTGGATGGGTTCGTCAATAAGCAAAATTGGCGCATTTGGGAGACAGAAAATCCGCATTTTGCGATCGAGAAGTCTCTTCACCCCCAACGGGTGACTGTGGGGTGTGCAATGTCCAGTCACGGAATAACCGGTGCGATATTCCTTGATGGCACAGTGACTACCAAACGGTACACGAAGGTTTTGGAAGATGATTTCATCCCCATTGCCCAAAGTGACCCTTATTTCGACAAGATGTGGTTCACGCAAGATGGAGCTCGACCCCATCGAAGCAGGGGAGTGTTTTATGTCCTGGAGGAGCACTCTAGGGACCGCATTCTGGCTCTGGGGTACCCAGAGGCCACTGGCATGGGCCTCGATTGGCCGCCATATTCTCCGGATCTGAACACATGAGATTCATTTTTGTGGGGATAAATTAAAGACAATGTGTACTGCTATAACCCCAAAACCATTGCTGAGCTGAAACCAACCATTCAGGAGGTCATCGACAGCATCTATGGTCCAACACTTCTGCGGGTCATGCAGAAATTCCCTATTCGTCTGCGCCAGATCATCGCCAATGATGGTAGGCGTATCGAACATGTCATAACGTAAATCCGAAGATCTGTAATGACGTTTACATGTTGAATAAAGTGTGTGCACGCCGTAGTTTGTAACTAATTTACGTTTCTTCCATACAGTTCAGTAATTGTCAACCTGTATATTGGTACATTAAAAACAAATAAGGCATTTCGAATTGGTAGGAAAACGTCGAGGTACTTCACGAATCTACTACCCCAGACAGAGCTGACCAGTAAACGGAGAAAGTCGTAGTTTCCTATTAGTGCGCTCCCTGCAGTGACCTGCGGTACAACTGTAGATCGCGGTGGCCAGTCGGAGGAAATTCAGGGCGAGTTTATTTGGCCGATGCGTCGACGGAATGTTAGACCCTGATCTTCCTTCCTTCTTCCAAACACTGCTGGGCAGCTAATGCAGACTTACCGACCAATGCCTTCCGAATGGGTATTTCCGTTACTTACGCAGGAATCGACGAGAAGACGGAGGAGGCGTTTATTTGACGAAAGACAGTGAATAGATATTCACTATGTATGTTCCACTATACTCTACATGTCACAAAGAGCAGCATTTTTTCTCGTCGCTAGTATGTTTTTGCAATCAGCAAATAAATTATTTTAAGTTATGCCAAAACAAAGACCAGACATGTGGCCTGAAAAGAGAAAACTAGCTTCGTTCAGGGTAGAAATGTTAACTACTTATAAGTTACTTCGGCCTAAATAACTGTAAACTGTTTTTGCTAATATAACAATTAAGAGCTAGGAATTATTTTCCTGTTACCAACAAAACTATGTACATCACTCGTTTTGTTACCTCTCTCTGGAGAGTTTTTTAGTGCTCTCCACGACAAAAATAATAACAACTTTGTCAGTTTAGAATCTTTCACAATCATAGAGCATTTTGCACCCTTCTAGAAGCTACATGCATCCTCTTAGTCCACGAAATCCACTTTGTCCTATCAAACATCAAAATAATTTTACACAGAACCGATTATTATGGATCTCAACATTCTATTCAAAAGAGATGGCAGTATATTTTAGGTACTTTTCCCTCGGCATGTTTAATCACTCTGATCCACACATAAAGACGAAAATTTCTAGAGGTTTCTGTTTGCAAATTTATCAGTAACTTTTGACGGAAATAGAAGTCAGTCAGCTCGATCCACCTCCTCGTATTTGTGCTTGCCGGATTTCCTGTTCTACAATAGCAAGTCGGAAGCTCCAGCTGAAATGGTGCAAAACCTCGGCCTCCGTAAAATCCACCACATCTTGAGAGAGGCATGAGCTGGAACGCATGTGAAGCAATTAGTTACTTTATAGTTATTTTAGTGTCTTTCACATCGACAACGAAGTGTTGTATCTCGCACTCCCGAAACTCAGTGGAAGGATAGGAGCCTCAGGTAGATCTGTCAACGATTTCTAAACGACGTAATTTCCTGAAATAGTAAAATACTAGAAGATTAAAACGTTGCACGAACCGAAATATGAGGCCAAGTGATAGAAAATCGAGTGAAATCGCTCAATACTGGGAAAGCGACAAATCCTAATTGGATAATTATACGATTCTAAACAGAGTACGCGAAAAAAACTGCTCCTCTTCTAATAGCAGTGTACCGTATGTCGCTGGAGGAGCGAAGTGTTCCCACCGATTGGAAAAATGAGCAGGTCATTTCCGTTTTCAATAACGGTCTTCGAACTTAGGTACAAATCTATAAACCCACATCGCTGTCGTTATTATATTGTAGAATTCTGAAACAAGTTTTATGCTCGCGTATTAACAATCTTCTGGACACTGAAAATCTCAACACGGATTCCGTAAATGACGATCATGGAGAACCCAGCTCGCTCAGATCGTCCACGGCAGTAGCCACCGGCGCCCACGTTGACACGGTATTCCTTGACTTGCAACAGGCGTTCGATACAGTTCCACACTGCAGCGTCATGAATAAAATACAGGCCTATTACAAATGATTGAAGCGATTTCATAAATTCACTGTAGCTCCATTCATTGACATATGGTCACGACACACTACAGATACGTAGAAAAACTCATAAAGTTTTATTCGGCTGAAGCCGCACTTCAGGTTTCTGCCGCCAGAGCGCTCGAGAGCGCAGTGAGACAAAATGGCGACAGGAGCCCAGAAAGCGTATGTCGTGCTTGAAATGCATTCACCTCAGTCAGTCATAACAGTGCAACGACACTTCAGGACGAATTTCAACAAAGATCCACCAACTGCTAACTCCATTCGGCGATGCTATGCGCAGTTTAAAGCTTCTGGATGCCTCTGTAAGCGGAAATCAACGGGTCGGCCGGCAGTGAGCGAAGAAACGGTTGAACGCGTGCGGGCAAGTTTCACGCGTAGCCCGCGGAGGTCGACGAATAAAGCAAGCAGGGAGCTAAACGTACCACAGCCGACGGTTTGGAAAATCTTACGGAAAAGGCTAAAGCAGAAGCCTTTCCGTTTACAATTGCTACAAGCCCTGACACCCGATGACCAAGTCAAACGCTTTGAATTTTCGGCGCGGTTGCAACAGCTCATGGAAGAGGATGCGTTCAGTGCGAAACTTGTTTTCAGTGATGAAGCAACATTTTTTCTTAATGGTAAAGTGAACAGACACAATGTGCGAATCTGGGCGGTAGAGAATCCTCACGCATTCGTGCAGAAAATTCGCAATTCACCAAAAGTTAACGTGTTTTGTGCAATCTCACAGTTTAAAGTTTATGGCCCCTTTTTCTTCTGCGAAAAAAACGTTACAGGACACGTGTATCTGAACATGCTGGAAAATTGGCTCATGCCACAACTGGAGACCGACAGCGCCGACTTCATCTTTCAACAGGATGGTGCTCCACCGCACTTCCATCATGATGTTCGGCATTTCCTAAACAGGAGATTGGAAAACCGATGGATCGGTCGTGGTGGAGATCATGATCAGCAATTCATGTCATGGCCTCCACGCTCTCCCGACTTAACCCCATGTGATTTCTTTCTGTCGGGTTATGTGAAAGATTCAGTGTTTAAACCTCCTCTACCAAGAAACGTCCCAGAACTGCGAGCTCGCATCTACGATGCTTTCGAACTCATTGATGGGGACATGCTGCGCCGAGTGTGGGAGGAACTTGATTATCGGCTTGATGTCTGCGGAATCACTAAAGGGGCACATATCGAACATTTGTGAATGCCTAAAAAAACTTTTTGAGTTTTTGTATGTGTGTGCAAAGCATTGCGAAAATATCTCAAATAATAAAGTTATTGTAGAGCTGTGAAATCGCTTCAATCATTTGTAATAACCCTGTACAAGCTTCTGAAATATAAGACTAGCTGTCTTTATGAATTTAAGAGTTCCTAGCAAAAAGAACACAGCGTCCCATTTTTAATGTGGATAAATCTGCAGACGTAAAAGTAACGCTAGGTGTATTCCACCATTACCATTTTTTTCACCGTCTATAAGAAGGGATCGAAAAGTTTCCGTTGGAAGGCCGTGCAGTCCAGGAACGGTATGCCAATCAGGCAAAATCGCCATGAGCATTGTGGCAATCATCACACTGACGTACCAGGTTGAAGATACCTGTTTGGTAAAACCCCGTATCCTGCTGCTTGAAGAAGTGGGTAACTACCTGCTGTACATCCTTGTCGGACAGAAATCGTCGACCTTTCAAGGCCGTTTTTAAGGGACCAGAGACGTGATCATCGCATGGGAAGAGATCAGGACTATAGAGCGGGTCCTCGAATGTTCCCTCTTGAGTAGGCATGACTCCTACGATACGACATGTGCGATATGGGGACGTGCGTTATCATGAAGCAGCAGAACCCCTGGTCGCTGTTCTCCCGAATGTTTCGCCTTCACTGCACACCGTAATTTCTCCAGCGTTGTGTAGCACCGTTCCTCAGTGATCGAGGCACCAGGTTCCTTGAAATTAGTGGACGAGGCTGACCTCTCATATCGACTGGCGTCTAGTTTCCATTCGAAAACAATACGCAACTTGGCGCACCACTCAGCAATGGTGGTTTTCGATAGACATACAGCCGCACACACGTTCTTCGTTTTCCATTGGATATATACAGCTGTTTGTCCGTCAGCAACCAAGAAAAGAATAACAGCACATTGGTCCTATTTGGACGCATTTTTCCCGGGTTCGATTCCCAGCGGGATCAGGTATTTTCTCTGCCTCGTGATGGCTGGGTGTTGTGTGCTGTCCTTAGGTTAGTTAGGTTTAAGTAGTTCTAAGTTCTAGGGGACTGATGACCATAGATGTTAAGTCCCATAGTGCTCAGAGCCATTTTGGACGCATTTGGTAATAACTAAGCCATAGTTCACATTACCGCATTTACCGCACTCACGTCGGAAGACGTCGCATCGGAGTCGCGGTGTTGGGTTGTTTGGGGGAGGAGACCAGACAGCGAGGTCATAGGTCTCATCGGATTAGGGAAGGACGGGGAAGGAAGTGGACCGTGCCCTTTCAAAGGAACCATCCCGGCATTTGCCTGGGGCGATATAGAGAAATCACGGAAAACCTAAATCAGGATGGCCGCCGTCCTCTCAAATGCGAGTCCAGAGTGCTAGCCACAGCGCCACCTCGCTCGGTCGGAGTCGCGCTTCGTTGAATACACGTTGCAGCAACGCCCTCAAACGGAAACTATTTGATCGCCCTTTAAAGGGAATGACGTAGCAGTTAATGTCGGAAATTCCATTACATGAGGCTAATATACACAGAGAAGTCGCAACGTTAGATAATTGTAATGCAATGCAAGAAGACCTGCCGATTAGCTCAAGGATTCGCGGTTGACTCTCATCATAAACAAATGTTAAGTGTTGTGCATAAATAGGCAGAAAGACCCATCATTGTGTGATTCAACGACTGGAGTACACCCACATCCATTAAATGTCTGGGGGTATGCATATGGTGCTATTTATAGCGGAACGACCACATGCAACGAATAGTAGTAATGCACATGCGAATCTCTCATTCCCTGGGGAATCCTCAGGAAGTGTAGACCACCAACAAAAGAGGTAACTTACAAAACCGTCACTGGACCAATACGTGAATATTGCTCAGCCGTCTCGGACTTCTACCCGACAGGATTGGCAGAGGAAATACAGAAGATCCAAAGAACAGCAGCGCGCTTCGTAACATGTTCATTCAGTAAGCGCGAAATCGTTATGGAGATGCTCATCAGCCTCACGTCGCAAACGCTACAAGAGACGTGTTGTGCATCACGCTAAAATCCCGAGAGTGTACGTTCCTAGAGGAGTCAGCGATTATATTGCTTCCTCCTACGTATGCCTCGCGAAAACACCATGAAAGTAAAATTGTAGAGATTCGAGCTTACACAGAGGCTTGCCAGGAATCTCTTTTACCGCGGACCATTCGCGACTGGCATTGGAAAGGAGAGAAGTGGTATGCAAAGTAACCTTCACCACACACCGTGAGGTTGCTCGCAGATGTAGATGTAGTGGAACAAAATGATCAGTTTCATTGATAAATTTTATATTGTTCATGGAAGGTACTGATTCATCATCATTATCATCATCATCAATTTGACGTGTACTACTGAATAAAGGCCTCATTTATAATTCTCTATGCAGTTCGGTATACAGGTACACGCATCCCTGCTGCTCCTTCATGTTTTCTAATATCATTTACTCAATTTGTTGCCTCTTGGGCGCGAGCAGAGTATATCGTTGGTCCATTCTGCGTCCTAGAAGTGTCGTCTATCTCCGTATCATTTTCGTAAGAGTAATAATCATATCCCCACTCCATTCTATTCCTTTATAAATTTGTTTGTTTCCATGTCTCTTCTAGTAATTTCCAACATGAATACCTCAGGTTTTGAATCTTTTTCTAGTTTAGAGTCCGTGTCTCATTAACACAAGTCATACCTGGTAACAAAGAGTGATTCTTA
The DNA here is from genome assembly GCF_021461385.2 of Schistocerca piceifrons. Classification (NCBI taxonomy): domain Eukaryota; kingdom Metazoa; phylum Arthropoda; class Insecta; order Orthoptera; family Acrididae; genus Schistocerca; species Schistocerca piceifrons. The sequence continues at coordinate 131,064,189 of NC_060149.1, forward strand.
GTTTTCTAGTACAACACATTGAAAGTTCAGTACCGAAAACTCTTTCTACCGTATCAAAGACACCCCAGGTTATTTTTACTCAACTCTTTATTTCTTTTCCTGTCCGTCCAATCGTTTCCTTCAACTGCATTCAATAAATAATCCCGTCAGTCTGAGAGGCCTCTCAAAAACAAAAATATAATATGTACAATAAAACAAAAGAACAACATGTATAATAAAACAAAAAGATAACATGCAAAATAATACAAAAATACGGCATGCAATACGAATGTCAGTCTTATGTCTCCTTAGCACGTATGCGTTCCACCTTTTCCCAATTGAGGGATCTGAAAACTTCGTCTAGCACAGATTAGAATAATTTTGGTGATATTGGACCTCCGTGTCCGACTCGTCTATCTTCTGGCTTTCACGCTATCCTGATGCTATTAAGTGAAATGTATTTTGTTGAAATTTAGTCAAAAGCTTTCTCAAAATCTATGAATTCCACGCGAGGTGATAATTCATTCTCTTTGCTCCAGTATATAACTTCGTTCAAAACTTCCAGGTGGTCCACTGCGCTAAGTGCTGTCATAATATAAAACTCGTAACCATTTAGCAAATATTTATCATCAACTCCTACTTTCATCGTACCAAGAAAACAACAAGTGAATCAGCATTTCAATATAGCCGAAAACAACTACATACATCCCAGTCGACTCATCACTAAATATTAGATACTAATTTATGCTAATTTTGTGAAGACAAAAAGGTTGCAAAGAGGATATTTTTCCATGACCGAGGGGGGCGAGTTGTTACTAAGAGACTGGACTCGTATTCCGATGAAGCAATTATCAAATCACCGTCAGGTAATCTCGAATTATCTTTTCCCATGATTTCCGCTATTATCTCACAAGAATGCAAACGTCTAATACCTCCCCCCATCCCTGTTCAGCTATCGCGCGAGGTAGCGAAGTGGTTAACACAATGGACTCGCATTCGTAAGGATTATGGTTCAAATACGCGTCCGGCCATCCGGATATGGGTTTCCCGTGATTTTCCTGAATCGCTCCAGGAAAACTCTGGGATGGGTCGTCTGATAGGGCGTCGCCGATTTCCTACCCAACCTTCAAAAACAAGCCGACTTTGTGCTTCTTCTATAATGACCGTGTCGACGGCAGCTAAAACTCTATTTCCCAACCCTTCCGCTTCCTCCTCTACCATCACCAATTTGCCATTAAGAAATGATTTCATACGCTCGTCAGAAGAACCTATAACAGCGCGAGACCAGCGCAGCGTGCTATTTTAGACAGAAAGGCTAAAAAATTATATGAAACCGGCATTGCAGATCGAGCAAGAAGATAAGTTATGAATTGTCGAAGTAATCTGGAGCTGAATAAAACTCGTGTTTCTGTCATCTTAAAATCGGTCTACAAAGAAAAGCGAAATGCTGCGGTATTGGATACGGTTTGTGAAAAAGTGCTCTGGTGTGTTTTCTTTTTTGCCAGTCGTTTGCTCAGCACGGTTTGTTACGCATCGCTACAGCTCCCAACACACCAGAGGTCTGCAGAAATGCTCTGTTGCGCTTCCATTGAATCGTTTACGGTTCACAATTTCTCAATATCATTTCATCCTCCACCCCATCAAGCGTACTTTTAGCACACTCTTCTTTCCAGCACAGATCTTACATCTGTTTAGGGATTTCGCAGTAGAGTTTCGTCAATTTTCCCAGTAAGTTAGTAGTGGTAAGTCAGTGCTAACCCATATTAAATGCGGCAGTTTTGCAAGAAAGCAATGCAAATTAGCCATTGACGAAATTTTTAACAATAAAATTATGGGTGGAATTGATCATTTTAAAAACATGCCGTTACTGTAGACGTATTTGAAAACAATAACTTATCTGAATAAAACTGCTACATTGCAACTGCAGGGTGACAATTATTGAACTATATTTTAAAAAACGTAAACTGGTTACAAACTACGGCGTGCACACACTTTATTCAACATGTAAACGCCACTACAAGTATTCAAATTTAGGTTATGACATGTTCGATATGCCTGACTCATTCCTTCGCTCTAAACGAACTTGAATGGTAAAGTCATTTAAGCTCGCAATAGATGAGTGACTGTAATTGTAGTGTGAGGGCGCTCAGGACAAGGAGATACGTTATACTTGAACTGGAAGTGGAATAAATTATCTGTGTCATACAAAAGTTTTCACATATTACAACCTCTTCATTATTATTAGAACATTTTGGAAGGGAAGTAATTACAGGATAGTCTCAGAGAAGAGACAGGACATGAACCGTAGGCTCACGGTCAGATTGCTATTGGCACGTGTACCTTGGGAGCAAGTTCGCCCTTCATAACTGGACACTGGACACTTCTAACTTTCACTTACAGTGAAAATGTCCTTAATTCATTAGACAACAAATCAGAGGCAACTGGCATATTCTGTGACCTGTCAAAAGCTTTGACTGTGTGAATCACAGCATTCTTTTAAGTGAATTAAAATATTATGGCATCACTGGTAATGCTGCAAAGTGGTTTCAGTCATATCTTACTAACAGAAAACAAAGGGTGTTATTACGTAACACTTCAGCAGTAGGCAATCAGACGTCATCTAACTGGGAAGAAATTACATGTGGTGTTCCCCAAGGTTTCATACTAGGTCCACTACTTTTTCTTGTGTATATTAATGACGTATCATCTGTTACATTACCAGATGCCAAGTTTGTCTTATTTGCAGATGATACAAACATTGCAATAAATAGTAAATCAAACATAAATTTAGAAAGGGCAGCTAATAAAAATTTTAACTGACATTAATAAGTGGTTCATAGCCAATTCACTGTCATTAAACTTTGAAAAGACCCACTATATGCAGTTCAGAACTTCCAAGAGATTTCCTTCTAATGTGTGTATAAAATATGATGACATGGAAATAGGAGAAGTTGAGAGTGTAAAATTCTTGGGATTACAACTTGATAATAAATTCAGTTGGGAGCGACACACTAACGAACTGCTAAAGTGCCTAAACAAGTCTGTGTTTGCAATGAGAATGATGTCACACATAGAAGGTATAAATATAAAAAAAACTGGAATAATTTTCTTCTTTTCACTCCATTATGTCATACGGTATCAAAATTTGGGGTAATTCCACAAACCGAGAAAAAATTTTTAGAGTACAGAAACGTATAATAAGAGTAATGTGTAGTTTAAATCCAAGAACATCATGTCGAAACCTATTCAAAGAATTGGGCATACTAAACACAGCTTCTCAGTATATTTATTCCTTAATGAAGTTTATTGTAAATAACTTTTTCGAACTAACTGCTTAGCACACAGTATCAATACTAGGAATAAGAACAATATACATAAAGATTTAAAATCACTAACTCTTGCCCAGAAAGGAGTTCAGTATTCAGCAATGCATATTTTCAATAAGTAACCAGCAACCACTAAGAGTTTAGTTTCAGACAAGGCACAATTTAAACATAATTTAAAAGAATTTTTGGTGGCCAACTCCTTGTTTACCATCCATGAATTTCTCAACAAGTGCAGTAGACCATTTTAATGAAAATTTATTATACTTTAATTTTTGACAATACTTGGTCGTAACAGCCAAGTAACTAGCTGCTGTGTGAATGATGGATTTAATGAAGGCAGATGTAAGTATTAAACCCGTAAATATTAGTAATTTAATTTTAATTAATGTACATAATTTTACTGTTTGTTGACTGGGGATCATTAAAATTAATTAAACTTAAGTTTTTCTAATTACATTTTGTAATGTGTTTATGTGACTTGTTCCACACCCAGGAGGATCCCCTCTTTTGTGGGTCTATGGAATGAATAATTAATGTAATGTAATGTAATCTAATCTAATCTCAATGTCCAATGCCTAACTTTCCTACCAGCCAGACTACATCAATTAATAAACAACAACAAATCAGTAAACAGTAAGGGGGTAGCTTACAGGATGACAGTTGTGAATTAATGTAAACGGATGACATCTTTAGCAACACCTCTAAAACAATATTCATCACAATGCAGTTTCAACACTGTCTCTGAACATCACTACCGTCAAACACATTATGGAAACTAGTGAAGAAACGGTGCATCTATGACATTTTTGCCACATAAAAAGTATCGCTTGTTGTATCCTCTAAACACACTAAAATTTTGTGCAAGTAATGTTTTTACTCCTTGCATAATAATGTACTTTAATAACTCGTGGGAATACGCTAGCTCAAAGTCGTATGCTTTGATGTACCGCCTCTGTCTTAATGAACACAACGCAACCTTTCCCAAAAAGTAACGCTTGTTTAAATGTTTAGTGTGAACAGATGATTAGTTTGTACAACAAAAAACGCAATACAATTATATGGCAACAGATTTTTACCGTTAAGTTTCCTATCACCAGCGTGATTATGAAGGATAACTACCTACAATCTGAATTTGGCTGGAGGCGAAAAATAATAGGTTGTACGATAATTACCTTCACTATGAGCGTATGTTGCTCTTCATAAACAAGCAAAGTGGAACGCGCTTGTAAAAAGTTTCACGATGTGAACGATATCCTCCTTCATATCACGTTGTTTGACCTCTAGGAAACTCCGCTGGACGGAATAGGCAGTGAGCCATTAAGGTTTCGCTGTGTGTAACGAATTATGTGCGAACGGGCTAAGGCGAAAGTTTTTTGCCTCATTCATCCAGAGGTGATCACTCTCGTCTTACTCGTTTTCATTGCAACGGTGTTAAGAATAATCTCCGTATTATGAGATTACGGCCTCCCCAAAATATTTCATTTAGATGCATTCTTCAGAAAAACTGTTTTAAATTACTTGTTACGTGCGCTAATGCGCTTATAATTACAGTCAAAGCCTGTCAACAAAAAACAAACCTGTTATGAATTAAATTCATCAAAATGAGTACAGTAGCCCTAAGTACGTAAGATTAAATTGCTCGCATCAGTTTCCAGTGCTTAACTGGTTGAAATTATTGAGTCGTTTAAAACTGTGTATTCTCTTCCTGCCATCACTCGCGCGCACAGTTTAGTTAATTACATCCGAAACATATCCGCTTCGGAAACTTCAACTAATAACTGTCGCATGGAAATGTTTCCCTTGTAAGAGATATGTCGTCTTTCTTCGGCGAGTTGTCGTGTGTCTACATATGAAGATGTGTTCCGTTTATCACGCCTACGTTCCCACATTCTCGCAACAACATATTTCGAGATTAGCCTCCTGCAGTGTCTTAATTTTGTGGTAAAACTACACAGAGAACACGACATTAACTTCGTTCGCAAAGTAATTCCAGAGTACGGTCTCAACGTTTGGCGAAGACAGTTAAATCTGTGAAGATGTGGCCCTCCTTTAAAGATGAGCTACACGCAAAAGGAGTGAGTCATTCACTTTATAGATATTTATCCAGGTAAGTATTATGGTGACTGCAGCTAAAATTATTTTCCGAGGCCGCTATATTCAGACCTTCGCGGCAGGTCATCTCCTTTCTTCTACGTTGACGTGACATCACTTGTTTAATGTTGACGAGAGATCTTTTTTCTTTTCATTGAGCTGCATTTGTCGGGGTTCGCTATATGCGCTATCCATTTCGAAGCTAGATACACCTACGTCAGGTGCTTGAGCAGGATGCATAAATCAATCGAGGTCCGAAATGTTCTGCTATCTCATACAAAACAGTGCTGTATACTCCCATTCCGTATGTACAAACTTTATCTGAAAGCGAATTTAGCTGTAAAACTACAGGGAAACCTGCACACAAATGGTATATACTGGGGCGATGCAGCAGAAAGACTTGCATTACAGGATTCAGGTGTTGACAAAGATTACTGAAAAAGATGAAATACTTAACTTCAAACAATGGGAAATCCAGGACGGAATGTAACAATACCAGAGAAGGAAAGTTGCTACTCACCATATAGCGGAGATGCTGATTCGCGATAGGCACAATAAAAAGATTCACACAATCATAGCTATCGGCCACTAAGGCCTTTGTCAGCAGTACACACACACACACACACACACACACACACACACACACACGCCCGTGCGCGCGCGCGAACGCAACATGCACACACGTCTTGCAACTTCACTCCCGACGCCCATGGCGAGGTCCATGTTTGCAACCACGATAGCATGCAGTGCGGTACAGATGGACCCAGCAACATGCCGAATAGACCGCTCAGGATTGGAATCACATTATCTTCACCGATGAGTGTCGCATGCACCTTCAACCAGACAGTCGTCGGAGACGTATCTGGAGGCAACTTGGTCAGGCTGAACGCCTTAGACGCACAGTGCAGCAAGGTGGAGGTTCCCTGATGTTTTGGGGTGATATTATGTGGGGCCGACATACGCCGCAGGTGGTCATGGAAGGAGCCGTAACGGCTGTACGATACGTGAATGTAATCCTCCGACCGATAGTGTAACCATATCGGCAGCATATTGGCGAGGCATTCGTCTTCGTGGACGACGATTCGCGCTCCCATCGTGCATATGGTGTGAATGACTTCCTTCAGGATAACGACATCACTCGACTAGAGTGGCCAGCATGTTCTCCAGACATGGACCCTATCGAACATGCCTGGGATAGATTGAAAAGGGCTGTTTATGGACGACGTGACTCACCAACCACTCTGAGGGATCTATGCAGAATCGCCGTTGAGGAGTGGGACAATCTGGACCAACAGTGCCTTGATGAACTTGTGGATAGTATTCCACGACGAATACAGAAATGCATCAATGCAAGAGGACGTGCTACTCTGTATTCGAGATACCGGTGTGTACCGCAATCTGTACCTCCACCTCTGAAGGTCTCGTTATTTGGTGGCACAACATGCAATGTGTCGTTTTTATGAGCAATAAAAAGGGCGGAAATGTGTATGTTGATCTCTATTCCAACTTTCTGTGCAGGCTCCGGAACTCTCGGAACCGAGGTGACGCAAACCTTATTTTGATGTGTGTATATTCCATAATTCTACAACAGATTGACCTCAGCGATATAGGTGTGTAATTATGTGCATTTGACTTTCATCCCTTCTTGTAAACGGGAATGACCTGCACTTCTTTCCAGTCCCTAGTTAACCTGTATTGCTTCAGCTACTTGCGATAAACTGCTGTTATAAGGGAAGTAAGTTCTTTTGTATAATCTCTGTAGAATTTTACAGGTATCTCATCTGGTCGAGATGTCTTTCCATTATTAAACAATTGTAGCAGCTTTTCTATTCTGTGATCATTTATCTCAATATCAGCCATTTTGGCATTCGTGTGATGATTGAAAGGAGGACCGTATTTCGATCTTCCGCTGTGAAACAGTTTCGGAAGTCGAGTTCAGTATTCGGCCTGATGAAATGTTATGAATTGTCCAAACGTCACAGCAGGTAGTTTCTCAGAATCGGGTGAAATGCCTCTCCGGTTTGATGCTTTTGAACAAAGATGGTGTTACTGCAGAATGATGTATCGTGCCAACGCACCAGCATTTTGGCAGTGTTTTTGTATTTAGTCCAGCCTTCAGTCAATCATCTATATGACTACTATTATTGAAAACCATTGAGCACCCGATTTTCTGGTAAATTCCCGTTAAAATGACAGTTTATTGCGTAGAGTTACAACACTGCTCAATAGGAACAAGGTCGTCACGATTACAACATGACTATTAGTCACAGCGCAATTGTGAGCGATTGTTTTTCGACCTTGAACTGTGTCCTTACGCTGTGTCAGGTTCATAAATATCGATCGACTCAGTGAGAGTTTTCTACCAACATGTTCTTCCACTACGCCGGAAAATGCTGCCTGCCAATTCCGACACAACGCTGAGCCAGGAACTTTGCTTACTTACCAAATATGTTAAGCGAATTCCAGGCACCTTCAAAATAGGACACGTCTGATTTTACCAATGACTGGATTTGTACTTTCCAGTCCTCGCAACGTTTGCGCAGGTTGTTTACCACGAGATTGCACAGGAGTTCCATCAGTTTTACCTCCTGGCTGAGCAAAAGGGTATGCCTTTGGTAAACTCATCGTCCACCAACTGAGTTGAATTTTGATGATATGAAGTCATTGTATGTTGCATGGTGGATTGTGTTTTGTACAACCACTAGTCATTTCCTATCCCGTTCCACTCGAAAATAGAGCAATGGATAAACGACTATCTGTATGCCTCCTTATGAGCCCTAATTCCTCGTATGTTATTTTCGTGTCCCTCACGTGAAATGTACGTTGGCTGCAATAGAATCGTTCCGAAGTCGGCTTCAAATGCCGGTTCTCCAAAGTTTCTCAATATTGTTTCGTAAAATGAATGTTGTCATCCCTCCAGGGATTCCCATTTGGGTTCATGAAGCATCTTCGTAATCCTTAAGTGCTGATCGAATCTATCGGTAACATATCCAGCACGCATCTCAGTTGCTTTGATATCGCCCTTTCGTCCGACAAGGTGGGTATTCCAAACACTAGAGAAGTACTCAAGAGTGGGTACAGATCTCTCATTAATACGCCACGGCAGGTATTACCTTAGTAATGCGAGCAGGCTAGTTTCTTTCGTGTTGAGCTAGTAACTCAATGTAAATCGTAAGTTTCGGAAAACAATGTATGTATGTATGTAATATGACGTCTTAACGGAACTAAATTACCTATTACAGCTGTATCAGTAACGTTGTAATAAATGATTTGTCTCTAAATAACAGATCCGAGACAAACATGCTGTCGGACAGCTCTTTCATCTGCAGTAGGTGTTACGGCGAAGGAGCAAATCACGTTGTCTGTGGCGGAACTTTCACTTCTCCTTCCAGCTGAACACGATCTGGAGCTTTGCTCTTTACAGTAAGACACGCTTTGAAAGGTGACGTTCTGAGAATCGTAGACGAACATTCCAATTGTATCATCTTGTATTTTATTGTCAAGAGCTAATTTATGTAAAATGTCATACGAACGGTAAAAGCGCTTCAATCCCGTAAGGTAAAACTATGCAACAAGAAGAGACGTATGTACTCTTAAGTTTCTAACAACCCTAACTCGTACGCTACCTTTTGTCAGCCACTTTGCTGCTTCCCTGTAAATATATGTATGAGCACAGTCTCATAACGCATCTAAGCTGATAATATAGAGACAAAGAAAATTGCTATTTCAACGAGAGAGACTGTGTGGCACACATAATTAATAGTCGAGGTCTGATGTTACCGAACACTTGAACCAAACGAACTCTTCTTCTTTGTTTTAAGTACGCAACCGGCACTCACTTCTATTGGATAATCTTTTCTATAATGCCATAAGCCGTTTGTGTTATTCTTGGTCGTCTTCAAATGCTTGTGCACTATAAATTAGTTTCGTCAGAATTGGTTGCATTTTATTGATGGTATGCATGGTTGCTTGGTTGGTTGATTTGGCGGAGCAGACCAAACAGCGAGGTCATCGGTCCCATCGGGTTAGGGAAGGATGGGGAAGGAAGTCGGACGTGCACTTTCAAAGGAACTATCCCGACATTTGCCTGAAGTGATTTAGGGAAATCACGGAAAACCTAAATCAGGATGTCCGAACGCGAGTTTTCATCGTCGTCCTCCCGAATACGAGTCCAGTGTGCTAACCACTGCGCCACCTCGCTCAGTGATGGTATGCATGATTATTTGTTTAATGGTAAGTTAACAAAAAAATTGGAAATACTGGAGTCTATATTCATTTGAAACTGCTTACTCCACTCATGCCTAGGTCTCCATGCACAAGTTGTATCCACTACCAAATTGACGATGCCTTGATGCCTCGAGCTGTGACGTATCAACCGATCCCGTGTTTTAGTCAAGCTATGGTACAAATTTTTACTAAGAAAGATAAAAAACAACAAACAGATCAAAGAACAGAGTGGAGTGGAAGACGAATTGCGACTGTAACGAAAATGAATAGGAGGCAGGCAAGACATGTAACCCGTAAATTGGATTGCAGATGAATGAAGTAAATTCCATGTTGAGTTTCAAGAGATAAGAAACGACCGAAACACTAATGTAAGTAGTTCACAAGACAACACATGAGGTCTTCATCTAGCAATAATTCTCAAACAGCTGACGCTCTAATATATGTTACATAAAATGGTTGTAATAGAGGTTACTTTTTAAAAATTAATTTATTTTCGTGACCAACCTGAAATAGAACCCTTTCTTTTATCCCTAAAATATTTCAAGTTTAGCCTCGCCCACCCACACCCTCTCACTACGATGATGGAAACCACTGTTGTAACGTTTTCGTCCAAAAAATTAAGAGACCGATTTTGCTCCTGGCGTATAAACGACTTTAGTGCAGGAACTACGGTGGCAGCTTCAACTAAGAGCTGTAGACAAGAGACGTGCATTCGGCCAGTCAATTGTGAGCAGGCAGTGTTGAGTTGTGGACGTGCGACCGTAATGTAGCAGAATTGTTGTGTCATTAATCGCAGTGGAGCAGCATCTCTAAATCAAGTCTCAAGACATTCCCCAGAATGTTTTGAAGAAGAGAAAAGTATGTGCAAAGTTTATCCTGCACACCTTAACTCCCGAACAAAAACGACGCGTGAACACCCATCGTGACTTGATGGAATGAAAATCGAGGACGGTTCTTTTCTGGAAGTAATCATCTCAGATGACAAGATTTGGAGTTATCAATGCGAACCGACCTCCTTCTTCTTTCGGTGCTATCCCAGTAGGATGATGGCGACCATGATGGCTATTCTTCTCTTGTTAGTAACAACACGGAATAATTCTGTTGAAGACATACTGCACCAGCATCTAAGGTTTTTCCAGGACCTCTTTTGCTGCTGATTTTCCCTTGAAGTATTTTTTGTAGCGAATCACATCTATTTGTATTACGCATGATATGTCCTAGACGTTGCAACTTTCGGCATTTCACTATCTTGATTAATTTAGGTGTCGTATTTATTCTTCTCAAAATTTCTATGTTTATCACTTTCTCGGTCCAAGGTATTCTAAGGATCCGCATATAAAGCCACAATTCAAAGGCCCCCAGCTTCTTCTCCGTGTTTTTATTTATGGTTCATGTCTCTACCCCATATAGAACAGAGTATACATAGCAGTACAGAAGTCTAATTCTTGTTCTAAGAGTTAGGTTATGGTTTTTGAATACAGCACTCATAATCTGAAACACACTTCTTGCTTTTCCGATGCTAATCTTGATTTCTTGCGAGTTATCCCAATTATCATTTATTATGGTTCAAAGGTACGTATACTGTTTTACCCTTTCTATAGTTCCTTGGTTTGTGACTAAGTTTACTCCTGTAAGATTTTCCTTATTTACGACCATGAGTTTTGTCTTTGTGGTGATTATTTCAAGCCCATACTGACTGCCAACTTTAGCGATTTTATCCATTAATAATTGTAACGCTTGAATAGTGTCAGCAAATACAGTAGTATCATCAGCATGTCGAATGTTGTTTAACCTGATTCCACTGATCAAAATTCATTCTTCCACTTCTTGCATGGAATCTCTAAATATGAATTCTGAGTATACGTTAAATGGTATGGTTGACAAGATACATTCCTGTCTTACTCACCTGAGAACTGTGACTGCTACTGAGTGTTCTCCATTAGCAAGCAACACCATTGTTTGATTCCAGTACAGGTTCGTGATGATTCGCAGATTTCTTTCCTCCATTCCAATATTTCTCAAAATCTCCCTCAATCAACCTACCACAAAACGAAAAAATGTAAAATAGCTCTGATGATTCGCCAAGACCGAAGAAAAAAATGGTTCAAATGGTTCTGAGCACTATGGGACTCAACTGCTGAGGTCATTAGTCCCCTAGAACTTAGAACTAGTTAAACCTAACTAACCTAATGACACCACAAACATCCATGCCCGAGGCAGGATTCGAACCTGCGACCGTAGCGGTCCCGCGGTTCCAGGCTGCAGCGCCTTTAACCGCACGGCCACTTCGGCCGGCAAGACCGAAGAAGATGGGAATGTGAGGCACGAGTTGAACAACTTTCCAAATAAGGACATTTCTGTCACGTTCACATGATTGTATGAACGTTCTGTGCGTTGTGCTCAAGTTGCGGTGTAGAACAAGGGAAGCATTAAAGCCACTATCTTAACTTTTCTTTATTTTTCATTAATCCAGTCTCGAAACTTTCTGGATGGATGGGGTATGTCCTAGGATGTTCGTACGACATGTGGAGTGTACAACACCTCTGATCTTCTGGTACAGTAACTGAACTGATAGTCTAGTAATTATTTGCTGCATCCGTAAAGTGTTACTTGTTTGACAAACAAGTAGCAACATTCCTATTGTAACAGTTAAGGCTAAGTGAATCCGTTGATTTCCATGCCGCTGTCAGTGAAACGTTGAAACTCAAGGGTACGAAGAGCTGTTAATCTTCAGCAAATAACTTTAACGTACTTAGTTGCGTATTGTTGCCTGCAATGAAACGTCCTTCTTGGGTCATCGGTTGACGCAGGTAATTATCTCTGAGCCTCTGTGCTGCACTCTGTTGGTGCGAGAAAGCAACATTGCTGTCGGAGTACTTGACGTTTTACACATTGTGAGCAGGCATAGCATAATAGTAAGTTATGTCCTTGGGGAAAATGACGACACCTTGTTCTAAGAGCGAGAGCAGATTTATGGCTACCTGCATGGGTTATCCTGCAACTGATAGGCAATAACCGTAGCTTAAAGGTTCTAGCGTGACATTCACCTCCAGCGCTTCACCTGCACACTCCTGTTAACCGATCTACGCAGCCTCCTGTGATTACGTGCCACAGTCAAGAGAGTTAGAACATTCTCTCGATATCAAACGCCTGCTTTTGCGTAACTGATCTCTAAGAGCTTCTTCACTCATCTGAAAACAAGAGTGTGCACTGGAAGTTATAATTTGAAAATGGTGGACAAAATAGCGCAGAGAACAATAACAAATTCAGAGTACATCGCACAGAGGATTCTGCTGTGATGCGCCTAATAAATTATTAGCCTCGTCGTTTGCACTGAAATTAAGAAACTGGTGCCATCAAAAAGAGGATATTATTATTCTTGTCTCAAGTATCAGTAATGCTCACGAGAACTGCGGACCCATTTTTTCGATTTAGCTGCTTCTTCAGAAACTGCGGTAGCTGCCGAAGTTCTTAGCCAAATAAATGTTATCTAAACGACGGGAAAAAGCGTAGTGAAAAACGTATTTTTGGCAGGCAGCCTGTGTCCAAAAACATACATTTTGGAACATATTTAAATATTATTGAAATTTCTAGTTGTAAATTCAAGAACTGTTCCGTCTAATACATACGTAAAAATGGAAAAAAACCGTAAAGAATTGTTAAGAATTTGAAGAGAAACTGGTATCTCCAAGGTATGTCATAATGGTACTTGCCAGATTGTAGGCAGCATTTCTAAATCTTCAGGATGATGACAGTATTAGACAGTGAAATTCTGCACAACAAGCCTACTTCCCTTTCTGTGGAATCGTTCTCTTCTTTTTTATTTTAATTTCTCCCTGATATCACGTAATACCGACTCCAAAACGTCTCCATTCTACATGCAAAGTGATTTTCAATTTTGTGTTGATAGCAATAATAGTTCTACACTTGTCCCACACATATTCTATAGGGGATAGATTTGGGGAATTTGCTGGTCACGGGAGTGCTCCAACATCATGCAGTTTTTTCATAAACACATGTGCCGTGTGTAGACTAGCATTGTCCTGTTGAAAAATGTTGCCACGATACTGTCGGATGAGGGGTGACACATAGGGCCGCAGGATGTACGTGAAGTACCATTAAACCATCAGAGTTCGTCATTTGGGACCAGCTGTGACCCGAATTCATACCAGGTGGCGTCCCACGCAATGGCGCCGAGAGCAACATAGCTGTAACTCTCCAAACCATTGGAACAATCAGACCTCTCCGTTGACGAGAATCGTCCTGTTGATAAATGGTACCGCGATACTGTCGCGTGGGAGGTAACACACAAAGATGCAGGACGTACGTAACGTAAAGTTGTGCCCGCATAGTTGCCTCAATCGCCATCAGCTGTGACCTGAATTCATACCAGATGGACCCCACTCTACGACGCCAGGAGTGGTACCTCTGGGCGTCTCCAAAACACTGGTACCTCTTCATGGTTGCTGCCATACTCGGCGATGATAACCACCTGAGATAGTGCAGAATTGGGGAATTTGTGGTAAGGACTATGGGACCAAACTGCTGAGGTCATCGGTCCCTAGGCTTATACACTAATTAACCTACCTTACCCAACTTACGCCAGGGACAACACACACACCCGTGCCCGAGGGAGGACTCGAACCTCCGACGGAGGGAGACGCACGAGCCGTGGCAAGACGGCGCGGCTACCCCGTACGGCCAGATAGTGCAGAACCGTGACTTATTGCTGAACACAAAGCGCCGCCATTCATCAGTTGTCCGTGCCTCCGGGCTACTCCAAACGCAGCCGTTTGTTTCGTGGCTCTAACGGCAGCCTACTCTCACTATAGCTAGTTTACGATCACATACAGTGTTGCAGGGACCCATTACTTGCTTTGGATGGCAGGTGCACATGCGAAAAGATGAGCTTGCTGCGCAGTATGGCGATCACCCCTTGTGATGGGCCTGCCTCTGTGGCCGAGCGGTTCTAGGCTCTTCAGTCCGGAACCGCGCTGCTGCTACGGTCGCAGGTTGGAATCCTGCCTCTGGCATAGATGGGTGTGATGTCCTTAGGTTAGTTAGGTTTAATTAGTTCGATGTCTATGGGACTGATGACCTCAGATGTTAAGACCCACAGTGCTTAGAGCCATTTGAACCTTCTGAAACCTTGTGATGGTAAGACGTGGTCGACCAGAACCTTTAGGACGAGTATACCTGTTCACATGCAATGCAACATCGGGCTACTGTTACATCCGAGTGCCTCACACATTTGGATATTACACGCTTCGACCAGCCAGCCAAATTGAGACCCACAATGAAGCTCTCTTCAAACTCTGTCCGGTGCTGGTAACACTGTTCTAGACGAGTTACGCGGCATCTCCGTGTCCTTCAGTGATCACTCAACACATGACGCTGCTCGCGCTACTTCTGTACCCTACCAGGCCTGATAACAACACTAAACATGAACACCATTAATGCACTTTGCTGGCCGCTGTGCCTGGCACAGAGAATTGTAACTCTAATCATTTCCGTACACGCGGATGGTGTGTACGTGTACAAAGTTTCATTGACATCCGACCATGTCTTCTGGGGGCTTCATTTATTTGTCAGGACGCGTATTGAAATATGCTCCTGGAAATTTCATCTACTGGACTACGGCTGTTGAAGAGCTGACACTAGGAAATCGAACTGCACACCTTTCATTAGAATGAAATGAAGAGCTATGCAGACATAGGAATGATCCAGCTACTATGCGGATATGGGAGACGTTCACTAGATGTTCTAAATTTAAAAAAAAAAAAATGGTTCAAATGGCTCTCAGCAATATAGGACTTAACTTCTGAGGTCATCAGTCCCCTAGAACGCAGAACTACGTAAACCTAACTAACCTAAGGACATCACACACACCCATGCCCGAGGCAGGATTCGAACCTGCGACCGTACCGGCCGCGCGGTTAAAGACTGTATCTAAATAAAAAGAATGGCGACTTAGTGTTGAGCTAAGACCTTATGTAACCTTTCATTAATGATTTGTCAGTGTTGTCTCCATACTTCTTTGTAATTTATGCTTTTCCTCACAAAATCAAGGTTTCATTTGAGTGAGATAACGTCGCACCATACTCAAATAGTCTACAAAATAAGGGTCGATACTTTTATATTCGTCCATTACAAACAGCAATTTCAAGAACACAGAACGAAGATGAGCACATGGAACTTGAAGCTCCGACAAGTGGCTTGCAGAAACTACACTACTGGCCATTATAATTGCTACACCGCGCAGATGACTTGGTACAGACGCGAAATTTAACCGACAGGAAGAAGATGCTGTGATATGCAAATTATTAGTTTTTCAGAGCATTCACACGAGGCTGGCGCCGGTGACGACACCTACAACGTGCTGACATGAGGAAAGTTTCCAACCGATTTCTCATACACAAACAGCAGTTGACCGGCGTTGCCTGGTGAAACGTTGTTGTGATGCCTCGTGTAAGGAGGAGAAATGCGTACCATCACGTTTCCGACTTTGATTAAGGTCGGATTGTAGCCTATCGCGATTGCGGTTTATCGTATCGCTCATTGCTGCTCGCGTTGGTCGAGGTCCAATGACTGTTAGCAGAATATGGAATCGGTGGGTTCAGGAGGGTAATACGGAACGCCGTGCTGGATCCCAACGGCCTCGTATCACTAGCAGTCGAGATGACGGGCATCTTATTCGCATGGCTGTAACGGATCGTGCAGCCACGTGTCGATCCCTGAGTCAACAAATGGGACATTTGCAAGACAACAACCATCTGCACGAACAGTTCGACGACGTTTGCAGCAGCACAGACTATCAGCTCGGAGACAATGGCAACGGTTGCCCTTGACGCTGTTTTACAGACTGGAGTGCCTGCGATGGTGTACTCAGCGACGAACCTGGGTGCACGAATGGCAAAACGTCAATTTTCGGATGAATCCAGGTTCTGTTTACAGCATCATGATGGTCGCATCCGTGTTTAGCGACATCGCGGTGAACGCACATTGGAAGCGTGTATTCGTCATCGCCATACTGACGTATCACCCGGCGTGATTGTATGAGGTGCCATTGGTTACACGTCTCGGTCACCTCTTGTTCACATTGTCGGCACTTTGAACAGTGGACGTTACGTTTCAGATGTGTTACGACCCGTGGCTCTACCCTTCATTCGATCCCTGCGAAACCCTACATTTCAGCAGGATAATGCAAGACCGCATGTTGCAGGTCCTGTACGGGCCTTTCTGGATACAGAAAACGTTCGACTGCTGCCGTGGCCAGCACATTCTCCAGATCTCTCACCAATTGAAAACGTCTGGTCAGTGGTGGTCTAGCAACTGGCTCGTCACAATACGCCAGTCACTACTCTTGATGAACTGTGGTATCGCGTTGAAGCTGCATGGGCAGCTGTACCTGTACACGTCATCCAAGCTCTGTTTGACTCAATGCCCAGGCGTTTCAAGGCCGTTATTACGGCCAGAGGTGGTTGTTCTGGGTACTGATTTCTCAGGATCTAGGCACCCAAATTGCGTGAAAATGTAATCACATGTCAATTCTAGTATAATATATTTGTCCAATGAATACCCGTTTATTATTTGCATTTCTTCTTGGTGTAGCAATTTTAATGGCCAGTAGTGTATAATAAACTCAGTGGCGCGCTAATTCGCTCGGTGTTAATTAATGAGACCACGAAATACATTCGTCAAGTGAACGTCCTTTTTTTCTATAGATTATGCTAATGCAGTGGGAAATGTTCCAAGTTCAGTGAACTCAAGAGGCGGCGCCTTAACACGTTGCTTGGTTTATTACGGGACGTCCCAGTGGCCCGCGCTGCGGCGGGCGCGAGGTGATTGTATTGTGCGCCGCGAGTGGTATCTTAGGCCCTGCGTCATCAATCAGGGATGCCGCATATGGTTCCGGTTACAATGCTTATTAAGAGTTTTGTGCGGCCGAAAGAAATTTACTGCACGTACGTTCACAGGTGCAGCTGGCTCAGAAGGGACAGCGTGAAAGCCCATACAAGGCGTGAGACATCGCTGAGTTGTATGGGTGCATACCGAGCACATTGGCCTTCCCGCTGCCGTCTTCAGTGTCTTTAAGAAATATATGCCTCAAGGGTTTTTTACGCAGATTCTCGGCAAGAAGGGGCTTAATACCTCGTAATCGCTCTCACAGGTCGTGCCCCATCTAGTTCTCCCTCTCTCTCCGTCTCTCCTCTCTCTCTCTCTCTCTCTCTCTCTCTCTCTCTCTCTCTCTCTCTCTCACATACACACACACACACACACACAAACGCACGCAAGCGCGGCACCGCTAAACATTCTCATGTTGAAGTTTTTGTCGTAAGATTTTCGACCAAGAATTGGCGTTTAAGGTAAGCTAAGCTGCTTGACAGTTGCTAAGGCCGGTATTACACTATCAAATTTCTTTGTCAAAGATTTGATCAAAGATGTGATCAAATATTCCGTCAAATATATTTGACAAAGATCTTTGACGTAGCGCTAGAAGGGGTATTACACTGTCATCATATTTTTCGTCAAAGTTCAAGATGGCTGACAACAACAACTTGTTAATAACCGCAGCAGTTGCATATACCACAATTGCACTGTGTGCACATGCGGAAGAGAAGCGTGGGAAAAAAAAGGAAACGTATCTGGGTGAAGCCGCGGGTTTTACGACGGCAAGATAAAAGCATTGCCTGCCGGGGTGGCCGAGCGGTTCTAGGCGCTACAGTCTGGAACCGCGCGATCGCTACAGTCGCAGGTTCGAGTCCTACCTTGGGCATGGATGTGTGTGATGTCCTTAGGTTAGTTAGGTTTAAGTAGTTCTAAGTTCTAGGGGACTGATGACCACAGCAGTTAAGTCCCATAGTGCTCAGAGCCATTTGAACCTTTTTTTTCTTTTATATATATATATATATAAGCATTCAACAAAACTTGTTAGCTACATCTGCAGAAGACAGGCTCACTGTAACGCTCCGATTCCTTGCTACAGGAGAGGGTTAGGTTAGGTTAGGTTAGGTCAGGTCAGGTCAGGTCAGGTCTGGTCTCCAATCTTCTTAATCTATTTCTGTATTCAGGGTGCCTCGCGTTATAAAGCGCCTCATCAGCTTCATACATCTCTATTAATTTTGTAGTTGTCGGCACACACCAACAGTATTTACAGACAATGTTTATAAAAACACTACAGACGACAGAGCGCTGCAGCGATGCTAGCGCTCCACGTGGTAACATGTCACATCGCAGTGAACAGAAGACAAGCGACTTCTTTGATCAAATCTACAGCGAGGCACTAGATTTGATCAAATATTGGACGACATTTGACAAAGTTCCCCATTACACCATCAAATATCTTTAACAAAGATTTTTGACAAAGAAATTTGACTGTCTAATACCGGCCTAAGGGACAAGTGACACTCGCTACGGTACAACTGCCAATTGCTACGGAAAAACGGACAAATGCTAATGAAAACCCGTCCAGTGATAGCAAAATGAAAGTTTAGAGGGCGGGACGTGTTAACTGCAGCGAAGCTTGTGCACGAACGCTCTGAATACGTTAGACAGACCACGCCGTACGGTGTTTGATGAAGGTTATTGTGGAACCGGTTAGTGTGGCATTCCATATGGTACGGCAACATGTCTGCAAGACATCATTTGAGTGCTCACAATCGTGAACGAGGAGTTGGACTGCTCGAAGCCGGTCAGTGTCACTAATGTGACAGTAATGAGTGTATCCAAAAGTATCATCTCGGGATTTAAAATGGCCGCTAGAAGTGGAAGTGCTATGTGAAAGTTTTTCGGTTGTCGTAGACTGTAAGATGATCGGTACGTAACCCTAGTGGCGAAAAGGAAAAGACTCACTCCTAGGCAGGTCGCTCCAGACATCGCAATCACTACCGTCAGAACCATTTCGCGACGATTAAATCAGGCTGGTTTGTGCGCACCAAAATGCATCCCACTTCAACCACGCCATCGTCAAAAATGTGTTCGTTGCTATAAGGAGCATGTTGTTTGGGGTCAGCAGCGATGGTCCGGTGTGATGTTCTCCGACAAATCCCACTTCACTGTGACAAGTGATTCTGGCCACCAGTTAGAGTGAAGAGAGAGGAAAACACATTACACATCACAGAAGGTTCATGAATGACATCATTATGGCCTAGGAGTTATGGTGAGTGCAGGCATTACGCACAATGGCCAAACACCACTGAATATCTTGGCGCGAGGTAGCGTCACAGCATAGCGGTACTGGAGGGAGATTATTCTAGATCGTGTCCGTCTGTTTAGGGATGCGATAGGCCACGACTTTCTGATTATGGGCGACAGTGCTCTCCCACACAGGTCCGCTGAAGTTCAAACGTTCAAATGTGTGTGAATTCCTAAGGGACCAAACTGCTAAGGTCATCGGTCCCTAGACTTACACACTACTTTCAGTAGCTTATGCTAAGAACAACACGCACACCCATGCCCGAGGGAGGACTCGAACCTCCGGCGGGAGGGGTCCGCTGAAGTGTTGGACAGACTGGAAAGTGTAGGTGCTCCCTCCGTCGCAGGTTCGAGTCCTTCCTCGCGCACGGGTGTCTGTGTTGTCCTTAGCGTAAGTTAGTTTAAGTTCGATTAAGTAGTGCGTAAGCCTAGGGACCGATGACCTCAGCAGTTTGATCCCATACGAACTTACCACCGCCACTATAATTTTTCCCCTTCCCTATTCCATTCGCGACTGTCCTAGGAGCTCCAATTTCCCACACATTATCGTCGTGGTCATTCCGAGAGATATATATGGAAGGAAGTAATACGTTGCCCTACTTATCCTAGAACGTACGCTCTCAGAATTTCAAAAGTAAACCTCCGAGTGATACACAACGTCTCATTTGCAGCTTCTTCCACTGGATGTTGTTGAGCATTGATCCGTGACGAAACGTGCCGCCCTTCGTTGGATCTTCTCTGTCTCTTCTATTAATCAGATTTGCTAATGGTCCCAAACTAATGAGCAATATTCGAGAACCGCTCTTACAAGTAGTTTGTTATGCTACTTATTTCGTTGATGAATTACATCTCCTCAAGATTTTCCAAATGAATTTCAGCCTGTTCTGAGTTTCGTTCAGTTAGTTTCATGTGGTTATTGTACTTCATGTCGCTTCGGATGGATAGTCCTAAATACCATATAGCTGTTACTGTTTTAAGTGGTTTATCGTTAATAGCTTAATCGAACAGTATTGGAACTCTTCATCTCTTTATGCACACTATGTTACATTAATTTGCGTTCAGGGTCAACGTCCAGGCACTGCGGCCGGCCGGAGTAGCCGTGCGGTTCTAGGCGCTACAGTCTGGAACCGCGAGACCACTACGGTCGCAGGTTCGAATCCTGCCTCGGGCATGGATGTGTGTGATATGCTTAGGTTAGTTAGGTTTAAGTAGTTCTAAGTTCTAGGGGACTGAAGACCTCAGATGTTAAGTCCCATAGTCCTCAGAGCCATTTGAACCATATTGAACCAGGCACTGCACAACTCATTGATCCTCTGTAGGTCTTCGTGTATTTCAGTAAAGTCTCCTGGCGTTACACCCTTTCCATCAAAGCTGATTCAACACGTTGCGCACATACTGAAGGAGCTCTCAGAGAGAAGTCAAAATACATCAGCTGATGGTCTTGGAAGTAATCCTGACCTAGTGAAAGCTTTTGAATGTCACAAACAACAACACAACAACTATCAATACACAAGTGCCTTAAGTGCAGTAAAGATAATCTACTGTTTACTATACAGTGTCGTACATTACAAAAAGTGTTCAAAATGGCGACCACCACGTTCAGTGCAGGCGCCATGTCTTGGTAGAAAGTTCTGGCGTCACGACAGGTTACGAGGCGACCTTGAAATTGGACCTCCCATTCTGATCCAACGCTTTGGATATGTGACACTGAGTAAGTGACTTACTTGCTCATAAATGTGTGCAGGTCCTCCGTCTAGTTGCATCCACATCTGACGACATATGTCAAGTGGTACATCATCTAACAGTTAATGAAAACCTTGGATCTCACTCTGTTCAAACGTGGCGGCGGGAGTGTGGCTCAGGATTACACCCAAGACCATAAGTCCCTAACTTGTTGTATTTCGACTCCTCTATCGGCTCCTTCAGTTCGTGCGTAGCCATTTGAATCACCCTGTAGACAACAGCAAAAAAAAAAAAAAAAAAAAAAAATGGTTCAAATGGTTCTGAGCACTATGGGACTCAACTGCTGAGGTCATTAGTCCCCTAGAACTTAGAACTAGTTAAACCTAACTAACCTAAGGACATCACAAACATCCATGCCCGAGGCAGGATTCGAACCTACGACCGTAGCGGTCTTGCGGTTCCAGACTGCAGCGCCTTTAACCGCACGGCCACTTCGGCCGGCAGACAACAGCATCGTTTGGAACAGCTTCCAACGTCACCCACAAGACCATTTATGCATATTGTAAACAGTAGCAGGGCTACTTTTATACTGCAAAATTAACCCCACACCTGTCGATTTCTTCCCGTTAAGAAGAACGCGCTAGGATCTGTCAGCGAGGAACCTCTGAATCCAGTCGCAAATTTGGCCCGATTCTGAGTAAGCTCGTATTTTATTCACTACGCGACGCTGCGGAATTGTATTAAGTTAATTCCGGCAGTCAAGGAACATAGCAACAAACTAGGCGCCTTTCTCTTCAGCGCATACGGCAATTATTTTATGAAAAACCATTTTATTCGTTCATTCTTCTTAAATATTCCGCCGTATCATTTCTCAGTATCTTATAAGCATTACAGGATTTTAGTTTTTTCGCTGACGCTCCAAACTTTCATGTAGACGATTACTGCCGCCGCCACCCAATTTTAGACTTTTTTTTTTTATCCAAAGTATATGTCATATAATTACAAAGATTCCGAGTCCGCACATTCGTTCTAATTGCATTTCTGCCTAACGTCAGTGACATCATTACCATTACTCCCGTATTAAAACTGATGACTTCATCCTAATTTTACAAAATGGAATTTTGTGATCAACAGATGTTAGTGCATAATTTTTAGATCCATAATTCATGGATCTGAGGGATACATCTGAGCTGTTCGAGAGCTAAACCTTTTCAGCCTAAGGAAATTTTATTCTATTTGACTGTGTATACTAAGATTCCCAGAATTCACTTTATAGATGGAAAACTGAAACCTCGTCTGAGATTGTTTCTTCTTCAGTGTCTATGGTTCTTTCCGTAAATGATTTTGTAAGTGTCCTGGATCTGGAGAGAATCTCCGACCCAGTCGGGAATCGAACCCGGACCCTTAGGATTGACATTCTGTCGCACTGACCACTCAGCTACCGGGGGTGGACATTTCTGAAGCTAAGAAACATATACAATGAATTTTGTTTTCTGATGAACGGTAAACTCAAAAATTTTTAATTTTCATACCTTATCATAGGTGTTCAACATGCCCAGCTTGAGATGCAAGGCAATTGTCAATGCAGTATTCAAATTGTTCTCAAACTGCAGTGAGCATTTATTGAGCTACAATTTCCATAGCTGCTGTTATGCGATGTCTCAGTTTATTCATTGTTGCTGGTAACGGAGGCACATACACAGAGGCCTTTATAAACCCCACAAGAAATAATCACATACAGTGAGGTCCGGTGACGTTGGGAGCCAGCAATGTAAGCCTGAATCATTTGGTCCAGTACGACCGAACCATCGTTCAGTAACCTTTTGATTTAAAAATTCCCGCACTTTCAGTTACCAGTGTGACTGTGTCCCATCCTGTTGGTGAATGAAGTCGTTCGAATTAGTTTCCAACTGTGGGAAAACTAAGTTCTCAAGCACATCGAGATATGTGCTTCCTGTAACATTGTTCTCGGCAAAGAAAAATGGATCATACGCCTTTTCCCGTGAAACTGCACAAAACACATTAAATTTTGGAGAGTCCCTGTCATGTTGTACAACTTCATGTGGTTGTACTGTACCCCAAATTCTCACATTATGGCGGTTCACCTTTCCGTTCCAATGGAATGTTGCCTCGTCACTAAACACTAAACGTGGAAGAAAACTGCTATCCTCCATGTTGCCAAGAACGAAATTACAGAAATCCAAAAGTTGTTGCCTGTCACCTTCACGAAGAGCTTGCAGTAGCTGAATTTTGTACGGTTTCTTGTGTAAACGTCGACGCAACACACGCCAGACGGACATCCGGAGGCATGTTGAGCTGTCGAGCTGCACGGCGAACGGATTTCTGCGGACTCCTTCTCAAACTATGGCGGATGCTTTCGACGTCTGTGTCAGACAATCAAGGCAAATTCCCTTTACACAAACAACCTGTTTCTCGGGATTGTTCATGCCGTCATCTAATGCTCTGTGCTGTAGGAGGAGCCACAGCGTACCCAGTACGAAAGTCACTCTAAACAGTTATTACTGAACCGCACTGCTAAAACGTAGAACACAAAACGCTTTCTGTTGTCCCGATATCATTTTTACTAGGACTGAAGTGGCCGCACACTGCTGCAACCTAGCGGAAGCCATGTAAAACTCGAAAGTTTGCTCTTTCCAACAGTACGTTGTTCACACACAAATCTCCAATAACATAATAATTATGATTTTTTTTTTAAATCGGATGATTCTTTTTGATCACCCTGTACTTCGGTTTCTACATGATGTCATGGTTGAACAGCATCTGCCACTCCTCATAGCACCTCTCGGCTTACCAACTAAGTTACTTTATCGGTGCCGGCCGCAGTGGCCGTGCGGTTAAAGGCGCTGCAGTCTGGAACCGCAAGACCGCTACGGTCGCAGGTTCGAATCCTGCCTCGGGCATGGATGTGTGTGATGTCCTTCGGTTAGTTAGGTTTCACTAGTTCTAAGTTCTAGGGGACTAATGACCTCAGCAGTTGAGTCCCATAGTGCTCAGAGCCATTTGAACTTTATCGGTGACCTTTTAGGAATTGCTGCTGAAGAAAACTCAACAACTGATAAGGTTTTTTTCTTTGTAAAATTTAAGGATAACTAAATTTGGGCATCATTTTTAGTGGCTTCCAATAAATTGTACGTCCACGAATAGCTGCACGGAAAATGTGTCGATGTGGGGAGATAACTTTCTTATGTAAAGAGCATGTTCATTTTCGGAGGTATAAAGAGTTCGCTGCACTTCAGAGTATTAGAATCACACTCCAGTTTAAATAATAAATGTGCTATACAATTTACATTTCTGTTCGGCTCTCCTCTCACTTCGAAGGAGTTTTATTTTATATAACGTTGTCAAAAGTGTTCTCCGCATGTGGTACATTAGTAAACATGTGACAAGAAGTACTTTTCAAGAACCCTCATCTTTCCTAAATGTTGTCCAATGGCATAATTATACAGGGTGATTCAAAAAGAATACCACAACTTTAAAAATGTGTATTTAATGAAAGAAACATAATACACTCCTGGAAATGGAAAAAACAACACATTGACACCGGTGTGTCAGACCCACCATACTTGCTCCGGACACTGCGAGAGGGCTGTACAAGCAATGATCACACGCACGGCACAGCGGACACACCAGGAACCGCGGTGTTGGCCGTCGAATGGCGCTAGCTGCGCAGCATTTGTGCACCGCCGCCGTCAGTGTCAGCCAGTTTGCCGTGGCATACGGAGCTCCATCGCAGTCTTTAACACTGGTAGCATGCCGCGACAGCGTGGACGTGAACCGTATGTGCAGTTGACGGACTTTGAGTGAGGGCGTATAGTGGGCATGCGGGAGGCCGGGTGGACGTACCGCCGAATTGCTCAACACGTGGGGCGTGAGGTCTCCACAGTACATCGATGTTGTCGCCAGTGGTCGGCGGAAGGTGCACGTGCCCGTCGACCTGGGACCGGACCGCAGCGACGCACGGATGCACGCCAAGACCGTAGGATCCTACGCAGTGCCGTAGGGGACCGCACCGCCACTTCCCAGCAAATTAGGGACACTGTTGCTCCTGGGGTATCGGCGAGGACCATTCGCAACCGTCTCCATGAAGCTGGGCTACGGTCCCGCACACCGTTAGGCCGTCTTCCGCTCACGCCCCAACATCGTGCAGCCCGCCTCCAGTGGTGTCGCGACAGGCGTGAATGGAGGGACGAATGGAGACGTGTCGTCTTCAGCGATGAGAGTCGCTTCTGCCTTGGTGCCAATGATGGTCGTATGCGTGTTTGGCGCCGTGCAGGTGAGCGCCACAATCAGGACTGCATACGAGCGAGGCACACAGGGCCAACACTTGGCATCATGGTGTGGAGAGCGATCTCCTACACTGGCCGTACACCACTGGTGATCGTCGAGGGGACACTGAATAGTGCACGGTACATCCAAACCGTCATCGAACCCATCGTTCTACCATTCCTAGACCGGCAAGGAAACTTGCTGTTCCAACAGGACAATGCACGTCCGCATGTATCCCGTGCCACCCAACGTGCTCTAGAAGGTGTAAGTCAACTACCCTGGCCAGCAAGATCTCCGGATCTGTCCCCCATTGAGCATGTTTGGGACTGGATGAAGCGTCGTCTCACGCGGTCTGCACGTCCAGCACGAACGCTGGTCCAACTGAGGCGCCAGGTGGAAATGGCATGGCAAGCCGTTCCACAGGACTACATCCAGCATCTCTACGATCGTCTCCATGGGAGAATAGCAGCCTGCATTGCTGCGAAAGGTGGATATACACTGTACTAGTGCCGACATTGTGCATGCTCTGTTGCCTGTGTCTATGTGCCTGTGGTTCTGTCAGTGTGATCATGTGATGTATCTGACCCCAGGAATGTGTCAATAAAGTTTCCCCTTCCTGGGACAATGAATTCACGGTGTTCTTATTTCAATTTCCAGGAGTGTATAACCTTCTGTTATACGTAATTACAAAGAGTATTTAAAAAGGTTTTTTTTCACTCAAAAACAAGTTCAGAGATGTTCAATATGGCCCCCTCCAGACACTCGAGCAATATCAACCCGATACTCCAACTCGTTCCACACTCTCTGTAGCATATCAGGCGTAACAGTTTGGATAGCTGCTGTTATTTCTCGTTTCAAATCATCAATGGTGGCTGGGAGAGGTGGCCTAAACACCATATCCTTAACATACCCCCATAAGAAAAAATCGCAGGGGGTAAGATCAGGGCTTCTTGGAGGCCAGTGATGAAGTGCTCTGTCACGGGCTGCCTGGCGGCCGATCCATCGCCTCGGGTAGTTGACGTTCAGGTAATTACGGACAGATAAGTGCCAATGTGGTGGCGCTCCATCCTGCTGAAATATGAATTGTTGTGCTTTTTGTTCGAGCTGAGGGAACAGCCAATTCTCTAACATCTCCAGATATGTAGTCCAGTTACAGTAGCACCTTCGAAGAAAAAGGGACCAAAAACTTTATTGGCTGAAATGGCACAGAAAACGTTCACCTTAGGCGAGTCACGTTCATACTGAGTTGTTTCCCGCGGATTCTCAGTGCCCCATATACAGACATTGTGACGGTTGACTTCCCGTTAGTGTGGAAAGTTGCTTCATCACTAAACACAATCTTTGAAACGAAAGATTCATCTGTTTCCATTTGAGCAAGGATAAAATCACAGAAATCGATTCTTTTAATCTTATCAGCTGCAGACAGTGCTTGAACCAATTTCAGACGATAAGGTTTCATAACTAACCTTTTTCGTAGGACTCTCCATACAGTTGATTGTGGAATTTACAGCTCTCTGCTAGCTCTGCGAGTTGATTTTCCTGGGCTGCGAACAAATGCTTGCTGGATGCGTGCTACATTTTCATCACTCGTTCTCGGCCGTCCAGAACTTTTCCCTTTGCACAAACACCCATTCTCTGTAAACTGTTTATACCAACGTTTAATACACCACCTATCAGGAGGTTTAACACCATACTTCGTTCGAAATGCACGCTGAACAACTGTCGTCGATTCACTTCTGCCGTACTCAATAACACAAAAAGCTTTCTGTTGAGCGGTCGTCATCTTAGCATCAACTGACGCTGACGCCTAGTCAAATGTATAACTAAATGAAACTTTATAGCTCCCTTAATTCGCCGACAGATAGTGCTTAGCTCTGCCTTTTGTCGTTGCAGAGTTTTAAATTCCTAAAGTTGTGGTATTCTTTTTGAATCACCCTGTATATTACTCCAGCAACCAGCTTCGGCTCTTGAGGTGTCAGAGTGATAACACAGGAGGTCTCATTATTAAATATCCCTGATGTCCTCAAAAAATTTGAAGAAAATGCTCTCCCGAAGTTCTAATGGTGTTTCTCGTATTTTAAACATTTTTAGCACTAGCGTTCAGAAACATTGCACTGTTTTAGTTGCTATGGATGTATCCGCTACAACGCGGACGACCGTTTACAGACACAGACAACTGACAAAGAATGGCAAATGCGATCATATCGCGGTATAAAGGGACATCGAGTCTTTCTCGCTGGAAAACCTTTAGCACGGCTTGCGGCTCGGATAAATCCGATTTGGAAATCAAATATTTCCCGTAAGCCGTAAGCCGGTATTCCGGACACAAACGCGCCCCGACTGGTTCCTCAAATCTTTCGAAAGCCTCTTATAAGCCGCTGTCGATCCGCAAGTAATTGCACGGATCGGTCCTTCCTGTCGTTGTAGGCGGTACATTTTCAGTCCTCGTAATAGACCAAAATCGCCGAATTAACTGTTCTTCTGTTTCCCTAATTCCGTAAATCGTCGAAATTTTGAACCCTGCGTTGCATGTACTAAGTTTAAATGTGGAGCTTCTCACGGAGTCCATGCTTCTTTGTAGTCTTTCTTTAAAGAAGTAACCTTTGCAGAACACCATAACATTCAACTGGAAACGAAGAAGGGTATCTGACTATCATGAGGCTGTGGTTTAGTCCTATAGCCGTACTCTAAAACAGTGTTCATAAATTTAGACCATATATTACGGCTGTCAGTGAAACAAAATTCAGACTTTAGAAACTTGTCGACTACTTGAGAACCGAAACTGTCAGCAGAAAAACGAAATTCGAAATAACAAATATCTGAACAACGATCCCAAACGTTTCAAATATTACCTTTCCGAGTCAGCAAATGAAATAGCCCATTCTTAAAAAATTGTGAACTCCATGATCGACTTATAAGACTATCTGCTACATGAAGATTAAACAAGTATAATGAGACTGTATGAATGCCACAATTATTCATTGTGGCTGAAATTAAAAAAGCAACTTTTCATACACACATCAAAAAAGTTTTGCATCACCTCGGTTCCGAGAGCTCCGGAACCTGTTCAGAAAATTGGAATAGAGATCAACATAAACATCGTTTCCGCCCTTTTTATTGCTAATGAAAACCACACATTGCATGTTATACCACCATACAGCGAGACCTTCAGATGTGGTGGTCCAGATTGCTGTACACACCGGTACCTCTAATACCCACTAGCACGTCCTCTTGCATTGATGCATGCCTGTATTCGTCATGGCATACTATACACAAGTTCATCAAGGCACTGTTGGTCCAAATTGTCCCACTTCTCAATGGCGATTCGGCGTAGATCCCTCAGAGTCGTCCATAAACAGCCATTTCCAGTCTATCCCAGTTACGTTCGACACGGTTAATGTCTGGAGAACATGCTGGCTACTCTGGTCGAGCGATGTCGTTATCCTGAAGGAAGCCATTCACAAGATGTGATGGGGGCGCGAATTGTCATCCATGAAGACGAATGCCTCCCCAATATGCTGCCAATATGATTGCACTATCGGTCGGAGGATGGCAATCACGTATCGTACAGGCATTACGGAGCCTTCCATGACCACCAGCGGCGTACGTCGGCCCCACATAATGCCACCCCAAAACAGCAGGTAACCTCCACCTTGCTGCACTCGCTGGACAGTGTGTCTTAGGCGTTCAGCTTGACCGGGTTGCCTCCAAACACGTCTCCGACGATTGTCTGGTTGAAGGCATATGCGGCACTCATCGGTGGAGAGAACGTGATGCCAATCCTGGGCGGTCCATTCGGCATGTTGTTGGGCCCATCTGTACCGCGCTGCATGTTGTCGTGGTTGCAAAGATGGACCTCGCCGTGGACGTCGGGAGTGAAGTTGCGCATCATGCAGCCTATTTCGCACAGTTTCAGTCGTAACACGACGTCCTGTGGCTGCACGAAAAGCATTATTCAACATGGTGGCGTTGCTGTCATGGTTCCTCCGAGCCATAATCCGTAGGTAGTGGTCATCCACTGCAGTAGTAGTCCTTGGGTGGCCTGAGCCAGGCATATCATAGACAGTTCCTGTCTCTCTGTACCTCCCCCATGTCCGAACAACATAGCTTTGGTTCATTCCGAGACGCCTAGGCACTTCCCTTGCTGAGATCCGTTCCCGGCACAAAGTAAAAATGCGGATGCGATCGAACCACGTCATTGACTGTCTAGGCATGGTTGAACTACAGACAACACGAGCTTTGTACCTTGTTCCTGCTGGAATGACTGGAACTGATCGGCTGTCGGACCACCTCTGTCTAATAGGCGCTGTTCATGCATGGTTGAACCGGCCGGAGTGGCCGAGCGGTTCTAGGCGCTTCAGTCTGGAACCGCGCGACCGCTACGGTCGCAGGTTCGAATCCTGCCTCGAGCATGGATGTGTGTGATGTCCTTAGATTAGTTAGATTTAAGTAGTTCTAAGTTGTAGGGGACTGATGACCTCAGATGTTAAGTCCCATAGTGCTCAGAGCCATTTGAACCATGCATGGTTGTTTACATTTTTGGGAGGGCTTAGTGACATCTCTGAACACTCAAAGAAGCTGTGTCTGTGATACAGTATCCACAGTCAACGTCTATCTTCAGGAGTTCTGGGAACTGGGGTGATGGAAAACTTTTTTGATGTGTGTATTTACCAAAAAAATGGAAAACTTCGAGATAGTCAGTTTCCTTGGGTTACGAATTAAACATTTTCGGCATGAAACCATACAATGGGTCTTAGAATTATTAAAAAAAATTTGTGTGGTGCCTCCCAGATATGCCGTTTCTGTAGGAAGGTGAAAGTAATTCCTATTGTGGAACCAGGCAAATAGACTATCGAACGGAAATACTATCGACCAATCTTTTTACGTTGTCGTTTGTAAAAAAATCCTGCACGGAGTTTGATACTACACTCCTGGAAATGGAAAAAAGAACACATTGACACCGGTGTGTCAGACCCACCATACTTGCTCCGGACACTGCGAGAGGGCTGTACAAGCAATGATCACACGCACGGCACAGCGGACACACCAGGAACCGCGGTGTTGGCCGTCGAATGGCGCTACCTGCGCAGCATTTGTGTACCGCTGCCTTCAGTGTCAGCCAGTTTGCCGTGGCATACGGAGCTCCATCGCAGTCTTTAACACTGGTAGCATGCCGCGACAGCGTGGACGTGAACCGTATGTGCAGATGACGGACTTTGAGCGAGGGCGTATAGTGGGCATGTGGGAGGCCGGGTGGACGTACCGCCGAATTGCTCAACACGTGGGGCGTGAGGTCTCCACAGTACATCGATGTTGTCGCCAGTGGTCGGCGGAAGGTGCACGTGCCCGTCGACCTGGGACCGGACCGCAGCGACGCACGGATGAACGCCAAGACCGTAGGATCCTACGCAGTGCCGTAGGGGACCGCACCGCCACTTCCCAGCAAATTAGGGACACTGTTGCTCCTGGGGTATCGGCGAGGACCATTCGCAACCGTCTCCATGAAGCTGGGCTACGGTCCCGCACACCGTTAGGCCGTATTCCGCTCACGCCCCAACATCGTGCAGCCCGCCTCCAGTGGTGTCGCGACAGGCGTGAATGGAGGGACGAATGGAGACGTGTCGTCTTCAGCGATGAGAATCGCTTCTGCCTTGGTGCCAATGATGGTCGTATGCGTGTTTGGCGCCGTGCAGGTGAGCGCCACAATCAGGACTGCATACGACCGAGGCACACAGGGCCAACACCCGGCATCATGGTGTGGGGAGCGATCTCCTACACTGGCCGTACACCACTGGTGATCGTCGAGGGGACACTGAATAGTGGACGGTACGTCCAAACCGTCATCGAACCCATCGTTCTACCATTCCTAGACAGGCAAGGGAACTTGCTGTTCCAACAGGACAATGCACGTCCGCATGTATCCCGTGCCACCCAACGTGCTCTAGAAGGTGTAAGTCAACTACCCTGGCCAGCATGATCTCCGGACCTGTCCCCCATTGAGCATGTTTGGGACTGGATAAAGCGTCGTCTCACGCGGTCTGCACGTCCAGCACGAACGCTGGTCCAACTGAGGCGCCAGGTGGAAATGGCATGGCAAGCCGTTCCACAGGACTACATCCAGCATCTCTACGAGCGTCTCCATGGGAGAATAGCAGCCTGCATTGCTGCGAAAGGTGGATATACACTGTACTAGTGCCGACATTGTGCATGCTCTGTTGCCTGTGTCTATGTGCCTGTGGTTCTGTCAATGTGATCATGTGATGCATCTGACCCCAGGAATGTGTCAATAAAGTTTCCCCTTCCTGGGACAATGAATTCACGGTGTTCTTATTTCAATTTCCAGGAGTGTACATCGACTGATAGGTGTGAGTGAATAGCTCACCTCATACTCAACGCGCCACGTCTTAGGTCATAAATCTAAGCATGTGTAGGCTTGAGATGAAAATGAATTGATTAAGGAGCGAGACGTGCAGGAAGAGAGTCAGAGGTTCTGGGAGGTACCGACAAGGATGTGGAGGCATACCGACTCCTGTCGGGTAAGGATCCGTGGAGCGAACATCTCGAGCGAGGTGGTCCCATAGATTATCGACTGGTTTTAAATCTGGGGAGTCTGGTGGCCAGGGGAGTACAATAAACTCATCCTGATGCTTTTCGAACCACGCACGTGCAGTGCGAGTTGTGTTACACGCTGTATTGTCCTACTGATAAATGCCATAGTGCCGAGGAAAAAGAAACTGCATGTAGGGATGAACATGACCCAAGAATAGATCCATACTTTTGTCGATTATTGTGCCTCCCAGAATGACGAGATCACCCAGGGAATTCCACGAAAACATTTCCCAGACCATAACGCTCCCTCCTCCGGCCTGCACCCTTCTGACGATTGTAGCAGCGTGTTTGCTCTCGGACGCATCACGCCTTACACACCAACGGTCGTCTGTCCGATGGAGCATGAAGCGTGAGTCATCTGAGAAGGCCACCTGTGTCATCCAGCTGCAGTACTGGCGTGAAAATTCCAGCCTCCGGCGCAGATGAACAGCAGTTAGATTACCAGGCGCCTGCTGCCTAGGTCCATAGGGAGCAACGGTCATTGAGGAGACAGTGTTAGCTCCTTGGTCCATCTGAGCGGTCAGTTGCATGTCTATTCGCCCCCACATATCTCCTCAGCCGTCGTTCACCCCTGTGCACCACAACTACCTCGGCGGCGGTTTTGGAAAACGACATTTTGCCATGAACGGCATACTTCAGCCATGGCGTCACGCAAACGATTTACAGACTTAACCGTTTTGGTCCTTGGCCAATGATCATACCCTCTTGGACGTCAGATAACTCGCTCCATTTCCGCATTACGACAACCCCTACACTGTTTTCCACACACCCCTCCCCCCCCCCCCCCTAAACATGCTTATACACCCTCCGCTGCTAGTACTGCCACCTGACGTGTGTAGTTGGTTATCGCACGCTGTTGTCGACCCTGAACCGTGTAAATGGCGCGATAAAAAAAATTAAAATTATTTTGCCACAAGTCAGTGTGCTTGTCCTGACTTTATTTCGCGTCCACCCCGGCGACCAGGGTTCAAAAATGGTTCAAGTGGCTCTGAGCACTATGGGACTTAACTTCTGAGTTCATCAGTCCCCTAGAACTTAGAAGTACTTAAACCTAACTAACCTAAGGATAGCACACACATCCATGCCCGAGGCAGGATTCGAACCTGAGACCGTAGCGGTCGCGCGGTTCCAGACGGTAGCGCCTAGAACCGCTCGGTCAACGCGGCCGGCACATCTGTGCTGATGATATCGTTATGGTAACAGAAGTACAAGGGAGCGTATTTAAAAAAGTGGAACAGCAATTTTTCAAGCAATTACAGCCTTGGTACTGTATTGTGGAGCAAATCGACTTAAGCCAACACTCGCAAAAAAGAAGCTTTGTGTTTTTTATCTTCGCAGCAATCAAGCATCGAGGAAATTAGTACTCTCATGGAGAGACAGAGTGCTGGAGTACTGATGCAATCGAAACTGTTTGAGAGTTGAAACTTCTTTGCAAATTAGAACTATGTGCTGCACTGGGCTCGAACCCAGGAATTTGCCTTCGTGGACAATGCTCTTAGCGACTGCACAATCCAGACACGATTGACAACCCACACTCACAGCTTTATCTCTATCGCTATCTCTCACAGAGTACAAACACACAGAACACAGACACTAGCCCACGTGAACAAGAAGCACCCATAACAACAAGCAAATGGTACACTCTCACTCACAACAAATAAGCAGCCCATAGAATAGGGCCGGCAGAGCGGTTCTAGGCGCTTCAGTCCGGAATCGCGCTGCTGCTACGGTCGCAGGTTCGAATCCTGCCTCGAGCATGGATGTGTGTGATGTCCTTAGGTTAGTTAGGTTTAAGTAGTTGTAAGTCTAGGGGACTGATGACCTCAGATGTTAAGTCCCATAGTGCTTATAGCCATTTAAACCATAGAATAGACTACATACTTTAAAAAACAAGGGCTAAAAATAGCCTACAGGACAGATAACTCAATACCGAGAAAACTAATGACAACCAAAAGAAGCATAGACAGACACAACCCATCTGGTATTTACTAACTGACATGTCGGATTGCAAATAAATTTAATATGTAGGATAGACAAGCAGAAACTTTAATACCCAGAACACAAAAGAGCGTTAAAAAGTAATAGCTGCCATTCTGAGCAGCTTACGGACATGAAACACGACCCGACAAACATCGACACTGACTTTAAAATTCTCAAATGCAGCAGCAACCCGCACAGAAACCTATCAAATCAAGTCATAACTGAAGCAAAGGAAGTAATAGATGAATACGCAGTTCTTTGCAACGGAACTCTGTTCTCTGCCCTCAAAGAACTATCTACTGTCTGCCACCTTGTTTCTGTAGTTTGTAAACAGTGACAGTGAAAGTTACTTAATGTAGGCCTTCACAGTGAATGATGTTGGTACAACTCCGCTTACAGATGGTAAAATTATTGTTTATTAAAACACAACCGGTTTCACAGGTTAAAGCCACATCTTCAGGTGCAACCTACACGGTAAAGAGCAAAGTACAGTGCCACCACAGTTTTTGCATTTTAAAATAAATGAAGGAATGTCAAAAATACACTCAAAACGTTAAAATATGTAAGACAAACCGGTAGGTCATTTCAAATAAGATTTTAGGAACACCTTACCATAACTTAAATAACCCGCGATCTGCATTAACAGCGCTCTTATGCGAAGAGGGGAGCAGCGTCACAAGCACCTCGGAAAATTTAAAAATACTTCTTAAAAATGAAAAAAGCCATATTTTGAATATATTAGAGGAGGTGGAAATTTTTGGACATAAAACCGAAAACGCACAGTTCACGTTGAACAACCGATTGGAATTAAAACACCATAGCATTCTGGCTGATTTTGATTGTTTGTATGATTAGGTATTAGTATGTAATAAAATTCTGTATTATTCTCGCTTGTAAAGGCAGCGACCCAGCGTTCCTAGTCATGGGCGAGGCCCACGAGAAAGACAGTTGGGCGTATACGAACTAACAAGAATTGCATCTTCTACTGGGATCTGCTATTATGAAGTCTTACTGATTAACAGTATTAAAGCAAAATTAAGTTAAGACAAATACTCGGTATGAATGGTATAGCGGCTTGTTTATAGCATTTAGTCTCTTCTGCTCAACAGTCCCCATTTCAGACAAGAAGTGGTGCTCTATGCAACTGATAATTATTTTGGCATGATTTTAATTTTATTGTTCCCCAGTACAGCCGCAACAAATTATAAGTAGGCCAATGGACATCAGATCATTGTAGGAGTAATAACAGTAAGACTCCATAATAGCGGATTCCAGTAGAATATGCAATTCTCGTTAGTACGTACACACCTAGCAACGAGTTAACGGATGTAGAAACGTAATTTGCTGAGTTGTGCAAGCGATCCAACGCAGGCTACCTTCGTGTAGCACTCGTTGCGGCCTGTCTCTCTCGTAGGCTTCGGTCATGAATATATGACGTCACACCGTCCGCCAGCCAGCTAGTCTCTGTTGTTCCGTGCGCCGCTTTTACTTTGCCCTGCACGGAACGTCCCGGCTGTTCCCAGTGGTACGACACTGCCACCAGGTACTTCCCAAATAGTAATTTGCATAGTGCCTCGACTAAACACGTTAGCAGTGACAATTTTTTTCGCCAATCCGGTCCGTTTTTAAAAAAATTTGAAGTCTGCTCATTATAAAATATTTTCTGTTTTCTTTTTGGTTTCAGGCAAATTTTAAAGAATGGAGAACGTCTTTACCTTTCGCTCGACAGAGAATTGACGATATTCTCTGCATAGTAAATATTGACTAGGAGCGATGGGTATGCCTAAGATCTTTCAACGTTTGAATATATTTTAGACATTCCTTTATTAATTTTAATACCCACAAAATGTGGTGACACTGTACTTTGCTTTCACGGTGTCGATTGTAATCGACGATGCGGCTTTAAGACGCGAAACTGGTCTTATTTTAATTAAGAACAATTTCACCAGGAGTAAGCGGAGTTCTTCCTAACATCATGCCTTTCAACAGCTGCGGCTGCCCGGAGTAGAAAATAGTTCGTGACTTCGCATTGAAGATAGTGGGGAAACCACAAAAAGGAAGTGAAACATATTGCGCGCGCGCGCGCGCGTACACACACACACACACACACACACACACACACACAGACAGACACACGCGCGCGCGCGCGCGCGTCTTCCATGTGCAATTACTCATAGTAGGCATAACCATAATATTTCCAATCGTGAAATTTCGAAGAAAATAATGTTCTGTATGGCTACAGATGGCAAAATTGCAAAACAAAACAATTGTCTTGTTTCCAGAATGAGATTTTCACTCTGCAGCGGAGTGTGCGCTGATATGAAACTCCCTGGCAGATTAAAACTGTGTGCCCGACCGAGACTCGAACTCGGGACCTTTGCCTTTCGCGGGCAAGTGCTCTACCATCTGAGCTACCGAAGCAGAACTCACGCCCGGTACTCACAGCTTTACTTCTGCCAGTATCTCGTCTCCTACCTTCCAAACTTTACAGAAGCTCTCCTGCGAACCTTGCAGAACTAGCACTCCTGAAAGAAAGGATATAGCGGAGACATGGCTTAGCCACAGCCTGGGGGATGTTTCCAGAATGAGATTTTCACTCTGCAGCGGAGTGTGCGCTGATATGAAACTTCCTGGCAGATTAAAACTGTGTGCCCGACCGAGACTCGAACTCGGGACCTTTGCCTTTCGCGGGCAAGTGCTCTACCATCTGAGCTACCGAAGCACGACTCACGCCCGGTACTCACAGCTTTACTTCTGCCAGTATCTCGTCTCCTACCTTCCAAACTTTACAGAAGCTCTCCTGCAAACCTTGCAGAACTAGCACTCCTGAAAGAAAGGATATAGCGGAGACATGGGTTAGCCACAGCCTGGGGGATGTTTCCAGAATGAGATTTTCACTCTGCAGCGGAGTGTGCGCTGATATGAAACTTCCTGGCAGGTTAAACCTGTGTGCCCGACCGAGACTCGAACACGGGACCTTTGCCTTTCGCGGGCAAGTGCTCTACCATCTGAGCTACCGAAGCACGACTCACGCCCGGTACTCACAGCTTTACTTCTGCCAGTATCTCGTCTCCTACCTTCCAAACTTTACAGAAGCTCTCCTGCGAACCTTGCAGAACTAGCACTCCTGAAGGAAAGGATATAGCGGAGACATGGCTTAGCCACAGCCTGGGGGATGTTTCCAGAATGAGATTTTCACTCTGCAGCGGAGTGTGCGCTGATATGAAACTTCCTGGCAGATTAAAACTGTGTGCCCGACCGAGACTCGAACTCGGGACCTTTGCCTTTCGCGGGCAAGTGCTCTACCATCTGAGCTACCGAAGCAGAAGTAAAACTGTGAGTACCGGGCGTGAGTCGTGCTTTGGTAGCTCAGATGGTAGAGCACTTGCCCGCGAAAGGCAAAGGTCCCGAGTTCGAGTCTCGGTCGGGCACACAGTTTTAATCTGCCAGGAAGTTTCATATCAGCGCACACTCCGCTGCAGAGTGAAAATCTCATTCTGGAAACATCCCCCAGGCTGTGGCTAAGCCATGTCTCCGCTATATCCTTTCTTTCAGGAGTGCTAGTTCTGCAAGGTTCGCAGGAGAGCTTCTGTAAAGTTTGGAAGGTAGAAGACGAGATACTGGCAGAAGTAAAGCTGTGAGTACCGGGCGTGAGTCGTGCTTCGGTAGCTCAGATGGTAGAGCACTTGCCCGCGAAAGGCAAAGGTCCCGAGTTCGAGTCTCGGTCGGGCACACAGTTTTAATCTGCCAGGAAGTTTCATATCAGCGCACACTCCGCTGCAGAGTGAAAATCTCATTCTGGAAACATCCCCCAGGCTGTGGCTAAGCCATGTCTCCGCTATATCCTTTCTTTCAGGAGTGCTAGTTCTGCAAGGTTCGCAGGAGAGCTTCTGTAAAGTTTGGAAGGTAGGAGACGAGATACTGGCAGAAGTAAAGCTGTGAGTACCGGGCGTGAGTCGTGCTTCGGTAGCTCAGATGGTAGAGCACTTGCCCGCGAAAGGCAAAGGTCCCGAGTTCGAGTCTCGGTCGGGCACACAGTTTTAATCTCCCAGGAAGTTTCAATTGCCTTGTTGTTGTTGTGGTCTTCAGTCCTGAGACAGGTTTGATGCAGCTCTCCATGCTACTCTATCCTGTACCAGCTGCTTCTTCTCCCAGTATGTACTGCAGTCTACATCCTTCTGAATCTGCGTAGTGTATCGATCTCTTGGTCTCCCTCTACGATTTTTACCCTCCACGCTGCCCTCCAATACTAAATTGGTGATCCCTTGATGCCTCAGAAAATGTCCTACCAACCGATCCCTTCTTCTAGCCAAATTGTGCCACAAACTCCTCTTCTCCCCAATTTTATTCAATACCTCCTCATTAATTATGTGATCTACCCATCTAATCTTCAGCATTCTTCTGTAGCACCACATTTCGAAAGCTTCTATTCTCTTCTTGTCTAAACTATTTATCGTCCATGTTTCACTTCCATACATGGCTACACTCCATACAAATACTTTCAGAAACGACTTCCTGACACTTAAATCTATACTAGATGTTAACAAATTTCTCTTATTCAGGAACGATTTCCTTGCCATTGCCAGTCTACATTTTATATCCTCTCTACTTCGACCATCAGCCGTTATTTTGCTCCCCAAATAGCAAAACTCCTTTACTACTTTAAGTGTCTCATTTCCTAATCTAATTCCTTCAGCATCACCGGATTTAATTCGACTACATTCCATTATCCTCGTTTCGCTTTTGTTGATGTTCATCTTATACCCTCCTTTCATGACACTGCCCATTCCGTTCAGCTGCTCTTCCAAGTCCTTTGCTGTCTCTGACAGAATTATAATGTCATCGGCGAACCTCGAAGTTTTTATTTCTTCTCCATGGATTTTAATACCTACTCCGAATTTTTCTTTTGTTTCCTTTACAGCTAACTCAATATACAGATTGAATAAAATTGCCTTAAATAACATACAAATCCAAAAATCCACAGCATGTGGTAACAAGGCACACATACAAAACTTTTTCTGTTTTTCGAATATGTAAATACTGTTTTAAAAACTCAAATTTGTATGAGTGCGAGTAGTAAAGAGCATTTTTTCTGTTTTGTACAAAGATAATAAAAAAATCCACTGACGATGCTGAAACTTCAGTGAAACATGTCTGGGAAGTAAAACTAGCAATAAAAATTGTGTTTTGTTCAAGGTGAACCCTCTGCAAAAACAAATTTATCTCTTTGCTGCTTTGCAAACAATTCTCTAGTCTGTGACTAAGCCACTTCCCCGCAATAACCTTCCTTCTAGGATGCTAATCCCTCAGGTTTCACAGTGGACATTCCGCTGCAGTGTGAAAGATTCACTCTGGAAATATTGGACTGTTACTGTAGATCTAGTTCTAACTGTTGCGGAAAATAGCTCCAACATCATATCAAGGTCAATGGGAGGGACAACATTCTACGAGTTTTAGCCAACACCACTTGGGGAGCCAATCCACCAGGTGGGAAAGCTACTGTTTTATCAGCCTGCCTCTCCGCTACATGATACTCTACCCAGTGTCGCATAAATCGAGACATGCCAAGGAAGTCAGCTGCGGCCTCAATAAGAGGTGTGGTCTGATAGCTGGCCATCTTAAGACGGACCCCTACGGAGAAGCTTTATTTAATAACTCGTTTGGCACCTCCAATAGTTATAGTAAGGGAGCAGCAGCTTAAGGAAACACAGACGAGATTCCTACCTCTGCACGACACTTGTGACATACTAACAACATCTCAATCACTAAAGTACATGCAAGACAAAGGGAAGATTAAATTTTAACATCTCGTCGACGAAGATGTCATTAGAGACGGAGCACAAGATGACGTAAGACAAGAATGTGGAGCAAATCGCCCGTGGCCATTTCAAAGTAACCATTTAGGCATTCGCCTAACCGATCTAAGAAAACCACCAGAAACTTAAATTTGGATGTCCGCGTTGCTCCAGAATGCGATTCGAGAGTGTTAACAGTGCATTTACTGCAGATATTCATGAACAGCTCACTTCTCGAACGGAGAGATTGATAAAATCTGTGGGCAGTCGTTGGGTTCCACTAGCAGATGACGTTACAGCGGGATACAGAGAGGATTTGGGGCACAACAGTCATTATTATTGTTAGATGTTCTACCTACTTCGGCTGAATTCAACGGAAACATGTACAACTGTGGTTTCCTGGACGTTGCAAGGCCACGCATCATAGTTCTGCACCCTCAACCCTGTCCTCTATGCTCTGATTATTGGTCTTTGAAATATTTTGTTTGTGCGCAGCCCATTAGAGTATCCAACCAGTTAGTGGTTAGTTAGTTACGTGTTCCATAGGTCACTTGAAAGATATTTTCATCGAAATTATGTGGAAAGATTAGCTTACACGATATGTTTTAGTCCTACTCATGCGACTACGCCTAAAAACCAGTTTTTTTTCGCCGGCCGGAGTGGCCGAGCGGTTCTAGGCGCTACAGTCTGGAACCGCGCGACCGCTACGGTTGCAGGTTCGAATCCTGCCTCGGGCATGGATGTGTGTGATGTCCTTAGGTTAGTTAGGTTTATGTAGTTCTAAGTTCTAGGGGACTGATGACCTCAGAAGTTAAGTCCCATAGTGCTCAGAGCAATTTGAACCATTTTATCCAGTTTTTTTCAGTCTACCGGGTTTTAAATAAAAATCCGTCCAAGGAATATGGGTTTTCCAGGATAAATGATTTTAGTCTAGGGTTAAAATTAACTTTGCTACTTGTCAGACATTTTATGTTAGTGGGCAAATGATCAACAACTTTAGTTGCTGCATATCGAACCCCATTTTGGCTACTGACAGCTTTAATAATGGAAAGTAAAGGGCATTTTTTCCTCTAGTGTTTTAGGTGTGGACATCGCTGTTCTTCTCAAATTGACATGGATTATTGATGAAGTTCATTAGCGAATATATGTATGTGACGGCGCAGTTAAAATGCGCAACTTCTTGAAGGGGTACCTACATGACGATCGCGGGTGAACAGCATATGTTATTCCTAATGCACGCTTTTTTGTAATCAGTGCTCTCTATACTCCAGAAAATAATTCCGTAAACATTACTGAGTGGAAATATGCAAAATATGTTAGGGGGCTGATCCGTTATATCCAAAACTAACAATTATACAAACTGCAAAACTAGTTTAACTTAACGGTTCGAGAAGTTCAGTAAGAAGAGGTACGTACGTTTCTGATCAGTATTTAATACTGTGCTTTGAAAAGTAAGATTGGAAGTAGTTAGTAATTTTTGAGACATCCGATTTAAGATGAACTGAGCGTTCAGCTTTCTACTTATCTTTTGTCGTCATGGTTGCTTCATTTCTTTTTCTTCTCAAGTTTGGCTCATTTAACTAATAGGATGATATCCGCTGCAAAAAGGATTTCTAGATTTCCTACGTCTTCATATATTCATTTAAATAAATTGTTTCAGGACACCTCTTTGTTTAAAATTGTAGAGGCTTTCATGGCCACTAGATGACACATTGCTTGTTGGATTTCGTTTCTGGATCTTCTGTGGACATTTACGTAATGATTTGCTGATATTTCGCTGTCAACAGCAATGGAGGGTGTCTTTGACAATGCTAGTCAGCCATTCGTGCTGGTGAAACGTCAGAAAAAAGAAAAATAACGTCGGCCGAAGATACCGAAACGAAAACCTACGGGAATTGTGTCAACTCTTTGTTTCTTCACTTATCGTTTCTTACATTTTCCGTCAGTTAATATAGACAACGTCGCTGCTTAGATTCATTTCAGTCATATGTACGTTTTTCCTCACACACCTCTCTGAACAAACTCTACGCAGAATACTGTTTTACAATATATACGGCTTGAGCGCAAAGAAGATAATAATGAGTCATAGAGTGACTCTAATTAAACATATCTTCTTAACAAAGTTTTTATTAGTCATTTACTAGTTAGCATTAACAATTTGAATTTTTAAGCACAAGTAATTTTATATTTATCTTATCTTCCTTTTATTGTACTATTCGTAAGGAACACATTATATAAATTATGTCTTCTTTCTTTTCTCTTTTCTTTCCAGCAGTTTTCCATTCATTCCCTATGTTTTTCTCTTCTTTCTTCTGTCCACATTGTGCCTGACTTTTTCTTTGTTTTCTCCTGGAAGCCCTTGAAACTTTTTGCTTCTGCTCTGAACTTTTCTATTTCTCTTATTCCTTCCCTCGTTATTTCCATTTTCCTTAGGTCTTCGTTTACTTCTTTGATCCGCTGTTGCCGGTACGAAGCCCGGTTGAAAAAGGAGGAGGAGGAGGAATAATACCTCTTTAAAAAACCTTGGATCACTTGGCCAGGGTAACCGTGAAGACCTCGACGGCAGTGAAGACTCAGATGAAGATCACCGGCACGGCGGAACTTGCTTCTAGGGATAATATGAAAGCTACAAATTAAAATGCA
This sequence comes from Schistocerca piceifrons, assembly GCF_021461385.2. Taxonomy (NCBI): domain Eukaryota; kingdom Metazoa; phylum Arthropoda; class Insecta; order Orthoptera; family Acrididae; genus Schistocerca; species Schistocerca piceifrons. Next base: position 131,107,003 of record NC_060149.1, read on the forward strand.
AATGTGTCTGTTCCCGTATCGGGCTATGTTTGGTCAGCGTCCGTACCCCATGTGAGGGGAGGCTGAAATAACACTCTGGGACTTACAATCTCAGTTTTAAATGTGAATTGGTTCACATCAGTTCCCCAACACGAGCATCATATAGCTCGTGCAATATGCATTTATTGTAACAAGTTTTCGATATAATTCCATTTTTGAGGATACCACTCTTTGTATCAGAAATGGAAGAATTTTTTAATTATTTTACAAGTTTTAAATGTGCAGTAATTAAAAATATCACTTGCATATGTTTTAAACTGCAGAAAATTTCAAAAGAACGTAAACTTCAATAACAGTCAAATCATAAAAAATTTCTAGAGTATCATCATTTGATCATTTGAATGTGGGCACAGTTCTCTGGAGCGTTTTATATTTACTCAGATGTGTACTTGGTATGAATGACTTGCTGGTGACAAGCAGAGAGATTTTGACTTTGTGCATCGTAGGTGTGATATAGGTGTATCACGTTGTATGCTAAAACGATATATCGGCCTATGTACCAAAAGTGGGCGTGTCTTCCAGTTTCATTGGAAGTGGACGTTTTCGTTTGTGGGCTAAAACGGTTTAGGATCTTTATCTTGTTACTATTCGTGATTTTTTTATTGCACATGAAAGGTATTATGTATTTTTGATTTGGCATGAAATGGAACGGCTGTGTTAATTTAATTGTGGGTGAAACAATTAAAAAGTTAGGATACTGTAAATTCCAGTATGTCTACGAAAGAATTTGCTTATAAAATCTTTGCATGACATATGCCGAAACATTGATGTGGTATCCACATCAGTTTTCCTCACAGGAGCATATCGAGCGTATACAAATATGGTCAGATGGGTAACGGGTTTTTCAGACCGAAGTGGGTGTGCGTAACAATGCAGAAACTTCGGAAACGGCAAACGATTCAAGAAAGACGACTGTTATAACTCATGAAAATCAAGTAGTAAAACTTCAACACCCGACTGGATCGTGATAATAAAAATAGAGAAATCACACTTAGCACAAAGATATAAATGATACACTTAAATTCTTCCAGTAGTGTATCCGCGATTAGGGACCCTAAAAGATCGTACAATGAAATGTACGCTCTACAGTGCAATTTACTCCGATTTTACGAGTATATAAATAGTCAGATTAAAATGTTTTCCATGAGACATGTCAGAGTTTTGTGCTAACATGTGGAAAGATGGAGACATGAATTCATTAGGATGTGCAAATGATAATTCAATCATTAATAGGTTGCCATTATGTTCTTATGTCCTTATCAGTGTTTTCTGGAAGTAGATGTATAATATACGGCAATTCTCAATGTTCTGGGTGGCGAGTATTTACCCGACTCTTTATCCACCGACATATTGAAGCACCTGCTTTTTTTTCTTTTTTCCAGTTTAACGCTAAGCGTTTTGAAGAGTCGTTAGTCAGTCTTAAACGTATTGACATTAAAATAGAAGTTGTACAGGAGCATGACTATCTTACAAAGTTAATACGTTTACTGTCGTTATAGTAACTTTTATAACCACAAATAGTTTCGTACGATACATTTTAAAAGCACACTGCTAGCGTCAGATGTTCAAATCTTTATACTTTATACTGCGTGGCATACAGTACTTTGAGGTTCATTGCTTTTGTTGGGCTGCTGATTAACCATGTAGCGAAATACTGTCATCTCTGACAGGAAAAACGTAATTCGAGCTACTTTGTGGCAACAAATTCTTTGTATGTTGTTTGTTTCATGAGACCTACATTCACTCATTTTTGTGAGAGTACAAAATCCGTTTATGGAACACTGAAAATGAAAAAATCAGTTCAGTACACAGATTTTTACACTGGATTAGCGTTCATTGGGAGACTCTGAAGGAACAGGGTGAATATTTTAAAATATTCATTTGAATGCCTCTTTCATTCTTTGCAAAAAGTATTTTAATAACATCTGACGTAATGCTAATATCTTTGTATTAAAAATGTCTGTGGCAACAGTAATAGTCTTTGACCATCTCCAGCTAAAAGGTAAACATCCCAGCAATGAAGAAGCCAGAAGAATTATTTGTGTTTTCAGTGTACCAGAAAAGGATTGGCAACTCTCATCATATATGAGTCTTAGGTTTCTTTCAAAATATTAATGAAATACGAACCACTGACTGATTCAAATTAATAAAAATTAACTTTTCTTTTTTGGTTGGGCGACAATTCTAAGGCAACTAATAAAAACAGCACACTCAGCAAAAACATTGTACTTCAAAGAATTGTGTGTAAAAGATGTGGGCATATGTAGGCAATAGCGTGATGATGAGAAGTATCATGTCAAACTTATTCTGGTAATAAATTTGACTAAAGCTGAAGTAACTGGTTAACACTCGCAGAGTCTTGCAGTGATAGCTTGGGAATTGGCTACTGTTGTTTGTTGTGGTCTTCAGTGCAGAGACTGGTTTGATGCAGCTCTCCATGCTACTCTATCCTGCGCAAGCTTCTTCATCTCCCAGTACCAACTGCAACCTACATCCTTCTGAATCTGTTTAGTGTATTCATCTCTTGGTCTCCCTCTACGATTTTTATCCTCCACGCTGCTCTCCAATACTAAATTGGTGATCCCTTGATGTCTCAGATAATGCCCTACCAACCGATCCCTTCTTATAGTCAAGTTGTGCCACACACTCCTCTCCAATTCTATTCAATACCTCCTCATTAGTTATGTGATCTTCCCATCTAATCTTCAGCATTCTTCTGTAACTCCACATTTCGAAGCTTCTATTCTCTTCTTGTCTAAACTATTTATCGTCCACGTTTCACTTCCATACAAGGCTACACTCCATACAAATACTTTCAGAAACGACTTCCTGACACTTAAATCTATACTCTTTGTTAACAAATTTCTCTTCTTCAGCAACGCTTTCCTTGCTATTGCTAGTCTACATTTTATATCCTCTCTACTTCGACCATCATCAGTTATTTTGTTCCCCAAATAGCAAAACTCATTTACTACTTTAAGTGTCTCATTTCCTAATCTAATTCCCGCAGCTTCACCCGATTTAATTCGACTACATTCCATTATCCTCGTTTTGCTTTTGTTGATGTTCACCTTATATCCTACTTTCAAGACACTGTCCATTCCGTTCAACTGCTCTTCCAGGTTCTTTGCTGTCTCTGATAGAATTACAATGTAATCGGCGAACCTCGAAGTTTTTATTTCTTCTCCATGGATTTTAATTCCTACTCCGAATTTTTCTTTTGTTTCCTTCACTGCTTGCTCGCTAAATTAGTCTAATATCCCAGTTCAGTTTAAATCAACTGGAGGTAAAGTTACGTTGTGTGTCAGCTTCTAACACTGCAGAACGAAGATCATGTTGTATTCCCATCACAAATCCTCCCTACTATTTTGCTTCGCTCCTTCTAACCTACGCCAGTTCTCCCAGATATGCTATAGCTTCTACAGAGGTAAGATTGCTCCTGGCGCAGATTCCAAATTCGAGAAAGCTCATAGCAGTCGATGAAGTACATAATACATATCAGCCGTGAGACGTTTATCCGATATCCGTGACGGAAATTTGCTTCGACTCACTGCTTCAATTTTTACCAATCGATATCGGCCCTCGAATGCACCTTGCACACGTCAGATCGGAGAAATTCACCCCTGGCAGAACAAATCATAGATTATAAGGAATTGCAGAGAACGTGCGAGAGAGGATCGTCATTTGGGCGCGCCTGGAGGTCCACAGACGAGCATATAATAATTCGGAATTTTCGCTGGGCCCGCTACGTCAGTGGCGAGAGGCGCATGGCACGCTGAATGCCGCAGATGGCGGTAGGGTGTGAAGGGACGGCGGCTCGAGTGCACGCCGCGGCGGGAAGGGGCGCGATTTCACGAGGGACGCGGTTCAATGGGGCCTGGGTGTGGTGGGGGGGAAGGGGCGGGGAGAGGGGGCGGCACGCGCTGGCGCTACTAACCCGCGGGCCCGGGAATTACTGCGCGAATCAGTGCGACCGCCGCCTCAAAGAAGCTGCCCTGGGGAGAGGCGTGCGAAATGAGGAGAGGCGGTAGTGGGAGAGGGAGACAGACACAGGCGAGAACCGGGGGCGAAGCGCAATAAAAAAGTGTGAAAAAACTAACGCGTAGGTCGAGAGGCTCAACGCACATATGTGGTAATATATGCGTTACGGCGAGCCCCCGCCAGGCTTTGCGAAGCGAGTGACGCTGCGTCTGCCATAACACGCTCGCTGTCTCCGGGGCTCCGACTTCAATTCCCCTCGTACGGCCTTTGCGGTTTAGTCTTTTCTGCGATTTCAGTAAATCTGCACGCCTGAGCGGTAACGTCGTTCTGTTCCCCCGGCCCTCTGTCGCTTCGAACCAACCACACCTCTGCGGCGACGAAGGCTGCAGTTGGTAAAATTTTATATCGTCGTTTTGAAACTGAAAACAAGGAGAACTTTCATTTTCATTGACGTCCCATGCGATGAAGGCAGATATTGTGTCAGAACAGTTGTATCATACAAAATTTTGCAACTCAGTAATACAAATCACCTAATAAAATTAGTCGATGATCGAACGAAAGTTTTCTTCTTACTCATAAAACTACGTTTTAATTCTAAGATTTTCATTGGTTGCAAAGTGGCTTATTAATTTTTCCATATCTTAATATGACTACTCACAGTCAAAAATGACTCAGAGCACTATGAGACTTAACATCTGAGGTCATCAGTCCCTTAGAACTTAGAACTACTTAAACCTAACTAATCTAAGGACATCACACACATCCATGGCCGAGGCAGGATTCGAACCTGCGACCGTACCAGTACGCGGTTCCAGACTGAAGCGCCTAGAACGGCTCGGCCTCCGCGGCCGGCTTACAGTCACGTTCATGCAATATCTCAGTTCAGGTTCTCTTTTGATTGCAATTTATCTGTTGTCGCAAGTGTTGTGTTGCAATCGTGACGCTATTTGTTGTGCGTGTGTGTGTTTGTGTGGTACGTATATTAATGGACGCCCTATCAGGCAGCCGAGATTCAAAGGATTGTTTCTGTAGCTTTTGTTTTTTTGCTTTTATATTATTCTTACCAGCTAGTTCCCAAATACGGGTAGGCAAAGTCCATTGGTTGTTTCACTTACTACGGTAGATTCATCATACGTGCATCCTTAGTTACAAGTGACCTGCGATGTTAATTAAATATGGCAGTTGAGCAAATCTGTGAGCCAAACTGCTCTTCAAAACTTCAGGACGAAGTAGATTAAGTAACATAATAACCACATGGTTGAAACGAATGAAAGAGAAGGAGCATGTTGCCCAGTCGTACACAGAAATTGGGACGTCAAATGGGGTGAGGTCTGCACCACTGTAGTGCCAAATGGGGTTGGCCTCACAACAGTTGAAGACAAAGTGTAAGACAGCGTGTATCAATCATCGAGCACTTACGTTGCACTGTGGTGGTGTTCTAAGTCACAGTGTGGCCCAGAGACAAAATTTGAATGACTTCACTCAGGAAAGAATCGTCCGGACGACGTTTGACGAATGTAGCCCAGGAGTTTGATATTGCTCACAGCATTGTTTTCCTTGCATAGGGAGCGTTCGAATCCACAGGCACTGCCAGAAGGAGAAGAGTTGATCGATCAAAGACAACTACAGCAGCAGATGTCCGCTTTATCGTACAACAGGCAAGAAGGGACCCACGTCAAATAGCGGATGCAGTTGCAACCACATATAACAGGACTGCAAGGCACACAATCCTACGCTTCACTGGTGGCACCACGACTGCTTGGGGGCCGGAGACCAATACGTTCGGGAGGACGACGGTTCAATCCCGCGTCCGGTCATCCTGATTTAGGTTTTCCGTGATTTCCCTAAATCGCTCCAGGCAAATGCCGGGATGGTTCCTTTGAAAGGGCACGGCCGACTTCCTTCCCTAATCCTATGAGACCGATGACCTTGCTGTCTGGTCTCCTCCCCCAAAAACAAAACCAAAAACAAAAAACCAATACGTTGCGCTCCGTTGACTCCCGCACATCGGCGGCATCATTTGCGTGCTCTACTCGGATGAGAGAGGACTCAGATTGAATGGACTTTCTGGACATACCCTCATACTGCGAGAAGTAGGAACACGTAATGAAACCGGGAACATGGTCGAACATAATGGTTTTGGTGACCCTGGTGCAATTGTGTGGGAAGGCATGTTGCATGGGTGTACCGACCCGAAAAACTAATATTACTATATCTTGTGAAACATAATGCATTTTGGAAGAAGAAACTATATCATTATTGCTGTCAACGAACTGCACAGCAATTCCTCATTTCAATGTTACTTTCATCTTCGCAGGAGAAATATGATACCAGGCAAAAGATACATAAGCTAGCGTTCATTGTTAAGTTTAGAATGGTTAAGTTTATAAATCAACAGTGTTCTCCAATGATTTAAGAGTCCTATCCTGTCTAAACGCTGTTGAGGTAGCTGTTACAATTTTTCAGAGAGTGTTTGGAAATACCGATCATCTCTGCAGAGGCTGCATACGTCGATTAGTTAGTTGAAGAGAACCAACTACGGTTTCGGCAGAAACTTCAGTGCTAACAGTTGAGTTATTTGCTTTTTATGGCTATACTGTTTGCAACCGACATGAAAGTAAGCAGTCCTGGTATACTGCATGTACCTATTACATGAGTATCCTGTAATATTTTACGGCTACAGCAGTGGGTGAAATTGTAGAACTCTCCAGGGCAGTTTAAAAAGACTTATCGGAAAGAATCACCTCCACAACCGATATTTTTCCAGTGGTTACTCACCGCATCAGCAAACGGGGGAGCTTACGTATGTGCTGGTCAGCTTGCCATAAATGTTCAATTTACACCTACAGCTACTTGCGTTCCACACGACACTACAATGGCCATGAGAAAGAACACTTAAAGTTAGGCAACGAATATATCAGTTTCAAAGGAACTTGGTTGTGGGATTTCCAGCAGCATAGACCGCATCACACATGCCTCCTTAAGAGCAGGCCAGTGGCTGACTACTAAACGAAGCACCCGCTGGAATAAATATCCTCTCCAAACTGCGATTACTGTTCATCTGAATAGGACATCTTACATTTTTAGTGTTACAACCAAGACACAAAAAACAAAGATCAAAAACACAACACAAAGTTTTCAGAATAGTTTTTCACTCTGGTTAGTAATTATTTTTCTGACTTCCTGAGCATAAAAATTTATTTATAATTTATTAATTTGTAAAAGGGAACTCCAAAACTAATTTCAGTTCTGGTCTTTTACCGAGTTTTTTCGTTCATTTGGATAGGTTATGCTTTAAAGCGTAGGTTTTAATCTTACAATCTTAAATTTGTTAATGAAAAAACGCTGTTTGAACTTTTCGAATTAATGTTGTCACGTGTTTTCTTAACTTTGTTTTTTGTTGTATGAGACCCAGCCTGAAACAATTATAAATAAATAATAATAAATGCGTGTCCGTCCGAATAATGGCTCGGATCTGTGTTGGCCTTATCGCTTGGGCCGGATATAATATTGCAGGATTTGATTAAATATCAAAGACACATAATACGTATTAAGTATAAACTGTTTGTGAGTCGTGAGCTAATTTAAAAGAATCATTTGTCTTGTGTGCATCCTCCAGTTTTGTGTTGGAAACAGCAAAAAATATATAAACCTGAACAATCTTTTATATTATTGCTTGTAAATTAGATGCATGTATTCGTTTAGGGGCTACTTACGTACTCACTCCTACTACCACGTTAAAGACGAATCAACTGAAACTACATTTACGGTAATGAAATAATGCCTGTAATCGATATGAAGTGAGCAGGATAAAGTGTACAACCTTAAGTTAAAAAAAAAAAATGAAATCCTGAACATCTAATTTGGGCTGGTGCTAGAATGAAACCACAAGTATGCAATGCGGAGTGCGCTTCAATACTTTCTCTCTCAAATTTAACGTTTTTGCAGGACTGGTGCTGGAATACGGACGTACGTCTCGAAACCAGTTATGTACCATCTAACCTGTCCAAGCTCGCCTTAACGGACTGACCGAGAGAGGTGGCGCAGTGGTTAGCACACTGGACTCGCATTCGGGAGGACGACGGTTCAATCCCGTCTCCGGCCATCCTGATTTAGGTTTTCCGTGATTTCGCTAAATCGTTTCAGGCAAATGCCGGGATGGTTCCTTTGAAAGGGCACGGCCGATTTCCTTCCCAATCCTTCCCTAACCCGAGCTTGCGCTCCGTCTCTAATGACCTCGTTGTCGACGGGACGTTAAACACTAACCACCACCACCACCACCACTTAACGGACTTAGATAAAGTTGTCTCCGACAGGCTCAACCCTATTTCTCCCTACTCCGTACACAGTTGCTGGGAGCGTCACAAGACTGCAATACCTCGTTGGGTGGAAGAACATGCCGAAAAGTAGCTGATATACATCCTGAGTGCTATTTCCAGATTCATGTGTTTTGTCTTTTATTCTTCGTTTTCTTACCGTTTATCCAGTCTAGTACGGGGTCTGCTTTTTCGGGATTTGGAAAATTTTATTTCATTATTTAAACTTGTTACCGGATGCCCTTCCAGAAGCCACAGTCGAGGTAACCCAAGAGAGGGAACTCGTGTGCACCATCTGTCTGTGAATCGTGTAAACTTTGTTCTCAATGTTATTTTATTTTAACTGTTTTGGTGTCGTATTCTCTGAAGCAGAAGTTTGGAACGAGCCCAGCACTTGCCTAACGAACGTGGGAAACCGCGTAAAAAACACACTCACCGTCGTTAATCCGCCGTGGGGATTTCATCAAATGGTTCAGATGGCTCTGAGCACTATGGGACTTTACTGTTGTCATCAGTCCCCTAGAACTTAGAACTACTTAAACCTAACTAACCTAAGGACATCACACACATCCATGCCCGAGGCAGGATTCGAACCTGCGACCGTAGCGGTCGCGCGGTTCCCGACTGAAGCGCCTAGAACCGGGGATTTCATCAGTGTCTGGCTCACCTTGCTGTCTCGCAACATTAGAGTTATTTCCAGACTGAACCTCTATATTTGCAGCAGGGTGTGTGGTACCACCTCCTACTGTTAGACAAATGCCCTCTAGAGGCCAGCAAAAAAAATGTTCAAATGTGTGTTAAATATTATGGGACTGAACTGCTAAGGTCATCAGTCCCTAGGCTTACACACTACTTAACCTAAATTATCCTAAGGACAAACACACACACCCATGCCCGAGGGAGGACTCGAACCTCCGCCGGGATCAGCCGCACAGTCCGTGACTGCAGCGCATTAGACAGAGGTTAGGAGCCATTCTTGGGTATGTGTTGCGCTCCGCGTATGCTCCAGGGGCCAAGATAGCCATCCACGATACGTGATGTCCGCGCGTTGCAAGTACGCTTCAATCCCCGCAGTGGTGTGTGATCAGACATCATCATCCATTGCGCAGAACGTAGGTCCATATGCACACCGCTGCGAGACGTTATCCCTCTAGATAGCAGCCATCACAGTACCCAGAGGCAACAGTAATGTATACTATTCCAGAACACGGGCGCTGCCATAGCAGTTTCTTTACACTACCTTCGCAGACAGTAGCGTGCCGCAGGGATGCGGCTCAAGGGCAGACGTCGACAGTGACTCTCCATACCAAATCGCTAATCACCAGTGAACACTGCCCTACTCTTTCCAGTTCCACTCACGGTGGGCAAGACACCATATCTGCAGAGCAACGCGGTGTCCTTGCGTCGCCGGCCGGAGTGGCCGAGCGGTTAAAGGCGCTACAGTCTGGAACCGCACGACCGCTACGGTCGCAGGTTCGAATCCTGCCTCTGGCATGGATGTGTGTGATGTCCTTAGGTTAGTTAGGTTTAAGTAGTTCTAAGTTCTAGGGGACTTATGACCACAGCAGTTGAGTCCTATAGTGCTCAGAGCCATTTGAACCATTTTTGTCGTTGCGTCCGAAGGATTGAACTGGCGCGTCGCCTATCGTACGGAACAGCCTCTCGAAGACGACGATACGCGGTGTAATGGGAGATGGGTGACCCAGAGGCCGGCGAGAGGTCTGTAGCAAGAGCGTGTGCTATGTGGGTTGGACCTTCTCGGGCGCCTGAGACAGCATAACGACACTGACGTTTGGTTACAGCACACGGTCAACTGTGCCCTTACTTTCCTACATGCTGGAATCTTCTCCACAGCTATGGGCGTGGCTCTGAGCACTAAGGGACTAAACTTCTGAGGTCATCAGTCCCCTAGAACTTAGAACTACTTAAACCTAACTAACCTAAGGACATCATACACATCCATGCCCGAGGCAGGATTCGAACCTGCGACCGTAGTGGTCGCGCGGTTCCAGACTGTAGCGCCTAGAACCCTTCGGCCACAATGGCCGGCGCTATGGACGTCCATATCTTGCTGTATGCGGCTGGTCTCTAACCTGCGTAATATCATCTAAATATGTTTGCTGTGCTACACTGGTTACTAATGACTAGGACTCTGTGTGCCCAACGCCATAGGAAGCTCCAGAAACATGCTCAAGGTCTCTGCAAGCACAGACTGTTGCAGGGTAGGTACACTAAGGCAAGTTCACACGAGTGAACTAAGGCCGGTATTACACTATCAAATTTCTTTGTCCAATATATTTGTCAAAGATTTTTGATGGTGTAATAGGGACTTTGTCAAATGTCGTCCAATATTTGATCAAATCTAGGGCCTCGCTGTAGATTTGATCAAAGAAATCGCTTGTCTTCTGTTCACACTTCACTGCAATGTGACATGTTACCACATGGAGCGCTAGCATCGCTGTAGCGTTCTGTCGTCTGTAGTGTTTTCATAAACATTGCCGGTAAATACAATTGGTGTGTGCCGACAACTACAAAATTAATAGAGATGTATGAAGCTGATGAGGCGCTTTAGAACGTGAGGCACCCTGAATACAAAAATAGATTAAGAAGATTGGAGACTTGACCTGACCTAACCTAACGTAACCTAACATAGCACTCTCCTGTAGCAAGGAATCAGAGTGTTACAGTAGGCCTGTCTTCTGAAGATGGGCAGTTCTTAAGTGAATATTGTGCTTTGTGATATGAGGATACACTTCACTGAGCACATACAGAAATGCATGCTCATCCATTCTTAAGTAATTGATGTACGACTTGACATCATCCACTGTAAGCTCACGTAACAAGTTTTGTTGAATGCTTTTATCGTGTCGTCGTAAAACCCACGGCTTCACCCAGATTAGATTAGTTTTTCGTTCCATAGATCCGTGCTGAGGAGATCCTGGTGCATGTGGAACATGTCAATTTTTTAAAGCTGAAATAACAATACTATTAGTATGAATAAATACATCATTTGTTTCTATAAAAAATTTCGTCAATGGAGTAGAATGAGTTGGCCACTAGTAAGTCTTTCAGGCTCCTTTTAAACTGATCTTTATTTGTAACTAAATTTTTTATGTTTGCTGGCAAATTATTGAAGATGAGTGTTCCTGAGTAGTGGACCCATTTTTGAACTAAAGTAAGTGCTTTTAAGTCCTTGTTCAGATCATTTTTGTTCCTGGTATTGTATGTATGAACTGAGTTGTTTGTTGGAAAAAGAGATATATTATTTAGGACAAATTTCATTAAGGAGTAAATATACTGAGAGGCAGTAGTTAGTTTACCCAGTTCTTTGAAGAGGTTTCTGCAGGACGTCCGTGAATTTACTCCACAAATAATACGTATTACACGCTTTTGGACTCTGAAAACTTTTGTTTGACTTGAAGATTTACCCCAAAATATTATCCCATATGACATTATGGAATGAAAGTAGGCAAAGTATGCAATATTTTTCATTTTTATGTTGCCTATGTCTGCTATTAACACTCGAATTGCAAATACAGATTTGTTAAGGCGTTTCTGCAGTTCTGTGGTGTGTTCCTCCCAACTGAATTTATTATCAAGTTGTAATCCCAGGAATTTAAGACTGTCAACCTCGTATGTATGATTCCTTTTTTTCCTCCACTTCTTTTCCGCATGTGCACACAATGCAATTGCGGTACGTGCAACTGCTGCGGTTAATATCAAGTTGTTGTCAGCCATCTTGAACTTCGACGAAAACTTTGATGACAGTGTAATACCCCTTCTAGCGCTACGTCAAAGATCTTTGTCAAATATATTTGACGGAATATTTGGTCACATCTTTGATCAAATCTTTGACAAAGAAATTTGATAGTGTAATACCGAACTAAGTGCCGAATGTCAGCTGCGCGGTATGTGCAAGCACTGTCGTGGCGCACAGGCTAAAAGCAGTCAACACGGGCGGAACGCTTGCGTCTGCAGAATTTCGCCGCTTGCCAGCCACATCGCCCATAGCGATACGGAAATTGCGTGGCCGCAGCCGTAGTGCTATGGACCACGAGAATCAATTGGACAAGTTCACATAGGCCGAGCTGCAGGCGTTCAAAGAGGCCAGTTGACAGCAGGCTGCGTTGCGTTCTCCGTTCTATGTCTTTATCTACAATTTCTTCCACGACGTGTACTCTAGATGCTGAGAAAATCGACACAGATTTAAATAATGGAGGCAAATAAGAATCATTGACTTTGTGACGTAAGGACCGATGACTACAAAGATAGCAATGAGAAAGATACTGCAAGGCATGACATCTACTGTCAATTATTTCTCGATTCCGCTTAGCGTTCACACAGAGCGAGAAAATCTGTTGGCAAGTTTTCCTTTTCCCTTATTAATTATTATAATAATACGTTGAGTTAAAGGATCAGCTGGAATTTCAACAGAATTAGCGATTTATTTTTTCGAAAGGCGCTACAAATTTTTATTCATAGATTCGTCTACAGGGATAACTTTTGAGAAACTACTATCTTTCTCTTATTGTTGACATGTTAACATTTTGCTTATTATGACACAACCTTGCAAAAAGACCAATTCAGGTGAAATTTGATGGAATCCAGTAATGAGTCTATTTTTTAAAAGAATGCGCAAGTAAGGACAAGGCACATCAAATATTTACGAAAATTCGCAATAATGTGGTTTCTAAAGTACTCGCGGCGCCATTGATCGATGGTTGGATATCAGGAAACATGTCTAAAGCACATGGCTCTGAGCACTATGGGACTTAAATTCTAAGGTCATCAGTCCCCTAGAACTTAGAACTAATTAAACCTAACCAACCTAAGGACATCACACACATCCACGCCCGAGGCAGGATACGTACCTGCGACCATAGCAGCAGCGCGGTTCCGGACTGAAGCGCCTAGAACCGCTCGGCACATATCTAAAATACTCATTGTTAGTATCGAGATAAATATGTAATTTGTTAATCACTTTAATGTAAATAAGCATAACAAATACAATGAATGACCAATTAGAAAGGAACACCGGTTGCAGCATGCATAACAATTTCTTACAAGGTGTGGCAAAGGATACCGTCCCTACGCCCGTTTCGTGGAAAATAAGCACTAATGGTTTCCATACTTTGGCATCATATGATATAAGCCACACGATCGTGTTGGACAATCGGGTAATTGTAAACAGCGATACATGACTAAAAATAGAACATTAAGCAAACCAGTAAACACTGCTCTAAAATCCAGTGATGCGTAATGTGAGTCAACACTAGCTAATCAGCGTTTGAGATGAATTTACAAGTACAACTACCGAAAATAAAAATCAATATAGAACAATCAAATTAGTAAAATAGTACTTGTAAAGGGAAATGCATCTTACAGCTCAAATTCTGTTACATAACACCTCAGACTTTGCTGCGCTGTCAAGCACATTAACAGCCTTCCTTGAAAAATAATTTTTCATTACGTCTCTATTTCTTATTGCTGACACATTTCTTCCTCTCACAGTAATTGTGTTTTCAGTTTTGTGACAATCTCTCTCTCTCTCTCTCTCTCTCTCTCTCTCTCTCTCTCTCTCTCTCTCTCATACATAATTATGCAGAACACAACATGCTCTTGTTGTATCAACGGCAAAACCCATTTCGACTTTCATCAATCGCTGGAACACACGTCATTTGTTCAAATGATTCAAATGGCTCTTAGCACTATGGGACTAAACTGCTGAGGTCATCAGTCCCCTAGAACTTAGAACTACTTAAACCTAACTAACCTAAGGACATCACACACATCCATGCCCGAGGCAGGATTCGAACCTGCGACCGTAGCGGTCGCGCGACTCTAGACTGTAGCGCCTAGAACCCCTCGGCCACTCCGGCCGGTGTCATTTGTTCAACAATATGTCATAGGAACATAGAATGTACCTAGGAGGTCGTCAAAAAATGGTGATTGAAAAGACTCTTATCCATGTGGTGGTAGTACGTAGCTTCAGCCGGCCGGTGTGGCCGTGCGGTTAAAGGCGCTTCAGTCTGGAACCGCGTGACCGCTACGGTCGCAGGTTCGAATCCTGCCTCGGGCATGGATGTGTGTGATGTCCTTAGGTTAGTTAGGTTTAATTAGTTCTAAGTTCTAGGCGACTGATGACCTCAGAAGTTAAGTCGCATAGTGCTCAGAGCCACGTAGCTTCGTCATCTACATACAAACATGCACAGCTTTTCCGCGCGGAGTAGCCGCGCGGTCTTAGGCACCTTGCCACGCTCCGCGCGGCTTCTCCGTCAGAGGTTCGATTTCTCCATCGGACATGGGTATGTGTGTTGTCCTTAGCGTAAGTTAATTTAAGTTCGATTAAGTAGTGTGTAAGCCTAGGGACCGATAACCTCAGCAGTTTGGTCCCATAGAACTTACAACAAATTTCCAGATTTCCATGTATAGAATTACTATCTCACTGGCATTCTGTAAGCCACAGGGGTTCTGAAATATGCAATGTATTTTCGTCCGGGGGTTTCTTAAATGTCGATTTTTTTTAATTGTGCTATCTGAATATTTTCCTAACGAGCTAATAACAACAGAAATGAATCTACGATCAGAGCTAGCCTCTGTTGAAGAACAGTGGAAATGGCTCTGAGCACTATGGGACTTAACATCTGTGGTCATCAGTCCCCTAGAACTTAGAACTACTTAAACCTAACTAACCTAAGGACATCACACACATCCATGCCCAAGGCAGGATTCGAACCTGCGACCGTAGCAGTCGCGCGGTTCCGGACTGAGCGCCTAGAACCGCGAGACCACCGCGGCCGGCGAAGAACAGTGGAAAAGAAGTCCTTATATTTGTAAAACATTGACCCACTCGTCTTTTGCTTGAACAACCGAATGAGTTTAACATCAGTTGCCTCTACGTAGTTTGAGAAATTGGCACCGATTTGGAATCCATTTGCAATATTCTGCCGCGTGGGATTAGCCGAGCGGTCTTGGCGCTGCAGGCATGGACTGTGCGGCTGGTCCCGGCGGAGGTTCGAGTCCTCCCTCGGGCATGGGTGCGTGTGTTTGTCCTTAGGATAATTTAGGTTAAGTAGTGTGTAAGCTTAGGGACTGATGACCTTAGCAGTTAAGTCCCATAAGATTTCAGACACATCTGAACATTTTTTGCAATATTCTTCCACTACTCTGCCACGCAGGTAACCACAAATCGCACAGCGCACTGCACACTGTTCTCACTGCGTCACCGCCTGTTAACTGGCCAATACTGCATGTACAGGATGAACAAGAACTGGATCGACAGGCTTTCCGAGATTGTTCAGGTATACCTTCTGAGGATTTTGGTGTAAGGGACCCACGATCTCCGCCGACTCTTTACACAGCAATAATGTAATAATGATTTATTTAATTTGTTGCCCCAATTACCTTTGTTTCTGAGAAAATACCTTCACAACAGTGAGAAAGCCCGTAATATGTAACCGCCAAAACGGACAACACAAAATTCAGGATTTTAGCCCACTATGCACAGCTACCGTGGTTCGCGTCGCTGCGGTGGCAGGTCAACTTTGCGTCATTGTGCCTCTCTTCCATGGCATCAGTGAACCCATACACTCTTCATCAGCATATATATCCATAGTACTGCTGTGTATCACCGTCAACGCACAACTAGAACTGCTGGAAAACAAAACCCAAGACAGAAAGTTCATTATCAGGCTGCAGCATCAGACCGTAAGACAACCATTAGCTAAATATCTAAGGCCAAGAATTAAATATATAAAACTTAGGTAAATATTTGGTCATTATTTAAAGATGTTAACGATTTTAAACTTGATGTTAATTTTCCGTTCCGTTTTGCCAGAAGACTCAACAAAAATGGCATAACATTAGGGACTGTTATCGGGGATCTACAAATAATGTTAACATATCTGGTTCACAAGCAATTAAAAGATTGTAATACGTGTATACTGACCTAATATAAAGTTTGCCTGTAACTGATTTCATAAACGACACACAGAGACCGGTGAGGCCAACCGCCGTTACATCACTTACACTCCTGGAAATTGAAATAAGAACACCGTGAATTCATTGTCCCAGGAAGGGGAAACTTTATTGACACATTCCTGGGGTCAGATACATCACATGATCACACTGACAGAACCACAGGCACATAGACACAGGCAACAGAGCATGCACAATGTCGGCACTAGTACAGTGTATATCCACCTTTCGCAGCAATGCAGGCTGCTATTCTCCCATGGAGACCATCGTAGAGATGCTGGATGTAGTCCTGTGGAACGGCTTGCCATGCCATTTCCACCTGGCGCCTCAGTTGGACCAGCGTTCGTGCTGGACGTGCAGACCGTGTGAGACGACGCTTCATCCAGTCCCAAACATGCTCAATGGGGGACAGATCCGGAGATCTTGCTGGCCAGGGTAGTTGACTTACACCTTCTAGAGCACGTTGGGTGGCACGGGATACATGCGGACGTGCATTGTCCTGTTGGAACAGCAAGTTCCCTTGCCGGTCTAGGAATGGTAGAACGATGGGTTCGATGACGGTTTGGATGTACCGTGCACTATTCAGTGTCCCCTCGACGATCACCAGTGGTGTACGGCCAGTGTAGGAGATCGCTCCCCACACCATGATGCCGGGTGTTGCCCCTGTGTGCCTCGGTCATATGCAGTCCTGATTGTGGCGCTCACCTGCACGGCGCCAAACACGCATACGACCATCATTGGCACCAAGGCAGAAGCGACTCTCATCGCTGAAGACGACACGTCTCCATTCGTCCCTCCATTCACGCCTGTCGCGACACCACTGGAGGCGGGCTGCACGATGTTGGGGCGTGAGCGGAAGACGGCCTAACGGTGTGCGGGACCGTAGCCCAGCTTCATGGAGACGGTTGCGAATGGTCCTCGCCGATACCCCAGGAGCAACAGTGTCCCTAATTTGCTGGGAAGTGGCGGTGCGGTCCCCTACGGCACTGCGTAGGATCCTACGGTCTTGGCGTGCATCCGTGCGTCGCTGCGGTCCGGTCCCAGGTCGACGGGCACGTGCACCTTCCGCCGACCACTGGCGACAACATCGATGTACTGTGGAGACCTCACGCCCCACTTGTTGAGCAATTCGGCGGTACGTCCACCCGGCCTCCCGCATGCCCACTATACGCCCTCGCTCAAAGTCCGTCAACTGCACATATGGTTCACGTCCACGCTGTCGCGGCATGCTACCAGTGTTAAAGACTGCGATGGAGCTCCGTATGCCACGGCAAACTGGCTGACACTGACGGCGGCGGTGCACAAATGCTGCACAGCTAGCGCCATTCGACGGCCAACACCGCGGTTCCTGGTGTGTCCGCTGTGCCGTGCGTGTGATCATTGCTTGTACAGCCCTCTCGCAGTGTCCGGAGCAAGTATGGTGGGTCTGACACACCGGTGTCAATGTGTTCTTTTTTCCATTTCCAGGAGTGTATTTATTCGGGGATGGTTAGAGATACGGCTATCCTTCCAGTGTTAAAAACATTTTCAGTTTGTTAGCTACTATTCGTACACATCAATGTGCGACTTCAAATAAACCAAATGTAAACTGGCCGTTGACTATATTTTTCACCGCTCTCGAAATATATCCTACAGATTTGCGAAGCATCATAATAAATGGCACAGAGCACTATGGGACTTAACATCTGTGGTCATCAGTCCCCTAGAACTTAGAACTACTTAAACCTAACTAACCTAAGGACATCACAACATCCATGCCCGAGGCAGGATTCGAACCTGCGACCGTAGCGGTCACGCGGTTCCAGACTGTAGCGCCTAGAACCGCACGGCCACTCCGGCCGGCTGTGCAACAGAGCTGTTAATACAGACAGCAGCACAGGGTTCTGCGGTTGAGTGTACGAGGGCTAGTGTGATAACTCTTAACGTTTCACAGCACGACGTATTGCCCAGCTTTTGAATCAGTTCCAGTCTTGATTTTTTGCTGATACGTTTTTCAGGGGTTGTTTATAGGCAAGTGTGCTGTAGAGAGTGTCACCGAGTACGTAGGGCCTGGATTACATTCCAGTTGACTCAGTCATAATAAACGATAAGAGTTCTTTGTACTTCTCTGTTGTAGTGGAAACTATGTGACTTCAGTTCCGTTTGAATTAGGCTGGGGCCCCCGTTTTTCGAAATAGTCACTAATTATGCCAACGTCTTCTATCAGTACATCCCAGCTTGGGCAAAACTCGAATTTCGAATACTGATGACAATATCATCCGCATACATGAATTTCCGAGACGTTGTCGATGGCATATGCAAGATGTATATATTAAACATTAGACGAGCTAGTACAGGTCCTTGTGATAGGCTATTTTATAGACTATTGAAAATATTTGACTTCCCACGGAGGTGCACTTGGAAAAGTCAGTCTCTAAACATCTCACTGAATACACGAAGAAAGGATTTGCAAGGAATAAGTTGGTACAACCTAAATAGTAGTCCTTCGTTCCAAACTGTGTCATAGGCTGAACTTGATTTTATTGGAATCTTCTGTCTATGTATGTTGTGAGCAAGAGGATCTGATCGCAACAGCCTATTCCCGGCGTAAAACCGGTTTGCTCTGGTGGTGTGCTATTGTTTACAAATGGTGTTAGTCGCACATAGCCGGCCGGAGTGGTCGAGCGGTTCTAGGCGCTTCAGTCTGGAACTGCGTGACTGCTACGGTCGCAGGTTCGAATCCTGCCTCAGGCATGGATGTGTGTGATGTCCTTAGGTTAGTTAGGTTTAAGTAGTTCTAAGTTCTAGGGAACCGGTGACCTCACATGTTAAGTCCCATAGTGCTCAGAGCCATTCGAGCCATTTGAGTCGCACATAAAGTATTCAAAGTATTCTTTCAAGGACCTTGAAGTAAACGCTTAAGAGTGCAATTGGTATGTAGCTTTCTGGCAAAGCGATGTTTTTCCCAGTCGTTCCGTGATCAAAATATCATCCAACCTGCACTCGACTAGAGTTAGTCCACAAAGATTCGCTTTGACTTAATAAAGTCTGGTGGCTTGTCATTCGATTGAAACGTCCAGCAGAAAATCACGATATCCAAATTTACAGTAAGTTAAACACAATTTTTTGTTTATGAGTATTTAATAATTATTTTACACGACACACACTAGCAACACACTGCCACCCTTAGATATCCTGTTGCATTACAGTAATGTTTCGCCTTTGCACTTCAGCAGTCAACATCTCCTACATAATGTTGCATAGATTGGGGATGCGTGGTTGTTTCGGTGGACATAAGACGTACAGTTATTTAAATTCGGTCGACTACTTTTATTTATAGCTACGTACGACATTTAATATTGGCTACTAACTCCTATGAGCGATATAAACAAGCATTTAGACAAGGGTACACTGTTAGTGTGTCCATACACAATGCAAAACTATTTACTGAGATGCATTGTTTGCTAGAGATTACAAACAGCCACTGCATCGCATTTATGTATGCAAATAAACATTCAAATATTAATTTATAGTTATTATTATATTGCAGCCATCAAATTCATTAACAGAAAAACACTATGTAATCAAAGGTATCTGGACACATATATGCGGACATTAATATGGGGTGCATCCACTCTTCGCCTTTATGACGACTTGAACTTTGCTGGGGATACTTCTAATGAACCGCGCGGTATGGGCGCCTTGCCATGGTTCGCGCGGCTGCCCCCCGGCGTAGGTTCGAGTCCTACCTCGGGCATGGGTGTGTGTGTGTGTTGTCCATAGCATAAGTTAGCTTAAGTTCGATTAAATAGTGTGTTAGTCTAGGGACCGATGACCTCAGCAGTTTGATCCCATAGGAACAAACCACAAATTTCCAAAACTCTTAATGAGGTGTCTGTGGAGGAATGGCCATCCATTCTTTCTCAAGACCCGAAACCAGAGAAGGTAGTGATGTTGGACGGTGGATCTGCAGAGTAGTTGACGTTCTAACTCATCCCAAAGGTGTTCCATTGGGTTCAGGTTGGGACTCTGGGTAGACCAGTCCATTTAAGGAATGTCATTGTCCACAAATTGTTGCCCACAGAGATGTGTTACGACAGGTTGTATTGTCCTGGTGATACAGTCATCGTCTCCAAACTGTTCCTTTCTTGTACGCAATGCACAAAGCTGTAAAATGTGTTCATAGTCTTGCGCAAAAAATGGTTCAAATGGCTCTGAGCACTATGGGACTCAACTGCTGAGATCATTAGTCCCCTAGAACTTAGAACTAGTTAAACCCAACTAACCTAAGGACATCACAAACATCCATGCCCGAGGCAGGATTCCAACCTGCGACCGTAGCGGCCTTGCGGTTCCAGACTGCAGCGCCTTTAACCGCACGGCCACTTCAGCCGGCAGTCTTGCGCATTTAGAGTTTTCTTTACCACAATAAGGAGGTCACAACCTAAGGAGGAAAGATTTCAGCATAGCGTAATACAACCGCCTATATACTTACACTATGTTTTCAAAAGTATACGGAAACCCAAAAAACATACATTTTTCATATTAGGTGCATCGTGCTGCCACCTACTGCCAGGTTCTTCATATCAGCGACCTCAGTAGTTATTAGACATTGTGACAGAGCAGAATGGGGCTCTCCGCGGAACACACGGGCTTCGAACGTGGTCAGGTGATTGGGTGTCACTTGTGTTATACATCTGTACGCGAGATTTCCACACTCTTCAACATCCCGTCCACTGATTGCGATGCGATAGTAAAGTGAAAACGTGAAGCGACACGTACAGCACAAAAGCGTACAGGCCGACCTCGTCTGTTGACTGACAGAGACCACCGACAGTTGAAGAAGGTTGTAATGTGTAATAGGCAGACATCTATCAAGACCATCACACATGGAATTCCAAACTACATCAGGATCCACAGCAAGTACTATGGCAGATCGGCAAGAGGAGAGAAAACTTGGATTTCATGGTCGAGCGGCTGCTCATAAGCCACACAACACGCCGGTAAATGCCAAACGATATCTCGCTTGGTGTAAGGAGCGTAAACATTGGACGATTGAACAGTGTAAAAACGTTGTGTGGAGTGAGAATCACGGTACAGAGTGTGGCAATCCGATGGCAGGATGTGGGTATGGCGAATCCCCGTTGAACGTCATCTGCCAGCGTGTGTAGTGCCAGCAATAAAATTTGGAGGCGGTGGTGTTATGGTGTGGTCGTGTTTTTCATGGAGGGGGCTTGCACGCCCTTGTTGTTTTGCGTGGCACTATCACAGCACCAGCCGACATTGATGTTTTCAAATGGTTCAAATGGCTCTAAGCACTATGGGACTTAACATCTGACGTCATCAATCCCCTAGACATAGAACTACTTAAACCTACCTAACCTAAGGACATCACACACATCCATGCCTTTGGCAGTATTCGAACCTGCAACCGTAGCAGCAGCGCGGTTCCAGACTGAACATTGATGTTGTAAGCACCTTCTCACTTCCCACTGTTGAAGAGCAATTCGCGGATGGCGATTGCATCTTTCAAAACGCTCGAGCACCTGCTCATAATGCACGGCCTGTGACGGAGTGGGTGCACGACAATAACATCCCTCTAATGAACTGTCCTGCACAGAGTCGTGATCTGAATCCTATAGAACACCTTTTGGAACGCCGACTTCGTGCCAGGCCTCACCGACCAACATGGATACCTCTCCTCAGTGCAGCACATCGTGAAGAATGGGCTGCCGTTCGCCAAGAAATCTTCCAGCACCTGACTGAATGTTTGCCTGCGAGAGTGGAAACTGTCATCAGGGCTAAGGGTGGGCCAACACCATACTGAATTCCAGCATTACCGATGGTGGGCGCCACGACCTTGTAAGTCATTTTCAGCTAGGTGTCCGGATACGTTTGATCACACATGATGGCAGGTCACGTTCTCCAGGCAGTCGGCAAACCCAAACCCTTCCATCGGGCTGCTACAGGTTATAGCATGACCCATCACTGCAAATCACTCGTTTCCAGTCATTCACCCTCCAATGGCGTCGGTCTTGGCTCCATCTCAAGGATCGCTACAGAAATGTGTGGCTTATGAGGAGCTGCTTGACCATTGTACCCCACTATATTTAACTCCATACGAAGAGTCAAAGTGCTAGCTGGACCGCTGGTAGCACTTTGGAACTCACGAACGATTCCTTCCGCTGATTTCGTGCGCTTTTTTTACAACCACCCACCGCAATGTTCTTCGGTCCCTTTCTGTCAGCATATGAGGTCTGACTAGCCTTGGTCTAGTTGTGGTCGTTGCTTCGCGTTTCCACCCGACAATCACACCACCAACAGTAGACTTTAGCAGCTTTAGAAGGGTTGGAATATTGCTGATTGATCTGCTACTAATGTGACATCCAATGACTGGTCGACGTTCGAAGTCAAAGAGCTCTCCTGAGCTCTGTTATTGATTCTCTACTGACAACACAGTACTCTCCGCCTCCTTTTATACTATGATAATTACGACATTGCAGTGCGTGTGTTGTTCCAAATCACGATTCAATGTTCCTTGGGACATGCATGCATGCGACTTTCAAGTGAAATACACTACTGGCCATTAAAATTGCTACACCACGAAGATGATGTGCTACAGACGCGAAATTTAACAGAAAGGAAGAAGATGCTATGATATGCAAATGATCAGCTTTTCAGAGCATTCACACAAGGCTGGCGCCGGTGGCGACACCTACAACGTGGTGACATGAGGAAAGTTTCCAACTGATTTCTCATACACAAACAGCAGTTGACCGGCGTTGCCTGGTGAAACGTTGTTGTGATGCCTCGTGTAAGCAGGAGAAATGCGTACCATCACGTTTCCGACTTTGATAAAGGTCGGATTGTGGCCTATCGCGGTTGCGGTTTATCGTATCGCAACGTTGCTGCTCGCGTTGGTCGAGATCCAATGACTGTTAGCAGAATATGGATTCGGTGGGTTCAGGAGGGTAATACGGAACGCCGTGCTGGATCATATTGGCCTCGTATCACTAGCAGTCGAGATGACGGGCATCTTATCCGCAGGGCTGTAACGGATCGTGCAGCCACGTCTCGATCCCTGAGTCAACAGATGGTGACGTTTGCAAGACAACAACCATCTGCACGAGCATTTCGACGACGTTTGCAGCAGCATGGACTATCAGCTCGGAGACCGTGGCTGCGGTTACCCTTGACGCTGCATCACTGACAGGAGCTCCTGCGATTGCGTACTCAACGACGAACCTTGGTGTACGAATGGCAAAAGTCATTTTTTCGGATGAATCCAGGTTCTGTTTACAGCATCATGATGGTCGCATCCCTATTTAGCGACATCACGGTGAACGCACATTGAAAGCGTCTATTCGTCATCGCCATACTGGCGCATCACCCGGCGTGATGGTATGGCATCCCATCTTGATGGACTGCGGTATCGTGTTGAAGCTGCATGGGCAACTGTACCTGTACACGCCATCCAAGCTCTGTTTGACTCAATACCCAGGCGTATCAAGGCCGTTATTACGGCCAGAGGTGGCGGTTGTGGGTACTGATTTCTCAGGATCTATGCACCCAAATTGCGTGAAAGTCCCCTAGAACGTAGAACTTCTTAAACATAACTAACCTAAGGAAAGCACTCACATCCATGCCCCAGGCAGGATTCGAACCTGCGACCGTAGCGGTCGCGCGGTTCCAGACTGTAGCACCTAGAACCGCTCGGCCACCACGGCCGGCAAAATGTAATCACATATCAGTTCTAGTGTAATGTATTTGTCCAATGAATACCCGTTTATCATCTGCATTTCGTCTTGGTGTAGCAATTTTAAAGAGCCAGTAGTGTATTTACGACATTGCAGTGCCTATGTTATTCCGAATCACGATGCAGTGTTCCTTGGGTCATGCATGCATGCGATTTTCAAGTGAAATGTCTCCCCTTTACGGGGCAATACATAATGGATGCATGCGTACGTGT
This sequence comes from Schistocerca piceifrons, assembly GCF_021461385.2. NCBI lineage: Eukaryota > Metazoa > Arthropoda > Insecta > Orthoptera > Acrididae > Schistocerca > Schistocerca piceifrons. Next base: position 131,131,264 of record NC_060149.1, read on the forward strand.
TGCAGACACATGGCTGGCGACAGCTCGCGATCAGTGGGAAATTCGAGTTCGAAACTCGGCCTGGCACAAATTTTCGTTGTCATTCCATTATACAGCTGATGGTTGTCCACATTCGCAATTACTTATACATTTCATGTATATCGTTTTATACAGGCTTCTCGTTCCATCTGATCATCGCATTACATAGGGGTTTCTGGATACTTTTGATCAGATAATGTACTCGCAAAAATTACCCACTCTGAGCTGTATGTTTCGCGTCACCCTTTTGTTCTTTTCACTGTTACTAAAAATTTCGATATCCTCAAATAAAACGGTTTGATAGACTTCACTAACAGTGCGGAGTGTCTTGAGACCGTTTTATATTTTACAGAATGAATGACTTATTTTTCTGTTCGTGGTAATTACTTTTTCTGCAGTGATATTAGATCTGTCACACTGCTTGTCGAATAATGACACCGGAACTAGCGCCACCGTTTTCCAGTAGCAAAAGGAACAGCCAAATGAAAAAGTGACAGGCAGTGTAGGCGACGAGAGAAACGGCCTAAGGACCTAAGACAGGAGAACACGCGGAAAAGGGACCGAGCTCAGCTAGATGTGCTGTTTAGCCGAATGTGTGAGCGCGGGTGTAAATCACAGCCGACGGCACCGACAGTGAAACCATAAACTTTATTTACAGCTGTCCGCTGGAGCACTCAGAAATGCCTGCTGCAATTAATGCCAGCGCCGTGCAACCTTTACAGCGTAATCCTGATGAAGTGGTCACTGGCAACGAAAAAATATGTAGCGAAGTGAAGAAAACGTATTAGGGCGCGCGCTGGATCTGTAATCCAAGTCGACGTGGGAACCTGTTGCCTAAACGGGGAAATGGATGCTCCGTAAAGACTTGAACGAGAAAGCGACTGCGACCATTGTTACAGAGCAGTCCCGCAGTGACCTCGGAGAGATTTAAGGAAACGGCACACCGTCGGCATCTGGACGTGGAAACAGGCGGTTATGCATTGCTAATGACGGCTGGCAGACGATACATCTCTGCCTCGCCTCACACTCCATTGTCAGAAAAGACGTCGGTGTTCCTTAGTAGACGGCGAGAAACGCCCTTAACCACGCCCACATTTGCACCTCTGATTAACTAAAGCAGAAGTTATTTCCCTGGCAAATTTCGAAATCCGGAAGCTTGACTCAATTCTCCCCCTTCCTCAAAAATGGCTCAAATGGCTCTAAGCACTATGGATGGATCTTAACATCTGAGGTTATCAGTCCCCTAGACTTACAACTACTTAAACCGAACTAACCTAAGGACATCACACACATCCATGCCCGAGGCAGGATTCGAACCTGCGACCGTAGCGGTCGCGCGGTTCCAGACTGTAGCGCCTAGAACCTCTCGGCCACTCTGGCCGGCGATACCCCTATGTAATGGGAAGGTTAGATGGAAGGAGAGGCACACCAGCCTGTATAAAAGGATATAAATGAAATGTATTAGTAATTGCGAATGTGGACAACCATCAGCTGTATAATGGAATGACAATGAAAATTTGTGCTGGGCCGAGTTTCGAACTCGAATTTCCCACTGATGGCGAGCTGTCGCCTGACCATTTGGCTAGCCGATCACGACTCACGGCGAGAGCCAAACTTCCATAAGTCGCGAGCCATGTGTCTGCAACATGCACATGTGCATCCATTATGTACTGTCTCGTAAAACCTGGACTGCATGATTTGGGTATCATCGGCGCCTTGTCTTGGACTTAAAAAATCACCACTTCAGCATTCTTCCACGGTGCAGGTATCCTTCCCTGCAGGAGACACTCGTTGCACAGTTCACGAATGAATGTCTAATTTGTCACATAAGGCTTGTATTACTTAGGCAGAGATCCCATCCGGCCCTGGAGATTCTTCTCTTTTTCAGCCTTAAAATTTTTTGCCTCATTTCTTCGTGTGTGAAGGGGTACACAAATTTATTGTTTATATAGTCTACCCATAACATTTTTTGTAACCTATGCTGATCTGTGTCGTCTTCTTCTTCGTCATCACGAAGCAGTGTTTCCGTTAGCAGAGCAGCTGACTTTTCCCAACTTTCTGTTAACGTCCCATCATTTTTTTTGAGCGTGGATAAGACTGTTGGTGACCGTACTTTCTCGCAGACTATTTTGCTTGATATTCCTAGGGATCAGTTTTCAAGATAGTCTCCACAAATTTTTTACCTCCTTCTATTTTTGTTTTCCATTATTCTTCCTGAAAACGTTGTTTAACATAAATGTATCTATGCACCTTTCGGATTCTAGAGCCTGAAAAAGAAATAGAGAAGATGCAAAGATGAGCAGTGCGTTTCGTTACAGTTTCATTTAATAATCGTGAAAGCGTCATGGAGATGCTCCGCCAATCCCAGTGTCAGTCGCTGCAAGAGAGGCAAACTGAATCAATGTTAAAATTCCGAGAGAGTACGTTCCTAGAAGATTCAACCAATATAATGCTTCTTCCTACGTATATCTAGTGAAAAAACCGTGAAGTTAAAATTATAGAGATCCGAACTCAGACGGAGGCTTACCAGCAATCGTTCTTCCCGCGAACCATTCGCGTCCGGAGCAAGGAAATGTGGAAGTGATAGCAGTACACAAACCATCCTCCACCACACATCATAAGGTGGCTTGCTTGCGAAGCATAGATGTAGGTGTAGACATCATAAATTACGTTTGCGTCGTGAGCGCAAGTAGGTGATCAAACACTGACGGAAATTCCGTCTACCCAAATGAAATTTTATGCCCCAAGAAGTAAATTTTTTTGCTAGACCAAAATGATTGAAAATTTTAATTGACTTACTTTTCAAATATAAAGCCTACCCTTTAGAGACTTAAACAATTCACAGATGATGTGTACAACGTACAGAAGCAACCAGCTACAATTTTGCTTTATTGGAAAAAAGTTGTGGCTGGTTGCTGCTATCCGTTATAAACATGCCGTATTACAAAACAATCACGAAACTCCGTAAACGTCAATATTTACCAAAACATCGTGTGTTCCTATGGTTTAAATAAAGGTCTGGTCGTTAACTTTGAGGCAATAATTTTTCATCATCAGTTTTAATCCAAACACTCGTCTATTACGTACATAGCTTCCCTACGGTCAGGAGCAAACATCTTGTGGCTACTGTACGGCAGTTTGTTTTGAACAGTAGTGCTGCTGACAAGATATGCTGCTGTTACGTTCAACATTTGACGATGCCCCTATGGCTGCATTACTTTAGGACACTGTTTTTATAAAACAGATCTAAAGATGGTCATTATAGACCGAAACCGGTAATCTGTTGGCAAAAAGTTTGTGACCATAGGCGTAAAGGAAGTTTATTCTATATTTGGGTCACTGTTTATTCGCGATAATGTCGCAGCTTGTCTAACTGACTATGTTATTGTTAGAAATATGAACTTGCGCTAGTAATTGCTGAGTAGAGGAAGGATACATCAACTTATTCCAATAGTGGACTTGGTTCTATGTATAGCCCTGACAGTTCAGTGTAACAAAAGTGAACACTTCCAAAGGATGGTCTTTCGAACCCCAGTCGGTTCTAAGATGCTCCGCGACTTTCAACGTACTTACGCTTCAGTCAAAACAGCATGAACTGTACTCTCGTCCTGCTGCCCTCCACTCGTAAACACAGCCTTAGGTATACGGCACTGTAATTGTAGGCTCTTCGACAAGGTCCATTGATCAGCCGTCAGGTATTGCACTAACGAGGACAACTTCTTTGCAGTCATCTCGTTTACAAAAGGTTTAATAATAGCGTGATTGCCTCGTTTATAAGTCCTCATCATACTGGTTTCGTTGACACTGACTCTAGATGTATATTATGCTCAGTAGTTAGTTTCACGGCAGTAGCCTTCGCATTAAGAGCAATATCCATCTATAGTACCCTCAGGAAGTTTAATTTTTGTTTCACTTGTGTGTTTTTCATTCACGAACTTTGTGAGGTATCGCAGCACTAGATACAGTGGCTGTAGGGAACTCTAGTACAATGGTTCGCAACTTGGTGACAGTTAGACACTGGAGGACTCGATTTTTATGGCCAGAATTAGAGGCAATTTATTTATTTACATATTGGCATACCTGTGTATTTCTTGCGAGAAATAAATACACTGACCTCGGCTTGCACGGAAATGTTGCGAATATTTTACCAATGAACTGTTGCAGTTGAGAACGTTCCATTGTTCCCAGAACTGACAGTGGTCAACGCAAACAATCAAGAATGCTCATTCACAAATGAAATAAGCCGCACTTATCATTAGAAATACTTTCTACTAGCAACTATTTTCCTGGTTTAAAACATAGGCAAATAATCGCCTGGGTTACTAAGACTGTCTTCAGTGAAAGAATTGATATTTCTTGCTGATAGGGAAATGGGAGACAAATACAATCTTGAACTCCGTGGTGATAACACATTTGAAACCGACTTTTGACAACGCAGAACTGGCAATATTTTTGTGAAAGTTTTATGGTGAGTAACCGTTATAATAGGGGAAAAGTCTTGAGAAAACTGATTCTATTCGCCGCAACTCACATTTGTGAGTATAGTCTTCCGACTGATGTGCACTTGCCGAGAGCAAAAAGAATTTGGAAGAGTGGGTTAAAAGTAATCAATGACAGGGTGTTATTGACTCCTTAATTTCCGGTTAAATAAAACATCGACAAAACATTTAATTTTTGTTGGTTTGAAAGTTAACTGAATGTTATTTGCCTTATATGATTGTAAAATATTTATTATTTTTTAAAAATTAAGGTTTTTAGGTGATAACCTATGTTAGGGCTACTGCCTGACATCTAATCTCGTTTAGGAGTTATGATAACAGTACGGTTGTGAGTGCCCAAGTCGGTTCATTACTAGTGTATTAATTAAGTGGGACCCGACAATTTTTCTTCATGGAAACCTGTAAAGTCCAATGTTACAATAAAGCAACACGTCGCAACCACAGCAGCAAAGCTACTGGTGAATCAGAACACTTCCAGAAATCAGCCACTGTATGAGAAAAGCGAAGTAAACTAGGGAAAGAAGGTTAGAGTTTAACTACCAGTCGACAGCGAAGTAATTAAAGACGAGGTAGATGATCGAATTGGGGAAGAAATCAATCTTGTCCTACCCGATGGGGCCATGACGCCATTTGCCTTGAACGATTTAGCGAAGCTACAGAAAATCCCAGATGTGGATAGCCTGCCGAGTATTTGAATCTCGGCCCTCCCAAATGCGAATCCAGTGTCTTAACCACCACGCCACTTGCTCAGTAGGTAAAAGAAAGACGAGACGTCAGTGCACTGCAGTTATATCACGAAACAAGTTCAAGAAATGTCCGCCCCCGGTAGCTGAGTGATGCCGGCACGGTAGCCCAGCGTGCTTGGTCGGGAAGGTTAGCTGCCCTCTGCAATAAAAAAAAAAAAGCTGAGTGAATGGATCAACGAAGAACTTAAACGGACGTCATAGGACGTCCGCCCTGAACACATAGAACAAACTATAACGAGCAAAATGAAATCAACAAAAAAAAAAAAAAAGTAGTCAGCGCGACAGAATGTCAATCCTAAGGGCCCGGGTTCGACTGACCATGTAAAAGGGTTCAAGGAACAACAATAAGAGAAAAACGAAAGACGAAAACCTATAAAATGATAGTAATGTTAACCAACTCTAGAAATAGGTTAATAGAATGAAATGTTTCTTTAGTTAAATGTAGCGTTGTTAATATATTTAAATAAATATATATGGTTACAAAAAAAAAAAGATTCCCGGCTGGGTCGGAGATTTTCTCCGCTCAGGGACTGGGTGTTGTGTTGTCCTCATCATCATCATTTCATCCCCATCAACGCTCGAGTTGCCGAAGTGGCGTCAAATCGAAAGACTTGCACCCGGCGACCCTTCTATCCGATGGGAGGCCCTCGTCACACATTTTCAGTTCAAGAAATGAGGTGACGGTTATACCTGGGTGTTCTTATCATTTCACCCTACCACCTCACCTTCCCTAGAGTCGAACCCACGAGTCCTTTTGTGGAGCGCCATTAATATTCGTAATGCAAATGCCCCTCATTGTTGCGCCTTTAGTACAAAGGACCAACTTCTTCAGTGGGAATGCAGTGCTCGTTTGAAGCAAAGGTTCTGGGGTATTTTGTGCTATCGTAGTTTCCGGGCTGAGCCGTCGCGGGCTGTGGGGGGTTTATTTCAAACGCGTCTCACACAACTTTCACAGAAAAGGGGCCTCACGTGTTATGACCGCTGAAAGGTGAAAAAACTGCACTGTCGGAGAATTCAACGGACCACTTAGGTGGACGGCCCTGGAGGGGGGCGTCGGGCCCCACTGCCCTCGCGTGCGCACTGAAAGGCGGCCATTGCTCCTCCCTGCCGGCAAACAAAAGGACCTTGTTCGTTTTGGCGCTGCATGAGAGAAAAGTCGGCGCGATCCGACGCCACGCTTCGCCGCGCTCTCGTCTCGAGCGGTTTGCCAACCCCAGTGAGGGGCTGCCCTCGCAGGCCACCTAGCCACCTCGCAAACTCCCCGATACCAACCTATTTCACGTTCTGCACCTTATCCTACTTCCAGCAACTACTGCCTACACTTCGCTAACCACCTTACGGTCTGTGGCGGGTATTTCGAGTGCCACTGCCATTACCCCTCCCCCCCTCCCTCCCTTTTTCTACATCTACATCTACATTTATACTCCGCAAGCCACCCAACGGTGTGTGGCGGAGGGCACTTTACGTGCCACTGTCATTACCTCCCTTTCCTGTTCCAGTCGCGTATGGTTCGCGGGAAGAACGACTGTCTGAAAGCCTCCGTGCGCGCTCTAATCTCTCTAATTTTACAAAAATGGTTCAAATGGCTCTGAGCACCATGGGACTCAACTGCTGTGGTCATAAGTCCCCTAGAACTTGAACTAATTAAACCTAACTAACCTAAGGACATCACACACATCCATGCCCGAGACAGGATTCGAACCTGCGACCGTAGCGGTCGTGCGGTTCCAGACTGTAGCGCCTTTAACCGCTCGGCCACTCCGGCCGGCTTCTAATTTTACATTCGTGATCTCTTCGGGAGGTATAAGTAGGGGGAAGCAATATATTCGATACCTCATCCAGAAACGCACCCTCTCGAAACCTGGCGAGCAAGCTACACCGCGATGCAGAGCGCCTCTCTTGCAGAGTCTGCCACTTGAGTTTGTTAAACATCTCCGTAACGCTATCACGGTTACCAAATAACCCTGTGACGAAACGCGCCGCTCTTCTTTGGATCTTCTCTATCTCCTCCGTCAACCCGATCTGGTACGGATCCCACACTGATGAGCAATACTCAAGTATAGGTTCTGTTACAACTGGGAATAGGGATGGGAAAAACCGACCGGTTAAAAGGATAGCGGTATTTTACTAGATCTACAACTTTGCTTCCGCTGTTTTTCTCTAAGTTCGAGACTTCAGTGTAAAAAACTTGCAAAAAATTTACGTTTCGAAGTATTGGCCATCGTTTGCCACTGCCTTCTCCTAGCTTTAGAGCAGCATACGAATCCCACAGTGTATAAACTGGGCATCTTTTCAGGGGAGCCATGAATCGATCCAATTTCGCATTTGTTCATATGACCGCAAGTGCTAGTCAGCTAGATGGCAGTCAGAGGGAGGCATATCTGGAGAATACGGCGGGTGGGGTAGAACATCCTATTTCAACGTTTCCAAGTATGTTTTGACGGGATTTTCGACATGGGGTCGTGCACTGTCATGCTGCAAAATCACTTTTTCATGTTTATCGCTCGAGTGTAGCCGTTTGTCTTTCAGCGCTCGGCTCAAACACATCAATTACTTTCGATAACGATCTCCCGTCGGTTGCAGTAGCATCGAAAGCTTTCTCTCTTTCAGAACCGTGCCCCTGCCTCGGGCACGGATATGTGTGATGTCCTTAGGTTAGCTAGGTTTAAGTAGTTCTAAGTTCTAGGGGACTAATGACCTCAGATATTAAGGCCCATAGTGCTCAGAGCCATCAACGTCAAAATCATCATTCTTGAAGCATGGAAACCATCTTCTGCGAAGTTCTGTCACCAACAGGCGTCTCATCATAGGTCTTACCCAGATTTTTATGAGCCTCAGCCGCAGATTTCTTCATATCATAGCAGAAAATTTAAACCTCCCGCAGATGACGAGAATGGGGCTCATAAGTCGACGTATTCAGTCGAGAATAACTTTGATGCAATCAAAAATCGACTGACATTTTGATGGCGTTATGTTCTCAAATACCTAAGTTTACTGTATGACACTTACGACGAACGACTGACACCACTACGTTCCACTACTGCCGTCTATTACAAAAGGGCGAAGGCAAAGTTGTACACCTAATAGTTCTGAACAACTGTTATTTTTCGGTATTTGTTTGGTGTCGGCTATAACAGGTGTTTTTAACTATTAACCGAGTAAGAAACTAAATATAATTAGCTATAGCAGCAGTGCTAAAATTATTCGATTTCAAATAGACCTGACTTAAAAAGGAGTAATTTTCATTCATAAAATTTACATTGGTTTGAAATATTGTTTAATAGAAAACTGGAAAATCGATCAGTGCTTTTTAATAACAATGCCGTTAGAAACGATCAATAATCACGTAGCATAAGAACTGGTACAGTACTGCTGATACAATAACGTCCCTGTTGCCGTGTGTTGTGGCTTCATGCTGTAGTTTCTCGCTGTCGTCGCCGGACATCCGTTATATTGCCCAATGACACGGACCGTAGTCTGGAAATATTTTTACGAAGATTTTTTTTTCTTTTTGAACGATGTCGTGATGCTTGCAGCTGCCATTCTCTTTATCTCATGTACGATTTTACCAAGTGATGTAGCAATGAAGTACAATGATTCATTTGCTTTAAAAGATTAAAGATCTGTCTGTCATTCCTATGAAATAATGGTAACTGCCATAAATACATTCATTCAAAGAATACAATAAAAACAAAATGTAATTGATCTGCTGCCCGTGTCTACGTGATGTGCCTTTACCTGCTTGTACCCTTGAAAATAGACAAATGAATACGAAAAATAGAGTTCTTCAATCTCAGTTTTCACCTTTTACCACTGACTATTCGTATTGCCCAAGTAATGTTATAATTCCCGATTACAACATGGTTTTTGAACAGAGCTACAAAAAATTAGAATCAGTAGTAGAATAATGATTTTTTGTAGTACTCAATCACTTACCACTTTTCGAGAAAAGTTGTCTTTTACTTGCTGGTTTAATTTAATATTTTGATTTTATGTGTCTTGAAGCAATAAGCAAAAGTTTTTCAATCTTTTTTCGATTTATACATTTATTACGAGAAATAATAGGAAGAAAAACCGAAAATCGGTTATTTGAGAAAGGGGTTATTTTGAGCGGTTTTAGGTCTGGTTAAACTGGCGTGGAAGAAAACCTGTGAAAGCGAAAACCGGTTGTCTGGGCGATAACCGCAATTCCTACTAGCTAATGGTGCTCCGAAACAACGCGCTTGATAGGGCCAGAAAATCTCTCATTACCCCTTCACGCACTTTTCGCGAGATATACAGGGTGTTCCATTTATCTTGACTACCTCAAATAGCTTTTTGTCCAGAATTAAAACAAAAAATTGTATTAAACAAATTTTGTTTAGCTAGTAGCGGGATATTAATCATCATGATCGCCTTTCTTTCAAATTTATATATTAAGAAGATATGTACGGAAGTACGTCTTTTATAAATAGCACCCTATATTTTTTATTCCGTAATCTTCCACTTTTACTGAAAACCTGTCCAAAAACTTACCGCAGTCTACAATTCACGCAAACACGACATTATTAAAAGCGTAACACAAAATAATTTTGACACTCCTGTACTGACTAGCACATAGTGCAGGTACTCGAGATAACGAAACTCGTCTATTTGTTGGAGTCGGCAGTAAACAAATGGAAACACAAGGAAGATGCGAACTCATGCTCTCCACAGACTAGTAGCATTTCTGTGTTACTTTCGTTCGAGTGTATTGTACTCACACAAATCTACAACAGAAGACGGTTGACTTAATGATCGGTGTACATTTTCCTTGTGTTTCCATTTGTCTACTGTCAACTCCAGCTGGTGGACGAAATACATTACCCCGACTACCTGCACTGTGTGCAACCAAAAGAATTGATCAGTTTTGTGCTGCGTTTTTAATACCGTTATGTTTATGTGAACAGTACACTATGATCCGTTTTTGAACAGGTCTTGCAGAGAGGAAGTGGATTACGGAATAAAAACATATAGGGTGCTGTTTAAAAAAGACGTTCTGCTGTTCGTATCTTCGTAACGAACAAAATTCCAAGATAGGCTGGTTAATGTCCCCATGGTAGCTAAACAACATTTGCTTGATACATTTTTGTTTTGCTTCTGGACAAAATGTTACTCCGGATGGTCAAGAAACTGGGACACACTACATGCAAGAAGAAATAATAAAGGGTTTTGCTAAAAGATGGACTCGATTTAATTAATTTTTTAGTCATGAAATATAAACTGGATATGAATAACCTATACAATGTTGGAAAGAAGAGGATCTAAAGTTTAGACATCACACACACCCATGCCCGAGGCAGGATTCGAACCTGTGACCGTAGCGGTCGCGCGGTTCCAGACTGAAGCGCCTAGAATATAAGTCTTCCTCTTCCCGTCTGGATATAGATTATCCATTTTCAAATTATATTCCGTGAGATTAAATACCTTGGATCGCGTTTCAGCAGTAAAAATATCATAACACTGGATGTAAATGACAAAATAGCCTCAGGATCAAGATGTCTGTACGCTCCAAGCAGCCCACTCAAACATAAAACTTTGTCAATCGCCACAAAGATGAAGAAATACAACACTATCATCCGCCCAGTGGTACTGTATGGTTCGGAAAGCTGGACGCTTACCAAGAAAGAAAGAGAAAAACTGAATGTTTTCGAAAGGAAAAGTGATGAGAAAAATCTGGTGATCTGTGCTTGAGAATGACATCTGGTGAGTTGGAAGGAACACCAAAATTTATTAGATAATGAAGCAACGCACTATCGTCCAGAAATTAAAATGTAGGAGACTGCAATGGGCTGGGCGTGTGGCTGGAATGGAAACCAACAGAATTCCCAAGAAGACATTTGAGGGCACTCTTCAAGCAGCAAGATCATTGGGCCGACCTCGCAGACGGTGGAAAGATCACATGGACAAGGACGTCGCAGCATTAGGAATCCCCGCAGGGCGGATAGAAACAGCGACAGGTAGAAGTAGATGAAAGCAGATCGTTGATGGAGCGCGTGGTATACAGGGCCTGTGATCGCTGAAAAGAAGGAGATGAGTTAAAAATTAATTAGATTGGTTCATCTTCTGCATAATCATCGTTGACTGATTGTTCTAAGAAATTATCAGTAAGCCACACCGAAATGCACGACGCCTGTATTGTAACATCTACCAGTGAAGTTGAATGAGCACCTCTGGGACGCATTGGTGCTTACCAAACAAATCCTTTGACAGAAAGAGTAGCTTTCGTTTGGATCTTCTCTAGTCTATCAGTCATGCCAGATAAGCGTCCCAGACTGAGGCGGGATACTCACGTAATGGTCGAACGACGGTTTTTTAGGCTTCCTTCTTCGTTGGTGGATTACGCTTCCTAAGGTCTCTGCCAACAAATCTCAGTGTGGTATCTGCCTTTCCTAGCCGGCCGCGGTGGCCGTGCGGTTCTGGCGCTGCAGTCCGGAACCGTGGGACTGCTACGGTCGCAGGTTCGAATCCTGCCTCGGGCGTGTGTGTGTGTGATGTACTTAGGTTAGTTAGGTTTAAGTAGTTCTAAGTTCTAGGGAACCGATGACCTCAGATGTTAAGTCCCATAGTGCTCAGAGCCATTTGAGTCGCACATAAAGTATTCAAAGTATTCTTTCAAGGACCTTGAAGTAAACGCTTAAGAGTGCAATTGGTATGTAGCTTTCTGGCAAAGCGATGTTTTTCCCAGTCGTTCCGTGATCAAAATATCATCCAACATGCACTCAAATGTCGACTAGAGTTTGTCCTAAGTTAAGACCATTGCGCAATAAGACTCACGTTGTCAGAAGAGAGCCGTGTTCTTCGTTTCCCGCAGACATAATTCTGCTGCGGCAAGAATAGAATGTCATCACAATGTGGCAGTGAAATAGCACGGCAACTGGAAACGAACTCGAAAGCTTAACTATATGAGGCTGTACGATCCTTCTGGGCAAAAGGACTAAACTGGGTCCGCAGCTCGTGGTCGTGCGGTAGCGTTCTCGCTTCCCGCGCCCGTGTTCCCGGGTTCGATTCCCGGAGGGGTCAGGGATTTTCTCTGCCTCGTGATGACTGGGTGTTGTGTGATGTCCTTAGGTTAGTTATGTTTAAGTAGTTCTAAGTTCTAGGGAACTTATGACCTAAGATGTTGAGTCCCATAGTGCTCAGAGCCATTAGAACCATCTGCCTTTCCTACGATTTTTTGTTTGTGTGGTCGCACCCATTTAAATAGATCCGTAGGCATACTTCGAGCTATTTAATGGATGAAACTGTTTCCAGTGATTGTTCGGCAATCATGTAATCATACAGTAAGGTGTCCTTCCGCTTATTTATGTGAAACACGTTACACTTGTTTATGCCGAGGATCAACTGCTAATCGCTGCGACCAGCGTCGATCCTATGCAGTCTCCTTTGCATTTCTTTACAATTTTCTAACATTTCGACTTGTCGACATACAACAGCATCATCCGAAAACAGCCTAACTGAGCTGCCGATCTTATTTACTAGGTCATTACGTGTATTGTGAAAAATAATGATCCCCTAATAGTCTCTTGGAGTGCGCCCGAAGCTACTTTTACGCCTGAATATTTCTCTCCGTTAAGTACGACACGCTATTTTCTCATATAAATACGTAGGCTTCCACGGTTGACGTCAATCTCATTAAAATCCTTCTGAGTGTACTGCACGTCATCTTATAATGTAATTAAAATTCCAGTATTTTAAGTGTTTTACAAGATGACGCGTCAGTACACCAGAAGGATTTTAACGAGGTGCTGTATTTTATAGGAATTCTTCACTTGAGTTACAAAGCTGGTCTGATATTCCGCACGCTCGTATTTTGCTCACTAGGCGTCAGTGCGGCACTATATCGAACGCCTTATAGATGTGAAGGGAGACGGCGTTAACCTCGGCGTTTGTATCTATTGCCTCTTGACTACAGTGGACAGAACGATTTGGGTTTCATCTTAAGGGTACTTTGGAAGTTACCTTTACATCTGTTGATTTTGTTCCATTAAGAGTAATATTTTGAGTTCTATCTGCAAGTAAGTCTTGAATCCAGTCACAAATCTGGTCGGATACTAAGTAACCTTTTATTTTTTAACCAATGGCAGTGAAATCAAGGAACCCAGCATCAACCTAAGCACTATTGTCTACCATGCAGTGGATCTCATGAAGGAACAGAAGAAATATTGAATTTAATTGATGAAAGGAGAAAATATAAAAATGCAGTGAATGAAGCAGGCAAAAAGGAATACAAACGTCTCAAAAATGAGATCAACAGGAAGTGCAAAATGGCTACGCAGGGATGGCTAGAGGACAAATGTAAGGTGTAGAGGCTTGTCTCACTAGGGGTAAGATAGATACTGCCTACAGGAAAATTAAAGAGACCTTTGGAGAGAAGAGAACCACTTGTATGAATATCAAGAGCTCACATGGCAACCCAGTTCTAAGCAAAGAAGGGAAGGCAGAAAGGTGGAAGGAGTATATAGGGGGTTTATATAAGGGCGATTTACTTGAGGACAATATTATGGAAATGCAAGAGGATGTAGATGAGGATGAAATGGGAGATATGATACTGCGTGAAGAGTTTGACAGAGCACTGAAAGACCTGAGTCGAGACAAGGCCCCGGGAGGAGACAACATTCCATTACAACTACTGGTGGCCTTGGGAGAGCCAGTCATGACAAAACTCTACCATCTGGTGAGCAAGATGTATGAGACAGGCGAAATACCCTCAGACTTCAAGAAGAATATAGTAATTGCAATCCCAAAGAAAGCAGGTGTTGACAGATGTGAAAATTACCGAACTATCAGTTTAATAAGTCACAGCTGCAAAATACTAACGCGAATTCTTTACAGAGGAATGGAAAAACTGGTAGAAGCGGACCTCGGGGAAGATCAGTTTGGATTCCGTAGAAATGTTGGAACACGTGAGGCAATACTGACCTTACGACTTATCTTAGAAGAAAGATTAAGAAAAGGCAAACCTACGTTTCTAGCATTTATAGACTTAGAGAAAGCTTTTGACAATGTTAACTGGAATATTCTCTTTCAAATTCTGAAGGTGGCAGGGGTAAAATACAGGGAGCGAAAGGCTATTTACAATTTGTACAGAAACCAGATGGCAGTTATAAGAGTCGAGGGGCATGAAAGGGAAGCAGTGGTTGGGAACGGAGTGAGACAGGGTTTTAGCCTCCCCCCGATGTTATTCAATCTGTATATTGAGCAAGCAGTAAAGGAAACAAAAGAAAAATTCGGAGTAGGTATCAAAATTCATGGAGAAGAAATAAAAACTTTGAGGTTCGCCGATGACATTGTAATTCTGTCAGAGACAGCAAAGGACTTGGAAGAACAGTTGAACGGAATGGACAGTGGCTTGAAAGGAGGATATAAGATGAACATCAACAAAAGCAAAACGAGGATTATGGAATGTAGTCAAATTAAATCGGGTGATGCTGAGGGGATTAGATTAGGAAATGAGACACTTAAAATAGTAAAGGAGTTTTGCTATTTAGGGAGTAAAATAACTGATGATGGTCGAAGTAGAGAGGATATGAAATGTAGACTGGCAATGGCAAGGAAATCGTTTCTGAAGAAGTGAAATTTGTTAACATCGAGTATAGATTTAAGTGTCAGGAAGTCATTTCTGAAAGTGTTTGTATGGAGTGTAGCCATGTACGGAAGTGAAACATGGACGATAACTAGTTTGGACAAGAAGAGAATAGAAGCTTTCGAAATGTGGTGCTACAGAAGAATGCTGAAGATAAGGTGGGTAGATCACGTAACTAATGAGGAGGTATTGAATAGGATTGGGGAGAAGAGAAGTTTGTGGCACAACTTGACTAGAAGAAGGAATCGGTTGGTAGGACATGTTTTGAGGCACCAAGGGATCACCAATTTAGTACTGGAGGGCAGCGTGGAGGATAAAAATCGTAGAGGGAGACCAAGAGATGAATGCACTAAGCAGATTCAGAAGGATGTAGGTTGCAGTAGGTACTGGGAGACGAAGAAGTTTGCACAGGATAGAGTAGCATGGAGAGCTGCATCAAACCAGTCTCAGGACTGAAGAACACAACAACAACAACAACAACAACAACAAGTCCTACTGATGTTTGTGCCCATAGTTTTACTCTAAAGACTGTGACAGTTGCAACTCGGAGAAGAATACACGTGACTGAAATTAACTTTATACCACAATTTACGCATGCGACAATATCGGATGATGAAGATCGCAAAACTATACATGATAACTGATTCTGATTATTCCGTACAGTGTGAAGCACCTACAGGGTGCGATCGCGTTCGCTCCTAGACGTTTTTGCATGCGATCACAGGGTGTCAGTGCATGTTCCATGGAAAGCTCTGCTCACGTGATTTCTATACATGTCTACGACACATCAATAGCAATTGCTGGAAGGCCGTTACGAAAAAGATACTCACATGTCAGGTCACAATAGGAAACATTTAAGGAGACCTTCCAAGCCAAGGAATCACTGCTACCTGTCTGTCTGCAAAATTCTTCCACCCAGAAATTTCAGATGTAGGACAGGTATTAATTGTTGGGTACCAAAATTGTTTAGTACGCTGGTTGTTCCAACAATTCAAACTGCAAATTCATCAGTTTTCCCGTTCCGTAAGAGACTTTGTCGACAGGTGTAATGTACCATTGAAGAATGATTTTTTTTTAGTCAGTGCCACTTTCACACTTTTTCACGTGATTGTCAAGAAAACTTACGTTGTATTAACGGGCTGTTGTTTTACAGTTACCAGGGTAATCAATAAGAAGAATACTTTTTTACCCCAAAACCAGTAAGCTCAAGAGTCCAGTTTTGGCCACTACCCCACTTATGGCCACTTTGATGTAATTACTTTCTTTTTAAGCTACTTTTGAATACCAGCTAATCTTACAATAGCTTATTATAAACAACCTGAAATGTGCTGTTCAATTAGATATACAGCTATTTATTTGTTCTTGTTTGGAGTCACAATTTTGTGAAAACGTTTGTGTTGAAGAAGATGAATTTCTTATCATTTTTCTTTAAGCAACGCATAATCGTTCTTCCGTATTCTACAAGTTTAATTAAAACATGAGAAGAAACATACTCTGTTGGGAAGTAAGGTTAAGTATTATAGTTTCATTTTTTTAGAGTTAAATATGGCACAAACCAAAAACGTATCATTAAACTTCTATATCCATTAAAAGATCCATATTTAGTCTAGGTTCCCTTCTATGGTCATGATTGTGCCCACAAGTAGAGACATAGGCTATATGTCTCCTGTTTTGGCCACTTTTAAAAGTCTGTATAAAACATCTATAATACACATTTGGTCTGCGTTCTAACTAGGCTACTTTTATTTAAGTAGCCTTAGAGGATACTCCAAACACTTCTGGTACTTTTATGTCAAGATAGATCTAACTAATAGCACTGCCTGAGCGTCTCATATTAATTTATGTATTCTTGTAATAAAGTAAAACTTGCAATACGAATTACGAAAATGTAACATTTTTTAACTCAATGTTTTTGAAACAACCAAAAAATAAGAGATCTCAGTATTCACTCAGCCGGAGACTATTGTTGAGGGAATGAAGGCTGCTACTGCAAGCAAGTTATTTAGTGCTCCAAAAATATTAAGAAATAAATTACTGGTCTATCTCAACAAGAATGTACTGGGCACTGCGACCCACATTCTGTCTTAGGGAAAAAAAGGAAAAAATAGTTGTTGGACTTCGCTCTGGACTGTTCCAACATGGGGTTTCCAGTTACCGTGGAAAATCTCTGTGTATTATGCATTAACGTACTGAAACGGCAAAGTTGTGAAGTTATAATGCTGCATTGCAAATAATCAACCTGGAAAAAAGTGAAACCATGGCTTTATTAAGAGAGACAAAGTTTTGTCACAAAAAGATGCTGAATGTTAATGAAGCTAGAGGTTTTATTACAGGAGAGAAAAATAATAAATAGTTTCCAGGAAGTATCTGAAACTCTGAATAATAAGGATATGTTGAACGACCCACAACAGATTTTTCAATATGAGAGAAATCTCTCTTTCCCAGGCCCCTAAGGGGAAATAATTTTATATTGTTTTTAAGCCAATATTACAATACTTTTTGTTAATTGTTTTCCTGTTCCACTGAATCACTGTAACTTTTATTTACTTTATGCATCTTTGTTTTCTTACATGCTCGTATAAAGAACAAACTGCAGTCTAGCAAATTGATTCTACAATTATTTAAAGCCCCAGTTTTATCATATTATGTAACGGCCAAAAGCGGGGAAATGACTGGCCATAACTAGAGCTAATTTTATTGCAAAACTTAGAACATTTGTTCCTATATAGTTGTAATGTACAGACTTTGAAACAATAGATACGGTTTTTTGAAGTGATTTGTAAACTTTTTTCCTTTAGTGAACATATAGCCTCTCATGAATTGTCCTTCAGACGGCCACTAGTGGTGCCCCGACCATAGCTCTATAATCGTTCTTGTATATAAACTGAACTTTTCCACCGAGCGTGGTGGCGCTGCCATAAGGCACTAGATCCTACTCAGGAGGACGGCGCTTCTAATCCTCACCCGGCCATCTACATTTAAGTTTTCGATTATTACACTAAAACGCCTAAGTTGGATGCTGGGATGGTTCCTCAGAAAGGATATGGCCGATTTCCTTGCTCACCCTTCCACAATCCCAGCTTGTGGTCCGTCTCTGATGACCTCGTCCTCGGCGGGACACTAAGCCCTAATCTTTCTTCCACCCTCCTTCGAATTCTCCTTTCTTAGTCCGGAGCTTCTACACACATCTCCAATCGCTGTTTCGTTTCTGACATGAAGTAGAAGGACCACGACGAATTCACACTAACAAATGGGTGAAAAATATTGTGGAGTCGTCCGCAGAATGAGGCCTCATACAAAAGTTGGTAGCTCACGACGGCACCACAAGTAAAGACAGTCCCTGACAGACGCATCGCCGGCCGCGGTGGTCTAGCGGTTCTATGCGCTCAGTCCGGAACCGCGCGACTGCTACGGTCGCAGGTTCGAATCCTGCCTCGGGCATGGCTGTGTGTGATGTCCTTAGGTTAGTTAGGTTTAAATAATTCTAAGTTCTAGGGGACTGATGACCTCAGAAGTTAAGTCCCATAGTGCTCAGAGCCATTTGAACCATTTGAACAGACGCATCAACGGATCGGAGACGTCGACGCAGACACGGCCACACGTGTTTCCTTACGCCGTCGTAGCCGGTAAGTTATTTACACCCGAGCGCAGCCCACTCAGCCCATACCCTATAGCCTATGTAATCAATGACCATTTGTAATCACCGTTTACGACGACAGTATCGACTTAGCACAGATCCCGTTGCATACTAATAGAACAGTTATTCAGAACTTTATATCAAGTCATAGACAAATCTATTCTGATCTTAAACTATCATTCTGCAATGTACAAAGTGCTAATTGTTATATGTGTCAGAGACAGTATTAGATACACGTCATAGTGAGAACAATACTTGTTTCCGAAGTTAAGTATTTGCCATGCTCAAATTCTAAAAAATGGTTCAAATGGCTCTGAGCACTATGGGACTCAACTGCTGAGGTCATTAGTCCCCTAGAACTTAGAACTAGTTAAACCTAACTAACCTAAGGACATCACAAACATCCATGCCCGAGGCAGGATTCGAACCTGCGACCGTAGCGGTCTTGCGGTTCCAGTCTGCAGCGTCTTTAATCGCACGGCCACTTCGGCCGGCTGCTCAAATTCTAATAAATTATTTGTGTGTGTGTGTGTGTGTGTGTGTGTGTGTGTGTGCGTGTCGCTTGTGTGTGTGTGTGTGTGTGTGTGTGTGTTGTAGTCTGCTCTATCTCCTCCTGAAGTAGACTTGCTACAATACACCACAAAATTATTTCGATTCGTCAGTAAGGTCCAAACATTGATAAGAAATGTAAGTCAGCTTTCAACAAACGCGTCATTCATTTTGCACAAAGTTTTTCCACAGCTAATTTTTTTGAGTAAAATGTGTCGTACAGTTTCTGTATTTATATGGCATCAGATATTACACACAATATTAATTTCCAATCGTTCAGTACCTCGTTGAACACTTTTTCAGTACATACATCAGTGGTTTCAATTCTGAGACGTACTTTGATCTGCTTCAAGAGAAACACGCCACATACGAATTCAGCAGCTCAGTTCTTAACTGTTGAAAATGAAGGAACCGAATTTCAAACCCTCACCAAACTTGGATAACTAACGTTGGAGATAAACCACTCGAAACAAAGATTTTATGACGGAACATTAGTCCAGTTTATTCATTTGAATGGAGCAAACAAAACGGCATTATTCAGAAACGCTACACATAAAAAGATATTCCGTGGCTTAAGCAGACCCGTCACCGAGGTACTGGGAAACATATACCAATATAACAAAAACAAAATTTCATTGACATCGACACTATGTCTGTGTCATATCCCGAACTTCTCACCTTGCCGTTGTATCAACGTAATTTTAGGACCCCGAAAACATCTGCTAGATGAAGCACACCGAAGTGACAGCCTTCCCATGTTACTTTATGGGCATCACTGTACCATCTAAAAAATTCTAGCAGAAAACGTAGATTTCTCCAGAGCAACAGCGGGAGTACAGTATACATCAACAACATTCCATATAAGAAAAGTCGCCGGATTATAAAGAAATATATACGAACGGATCATAAATAGTTACAATGAATCATCATACTCTTCCCGGATCTTCAACCGGTTCATGCAATGATCTGGACACAATATATACGCGGTACTTCTGACCGCCATATTCAGGTGAGAACAGTGTTTGCTACCTTTCCGGAACTGATTCACGCCATGAGTGGCGGCCATTTTATACAACGCGGAAGGCGAAGGGCGCGGAGATCAAAAATAGTTGCTGCTCCTCCCAGACGCAAGAGAAGGTACAGCGTCATCAATCATGAAAGATGGCAAAAACGCCGTTGTTTTTTTTTTTTTTTTTTAATTTGAGACACAACAGAGTTCCAAATTTTACTCAACGGGTAAAACTTATTTCTATTTATAATGTTGTCTGCCTGTCAGATTTCAATAGATTCTTTTAAAACACAGTCTCAATAGCTAGTGGCAGGGGCAACCATTTATTTCTTATCACAGAACATTGTGTGTCCGCGGTAAGTAGTGCTCCGCCCCCGCAGATTTCTCAGGCTGCAACAATCGTGTGTGGCGATGGTGTTTAATACATCTGTCGTTAATGGTGCGAATAATTTGACCAATATACGTTTAGCGTTTATGGCAAGGGTTTTGTTAAACGCCGGGCTTCCTCATACTATATCATCTTTTACCGAGACAAGGAGCGCTCTAATCTTGGCTGGCGGACGAAATACACGTTTAATATTGTATCTTTTTGAAATCCGTCCTATCTTTGAAGATATGTCCTCAGCATATGGAGGACAGTCACTATCGGTTCCGGCGGAGGTCCACCCTCGAAGCCACGACGGATCTTTCTGTCTCTGTAGCCATCGTGCTTGAACTCGAGCATAAGGTGTTCTAGCTCTTGTGTCAACCTATATGCGTATGAGATGAAAACTGTCTTTGCCGACGTCCACAGGTCCCCCGTGCGTTGGTACGGCAGATGACAACGCGTTGCATGTAGATGTCCGTGTGCGTCTGTTTTCGATAAACTCTGTGTTTCAGAGTCCTATCGTACTTTCTGCAGACATGTACGTCTAGAAACCGACGTTTTCCATCCGTTTTCGTGGAAGCTACTAGGTGCACAGTCGTCCCCAAAGCTCTCAGGGCAGTGAAAACAACGGACTGACAAGGCGTTCCAACGTCCATCAATTCAGAATTGGAACAGAGAGCAAGTAAATTTTTTATGAGACCTGTAGTTCCTTATGACCAAACGAATAAAATAGGGAAAATTATAACATTTGTCAGAGTCAAATTTCATTTCCACATTTAACTAAACTGCAGACTAATTAGAGAAAGGTGCAATTACAAGTGAACACATACAGACATAAAATTCTAATCCTCCTGAAAATCAAACAATAAATCTATATCGTGGTCTGGAGAACTGAAAGAAACTGCAATTGTCAATAAAAATAATTTCGCCTATTGCAAGAATTAACTACATTACTTAACTTTACCCGTAATAAAATTACTATACTGGACACCTCTTTATGCCCATTTGATGACCTAAAAGTTGGGGACGTAAATCGCATCCTCATTCAGTGACGAAACTTACTGTATATCGCTTTACACTGTCCCATTCCAGACTGTAACATTACTGAATTCATGTTTATAACAAAGAAAGGAGTATAAACTGAAGGGAAAGTTATGTGTTAAGACCAGCGAAATGTGAAAATAGTACTACACAGTTAGTTAGTCACCAGTCGATATTGTGGCTGAGCGGTTAAAGGCGCTACAGTCCGGAACCGCACGACCGCTACGGTCGCAGGTTCGAATCCTGCCTCGGGCATGGATGTGTGTGATGTCCTTAGGTTAGTTAGGTTTAATTAGTTTTAAGTTCTAGGGGACTTATGACCACAGCAGTTGAGTCCCATAGTGCTCAGAGCCATTTGAACCAGTCGATATTAATAATAAACATGTAATTCTGTTATAGTTTCAACATGATTGTAAACACGCATAACGTTCTGTAATGTCCACAACACCTTGCCATCTCTATGGAGAAAAAAAGTTGGTATGCCTGTGTTTTTGTTTGCACAGTCCGTTTAAACTGCTCCGTTTTACAGCATAAATTGTTAGATCTTGCCGATCAATTGCATTTTTTTTTTTCCTGTTGGGTATACGGATAACACGTTAAAGATATGAAGGAAGGGATCAACCAGAACTTCATCGGCTTCGAAACTCAACCGGTAATCGTCACAAGCAGGACACTTTTTATAAATTACTTTTCTCTGTGTTTCGTAGTGTAAACTGAGTTTGTTTTATAATCATCTGTTGATTTGTGGCTGTTTCATGGCGTTGGAGTCACTGCAAAATACTTTGACTTCAACAACGTGAAGCTCTTTCATTGAAATAGATAGTTATAACTTGAAGGAGTATCTTACTGCCAACGACCGAGAGCAGAACACTTTTATAAAGCGTATACTTCCGACAGAGAATGAATCACTGAGGTTCGAAATCGGTAACAGCCCTCTTTTCCCAAAATGAAAAGAATAAAGCAGTTTATTTCTTGCCCTTCTAACTTCTGTTACTAAGTAAAGATAAAGCTGTCATCAATCCGAAGATTGGTTTGAGCATCATAGTACTACTTTACAAGACATGTCCTGCTGGTGTTGCTATATCGTTACTTTCCCCGGGCCTTTACACCAACCAGTTACAGGGAGACCTATCGTTTAACTCGACATTTTTTGCATTAACAACAATCTCCAGACATGCAAGAAGTGTGTGTGTGTGTGTGTGTGTGTGTGTGTGTGTGTGTGTGTGTGTGCGTGTGTAATAATTTTTTCCTGCAATGATAGATTATATTATTTGTATTTTCTGCATGGACAGTCATCATACGCATATAGAATTTTTGGACATACATTATGTTGTGGGGAACATTTTCTCGCGTCAATAAAGAAAACACGAACAACCTCTAAAATCTCATTTCTTGTACAATGTTATTCCATGCAATCACGTTTCAGGATGACGAAAAATATTTGTGAAGAAACAACGGGTGCCGACCGGTGTGGCCGCGCGGTTAAAGGCGCTTCACTCTGGAACCGCGTGGCCGCTACGGTCGCAGGTTCGAATCCTGCCTCGGGCATGGATGTGTGTGATGTTCTTAGGTTAGTTAGGTTTAATTAGCTCTAAGTTCTAGGGGACTGATGACCACAGATGTTAAGTCCCATAGTGCTCAGAGCCATTTGAACCATTTGAACCAAACAACGGGTACGTAACTTCTCAGGTTAATCACGAGGACACAACTGCGGAAAACTGTTTTTAGTTTAGATTGATTTCTCTCTCCGGCGCAATTTTCCCTCTTTTACGATGTTAATCTCGTTTGTGGTTCGTGCGCGACGCTAAAAAGTAGCATCTCATACGTTCTTGAACACCTGTTAGTTGCACAAGAATGCCGTAACCGTTTCTCTACCAAGTAACGGAAACCAGCACGTTAAGTTAGCCATAATCACTTTCAGGGTTATACATATTTTAATAAATTTTCGTACATCTCTCAATATATTTTCCAGACTATGTTCAAACATTGTTTTCTTGCGTAATAGAGAAATGAAATCTAGTATATTTTGTTGTGTTGTATTGTGAACAGTTTTTTTACATCTTAGTACACAACTTGCTCGCGTCATTCTAATGGCAAGAATTGTTATCCTTAGGAAAATTACATATGTTTTTAAGTGATTTCATTGAATGCTAAAATTAAAAATGTCAATGTGTGCTAAGGATATAGAACTTACAAATAATAAAGTCAATTTCAATAAATATTAGTGGGTGATGATAGTTGCAACAGGTTGTATCTTATAGGAACTATTTGATCTTTTTCTCTAACTGAACCAAACTAAGGACAAAATTGATTCTACTGCATACACAACTTTTCAGGAGCTCTCAGCGTGCTGTATTGCATAATGACGACATGGGAGAGATAATAATAATTATAAAAAATGCCCATTTCACTGTGGCAGTGTTGCTCTAAGTTTAGGTTATAACAAGCGAACAGAAATCTTCCTCGTGGTAGCTCGTCTAATGTTAAACAATGATCAACTGACTTTTTCGGCTGAGTTGAGACTACAAAAGTAACCATTTGAAAAAAGTGTTTCCATCCTGAATCATACCTTCAACAAATAGGGTTTAAATGCGAAAGAGTAATACGACTGCAATGTATGAAAAAGAACTTAGTTTCCTTTTTTAGTTAAAGGAAATACTATGTAATTTTTTTTAAGTTTATTAGCTTTCACCGCGTATCCATACAGTCATCTCAGCACTGGAATTATGGTTCCACAGTTTGTTTTAACAGTGCAGAGTATACATTAGTTGAAGTCGTACCCTAGTACGAAGTTACATTTACTTAAAAAAGGGATGATTCCGCCATTTTATATCCACATAATACTGAAAAGAGTAAACAAGACGAAAATGTAACGTAGGATACACAGAGGCAGTATGCTATAAAAAAAAAACCTACTGGTAACACAATAAAAATGATAAAACGCCTTTGTTACACGTTAGGGATACTCCCAGTTCAATCCATATTAA
Organism: Schistocerca piceifrons; assembly: GCF_021461385.2. Classification (NCBI taxonomy): domain Eukaryota; kingdom Metazoa; phylum Arthropoda; class Insecta; order Orthoptera; family Acrididae; genus Schistocerca; species Schistocerca piceifrons. The sequence goes on from NC_060149.1 coordinate 131,155,721, forward strand.
TGACTATGTATCTAAATTAACAATAAAATGCTCTTTTGTATGACCTTTGAGAATTTTTTCAAAAACTGCGGATAGGTAACTGAATATGAAAATTCCTGCCAGATTAAAACTGTGTCTCAGGCCGAGACTTGAACTCGTGAAAGTCCTAAGTTCGAGGTTCGACACGGCACACAGTTTTAAACTGCCAGGAAGTTTCATATCAGCGCACACTGCGCTGCAGAGTGAAAATTTCATTCTAGGCAACTGAATATTTGTGCAGCTCTGTAATTACCAACTAGACAACATATGAGAACAGTATACTCGTACAATAACCACATATGAGTATTACGGCCACACATGTAGATACACTAGTGTTCAGACAGTTTCATATAGGAGCAACATAATGACATACATTTATAGACTGAGCGTTGCACACCCCGCTGAGTAGTACTTGGGAATATGGTCAGTTAATTCTGCTTTGGTCTCCTCCCGGCATTCTAAATACCAAGAGCAGTAGATTAAAGAATGTTAAATTCATAAAAATTGTCTGTAGCGTTTTCGGAACGGAATTTTATGAGAGGACAGACGCAGCTTACAAGCATCCTGGATTTTCCCCGTGTGCAGTCAGAACGTTACGTCATGTAGTGTTGCAAAACGAGTACAAAGGCAAACCACCAAGGTCTGCTATAGACTGCGACTTATATTCATACTGTGTGTCGAGTAATGTGAACTGAACGTAAGAACGACGTTGCACACGTGTGTGTGTGTGTGTGTGTGTGTGTGTGTGTGTGTGTGTGTGTGCGTGCGTGCGCGCACGTGAGCTCACAGGCATGGTTAGGCTCTTCTACAGAATAGGTTGTATCGTAAAAATGACGCAAATAACAGCATTTACTAGGCACAATCCAAATCGCAATACTCTAATTATATATTGCAAACAATATATTGCTGTTGCGCTAATAAACACAATATTTTCATTTAAAAAAAACCTGGAACGATTTTTAAAATAATATATTGTACAAATGTCCTGGAAAGTACCTTACAAAGTAAGCAGAATGAGTCAGCGACTCTGAAGATGTTGTGATATATTGTATGTGTGATAAAGTTCAAACAATTTCACCATGTACTGACAGTGAAGCAGATTGTCATTATAAAGCCCCTCGTAAATCGTGTGGATGGAGCTACGCTCTGAAGTATGTATAGATAAATACACTGGTGTCGAAAATTAAAACAACATACGGAAATTTTGCAAGGTTGTGTTTATTTTGCCACAAACAATGTAAAGAACACAGAACGTAAACAACTACAACATGCATAACGGTAGACAAAAAGGTTCTTCGTTTTTTCTCCAATTTAACGGATTTGCACGCACATTCCGACAAGTGGTTAATGTACTCAGTATGGGGCGTGACCACCTCTGGCAGTAATACAGGCCTGACAACGACGGGGCATGCTGTGAATGATGTCATCAGTCTCATGTTGTGGCAATAACGTCCATTCTTCCTGCAGAGCTGTTCGCAGTCTTGGAGAGAGGTTGGTAGATGCTGACGTGGTGCAAGTCGTCTCCCTAGTGCATCCCAGACATGTTCTATAGGATTCAAATCGGTAGAGCGAGCAGACCATGCAGTATCTTCCGTTCCCAAGAAAATATCAGCCACCCGTGCTCTATGAGGTCTTGCATTATCGTCCATCAATACGAAGTCTGGTCCCACAGCACCTCGCAACAACCGCAAATGAGGTGCCAAAATATCGTCACGATACCTGACAGCAGTTAAACCTTGCTGATTCATCCACAATTTCAGGAAGTGGGGTTCGAGTGGTAAACGTAATCCCTTCAAATGGTTCAAATGGCTCTGAGCACTATGGGACTTAACTTCTGTGGTCATCAGTCCCCTAGAACTTAGAACTACTTAAACCTAACTAACCTAAGGACGTCACACACATCCATGCCCGAGGCAGGATTCGAACCTGCGACCGTAGCAGTCGCGCGGTTCCGGACTGCGCGCCTAGAACCGAAGCATCATAATAACTGCCAGCAATAACGAAAAAAGGTAAAGTTCATTATAAAGCTGCGATGTCAGACTATAAGATATGAAATAATCAATTTTTTTATAAAATAGTTTTCTCAAAATGGGGTGAGAAAGACTGCGTTGCGGAAAACACACGGCAATCACAAAACAGTAGTTTTTAATTTATTAGGCGAAAAGTAAAAGTTTACTGAGAAACTAACTACAGTGACGGATGTAGCTTTGCTTCTTTTACATAAAACAATTTTTCTAGAGGCACAGCAATTGATTCGATATTTCGGCCTCCACATTTCGTTCCGCAGCTCCCCGCATGGCTACTGGACACTGCGTATCATTATCAAGCTGCGGCATCAGACTGTAATGGCTCTGAGCACTATGGGACTCAACTGCTGAGGTCATTAGTCCCTTAGAACTTAGAACTAGTTAAACCTAACTAACCTAAGGACATCACAAACATCCATGCCCGAGGCAGGATTCGAACCTGCGACCGTAGCGGTCTTGCGGTTCCAGACTGCAGCGCCTTTAACCGCACGGCCACTTCGGCCGGCATTATCAGACTGTAAGGCAACCATTAGCTAAATATCTAAAGCCAAGAATTAAATATATAAAACTTAGGTCAATATTTGGCCATTATTTAAAGATGTTAACGATTTTAAACTTGATGTTAATTTTCCGTTCCGTTTTGCTAGAAGACTCAACAAAAATGGCATAACATTAGGGACTGTTATCGGGGATCTACAAATAATGTTAACATATCTGGTTCAGAAGCAATTAAAAGATTGTAATACGTGTATACGGATCTAATATAAAGTTTGTCTGTAACTGATTTCATAAACGACACACAGAGACCGGTGAGGCCAACCGCCGTTACATCACTTATTTATTCGGGGATGGTTAGAGATACGGCTATCCTTCCAATGTTAAAAACATTTTCAGTTTGTTAGCTACTATTCGTACACAGCAATGTGCGACTTGAAATAAACCAAATGTAAACTGGCCGTTGACTATATTTTTCACCGCTCTCGAAATATATCCTACAGATTTGCGAAGCATCATAATAAATGGCTCTGAGCACTATGGGACTTAACATCTGTGGTCATCAGTCCCCTAGAACTTAGAACTACTTAAACCTAACTAACCTAAGGACATCACACACATCCATGCCCGAGGCAGGATTCGAACCTGCGACCGTAGCAGCCCCGCGGTTCCGGACTGCGCGCCTAGAACCACTAGACCACCGCGGCCAGCGTCGTAATCCCTTCCCACACTATTAGGGACCCTTCTCGATATCGGTCTCTTCCCACAATGTTTGGATCCCGAAATCGTGTTCCATGTTCCCTTTAAAGGGGAATCCATCGAGAATCATTCTCCATACTAAATCGGGACTCATTTGTGAAAACAACATTGACCGTCCAGGTGGCACGTTGATGACCCCACTCTACACGTTCCCTTCTGTGAAGACGCGTCAAAGGTAGACATACCGTAGGTCTCCGACAATATAGGCCACTTTTCCGAAGCCTTCTGCAAACAGTTTGCTTCGATGCAATACGTTCAGTGGACGCTGCGAGCTCACATGCCAGTTGCTGTGCAGTACTAAGGCGGTACTGTCGTGCCAAATAACAGTCTTCTCTTCTGAAGTCACACATAGTCGACCCTGCCCTGGTCTTCGGGATACAGTTTCGGTCTCTATGAACTGTCGCCACATCCGAGAAACAACAGGAAGATTCACATTAAGCCATCAGGCCAAATCAGTTTGCGACTGTCCTGATTCATTTCTTTCTATGGCCCTCCACTGCAATGAGTCTGCTAGGTATCTTCTCTGTGGCATACTTCACTGCCTGTGTCTGTTGTGCACAGCGATTGTGGATGTGGGGCTACCCGGCAAACACCACTTCGTTTCATAAGTGCCCTGACGACATCATTGGCATAGTTATCTGTTGACCGGAATGCCATCTTCCGTGCAGAACACGATCGTACGGACATCTGTTGACAGTTTGTGTGATTATATCGTGAATCAGACATAGGACGGGGAAACAGCGGTTTGTTGCTTTAATTTTGGACACTAGTGTAAAAAACCTCAAGCAAAAGTATAATGAATTCGTCAGAACAAGATAACACGGAGGACTGTGCGTCCACACGAAGATGTCTCGCATACAGATGCTTCTTGCTCCAAAGACAAAACTTTACACGGATGTTTGGTGCATGATAACGGGTCCCGCTTTCTCTGCAAGTCAGAAGACATTTGCTGTCACTTTGGAAACTTACCTGGGAGTCGGACATAAAGGGAATAGCCCTTCATTGATTTGTAGAACAGTGTGTATGTTAGCGTGCTGAGTGGAAACGACCATTCCCATGACAAGCACGCTGATGGCAGGTCTCCCGGAATACACACCACCTTCATGAACACGTCTGCGCACAGAGGTTGAGTATCACATTCCCGTGTGGCTGCAATAAGGCCAGCTCGTAGTTGGATTGTGGTCGCAGTCCTATTACTATTACTTCAAGTACATAACGACAAATGTGGGTCATCGGCAGGCGCCATAATTTTTATGTTTGCACCAACAACAGTTTATTACAATTGCATAGCAGCAGCTCCAGAGGAGCGGATATAGTCACACACGATAACAGCAGCGCAGGCGACATGGACTGAAGAGAAATCTTATGTACGAAGATTGCAATCAAGACCAGTCCCTTGCAAAAGATCCAATATCAGAGTTAAAAGTAAACAACCGATGTGCAGTCGAATGGAAAAAAAGTCCATAATAAGAATCCGATAACATGAGGGGAGAGGTGGTATAGCTGTAATTGATGGTAAACACAGTACAGGCCGTACGCTGCAGAGTCGGTCACTCTATACGCTGTAACAAACCAGAGGTGTTGGCCACGAGATCTGACGAGACCGACAATATCTAGTGGAGATGTCTTCAAGTCTAGCACTGGTAGCGCCCTCGGTGATGCGCGAGCAGTTCGCCCTCTGGTGGGGATACCAAAGTAGACCTTGGCCATCATTGTCTGAATCTTGCAGACACGAAACCTGTGGCTAAAAGCTATTGCCACAGGCAATGAACAAAAGGACGCCAGTCATTTAACCACTTGGCCACTTCAAATATATGCCTAGCACCAATCTGCCAATGACTCTCCTCCGAACCTCCCCCTTAAAATATCGCAGTTCGCCAGTGACCCTAAATGCCACTCGATTAAATTTACTTGCTCCAATAGCAGTCTTCTCTCGGCGTCTCAGCACTGGCTGCCTTCTTTTTTCACATGTTTTCGTCTATGGCGCAAGAGAAATGCAACATGCTGCTTTGTCTGCATTACATTTTTCTGGGAATTTTTCACGTCAGCTACTCGCCACACTGCCATTATCATACCTTCAAAGCATCAGGTGACTGAATATCTCAACACTGCACACAGCTTTCACGGTCACATCTGCGACAAGCCTAATTTGTTTCATCTTTGCCGGCCGCTGGTGGCCGAACGGTTCTAGACGCTTCAGTCTGGAACCGCGCAGCCGCTACGGTAGCAGGTTCGAATCCTGCCTCGGGCATGGATGTGTGTGCGGTCCTTAGGTTAGTTACGTTTAAGTAGTTCTAAGTTCTAGGGGACTGATGACCTCAGATGTTGAGTCCCATAGTGCTCAGAGCCATTTGAACCATTTGTTTCATCTTTGCTTAATTTCCCTAGATCGCCTTAGCTGCGTACCAGGCAGATGTTGCCAACTCCTTTCTTTTCCTTCCAACGTGTAACTACGTCTTTGCCACGCATAGTAATCATTATTTACTGTGTCGAGATCAAATACGACACAGCGTTTCTGTTAAGGAATCAATAGTATGCTTCCATTACAAAAGCCGACCAGATGTTGATCAGAATTTGCACTAACTTTTTAACAGACGAAAGCAAGAAAAAATGATAACTAATAAACTGTATATCGAGACCGTCTCTATTTATGAAAATTTATTTTTGCTTCCAAACTTCCAGAGTTTTGATACTGGGCACATAAGTAGTCAATTGTTTACGAAGTTTTATTTTCTTTTCAAATCAACACTGTTAGAAAATTCATTTTCGCCCGTTTGAAAACCATATGTTGATAAACCTTCCGCTGTAAGGAAACGCACTACACCCCTCTGCTCTTCTAGTGAAGCCATTTCTCTGTTTCCAGCACTGCTGACAAGGGAAACTCCCCATCGTACCCCCCCCCCCCTCAGATTTTTTTGATTTGTTGTAAGATGTCCCGGTGGATAGCTCGTCAGAAACTGAACACAGATAAGCATGAAAACAAAAAGAAGGTGTACTGAACTGAAAGAAGAAGCAAAATATAAGCAATGAACTGTCCAAGCTGAAGATGTGAACATCGAGCGAGTTGCGAGAAGCACGCCGTCAGGGTTGCGTTGTCACGACGTTGGAATGCAAAGAGGGCGATCTGTGTTCGAACCTCCGTCATGCCCTTTTTTTCACAAATTTATGAACTATCCGTCCGGTCATTGACATATCTATTCTTCTTCTGTAGTCTTGGCAATTGTCATATTATACATTGGCTATAGAATATGAATCGTGTGGTAAGAATATATCACCGTCACAAGAAAATGTGATGAATAGTGAGAGCAGGCGAGATGCCTCATAGACCTCTCACAGAAATGAAAACAACAAATAAACGGGTGTAAACTATGTTACAAAGAAGGAATTCAAGAGTCAAAACTTCCAAAACGGAATAGGAGGTAGGTACGTCTGGAGATCCGTTCGTTACGCGTTGCTGTTGCAAACTGACGTTACACCACGATACGGACACAAATCTGAACACAGCGAACAGACACGTCAATGAAAGGACTAACAGTTCATAATTCTGTGGAAATAAAAGTGGAGCGCGAGGAAGATCTGAACACGGATCTCCCTCTACGCAGTCCTACATTGTGACCACATGACCACGACGCCACGGGCATTCGAAGTCGCGCGATGTTGCACATGTTGATCTTGGACCATTCGTTGTTTCTATCTTGCTTCTTCTTTCCACAGTTCAGTGCAAGTTCTTCTTGCTTTCATGTTTGATCTGAGTTCAGTTTTTGGCGGCCTATCCAACAGGCCATCTTAACATTAAATCTGAGGGGTGTGCGATGGGGATTTTCCCTTGTTAACAGTCCGTGTACGCTAGCTAATCCATCTCGAAAACCAGCACTAGATAAGAAGTTTCTCCACCCGAGTGAACGGGAACGCACTTCCGAACTCTTCTGAGCTTTCCACCTCTAGAGAACAACCTTTCTGCTCCATGACTATTATTAACTTTCGAAATACGAGTATGCCTCTTCACCACCTCCACCTCAGAAGGCTCAATTCTCCTCCTGCACCCTACCACAGCTACTAATTCCTCGATTTCGAAAGCGGCTCACAGCCCCACGACATTAGCTTCGTTCGACTAAAGCTACCAAAATCAAGTGCAACCGTTTTCAGACTTTCTCTACTGCGCTTCGTTATAGTTTCGAGCGTCAAAGCTCTTTGGGTGCACTCGAACGTTGGAACGTGTATTTCGCGTGTTTCGGTGTCTGGCCACCTGTAGCGCTAGCTGAACCTCTGCTCTCTTCACGTTGCTCAAATGTTTCTGATTCAAATAATGAAACAGTGCATCGGGTACGTATTTTTTTCATGCTTAGCACTACGAGTTTCGAGAATTTATTCTCATTATCAAGTGTAAATATTTATGTAAGTATTTTGTGTGCACTCTGTATTTGTGTTGTACCTCTGTTGCACTGTACTATGACGTCTTCTTGAGGTTAAGGTACCATGCTGTGTACTGCGCCTCTTACATTATGCAGAATCACAGACACACACTGTGAAATTTCACAAATAGTATGAGTGATGGTTTTATGCATGATGGAGAAGGCACGATATTTTATAATCACAAAAAGACTGCTACAGTGCAAGACAGGCAGCACAACAACGAAACACCATTGTAAATATTTGATCATGACGATGAGAAATTCTCGAAATGCATCGTACGAAGCATGAAAAAATACGTAAGTGGTGCAGTGTTGCATTACCGTTTTTAAACAATGAATGACATTTGCAGGCTTTCCAAAAACATCGATTATGATGAATGAAATTGAGTCAAACGTTTCTACTTCCCATTTGTGGTTAGATCTCTTGGAGAACCAGTGATACAAAATGTTAACTGAAGACGTTTGCAATTATTCCTGACATCACTTTCTTCATCAAGATCCTGTTTACTTTTACATATTTTGATTGTACGTATATAATGAAAAAATTTCATCACTTTGTCTCATTGATTTTGGTAACAAAAATTTTGTTGCTGATTGTCAATGCATTGCAGATAATTCGTACCAATGTCAATAAAAAGCATTGTAGCAAATGCTCAAACATTACAAATACTGGAAATTATCCAATTTCATGACACATTTTCGTTCGGTTTAGTTGGTAGGGAATGGCCACAACGTGTCCATTGGTTAAGAATCTGGTATGCAGCTTAATTTCACTGATACAGTAATGGCCATTAAATTGCTACACCACGAAGATGACATGCTACAGACGCGAAATTTAACCGACAGGAAGAACATGCTGTGATATGCAAATGATTAGCTTTTCAGAGCATTCACACACGGTTGGCGCCGGTGGCGACACCTACAACGTACTGACACGAGGAAAGTTTCCAACCGATTTCTCATATACAAACAGCAGGACAAACAGCAGTTGACCGGCGTTGCCTGGTGAAACGTTGTTGCTATGCCTCGTGTAAGGAGGAGGAATGCGTACCATAACGTTTCCGACTTTGATAAAGGTCGGATTGTAGCCTATCGCGATTGCGGTTTATCGTATCGCGACATTGCTGCTCGCGTTGGTTGAGATCCAATGACTGTGAGCAGACTATGTAATCGGTTGGTTCAGGAGGATAATACGGAACGCCGTGCCGGATCACGATTGGCCTCGTATCGCTAGCAGTCGAGATGACAGGCATCTTATCCGCATGGCTGTAACGGATCGTGCAGCCATGTCTCGATCCCTTAGTCAACAGATGAGGACGTTTGTAAGACAACAATCATCTGCACGAACAGCTCGACGACGTTCGCAGCAGCATGGACTATCAGCTCGGAGACCATGGCTGCGGTTACCCTTGACGCTGTATCACAGACAGGAGCGCCTGCGATGGCGTACTCAGCGACGAACCTGGGTGCACGAATGGCAAAACGTCAATTTTCGGATGAATCCAGGTTCTGTTTACAGCATCATGATAGTCGCATCCGTGTTTGGCGACATCGCGGTGAACGCACGTTGGAAGCGTGTATTCGTCATCGCCATACTGGCGTATCTCTCGGCGTGATGGTTTGGGGTGCCATTGGTTACACGTCTCGGTCACCTGTTGTTCGCATTGACGGCACTTTGAACAGTGGACGTTACATTTCAGATGTGTTACGACCCGTGACTGTACCCTTCATTCGATCCCTGTGAAACCCTGCATTTCAGCAGGTTAACGCACGACGGCGTGTTGTCGGTCCTGTACGGGCCTTTCTGGATACAGAAAATGTTGGTCTGCTGCCCTGGCCAGCACATTCTCCAGGTCTCTCACCAATTGAAAACGTCTGGTCAATGGTGGCCGAGCAACTGGCTCGTCACAATATGCCAGTCGCTACTCTTGATGAACTGTGGTATCGTGTTGAAGCTGCATGGGCAGCTGTACGTGTACACGCCATCCAAGCTCTGTTTGACTCAATGCCCAGGCGTATCAAGGCCGTTATTACGGCCAGAGGTTGTTGTTCTGGGTACTGATTTCTCAGGATCTATGCATCCAAATTGCGTGAAAATGTAATCACATGTCAGTTCTAGTATAATATATTTGTCCAATGAATACCCGTTTATCATCTGCATTTCTCTTGGTGTAGCAATTTTAATGGCCAGTAGTGTATATGTGTAACAGCATAGCATGCTTATTTCTACCTATGCCATCTCCCCTCTAAAGTGAATCAGCTTAATGTGCGCGTGTCATTTATAGCAATGAGTATAGTATGTGACCCCAATTATCGGCTCTCGCGATCGGATATCAGATTCTTGTATGGAAAAGAGAAAACTTATTCATTTTGAAAGTAACCCCCGGATTTATATAAGCAATACATTCCTACAGAAAAATCCTTGAAGGGAACAAAATTACACTAGGATGTATTAAATTTCCACAAGTTTGAGATATACAGTTCACTTAAAAAGCTAGCAGGAACATAGAACTTACTTTCTTCAATGAGAATGCTACGACACTGAACCCAAAAAGCTCTGCGCATGCGCGCATTGATCTCTTTGCAGCAGGCTTATGAAAGGCTTTGGAGACATTCAAAAGAATTTCCTCTGATGAGTCGAAACTAGTTGCAACAGTCCATTGGCCGCATGTCCAACAGCTTGTACCAAGTCAGCTAGGAGAATGCCTGCGTCGAACACACGCGCTTGGTTGCAACGGTTGCAACTGCATCTCGAATGAACCTATTAATTTCACACGCCGACCAGCTTCCAGAGGAGGAAATAGTGAGTGCGAGTGGCCATTTCCTGCTAACACTCAGAGTACACCTGTAAAGCGTTGCTTCTTGCCGACACTTTCACGAGTTTGTTTCCCATAGGGTACCAAGAAACGCCAGCCATTCTGTGGGAAAAGCACCCCATTATTGGAACCCAGTCCGTTATCTTCAGGCTGGAAGTGGCTGCAGTACCACGGACAATGGCAAACCGGCCCTGTCGCTCGCAGTAGCGGACAGCACTTGCCCATGATCTCGGCCAGTAAATGATCCGCTACGCAGGCCCCCCATATTTCGGCGACAGATGACATTATTACAAACGACCATAATGAAGAACTTGGAGTCGAAAAGTGCACGTAGCATGAAGAAACCACTGACTGCTTGTATGTGTCTTGCAGAGGCCACATATACACCTCTCAAGTATACTTGTTTTGTAAATAAAACCGCATTTTATTGCTGTAACTTAATTTATTTTTCCCAGACATGTTTCGCCTTTTTCCTACTCTAAGGTATCTTCAGCAGGATCTAGAACGATACAGTTTTGTTATTTTTAGATTATCAAACAGTTCACATCTCGTTTTTTATATAAATAAAAGTTAGAGTTTGCTGGCATCTGCGTTTCCTCTCATGTGGTCTAGAGGTCGCACTACCACTTCATTTCCGAAAAATAAGCACAATTTTATATTCCGAACTATTTCTTTCGCACTGTTCACCATGTATCTCCTTCTTCTTTGTAGTGCACTAGTATTCTTTTGCACTAGTTTTAGCTATTTGTTCGAAGACTGTGCTTTTAAAGACGCAAATTTTGTGAGTTCACTATATGTTTCCTCCTGTTTGGTTTGTTTACCAACATGTTGCCAACCTAACGAAATATATGTTGAAAACTAATGTCTGTTCATGATGTTCATATCTGCGTGTGTGTGTGTGTGTGTGTGTGTGTGTGTGTGTGTGTGTGAGAGAGAGAGAGAGAGAGAGAGAGAGAGAGAGAGCGTGAGCTGAAGAGTGTGTATATAGTTTATTTATTTATTATTTTCATTTTTTAAATAGTATGTGTGTGGGGAGGGGAGGGGGTTGCTAGTAGTTGAGTATTAGATTGTTGAATATGAACGTAACAGCTGTTAGAGAGTGGTTGAAAGCTTTGGTGATCAGCTGATTTGAGTTTTGGTTTAAGTGTTCTGTGGAGCGGTTCATGGACAAGTGAGTGACAAGGTGTTGGGTGGTATTGGTATTATTCTTATTATTGCCATTATGATAATAATCATCTTTTGGTGTGTTATTCTATTATTTACATACAGACACACACACACACACACACACACACACACACACACACACACACACACACACGGATATAAAGTTCATGAACAGACGTTAGTTTTCAACATATATTTCGTTAGGTTGGCAACATGTTGGTAAACAAACCAAACAGGAGGAAACACATCATGAACTCACAATATTTACGTCTTTAAAAGCACAGTTTTCGAACAAATAGCTATACCTAGTTCTAAAGAATGCTAGTGCACTACAAGAAAGAAGGAGAAACATGGTGAACATTGCGAAAGAAAAAGTTCGAAATATAAAACTGTGCTTATGTTTCGGAAATGAAATGATAATGCGACCTCCAGACCTTATGAGAGGAAACGCAGATGCCAACAAACTGTAAGTAATTACTTATTTACTTAAAAAAACGCTATGTGAACTGTTTGATAATCTAAAAATAACAAAACTGTATCGTTCTAGATCCCACTGAAGATGCCTTAGAGTAAGAAAAAGGCGAAACACGTCTGGGAAAAATAAATTAAACAACAGCGAGAAAAGGCGGTTTTATTTACAAACCACGTTATTTCTGTGCTTGCTGCGGAGAATGGCCACGCAAACTAACTTGCTACACATCTCAAGTGTTGTTCGAGGACGAAACTTGACGTACAGTTCTTTGTTTATAGAGCAGAGTTCCCTATTTTTAAAAAAATCAAACAAAGACAAATACTTGAAAAGGTAACAGGTAAAGTACTTCCGCAGGACGCTGTGGCCGAGCGGTTCTAGGCGCTTCAGTCTGGAACCGCGCGACCGCTACGGTCGCAGGTTCGAATCCTGCCTCGGGCATGGATGTGTGTGATGTCCTTAGGTTAGTTAGGTTTAAGTAGTTCTAAGTTCTAGGGGACTGATGACCTCAGATGTTAAGTCCCATAGTGCTCAGAGCCATTTGAGCCAAAGTACTTCCTAAACATCATTCATGTACAATGCCTGAAAAAGAAATAAAATAAACAGTAAATCAACATTATGAAACTGACTTCTACTATCTCTTGCTTCGATAATGCAATCATTACTCGTAATCTAACGAAAAGGAGCAACTAAATAAAATTCTCCATCTAACATGACACGAATATAGCCTCGCAACCCTCCGCAAGAAACATCATTTCGACAAAAATAAACACTAGAATGCTTACAATTCTCCCAAGCCATAAGAACTTGCTTATTGAAATATAAGAATATGAATTCAGAAACAATAAATCAGGGTTCATTAATGCAAAATATATAAGCTAAGGAAGCAGCAGTCTATGCAGTAATAAATAAAACAAACTTCACGAAACTAAAGAATCAGAGTATAATTTGTAGTGCACTTTTAAATTTTAAGTGTAACTACATTACTCTCAGATAGATTATCGTCTCAAAAGCACTGCAAAGGAGCATAAAATAACTAGAGTATAAAATTTAGAGAGCTACCTCTCTATCATATCACTGAAAACCAAAAGCCTATGAAATCAGCAGGTAAAGTGCAATTAAAATAATCGCCACTGAAGATGCATCACAAATAAAAGAAGCGAAGCGCGTATGGCAATGAACAAACTGCCTTCAGTTAATTGCATAGACGGAACATACCTTCACGAATAAAATATAGTTATTAGAAACTAACTTAAAATGAAGCCTACATAACCGTTCAAACTATCTATTTAAACTTGGGCGTGTCAGCAGCACAAGGAAACGTAAAACGCTCGTTGTTGAGGAATCACTCACCAATTAAAGGCATCCAGACCACTACTTTCCTCTGATCTCTACATTACAGAAAAGATCTCTGTCTTCTGGTATCCATTTTCTCCGTTTCTTATTGCTGCTAGCCTTTCACTCTGGAATATTTCCGTAAAACCCTCCCACACTTGACAACTGGTTAGCAGAGCTCCGATGCATTTCCACTTTTGGACTTTGTTCAGAACTTATTTTTGAGAGCTCATTATTAACTGTTAATTGCCATATCTTTTATTCCTGACCGTGCCCCAACACCTTAAATATCTCTCCTCCTCTCTTCATATGCATCTCCTAGTTTATGTGAATTTTCTCTTCCTATGTTTCTAACCCCTTTGCTATTAGAGACACGTGACATGGCTACATCTGCGAAGGAAGGGCATCCAGCCATCCCTTAAGGGGACCTGGACCTCAGAGCCTGTAGTTTTTACTAGTATTTCTAAATTTAATAACGCCAAAACTTCAACAGATATTTGAACGAAACTTTAACCATATAATTAGTATATTGTGACATCTATTTGAAAAAAAATTGAAAACTGTGGAATACATAGTGGATTGAATATTGATTTTCATTTTGCGTACTGAATTATGTGTATTTTTAATTAACGTACGCTGTAATTCCACACTGTTCAAAATGAAAGGTAAAAACAAATTTTATTCTTTTAGCCATTAATTTGTGGCAACAGAAAACCAAGAATCTTTACCAATTTGTTGTTCTGTGTATCTTTTTAAAAACGTTTTTTATAAGTCAATTTTCTTCTCCCAATTATTTAAGAACTTATGACATACTGCACCTAAAATTATTTAATATACTGTTGAGTAATGTGTTCCGCCGTGTAGATAAGACTTCCTTATTATTCATGCAAAATTCTGGTTTTTAACTTTAATATCGGATGAGATAACGTTGCCTCAGTATGCAAAAACTTTGATTGCGCGAAATTGAAACTAAAGATTTGCATGTCTTTTTCTTCTCAATGATAACATGTCAAAACATGCCAGCTCCATAATCTTCTTGATTCTTAGTGTCCTTTTCCGCTTCTTTACTTTACTTCTTTTTTTTTTTTTTTTGTTATTCTGGCCCCCTTTGCCATGCTTTCAGCAGCTCTTTCAGCTTCAGCGACACGTTGCCTGCCCACTCGTAGCAGCCCACTTTCCATGTTGTCCTCATTTTTGATGCAAGTCTACTCATCGTTTTTAAACTTTTTCATTTTACCATTTTACGACGTAAAATGCTTGAAATACGTGGTCAAAAAAACAGGTTACAATACGAAACCAGGGGAAAAGCATAAGTGAACACAAGTAATCTACTTGTATCGACGGAAAGGTCGACTGTAATAAATAGCTCCTCTTAGTACAGTCGATATGTTCTTCAAGGATGTTACACGAACTAGTAGCACTGGAAACAGCCACGCAAAAATTAAATAACAAGACATTGTAGGAAAGGTTTTGTGTTTGACAGTATTGTCGTTACGCGATAAGTCACACAAATCTGAAGGCTGTAAATTCAACTAAATACTTAGGGATTACAATTAAAAATAACCTAAATTGGAACGATCACATAGATAATATTGTGGGCAGAGCAAACCAAAGACTGCGATTCATTGGCAGAACACTTGAAAAGTGCAACAGGTCTACTAAAGAGACTGCTTACACCACACTTGTCCGCCCTATTTTGGAGTATTGCTGTGCGGTGTGGGATCCGCATCAGATGGGACTGACGGATGGCATCGAAAAAGTGCAAAGAAGGGCAGCTCGTTTTCTATTATCGCGAAATAGGGAAGATAGTGTCACAGACATGATACGCGAAATGGAGTGGTAATTATTAAAACAAAGGCGTTTTCCGTTGCGACGGAATCTTCTCATGAAACTAGAATCACCAGTTTTCTCCTTCAATTGCGAAAACATTCTGTTGGCACCCACCTACATAGGGAGAAATGATCATCACGATAAAATAAGAGAAATCAGCGCTCGCAAAGAAAAAATTAAGTGCTCGTTTTTCCTGCGTGCCGTTAGAGAGTGGGACGGTAGAGAGACAGCTTGAAGATGGTTCATTGAACCCTCTGCCAGGCACTGTATTACGAATAGCAGAGTAATCACGTAGATGTAGATGAGATTGTGACAGCTAGGCATTCACGCGACACATCTGCTTTGGAAAGGCATTTAAAAACGATAATAATGAGGGACATGGAAATAGGAGAAGTTGAGAGTGAAAATTCTGGGGATTACAACTTGATAATAAATTCAGTTGAGAGCAACATACTAATGAACTGCTAAAGCGCCTAAACAAGTCTGTGTCTGCAATGTCAATGATGTCAGACATAGAAGATATAAATATAAAAAAACTGGCATATTTTGCTTATTTTCACTCCATTATGTCATATGGTATCATATTTTTGGGTAACTCCACAAACAGAGAAAAAATTTTTAGAGTACAGAAGCGTATAATAAGAGTAATGAGTACTGTAAATCCAAGAACATCATGTCGAAACCTATTCAAAGAATTGGGCATATTAACCACAGCTTCTCAGTATATTTATTCCTTTATGAAGTTTGTTGTAAATAATACATGTCTTTTTCCAACTAACTGCTTGGTACACAGTATCAATACTAGGAATAAGAGCAATATACATAAAGATTTAAAATCACTTACTCTTGTCCAGAAAGGAGTCCAATATTCAGCAAGCATATTTTCAATAAGTTACCAGCAACTATTAAGAGTTTAGTTTCAGACAGGGCACAATTTAAACATAATTTAAAACAATTTTTGGTGGCCAACTCCTTCTATTCCATCCATGAGTTTCTCAACAAGTGCAGTAGACCATTTTAATGAAAATGTATTATACCTTAATTTTTGACAATACTTGGTTGTAACAGCCAAGTAACTAGCTACTGTGTGAATGATGGATTTAATGAAGGCAGATGTAAGTATTAAACCTGTAAATATTAGTAGTTTAATTTTAATTAATGTACATAATTTTACTGTTTGTTGACTGAGGATCATTAAAATTAATGAAACAAGTTTTTCTAATTACATTTTTGCAATGTGTTTATCTGACATGTTTCACAGCCAGGAGGATTCCCTCTTTTATGGGTCTATGGAATGAATAATTAATCTAATCTAATCTAATTTAATCTAATCTACTATATATAAGCTACATATTTTTAGAATCAGAAAGACTTGTAGAATTTTATTATATAAAAATTCCATTTTTTGGGCCTTCACACGTACAGTCCCTTTCAATTAATCGTACCAAATCCGTTAATAAATATTCCTACCCTTCGCCGATGCGAAACAAAGGCACAAGGAAAAGAAGAAGAAGAAGAAGAAGAAGAAGAAGAGGAAGAGGAAACTATGAACATTCCCATTGGATAAAATCTCCGTTGTAAAATTAGCCGATTCAAATGTGCAATTTTAATCGAAAGTCGCAACTGTTCGGAGTCATAGCGCGAGGCAGCTAGGTTTTCGTTTCAGTGTGAAATTACCTGTTTACAATCAGCCGTTCTGTCGGAATGGAAGTAAGATGTTTCATTCACCATCCCCGTGCTCTGCGAAACAAGGAGACGCACTGTCGATATAAACTCCATATTCATCCTTTCACAAGCTGGTACTTCACCAACTCGGATACGGACGCAGTTCCAACTACAAGGGCTTAACAAGAGAACTTGGACAGCAAGTTCGTGTCTCGTCATAATCTGGAGCCACATCGCTACGGTCTCGTTCCCGAAAGTTAAGTGTAGCGGTTCGAGGTCAATAATGGTAGAGCGCGCAGCGGAATCGATGGAGACAGATCGGGGCGGCTGCGTGTTTTATGATTATTGGCCCCGTGGCTGATCCGCCGGTGGCTTTCCCCGCTGTTTCATTCCCAGCCGACACCTGCAGCGACTGCCTAATTTATCGCTTCCTGGCTGCGGCCGTGACGTTTATCGGCTCGGGCGCAGCTTTCATCATAGGCCGCAGGTCGTAAGGCGTCCGGCGGTCCGTCACCTCGCCTCATTACGCCGCTCCCGTGCGCGTCGTTTTTCTGCATGCTTTACCTTCATTACTCTCATCCCTGTCACAAGAGCTTACGACTTTCTTCGCGTATCTTCCACCGATTCCAAATTCACCGTTGCTTTTTCGTCATCCACGCCAAAAGCATAAATATTTTTCCTTCAAATTTCATTTTTCGCAACCATCACTCTCTACGTCGTCGTCTCCTTTCAATTCATTTTTTTCCCTCTACGCCTGTTGTTACTGTCACCTCCTGATGAGACCTGTAGCGCAGAACTACACTGACGGTAAAAAAAATCGCAGCAGCAAAAAATAATTAATGTGGAATAACGAAATTTCGGGAATACATTTATCTAGGTAACATATTTCAGTGATTAACATTACAAAACCATGTTGTTATTGTTGTGGTCTTCAGTCCTGAGACTGGTTTGATGCAGCTCTCCATGCTACTCTATTCTGTGCAAGCTTCTTCATCTCCCAGTACTTACTGCAACCTACATCCTTCTGAATCTGCTTGGTGTATTCATCTGTTGGTCTCCCTCTACGATTTTTACCCTCTACACTGCCCTCCAATACTAAATTGGCGATCCCTTGATGCCTCAGAACATGTCCTACCAACCGGTCCCTTCTTCTTGGCAAGTTGTGCCACAAACTTCTCTTCTCCCCAAATCTATTCAATACCTCCTCATCAATTATGTGATCTACCCATCTAATCTTCAGCATTCTCCTGTAGCACCACATTTCTAAAGCTTCTATTCTCTTCTTGTCCAAACTATTTATCGTCCATGTTTCACTTCCATACATGACTACACTCCATACAAATACTTTCAGAAACGACTTCCTGACACTTAAATCTATACTCGATGTTAACAAATTTCTCTTCTTCAGAAACGCTTTCCTTGCCATTGTAGTCTACATTTTACATCCTCTCTACTTCGACCATCATCAGTTATTTTGCTCCCCAAATAGCAAAACTCCTTTACTACTTTAAGTGTCTCATTTCCTAATCTAATTCCCTCAGCATCACCCGACTTAATTCGACTACATTCCATTATCCTTGTTTTGCTTTTGTTGATGTTCATCTTATATCCTCCTTTCAAGACACTGTCCATTCCGTTCAACTGCTCTTCCAGGTCCTTTGCTGTCCCTGGTATTCTTCTGTAATATGTGGGTTGCAACAGCGTAGCGTTATTCCCCTCTTTTCACGTCTGACTTATTTCATGGTAGACTATCGAGTGTGATCTACCGATCTTGAGGTAGATAATCTCTCCTTTGTTACATAAACTGTACTAAGTAGCCCTTTGCTGTCTCTGACAGAATTACAATGTCATCGGCGAACCTCAAAGTTTATATTTCTTCTTCATGGATTTTAATCCCTACTCCGAATTTTTCTTTTGTTTCCTTTACTGCTTGCTCAATATATAGATTGAATAACATTATACAGAGGGAGACCAAGAGATGAATACACTAAGCAGATTCAGAAGGATGTAGGCTGCAGTAGGTACTGGGAGATGAAGAGGCTTGCACAGGATAGAGTAGCATGGAGAGCTGCATCAAACCAGTCTCAGGGCTGGAGACCACAACAACAACAAATACAGAATCATAGGTTACTCAAAACGCGAGATAAGCTATTGCAGTGTGAAATGCTGCTTTACTAACAACCGGTGTAACCGCCAGAATGTTGAATGCAAGCATGCAGACGTGCATGCATTATACTGTGCAGTTCCCGGTTCTCAGATTCTGGGATGGAGTTCCATGCCTTATGTACTTGGTCAATACAGGAACGGTTAATGCTGTTTGTGGATGACGATGGAGATGTCGTTCGACGATGTGTTCGATTGGAGGCAGATCTGGTGATCAAGTAGACCAAGGCAACATGACGACACTCTGTAAAGCACGTTGGGTTACAGCAACGGTATGTGGACGAGCGTTATAGTGTTGGAAAACACCGTCCGGAATGATGCCCGCGAATGGCAGCACGACAGGTCGAATCACGAAACTGTCGTACAGATTTGTTGTCAGAGTGCGTGGGATAGCCACCAGAGGACTCCTGCTGTGATACAAAATCGCACCTCAGTCCATAACCGCAGTATGTGGTCATCTGGCCTCGTACTAACCAACACACGGCCATCTTTGGCAATGAGGCAGAAATGGCTTTCATCAGAAAACGCAACAGACTCTCCACTCCACCCTCCAATGAGCTCTCGCTTGACACCGCTGAGGTCGCAAATGGCGATGGTTTGGGATCTGTGGAATGCACGCTACAAGGCATTGAATCAGAGCTGTCCTTGAAGTAACTACACTCCTGGAAATGGAAAAAAGAACACATTGACACCGGTGTGTCAGACCCACCATACTTGCTCTGGACACTGCGAGAGGGCTGTACAAGCAATGATCACACGCACGGCACAGCGGACACACCAGGAACCGCGGTGTTGGCCGTCGAATGACGCTAGCTGCGCAGCATTTGTGCACCGCCGCCGTCAGTGTCAGCCAGTTTGCCGTGGCATACGGAGCTCCATCGCAGTCTTTAACACTGGTAGCATGCCGCGACAGCGTGGACGTGAACTGTATGTGCAGTTGACGGACTTTGAGCGAGGGCGTATAGTGGGCATGCGGGAGGCCGGGTGGACGTACCGCCGAATTGCTCAACACGTGGGGCGTGAGGTCTCCACAGTACATCGATGTTGTCGCCAGTGGTCGGCGGAAGGTGCACGTGCCCGTCGACCTGGGACCGGACCGCAGCGACGCACGGATGCACGCCAAGACCGTAGGATCCTACGCAGTGCCGTAGGGGACCGCACCGCCACTTCCCAGCAAATTAGGGACACTGTTGCTCCTGGGGTATCGGCGAGGACCATTCGCAACCGTCTCCATGAAACTGGGCTACGGTCCCGCACACCGTTAGGCCGTCTTCCGCTCACGCCCCAACATCGTGCAGCCCGCCTCCAGTGGTGTCGCGACAGGCGTGAATGGAGGCACGAATGGAGACGTGTCGTCTTCAGCGATGAGAGTCGCTTCTGCCTTGGTGCCAATGATGGTCGTATGCGTGTTTGGCGCCGTGCAGGTGAGCGCCACAATCAGGACTGCATACGACCGAGGCACACAGGGCCAACACCCGGCATCATGGTGTGGGGAGCGATCTCCTACACTGGCCGTACACCACTGGTGATCGTCGAGGGGACACTGAATAGTGCACGGTACACCCAAACCGTCATCGAACCCATCGTTCTACCATTCCTAGACCGGCAAGGGAACTTGCTGTTCCAACAGGACAATGCACGTCCGCATGTATCCCGTGCCACCCAACGTGCTCTAGAAGGTGTACGTCAACTACCCTGGCCAGCAAGATCTCCGGATCTGTCCCCCATTGAGCATGTTTGGGACTGGATGAAGCGTCGTCTCACGCGGTCTGCACGTCCAGCACGAACGCTGGTCCAACTGAGGCGCCAGGTGGAAATGGCATGGCAAGCGGTTCCACAGGACTACATCCAGCATCTCTACGATCGTCTCCATGGGAGAATAGCAGCCTGCATTGCTGCGAAAGGTGGATATACACTGTACTAGTGCCGACATTGTGCATGCTCTGTTGCCTGTGTCTATGTGCCTGTGGTTCTGTCAGTGTGATCATGTGATGTATCTGACCCCAGGAATGTGTCCATAAAGTTTCCCCTTCCTGGGACAATGAATTCACGGTGTTCTTATTTCAATTTCCAGGAGTGTAATTTGTAACAGTTCGTTTTGTCACTGTCGCGCCCGCTGCCATCAATCATGTACAGTGGCTACATTCCTGCCAAGTCTTTCTGCGATATTACAAAAGGAAAATTCACCTTTTTGTAGCCCTATTACACGACGTCGTTCAAACTCAGAGTGGAGTCTTTGTCGCCTTAAAAGCATTCTTGACTGACATCAACTCACCACGTCCAATCTCAAAGGTAACTAACGCTCACGACCGTTACAGCGCGCGTTTAAAGAAAACCTGATTTGCATTCTCATAGTGCCGCTACTACCGCCGCTCGTATGCGCCTAGCGCTAAATTTGAATAGACATCGTGTTTCAGATGTAGAAACATCTTCCGTTGATGTCGCACAACTCCTTCTTGGTGTTGCGATATTTTCTCCATCGGTGTATATCCTGCGAACCAGTCTGCAGCTCTAAGAGACCAAGGATATAAAAGTGAGGCGGAAACTGAGAACGGAGTGAGACAGGATTCTAACCTGTCCCTCCATGTTTTTCAGTCTGTGCCTCGAGCAAGCAGTAAAAGACACTAAGGTAAAATTTTGAGAGGGAAATAACGTTCAGGGAAAAGACATAAAAACTTCAAAATTTGCCGATGACACTGTAATTCCGTCACTGAAAGCACAGGCATTACAAGATTAGTCGGACGGAATGGATAGTCACTATAAAGTTTATTTCAGTCAGTGCTCATAAAAACTTTTAGTGGCCACACCGGTTTCCATTGTCTAGTCGCTATCAATAGCCGCTAAACATTGCATGGCCGATTTCATTGAGGCTTCTATTAGAGTCTTCAATGAAATTTTACGATTGGACAGTGTTAGACACGAGCCGGTCGACGCCGAGCAGAATGCCGGGACTAGAAGTAGCAGTAATCTATCGATATAACGGAAATATCAGTATTGTACTAGTACATCGATATTTCGCTGTAATGACAAAATCGATACATTTCTTCGATATATCACGCTTTCATAATTATATACTCTGACTGGATATTGTATCAGAGTAATCAATGTTTTTCATACATGACCTGCCCTAGTAGACGCGCGCGTTAAGGCACCGCTTTCGGCTTTCAGGAAGAAGCGCCGGCCTGGATCGAATTCGAAAGGGATTAACTGCGAGAGTCGGTGTGTCAGCGAGCCAGGGAGTGCATTTTAGGCGGTTTCCCACATCCGACTACGTGAATGCCCGACTGGTACCCACGTCCCGCCTGTTTCTCGAGTCACAAACATTTGAAATTTTGTCACACTTTCTCATAGGATAACACTAGACGCAGACATTTGGTGTACACACATACCGTCCCACGGGGGAAGGGGAGATAACAGGAAGGGCATCTACCCACACTCAACAACTAACAGTTGTAAAACAAGTAATTAACATTTCGCTCCCGTGAAGATACTGGACAAATGCCAGGGATGAGACGAATGTTTTTCATACATCCTGACAAATTAACCGAATAAAACGAAGATTCGTTGAGTATTTTTAGTTTCACAATAATATGACACTTAATAAAGAAAATTAAAGGCACTGTTGAAATTATATCAGTTTTCTTCTTCTTCTTCTTCTTCTTCTTCTTCTCCTTCTTTTTTCTTGGCCTTATCCCGCATCATTACGTGTTCGACGTGTTAATCAGGATTTGCCAATGTTAGTGGTAGAAGATGGTCTCATGCCCTTCCTGCTGTAAGATACCTTGCTGGGCAGGGCCAGTAGAATGTGAAGTGATACACACATTCTAATTACTTGCATTTATTTTCAGGGCAAAAGTTGGACAGCCAACAATTGAGGCAAAGTGATGTTCAAATACTCTCACTGATAATTAATTCTTCATACACAGTAAGAATCTGTGGCAACTTCTTACTAACAGTTAATAATGGCAGCCTGTGCAATTACCAATCTGACTAATGTAACATGAGGGTCGGGGGCAAAACTGAGTATAAATTGTGCAAGTATTCAGTGGTTGTCGTTAAACTGGATAGCACAGAACAGAGCTACTGAAGGTAATAATAGAACTATTGAAGGTAATACGTCACACCTGTTGTGAATTTTCGAAGCAGACTCTTCATCATTTCACAAGGCAAATTTTCAGACTTAGGCTCTGAGATTATAAACTGAAATCAAATTCCCTACATCTCGTGCAGTAGCAACTCTGTCTTCCCATGGTGTAGCTTTGGGTGACCGATGTGATGTGAGCTCGGTTAGTGACAGCACCAGCGGCCCTCTCCTGTGGCTAAGTGTTGAATGGCTCAGAAATTTTCTATGTCCCCCAAACCATCAGATCAGATGGTGGCTGAAGTTGATGAAGACGGAGGAGTGGTAGCAGTGCTCCCAGAGGAGGCGAGACATGAGTCGTTAAGGACTGAAGTTGACAAGCTGTAAGTAGAAGAAAAAGAAGTGAAATGATTCCTGTACGATGGCGTCCAGAAAGGAATCCTCACATTGCTGCATTTTTCGAGTCATGCTCAACTTTACTGGCTGGGCTCTGAATCTTCTGAGCTCCAACCAATCAAAATGCTGCTCAGAGAGCACGGGTCGCCTTCTCTGGGCTATATCTTACTTGCTTCGCCAGTTATTTCCTTTCTGCCATTCTCTTCTGAAACAAGGTATTCCTTAGTATTCCTGTCTCTCTCCTTGGCCAATGGCACAGCTTCCCTCTGGCACTTTCGTGCTTCACTGTAACTGTGGAAAAACTGTGGATGAACCAATGCTCATAGGCAACTTAAACAAAGTTTTTTGTAAGAGCTACACATTCACGGCGTCTCATGGTTTTCACGGGCCTAGCTTGGGTTCCGCTTTCCACCTGCAAGATAGCTGTCTCTAGCGTCTGTCACGTAAGTCGGCTTTTCTACGTTTGGCTGACAACAGTGCATTTCGCTAAAAATCTTTTCTCACTCCACCTCATAATAATATTTGCATGAGCGGTCGCTACAGGACGTCCTACATGTTGTCCACCTGCATGGCGGTGCTGTGGTATTTTACAAAACGCATGCTGCACCCAGCTGTGGCAATGATCGTCTCCTCTCGCTGGCCTTCTGAAAACGACTCAAACGTTCCCTGACTGCTCCAGCACTAGGCTCTGCGCTCGCGTCACCCAGTGTGCTTCCAAAACATTCCCTTATGTAAAACCAGTTTTAAATCTTTGTAAATTTAACATCATTTCAATTCTCGGATTGTAATTAATTATTTCTATCGATAGTGGGTCTCTAATACAGGGTGTTTCAAAAATGACCGGTATATTTGAAACGGCAATAAAAACTAAACGAGCAGCGATAGAAATACACCGTTTGTTGCAATATGCTTGGGACAACAGTACATTTTCAGGCGGACAAACTTTCGAAATTACAGTAGTTACAATTTTCAACAACAGATGGCGCTGCAAGTGATGTGAAAGATATAGAAGACAACGCAGTCTGTGGGTGCGCCATTCTGTACGTTGTCTTTCTGCTGTAAGCGTGTGCTGTTCACAATGTGCAAGTGTGCTGTAGACAACATGGTTTAGTCCTTAGAACAGAGGATTTTTCTGGTGTTGGAATTCCACCGCCTAGAACATAGTGTTGTTGCAACAAGACGAAGTTTTCATCGGAGGTTTAATGTAACCAAAGGACCGAAAAGCGATACAATAAAGGATCTGTTTGAAAAATTTCAACGGACTGGGAACGTGACGGATGAACGTGCTGGAAAGGTAGGACGACCGCGTACGGCAACCACAGAGGGCAACGCGCAGCTAGTGCAGCAGGTGATCCAACAGCAGCCTCGGGTTTCCGTTCGCCGTGTTGCAGCTGCGGTCCAAATGACGCCAACGTCCACGTATCGTCTCATGCGCCAGAGTTTACACCTCTATCCATACAAAGTTCAAACGCAGCAACCCCTCAGCGCCGCTACCATTGCTGCGCGAGAGACATTCGCTAACGATATAGTGCACAGGATTGATGACGGCGATACGCATGTGGGCAGCATTTGGTTTACTGACGAAGCTTATTTTTACCTGGACGGCTTCGTCAATAAACAGAACTGGCGCATATGGGGAACGGAAAAGCCCCATGTTGCAGTCCCATCGTCCCTGCATCCTCAAAAAGTACTGGTCTGGGCCGCCATTTCTTCCAAAGGAATCATTGGCCCATTTTCCAGATCCGAAACGATTACTGCATCACACTATCTGGACATTCTTCGTGAATTTGTGGCGGTACAAACTGCCTTAGACGACACTGCGAACACCTCGTGGTTTATGCAAGATGGTGCCCGGCCACATCACACGGCCGACGTCTTTAATTTCCTGAATGAATATTTCGATGATCGTGTGATTGTTTTGGGCTATCCGAAACATACAGGAGGCGGCGTGGATTGGCCTCCCTATTCGCCAGACATGAACCCCTGTGACTTCTTTCTGTGGGGACACTTGAAAGACCAGGTGTACCGCCAGAATCCAGAAACAATTGAACAGCTGAAGCAGTACATCTCATCTGCATGTGAAGCCATTCCGCCAGACACGTTGTCAAAGGTTTCGGGTAATTTCATTCAGAGACTACGCCATATTATTGCTACGCTTGGTGGATATGTGGAAAACATCGTACTATAGAGTTTCCCAGACCGCAGCGCCATCTGTTGTTGAAAATTTTAACTACTGTAATTTCGAAAGTTTGTCTGCCTGAAAATGTACTGTTGTCTCAAGCATATTGCAACAAACGGTGTATTTCTATCGCTGCTCGTTTAGTTTTTATTGCCGTTTCAAATATACCGGTCATTTTTGAAACACCCTGTATGAATTAATATGAATTTACATATGTCACATGATTTTTCCGAAGTAGTGTCCCATAACGCCCTCGCCACCCCTTCACCAGTGGGATGGAATTACTGCACCCCATCTGTCCACGTATAGTGCTATCCCATATGAAAGTGTGAAAATGTTTTTTAAATGTTTGCGAATTGTGTAACTCAGGCTGGTCGTGGTTATCAGCCTGGTATTCACCGAGTAAGATGCGGGAAACTACCTAAAAACCACATCTAGGCTGGCCAGCACACCGGTCCTTGTCATTAATCCGCTGGGCGAATTCTATTGGGGGCTGATGCTCACCCCAGACTGTGGAATCGGCGTGCTGATGCGTGCGGCTGTTGGGATTATAAAAGTGACTATTTGAAACAAGGAAAAATGAGAATAATTCTTGGAGGACCAAATTGGTACAGCACGCGAGGACGTGTTGGAACGCCACATTCTTCATGACAGGATGATTTTCGCTTTCGTCTAACATTTTGAGCAGCGTTGTTGTTCCTAAGATAGATGGCTCAAATGGCTCTGAGCACTATGGGACTTAACTTCTGATGTCATCAGTCCCCTAGAACTTAGAACTACTTAAACCTAACTAACCTAAGGACATCACACACATTCATGCCCGAGGCAGTATTCGAACCTGCGACCGTATCGGTCGCGCAGTTCCAGACTGTAGCGCCTAGAACCGCTCGGCCACCCCGGCCGGCCCTAAGATAGAGTCCTTGCCCGTTCTTATAGAGCTGGAAAGGGCTGCATAAGTGAAGAACGAAGACCATATGTTGTGCTTACGGCTCGAAGACAGTCAGGGCACACCTATCCCGCAGCTAGTATGGCAATTCAACATGAAATTTTTTCCTCCAGTCAATAAATACATACTGCATGTTGAAAAAACCGTGTCAGTCAAACTAGAAAGATACTTGTTACGAATAAATGTCTGACTCAACCATTAAAAAGAAAACAAAAGGAAAAAATGCCTATATATTCCAATTATAAGTGTTGCGCAAGTTGTTCCTCACAATAACGTTGATACAAATACTCGCAGTCGTTATACTTCAAGTCTACATTAAAATACCTTTAAGAGTGAGTCTTAAATCGATTTAAGAAGGAAACAGAAAAATGTAATGATTTAAGAATGTTTTTCTAATAGATACAGAAATAACAAAAAAAGCTAGCGTAAGATTTATAAAAGGCAGCAGCGGATGAACGCACAGGATTTGAAATGCATTGTTCAGTAGTAAATATTTTGTAACTGAATCCGGAATTTATTGAACACCGAAGTGTCAATCATAGATATGTTTGTAAATATTTTCGACACTAAAGCAACGAAATAAATGCGTATTCTCCAAAGTTAGGTTGTCCAGTAGCTTTAAAGCTGCTCTTCTGGAGCGAAAATGACACGAGGCTTTAGAACAGAGCAGACATTTTACTTGTTTTGGCTGTGTATTTGGACCCAATGTTCAAAAACACAATTTTCTTATTCCATTTTATCCTCAAGAGCTCTTAACGAAGTTAAAAAACTCTTGCAGTGGTGCTATCGGAGACAGAGACTGAAACGGGCACATCCTTAAGGGGGAACGGCAGGGTAAGGAACGGAAATATTGCTCAAATTCAGCACTTTTTTTTCTTCGTAATGGAATGTAGTAGACAAATGTGGTTTGATGCAAAGAATAAAGTATACATTTGTGATGTCACCGCCAGACACCACACTTGTTAGGTGGTAGCCTTTAAATCGGCCGCGGTCCGTTAGTATACGTCGGACCCGCGTGTCGCCACTGTCAGTGATTGCAGACCGAGCGCCGCTACACGGCAGGTCTAGAGAGACTTCCTAGCACTCGCCCCAGTTGTACAGCCGACTTTGCTAGCGATAGTTCACTGACAAATTACTCTCTCCTTTGCCGAGACGATAGTTAGCATAGCCTTCAGCTACGTCATTTGCTACGACCTAGCAAGGCGCCATTATCAACTGCTATTTATCTTGTGATGCATGTACCGTCAGACCGATGTTCACCAATTATGGATTAAAGTTAAGTATTCCAGAAGCTACGTACTTTTTTACTAGACTCAACTCCTTTAACTGTTCCAGTCCTCACGCCAGCCTGCGTGAGCTTAAACGCGTGCCTTTCGGCTACCTCCTAGTGGTTTGGCTGTCTTGCCAAGTCACAACAAGATTAAAGCTTTCATTGGTATTTTTATTGAAAAATGTTAATTTTTCCGCTGTATAATTGGGATTTTTCCAAAGCAGCTCTGAAAGAAAGTAGATAAACGGTTGTCGCTATAATTCAGGTTGTAATTATCTGAAACATGAAATTAACATATCACCCAGATCCTTATGATGCAGTTTTAGTTCATGGTAGGAATTTGCAAAAAAAAAAAAAAAAAAAAAAAAGAAAGAAAGAAAGAAATGGCCACTTTTGAATCCCTCTTTCATGGCCGAAAAAATACTAAATATCAACATAAAAAAATCGGCTACGTTGAACTGAATAGAATTCACGACGACTACCATGCCTAAAAGCATGGTTTTGAGAAAAATGCTTTTAAAGGTTGACAAGTATTTATCATATAAAAGAAAGGGACAAAGCTTCAAACTTACGGGATGTCATCGATGCCTGTTTTATAACAGCTATGCCCCGGGTTTCTGCCAATTTGTCCTGAGAAACACTGATTTTCGTGGCTGAGCGCATCACCTCTGGCGCCTCTATCTTCACAGAATCGGCTCATTTGATCGCCGATTTTGATCTGAAAGGCATTTGCCCCGTGCATTAATGCAGCACGGCCTACACTGAATAGACAAACTACCAAATTTGAAACGATGTTGACAATTTCGCTTCAGCCGGATGTTATTTTTGTAGCGTATCTCTAAATGAGTCTATTAAAACTTTCTTTCACATTTTGAGTAAAATCTCCCAAACAACGCTCCAGCAAATTGGGTATCGGTATAAATAGGGGTGATTGCATCGATAACGACTTGTGGAAATGGCGCTTTGTGTTTATGACTTTCCAATTCACCGTTTGCTTTAGCCTCAAACGCGTACGGAATCGTTACTTTTTGGAGTTCGCACATAATATTTTGAGGTGTAATTCTTCAATGTGTATACATTATAATTCCGTAATTTAAAAATTTGAGTTTTTTCGACAGTCACTCTGTCGTTCCCCATTAAGACGACAGCTTCCTCGCAGTGAGCACTACCAATAAAGTGGGAGCGTTTTGTTCGGTGTTTCGAACCTTGACTCATTAGAAATATCGTTGTAATTGTCGACACCCATGAACATCTGTCAGAGAAGAAAACCTATAGAAAAAAGGAAATATTATTTATTAATCTCACATCAGAGCTACTTTTTTTGACTAGACTACCTCAAAAATATTGGAGGTTAGTATATTTTACCTATTAGTGTGAATCGTGATACACACTCAAAAATGGTATAATCCACGCTTTTACAGCAACGAAAAATGGGTCTTGTGTCGAAAGAAAAAGAAAAGATTTTTCTCACTTTCAAAAGTGAGTGTTACACATTGGTTTGTACATGTTAACGTTTGTTAGATTGAGTCTATTCCTGCATCGATAATTTCATTAGTATTTAAATTGATACCGATTTTGAATATCATTCCTTTGAACTAACACTGAATTAAGATACTTAGTACAACTTTAAAAGTTTGGTTTTCAAATACTATTCTCAGTTTATAAGAACTATTTTCTGTGTGTTATCTATATTAATATAAGTGTCATGTAATTAACAAGCACTGTAATTTTCTTTATTTTAAAAGCAATGAAAATGCTGAAATGTTTATTTATAAAAATTAAACATTTTGCTAACAAAACTTATGTGTCAGTCTACGAAGTCAGACCTCTCATAAAACAAATGTAATTAATAACAAGTTCCTGTTCCAAATCTAGCAACTTTTTTCAAATAAGAATCACTGTCTTTGATACATCGAGAACGCAATGTAGCGGAAAGACGATATTTTATGTCCGATATATGGCCAGCGTCGATTCGCTCAGACGATTTATCGAAAATTTTATGTATCGATTGCTATAAAAATTTTGCTATGTCTAGCCGTGTGGCACTGAACGCAATGACTAGGAGCTATGGTAGCAGGCTTCGATGGCTCTCGGTTCAGTGTAACGAGCGTTTCTCGACACTATCTGGAGATTTTGTTTTGTTATGGTTTTAGGGCGCAAAACAGCTACGGTCATTAGCGCCCGACTATCTGGAGAGGACGGGCACAGGTAACCCTTTCTAAAACTTATTGCAAACTGAATTACTCTCGGCGTCGAGACATGGTTTGACGAGAATAATTGTCTATGTAAGAACGCTACTGCGTAAAGCCGTCGGCACACGGACCGTGCATCCGAACGTTGAGCGTTGAGCGTGCCGAGTTTCTGACGTCGTAGCGTGGAATAGCACGTTCGGGAGTCTTTCCGAACGTGCAGAGCAATATCTGGCATGTCAGATATTCTGAGCGTGCGTCTGAGCGTTGACCAATGAGATGGCACAACACCACATACGTCACACATACGCCGTCTCCCTTCAGTACAGAGATGTGAGGCGCCATATTGGCATTAATTTCGAGCCTATATGTATATATGCCGTTTCTGAGCAACAGCAAATTGAGAATGACTAAAAAAAAACTTTGTTAACTGTGTGATTCGTTCCAATAAAATAATGAGAAACATCATATTCGTGGCAAAAGAATTATTGTAACTTGTGTATTATGAGAGTAGGCTATTTGAAGCCAGCGACACACTGAAGATCTACCCAAAAGGCATTGTTCTTGGTACAATTTGTTATAATTAAACTTCAATTAGTAACATATCCACGATTAAGTTTCCTGCACGCGCTAAAATACTATGATCAGACAAAAAATTGTACGATGTTGCTGTAGCGTAGTGCCTAGCGGCACCGCCTCAAAAATTATTTTGATGCGGCGGTGGTTCGTGTCTTGCCACTTCCAAATTTTTTTCCTAACATTCGCGTTTTTATTGGGTTCTGATACTTTATTATTAGTTTAATATAAGTATATATTATAATATTTGATGTTACGTAAATATAAGTTCACCTTTTTTTGAGGGGTGACTTTGTTCGATTGGCTTAATCTACAGGACAGCTTGCGCTACTTGTATATTTTGCTCCTTTTTCTTTTTCGCTTCGTAATTCACGTGTTGCAAAGATTCTGCTACTGATTAGGAACACTGATCAAGTAAGACTGACCTTGGGGTTTTACTAAAATGTGGGAATGATGAAATAATGTTTGTTATACGCAGAAGTATTCCAAATTTGTACCGCAGTGTTTGTAATGGAACTTCTATAAACCTGTGTCCTTGTTGATTGGACATAGTACTTTCCTTTTCGTGGACGATGGAGGAAATGTGCGTTTTAACAGCGCTAATGTGGGAATTTCACGCGCGCCCGTTGAGTAAACAGTGTGATTTACGAACTAGAAACACCCATCAACTGCCGCTGAAGTGCGTTGCGATCGCGTATACCACGTTGGGGCCCACGTACCGTATGCGCAAGTCGCATCGTTCCTGAGCGTTCAGCAGCACGTTGAACTTGGCACGCTCAACGTTAACGTTCGACGGCACGGTCCGTGTGCCGACGGCTTAATTACACAGGAATGTCAGCCTCAAGACAATAGTATTCTTCCGCAATAGTGATGAGAGATGTTCATATTTTCTATGGTGCAGCAAGCTCTGACTTTATTTTCATGAACTGTAGCACTTGCCCACACGAAACTGTGCACGTTACTGACAATGAGGCTATCACACGAATGGAGAAGTCTTTGCATTCCCCGGACCTGAATCCCGTAGAGAACGCGCAGGACTTCCTCGAGAATCGTGTTTCGCTTAGGATGCCGCCCTCTCGGACCCATCGCGACCTGTAAATTGGATTGCAGGGGAAATGAGACAACATACTTACAGAACTTCTGAATAGCCCGGCAGTGTCTGTTCCAAATAGTTCGCCGCTCGAGCGTATCTAGTGCCGAGTTGCTTAGAGAGCGCAGGATGGTCACAGCTCTCATTTTCAAATGAGGCTGGTGTGAGCGCTGCTTTTTTTTTCTTTGCACTGCGTCCTCCCGTGGTGAGGAATTTCTGTAGGTTAGTAAAAAAAAAGTGGCATTCTTTTTAAATGTTCATACGGGCTTTTGATCTAAGCGAAATGTACACCAGAAATGGAGGAAGTAGGCATTCATTAATAGCTACGCACAGTTCTGCGAGAATAATGTGATCTAGACAGGTGCTGTAGATTAATGCCTTCCAAGAAAGTGGAAAAAATAAAAAAAGGTAAAATTTAACACCTGAGATTAAGTATGTAGTTTGAATTACAGTAGGTAGACACGAGCTTTTAATGCAAAACTATTCAAAAACTAGAAGTTGCTAAGCCGGCAGTTCAGATATACATGTTGGCAGTTACTAGCAAGAAAGAAAAAGTAAACAAATGGATCAGGGAACAAACTCGAGTGGAAAGCGTAATTGCGGTTGCAATGAAAAAAAATTTCTAACAGTTCTAGGCTTATCTTCAGATGAACCAGGTGAAAGTTAAATCTTTATTTCCGTAGCTTGATCTTTGTATCCTAAATCAGTCGTACAGAACATGTCAGATGCTGGAATATTTATAATGACAATACGTATTTATGTTCCTCGTGAAAAGCAATTAATTTGTGGCCAATTGGAAATTAAAATGGAAACTTCCAAGTGAATACTAAGAAGGGACTTCATAAAGGGAGATACATGTTGTTACGGCAGGCCAAGTAACTTTTATTAAAAAAAAATGTTCAAATGTGTGTGAAATCTTATGGGACTGAACTGCTAAGGTCATCAGTCCCTAAGCTTACACACTACTTAACCTAAATTATCCTAAGGACAAACACACACACCCATGCCCGAGGGAGAACTCGAACCAGCCGCACAGTCCATGACTGCAGCGCCAAGACCGCTCGGCTAATCCTGCGCGGCTAACTTTTATTGAATACGACACTACAGTCCAGGGCGACGCAGATACCTGACACTATTTTTCAACATAGTCACCAAGTCTGCGTTGACAACGCACAGAACATTCTATTAATCGTTCAGTTCGTCGACCATAGAAATTAGAGATGGGTCGTTCGCGAACTAATGGGTCCAAAGGAACGGTTCACCAAGATGAACGGAACGAGCGAGGAACGAATTCTAAGGAACGGTCTTTCATAGTTCACTTCGGTCGCGGCTTTCTATTTATAATTCCCGGGAACGGGAAACGGTCGGTCTCATTCCCGAACGGCACGTCGGCCGGTCTCGTTCCAGCCTCGGTCCCGTTCCCATCTGTCTCGGTCTCGCTCGGCCGGAATCGTCCTCTTTAGCGCAGTTCCACTGACTACTGCTCACAGTTAGTTCCGTATAGAGTTGTTGTTCGTTTCGGTCGCATCGCACGCCCATTTTAGATCTGTTTCAAACAGTTTTTGGACTCTGAACTTCTGGTTCTTTTCGTATTCTACTCAGCTTCCGCGACCGGTAATTAAAATGTATTTTATAATTATGTAAACTACATAAAAGTTCCCCCCCATGAACCATGGACCTTGCCGTTGGTGGGGAGGCTTGCGTGCCTCAGCGATACAGATAGCCGTACCGTAGGTGCAACCACAACGGAGGGGTATCTGTTGAGAGGCCAGACAAACGTGTGGTTCCTGAAGAGGGGCAGCAGCCTTTTCAGTAGTTGCAAGGGCAACAGTCTGGATGATTGACTGATCTGGCCTTGTAACAATAACCGAAACGGCCTTGCCGTGCCGGTACTGCGAACGGCTGAAAGCAAGGGGAAACTACAGCCGTAATTTTTCCCGAGGGCATGCAGCTTTACTGTATAATTACATGATGATGGCGTCCTCTTGGGTAAAATATTCCGGAGGTAAAATAGTTCCCCATTCGGATCTCCGGGCGGGGACTACTCAAGAGGATGTCGTTATCAGGAGAAAGAAAACTGGCGTTCTACGGATCGGAGCGTGGAATGTCAGATCCCTTAATCGGGCAGGTAGGTTAGAAAATTTAAAAAGGGAAATGGATAGGTTGAAGTTAGATATTGTGGGAATTAGTGAAGTTCGGTGGCAGGAGGAACAAGACTTCTGGTCAGGTGACTACAGGGTTATAAACACAAAATCAAATAGGGGTAATGCAGGAGTAGGTTTAATAATGAATAGGAAAATAGGAATGCGGGTAAGCTACTACAAACAGCATAGTGAACGCATCATTGTGGCCAAGATAGATACGAAGCCCACACCTACTACAGTAGTACAAGTTTATATGCCAACTAGCTCTGCAGATGACGAAGACATTGAAGAAATGTATGATGAAATAAAAGAAATTATTCAGATTGTGAAGGGAGACGAAAATTTAATAGTCATGGGTGACTGGAATTCGAGTGTAGGAAAAGGGAGAGAAGGAAACATAGTAGGTGAATATGGATTGGGGGACAGAAATGAAAGAGGAAGCCGCCTGGTAGAATTTTGCACAGAGCACAACATAATCATAACTAACACTTGGTTTAAGAATCATGAAAGAAGGTTGTATACATGGAAGAACCCTGGAGATACTAAAAGGTATCAGATTATATAATGGTAAGACAGAGATTTAGGAACCAGGTTTTAAATTGTAAGACATTTCCAGGGGCAGATGTGGACTCTGACCACAATCTATTGGTTATGACCTGTAGATTAAAACTGAAGAAACTGCAAAAAGGTGGGAATTTAAGGAGATGGGACCTGGATAAACTGAAAGAACCAGAGGTGGTACAGAGATTCAGGGAGAGCATAAGGGAGCAATTGACAGGAATGGGGGAAATAAATACAGTAGAAGAAGAATGGGTAGCTTTGAGGGATGAAGTAGTGAAGGCAGCAGAGGATCAAGTAGGTAAAAAGACGAGGGCTAGTAGAAATCCTTGGGTAACAGAAGAAATATTGAATTTAATTGATGAAAGGAGAAAATATAAAAATGCAGTAAGTGAAACAGGCAAAAAGGAATACAAACGTCTCAAAAATGAGATCGACAGGAAGTGCAAAATGGCTAAGCAGGGATGGCTAGAGGACAAATGTAAGGATGTAGAGGCCTATCTCACTAGGGGTAAGATAGATACCGCCTACAGGAAAATTAAAGAGACCTTTGGAGATAAGAGAACGACTTGTATGAATATCAAGAGCTCAGATGGAAACCCAGTTCTAAGCAAAGAAGGGAAAGCAGAAAGGTGGAAGGAGTATATAGAGGGTCTATACAAGGGCGATGTACTTGAGGACAATATTATGGAAATGGAAGAGGATGTAGATGAAGATGAAATGGGAGATATGATACTGCGTGAAGAGTTTGACAGAGCACTGAAAGACCTGAGTCGAAACAAAGCCCCCGGAGTAGACAATATTCCATTGGAACTACTGACGGCCGTGGGAGAGCCAGTCCTGACAAAACTCTACCATCTGGTGAGGAAGATGTATGAGACAGGCGAAATACCCTCAGACTTCAAGAAGAACATAATAATTGCAATCCCAAAGAAAGCAGGTGTTGACAGATGTGAAAATTACCGAACTATCAGCTTAATAAGTCACAGCTGCAAAATACTAACACGAATTCTTTACAGACGAATGGAAAAACTAGTAGAAGCCAACCTCGGGGAAGATCAGTTTGGATTCCGTAGAAACACTGGAACACGTGAGGCAATACTGACCTTAAGACTTATCTTAGAAGAAAGATTAAGGAAAGGCAAACCTACGTTTCTAGCATTTGTAGACTTAGAGAAAGCTTTTGACAATGTTGACTGGAATACTCTCTTTCAAATTCTAAAGGTGGCAAGGGTAAAATACAGGGAGCGAAAGGCTATTTACAATTTGTACAGAAACCAGATGGCAGTTATAAGAGTCGAGGGACATGAAAGGGAAGCAGTGGTTGGGAAGGGAGTGAGACAGGGTTGTAGCCTCTCCCCGATGTTATTCAATCTGTATATTGAGCAAGCAGTAAAGGAAACAAAAGAAAAATTCGGAGTAGGTATTAAAATTCATGGAGAAGAAATAAAAACTTTGAGGTTCGCCGATGACATTGTAATTCTGTCCGAGACAGCAAAGGACTTGGAAGAGCAGTTGAATGGAATGGACAGTGTCTTGAAAGGAGGATATAAGATGAACATCAACAAAAGCAAAACAAGGATAATGGAATGTAGCCTAATTAAGTCGGGTGATGCTGAGGGAATTAGATTAGGAAATGAGGCGCTTAAAGTAGTAAAGGAGTTTTGCTATTTGGGGAGCAAAATAACTGATAATGGTCGAAGTAGAGAGGATATAAAATGTAGGCTGGCAATGGCAAGGAAAGCGTTTCTGAAGAAGAGAAATTTGTTAACATCCAGTATTGATTTAAGTGTCAGGAAGTCATTTCTGAAAGTATTCGTATGGAGTGTAGCCATGTATGGAAGTGAAACATGGACGATAAATAGTTTGGACAAGAAGAGAATAGAAGCTTTTGAAATGTGGTGCTACAGAAGAATGCTGAAGATTAGATGGGTAGATCACATAACTAATGAGGAAGTATTGAATAGGATTGGGGAGAAGAGAAGTTTGTGGCACAACTTGACCAGAAGAAGGGATCGGTTGGTAGGACATGTTCTGAGGCATCAAGGGATCACCAATTTAGTATTGGAGGGCAGCGTGGAGGGTAAAAATCGTAGAGGGAGACCAAGAGATGAATACACTAAGCAGATTCAGAAGGATGTAGGTTGCAGTAGGTACTGGGAGATGAAAAAGCTTGCACAGGATAGAGTAGCATGGAGAGCTGCATCAAACCAGTCTTAGGACTGAAGACCACAACAACAACAACATAAAAGTTACGTGGTATGTAACACATACATCTTGTCAGGTAACAAAACGGCGTATCAGCTTACTTCACTATTTCGATAAACAGCAGAAGAAATACTTGTCAAAATACAAGATTGTTTGTTATTACACATGCAAAGGAAGTCGGCACGGCACACACAAGTGACCATTTTCCGTTTTTTTTATTTTTTTTATCCAAGGTAAAATAGTATGTTCATTGTTATGGAAGGCAGACCGACTTACAACCGAATCAAGACCGCGCTTCGTAATCGAGTGTATGGTGTCATATTTTGTAAAGAGAATATGGTAACTCCTACAATATTATTTCAGTGGTACAGTGTGGCGCACGAAAGATCGGCCCCGAGTACTAGACTGCTCACTATCGCTCACCAATCGTCATCTATTGTTTCGAAGTTGTTTGCATTAACTTACTTCTTATTTCGTCACTGCCTAATTATTACATGTTTATCTATTCTGCTCGTAGCGGTCAACAAATCGTGCGTGATTGGCGAGCAGTCTGTACTCGCGGTCGGTTTTTCGTGCTCCACCTTATATTATTTTACTGCGATCAGCCACATTACGCTACAGTTGACTAAACAAGATGTTCTGCAGAATCATGAAAATTACAAGTGTGTGAGAATTCTGTTATGAATGAAAACACTGTACTCCAGGAGGGAGGCAAGTGAACCCCCTTGGCGCCCTCCATCTTCAGCCACCTATGCTACTAATTTTCAGTTTTTCATAAGAACCATATACCAAGCACAATGAACGATGGACGAGTAAAAACTAACGGTTCCCAGAAAAGAGCGATCACCAGTGAACTAGTTCCCAAGGATGAACGACTTTGCCCATCTCTAATAGAAACCCGCCCCTTGGTCGCTGAGCCATTCGAGAATCGCTGCGTGAACGTACTCTCTCTTTCTCCCCCCCCCACCCCCACCCCCCACCCCCCTCCTGCCCCACTCTCGACGATGTTCTTTGAACTTGCCGAAAATAGTGCCTGAGGATTGTAGTTTGTGGTCGATGTATGTAGTCTTCCATCCCGATCAGCATCACCAACGCCTGTCAAGTTGTTGGCACCATTTCACCACAGCAACACACGACATTACAATATGTCCACATATCGCCAGAATTTCGCCGCGAATCTGTGCCCAGTTTAGTCCTTTTGCCCACAAGGATCGTACAGCCTCATATAGTTGAGCTTTCGAGTACGTTTCCAGTTGCCGTGCTATTTCACTGCCACGTTGTGATGACATTCTATTCTTGCCGCAGCAGAATTATGTCTGCGGGAAACGAAGAACACGGCTCTCTTCTGACAACGCGACAGTCTTGTTGCGAAATGGTCTTAACTTAGGACGACATATGCAACTTACCTTTTTGGAGTCCTCTGGTAACATCAGTGACACCTATACTGTCGAAGTAACGGAATTTGTTTTTCGACACAACTCGCCGTATAACCATTACTCACGCGGTACATGAAAGTTTTGTCATCCATCTTCTTGTTACAGGGCCAGTAGCCAGTATCACGCTACGGAAATAAAGACATAACTTCGATGTGCTCCAACTGAAGATGAGCTTGAAAAAGCTCGAAAACTACGTTACGAAGATAAACAAATATTATGCTTATCCATTACGGATGTTTTAGAACCGTGACTGTATATTAATGTAAATAAGTTATACACAACTGCAACCAGTCACTTTTTTCAATAATAATGCTTTATTACATGAACCGGTTTTCGAACCCTTTCAGGCTCATCTTCAGATGATTTCGGGAGGATCCGGGAAGTTACATCATTACTGGTAGTAGCATAATGCTGGGTGCTGGCTCTATGGCAGAAAGATGGGTCACACTTTAATGTATCGCCATGACTATAGCTTATCTGTTGATATGTATGTAAATTTAGTTTTTACTTACTGCGACAGTATAGGCGGCTTTTTTCGTATCTGTCTGCCTCCATTTTGATGTCCAGAACACTTTCACACGAACTATATTAGTTCACACTTTAGCAGTGACACTTTACCAGCATCCAGCATGCGCTTTACAACTGTTGCTTATAACAAAGATCTTGACAGAGAGATATGGCATAAGTCTACTTTGTACAGAGATGTAATTTGTTGTTCTTTACATGTGTTAAAGTCGATATAAGGGCAAGTTTTTTGCCAAACATGATAATTGCTATTAAAAAAAAACTGCCTGTAACATACAAGTAGAAATAACATATCAGATCACCTGAAATTTGTTCTTGTAGTAATTTCTTATTATTTTATCTAGTGCTCTCATGTTATCGCCATTCTGATAAAAAAATTTGCCCTTATATCGACTTTAACACACGTAAAGAACAACAAATTACATCTCTGCACAAAGTAGGCTTATGCCATATCTCTCTGTCAAGATCTTTGTTATAAGCAACAGTTGTAAAGCGCATGCTGGATGCTGGTAAAGTTTCACTGTTAAAGTGTGAACTAATATAGTTCGTGTGAAAGTGTTCTGGACATCAAAATGGAGGCAGACAGATACGAAAAAGGCCGTCTATACTGTCGCAGTAAGTAAAAACTAAATTTACATCCATATCGACAGATAAGCTATAGTTATGGCGATACATTAAAGTGTGGCCCATCTTTCTGCCATAGAACCAGCACCCAGCATTATGCTACTACCAGTAATGATGTAACTTCCCGGATCCTCCCGAAATCATCTGAAGATGAACCTGAAAGGGTTCGAAAACCGGTTCATGTAATAAAGCATTATTATTGAAAAAAGTGACTGGTTGTAGTTGTGTATAACTTATTTACATAAACAAATATTTCAGAAAGTGACTGGTTGTAGTTTTCTGTGGCTACGTCACGGATTCTAGAACATCCATAATGGATAAGTGTAGTCAGATGGAAGACAGAATCCAGCAAAGAACTCCCTTGGACCTAGATATAAGAAAAGAGCACGATGGCTACCGAATGGTAGATGGATAAATGACAGTATAAATCATGCGGGGGCAAAAAAAACTGTTCAAATGGCTCTGAGCACTATGGGACTTAACATCTTAGGTCACCAGTCCCCTAGAACTTAGAACTACTTAAACCTGACTAACCTAAGGGCATCACACACATCCATGCCCGAGGCAGGATTCGAACCTGCGACCGTAGCAGTCGCGCGGTTCCGGACTGAGCGCCTAGAACCGCTAGACCACCGCGGCCGGCCCAACCATTCAAATGAGAATGTTTCATAACAGCACAAAATTTGGTTTTCTCCATTTTCAGTCGCAGACGGCTGTCAGCAAGGAACTGTCTCCTGTATATTACTGAAATTCTTTATACGATCCTTGAAATAATCAAGCTTACAAACAGCTTCCCTTCAGGAAGTTCATTACTATCACTCTTGACATATGGAACGTTCCTCATAAAGCAGATTTATAAGATTATTCTATAACAAATCTCAATCTTTTTATGATACTATAGAAATTCTTCCAATCCATATGTGGCATACAGCAAACCAGTGCTTAACAGTATTGGTTAAAAACAGTCTTTGTTGCAATTTTAATTTTTTATTTTTCAGCGACGCGTTTCGCCTTATTTAGGCATCTTCAAGTTATCTATATAGAATACAGAGAACAAATACACCTATTTAAGAATCGCGATCGCGTTGTGCAGACTTGGATAACCTATAAGCATGTATAAACAGATCAACTATTGAAAGAGCAAATATCTTAATTTAGTATTTCTTAGAAGAATCCTTTAGTCAGTGTAGCCAAAGGCCATTGTCGAATATATCAGGCCAACACCGCCTTCGTTAAATTCAGTAAAAACTAGAAATATAAAATAGTAAAATCATTACCTTTTCTAGATGGACGCGGCGAGGCACCAAAATCTGCATAACGCGTTGACGTTCACAGGAGCGAGTAACAGAGTAAGATGGGGGCTCTGGTAGTAAGCATAACGCACCACAGCATCGTGTGCTAGTACTGAAGCCTAATACAGAATCACCTCAATAGGTGACGCTGCGACGCAGCTGTGATAAGAATGAGAAATCGCAAACTGGATATACAGGGTGATCAAAAAGTCAGTATAAATTTGAAAACTGAATAAATCACGGAATAGTGCAGATAGAGAAGTACAAATTGACACACATGCTTGAAATGACATGGGGTTTTATTAGAACCAAAAAAATACAAAAGTTCAAAAATGTCCGGCAGATGGCGCTTCATCTGATCAGAATAGCAATAATTAGCATAACAAAGTAAGACAAAGCAAAGATGATGTTCTTTACAGGAAATGCTCAATATGTCCACCATCATTCCTCAACAACAGCTGTAGTCGAGGAATAATGTTGTGAACAGCACTGTAAAGCATGTCCGAGTTATGGTGAGACATTGGCGTTGGATGTTGTCTTTCAGCATCCCTAGAGATGTCGGTCGATCACGATACACTTGCGACTTCAGGTAACCCCAAAGCCAATAATCACACGGACTGAGGCCTGGGGACCTGGGAGGCCAAGCATGACGAAAGTGGCGGCTGAGCACACGATCATCACCAAACGACGCGCGCAAGAGATATTTCACGCGTCTAGCAATATGGGGTGGAACGCCATCCTGCATAAACATCGTACGTTCCAGCAAGTGTTTATCAGCCAGGCTGGGGATGATGCGATTCTGTAACATATCGGAGTACCTCTCACCCGTCACGGTAGCAGTTTTGCTGTCCAGCGCCATCTGTCGGACATTTTGTAATTTTTTTTTGTTCTAATAAAACCCCATGTCATTCCAAGCATGTGTGTCAATTTTTACCTCTCTATCTACATTATTCCGTGGTTTATTAAGATTTCAAATTTATACTGACTTTTTTACCACCCGGTACATACACACTAAAACTTTATAAATGTGATGCACGCAAAACACTGATAAAATGGAATTACTAGGGGCAACACCTGTGAAATGTTTTTATGATACTGTACTCCCATTCTGGATGAGAGGTTTCTAAGCCCCAACCAGCCATTCAGATTTAGTTATCCCGAAATTTCATAAAACTATGCGGATGAATTCTGGGGACAGTTTCTTCAATAATGCCTCGGACCTTCTTTGTCCCTGTCCAACTAAGTAAGTGTGCCGACGCTAGTGGCCACGACGTTGACGAAAGTTTGCTCTCTGTTCTTCCCGCCCTCGTTTGTCATCTGGTGTAGCTGACACCTGGAACTTGTAAAGTACACGTGGCGTTAGTGAGCATGGCGCCGACATCCCAACTGCTCGTTTGGGCTCTTCACTTGCAGACGGGTAGGCCGTGCGTCTGCTCCCTGAAATCTCTCGACGGGCCCGCACGTTTCTGTCGTTACCGGCGTCGCATTACGGTACAGAAGGTCGGGCGAGATCACGGCAGCCCCGTTGCAACTACTCTTTACAGGTCGTTTCGTTCGTTACGGGAGCATACTGGGACGGCGCTGCTTTCTCTAGCGCGCTCGCGCTCGACACCCCTCCACCGCTTGCAAAGCTGGTGCGCGCTGGTAACGAGCAGACCAAGAATGGAGGCCGTCTGAAATGGACGATAAAGCAGACAGTGCAGTAAAATGTTTCACAGCCACCAAACACTTTCACAAGCGTTCCGTCTTGTACATTTATGGCCCTTTTATGCCATTTTTATGGAAACGTGAAGCGTTGGCAGGACGTCTCTTCTTTAACGCGCGGTGTTTGCTCCAATTGAAGTCCCTCCTCGGGCATATTCCCTCCGTAAGCTGTGGTAAGGCGGTCGCCTGCCGGCGGCGTAAAAAGAAAGAGACTTTCTATTGATTCCCAGAGCGTGAGATGGAAATCGGCGTAATATTTATATTCCCCACAAAGGGGCGGAAATTAAAGTTGCAGCGTGAGGTGAATTGAAAAAAAAAAGTCTCTTGCATTTTGTTCGTGTATTGACCGAAACTTGCCACGTCTTGTCCGTGCAGTGGCGACTCGCTTTTACCGCGCCTCTTCACTTCTGTCTTTTCAACAAAACGCTTCTCTCGCACACAATCAAAGTAAAGCGGAATGCCAATCAACCATCTTTAATGCTATTTTATCTAAAACTGACATGGCGATACCGTGGCTGTGTACAATTAATGCAGGTTAATTCTTACATCGTCCGTTTTCGATTTTTATTATTCCACTATGGCGAAGTTTTTTTGGTGTGTTGTTGCCCTATGGTAGAAAACAGTATTAGAAGCGCTCTATGTGAAAATAACTAACCTCCAAACGATGAAATACAGCCTAAATAAATATGTGAGATTAAGTGGTTATGGTATTCCGCGCGATTTTGTTGCAAAGTTCGACGTAAGTACCATAACCACTTAACCTCA
Organism: Schistocerca piceifrons; assembly: GCF_021461385.2. Taxonomy (NCBI): domain Eukaryota; kingdom Metazoa; phylum Arthropoda; class Insecta; order Orthoptera; family Acrididae; genus Schistocerca; species Schistocerca piceifrons. Next base: position 131,198,860 of record NC_060149.1, read on the forward strand.
CTTATTTATTTAGGCTGTATTTCATCGTTTGGAGGTTAGTTATTTCACATAGAGCGCTTCTAATACTGTTTTCTACCATAGGGCAACAACACACCAAAATACTTCGCCACAGTGGAATAATAAAAATCGAAAACGGACCATAATGTAAAGTGTATCTTGAAAATCATGTGAACAGCCGTCTGATGATGAACTTGCCAGTTCGAAACCGGTAACGGCGCTATTTACCTAAATAAATAGCAGTATTAATAGTGGCTGACTGCTGTTTTCTTCTTTGTAAGAGTTAACCTACATTAACCATCTTTAAGGCAGAAACCAATCGACAGAGTTCAGTAATTAGTATTCTACGGAATACCGATTTAAAGCGACTTCAAAGCTACATATTTTCATTTTACTTAAATAAAGTGCATTTTTAAAACGTAAGCGCAAAATCGTAAGAGAAAATGTAGGCGCCGGTTATAAGATCGGCGTCCATCATAGAAGATTCAATAAAGAGCCTACAGTAAAATACTGATGCCGGTAGAAATTATGAGCAGAAGATGGGCACAATTTTATAATTCGTGTAGACGAATAAATGGCCGCAGGTTGACTGAAAAGGTCATTAAGATTTTCGGCACAATACTACAATTCTCAAATTTTTAAGTATCACAGAAGTCTTGTAAATAATAGGAATCAGAACTAAAAATGTTTTCGACGAAGATACTTCGAGAGGCGAGCAACAGCAAGAAGACAACACCTCCCTTGGATAGTGGGACGCAAGCAGACTAACTGAAATAATAACAGAAAAAAATGGCTCAGTTGGCTCTGAGCACTATGAGACTTAACTTCTAATGTCATCAGTCCCCTAGAACTTAAAACTACTTAAACCTAAGTAACCTAAGGACATCACACACATCCATGCCCGAGGCAGGATTCGAACCTGTGACCGTAGAGGTCGCGCGTTTCCAGACTGTAGCGCCTAGAACCGCTCGGCCACCCCGGCCGGCAATAATAACAGAATCTGCGGAGCAGAAGAAAGTGAATTTCATAGCTAAATCCAGTAAGAATTAACGTGGTCCTACTTTAGCTCTATGAAAGAACAAAACCAAGAAGATTTTTTTAGAGTGCAACGTTCTGCCTTAATTTTTTTGTTATCTGATTTACCCATACGGCTTATACTGCAATTACAGAATTGGTTTTATTTATCTAGCAACGAATTTCAAAACTCTGCTCTATCTTACGCAGCGATTATGTACGTCTCCTGCAGCTAGTCGTCTACTATATTTCTTCCAAGCTGCTGTAACAACGATATCTGTATTTTTTAACACATACGGTCATGTTAAGATTTTTACTTTCGTTTATGAAAGTGTATCTGACGTACAACTGATATTTAACAGAGATCGTATTCCTCCTCTTTCTGTTTACAGAGGTACAGTTATGCTCACATGAAAACTATCACAAGTAGGTGCAAAACAGGTACTCTTCCGTAAACAGTCAGCAGTGCCTAGGCAAATACGCAAATCGCATTAGAAGTAGGGATGAGTATAACAGCAGTTTGTTGGAAATACTGCAGATGATGAAACTGTAGAAGTACATTTGTACTAGCAAAGCCTCATAGGCAAATGAACATCAAAATCTGCTGCTATGCAAATGAAAAAATGTGTAACAACAGCGAAACACGTATGTTTAAAAAGGAAAAAGAAAAAGGTGCATTTTACTGATGATGGCATTCTAAAAATTATATTTACTATCAAGAAAACGTAGACGTAAATAATGAGCTTTAAAATATCATGATTATAAATAATGATGACCATAATAATAATAATTAGCGTAAGCTTCTCTATGTTATGAACATTTATCCAGAGGGCCTTAAATTTTAGGGACGAAATTATACGGATGACAGAGCAGCCCAGACTAAGACCTCTGGTATAGGGAAATAATGCCTGCAAATGAATATTTAGTTTATATTGACATAAACAACTTACATCTTATAGCAAAAACTGCTTCAAAGCGAGTCAGGCTCAATGATTGTAGTACAACGGCGCATAAAATTTTGCCTCACTCTCTCAAACATCCCTCTTGTCTGTTGTACAATAAGACAGACAGCTATAACCTTCTAACCAATTCTCTTCGAATTTCTACTGTTGGTTTCACATACCAAAGTCTTCATATAACCCCACAGGACAAAATCCGTAGGAAGCCCGGCGATATCAAGAATGGCTCTGAGCACTGTGCGACTTAACTTCTGAGGTCATCAGTCGCCTAGAACTTAAAACTAATTAAACCTAACTAACCTAAGAACATCACACACATCCATGCCCGAGGCAGGATTCGAACCTGCGGCCGTAGCAGTCGCTCGGCTCCAGACTGTAGCGCCTAGAACCGCACGGCCACTCCGGCCGGCCCGGCGATATCGCTTGACAAAATTGTGACCAGTTGAAATCTCGAATATGGTGCAATATTTCCCTTTTTGCAATGTAGATAAATTTAAGTTTAAATAATTTTATATTTATTGAGTTCAGTGATGAACTACCGCTTTAGGTAGGGACTATAGGCGCATAAAATCATGGTGACCAATGCTGGGGTGGATTTTCTGAAAGACTGTTGAAAATAATGCACATCACTGGAAGAGACTATTAAAAAATAAAACATACGTTTCAGTGGAATACAGCTGGAAGAGACTATTAAAAAATAAAACATACGTTTCAGTGGAATGCAGCTGGTGCCTCTTATATTCCAAAGAAAGAATTAAATTTATTTTGGGATCTGTCTTTGATATGAGATATCCACAAAACGCTGACCTTCATGACTCGTGAGCCTTGCTGAAATAGTGTACAGGTGAATAGCTGCAAAGGTGCGCAACAAATATGTTTCTAGTATAATGAATGAGAGAAATGTTCCGTAATTTAATATTGCCGGGACAATTACGTGCCAATTTAATTATTATTATTGCAATTAAAATAAGTAGATATGAGTAAAGACTCGCATTCCTTCCGTTTTAGATGTCTATGCTACTGCGACAGTTCGTGGACTCTTTGACTTTCATTTCCTCGTTACCCGTGTTCGTTTCTGCACCCTGCAGAAGTTTCTACGCTGCCTAGGATAAAATTCTCACCAATTGTGCAACTGTGTAGTACGCTTTCCGTAATTTCGAGATGCTTCATCCCCTCGCTTTGTTCGGAATTCAGCGACAGTGGAGGGAATCCTGCTGCGGATGCGAATATTTCTGCCCCAGCTTTCCTCTTATTATTAGTGAAGTTTGCAGCCAAACTGACTGTTTTACTGCAGATTATCTCCTCAGAGAAAATAGATCCCGTGGAATCTTTCACTCCAGCAAGCGCTTCACGGAAAACATTTTTCGACAGAGTGTTTCTTTGTTATAAAAATACAAATTTTTCGTAAATCCTTAGAATTAACGTCTACACACTGAATTATAATGTTCGACAAATAAAGGCCTGATTTCCTTTGAGACATGATCGCCCAGTTCGTCATATTTACCTCCTTGCGTCTGTGCCAGGCCAGCAATCTCGGAGCTGAGACCATGAAGCGAAATTATATTTTGATCATGAATCATTTACAAATACACTGCCGTTGCACAGTCAAAAAAGTCATTGTTACCACACAGTAACTGTGGTGCTTTATGGAACATGATTTCTGCAACAAGCTTCGTTCACAGGGAGTATGATCAATATTTGTCTCCGACATTGCTCATTTCAGTTTAAGTCCTATGCAAGGAGCATCACCGGACTTCTGAAATTGAAGCTACCACATGATTATGGTGCAAATTACCACGTTTCCTAGAACTTTTGGTGGTTTCATAAACCCGAGCCAAAAAGGTTATTGAGAAATTCCAACGAGACCACGTGTAATGAGCACTAGGCATGGGCGGTGATTTTCTTGGTGGTTTACCGCTCTGATGCCCGAAAGTTAATCACAGCAGAGCGTTCTTGCGTCGTTACGTCCCTTGCGTAACAGAGGCTGCTACTTCTAAGAGTCCAGCAGCAATTTCACCGAAGCAGTGATGGCACAGCCCACGGAAAAGAAGTCACGTATGCAAAGACAGAACTTCACTTCTGGCTTAGCACAGCAGCTTTTTGCTGTAATTTGTAGCATACAGAGCTAACGACACAACCTCTTCTCTCACCAAACTTCTATAAATTTAATAATTTTTTCATAATGCGGGGCCACAGTCATAATACAGGGTGATTCAAAAAGAATACCACAACTTTAGGAATTTAAAACTGTGCAACGACAAAAGGCAGAGCTAAGCACTATCTGTCGGCGAATTAAGGGAGCTATAAAGTTTCATTTAGTTGTACATTTGTTCGCTTGAGGTGCTGTTGACTAGGTGTCAGCGTCAGTTGATGCTGAGATGGCGACCGCTCAACAGAAAGCTTTTTGTGTTATTGAGTACGGCAGAAGTGAATCGACGACAGTTGTTCAGCATGAATTTCGAACGAAGTATGGTGTTAAAGCTCCTGATAGGTGGTGTATTAAACGTTGGTATAAACAGTTTACAGAGAATGGGTGTTTGTGCAAAGGGAAAAGTTCTAGACGGCCGAGAACGAGTGATGAAAATGTAGCACGCATCCAGCAAGCATTTTTTCGCAGCCCAGGAATTGGCTGTTCCCTCAGCTCGAACAAGAAGCACAACAATTCATATTTCAGCAGGATGGAGCGCCACCACATTGGCACTTATCTGTCCGTAACTACCTGAACGTCAACTACCCGAGGCGATGGATCGGCCGCCAGGCAGCCCGTGACAGAGCACTTCATCACTGGCCTCCAAGAAGCCCTGATCTTACCCCCTGCGATTTTTTCTTATGGGGGTATGTTAAGGATATGGTGTTTCGGCCACCTCTCCCAGCCACCATTGATGATTTGAAACGAGAAATAACAGCAGCTATCCAAACTGTTACGCCTGATATGCTACAGAGAGTGTGGAACGAGTTGGAGTATCAGGTTGATATTGCTCGAGTGTCTGGAGGGGGCCATATTGAACATCTCTGAACTTGTTTTTGAGTGAAAAAAAACCTTTTTAAATACTCTTTGTAATGATGTATAACAGAAGGTTATATTATGTTTCTTTCATTAAATACACATTTTTAAAGTTGTGGTATTCTTTTTGAATCACCCTGTATATTTCTTTAAAGTCAGTACCGCCATTAGACTGTTGTTTATTTGCAGTGTAACATTTACACTTACACGATCATGATTTCTGCTTCAAAGTGCCATTATCAAGTGTATTAAGTGTTATACAGTGCCTAAGATGGCATACTGTCGTCTAACAACCGTCTAATGGCGGTACTGACTTTAAAGAAACTTCTTTAAATGGCAGATTAGAATCTGGGGAGATTCACGAATTAAGTCGTTCTATTAAGAAGCGTGCGGGGCATTCAGCAGCAGTTCTTGAACAGTCTGTAAATAGTCTATTAGATGATCTGTGACTGCACTACGCAGGTCACTAAGTCGACACACATGAGGTAACTGAAGTTTTTCTGGGAGCATCTGGCAAAATTTTTGTGGCTCCCTTTCATGTGTCAGACAAACTGCAATTCCTCCTGTGCCCATGTTAAGCCAATGTGATATGTACCCATGTCGATCCAATCGGATATGCATGCCATGAAGTTCATCATATATTCTGTAAAACTTTCAAAGCGCCACAAAAATAAATGTAATTAAACTTATTTTCGTAATTCAGTTAAGAAATTAAATGGCTGAAGTAGTTTTAGGAGTTTCCAAATGTTGTCAGAAGCAGGAGTTATTCTACCGATACTAAAGATTGTGTTAGCCGAGTTTACACGGAAGTGAATTTCATTGTTAAATTGGAGACACATAAACTTGAATTATCTGTTTCGAGGTTTCTCTTACGTTATTCTAATTTCTACGGTCACTAGAATGTTAGTAATGATACCCACAAATAAACAACTGATAAATGAAAAAGTAGTTTAAGAAATACTGAAACCAAGCACTTTTGTGTGTATTCATATCTATGCCAATACGCGTTTCGGTCTTTCACACATTTTCTGTTGGCCTAATACATATTTCAATCTTCAGTTAGTGCACCGTTAAAACATCAACTGCAGCTTGGATTCTGCATCTGGCTTGTGAAAAATAACCGCATTTTTTAGCTACTATATTTCATGAGTTGAGTGTTTACAATACATTACTCATTAGATGTACATACTTTCTGTTGTACTTGTTGTTCCGATTTTTTATTATACATATAAATAAAAAGTTTTTATATTATTTTATATTATATTTCATAACAAAAAGCGCGGTATCCGTCATGTTAGCGACTCACATCTTTCTTTGCATCGGAAAATTATGTCCATAGTAAAAGTTAGAATTACTTACATGTTCCGAGAGTACTATTTTTGGTTTAAGCGTGTTCATGACTAAAAAATTTGAAACTGCTTAGCAAAACGTACTGAGTGCTATGTATAGTTATGTGCAGCAGTGACTGGTTAGTTCAACTATACTGAATATCACAAAAATCATTTAGTACATTTCATATAAAAGAAATAGTATTGCATATTTTACTCGCAGTTTGAGTGACATTTACAAAGAATGAAGACGGAACAACTGATTTACATAACTACTTCACGCATTGGATGGTCTTACATTGGATATGACGAAAGAAATATATGGTCTTTTGTTTATTATTAGTACTACGTTTTTTCATAGCTGTGTGTTGTTGCATAAGCAAATTATGGAAGTTCGTTGGAGCTATTTTGGTGAGTAACTTTGTATGTGGTAATTTGGGATGTTTTAACGGTGTACTGTCTGAAAACTGAAATATGTATTGCGCAAATTCAAGATGAGTGAACGCTAGAAACGCGTATTGCCATGAACAGTAATACACAGAAAAGTGCTAGTTGCTGTATTTCTTAAAAGAATATGATCCATAGCCATGGAGCTACCGATATGCTTGATAGACCCATCCATGACAAAAGTATTCCGTATGGTATGCAGGATGTATGAGACAGCCTAAATACCGTGAGACGTACGAGTAAATAAGAATATAATAATTCCAGTTGCAAAGAAACCAGGTGGCGACAAGTGTGAACTTCCGAACTATCAGTTTAATAAGTCATGGTTGTGAGCCTGTATCACACGTCAATGTGCAAGACGCGTGCTCCTGTAGGCTTCTACGAATAATGTCCGTTCGTGTTACCTACGACAGTTCTGCACAAAGAAAAGAAGAAACAAAAGGAAAACCAAAAATAAATGAGAATTTTTTTGGTCCTTCAATAATATTGTGACGCCTTTTGTCACATTTTTCCACCTCTCATTTCATTTTTACGGGGATAGGATGGGCCATTGTGAAACTCTTTCGTTACAAATTCTCATTGAGTTTGGAGGCGGGCAAAGGTAGTTCCCAATTGTGAGCGAAAATAAATCTGATGCACACATACCTTTCTAAGTACTGGTAAGCTTAGCTCCAGTTGCTTGGTACTATAAACCAAAGTTTTTGAGAGCACTTACTTGCTCATAATTTCTCTTTATTTGCTCTATTTTGCATAACCAGAGAAATTATACAGGGGGATTCGCATTAACGTTTAAAAACCCCCGAAGCGGCGTAGATGATGCTGAGAAAAGTAATTTAAATAGAAGACACACAGGGACGCAAATTTCGGGGAAATACCTCATAGGTGGATGACTGATTTTGAAAATGTGACGTCACCAGATGAGGTAACTCACCGCCCGTGCAGAGCCTATTGGTATGTCGCACCTGATCGCCCCAACCCAAGTCAACGGGCCTACGTGCCCCACTATAGCGCGTGGGGCTCAGGGTTCGTCTTGCGTCTGGCAGGCAGTGTGCTCTTTTTTTTTTGCATTGCGTTAGACAGTTACGTACTTACATTGTGGAAAGATTTATTATTTTATTTACCGTTCTAGCGGTATCCGCTGGTTAATAGCATAGCACCGTACAATAAAAGCCTACCGTATTGCGTATGAAGTAAATAAATATAAGCTTCCGAACTGCATCACTACCACCAGTAAATGACCTACGTGCTCTTTACTATATCTAGACTCTAAACCAAGAAATAAGGAAACAAAGGAAAGAAACACAAAATAAGAACAGTTTTTGCTTGGTTGTAGCGAGGACAATAATTTTGTAACTTCTACGTTTACGACTGATTACATTTAGAAAAGGTGTTCGAAAACAGGGTAGGCTAACGGAAGTGCCCCCTGTCGGGTCGGTTGGACCGGCAAGTGCAACCGCTGCACTTGTGTTTAGATACGTCATCTGGTGACGTCACACGTTCAACATTTGTCATCTGTTTTTGGTGTATTTCGCGACATTTGCGGCCCGTGTGTGTTATGTTAAATTACTTGTCTCTCAGCGTCATCTACGTCGCTTCGGCGGTGTTTAAACGTTAATAAGTCACCCTGTATAAAAATTTAATGTAGAATTCTTACAGAACGCAAATTTTAGGAGAATCATATGTCATGCTGAGATTCATTAGCAGCATTTTAAGAAAATGCGATTCATTACCATGGAATAAGTAATTTACAAAATATCTTTCCCACCAATTATATTCTCCCCCATACATCTCGAGAATTTACAGTTACCATGAAGGCTCAGCCTAAAGATGCCAAATACGGTCCTGTATGCAGGTTGATTACGAGTGCGGGAATCTCATTGTTCTATATAATGTTGTCAAGTGACGCAAACCTTGATGAACTGAATCCACTTTTCCACCCATTTACATCTACGTACATATTCTATCAGCATGTGGTGAATTTGTCATTGTTATTCTGTGGGACTCAAGAAATTATGGTGCTACTGTTCCCACAAATATTATTATTCCACAGGTCTTAATAAAATTGTGTAATCTATCGAACAGACTTAGCTAGAGTCCCTATTAAAGAATTTACTTCTAGGTTACTGCACCAAATGTATGATGTATGTGCTACGCTGCCCTAAATCTGATATCAGATTCGGATATTAGCTGATATGTGCTTCGTCTTTAATGACACTGCTATAGACGGTATGTTAGCCTACAATTTTCCATGTTTTTTCCTTTTTTTTTTTTACCTGCCCTCAAATCAGTCCAGTGTCAGTTGCCATACAATGAGTGACTGATTTTCTCTTCTCTCGCTTGAACGAAACGATCGCTGTGAATCGGCCTAAAGCTGAATTTTATAAAATGACAGCTGAGCTCAGGTTCTGTTGTATAATACGATGTCCATTTGTTTATGGCATAAAAGACTATGCAAGTACATATCGATGTTGAATAATCAATCCTTCTCATCCACTTCTAATTATCGGCATAGTTTTAGTTTCGTCCAATACAGGAAATTTTGTTCATGTCAAAAAATCTCAGTATGTGATTCATAGACCAACATCTTTTCTTAGATAATTCTTCACAGAATGCTGTCGGTGACAGTAAGGATGAAATAGTCAGTGTAATCCAAGGGAGACAAAAAGTATCCAAAACACAATGATACCCTGCCAGTTAACGCTGCCTGGGTAGGCAACACAAACTCACTGAGAATTGTCTGTAACGAAAGAGTTTCACTATGGTCCGCCCTATCGACGTCTATACGAAATGAGAGATGCAAGAAAGTGACAAAAGGAGTCACAGTATTATTAAAAGAACATAAAAATTTTATTATTTATTCTCAGCATTCTTTTTCTAGGCAACACGATGTGACAATCCCTTATAGGAACCTACGTGAGGACGCGTCTTGCACAACGATATGTGCTACATAATCAGTGGCATTGTCATTAGATACAGTGATCATAGTTTACCACTGTATGCATAAACAAACGAAAATTTAATGATACCAACGCGGTTGTTACAAGTGGACAGGCTGCCACCATGAAACCACTTATTGTATCATAGTCGTTACCAATGTCTCAGAATGTTTTATTTTTTAATACAGTCGACATAAAAAATGTTTACTGTATAGGAGAACTTTCCTAGCATGTGAGATGTTAATAATGACTCAGCACCAAAAATATTCTCAGGGAATTCCAGAAACAGATAATAATAGTATACAAGATCGTCTAAAGACAGGCTGAATGGCGTGTCTTCAAGTTTCAGTTTTTGTCGCGGTTGGGTACATATTCTCTGATGTGGGTAGCGGCACGTGATCGCTGCGAATCTGCGGGTCACATCCTGCTGGTTGTTACCTGTCATATGTGGGCGATTTTTTACGGTTGGTAGCTGGTGCGAAAGAGCGCCCAAGAGCCCATCTCACTCGCTCTGTCCAGTAGTGTTACCTATCAGAAGTGTGGGACGCTTGTGACCATTGGCCATCGCAGATGCGTTAGCCGTTGTGACAGAGATGCCATTGACAACCTATCCCAGTCCGCAGTGACATTGTCTATATGCTGTGTGGGACACTTGCCTAGCGTTCTAGCGTGTGGAGCACGACTCCAGCGGTACCGTGCGGACAGACAGGGCAGAAGCCACGGGCACTTATGGAGCGAATAGTTGGAGATTTTTTTTTGTTTTAAATAAAGCGCATTCATTTACTCTTTTTCCCCAGAGCCACAGCACAAGTTTGAAAAAGTGTTTCCAAATTAGCACGATTTCTTGTGTTTGTGTGTGTGTGTGTGTGTGTGTGTGTGTGTGTGTGTACAAAAGTACAATTTCTGTCATTATTTACTAGTCTGCTACACTGCTGTGACAAAAGTCATGAGATAGCCATATGCACACATACATAAAAGGGCAGTGCATTTGTGGGGCTGTCATTTGTACTCCGATGATTCGTGTGAAAATGTTTCCGACGTGATTAGGGCCGCAAGACGGGAATTAACAGACTGAATTCGGAATGGTAGTTGGAGGTAGACGCATGGAACTTTTCATTTCGGAAATACTTGGGGAATTCAAATTCCGGAATCCAGAGTGTCAAGAGTGTGCCGAGAATACCACATTTTAGGCATTACTTTTCACTACGGACAACGCAGTGGCCGATGGCCTTCACTTAACGACCGAGAGCAGCACCGTATGCGTAGAGTTGTCACTGCCAACAGACAAGCACCACTGGGTGAAATAACCGGAGAAATCAGTGTGGGACGTACGACGAATGCGTCCGTTAGGACAGTGCGGCGAAATTTGTCTTTAATGGTCTATGGCTGCAGACGACAGACGCGAGTGCCTTTGCTAACAGCACGACATCACCTGCAGCTCCTCTTCTGGGCTCGTGACCATATCGGTTGGACCCTAGACGACTGGAAAACAGTGATCGTGGTCAGGTGAGTCCAGATTTCAGTTGGTAAGAGTTAATGGTAGGGTTAGACTGTGGCACAGACTCCACGAAGCCATGAACCCAAGATGTCAACAAGGCACTGTGCAAGCTGGTGGTGGCTCCATAACGGTGTGGGCTGTGTTTACATGGAATGGACTGGGTTCTCTGGTCATAATGAACCGATCATTGACTGGAAATGGTTATGTTCGGCTACTTCGAGACCATTTGCAGTCATTCATGGGCTTCAAAATGTTCAAATGTGTGTGAATTCCTGTGGGACCAAACTGCTGACGTCATCGGTCCATAGACTTACGCACTACTTAAACTAACTTACGCTAAAGACAACACACACACACACACACATGCCCGAGGGAGAACTCGAACCTCCGGCGGGAGTGGACGCCCGATTCGTGACATGGCGCCTTTAACCGAGCGGGCACTCCGCGCGGCTCATGGGCTTCACGATCCGGAACCTGTCACCGGGCCACAATTGTGCACGATCGCTATGAAGAACACTCTGGATAATTCGAGTGAATGACTCGGCCAGTGGTTCTAGGCGCTACAGTCTGGAACCGTGCGACCGCTACGGTCGCAGGTTCGAATCCTGCTTCGGGCATGGATGTGTGTGATGCCCTTAGGTTAGTTAGGTTTAAGTAGTTCTAAGTTCTAGGGGACTGATGACCTCAGAAGTTAAGGTCCATAGTGCTCACAGCCATTTGACTCTGCCAGCCAAATCGCCCGACATAAACCCAACTGAATAAATGTCACTTTGTGTACAAAACCTTGCACCGGCAACACTTTCGCAATTATGGGCAGCTATAGAGGCAGAATGGCTCAAAATTTTTGCGGGAGACTTCCAACGACTTGTTGAGTACATACAACTTCGAGTTGCTGCACTACGTCAGGCAAAAGTCCTCCCATGGTAGCTGGGTGATTGGGGTCCTCGGTGGTCTAGTGGCCAGAGGGTCTGGAACGTTCCGGCGCCTCGGTTGGGGCTATTCGCCCCAGCCGGGCCGGGGTTCTATCCCCGGCCGGCGCTGGAATTTTCAGATTTCTCTGCCCTGGCCTCCCGTGTGGAGCATGCCGGGAACCCCGGCTTCGGAGCCCACACTCAAACCGTAACCTGAGTATGCTGTAGCAAACACTGCTGGCTATTATCTAGCCGGCACGGTAACTCAGCGTGTTCGGTCAGAGGGTTAGCTGCCCTCTGTAATAAAAAAACTGAGTAAATCGATCACCGACGAACTAAAACGGGCGTCTTGCGTCGTCCGCCCCGAGCAGGTACTACGAACGAAAACGAACAAAAATGAGATTAATAAAAAACAAAAGGGGTCAGCACGACGGAATGTCATCCCTATCGGGCCGGGTTCGATTCCCGTCTGGGTCGGATATTTTCTCCGCTCAAGGACTGGGTGTTGTGTTGTCCTTATTGTGATTGTTTTATCCCCATCGACACGCAGGTCGCCGAAGTGGCGTCAACTCGAAAGACTTGCACCAGGCGAACGGTCTACCCGACGGGAGGCCCTAGCCACACGGCATTTCCATTTCCATCAGGCAAAAGGGCGTCCGACGCAATATTAGAGGAGATCTCATGACTTTCGTCAACTCGGTATATAAACCTATAGTGTCAGACTCGTCTACAGCAGCGTTAGAGTTATGTCGTTGTTTTCAACACACTAATAATGCAGGGATATGTCCCGTTCATTGAAACGTAGACTTGGTGTGTAACAAGAGTATATTTGTTGCATTGTGCCAATTCTTTAACTTTGGATATCGATGCATGTTCCGGCGTGCAGTCGAGCGTCGGCACGCTGGTCAGGAACGGTGGAGGAGGGAGGGCTGTGAAGAAGACATCAGCCAACAGCACGCTGACCGACCCCTCTCTAGGACGACACGGAGACAGCAGCGGCCTCTAGACGAAGAGGACGTAAGCGTCGCACAGCCTGGCCACGGCCCAGTTGAAGACTAACCGTTCTACGAACTCTATAGCAGCCACTTAGGAACTGTATAATTTCGCTTGTATTAGGCATTGTCTATACTGAAGGGACTTCTTATTTGTCTGTCGCCATTTGCTTGCGACACAACACTGTAAATTTTCAAAGCTAAGTATCCTCATTTATCCTACTCTAATAAAAAATTCATTAGTACGGTTTGCTTGAATTGTTGTCTAGCAATCCGAGAAAGCAGGTTTCCTAGGCTTCCCATATTCGACGAGTAGGCAGAACACAACAATGCATCTGTTGAAACGTGGTTAGCTTACACGCTCGTTGCATCTGATTTTCTGTTGATAGGGTTCATTCTGCTGCCCTGCCCTGCCCGTCTACATAAGAGTTCAAATTGTGGTGTCACCGCCAGACACCACACTTGCTAGGTGGTAGATTAAATCGGCCGCGGTCCATTTAGTACATGTCGGACCCGCGTGTCGCCACTGTGTGATCGCAGACCTAGCGCCACCACAAGGCAGGTCTCGTGATACGAACAAGCACTCGCCCCAGTTGTACGGACGACCTAGCTAGCGACTAGATGTACGAAGCCTTTCTCTCTCATTAGCCGAGAGACAGAATAGCCTTCAGCTAAGTTAATGGCTACGAACTAGCAAGGCGCCATTAGCCTTACAGTGATTGTAATTAAAGTCTCCTGTGTATAGTCAAGAGCGATGTACCACAATGATTGATTAAAGATAAGTATTAATCCAGCTACGTACTTTTCTTCATAGCATTAATTACGTAGCCTGTTCCAGTACTTCACGCCTGTCTGCGTTAGTCTAGCGTGCATTTTCAGCCATCTCGATCTACAAGGTGTTGGCCCAGCTGCCGACACATCACAAATCACATATGTCATAACAGGGAAAATTTAGTGAACTTTGATTAAGGGGGGTAGGACGTCAAACGGGCCGACTTGGAGCAAGAAAGACACCACAGGACATTTTAATTTCCACTGTCTATACTTTTACAAATAAATTCATAAAACTTTGAAAGCATGATCAGGAAGGATTCAGGATTCATACTCATAGTAGTGGAAGCTCAAAAACGTAACGAAATACATTTTTTTACATGTGAAATTTCATCATTTTTCGCTTACTACTGGCAGCATTTGTTGCTATAGGTACACTTTTCTTCCTAAGTAAGAGAGATTCTTCGATGAATTTTGCACAGCATACAAACTATAGTTACATGTGTATGAAACTCTAGAGTTTATTTAATTTATGAAAAAATGAATGAACTGTTACATTTTAAACTTCTTGTTTAGAAAAAACTCAAATTTTATAGCTAATTATCTCAATTTTTACCACAGTTTTTAATAGATTTGGAAAATTCTAGAGTTTCATACACCTGTAACTACTACTTGTATACTGTGCAAAATTCATCAAAGAATCTCTCTTACTTAGGAAGAAAAGTGTACCTACAGAAACAAATGCAGCCAGTAGTAAGTGGAAAAAATGATGAAATTTCACATGTAAAAAAAGGTATTTTTCTACGTTTTTGAACTTCCACTACTATGAATGTGAGTCCTCAATCCTTCCTGGTCATGCTGACAGAGTTTTATGAATTTATTTGTAAAAGTATAGACAGTAGAAATTAAAATGTCCTTTGGTGCCTCTCCCGCTCTAAGTCGGCCCGTTTGACGTCGTACCCCCCTTAATGATATACGTTGTACAACATGGATTCAATTCATAATACTTTTTTGCTACTTTGTAAATTTTTTTGTTGGTCGTGCATTAAACGCAACTGTTTGTTCTAATTTATTAGGTTAGATTCAAATGGTCCAAATGGCTCTGAGCACTAAGGGACTTAACATCTGAGGTCATCAGTCCCCTAGACTTAGAACTCCTTAAACCTAACTAACGTAAGGACATCACACACATCCATGCCCGAGGCAGGATTCGAACCTGCGACCGTAGCGGTCGCGCGGTTCCAGCCTGAAGCGGCTAGAACCGCTTGGCCACTCCGGCCGGCTTTAAACATTGTGTCAACCCTTGTTTGTTACACACGTTACGCAGCTGTTATTTTAATCAGTGGAAATGTAACGTATTTGACCTATCACTCAGTATATTAGTTCCCACTAGATATGCCTATGATATGGTCCAAAGATCGCGGTGCCGTAGCAAAGTCGGCACCTCGCATCGATACCACAGAAGATAGCGATGCCTCGCTGTATACTGCAGCGACGAATGGGAGGTGCTGGCGAAGCTTCGCAGCGCCACCGCGCCGATATACAGCCGAGTAGAGAACGCTCACCCCAGTTCATGATGAACCATTATGAGAACAGCACCGTCTTGAATAAGGCGCCAGTGTATTTCATACCTTATGCTGAACTTTAACTATGAACACGATTTCTATGTACACCAAGTGAAGAGTCTTGTAAAAATGTCTGTATCCAGTGATACTTTTATATTCAGAGACAGTCGTAAATACTCTGAACACTCTTCTTGAAATAGATTATACAAAGTTAAGTAAATCTTCATATGTCTTGTAATAAAGTGACTAATATTTCATAAATTTTAGTTGCACCCCACTATCTCCCAGAGCAATCAAAGAACCCGTAGTTACACCGGACGATTGTAATTATGTTAGAACTTAACAGTCCCCTGTGCCACTGACGACACTCTCGTAATGCAGCTGAATCCCTGTATAACGTCGTCTTATTTTGTGCAGGTTCACTATGTTACTATCTTCCCTAAGTTACTGGAACACTTTATTTTGTTTCATACTATGTAGAGCAGGCGACATTTCAACCTCAAATTTGCTTTCTTGTTGCCCCTCCAGATTTTGACTCAAGTATGGTTTGTTCCTCAAAAGTCACTGTACGACGAAAGCAGTGCACATATTGAATATGACTGTAGCTTCGTGTTTAAGTCCTTATTTCTGTACATTTTATTTATGTCATCGCAACTGTTTTTGTAGCAGATGTAAGCTGTTATTGGATGCAACATAGAGATTGTTATCTGTTATGATTGTTACATTTACTCGTTGTAACGTATGACACACTATATATATAGTCTTAAGATTCAAGTCACTGGGCCCGCATCTCGTGGTCGTGCGGTAGCGTTCTCGCTTCCCACGCCCGGGTTCCCGGGTTCGATTCCCGGCGGGGTCAGGGATTTTCTCTGCCTCGTGATGGCTGGGTGTTGTGTGATGTCCTTAGGTTAGTTAGGTTTAAGTAGTTCTAAATTCTAGGGGACTGATGACCATAGATGTTAAGTCCCATAGTGCTCAGAGCCATTTGAACCATTTCAAGTCACTGGAATCTTACTGGAGCTATCGAACCTCTAGATCATCTTTGGTTCAGTTGGTAAACCATGATTAACCGTGCAGTTGGCAGTACGTGTAATCTCATCGTCATGAGCGCTAATGTTAACTACTATTGTAGCATGAATAGCTGCACTGTCTGGCACAATTCAAATGAAACCTGGTCAGTGCGTCTACCTTTTCCCTACACGTAATGTGGCACCACGTCACTGCGGCTATGGTGGCGCCATCTGTTGGTAGAGAGACTGACGCGTGAGCACCGTTTGATGTTGCATAGTGCCAGTGTGGTTTCACGCTGAAGAGAAGGTTGTCACACAAGTTATCGTCCACTGCCGAACATGCAGGTGAGTAATCAGGAACAACGAGGAGTGATTCGATTTTTGGCGGTGGAGGGAGTTGGAGGCCGTGAAATGTATCGACGGATGAAGACTGTGTAGGGTTAGTAGAGTCTGAGTCGTGCAAGTGTTGTGGAATGGCGCAAACTATTCCTTGAGGGGTGCGAGTCACTGGAAGGCGATGCTCGTCCTGGACAGGCTCATCGTGTCATCACACCAGAAATGGTTGCGGATGTGAATGCTTTAGTCTTGGACAACCGCAGAATCACGGTGGACGAGGTCCATCGGTTACTGGGCATCAGCGTGGGCACCGCGCACATCTTAATGCATCAACGCGAACCTTCGGAAAATCTGTGCGCAGTGGTTTCCCCACCAACTGGCCGCCGAACAGCGTAATACTCGAATGGCGCTGTCTTTGAGTCATCTGCAACGTTATCATGTGGAATCGAACCCGGTCCCTTAGGATTGACAGTCTGCCACGCTGACCACTTTTTTTTTTTTTTTTTTTTTTTTTTGCATTTTGTTCATTATTGATCGTTGTGTTTGGTCGTTGCGGACGTCGCAAGACATCCTGTTCAAGTTCGGTGGTTGATCCTTCAACTCAGTTTTTTTGTTACAGTTTTTTTCCACTCTGACCGAACACGCTGAGCTACCGTGCCGGCTATCACTCAGCTACATGGGCGGATCTTTGAACCGGAAAGCAAGCGGTGGAAACATGCGACTTCACCATCTCTAAAGAAATCAAAGGCCGTGTACACCAGTTTCGGTGTGTTATTTTGCTGTGCAAACCGTGCTGGTAACACCTCTATAACATTTTAGAGAAGGAAGTGGAATGGGATGTGCATGGTTAAAATACACAAACACAGTTTTTTTTACACATAGCAATGGACATCCACGCAGCAATGTATTTGTAGTATTGTGATGTCTGTTTCATTGAAACCGTCACGTTTAAGCCTATAATTGGTTTTCATCCTTACATTAAATGCCCTTTTAACATTAATTCATTCACAGTCCCTTTCTCTAATACGAAAGTCACTCTCACAACACATTCAGTATCACCGTTGAAGTTCAAAATTTCGCTCTGCCTCTCACACGGAATATCGCCTTTAAATATTTCGTATTCGGTCTCTGTAAGTGCAGGACTTACTCGCTTTATGTGGCGACGACCGATCCTTTCTCGTACTTTCGTTGTCTTGATTCCCTTTGTCTTGATCATCTTTTGCTAGTCTGCGTCGATATTCTGCCGAATTTTAAGTTCTTGAAATCTTGTCCTTTGCATCTCCTCTTCTTCGCTGATAGTTTCAAAGTTGGTACCTCTTCTTAAAAGTTTGGTATTTTGCTGCAACAATGCTCTGTGATAATTGGCTGGCTACTTATTCGTCTCAACCGTTTCTGCAACCTAAAAGTGCTTCCGCCGTTTGAACACCGTCACCTTCTCCACGTTATACCTTCCGACTATTGCTGAAGATAAAAGTGGCTCCTTTCCGTAAAATTACCACTCTTTTCCAGTAATTAAACGACGCATCTCTCCCGTGCGTCTTTACACATCTATATCCTAGTTCGACTCGCTTACTTTCATTTGTTACGTACGTCTTAACCAAAATTTGCTGTCGAACCAAAGCACTATCTCTTACATATGCACTGCACAGAAATCTCGTAAAACAAGGGGCTGTACATATTTACGAGGGGCGATGAAAAAGTTTCTGTTTCAGCTCGTTGCTGCGGCGTATGTGCAACATAGCGCGACTCCGGGGCGGATATACAAGCATCGACATTTAGGTAGGGGATTAGTGTGACATTTCTGTCTTTTCAACATGCGTGTGGTAAATTCGGCAACGAAAACTGTGGTGATGTTATTACGAGCGTGCTGTTATTCTTTTCTCGGCCGCCGATGGACAAACACCGCTACTCGTTCATCGGAGAATGAACAATGTGTATGGGGACAGCATGTCTGTTGAAAATCGCCGCTGTGGAATGATGCGCTATGTTCCTTGCTGCTTCCCCATACCGAAAATGTAACGCAGAAGTTACGCCAACTCACGTGGGAGACACTGCAGCACCCGTCCTGCAGTCCTGATCTCTCCCCATGCAATTATCCCCCCTTCAGTCCCTTAAAATAAGGTCTTCCTCTCGGACGAGGATGTGCAACAGGCACTTCTTCGCGTAGCGGAATACGGTGTTCTATAGAACGGGGTATCTTCAACTAGGTGCCTCTCGGGTATGTTTGCTTCAATGCTCACGGCAATTTTGCTTAATCGGCACACCGATTCTGGACTGTAAGGCCTTCGAATGGAAACTTTTTGACCGTCCCTTATATATTACATAACATTGGATTTGCACTGATAAATACAGACACTACTGGCCATTAAAATTGCTACACCACGAAGATGACGTGCTACAGACGCGAAAATTTAACCGAAAGGAAGAAGATGCTGTGATATGCAAATGATTAGATTTTCAGAGCATTCACACAAGGTTGGCGCCGGTGGCGACACCTACAACGTGCTGACATGAGGAAAGTTTCCAACCGATTTCTCATACACAAACGGCAGTTGACAGGCGTTGCCTGGTGAAACATTGTTATGATGCCTCTACTAAGGAGGAGAAATGCGTACCATCACGTTTCCGACTTTGATAAAGGGCGGATTGTAGCCCATCGCGATTTCGGTTTATCGTATCGCGACATTGCTGCTCGCGTTGGTCGAGATCCAATGACTGTTAGCAGAATATGGAAGCGGTGGGTTCAGGAGGGTAATACGGAACGCCGTGCTGGACCCCAACGGCCTCGTATCACTAGCAGTTGAGATGACAGGCATCTTATCCGCATGGCTGTAACGGATCGTGCAGCCACGTCTCGATCCCTGAGTCAGCAGATGGGGACGTTGCAAGACAACAACTATCAGCACGAACAGTTCGACGACGTTCGCAGCAGCACGGACTATCAGCTCGGAGACCATGGCTACGGTTACCCTTGACGCTGCATCACAGACAGGAGCGCCTGCGATGGTGTACTCGACGAAGAAGCTGGGTGCACGAATGGCAAAAGTCATTTTTTCGGATGAATCCAGGTTCTGTTTACAGCATCATGATGGTCGCATCCGTGTTTAGCGACATCGCGGTGAACACACATTGGAAGCGTGTATTCGTCATCGCCATACTGGCGTATCACCCGGCTTGATGGTATGGAGTGCCATTGGTTACACGTCTCGGTCACCTCTTGTTCGCATTGACGGCCCTTTGAACAGTGGACGTTACATTTCAGATGTGTTACGACCCGTGGCTCTACCCTTCATTCGTTCCCTGTGAAACCCTACATGTCAGCAGGATAATGCACGACCGCATGTTGCAGGTCCTGTACGGGCCTTTCTGTATACAGAAATTGTTCGACTGCTGACCTGGCCAGCACATTCTCCAGATCTCTCACCAATTGAAAACGTCTGGTGGCCGAGCAAGTGGCACGTCACAATACGCCAGTCACTACTCTTGATGAACTGTGGTATCGTGTTGAAGCTGCATGGGCAGCTGTACCCGTACTCGCCATCCAAGCTCTGTTTGACTCAATGCCCAGGCGTATCAAGGCCGTTATTACGGCCAGAGGTGGTTGTTCTGGGTACTGATTTCTCAGGATCTATGCACCCAAATTTCGTGAAAATGTAATCACATGTCAGTTCTAGTATAATGTATTTGTCCAATGAATACCCGTTTATTATCTGCATTTCTTCTTGGTGTAGCAATTCTAATGGCCAGTAGTGTACATACAGGTAAGTAAATATAAAAAATTGGTAAGATACAAGTTCCCATGATTTAACATTGTACGCAACGTTAATCACTAATATACGTGATGATTACTGACAGCGCAAAAACCTCTGTTATACAACGATACGTCAGTTGTGGGTATATCCAACGGAGGGCTTCAGTTGACTCATTGGCCACCTTTGGGACTGAAACGTAATGAGTCGTCCCATTCCACGACAGCTCAATCAAAGAAGACATTACAGCTGAAAGGATAGAACTGTTTTCTATTTATTTTTTTCCCAGTTTATCGAATGACGCCTGATACCGATACTGAGAAGCAATAAATTTGATTCACAAGATACCAGTCGAACGAAATAGTTATGCTGATCGGGAGAAACTGAGTTTGTTGATAGACGTATTTGTAAATGTGCTGAAAATCGCCTTTATTTCACGAGATATGAAGAACTTAAGTTAAAAATAAATTATGTGCAGTTTCTTGAGCGTGACAACTTTGACACAGACTTGCAGTGACCTGGAGAAATCATAGTCAAAGGACGAATTAGGATTTCAGCCGTGTCTTCCTGAAGGCTAGTCGAGCGTCTTTGCATTGCACCATCTTGTTTGTTTAATGAGACTGCCCCTACCTGTTTCTTTTCCATTGCTCACGCTTTCGAAGCCAATTTCTTGAACGGAGTACCTCGGAAGACGATTTGTTTGCAGTTCTGTTTCCTTCTACGAAGTAAATTACTAAATAAGCTTATTATCCTCGAAGACATCTATTGTCAACAACTAACAACTTCTCCGTACTCTAACAATGTTGCAAGCCCCACTCACGCGCAATTACTCGTGATGATAAAACGGATCTTTAATGGGAACGCCAGTTCCGCGCAGTTTGGTGCACTAATGGCACTGACTGCAGCAGAGAAACGCGAAGGACTTGTGTATACTTACTTCTCATGTTATTTTGACGTATATTTGTTGTCTTTCTTGGATGCTGCAATGTCCTCAGGCACGGCGTTCCTGTGCTCTCGGAGACATATTTGTGTTCCTCCTCCTGGAGAATGAGCGATATGTTACAATTCATTTTATTATTTGGCACATACCAGTAATATTTGCTTTTCCACAGGTAGCCACTAACAAATTTTTGACATGTTCATAATAACAGATTTTGGATTCTTTGAGGCAATATGAAATGCACGGCTGAATAACGATAGACGAAGAACTCTGTTGATAATTTTGGGTGCATTTAAAAATGAGATGATACACAGATGGCTTTAAAGTTTCGCAGTATAATGTAAAGATGATAGCAGATGTGGATTTACTTTTATTTTCTATAGCATGGTTTGCATACAGCGATCATAACTAACTATTGAAATATCCTTTCTTTACCATTACTCAAATAACTTTATTTGCAAACACTGGGAACAAAGAAATTGATAAAACGTATTGTTCTTTAATTATCTGGTAAATTAAATATGTAAAGAAGAAAAAATTTACCAAGTAACGTATACTGAGATAATATAATCGCCAAAGATGAAGTATGAACCATTACACTAACTAAATCGCTTACAGAATCCAGTTTTCTCAGTTCGCATAGACGATTCCACTCCTTTGAGATCTTCCCTTGGACTTTAAATATATTCATGGCATCCTGTGTTGAGGTACATAAACTTAAAGCAGTTTTTATTTATCACAATCTCCAACTTTTTCAAGAGAGTCCTACCAGCCCTTACAGATCACAAGAGCCGACCAAACACAACAGGAATAAATGTACCGTAAATCCAAACTATACATTGAAAAGTATAGAAATTTTGCTTGTATCTCAATTTTTATCACTTTCTGGCCGTGATCATCGAAAAGAGCTTTTTCGTTATAACCTAACCTGCAGTAAAGTAAACATCGTATAAGCTAGCGCTAGTAGATGTCGTAGATATAAACTTGCGCGAACATGAATGTGTGTTATCGATAAACGCCGCGAATATAATTACTTCCCGGTAGAGTAAAAATCGGTCCTACACTGCAAATTGCGTGCTGTGCTCTAGATTACATGTGTAGAAAACAACAATGTTGTGTAACAAACTTTCTACAGTCAAACTATCGGAAGGTTTAAGAATCAGCGAAGAAAGGACAGCAACCGTTATGCCTCTGTATGTACAGTATAAAGCCCTACCTTAAAGAAATGTGCTACTTCTGTACACTGATGCGAAAGCTTTCGAAATCAATTAGGCGAAATATGGGAAAGGTCAAATTTATATTCTGACTGGTTACTTTAAATCGTTAATGGCTTATAAAGTCACAGCTTCAAAAATTCATTGCGGAGAAAAATTGTGATAATGAGATTACGTCGCCGATATCATAAGAAGGAAGCGATTAGTAATTGGATTTAGCTTTTCTTATTTATCGCTTGAAACTTACAATAAATTCTTCTGAGATGACGTTGCCCACGTGTTACCATGTGCAGGAGATAACTACATGAGCCAACTGCTCCTCTACTTCCATACATTTTTGGCCCGGACATACCAGCTGACACATCAATACTGTTTGAATGCAATTCGCTTGCAAGCGGTTCTATCTATAGAGAGACTGAAACACATTCATCTTAGTAGCCGCATTAGCAGTAATTGTCTGTTATTACTCTCAGTAGCAGCATATGCAGTAAATGTGTTTATTATTGATCACAGTCCATTTGTGCTGCACTTTCAGCCTCAGCCACCTTAATGCGGTGTTTTGGTATGACGTTGTTATCACGCTTACAGCACCTCGTAATAGTTGTAATAAATGTCTCTTTTCATTACTTTAGTCACCTATAGCCTGCCCCTTTTGAAACACCGCCAGTTCGGACAGACTTGAACATCAGCAGTGTGAAATGCCCTCTACAGAGAGTCTGGGAGCTCTTATGCTTATACGAATTTCTCATCACACACAATTTTGAAAACAATGTCGCAAGTAGTCCATCTTTTTAAACGTGTGCCGCTAGTTTTAGCTAATTTGATTCTGCGGTTTTTTAATTTAACTATCAGATACTCTTTGTTACTGTGAAATGACAATTTGCCTCAAGCAATATCACTTCACTCTTTTTACTCACTGTTTACATTAAATGTTTACTTGGACTTTCATTTTTATGGTTATTATGACGAATTTGTTACAAAAAAGTTAAAAATAATGGAAAAGTCAATGATCTGAAGAATAAAGTTTGAAGGACCCCCTTTTCTGTTTAATACCCATACATTTTTATTGCACTGGATATTACAACAATGATGTTGGTAAAATAGTTTCATGCTGTGAATGACAGTACCACTTCCATTTCACAACTTGCTCCCGTGTGTATAATGATGTGGCAACTTGATTACTGAGCGTGGAAGAATTATTTCCTTCCTCCTCTTCTTCTTCTCCCTCTCTCTCTCTCTCTCTCTCTCTCTGTGAAAGAGACGAAAACTTATGAAGGAAATGAAAAGCCAATCACATCGAAATTCTGAAGTCGATATTTTAGATAACTGCACTCCGTCTTCAGGCTACAAGTGACCCATCGGGGC
The DNA here is from genome assembly GCF_021461385.2 of Schistocerca piceifrons. Classification (NCBI taxonomy): domain Eukaryota; kingdom Metazoa; phylum Arthropoda; class Insecta; order Orthoptera; family Acrididae; genus Schistocerca; species Schistocerca piceifrons. Next base: position 131,222,896 of record NC_060149.1, read on the forward strand.
CATCCGACCGCCGAGTCATCCCCAGATGAGGATGCGGATAGGAGGGGCGTGTGGTCAGCACACCGCTCTGCCGGTTGTTATGATGGTTTTCTTTGACCGGAGCCGCTACTACTCCGTCGAGTAGCTCCTCAGTTGGCATCACCAGGCTGAGTGCACCCCGAAAATGGTAAAAGCGGCCCGGATGGTCACCCATCCAAGTGCTGGCTACGCCCGACAGCGCTTAACTTCGGTGATCTGACGGGAGCCGGTGTATCAATTGCGGCAAGGCCGTTGCCTTTAGGTAACTGGCAGTAAAGAATATACGTTCTGATTTGAAATTTCTGCTTCTTTCCTCCCAGTACGTACTGATTCTATGAAGGACACACTACTATATTAGGCCCGGAAGAAATGGGGAAGAAGGGCAGTCTCAAAATTCCGTTGAAATGATTCAGCAAAATCTACAGGAGGAGCCAAATTGGATTCAGAGCTAATTCCTGAGTCCCAGTTTCTTAACGATTTAATCATCTGATCTATCCCTTGTTTGTCGCGATCTCAAATTTGTGTTTCGGTCTCGGTAGTATTAGTATGGCTTAAACATTTGCAACCCTTGATAAACTGCTGGGGTACATAAAAGGTTTCGTTTGCGTTGCGAAGATGGTAAGGAAAGAAGAAAAAACAAGTCGAAAAGCCTACAGTCACCCAGAAGGAGAGTTAACCAACACTAAAAACCTGGAATGAAACCCATTCCCAATTTTCAGATTACGAAACATATTTCTTCGTTAAACTGGGAAATAATGATATCAACGTTAAAATCTGTTTTCAGTGAGAGTTCGGCTCCCATTTCCTGCCACTGTCATATTTTTCTCATAAGGACGTTTTTAAAAAGACAGGAAAAATCATGCACCATGGAAACGAATTATAGATGTTTCTAAAATACTCCATGCGTTAATAGAACGAGAAAAAGTCTAACATCGTGTATTCATGCACCGCACAACGTGTTGAATATTGGTTTCTAAGCATATGAAGCTACTCAGAAACTCATTCGATGTTGGCAATTCATGAGGGCTCCACTGTACACGAACTGTCTGACTCGACCAGTCCTTGTGCTGTTGGGCAATTTTACAAAAAAATGGTTCAAATGGCTCTGAGTACTATGGGACTCAACATCTTAGGTCATAAGTCCCCTAGAACTTAGAACTACTTAAACCTAACTAACCTAAGGTCATCACACACACCCATGCCCGAGGCAGGATTCGAACCTGCGACCGTAGCAGTCCCGCGGTTCCGGACTGCAGCGCCACAACCGCACGGCCACCGCGGCCGGCGGCAATTTTACAGATGTTCACAAGTTTCTTCTTACACACCACACTTTCATCCACACTCACGAATAAGACGATAACACATCGTGATTTACTAGAAGGCCCCACATAATTATATGTGACCAGATAATGGTTTCGTCGACGTGGCGCTAAATCCTGAGGTTACAAATGGATATTAGGACACAAAAATGCACAATTCGCACATTTAGAAGACTGAACGTGCCACACATGAATTTACATGAAAGACTATTTTTATTTTAACTGCAGGATCAATTGGATATCAAACCTTGATTTTCCTGTTTTGTGTTGTCGTTTCCGTCGTCTTTAGTCCGACTCCTCGTTTACGCATCTCTCCAGCCAAGTCTATTTCTGTTATGTATAGTATACTGATGCTGTACTGTGTTCCAAATGTAGAACAACACGCTAATAAGCATTTGGTCATAACACCTTGGCTCATCAGTGTAGTTAAAAATTCAAAAAATATTCCTAGAAAATGTAAGACAAAAAAGATGCGCAACGAAGGAATTATCCGAATGGAACGCAAATCGGTAGATGTGACGTACATGTACAGACAAGCAAATTATCACAATTGCAGAAAAACTGGATGATTTACTCAAGAGAAACAGCTTCACAAATTGAGTAAGTCAATGACGCGTTGGTTCGGATCTGTGCCTCATACAAGCGGTTATTTGGCTTGGCATTGATTGATAGAGTTGTTGGATGTAATCGTGAGGGATATCATGCAAAATTCTGTCCAGTTGGCGTGTTAGATCTTCAAAATCCCGAGCTGATTGGAAGGCCCCACCCACATTTCTCCAAACGTTCTCAATTGGGGAGCGATTCGGCGACCTTGATGGCCAAGCTAGAGTTTGGTAAACATGAAGACAAGCAGCAGAAATTGTCGCCGTGTGCGGACGGGCGTTATCTTGCTGAAATGTAAGCTCAGGATGGCGCGTCATCACGTTCTCCCTTCCTTATGTCCACTTTCTTGTCCGCTCACTCCTTTGTCCACTTACCCCTGTGTCCGTCTGAGCCTTGTTTATTGTTAGTGCGAAGGAAAGCGTGATTACGAATTGAAGTCGCTTGAACGGATAAATCGGTTGAGGTCACTGGTATACGGGGTATGAGAGGCCTCTCTGGAAGCTGGATCTGTCAGGATAGTAGCATCAACGACAGCATTTCGCGTACTTTTAATCTGCGTATTGGTAGTATTATGGAGTTTCAGCCAATTCGCATTCCGTAGTAATATTCCAGCCACAAGCCGGTAAGCCAAAATTCATCAAAATCAAATCAAATGCCTCCAAGCACTATGGGACTTAACATCTGAGGTCATCAGTCCCCTAGACTTAGAACTACGTAAACCTAACTAACCTAAGGACATCACATACATCCATGCCCGAGGCAGGATTCGAACCTGCGACCGTAGCACCTGCGTGATTCCGGACTGAAGCGCCTAGAACCGCTCGGCCATAGAAGCCGGCCAAAATTCATCTTTCCTGTTTTCTGTAAAACCGACGGTGAAGAAGAAACAAAGCAGCACATTGTTGTATATACAATTTTTGTCTGAAATAATATGAAGAGAAGGAATGTATTTGGCAGAAACAGTTTGTCTGCCGTCGTAGTTGGAACTGACTGGGAGAAAGAAAACAAAAGTGCGCACGTTCACAGCACACCACAGCACAGCAGAGCAGTTTCTTTCTAGCATTCTGTTACAACAGAAAATCAATTCATTGTCGTTTGAAAAAATACGGGGTGTTTCAAAATGTATATTCGGGTTTTAGTCCTTGAATCATTTCTTACATTCAACTTACAGCTACAAATAACACATCAAATGAAAGAGTTACTCAAACAATTTTCGTTACAAGTTTTCAATGTGAGCACCATTCGTCACACATCGAATCGCTAGGCGAGTTCTTCCCAACTCTTGATCCATTTGCCTGGAGTAATTCTTGCAGCTAAGCTGTTTCTAAAGCGGGGTATATCAGCTGGTAGCGGAGGCACATACTCATAATTCTTTTTGAAGCCCTAAAGGTAAAAATCGCATGGCGTCAGATCGTGTGTGAACGTGGAGGTCATGGAAAACAGCCTCTGTGTTCCCGGTCCCCTGCGGCCAGTCCAGCGGTTGGGTACAACGTCGTTTAACCAATCACGTAATGAGTTATGCCAGTGAGACGGCGCACCATCTTAGTGCCAGATAAAGTTCCGGTTCAGCTTCTTCCAATTGAGAAAAGAGACATAGTTCCAACGCATCAAAGTAAGAAACATCATCTGCAGTTGCTTCACCGAAAAAGAAAGGCCCATAAACTTTTCGCCGGGATATGACACAAAAAAAACATTTAATTTAGGGGAGTGTCACTGACAAATGTACCATCTCGTGTGGATTTTCTGATCTAGAGATGCGCACATTATCTGTGTTCACATTTCCACTCCGGTGAAATGTCGATTCATCACCGAAGAGGACCCGATCCAGAAAATTTTCATTAACATGCAGCAAAATTTCGTTTGCAAAGTTGGCACGTAAACCGTAGTCTGTAGGCTTTAGAGCGTGTAACGACTGCAAACGTTACGGACGTAGTTGTAAGCCTCTCCTTAAAAGTCTCCACACAGACGTCACTGTAATTGCTAATTCGCGACTAGACTTACGAACTGATTTCTTGGAGCTACGAATGAAAGACTTGCACTCGTTCAACGCATTTTCGGTCACTCTTAGTCGTTCCATACTCTTCCCTTTCTGCACAGGTATACGAACAAAGTTGTCTGAGTTGTTCTTTCATTTGAGGTATTATTTATAATTGTAAGTTGAGTGTAATAAATGGTACAAAGCCTTAAAACCCGAATATTTATTTTGAAACACCCTGTGAATATACATTAGTGAATCGTGTAAAATTTTGAAGTAAGTCGGTCAATAATTTTCTAGGTTACTGGCAACATATATATATATATATTACCTGTATTAAAAAGCATATCGCGTCACGTGTCCACAACTCCACCAGGCGGCATTCTCACGTTGGGCCATAATGTTTTGGTTGGTCCGTGCATTGTCTACGCTGTAGACCCATCAGTGTATCACGTGGAGATAGGCTTGATCATACTATTTTGGATCCTCTCGCGGCGGTACTTTACCGCCGGGATATCTATGCGCACCAGTACTGCAAATTTGTATGTGCAAGCAAACAAAAATTAATTACGTAACAATTATAAAATTATTACAACTCTTCTTAGTTCTACGTTCTTTTTGTGTTCAGCATTTTTCCTCTGACAGCGTAGTGTCTTGCTCTTTAATATCCTGAGGGCTCTCTAACCTTTTTACATTAGATTCCACGCTTCACGTGTATGTGTTTGAAACGACATACAGATAATATCGGAGTACGCAAAATATTTCGTTTGGCGATTAAAGCTCATAAAATACTCGTAGAAACTCTCTCACTGAAAAAGATTATTTTGTTAACTAACTAAAACAAACCATATTTGGCACTTTTTAATTCCATGATGCGTGTAACGAAATGACCTCGTGAGATCCAGGTGAAATGTTCATCATTCTCTGCATAAATTGTTCAGCAGTGTTTGTTTGTTTGGCTTGCACGTCTGTGGCGTTTGATTGTTGAATTTAGCCTGGGTATCGCCACAAAAGCAGTAAAACTTGTACGCGTATAGCATAATTTATCATTTTTGTGCGTACTCCAGAGATACTCCAAAAATATTTTACGCTAAATCACCGCAAGTGACAGATGCCGCATCTGTGCCTATTTAGTACAGTTTATGTAACAAAGGAGAGATTATCTACCTCAAGATCGATGGATCACACTCGATAGTCTACCGTGAAATAAGTCAGACGTGAAAAGAGGGGAATAACGCTACGCTGTTGCAACCCACATATTACAGAAGAATACCAGGGACAGCAAAGGACCTGAAATAGCAGCTGAACGGAATGGACAGTGTCTTGAAAGGAGGATATAAGATTAACATCAACAAAAGCAAAACGAGGATAATGGAATGTAGTCGAATTAAATTGGGTGATGCTGAGGCAATTAGATTAGGAAATGAGACACTTAAAGTAGTAAATGAATTTTGCCATTTGGGGAGTAAAATAACTGATGATGGTAGAAGTAGAGAGGATATAAAATGTAGACTAGCAATGGCAAGGAAAGCGTTCCTGAAGAAGAGAAATTTGTTAACATCGAGTATAGAATTAAGTGTCAGGAAGTCGTTTCTGAAAGTATTTGTATGGGGTGTAGCCATGTATGGAAGTGAAACGTGGATGATAAATAGTTTAGACAAGAAGAGAATAGAAGCTTTCGAAATGTGTTGCTACAGAAGAATGCTGAAGATTAGATGGGTAGATCACATAACTAATGAGGAGGTATTGAATAGAATTGGAGAGAAGAGAAATTTGTGGCACAACTTGACTAGAAGAAGGCATCAAGGGATCACCAATTTAGTATTGGAGGGCAGCGTGGAGGGTAAAAATCGTAGAAGGGAGACCAAGAGATAAATACACAAAGCAGATTCAGAAGGATGTAGATTGCAGTAGGTACTGGGAGATGAAGAACCTTGCACAGGATAGAGTAGCATGGAGAGCTGCATCAAACCAGTCTCTGGGTTGAAGACCACACACACACGTAGTAAATATTTGGTGCAGTACCACTCTCACTCGGCACTTCAATGAGAACGAGAAAATTTCCATTACACTAGCGGAGTCAAACCAAGGACCCAATAGTCAGCACCCCATTATCTGAATCAGTTTGGTTCCTTATCGCAATTCAAAATAATTACTTTCGAATGACACCTCTGTAGCAACGTATTTATTTTTCTCCTTTCATCCACTCCCCCAGTGCTCTCCGGCCATGCTAACGTTGTGAGAAATTCTCAGGCTCTTCACACCGTCCGCATGAAGTGGCTCTCGTCAGCCCAATTAATTTCCTGTTGATTAAAGTTTGAATCTAAAGCGGTCTGCGTATCGGGCTATCTCGGCGAAAGAGGTGGCTCCCGGCGGCGTAACAAGGCCCTCGGCTGCTCTTTTTGCCGTCTATGCTCGCTCCGCCAAACACCGGTAGTCTTTATTGCAACGCGCCACTCTATATTTCTCATACGTAACCGCAATAACGCCGATTTAATCGAACTGGCCGCGCTATTACGGAGATACTGAACCCATCAAAGTTATGAAAGATAAGACAATATTACATATTAACAAGCGTTTCAGGGCTAGGACTCGTGGAACGTATTTTATTAACGAGCAAATGTGACACTGGCTTCCTTTTGGTCGTTTTTCGTTCCAGGCGAGGGTGTGAGCGTTCGGGCGGTCGCGTTGGCCGCTCCGCTATATTGCCTGGCCGTGGGGTCCGACAAAACCCGCCGCAGTATTTCCACACGCCGGTATTCAAAACTGCCTTTCGTGGAAGCGTCAATACTCGTGGCAAATCGCTTTCAGTGAGGGAACTCGCCTCGCATAATCCGTCGATTAAGGAACAGTCTGCGGTAAAATATACGCGCGCCAGCGCGTCGCGAAGTAGGTGCCGCGGCACGCCGCAATCAAATTCCTAAAATATGGGCTGAGCACCGAATCGAAGGTACACTTTTCTGTATCCACGTGTCTTCAATTCAGTATTTAATGCGTGGCAAACAGACGTGGCGCTAAAGGCATTAAATATCTGTTCTCTGATTGTTGAATGTAATGATTGTGTATAGCGTTACCTTCAATGCCAATGTTTCCCTTGACATCATTAATGACCTCGGTGTCGACAGGCCGTTTAAAAGGAAACGAGTGCTTCGTCGTGTAACCTTCCTAAAAACTATGCGCCTTTCCGCAACTGTCAAGGAGCCTAATGCATATGTTGCAGAAACTAAACTGATATGAAATGTAACTACGTAACACCAATAATTGCAAATTACGTGAAGCTACAACTGAAACGACAACAGAGGTTGTAAACTACGTTACCAACGATCAAAAATAGTTTGCCTTTAAATTTATGAAATACCGAACGAATAATTTCTTATATATCTTCCTACATGCTATAACTAATGTTACCTTTGCGACCCTAGCGAGTGACATGTGATTTTAATTTCACTAACCACAGCGTCACCTATCCCAATAAAAAACAGAAGCAGAGAATACTGCAGTGTGAATGCAATTTAAAAATGTGTTATCAGCCATAGTGCTCTCTACGACATAATTGGTTTAGTGGAAATAGCTGTGATCTCTGTGAATCTCACACCCGGCTGATTTTTGATATAACCTGTCAATCCAAAAAGAAACGTTAATATGCCGGTTTTAGTGCTTTGGGTATTCCACATAGTATCCCCCATTTGAGTACAATGCACAGAACTTCCATACAACCGTGAGGAACATTCAGAAAAGTCCTTCTTTGGGATATAGTTCAACTGGCGAGTCATACTGTGTTGAATGTTCGTTATGTCGTCAAACCGTTAACCCTACTTGTGAATTTCTACACATTGTAATTTTGTGGTAGATTCGCATACACATAATTTCATTACCCGTGGTGATTTTTTCCCCGAAATAACTGTCCGCGTTTTGTATTTCAATCAAGCTGGAGCTGCCGTCCACGCATCGTTGATATGTTCGGAAGTCAAGGTGTGCGGAACAAACTTCGCACACACTTTTCTCCCCTTCAAAACATTCAGGAGAATGTCTCGAGCGCTTGATTCAGAGATGTTACTTCCTTGCGTTTTTGTGACACAATTTAACACACTACGGTCGCACGTCAACTATTTACCACTGTCTGCTCACGACGGCCTGGTCGAATGCACGTCTGTTGTTTACAGTTGTTAGTTCAAGCTGTGCTGACGTCACTTATACGCCGGGAATAAAATCATTCTCTGACGTTTTCGGATGAGCGGCGTGAGAATTCTTCACCATATCTAACTATTCAGCTCCCTTCGTCAGATTTCCTACTTTGGTCAAGTATTTTACGTCTCTTCGGTAATAGATGAATTTGTATATTGCATGGCATCTGGGGACTAATTTACCGAGGTCACGTCGAGAAGGTTCTAGTTTGAGTACTGGATCAATAATCCAAATTTTAGTTCTTTTCTAATTCTATGTCAAGGAGCCTAATGCATGTGTTGGAGAAACTAAACCGATATGAAATGTGGTTCAAAATGGTTCAAATGGCTCTGAGCACTATGGGACTCAACTGCTGAGGTCATTAGTCCCCTAGAACTTAGAACTAGTTAAACCTAACTAACCTAAGGACATCACAAACATCCACGCCCGAGGCAGGATTCGAACCTGCTCCGTAGCGGTCTTGCGGTTCCAGACTGCAGCGCCTTTAACCGCACGGCCACTTCGGCCGGCGATATGAAATGTAACTACGTAACACCAATAATTGCAAATTACGTGAAATTACAACTGAAACGAAAACAGATGTTGTAAATTACGTTAGCAACACTCAAAAATAGTTTTTCTTTAAATTTATGAAACACCGAATGAATAATTTCTTATATATCTTCGTACATGCTATAACTACTGTTACCTTTGCGACCCTAGCGAGCGACATGTGATTTTAATTTCTTGTGAGGAACATTGTGAGTCAGCTGTTTGAAATTTGAATAAATTCCTAGCAACTCTGTCCGGCACAACTTCATTACCTGGTTTCAGCGCGGTCTTGAAATGTTCCAGATGCATCACAAAGGTTGAAAATGGAACATTTTAGGTGCACGTTGAGATGAATACACTAAGCAGATTCAGAAGGATGTAGGCTGCAGTACGTACTGGGAGATGAAGCAGCTTGCACAGGATAGAGTAGCATGGAGAGCTGCATCAAACCGGTCTCAGGACTGAAGACCACAACAACAACAACATGTGCACGTTGACAAATTCTGTTAGAATTGAAATCTACTCTTTCTTTACATCTTCATAGAAAAAGATTTACGCCGCGCCGCATTAGCCGAGCGGTCAAAGGCGCTGCAGTCATGGACTGTGCGGCTGGTCCCGGCGGAGGTTCGAGTCCTCCCTCGGGCATGGGTGTGTGTGTTTGTCCTTAGGATAATTTAGGTTAAGTAGTGTGTAAGCTTAGGGACTGATGACCTTAGCAGTTAAGTCCCATAAGATTTCACACACACAAAAAGATTTACACAAGATATATAAAACTATATTCTCTGAAGAGCTTAGGAAAGAGCCATTTTTGCTGATGCATTATGCCTCCAAGTAGCCAAATATTCAAGAACGTATCATATCATTTCAGTAAGTCTGGCCTTACTTGCATCATTCTATCAAATCTCTCTCTCTTTCTCTCTCTGCAGATATTTTGATATGTGTTGCTTGGTTCCCATAAACACGGCACAGACTTTACAATGTGATGTTTCCTGCATGGCCGTAACTGCATCACTATGTCGGCTACGCCTGTCAGTATAGACTAACCGTTTTGCGTCCATGTGTCCACACTTCAATACTTGACCTGTTGCACTGCGGAAAATAAGCATTGATGGCTTGCTCTTGCCACATGTACTTGGAGGTATTAACCAACCTAAAAACACACTGCTCCTAACAGATATAATTGTTAGTTTGCGTTTGAAATAAATACTGATGTAATGCTGTCTAGTACACCGTCCTCAGTCACAAAAATAAATATCTGTACTTATATCCGTTACACAGTACTTACAAAGCGAGAATGAGAGAGAGAGAGAGAGAGAGAGAGAGAGAGAGGGCGACAGAGACTGAGACACAGAGAGAGATTTGTTACTACAGGAAATGTTCTTATGACCTACCAAAAACAGTATGTTTAGAACATGCGAACAGAGAAGTTACAGTTAGCGAATGACGTGGAATGAAACTGGCCTTGTTGATGAGACCACTGTGGTCGTTGCTTGAAATAATTCCAGGAAACCACGGTAACCTTGGCTCTCTGAGCTGCTGAGGTCATTAGTCCCCTAGAACTTAGAACTAGTTAAACCTAACTAACCTAAGGACATCACAGACATCCATGCCCGAGGCAGGATTGGAACCTGCGACCGTAGCGGTCTCGCGGTTCCAGACTGCAGCGCCTAGAACCGCACGGCCACTTCGGCCGGCACGGTAACCTTAAATGAACGTGTCCAGACAGATCTGAGCTCAACCCCTGAGCCACCTCACTAGATACTACCTTATAGCACAGCCAATGAACAAATTTCTTTGTGACTTCAGGCATATGCGTATACGTTTTCCTTTACTAATGATGGTTTAGTATTTGGGTGTTGTTCGTTTCAGAAGTTTCTTCGTGTGAGCGCTATTCTATCGCAGGGGTGGCAAGAGCCTGGTTTTTTTACTGCTGTTTTGGACTTGTAAGCCATATGACTGTTGGACCAGGTGGTACAACAGTGAAAGGCTACGTCCTCAGTCGAGCAATGATCAGTTTGAGATCTAGTCATCTCAAAAGGATTAAGAAGGAAAATGAAGGTATAACGCCACATCGATGACTGTGTCATAATGAACGCGACGCACGTTCTCGAATAGGAGAAGAATGGGAAGGAAATTGGCAGTGACCTATATTGAAGAATTCGTTTAAATCTGGTAGGCCGAACTGGCATCTGAACCCCGTTGCTCCCGAATGCGAGTCCAGCGCCTTGGTGATTGCACCACCTGTCTCGACAATGTTACATCTGCATCTATATGGATACTCTGCAAGTCACACTTAAGTGCCTGGCAGAGGGTTCATCGAACCACTTTCACAATAATTCTCTATTATTCCACTCTAGAACAGCGCGCGGAAGAAACGGACACCTATATCTTTTAGTGCGAGCTCTGATTTCCCTTATTTTATAGTTCTGATCGTTTCTCCCTATGTAGGTCGGCGTCGGCAAAATATTTTCGAATTCGGAGGTGAAAGTTGGTGATTGAATTTCGTGAGAGGATCCCGCCACAACGAGAAACACCTTTGCTTTAATTATGTCCGCCCCAAATCCTGTATCATGTCCATGGCACTCTCTCCCCAGTTCCACTGTTTCGCAATAATAAAAAACGCGCTACTCTTCTTTGAATTTTATCAATGTACACCGTTAATCATATGTGGTAAGGAACCCACACCGCGCAGCAGTACTCCAAAAGAGGACTGATAACCGTAGAGTAAGCAGTCTCTTTAGTAGATCTGTTACGTCCTCTAAGTGTTCTGCCAATAAATCGCAGCCTTTGATTCGCCTTTTCCAACTTAAGTTGTTTGTAATTGTAATTCCTAGGTATTTAGTTCAACTTACGGCCTTTAGATTTGATTGATCTATCGTGTACCCCAAGTTTAACGGATTCCTTTCAGCATTCGTGTGGATGACCTCACACTTTTCATTATACTGGGTGTACTTGCAATTTTGTAAATCGTTTTTCGATTTGTTTTGATCTCCTAATTGCTTTACTAGACGATAAACGGCACCATCATCTGCAAACAAACTAAGACGGAGCCTCAGATTGTCTCCTAAATCGTTTATACAGGTAAGGAACAGCAGAGGGCCTATAACACTACAATGGGAAACGCCACAAATCACTTTTGTTTTACTCGATGACTTTCCGTCGATTACCATGAACTGTAACCTCTCTGACAGGAAATCACGGATACAGTCGCATAACTGGGACGGTATTCCATAAGCACGCAACTTTATTACAAGCCATTTGTGACATACAGTGTCATAAGCCTTCTGGAAATCTAGAGACACGAATTCAATTTGAAATCTACTTGTTGCCAACCTAACGAAGTATATGTTCAAGACTAAATTCTATTCATGATATTTATACCGTGTGTGTGTATGAGAGAGAGAGAGAGAGAGAGAGAGAGAGCTGAAGAGTGTGTTTTTTTTTCTTTTTTTGGGGGGGGGGGGAGGGGGAGGTTGGTGGTTTGAATTGTATGGTGTGAAATATGAATGTACTAGCTGTTAGCGAGTGGTTGAAAGCTTTGGTGACAGCTGATTTGACTTTTCGTTTCAAAATTCTGTGGAGGGGTTAAATAAAAAAAACACTTTTCAGCTCTCTCTCTCTCTCTCTCTCTCTCTCTCTCTCTCTCTCTCTCTCTCTCTCTCTTGCTCTTTCTCTCTTATGCACATACGGTATAAACAATCATGAATAGAAGTTAGTCTTGAACATATACTTCGTTAGGTTGGCAACAGGTAGGTAAACACACCAAAGAGGAGCAAACACGTGATGGAGAGCCAAAATTTACGTTTATAAAAGCAATGTCCGAAGAAATAATAATATCGAGTGACAAAAGAACAATATTACACCAAGAAGAAGGAGAAACATGGTGAACAGTGTGAAGAAGGTCAGAACGCAAAGTTGTGCTTATATGTCAGTAATAAAGTGATAGCGCGACCTCCAGATCAGATGAGAGGAAACGCAGATCAGCAAATCGTAATAAATTGCTTGTTTACATAAAAATCGCGACTTGTGCTGTTTAATAATCTAAAAATAACAAAACTGTATCGTTATAGATCCCACTGATGATACCTTAAAACAAGAAGATGGCGAAACGCATCTGGGGTAAATAAATTAAGTGGCAGCAGGAAAAGGCGGTTCTATTTACAAAATAAGAAGTTTCGTGAGCTCCTCTCAGGTGCGCAGACTTGTGTGAGGCCTTGCGTTGCCCTGGAGTAGGAGACGTTCGTTTGCATGCTGCTGGCGACAAGTTCGCTAATGTCGTTTCTTCCATTTCCTGAAGGTAGATCAATACACTTCCGAGTTGATCGTTGCACGATGAGGGCGGACATAAAACATAATAACTCAGTCAGAGTCCCAAAATCCCGTCGCGGTGACTTTACCGTCCGAGGGCGCTACTTTGAACATTTTACTTGAGGTGGTGTGGCGCTACACCTTGGATTACCGTTTCGTTTCCAGTTCGAAATGATGAGCCCATCTTTCATCGTCTTTGACGATGTTCGACGTAAAATCGTCACGACGAGCCACGTAAAATGCAAACAATTCTGCACAGACGTTTTTTCGTTGCTCTTTATGGTCTTCCACTAGTCGGCAAGGGATTCGAGGGGCACACAACTTTGAGCACCCCAACTGGTGGTCGAGTGTGTCAGCACTACCAACAGGTACGTCAATCTGAACAGCGAGGTGTTTAATTGTGATCCGTCGATCATCTCGAATGAGAGTGTCCGCACGTTCCAACATTGCACGAGTCATAGCTGTGTGCGGCCGGCCGGCAGGCGGAAGATCGCACTGGTTATCGCGACCTTGTTGCAATGATGACAGACGCCTCGCCCAACAGAGTTTGTGAACAAAATTTTATCGGGTTTCGAGCTGTGTCAAGTGATTAAAATACCGCAAGCTTTCCGCCAAGCACTCCTTGGCTGTTGTGAAGCTGTATGACTGCCAGTGGGCTGCTGATCGGCCCCTTATACACTCTATTGCCGGCTGTGACGTCACTGGTGCTTGCAGTATCGCCATATATGGGCATAACGTTCACTTGGTGCTCGCTTTAACTGCGCGATCGCTGGACATCGTGCCGTGCCGAGCTGCAGGCCACCGTCTCTATTTAGGGTCTTGTCGGTGAGCTTTACTTCAATGGCTTCTTTAATTACACAATCCCAGATACCGTTTGTGTGAGCCACCACGGATGTTTCGTCAAATTTATCCGGTGTCCGTTTTCTAAGGCATACTCAGCCAAAGCAGATTTCTCGGGGTAGCGTAGCCGATAAAACCTCTCATGCTCCTTCCTGCATTGTTCCACAGTGACTACTTTCTGTCCGACGTATGACTGACCACACTCGTAAGGGATCTTGCAGAACGTAGGCGCTTGTCTTCTGAGATCTGCTGCGTGTTTAACTGGTCTCAGTAATTGACAGATTTTTGTCGGAAGGCTGAAGATCGATTTGATCTTCTGTCTTTTCACAGGCGGCTTATCTTGCCCGACACGGAGCTACAAATCGACAAGAAAGCAAATTTCTGTTATGTCCTAGCCAGTAATGCCAACCGAGCCCGCTGCCAAAAGGTTGGCAGCATCAAAGTCCGGACGCCGTCCGCATAAGCAGCGCCAGCGATACAGGAAATCGCTGCAAGTCTGCGCGCGCCACCGCTGGCTTCTGGGTTCTTAAGCGCTGGAGTCGCGAGCGCTAGGACAGTTCTGTATTCGCCGCTCAGTTGTATACTCGCCACCGAATTGTGTACTTGCTAGTCAGTTGTGTGTTCATCGCAGCAGAGTTGTTGTTTGTCGTCAGCCGACGCTGACCTAGCCGCTCCGACTCGAACTAGACAGATTTCTGTAGACGCAGAGTTCACTACTGTGTTTCTGTATCTTCATAAATGAAGATAAGTACCGACTTTTATTTAATCTGAGTGTTTGGGCTTTCATCTTTCTGTTCATTGTTCCAGCGGACCGGTCGGCCCGCTATTAAAAGTGTGGCGGTGACTTCGTTAGCCATTTCTACAGCCAAGTGTTTGTCGCTACGAACACCGCCACAAAAATTTCTTTGCCTGCTCCTCATCGGTGGTCTTACAGTGATTCTTGTTTGAAACTACTTCATTTATTTGATGAACGCTACAGCCGTTGTTCCTGAAGTTCTTGCATAGTTGGATCAGCTCATGAGGTAGGTTATCAGCGTGTGATATCATTGATATTTTACTCATTCTCATTTCAAACATTTGACGCAGCTGGAAACCCGGCAACCTCTTATTCAATGTTACCGCCGCGAGACACACAATACGTTTGTTCACTGACAGGTCTCCGTAGACATTCTGCAAGAGCTTATGAATATCTGCAACGCTCTGGTTTCCCGCCGAAAGAAGCTAATGACAGCTCTATGCTTGGGACGCACCTTCTTTACAGACGCCATTTTGAAGGCCACGCAAAGCGCCGCCACCTATAGCAACTTCATGGAAATGCAGGGGCTAAAGCGGAAATATTCCACGATGTCCCACAACGAGCTGCGATTTTTTTCAACCGAAGCTGGCCGAGAGAAAAAAAGTGTTGCATCACTTATTGAACGTCCCTCTGAAAATGGAATCGGCGTACCTTTAACTTCTTATTCCATTTCTCTTGTCTATAATTCCCTATTCATATTTCTCTTTGGTTTCTTTTACCGTTTGCTCAGTATGCAGATTGAATAATGTGAATATGTTATTGAGCTCCTACTACTGCAGTTTCGTTTCCGTTCAAGTTACAAATAACTTTTCGCTCCGTGTATCGTGACGCCCCCTTCAGAATTTCAAAGATTTTTTAAAAATTTTATCTAAGAATCTGGGTCGCTCTTACTTACAGTGACGATTTAACTATCTGTACAGTTTTGCTACAAGATATCCTCAGGGGCCAGTGACTGCAGCGGGCGAGTATCGCAACCGACCACCGGCTTGCGCTGCTTTTAATGCTGTGGAGCATGCTTGCGGTTCTGTTGGCAAGCACACTCCCTGTTCCATCACTCCTCGCAAATGTCTGGAGGGGCTTAAGAGAGCTCAGCGGGAATAACGTTCCCTGTTGCCAGTCGAACTCCTAAATACTCTCGTAAATAGCTTCAGCTTGTATCAGAGGTGCTACTTTGCTGCAACAGTTGGTTGCTTCCATAGTGAGCAACTCCTTCAAGTGGTCTGTCTGCTACATCTCGCAATACTCCTAACTCAGGTATTCGTGGAACTTTATCGCTAGTATTGCTGATCACGGGAAAACTGTAGTTTATCCACAGTACTCCAATAAGAACGGCTCAATTTATCTCACTAGTTACAGTATGGGTGCAAATGAATCTACAAATTTGAAAAGGAGCAGTAAATAAATAAAAGTTTGTTTTCTGTATCAATGAACATTCACAAAGATGATGATAAGAAAATCAGTGCAGCAGATATAATATTTCTAATAAGGGAAACTCCCCATCGCAGCCCTCAGATTTAGTGGTAAAACAGCCCCGTCAAAAACTGAACACGGATCAAGCATTGCAGCAGGAAGAGGATTAACTGAAATGTGAAAAAAAAGCAAGATAGAAACAGTGAAGGTCCAAGGTCAAGATGTGCATCATCGAGCGAATTGCAAGAACCACCGCGTCGTGATTGTGTGGTCGCGGTGTTGGACTACAAAGTGGGAGATCTGTCTGCAAGTCTCCATCGTGGCCCCTTTTTCGCAAAATTATGAACTTCCTGACCAGTCACTTACGTTTCTATTATCCTTCTGTAGTCTTGGCAGCTGTCATACTATACACTGGTGATAGAATATGAATCGTGTGGTAAGAGTATATCCCCGTCGCAAGTAAATGTGATGACCAGTGACAGCAGGCGAGATGGAGCATAGACCTGTCACAGAAATGACAACAACAAATAAAACGGTTGTGAACTATGTTACAACAAGGGAATTGAAGAGTTAAAACCTTCAAAATGGAACGCAAGAGTCATATCATGTGGTGCTCGTGTAGAACAAATAGGAGGTACGTACGTCTCCTTTCCATTCACCTCGCTGTTGCAAACGGATGTTACACCACGACACAGACGCAAATTTGAATACAGCGAACAGACACGTCGATTACCGGATGAACAGCTCCTAAATTTGTGGAAAAAAATGCGAAGCACGAGGGAGATTTGAACACGGATATCTCCGGTCGCATTCCAACACCTTGACCACATAACCACGACGCTGTGTCTGTTCAAATTCGCATGATGCTATACATCTTAAGCTTGGACGTTCACAGTTTCTGTTTTGCCTCTTTTTTCCAAAGTTCAGTACACCTTCTTCCTGTTTTCAAGCTCGATCTGTGTTCAGTTCTTGAAAGTCTATCCACTGCGCCATCTTACCACTAAATCTGAGGGAGTGCGGTGGGGAGTTTACCCTTGTAAGGAACTTTAACAGATATACTCTCTTACATCATCACTGAAACATAAGAACTTAAGGGAAGAAGTGCTAAACAGGATCTCCGCAAGTAAGTCACGTTAGCCGCAATATGTGCAAATGACTGAGAATGGAACACGCTAAGGTAATGACAACGTATCAACCCAAAAGTACAGACAGACGATGGAGTGGTTCATCAAATCGTAACTGGTTAGACGTCTAATCCTTGATGGGACATGATAATGATGACACGAAAACTTTTAGAAAACCAACATTAGACAAGATAAATTAAAGCATGTTGTTTGGATGAGATTGGTAACACGTTCTTTTATTAGATATCGCTGCAGTCACATTGTCTACTGCGTATCACATCATTTCCCATTCTTCCATCACGAACAAGGACAAAACCCTATCCTTAGCAAACTCCGGTTTTACAACTTCACCTACGTCAGTAATACATTAGTACCGTTAGTTTGCAGCTCGTGGTCGTGCGGTAGCGTTCTCGCTTCCCACGCCCGGGTTCCCGGGTTCGATTCCCGGCGGGGTCAAGGATTTTCTCTGCCTCGTGATGACTGGGTGTTGTGTGATGTCCTTAGGTCAGTTAGGTTTAAGTAGTTCTAAGTTCTAGGGGACTGATGACCATAGCTGTTAAGTCCCATAGTGCTCAGAGCCATTTGAACCATTAGTACCGTTAAAACGTACTAAGATAAGACAAAAAATTATCGGATGGCATTGTTAAACAGAGCTGCTGCTCACTTATCAGCTGTATCGCGTAAACGAAGTTTATGAGTGTGTCTCACTTTGTTTCTGGGACTCTGTGAAAAGAAAAAAGTTAAATTCATGGAACAACCAGTGAAAAATTTTTATAGGTAGAATGCGATCTATTGCTCGTTAATAGATTTCGAACCGGGGTCGCCACTTCTTTTTGAATAGCTCCTCAGTTATTGAAACATGGCCAAATGCACATTTTCCTAAATCCCCCCCCCACTCCACCACGCACACACACCTTTTCAGGGAAAAGCCCACAGTTGTACTGGGTATCGAAACCGGATGCTGCGCTGAACTTTGACTTCTGAGTTACGAAAGCAAACGATTTCCGAATTTATAAATTCGGTAACTGCGATGCATTTTTATATCCGTTAGCTGTAAATTTACAGGCGTTAATGCTTCGAATGCTCATTTATCCGTGCGATGGAGATCGTATGTGTAACTGTGTGGTTTCAAAAAATGTGGTGTCATGCGTTCAACTAAATTTAAAGTAAAATATTCCTTATGGCCTCTCACTGAGAACTCTACAGGCATTATGAAGAAGACAGTATCACCAGAATACTTTTTACACGCTGTAAACGTCGAACAATGTCCCTTTTGTCGCTATCTGCTTCCAGCCGACCATCTGTCTTGGGAATACTTGCCTCCAACTTTTTCTCCTATTTTATGTGTTGCAGCGACATCAGACAGAGTAAGAAAACGAGGCTGGAGTTTAGCGCCCCACTGATGTGGAGTTCATTACAGACGGTGTGCTAATACAGTAGGACGACAAGGACCCATTCCGACATTCGTCTGGCGTGGTTTGGAGAATGTGTGATAAATCTAAAACTGGATTTTTAAACGTAGGTTTGAATCCAGAAACTCTGATCCTCTCGAATGCGAGTCAATGTACTAATCACAGTGTCACCTATCCCAGAGGATACTGTAGTGTGAATGCAATTCAAAAATGTGTTATCAGCCATAGTGGTCTCTACGACATTATTGGTTTAGTGGAAATAGCTGTGATGCGATCTCTGTGAATCACACATCCTGCTAATATTTGATATACCCTGTCAATCCAAAAAGTATAGACTATGGATTGATAATAAGCAGAGGAACGTTAAGATGCCGGTTTTAATGCTTTGGGTATTCGATGTAGTATTCCCCACTTGAGTACAAAGGACAGAACTTTCATAAAACCGTGACGAACATTCAGAAAAGTCCTTCTTTGGGATACAGTTCAACTGGCGCGTCATACTGTGTTGAATTTTCGTTATGTCGTCAAACCGTTGACCCTACTTGTGAATTTCTACACATTGTAGTTTTGTGGTAGATTCGCATTGTTAACACAAAGTCTCGTCACCCGTGGTGATTTTTTCCCGAATTGTCAGCGTTTTGTATTTCAATCAAGCTACAGCTGGCGTCCACGCATAGTTGATATGTTAGGAAGTCAAGGTGTGTGGAACAAACTTTGCACACACTTTTCTCCAAAACATTCAAGAGAATGTCTCGAGCGCTTGATTCAGAGATGTTCCTCCCTTGCGATTTGTGACACAATTGAACACACTACTGTCGCACGTCAACTACAGGGCTATTACAAATGATTGAAGCGATTTCATAAATTCACTGTAGCTCCATTCATTGACATATGGTCACGACACACTACAGATATGTAGAAAAACTCGTAAAGTTTTGTTCGGCTGAAACCGCACTTCAGGTTTCTGCCGCCAGAGCGCTCGAGAGCGCAGTGAGACAAAATGGCGACAGGAGCCCAGAAAGCGTATGTCGTGCTTGAAATGCACTCACATCAGTCAGTCATAACAGTGCAACGACACTTTAGGACGAAGTTCAACAAAGATCCACCAACTGCTAACTCCATTCGGCGATGGTATGCGCAGTTTAAAGCTTCTGGATGCCTCTGTAAGGGGAAATCAACGGTTCGGCCTGCAGTGAGCGAAGAAACGGTTGAACGCGTGCGGGCAAGTTTCACGCGTAGCCCGCGGAAGTCGACGAATAAAGCAAGCAGGGACCTAAACGTACCGCAGCCGACGGTTTGGAAAATCTTACGGGAAAGGCTAAAGCAGAAGCCTTACCGTTTACAATTGCCACAAGCCCTGACACCCGATGACAAAGTCAAACGCTTTGAATTTTCGGCGCGGTTGCAACAGCTCATGGAAGAGGATGCGTTCAGTGCGAAACTTGTTTTCAGTGATGAAGCAACATTTATTCTTAATGGTGAAGTGAACAGACACAATGTGCGAATCTGGGCGGTAGAGAATCCTCACGCATTCGTGCCGCAAATTCGCAATTCACCAAAAGTTAACGTGTTTTGTGCAATCTCACGCTTTAAAGTTTACGGCCCCTTTTTCTTCTGCGAAAAAAACGTTACAGGACACGTGTATCTGGACATGCTGGAAAATTGGCTCATGCCACAACTGGAGACCGACAGCACCGACTTCATCTTTCAACAGGATGGTGCTCCACCGCACTTCCATCATGATGTTCGGCATTTCTTAAACAGGAGACTGGAAAACCGATGGATCGGTCGTGGTGGAGATCATGATCAGCAATTCATGTCATGGCCTCCACGCTCTCCCGACTTAATCCCATGCGATTTCTTTCTGTTGGGTTATGTGAAAGATTCAGTGTTTAAACCTCCTCTACCAAGAGACGTGCCAGAACTGCGAGCTCGCATCAACGATGCTTTCGAACTCATTGATGGGGACATGCTGCGCCGAGTGTGGGAGGAACTTGATTATCGGCTTGATGTCTGCCGAATCACTAAAGGGGCACATATCGAACATTTGTGAATACCTAAAAAAACTTATTGAGTTTTTGTATGTGTGTGCAAAGCATTGTGAAAATATCTCAAATAATAAAGTTATTGTAGAGCTGTGAAATCGCTTCAATCATTTGTAATAACCCTGTATTTACCACTCTCTGCTCACGACTGCCTGGTCGAATGCACGTCTGTTGTTTACAGTTGTTAGTTCAAGCTGTGCTGACGTCACTTATACGCCGGGAATAAAATCATTCTCTCGAGCTTTTCGGATGAGCGGTGTGAGCATTCTTCACCATATCTAAGTATTCAGCTCCCTTCTTCAGATTTCCTACTTTGGTCAAGTATTTTACGTCTCTTCGGTAACAGATGAATTTGTATATTGCAAAATATACGTGGACTAATTAACCGAGGTCGCGTCGAGAAGGTTCTAGGGTGAGTGCTGGATCAATACTCCCAATTTTAGTTCCTTTCTAATTCTATGAAAGTCCTTAATCAGTATGATAAGTCACCAGCATTACAATAAGGAATCTTGTCAGATCTACTGCAGAAATACCATAACGAGTATTTCAAATGCGACCATAAAAACTTCCTTCTAAAACCCAGCAAATTCGAAGATAGCTAGCAAGTATGAGTGATCACTAATTTATTTTCACAATCTGTGAAACAAATTAAACTGAAATCAGGGTGACGTATGGAAAGTGTAATCTTAAGATTGCTTCAGTGTTCAAAGTAGGTCAAATTCCTGAATATAACTGTTTCAATAAAATTAAAATTTAATAGAAAACAACTGTTATCCTTGTGTTCGAAATCTGGAAAGAATCAGATAACAAGCTTCATTTATTTACAGCTGGCCATGCTTGCGCCACCCGACATCCCGTACCGTCAGTCTCTAAAAATTATTTTTGACAAAGTTCTTGTTATGGGGCAGCTGCAACTGCGTAACTCCATTTTGTAAAATGAAGAAACCGCACAACAGTTGCATAATCTACAATTTTTTATTGTGTACACGACCGTTTTCGGAACTCGAAAAGTTCCATTATCTTCTGTAAACTGTAATAATGAAAATATTGTGTTACACGACAATTAGAGGGGATCCTCAAGTCTGATATGGCAGGTAAAGATGCATGCGGCTAAAATTTCTAAAATGAATTAAAATAAACTAAAAGAGAAAACAAATCACTTAACCATCTGAGGTCATCCTCATTGGATGTAACTGTAAGTGTTTCGAAACCGATCGTGTACGTAGTAAAAGATTGTGGATTAACCAACTCTTGTGCGATTTCTTCATTTTATAAAATTATTTTGAGTCGTGTTTTTGGTAAGACTGGGTCACCACTTTAAACTTCCAGAAAAATTACGCAGTTCGCCTTCGTTTGACATTATTCTGAATTCTTGGCTCTCGTTGCCCTAGTCCACACAGGAGTATTAATCTCAAAACAGAAATCTACAATTTATTGTAGACGAAATGTGTACGGAGTGGTTCTCTGGTAGTAATAAAAAATATAATACAGCGCGAAGCAGCGTGCAGAAATAACAGAAACCAGCGCTCTATGGCAGGCTAGCGTAAAGTAACTGTAGTTTTCAAGCTAGTTTTTGGCATTTTTGAGTAAAGTTTCTGGTTACTTGCGAAAAGACTCGAAGGTCAAAGAAAACGTTTCTCAGTGCCACTGAATGTATAGTGAGCCCTTCTCAGTTTGTTGACGTAGACGATTGAGCACTATGAAAGAGGTAAATTGCATCTGATTTGATTTCTTCCACTCCCACGGGAAGGCAAACTAGAAAGGAAACGAAGAGGCACCGGTGTAGACAGCCAGATTAACGACAGTAAGTATTTAATTATTAAAGAGGAGCTGCTGTTTGCGCAAGATAGAAAGAGTATGTACAGGTTTTTAATGTATAATGAAGCGTTCAGCAAGCAAAAAACTCTTTAATTAGCTTTCAGTGTCTAAGAAGGCATACAAAGAGGAGTACCGATGCAAAACCCCTCTTGCCCCTTTTTAACTAGGTCGTTGCACTCGAACTGTTAGGCCGATACGAGAAAGTTTTTGTATCAACCCTCAAGGGAATGGTATTGCAGTCCGAAAGATGTGCATCGGGAGAGGCGAATCAATCAAAATGAACAAGGATCAAGCACGACCTTGAGAAATTAAGACCATCACTACGAAAGTATAAAATTTTAAAAAGTCGTACCGTATGAGCAAGCTTCTCTCATTCGCCGCAGTGAAATAAAGTGAAAAGGATAATGCCTCGAAAGCACTTTTGATTTACAACTGTGTAACATTCAGTCCGGCACTAGAAAACGGATGGAACAAGGTTTTTGTTTCCTGGGAAATATAAACGACTCCTCTCTAAAAATATTACCACCTTATTAACTTAATGCTTGAAAGTGACGTCGGTCTCTCAGAGGATGCAACACGTGTGAAAGCATGTAGAGCTCCAGGCGTACAGAGGCTCAAGGTTCTAGGTTTGTATCTACGTCATCCAGAGAATGACGACACAATTCTGGAAATTACTTCTCACAACAAGGCGTGCCAGTCTCAAATTAAATTTGACCATCGACGACAGTAGTCAGTTGGCGTTTAATACGATCACAGGACTAATTAATATCGACTGTGCGTTACAGTCTTTCCCTGAATAAGGTTTCCAGGCCGCCTACATTGTCTTCAACGTCTGAAAAGGGCGTTTCTTGCTCATGACAGAATATACTACAGTAACGACATCTTCTTTCATACTCCTACTATCTGTTCTCCAATTTATGGTCATTCTTTGCCAGGTAATTAATTTTTGTAATTGAAACATTTGCTCCTGTCTGTGATTTTCTCGTTTGGAAACGATTACTTCTGTTATGTATTTCGTCTATTTATTCGATCCGTAACATCCCTGCTTCTGCTGTCGGTAAATAGCTGGGATAACATAATGGCTTTGGTTCTTTGGGAGACAGGAGCTGATTACAGCGTTTTGTGAGATGATACGAATCCAGAGTGATATAGTGTTCCTAAGTTTCAATTACGGATACAAACTGTTTCGTAGCGTAGTCTGCTATCTCACATTTCTCTACGAATATTAAATCTACTGTGTTTGTAATACATAGTTTGTGAACTTCATAGTGTCATGACGACCACATACAGTTAAGACGTAATAGCTTTTGTCGCGTGGTAACTGTAGGCCTACATCTTAGCGACAGGATACGGAAGGAAAATCCCGGATTATTAATAGCGAAAACTGGGCTACAAATCGCGATTCCACCATCACAATGATTTTTCTCCATGGATAGGTGAAACCATTCCACAAGAATGGCGTGACGTTTATTTCTACAGTTCCTAGTTTTCTCCAACCGTTTCTGAAACAGTGCCAGGTTCCATTTGCAAATATCTTGTTGCCAGGTATGCATAAAAAAAACGTAGATGATACAAAGCCCACCTGCCAAAGCATCCTACTACTAAAATAATAATTATGTATAATTAATAATAATAATCATTATTATTAATAGTGGTGGCTTTAGCTTTTCAAAATGAAACGCTAAACTACGGCATAAAAATTTAAGCAGCACACGAAATGAGCCTAGTGGAGCATCATTTTTGTGCGAGAATAGTATGGAATTGTACGTAACAGAGTACGATTAGTTGCTACCGAAAGAGTCGATTAGTGGTGCCACCATAAGATGATGTAATTAGTGTATGTAATGTGTATAAAGCAAGCATAAAATTCCAGACGACTGGTGGGTACAGTCAGGCAGCACGATGAATTTGTGGTAAACGTGTTACACTGCTTCATCAGTCTTGACGCAGCGCGAAACGAGGAGAACAGAACATTCATACCGCCCAAGACAGTTCTAATCGAAGGAAGGATGCAAGGTTACAATTTAGCGTCTCTTCTACGGCGTGGTTAATACATCTTGACGTACCACTTTTTCATATGGACCAGAATGGGTAAGAAAATCGGTCTTGGCGTATCCAAAGTACCATCACTGTATTTTCTTGATATAACTCACGGAAATCACGCAGAACCTAAACCTAGATGGTCTGAAATTGAATCCCGGTCCTCTCGAAAAAGGATCTAGCTTCTCAAGTACTGCGTCATTTCGTTAGTTAACCCCGATCTGTCGCGTCTTACCATAGTAAGTACACTACCACTCATTAATTTCAGTACACTCTGGTATTTCAGATTTACAACACAAATAAAACGTTATTTCTCACAAAATATAATTATATTAACTTCCACATATTTAACACAATCACAATCATTATATTTTACTTTCATCAAAGTATCCTCACAAAATCAAGGAATGCGGTCAATCAGTTTTTGTAGGTATCGTGAATCTGTATGATTCCACACACCCTTAATAATATTCCAGAGATGCACCTTGCTGGATATATTAACTTCCCTGATACGTCTGTCCACTTCATCCCAGACCATTTCAATGGGATTACAATCGCGGCTTTGAGACGGCCTTACCATATCATTCAGTACTTCCTGTTTTCCCTTTGCTGCAATGTAGTTCGTACAGTATGCCGAGCGATGTTTTGGGTCATTATCCTGCTGTAAGGTGAACCCTTTCCCTATTAAGCGCAATCCACTTCGTATTGCATGATACTGAAGTATGCGGTGGTACTGCTTCTGATCCATACATCCTTCTATTTTCAAAATGTCGTCATTTCTATCTCCGGCAAAACATCCCCAAACCATAATAGACCTTCCACCATGTTTAACTGTTGGTGGAAAGCACTGCTTGGCTACTTTTTCCCCTACAAATCGGCGAACAAATATTCTCCTTCTGGTTCCAAAAATGTCGAACTGTGATTCATCGGTGAATAACACATTCCTCCATTCTTCCGATGTCCAATTACGATGTTTTTTAGCACATTCAAGTCTCTTCTGTTTAATTATGGGCCTTAGAAGGGGTTTTCTTGCTGTGGCACATCCTTTCAAGCCGGCTTCAGTCA
This sequence comes from Schistocerca piceifrons, assembly GCF_021461385.2. NCBI lineage: Eukaryota > Metazoa > Arthropoda > Insecta > Orthoptera > Acrididae > Schistocerca > Schistocerca piceifrons. The sequence goes on from NC_060149.1 coordinate 131,248,385, forward strand.
GTCTCCTTTTTGCTATTATTAACAGATATTGTTGTCGTGTTCATTTCTACCAATACTGCACGAATTTTGGGAGTTGCTTTGAATGTATTTCTCTTACTGGTAATTCTGATATATTTATCATCACTTTTAGCTGTTTTAAGCAAAGAAGGGAAGGCAGAAAGGTGGAAGGAGTATATAGAGGGTTTATACAAGGGCGATGTACTTGAGGACAATATTATGGAAATGGAAGAGGATGTAGATGAAGATGAAATGGGAGATAAGATACTGCGTGAAGAGTTTGACAGAGCACTGAAAGACCTGAGTCGAAACAAGGCCCCGGCAGTAGACAACATTCCATTAGAACTACTGACGGCCTTGGGAGAGCCAGTCCTGACAAAATTCTGCCATCTGGTGAGCAAGATGTACGAGACAGGCGAAATACCCACAAACTTCAAGAAGAATATAATAATTCAAATCCCAAAGAAAGCAGGTGTTGACAGATGTGAAAATTACCGAACTATCAGTTTAATAAGTCACAGCTGCAAAATACTAACGCGAATTCTTTACAGACGAATGGAAAAATTGGTAGAAGCGGACCTCGGGGAAGATCAGTTGGGATTCCGTAGAAATGTTGGAACACGTGAGGCAATACTAACCTTACGACTTATCTTAGAAGAAAGATTAAGAAAAGGCAAACCTACGTTTCTAGCATTTGTAGACTCAGAGAAAGCTTTTGACAACGTTAACTGGAATACTCTCTTTCAAATTCTGAAGGTGGCAGGGGTAAAATACAGGGAGCGAAAGGCTATTTACAATTTGTACAGAAACCAGATGGCAGTTATAAGAGTCGAGGGGCATGAAAGGGAAGCAGTGGTTGGGAAAGGAGTGAGACAGGGTTGTAGCCTCTCCCCGATGTTATTCAATCTGTATGTTGAGCAAGCAGTAAAGGAAACCAAAGAAAAATTCGGAGTAGGTATTAAAATTCATGGAGAAGAAGTAAAAACTTTGAGGTTCGCGGATGACATTGTAATTCTGTCAGAGACAGCAAAGGACTTGGAAGAGCAGTTGGACGGAATGGACAGTGTCTTGAAAGAAGGATATAAGATGAACATCAACAAAAGCAAAACGAGGATAATGGAATGTAGTCAAATTAAATCGGGTGATGCTGAGGGGATTAGATTAGGAAATGAGACACTTAAAGTAGTAAAGGAGTTTTGCTATTTAGGGAGCAAAATAATTGATGATGGTCGAAGTAGAGAGGATATAAAATGTAGACTGGCAATGGCAAGGAAATCGTTTCTGAAGAAGAGAAATTTGTTAACATCGAGTATAGATTTAAGTGTCAGGAAGTCGTTTCTGAAAGTATTTGTATGGAGTGTAGCCATGTATGGAAGTGAAACATGGACGATAACCAGTTTGGACAAGAAGAGAATAGAAGCTTCCGAAATGTGGTGCTACAGAAGAATGCTGAAGATAAGGTGAGTAGCTCACGTAACTAATGAGGAGGTATTGAATAGGATTGGGGAGAAGAGAAGTTTGTGGCACAACTTGACTAGAAGAAGGGATCGGTTGGTAGGACATGTTTTGAGGCATCAAGGGATCACAAATTTAGCATTGGAGGGCAGCGTGGAGGGTAAAAATCGTAGAGGGAGACCAAGAGATCAATACACTAAGCAGATTCAGAAGGATGTAGGTTGCAGTGGGTACTGGGAGATGAAGAAGCTTGCACAGGATAGAGTGGCATGGAGAGCTGCATCAAACCAGTCTCAGGACTGAAGACCACAACAACAACAACAACGACGTCGTCGTGGTATGTCATTATTGCTACCTGTTGTCTTCTGGCGGTGAAGGGTGTATTGCACTCCCCCTATAGACACAGTACACTGTTTCGCAATTTGGCGAACAGATAAACCTGCTTGGATAAATGCTACAATTGCAGCACGTTTTCGTATGGATGTCTCGACTCGTGGAGCCATACTAGCGATGTGTACACTTCAGTGTCACGAAGGAACTGACGTGCAGGAACTACGTATTATGTGTCGCAGCAATGCTTGCCGTTCGCTACGGACATCACATCACTACAGGGAACAACACAGGTGCAGCAAATGCGGCGTCCGCCGACAAATAGGTAAACAAACATATCAGATAGGTACATAACGTTTATGTACGCAACATTGTTTGTTGGATACTATTGTATCTCAATGACTACAAACAAAAATCATGACATGTGTACAACTGTTGTGCAATTCTTTTGCTCCCTCAAACGTACCCATGGTATTAGACCTTACCTACAGAGAACTAGCTGTCGTTTACTGGGTGTATTGAAATTAATGAGCCGCAGTGTATTAATAATGTACAAAACACTGTCATGAGAGATGTTTGCAACAGATTTTTTAAATATTTATTATAACACCCTCAGATTCAATTAGTCACACATGATAACTAGATTCGATCACATTTAATGATTATATTTAGATCGAAAAATAACTTAAAACTTTAATGAATATCTATTTAAGTAGCTAATATAGACAGAAAGTATTTAAAGTTCTTAAAGCTGTATCTGTCAGCGTTGTCAGTCTACGTTACCTATTTGTTCAGGTACAATCTTAAGGATTTTAAATTTTAAATACATTTAATCTGTGCTAAAATTTCTTATAATTACAGGGAAGAAGGAGCGACCTGTAACTTCTCCGAAGAAAATTTAACAACGAAGATCGCATTCAATACCATTTATTCCTGATGGGCGGTTTCAACAGTTATTGTGAAATACGTTGCATCTGTTCAAGTTAGCAGCGAGCTTGCACCAATTCTTCCACCGCCGATCTTTTCCCTTCACAAGTAAATATTAACTAAGAACATCGAATAATGTTTTATCGTGTGTGACCATACGGGTTTAATTTGTTGTCCTGAAAACAAAAAATGGTTCAAATGGCTCTGAGCACTATGGGACTTGACATCTGAGGTCATCTGTCCCCTAGAACTTAGAACTATTTAAACCTAACTAACGTAAGGACAACACACACACCCATGCCCGAGGCAGGATTCGAACCTGCGACCGTAGCAGTCACGCGGTTCCGGGCTGAAGCGCCTAGAACCGCTCGGCCACCGCGGCCGGCCTCCTGAAAACATAATTGACATATTTCGAAATATAAAAAGCGAAGTTTTCTTCGGGAATACATTTTCAGTCCAGTGAACTTGTAAAAGTATACTGTATTTTTGCTAGGAAGCGAAGCCCTTCACCTAACTTTTTTTAAGAATTCAGCTAATTAAATACAAGACTCATTGTATTTTCAACTTTAAAGCTGTCGTTTCGTAATCACTCTCGCATTTTCCTTTACGGAAGGAAAAATATAAAAGCAAATTCTCGGGTATAGCTCTAAGGTGCTTGCTGTGGACATATCTGCGTATACTTTAGTTAGATCCGATCGACTTAGGCGCCAGTAGAATCAGAATAAATTTGTACAGTTAAGATAAGCCCTAAATACCCATTCCCCAACCCAGTGTCACGTTTACCGACTTTACATTTTTTACATTTAAGAAAAATGTGAAACGCTTTACCAAGAACAAAGACGGGTATCTTCTCTTTCGTAGCGATCTGTGCACTAACACTGTAGGTTATTTTAACGCCCTTTAACAATTACACAGATTATGACCACGAGGTATGCCAGGAAAAACAGGTTCATATTGGAGCCAGTTATTGACTTCCGCAGAACACCAAATGGAGCCGACTCAAGGTCATGCAGTACTCTGTGCAACTTTTCGTCCGAATATCTCTACTGCTGCTGCCGTATGTGAAACCTCTTCTAGGTGGTACTCGCAGAAGAAATGAAGAATATGCATATAAGGAGAGCGCTCTCTGTAAGCGGGTTATTCAGTCGATATGAAAGCTCCGTGCGAAAAATAAACGGACTGAGCTTAGAGGGGCAGAAAAAAGGGCGCCTGCTTTCGTGAGAAATTTTTATTCATATTTCACGAGGAAAAACTCTTTGCACTGGCGCGCGCAACTGCGAGCTGCACACCTCTGTTCGTCTGCAAGCAGAAATAAAGAGGAACCAGCCATGCACCCAACTACATCAGAAGCCGTTACATCGTCTCATATCAGTGACAAAAGAGAACAAAAGCATCATTACGCATTGTAACACCAGTTTCGTTGCCGGGCAGTGCGTGTCGGTGTGCGCGTACGGTGTGTAAGCTTAAAACAGAATTTTCATTGCAGATAAAACAAACACCGTATAGGCAATGACCTATACAGGGTGTTACAAAAAGGTACGGCCAAACTTTCAGGAAACATTCCTCACACACCAATAAAGAACAGATGTTATGTGGACATGTGTCCGGAAACGCTTAATTTCCATGTTAGAGCTCATTTTAGTTTCGTCAGTATGTACTGTACTTCCTCGATTCACCGCCAGTTGGCCCAATTGAAGGAAGGTAATGTTGACTGCGGTGCTTGTGTTGATATGCGACTCATTGCTCTACAGTACTAGCATCAAGTACATCAGTACGTAGCATCAACAGGTTAGTGTTCATCACGAACGTGGTTTTGCAGTCAGTGCAATGTTTACAAATGCGGAGATGGCAGTTGCCCATTTGATGTATGGATTAGCACGGGGCAATAGCCGTGGCGCGGTACGTTTGTATCGAGACAGATTTCCAGAACGAAGGTGTCCCGACGGGGAGACGTTCGAAGCAATTGATCGGCGTCTTAGGGAGCACGGAACATTCCAGCCTATGACTCGCGACTGGGGAAGACCTAGAACGACGAGGACACCTGCAATGGACGAGGCAATTCTTCGTGCAGTTGACGATAACCCGAATGTCAGCGTCAGAGAAGTTGCTGCTGTACAAGGTAACGTTGACCACGTCACTGTGTGGAGAGTGCTACGGGAGAACCAGTTGTTTCCGTACCATGTACAGCGTGTGCAGGCACTATCAGCAGTTGATTGGCCTCCACGGGTACACTTCTACGAATGGTTAATCCAACAATGTGTCAATCCTCATTTCAGTGCAAATGTTCTCTTTACGGATGAGGCTTCATTCCAACGTCATCAAATTGTAAATTTTCACAATCAACATGTGTGGGCTGCCGAAAATCCGCACGCAATTGTGCAATCACGTCATCAACACAAATTTTCTGTGTACGTTTGGGCAGGCATTGTTGGTGATGTCTTGATTGGGCCTCATGTTCTTCCACCTACGCTCAATGGAGCACGTTATCATGATTTCATATGGGATATTCTACCTGTGCTGCTAGAACATGTGCCTTTACAAGTACGACACAACATGTGGTTCATGCACGATGGAGCTCCTGCACATTACAGTCGAAGTGTTCGTACGCTTCTCAACAACAGATTCGGTGAGCGATGGATCGGTAGAGGCGGACCAATTCCATGGCCTCCACGCTCTCCTGACCTCAACCCTCTTGACTTTCATTTATGGGGGCATTTGAAAGCTCTTGTCTACACAACCCCGGTAGTAGAGACTCTTCGTGCTCGTATAGTGGACGGCTGTGATACAATACGCCATTCTCCAGGGCTGCATCAGCGCATCAGGGATTCCATGCGACGGAGGGTGGATGCATGTATCCTCGCTAACGGAGGACATTTTGAACATTTCCTGTAACAAAGTGTTTGAAGTCACGCTGGTACGTTCTGTTGCTGTGTGTTTCCATTCCATGATCAATGTGATTTGAAGAGAAGTAATAAAATGAGCTCTAACATGGAAAGTAAGCGTTTCCGGACACATGTCTACATAACATATTTTCTTTCTTTGTGTGTGAGGAATGTTTCCTGAAAGTTTGGCCGTACCTTTTTGTAACACCCTGTATAACAAAAATAAAGTAACGCGGGTATGATATTGAACTGCCACTGAAAATGTTATGGAGTAGGTATTACGGAAGGCCATATTGAACATTATTAGTAGTATTGTCCGAGCCGTGCGAGCAAGACTGCAGGAAGCATCGTTCAAAAATGGTTCAAATGGCTCTGAGCACTGTGGGACTTAACATCTGAGGTCATCAGTCCCGTAGAACTTACAACTACTTAAACTTAACTAACCCAAGACATCACACACATCCATGCCCGAGGCAGGATTCGAACCTGCGACCGTAGCGGTCGCGCGGTTCCAGACTGAAGCGCCTCGATCCGCTCGGCCACATCGGCCGGCGAAGCATCGTTCACACCGTTCGTTCTCTCTCTCTCTCTCTCTCTCTCTCTCTCTCTCTCTCTCTCTCTGGTACCCTTCCCCTTGGTCATTCCTCCTCCTTTCCTTACCGATCTTTGTGAATTCCCATTTTCCATCGTCACATTTCTACACGAATTTCACCCTTTACAGATCCCTACAGCACCACGGAATTTATGCCGTGATGTCTTATCACGTGTCCAGTTACCCTGACCCTTCTTGTTGTCCGTGTTTGCCACATCTTCCTTTATTCCTCATTTCTTAACTTATCAACCCACTTAATTTTCAACATTCTTCTGTAGTACCACATCACACTCATTTCGATTCTCTTCTGTTCCGGTTTTCCCGCAATCCATGATGCACTACCATATGTGATCAAGAATGAACTTCCTTAAAAATTTCTTCCTTAGTTTAAGGGCTGTGTTTGATATTAGTAGACAACTTGGCCGGGTATTCTCTTTTTTCCTGTCCCAGAGTCCTTTTTATGTCATCCTTGTTCCGTCCGCCATGGATTGGTCTGCTTCCAATGTAGCAGGATTCTTTAACTTCGTCTACTTTGTGATCACCAATTTTGATGTGAATTTTCTCACGATTCTCATTTCTGCCACGTCCCCTTACTTTCGTCTTTCTTCGGTTTACTGTCAACTACATTCTCTGCTCATTAGACTGTTCATTCCATTCAGCGGATACTGTAATTCTTCTTCAGCTTCACTGAAGATAGCTATGTGATCAACGAATCTTATTAATATCGTTTCACCCTGAATTTTCATCCCACTTTTGAACCTTTCCTTTATTTCCGTCATTGCTTCTTCGATGTATAGATAGAACAGTAGAGTCGAAAGACTGCATCCCCGTCCTACACCCTTTTTAATCCGAGCACTTCATTGTTGGTCTTCCAGTCTTATTGTTCCCTTTTGATAATTGTATATATTGAATATTACCAGTTGTTCCCTATAGCTTATTTCTATTTTTCTCTGAATTTCGAACAGCTTGCGCTTCTTGATGTTTCTTCAGTCATGCTTTCATCATCATGCGCAACGTCATGACTGCTTCTTTGGTGTCTTTACCTTTCCTAAAGCAAAACTGATCGTGTTCGAGCGCATCCTCAATTTTCTTTTCCACTCTTCTATATATTGTGCTTGTCAGGATCTTGGATGCTTGAGTTGTTAAGATGACTGTGCGATAGTTCTTGCACTTACAACGTCTTACTGTCTTCAGAACTGTGTGGATGACGTTTTTTCCGAAGTCTGATTGTATGTAGCCAATCTTATAGATTCTACGCAACAACTTGAACAGTCATTTGATTGCCACTTCCCCCAATCTTACAAATTCCGATGGAATGTTGTCTATCCTTTGTAGTTATTTGATATCAAGTATTCCAACGCTCTTTAAATTATGGCTCTAATACTGGATACCCTGTTTCTTCCATGTCCACTCTCATTTCTTCAATCACTTCATCAGACAACTTCTCCTCCTCACAGACGCCTTCAAGGTATACTTTTACCCTTTCCTACTCTCCGCTCTCTCGTCTGCGTTTAACAATGGAATTCCCATTGTATTCTTAACGTTGGCGCCCTTGCTTTTAATTTCACTGAACGATCTTTCGACTTTTCCTTATGCACAGTCAGTGCTTCCAACGATCATTTCTTTTCCGATTTCTTCACATTTTACCTGTAGCCATTTCGACTTGGCATCCCTGAACTTCCTATTTCTTTCATTCCTAAGTGATTTACATTGCTGTGTTCCTGTCTTTCCCTCAGCCTTTTTGTACTTCCTTCTTTCGTCGATCAATTGAAGTATATCTTCTGTTACTCAAGGTGTCTCATCCTCCCTCAGTACCGCAATATACCACTCCCTTCCACACCGATTCTTCTGTACGATTCTCTTAAATTTCATTCTACTTTTCATCATTACTAAATTGTCATATGCTCCTGGGTACGCCTTAAAATTCAGCATCTGATTTTAGAATCTGTATCTGATCATGACGTAATCTAGCTAGAACCTCCGGGACTAGTCGGCAAGACTAAGCACAACCAGGAGCACCTCCGAAGATGTCCAACGCAGCTTTGGACGAAACGTCAGGGATAGAAGAGTTCCATGGACCACGGCCATACAACCCGGAAAAATTCTCAGCAGCTTCACTCTTCAAATTTCTATTGAAGCATAACACAGTTTATTCTCTTAACATATCGCTAGCCAAGTCCGCTTCGTCCGTCAAGACAAAGTCTTCGACTAGCTCATTGCCCCACGCTCTCTTAGGCCGTCTCTTAACAGTCTGTGTAACTTCCCTTATACAAACCTCCCACCTAGAAAACCATGAATAGTTTAAGACGTTTCCCACGCGTGCAGAAAGGGGACGCATCTACATCTACATCTACATCTATATCCATACTCCGCAAGCCACCTGATGGTGTGTGGCGGAGGGCACCTTGAGTACCTCTATGGGTTCTCCCTTCTATTCCAGTCTCGTATTGTTCGTGGAAAGAAAGATTGTCGGTATGCCTCTGTGTGGGCTCTAATCTCTCTGATTTTATCCTCATTGTCTCTTCGCGAGATATACGTAGGAGGGAGCTCAAAAATGGTTCAAATGGCTCTGAGCACTATGGGACTTAATTTCTGAGGTCATCAGTCCCCTAGAACTTAGAACTACGTAAACCTAACTAACCTAAGGACATCACACACATCCATGCCCGAGGCAGGATTCGAACCTGCGACCGTAGGTAGGAGGGAGCAATGTACTGCTTGACTCCTCGGTGAAGGTATGTTCTCGAAGCTTCAACAAAAGCCCGTACCGAGCTACTGAGCGTCTTCCACCGGAGTTTACCTATCATCTCCGTAACGCTTTCGCGATTACTAAATGATCCTGCAACGAAGCGCGCTGCTATCCGTTGGATCTTCTCTATCTCTTCTATCAACCCTATATGGTACGGATCCCACACTGCTGAGCAGTATTCAAGCAGTGGGCGAACAAGCGTACTGTAACCTATTTCCTTTGTTTTCGGATTGCATTTCCTTAGGATTCTTCCAATGAATCTCAGTCTGGCATCTGCTTTACCGACGATCAACTTTATATGATCATTCCATTTTAAATTACTCCTAATGCGTACTCCCAGATAATTTATGGAATTAACTGCTTCAAGTTGCTGACCTGCTATATTGTAGCTAAATGATATGGGATCTATCTTTCTATGTATTCGCAGCACATTACACTTGTCTACATTCAGATTCAATTGCCATTCGCTGCACCACGCGTCAATTCGCTGCAGATCCTCCTGCATTTCAGCACAATTTTCCATTATTCCAAGCTCTCGATATACCACAGCATCATCCGCAAAAAGCCTCAGTGAACTTCCAATGTCATCCACAAGGTCATTTATGTATATTGTGAATAGCAACGGTCCTATGACACTCCCCTGCGGCACACCTGAAATCACTCTTACTTCGGAAGACTTCTCTCCATTGAGAATGACATGCTGCGTTCTGTTATCTAGGAACTCTTCAATCCAATCACACAGTTGGTCTGATAGTCCATATGCACTTACTTTGTTCATTAAACGACTGTGGGGAACTGTATCGAACGCCTTGCGAAAGTCAAGAAACACGGCATCTACCTGGGAACCCGTGTCTATGGCCTTCTGAGTCTCGTGGACGAGCTGGGTTTCACACGATCGTCTTTTTCGAAACCCACGCACTTACGAAAACTTATGAATTTTTCACATCTAGAGAAACTTCCTTACACCTTCCTGACTACGAACTTTCAAAATACGCTTGCATCCCACCTCCGCCCCAGAGAGCTCTAACTCGCCTCCTGCAGCCTACCAGGACCTCCGACCGACTCGTCAATTTTTTCAGCCGCTCAGAGAGCCACGAGGTTCGTTCGACTAAAGTTCTCACAACCGATTGTAACCGTTTTCAAACTGCGCATGGGTGGCGTCGTGATAGTTTCGACCGTCAGAACCCTGTGGATTTACTCGAACGCATATTTCGCGTGTTTCGTTGTCTGGCCACCTGTAGCGCTAGTTGGTACCTCTACTCTCTTCGCATTGCGCAAATGTTTCTGGTTTAAATATTGAAACATTACACTGAGTACTTTTTTTTCATGTTTAGCACTACGCGTTTCGAGAATTTATTCTCACTGCCAAGTGAAAATATTTACGTAAGTATTTTTTTGTGCTGTTTGTATGTGTGCTGTGCCTCTCTTCCACGTTTCTTCTCTGGTTACTTTGCCCATAAATGTGTCTCTCCAATTGTGGCAGTTGTTTCGCTCATTTGCTCTTTTAGTGTAGACACAACTGCTCTTTTTAAGTCATCTTTAATGAAACGTTCAGCTCACTTAGCGAGGTTAATTTTACCTGTGAATCGTTATGCAAATCTCCTGAACAATATGGGGAAATGGAAGAGTGTCTTTGTTGCATATCTAGTCGCTTTGAATTCGCTGCGAGCTTCAGTTCGTAGGGGCAACTGGGTCTGATGTTACGTTCCGGCGGGGTTTACCTTGGTTTTCTTAACCGGCGTCAGGCGAATACTGGGCTAATTCCTTCGAAAATGTTGATGCTAATTTCCTTCTTCATCCATATCCTTCAATCTATCATAAAACAAATTTTACTGTCGAGGAAGTAGGTACTCCCCTTCTCGATTTTCACTTAATTAAGCTATGTAACACAGTAATAAAGAAACAACTGAATACATATAAGCCAACCGATCAATTTGTAGCAAAAAACTAATTAATATGGTTCTACAATACGCGACCGTCGTTTGTAGTGTTTCTCTACTGACATCAACAAACCAGTTACACTGTTTTTTCATGACTGACGACAACTTCAGCTGGCTTCATAGGTCTAGGAAACTTAACATCATCGTACATTTACTTTTCAACGAAATAAAAAAAATCTCCCATGTTCTGTCTTCCGCCCCGATGAATACTTTGATGAGAGTTAAATGTTAATGCATGCAGATGAAACTCATATTCTCCTTCAAGTGGATACGGAAGTTTAACAAATACATGTGGAAATGGGTTTGAGAGTCCCTCATATGAATGCCTGCTGAAATTACAAAATGCTCGGTTTCGCAAAACCGTCACGACAAAGAACGAAGTTTGCTGTATTACCGTGAAGTGTACGCTTATGACGAGAGCCGCGTTCGCCGTAAGTACAGTCCTGCTGGCTTTCTCGAGCTTTTAACAAGTACTTGAGAAATTAGCTATGCCGCGTTGGAGTATTAAAGTGAATGCTGTGACCTGTGGAAATATCGCAGTCTCTGCTTAGCCTACATGTCAGTTCAAGAAGAACGTTTACCCAGTTCTCCAGGAACAACAGGCGTGGTAGTTTAAATAACACCGTTGCTATCTTGCCATGAGTTTTTCTCTGTTCCTCTCTTTTCTCCTGATAGAATAACTGCAACTGCCGGATCATTGTCTTAATTTTCCTGTATCGCATTCCATTTTCACATACTGTTATTCCTACTAGTTTTATTCACTGCATCTCACTGCCCCTTTTGTCTTCTCCGTTTATCCTGCTTCTTTGATTCTATATCTTGTCCTGCCGTTTACTCCGCTCTCAGCTTCTCTCTCTCCCCCCCCTCCCCCCCCCTCTCTCTCTCTCTCTCTCTCTCTCTCTCTCTCCCTTCATCTACCTCTCGTCATAAAATGAAATAAACAGTGACCTTAAATTAATGGCTTTATATCATTCATTCCACTTCCTATATTTCTCGTGATATTCCAGACTCTATGATTATGCCAATGCAACCTTCAATCATTAATGTCGTACAACTGTCTCTCTTAGAAGAGCGCAATTTTATTCTATTTTATTCTTAAATATGAAAACACGCAAGAAATTTAAGCACTATGTACTAGTAAGAAAACATAAGAAAAGCTAAATACTATCTTGGCTGCCTTGGAGATGTCACAGGCGATAGCTGGAGCCGAACGGCTTGTCTTCATAGACAGCGGTTCCTGTGAGCACTGATAAAAATAAGGAGGAGCCAAGTCCGAGCCGTATGGCGGTTCATCAAACACGTGCCATTGAAAACGATACAGGAACGTCCTCATTGCCTATGCAGTGTGCGGTCAAGAGTTGTCTTGAATAAGGAAATGCATGGCAGTTACGTTGTGTGGGATTGCATGAAATCAAGTGAAATCTCTCAACAGGCAACCATACTTGGCAGGAGACATTATTTTCTAGGCCTCTTTACGTGCTCACTGTGCGCTCAGAACTGAGAAGAGCGGCACTGCCCAACACATCTGTGCAAAGCTTCATCGGGTTTTCACTGTGGTTTCCATTTTGCGACCTATCGGGTTTTGCTTTCCAAATAACTCCTGCGCCTTTCGTTTATGGTGAGTCGAAAGAAAATGGACACGCAGTTTTAGGTGTCTACAGGCAAAGATATACAAATTGGCGTTAGCTACAACATGCTACGTTTGTTGCTATTCATCAGCGACTGGGTGAAACAGGTAGTTTCAAAGGACGTGAAAACGGCTGAGGTTGCGTACGAAGCGTACGCACGCTACGATTTGAAGAAGAGTTGTTAGAGAGATTCAATGCAGACACATTCACAAGCACTCGCGCTATGGCACACGCAGTGCAAAGCAACCACATAGTGGTTTGATGGGTGATGCATGAGGAGAAAAGGCTCCTATTCCGGTTTCAGAAGTCCCATGGTTTTGCTCCGCGTGTTGAGTTGGGGTAGTGGTTTTTCCAGCGTGGTGCCATGCAGCCGTAAGTCTTTACAGGAGAGTGGAAAAACTGGTAGAAGCAGACCACGGAGAAGATCAGTCTGGATTCCGGAAAAATGTAGGAATACGTTAGGCATTACCGACCCCACGACTTCTCATAAAGATAGATTAAGGAAAGCCAAACCTACGTCCATAGCTTTTGTAGACTTAGAGATAGCTCTTAGCAATGTTGACTGGAATACCCACATTCAAATTCTGAAGGTAGCAGGGGTAACATATAGGGAGCGAAAGGCTACTTACAATTTGTGCAGAAACCAGATGGTAGTTATAAGAGTCGAGGGGCATGTAAGGGAAGCAGTGGTAGACAAGGGAGTGAGACTGGGTTGTAGCCTATCCCCGACATTATTCAATCTGTATTGAGCAAGCAGTAAAGGAAACAAAAGAAACAATTGGAGGAGGAATTAAAGCCCAGGGAGAAGAAATAAAAACTTTGAGGTTTGCGGATGACATTGTCAGACGCAGTAAAGGACTTGGAAGGGCAGTTGAACAGAATGGACAGTGTCTTGAAAGGAGGATATAAGATGTACATCAACAAAAGCAAACCGAGGATAATGGAATGTAGTCGAATTAAATCAGGTGATGCTGAGGGAATTAGATTAGGAACTTACACACTTAAGGCGCTAGATGAGCTTTGCTATTTGGGCAGCAAAATAACTGATGACGGTCGAAGCTGAGAGGATATAAAATGTAGACTGGCAATGGCAAGAAAGTCGACTCTGAAGAAGAGAAATCTGTTAACATCAAGTATAGATTTAAGGGTCAGGAAGTCTTTTTTGAAAGTATTTATATGGAGTGTAGCCATGTATGGAAGTGAAACATGTACCATAAACGGTTTAGACAAGAAGAGAGCAGACGCTTTTTGAAATGTGGTGCTACAGAAGAATGCTGAAGATTAGATGGGTAGATCACGTAACTAATGAGGTGGTACTGAATAGAACTGGGGAGAAAGGAAATTTGTGGCACAACCAGACTAGAAGAAGATTTCGGTTGGTAGGATACACTCTGAAACATCAAGGGATTACCAGTTCAGTACTGGAGAGAAGCGTGGAGGGGGATGGGGGAGGGTTAAAAGGCGTAGGGGAAGTTCAAGAGATGAATACAGTAAGCAGATTCAGAAGGATGTAGCTTGCAGTAGTTACTCGGAGATGAACAGACTTGCACAGGATAGAGTAGCATGGAGAGCTGCATGAAACCAGTCTTCGGACTGAAGATCACAACAACAACAACAAACATGTTTTGTTCTTGGGTGAAGTATCATTCAACTGTGAGGATGTGCTCAACGCTCACAACTGTCAAATCTCACGAACGAGGTCACCAAGAAAAGTTTATCATAAAATAATGGACTGGGATGGTATACGATTACTTGATTGGCCACTACATACTTCCTCCTCGATTCACAGGCGATAACAATGCACGTTCGTTCGAGAAGTTCTGCCGGAATTACTGGAGAAGGTGTCACTTGCACCCTGTCTACGAACGTGGTTCTGCATGATGAGGCACCCACACACTTCAGTCTAGCTTCAAGAACTCAAGTCGGATAGATGTTTGGAGATCGCAGGATCGGTCAGGGCGGCCCTGTAACTTTGCCGCCTCGGTCGCTTGACCTCAACCCGCTGGACATTTTCTTGTGGGGTCATACCAGAAATGTGGAGTATGAAATCCCAGTCAAGTCAGCGGAAGACTTTATTGCAGGGATACATACAGCACGTGAAGATGTTTGAACCATGCCCGCTATCTTTGAGCGTGTGCGTCAGTCAATGGTCAGCAGATTTTAGGCGTGCTGCAATGCTGTACGCAGCATTATAAACACTTGCTCTAATATTATTTGATTTCTTGTAACAGTAGAATATATAGTAATGTTCACTCCTTGAAACTTGTTTTCTGTTGTCTGCCACAGCGAATACTCTAATGTTTCCTTCTCTTTTCTTTGCATTCATATTTCCTTTCCTATAAACTAAATAGCCTGACTTTTTTACCTGAATATTGTCGTCGCTGAATACTTATCCTACACAGTAGTAAATCATAAGTATATACAGTAATGCAGTATTGCGAGTTTGGTATTTTCTTGACCTTCGTACCATCTGTCTTGTCCTCCTATCATACTTGTAGTTCCTTTGCTTTCAAACAAAACAAGCATATTAAAAATGTGTTAGGAATTTACCAATTCTCATTCTCTGCGTTTCTTCTGCTCTACACAGAGCACCTCAAACCTTCCTGGACCAAGTCATACGGACGATAGAGGAACGTTAAACAGGCTGAGAACCAATGGTTGGAAATGAATACTTCAGGCCGTACGACGTCTTGCATGAGCAGTGAGTGAGAGACGCGTAGCGGTGAACTGTTCGTGTCTCAAGTCAAAGAACCGCATCGTGAAACTGGTCACTGTCTACATACAATTCGCGAACAGTTCTCGAGGATAGAGCATTACTCATTACAGAAACTTGCTGACAGGCATTTAATATACAGGGTGTTACAAAAAGGTACGGCCAAACTTTCAGGAAGCATTCCTCACACACAAAGAAAGAAAATATGTTATGTGGACATGTGTCCGGAAACGCTTACTTTCCATGTTAGAGCTCATTTTATTACTTCTCTTCAAATCACATTACTCATGGAATGGAAACACACAGCAACAGAACGTACCAGCGTGACTTCAAACACTTTGTTATAGGAAATGTTCAAAATGTCCTCCGTTAGCGAGGATATATGCATCCACCCTCCGTCGCATGGAATCCCTGATGCGCTGATGCAGCCCTGGAGAATGGCGTATTGTATCACAGCCGTCCAAAATACGAGCACGAAGAGTCTCTACATTTGGTACCGGGGTTGCGTAGACACGAGCTTTCAAATGCCCCCGTAAATGAAAGTCAAGACGGTTGAGGTCAGGAGAGTGTGGAGGCCATGGAATTGGTCCGCCTCTACCAATCCACGGTCACCGAATCTATTGTTGAGGAGCGTACGAACACTTCGACTGAAATGTGCAGGAGCTCCATCGTGCATGAACCACGTGTTGTGTCGTACTTGTAAAGGCACATGTTCTAGCAGCACAGGTAGAGTATCCCATATGAAATCATGGCGGTGAATCGAGGAAGTACAGTACATACTGACGAAACTAAAATGAGCTCTAACATGGAAATTAAGCGTTTCCGGACACATGTCCATGTAACATCTTTTCTTTATTTGTGTGTGAGGAATGTTTCCTGAAAGTTTGGCCGTACCTTTTTGTAACACCCTGTATAATTCAACAGGATTCAGTGCCCGAAAAGCCGAATGAATGTACAAAGACGCGTTTCGCAACGTACGACATCTTAAGTGAAAGAAATTAATCGTCGTGGATATTATTAGACACTTCGTCGTTTTGGCCACAGTAACCAATGTTCTCGACAGAGAATTGGTCGCATAGTAGATTTTGAGGAGATGAGGTTGGATCACGTAGTGGAAAATTTTTCAGTAAGCACCCGTCAATTCTGTATTGATATGCACACTTACAAGGGTAGTCTGTTGTAACAGTCGTATTTCTACTATAAACAACGTACTAAAGCAATGGGACCAAATGATTTTGAACTCAGAATTCTGATTTGCCAGTGAATTCAGAATGAGATTTTCACTCTGCAGCAGAGTGTGCGCTATGAAACTTCCTGGCAGATTAAAACTGTGTGCCGGACCGAGACTCGAACTCGGGACCTTTGCCTTTCGCGGGCAAGTGCTCTACCAACTGAGTTACCCAAGCACGACTCACGCCCTGTCCTCACAGCTTTACTTCTGCCAGTACCTCGTCTCCTACCTTCCAAACGTTACAGAAGCTCTCCTGCGAACCAGGCAAAACCAGCACTCCTGAAAGAAAGGATATTGCGGAGACATGGCTTCTCCTGCGAACCATGCAAAACTAGCACTCCTGAAAGAAAGGATATTGCGGAGACATGGCTTAACCACAGCCTGGGGGATGTTTCCAGAATGAGATTTTCACTCTGCAGCGGAGTGTGCGCTCATATGAAACTTCCTGGCAGTGAATTATTTTGAAATGTATGCATTGAGACTGTTGGTCGTCATTTGAACAGTTAGTGCAAGCTGAAGTTTTTGCTGTTGTCGAGTATATTGTTGATGGCAATACAATCTAAATATTAATTTTGTTATGTGGATGACGAACTGCGACTGTTATTTAAACTGGCGATTTATCTGGTAATAAATGTGCAACTAGTCGCTTCTTTTAGTATCGTATCAAAAAACAAAAAACAGCGACTGGTTGCATATTACCAGATAAATTTCCAATCTAAAAATTCGTCCGTCAGTTCCTCATCTTAAAATATTCAGTTTAGGAACCACTATCACCTGCACATTTTGACTCTAAATTGTATAACAGTGCATCCTGCCTAAGGTGCAATATATATTTTATCTTGACACAAAATTACGGTTATTTTACTATTATCACTCCGCAAGACTGCATTTTTGGTTGTCGTCCAAGTCATGCATGTTCCAAGGAACATTTGATCGTTCTTCTTAGCAACGCGAACTTTGAAATACGGTACCGTTTTTATCTGCCTATACCCAGGCAGCGGCTTTCAATTAAAATGTCCTATCCTGTACGGGAATCACATAATACAAATACTGGTTGTGGCGCAGGAACGACGACATATGGATGTTTGGGTGTGGTGGGTAGTCGCGAACGGGTAGCCCAGTCCGGCACGAGTTTTCATTATCGTCATTACCCTATACAGTTGATGACTGTCCGTATTCGTAACTGCGACAACATTTCATGTATATAACTGTTTCGTCCACATCTATTCCTTTACGCACGTACTGGAAATATTTATGCTTCTGAAGTTTTACATTTTGCTATATACTTGCGATTTCGGATGCCGTAACTGAACAATGTTAAATTCTGTCACTTCATTTAGGATTCATTCAGTCTTTATATTCGAGCCTGCATTCGGGAAGGCGATGGTTCAAATCCCTGTCTGGCCATTCAGATTTTTAGTTTTTCTGTGGCTACCGTAAATAGCTAAAGGCAGTTGTTAAGACGGTAATGGCCAATTTCCTTCCTTATCTTTCCCCATCCCGGGCTTATCTCTAATGGCCCTATCGCCGACGGGGCGTTATACTCTAATCTGCCTTCCTCATTTTATGTTTGGTGACAGGGATAAGCAATTTCATTTTTTTCAGAATGAACACGTCTTTCCATTCAACAAGTCTTCTTCATAATAGAAGTCAGTTTGCTTCTGCAAGTCAGTGCCTGAAGCATTCTCATCTTAGAATTTCCCCGTCTGATTACCGCTAATTTGATATATAGCTGCTCGGTCTTGTTGTCTGTGTCACTTATTGTCACAGTTACACAGCAATAACTTGACGCTCCTCTTATGCAGCCAAGGCAGAAAGAAAGAGCAAACTTGTCCATAATTAATCTATAATTACAACCCCACTTGGTGACTATATAATTACAACCCCCCCCCCCCAAATTGTGACCAGTTGTAGCACAATAATCTGCTTATCATTAGTAACTTAACGATGCTCTTCTCACACTTAGGAGATTTTGTGCTGGTAATCAAGTAGGAATGCAAGCTGCCAAATTTGGCTCAAATCCAGTGACACCAGAGGCAATTAAGGCCGGTCTAGAGCAGCAGCTGCCACGTGTTGTGTCAAATGGGGAACTTCTTCATTAGCGCGGCGTAAGCAACAAGGACCCAAAATAGCTAACACCCTACAGAGAACTTAGCTTTTTGTTAACAAGGCTATAGCTCACCACTTTGCTTTTCAGTTATTTTCTCTATAAAGAACATTTTTACCTCAGTTGAACATGCAGTTGTTTACAATTTTTTAAAATGTTTCGTATACGTTTCTAGAATTACCGCACCCTGTTTAGCGCAAGCCTTTGCATTTTCGTTCATCAGTTACGTGCCACAAAATCTTATTACAACTCTAAAATTTCAGGGTGTTAGCTCAACTCAATGCGTCACGAAAATGCCTCCGTAATTTTACTACTTAATTCTCCTTGCTCGCATCATTATTTTTTTAAATGAACAATAAAAGTAAAAATAGTAGGATATATTATTATCACTTCTCGATATTAATTCCAGAGACTTGAACGTAGCACAAATATTGCTCTGTTCAGTGGAGAACAGAATTAAACTAAGGACTAAATGCTTGGAAAGTATCATTTCGAGTTTGTAGCAAAGGACTGGGTGTGGTACAAACTGCTATAATTATGTTAGTAAAATAATGATTCAGTATTCACCAAAGACATAAAATACCTGCGTTATCACTCACAATTCAAAATAAGGACCACGACTTCAGCTTTCCGTAAGGAACAGGTCTGGACGTAACTGTTTTTCTTATCGCGTGCCGTAACTTTCAAGGAATGGGAGTAAAACAAGGGGTTTTTGCCATGACTGCACTGCTTACGGCGACGTGTGACGAGAGAAGGCCGTCGAGATGTTATCAGTACGAGACGAACCTGCTTTCTCTGATGTCTCGGTGCTAACGACTTCCTCTATATTGTGAAATGCGTCAGTACAAGGTCTCGGCTACATTCCTTGTGAACTTAGTCCAATTATTCCGTAAGTCGGACGGAAGTTACTCGACATTCTTTCAGTTCAACACTAATTGTGTATCGGATACTGAAAGTTACATCATTGTTTCTTGTCTTTTGCCTGTCGATTTCTTCTTTCGCCCTGTGCACATACTCGAAAATTTTGCAAGATTTATTGTGATTACTATAAATTGGTTGCCATGATTAACTCCAGTTTGTATATGCTTTCATACCTAAATGTCTTGCATAAAGTAAAAAACTGAAACGGAATCTGTTTTAAAAGTTTTTCTTTAATATTTCAGTATTGTGCTTCACGCTAACCTCGCGTCAACACCGACCTGATCAAAGAAACGCCACGAACGTCTCTGGATAAGTCTGAAAAAATAGGTGTATGCCAGTCGTTTCATTAATCTATTCAATATATTTCACAAAGTAACTTTTCTTCCGGATTTATCCGATACTAGTTGCGCTTTAAATTGTCTAACGTGAAAACGAGGAACATTTAAGCTGTGATTCTGTACAGAAAGATAAAGGGCAGCTAATTTAACAGAAGTTAACACCTACACCCATTTAGCATACTGCTGTTAACGATTTTGGATTATTTTTTCCGGGGATTTCTTTTACACGAAAAGAGGCGATAATTGAAACCTGGGAGATATGGAACTATTGTTGGAGGCAGAGGTGAAGGCATTGTCACCATTAAGAATGAGGTAGTTATTCAGTCTCTGATAGGGCACCGTACTTTCATCTCGGCGCTTTTTCATAACCCGTGACGCAGCAAGATGCTCTTGAAAAGCCCACGAGGGGCCCTTGTGCCTTTGACATGAGAGTGATGTGAAATGCCGCCTCGCGTGATATAATTTTGCTCCTCAGACTAGCATCATCTCACGGGTATATCTCAAGTATGAAAGTGACGCCTGCAGCTTCTCAACGATTTTGACTTCCTTCATATATGTTCGATTGTATCGAATATCCTTTCCAAAGCCAGACGAAGGATTCAGTTGATGCGCGAGCTTCAGGTGAAGTTCGTTATGAGTTTGTAGGCAATCCATTATTGTGTACTGTGATCTGGAAGACTTTTGTAGACGAAGATGCCCTAATGGTTTCCGGGAATTCGTCCGAATTAACCCACAGGTTTCGAATGACATCGGTAAACTACTATATCACAATCATCGTACCCTTGAGACCTATATCTGCTGTCCCGTCCGGTAGAAACAAGAGCAAAACATTACGTATTATTTGCTACGACTACAGCGCAACTTTCTAGAATTATAAAGCTTACACGCTTTGGTATGGCTCGGCGACTGACATCAAGGCCTTCAAGAAGCATGATGTTAAAATTTAATTAAAAATTTAATTCAGTTACTTAATCATTCTACAAGACAAGTACCTATACTTTCGAAAATGATATTCGGAGAAATGTAACAAAAATTCTTAACTTCACAATCTAAAAACAAAAAAGGAAGAAATTATCCGTGCTTCGGAGTCGACGTCTGACTGTTAACTGGCTCGGTAAGTAGGAAAGAGGAAAGGAAGATTGGGTTTAACGTCCCGTCGACATCGAGGTCATTAGAGACGGAGCACAAGCTCGAATTGTGTCGAGCATGGGGAAGGAAGTCGGCCGTGCCCTTTGAAAGGAACCATCCCGACATTTTCCTGTAGTGATTTAGGGAAATAATGGAAAACCTAAATCTGGATGGACGGACGCCGGTCTGAACCGTCGTCCTCCCGAATGCGAGTCCAGTGTGCTAACAACTGCGCCACCTCGTTCGGTCGGTAAGTAGGAAAACAAGGACGTACCAAATCCTGTACGACCATGCCCAGTAAAGCCGTAGGATGTTCTACGCGAGCTTCTGATTGAAGACAGCTACCTAATCAGAAATCCTGCTTAATCACGAGTGTGAAAATTCATTTGTAACTCTCATCATCGACATAACTTTAATATCAACTACAAATTAATAAGTAATGCGTCTATATAACTAAAGATTGCTTTGGAACTGCGGTGTTTCACGGGGGCTGCGCTAATGGAAAGACGGGCAAGGATGGGACCCAAAGCCGGCGATTGTCTCTTGTAATGAACAATCCCGGAAACGATAGAAAATCTCAATTTGAATGAAAGAATCCGTTCCTCCCGAACGCGACTCTAGTGCTTTAACTACTGCGACATCTCATCTCGTGGTCCTATCGCACATGGTATCTCCTTATCATCCTGTTGTTTGTGAACGCGCTCACCCTGTCAGTTTTTGGGAAACTTACCGCGTAACGCTGACTCGATAATATGTTGCTGCTTGACTTCATTTTTCCTTACTGGAAGCAGCGTCAGAAGTCAAAGTAACGTTAAGAACAATTCCCAATACCTACTGGAGATCTAATCAAGAAGTTTTACGTTCTAATCCGATACTTACCCAGTATTTGATCACTTCGAACTATCAGTTTAATAAGTCACAGCTGCAAAATACTAACGCGAATTCTTTACAGACGAATGGAAAAACTGGTAGAAGCGGACCTCGGGGAAGATCAGTTTGGATTCCGTAGAAATGTTGGAACACGTGAGGCAATACTAACCTTACGACTTATCTTAGAAGAAAGATTAAGAAAAGGCAAACCTACGTTTCTAACATTTGTAGACTTAGAGAAAGCTTTTGACAATGTTAACTGGAATACTCTCTTTCAAATTCTGAAGGTGGCAGGTATAAAATACAGTGAGCGAAAGGCTATTTACAATTTGTACAGAAATCAGATGGCAGTTATAAGAGTCGAGGGGCATGAAAGGGAAGCAGTGGTTGGGAAAGGAGTGAGACAGGGTTGTAGCCTCTCCACGATGTTATTCAATCTGTATATTGAGCAAGCAGTAAAGGAAACAAAAGAAAAATTCGGAGTAGGAATTAAAATTCATGGAGAAGAAATAAAAACTTTGAGGTTCGCCGATGACATTGTAATTCTGTCCGAGACAGCAAAGGACTTGGAAGAGCAGTTGAATGGAATGGACAGTGTCTTGAAAGGAGGATATAAGATGAACATCAACAAAAGCAAAACAAGGATAATGGAATGTAGTCTAATTAAGTCGGGTGATGCTGAGGGAATTAGATTAGGAAATGAGGCACTTAAAGTAGTAAAGGAGTTTTGCTATTTGGGGAGCAAAATAACTGATGATGGTCGAAGTAGAGAGGATATAAAATGTAGACTGGCAATGGCAAGGAAAGCGTTTCTGAAGAAGAGAAATTTGTTAACATCGAGTATAGATTTAAGTGTCAGGAAGTCGTTTCTGAAAGTATTTGTATGGAGTGTAGCCACGTATGGAAGTGAAACGTGGACGATAACTAGTTTGGACAAGAAGAGAATAGAAGCTTTCGAAATGTGGTGCTACAGAAGAATGCTGAAGATAAGGTGGGTAGATCACGTAACTAATGAGGAGGTATTGAATAGGATTGGGGAGAAGAGAAGTTTGTGGCACAACTTGACTAGAAGAAGGGATCGGTTGGTAGGACATGTTTTGAGGCATCAAGGGATCACAAATTTAGCATTGGAGGGCAGCATGGAGGGTAAAAATCGTAGAGGGAGACCAAGAGATGAATACACTAAGCAGATTCAGAAGGATGTAGGTTGCAGTAGGTACTGGGAGATGAAGAAGCTTGCACAGGATAGAGTAGCATGGAGAGCTGCATCAAACCAGTCTCAAGACTGAAGACCACAACAACAACAGTTGCCAAGCCGCAATTAAAACTTATGAATTTAAAAATTAGAACATTAATTCAGAGTGTACTTTGACAGAAACTGTTATTAAATGATGAATGAAACCACTGTTGCGTCTGTTCCTAAAGACCTCGTCTTCTACGGGACGGCCAGCCGGTATGGCCGAGCGGTTCTAGGGGCTTCAGTCTGGAACCACGCGCCCGCTACGGTCGCAGGTTCGAATCCTACCTCGGGCATGGATGTGTGTTATGTCCTTAGTTTAGTTAGGTTTAAGTAGTTCTAAGTTCTAGGGGACTGATGACCTCAGATGTTAAGTCCCATAGTGCTCAGAACCATCTGAACCATTTTTCAACGGGACTTAAACTTCAGTCTTCCGTTTCAGAGTTCGCTGGGGTGTCTTTGTTAAAGTAGTGTCGTTACCTGTCTTAACGCTAACTGCGTCGATCCAGAGTTGGAACAGGAAACAGGAATCAATGGTGAGTGTTTCGGAGTTATATGTATATATATGAGAAGCCAAGGCGGACATAAGACATTATAACTGGAATCGAAGTTCAACCACTGTCTGTTATTCACACATTCCACACGTCGGTTGCACTGCTTTTATATAAAATGCGTCAGTTTACAACATACACTCCTGGAAATTGAAATAAGAACACCGTGAATTCATTGTCCCAGGAAGGGGAAACTTTATTGACACATTCCTGGGGTCAGATACATCACATGATCACACTGACAGAACCACAGGCACATAGACACAGGCAACAGAGCATGCACAATGTCGGCACTAGTACAGTGTATATCCACCTTTCGCAGCAATGCAGGCTGCTATTCTCCCATGGAGACCATCGTAGAGATGCTGGATGTAGTCCTGTGGAACGGCTTGCCATGCCATTTCCACCTGGCGCCTCAGTTGGACCAGCGTTCGTGCTGGACGTGCAGACCGCGTGAGACGACGCTTCATCCAGTCCCAAACATGCTCAATGGGGGACAGATCCGGAGATCTTGCTGGCCGGGGTAGTTGACTTACACCTTCTAGAGCACGTTGGGTGGCACGGGATACATGCGGACGTGCATTGTCCTGTTGGAACAGCAAGTTCCCTTGCCGGTCTAGGAATGGTAGAACGATGGGTTCGATGACGGTTTGGATGTACCGTGCACTTTTCAGTGTCCCCTCGACGATCACCAGTGGTGTACGGCCAGTGTAGGAGATCGCTCCCCACACCATGATGCCGGGTGTTGGCCCTGTGTGCCTCGGTCGTATGCAGTCCTGATTGTGGCGCTCACCTGCACGGCGCCAAACACGCATACGACCATCATTGGCACCAAGGCAGAAGCGACTCTCATCGCTGAAGACGACACGTCTCCATTCGTCCCTCCATTCACGCCTGTCGCGACACCACTGGAGGCGGGCTGCACGATGTTGGGGCGTGAGCGGAAGACGGCCTAACGGTGTGCGGGACCGTAGCCCAGCTTCATGGAGACGGTTGCGAATGGTCCTCGCCGATACCCCAGGAGCAACAGTGTCCCTAATTTGCTGGGAAGTGGCGGTGCGGTCCCCTACGGCACTGCGTAGGATCCTACGGTCTTGGCGTGCATCCGTGCGTCGCTGCGGTCCGGTCCCAGGTCGACGGGCACGTGCACCTTCCGCCGACCACTGGCGACAACATCGATGTACTGTGGAGACCTCACGCCCCACGTGTTGAGCAATTCGGCGGTACGTCCACCCGGCCTCCCGCATGCCCACTATACGCCCTCGCTCAAAGTCCGTCAACTGCACATACGGTTCACGTCCACGCTGTCGCGGCATGCTACCAGTGTTAAAGACTGCGATGGAGCTCCGTATGCCACAGCAAACTGGCTGACACTGACGGCGGCGGTGCACAAATGCTGCGCAGCTAGCGCCATTCGACGGCCAACACCGCGGTTCCTGGTGTGTCCGCTGTGCCGTGCGTGTGATCATTGCTTGTACAGCCCTCTCGTAGTGTCCGGGGCAAGTATGGTGGGTCTGACACACCGGTGTCAATGTGTTCTTTTTTCCATTTCCAGGAGTGTATGTGTACCTGATTTGTTTGTGAGTATTGCTAGATGCTGGAAATTTGCAGATTACTAAATAGCGCACTGGCTGAAGTTTAGTAAGCACGAACATTGTAGTCTTTAATACTGCTCTTGTAACTAGTTGTATATCTAAATTTTTTTCTTTGTTTCTAAATGATGAGTTGCGCCAGAAAATTTATGTCATTAGACACTAATAAGGGGAAAGTGCAAAACTGGCCATTATACGAAGTCAGTACCTTTCTGTGCTTCCTACGAATGGGGTTCTAATATGGAGTGTTGTAAGATAGTACACACGATATCACTGCAATGCCTACTTACCAGAACACCAGACGTAGATAGAAAAAGGAGTCCGATGTCGTGTATCTTCCAAAATGATGGCACAGAAAACTTCTGTACAAGAATAGCAAAATGATGAACGGAAGTCGGTTGAGAAGTACTAAGAATGAGTTTAATTCAAATAACAAGGAGAAGAATATTACAATCTTTTGTTTTTCTTCTTTTTATTGTTTTTTTTTTTCATTGCGGTAGATCGTACTTAGTCTGCAGGAGATCGTACATTTGTCACTTCATTTTTTGCCATTTGGCCTTACTCTAAGAATGACATATTTTATGGCTGTTAAACATAAAGAATGTTCTTTGCTGTTTGTACACATGTAAATATTAGTGTTTAAAATCGTAATTACAAATTTTGAAGAACACACAAACTGCAGTGAAACATGTTTGGGATATACAAACAAAGTTGTGTTTTGCTAAAGGTGGACCCCATCCAGAAACATATGTATTTTTAAAGCAAACACGGACAAAAAAGCTTCAACCTCAAGATGATGTTCGGAAATATTCAAAGTCGATTGTCTCGAGAATTTTTTTAGGGTTGCATCGAATTGCTTTGTTGGATTTATATTTGAATTTTGAACGTAATATAACAATTTTAAAAATCTGATTGCCTTGTGATCTTCTTGTGAGACATCCATTGGTAACTGGCCCCCTTTACACTCTCCTTCGATGATCATCAGGTGTCATAAATCCTGCATCTGTCGGCGACAGATGCAAAAACCCGACGCCATTGACCCAGATACCATTTCAGGTATTCATTTAGCCACCTTCTTATCGCAGCTTGGTGCTGGAAAAACTTTAATGTTGTTCGTAATGGGCGCTTAGAGACCAAACTGACCGTGTGGAGACGGTCCCGTATTCTCTGGATCAACACAGCACTCCCAGTTGCATTCGAAAAGATGGCACGCAAAGTGCTCTTTCGTTTTGTTCGCAGTGTCTATGAGTCATAACTTGTAGGTAGCCACCATCAGCTGGTGTGGTTGATAGTAGGCGTCCACTACAGGGCACATCTCCATGTTTTTGTGGGTCGTAATAGAATTTGAATGTTCGAATGATGTCGCTGCGATATAGGCCATTCCGGTGGGGTACCTCCCGTTCTGACAACTCTTCTTGCAGTAAAGGGACAACGTACACACGGTCTGTGCTTTAACTAACACTACCTGATATGTTGACAGACAGATGTGAGCACATCCCGCATTGTCCCGTTCACGATTGGATAGAAAGCGCGCACTACTGAACTACATTGAGGGAAAAAAATTAAGTTATGACAGCTGTGGAAACATTTTTTTAGCGTTTTCGATGCTAGGCTTTTTAGAGGCTGGACAAAAATGCCAAAAAATGAAACGAAAGTTCCAGGTATGAGTATTAACGTTTCTTGTTTATTATATTACAAATGACAATATACCAGCACACAAGATAAAATGAATTGGTACGCGTATTTGTTCAGTGCGTTGCACAGATCATCTCTCTCCCAGTACACAGCAGCAGCGTATGTATATCCAGTTCTCGTTTGCTTCCGCATTTTTCATGCATTAAATAATATGTGACCCACAAAAACGATTTTCCCACATTTGCCAGCGGTATCCCTCGGTAGAGGGGCAAATTAATGTGAGACTCCACAGTAACTCAAATACTTAATATACTGCACAAATCTTGTTTAACAGCTGAGGTAGGAAATTAAACGACTCAAAAAAATCTGGTGATCAATGAAAAATCTTCGTCCTTAGAGAGACATGATGTGTAAACATGGTATTTGCATCGTACACTGGCAGAGAGCAGCAAATGGGTGGTGTAGGAGCCACGCGCTGGGTAAGATAACTCTTACCCTATAATAACTGTATTTGAAATTATTAAATAGTGTTGCATCGTCTCTACGAGTGTCAGCGGAGAGGATTGTTGACCTTCATAGAAACGCCAGAACGACGTGGAGGAGCAAAATCTGTGCGGTTAATGGAATTTCAACGGTGTCGTTTTGTGAGTCTGCGCGAGGCAGTTGTCCAGCTGGTTGGACATGAGGTATCAACTATGAATTGTCTTGGCGCCAGTGGCCCAAGAGAGATGCGCATGTTCCTTATCCTGGTCCACACGTCAGCAAATGGCCGGCCGTAGTGGCCGAGCGGTTCTAGGCGCTTCAGTCTGGAACCGCGCGGCCGCTACTGTAGCAGATTCGAATCCTGCCTCGGGCATGGATGTGTGTGATGTCCTTAGGTTAGTTAGGTTTAAGTAGTTCTAAGTTCTAGGGGACTGATGACCACAGCAGTTAAGTCACATAGTGCTTAGAGCCATTTGAACCATTTTTGAACGTCAGCAACATACAGATCCACAGTTGGACCACCGCCTAAGAGAGCCCGTCAGTAGGGTTCGTTCGAAGGACGTAGTACACGCTAGTGTTGTGCCACGAGTTGAGGACGTTTCAGTACCACATTCCATACAGTATTTTGTATCAGTACTGATCAGCTCCGGTTCTACGATATTTCCGAACCGGGCCAAAAGTTTGATAGGGGCGTCCGCTTTTAAAAAATCGATTTTCAAAAAATATGTTC
Organism: Schistocerca piceifrons; assembly: GCF_021461385.2. Lineage (NCBI taxonomy): Eukaryota > Metazoa > Arthropoda > Insecta > Orthoptera > Acrididae > Schistocerca > Schistocerca piceifrons. The sequence goes on from NC_060149.1 coordinate 131,276,421, forward strand.
ATTTTGTAACCCACATCTTTCTGATGAGTTTTATGTATAAAACATATATGTTCGAGGAAATGTAAGACATGTTATTTGGTCTTAAGTGTGCGAATGTGCATCAGTGCCACGTCTCTTCACACAGTATTCTTCCATCGCACGTCACTGTATTTCGCTCTGTGAAATTCAAACGTGTATATTTTGTAATTGAAACCATCAAACCTATATTCAGGTCTGTGGAAGTTAAAATGTCCTGTGGTGCCTCTCCTGCTCCCAGTCGGCCGGTTTGACACCCTACCCCTCTTTAAAAAAAACTCACATTTAATACTGGGTGGGATTATTTGTGACCGGGAGAAAAAGAACTTTCAGAAAATTTGTACTCTCTATTGTCTTATAGCTTTGTGTGACATAAAATTAAATATAGGAAACATAAAACCAGTAAAGACGAGAGGCAAGCAAGACAGTATACATTTCCTCAATCCTTAGAGCCCAGCCTTTTCTTCTCTCTGCTCTTGCTACAGCTTTACATGGCGTGCTCCTTTCTGTGAAAAAATCTACTACCTCATCAAAGTTCGTGAAATATTTTGTCACATGAAAAATCAAAATGTCTTTGTCTAATACTCAAAAACCTGTTAATACGAATAGTAACCAAGACCAGTGTGGTTTCTCGATTTTATTGCGTCTAATGTGTCACTGTCTGCTAGATAAAACGAATAAGGTCTTTCTAATATTGCAGCAATTGTAACACACGCCAAATACGCGAGACTGACTTGACACAAATCGTCATTTTTATCTATCTCATTTATACAAATAACACGACAGAATATAATTCACGAAGTACCAATATCAAATGCCTATAAGGCCTACTACATGCAAGAAAAATATGTTAGGAAATAGTTCCAAATTTCATTCATATGCTCCAGTTTCTTAAGCACGAAAGCGAAAAGTAGTAGCAGTAGTATGAAATTTTTATATAAATTTGGATTCGTCATGTTCTTCCATATAATTAGTGTGATTCCCTGTTTCTTCTCCTTCCTCGTTCTAACAAACAATATTGTCGTCAGTAATTCAGTCACTGTTTCTGCCACTGTCAAAACTCATTCTTCAGTTAACTTCAGTAACCATGCCAGAATCACCAGTTGCGTTATCTCGCGTTTCTTCTCCAGTCAGGCGTTATTACGTGTTCGTACAACGAGTTTTCCGCACTACTCCAAGAATAGAACTTATGCGGCTGCGCCGGCCGGTGTGGCCGAGCGGTTCTAGGCGCTTCAGTCTGGTCGCAGGTTCGAATCCTGCCTCGGGCATGGATGTGTGTGACGTCCTTAGGTTAGTTAGGTTTAAGTAGTTCTAAGTTCTAGGGGACTGATGACCTCAGATGTTAATTCCCATAGTGCTCAGAGCCATTTGAACCATTTTTTTTTAAGTGGCTGCCAACCGGAGACTGTACAACTGGCCCTAAGTAGTGTGGCGTTCTGGCAAAAATTTTTGTCGAAGTGACATTTTCTTGGATGCACCGAGAAGATGATAAGTAATCTTTCTTACTTTTTATTCCTGTTATTCGTTTAATCTGGTAGTCTGAATTCATGGATTTTGCTAATGAAGATAACAACCCGTATCATTCGCACACCCAATCGACAGCGACTTGCATTCACCCGTTTGGGTTTATTCGGCTCAGGTCGTATTGCCCCGTTCCCTTTTGTCTGCGGGAAAGTTTTTTATTTCCAGATGCGACGGTGATTCGCCAGGCACAGATATCACGTACACTATGCACGCATTCAAAAATCAACTTATGATTCCTTCAGAAATCAACTTGGAATGTGTTCAAAAACCAACTGGGATGCGTTTGAAAATCAAGTGAATAATCGGTGGACCGAGGTGCGCTTAATGCTAGGCGCTTCGTGGAACAATTTTTTTTTTTCAAGAATACGAATTTGGCGCCCCCCGAAATTGCCGGTAGGGGCAGATACCTCGGTTTGCTCACCCTAGATCCGTGCCTGGTACCAATAAGTAAAACTGTATCGATGCGTTCATAATATCAGAACAAAAGTTACGACTGCTTTTTATACAGGATGTAAATGATAACTATTTACAAAGTACTACAGTTGTGTAGGAGAAGTCTAGACGAACAGTTTGATACAGTGTATTTGCGGTCAGTCAGTCTGGGGAGCAACCTCAAATTGGCTTACAAAAGCTATCCAAACTACAGCACATGCGCGACGCGCGACAATTTTTATGTCCTCTCGCCTTCTTACGCCACCGGCTAAGTCGGTATACACGTTTGCAGCTCATATCTCTTTCTCGCTAAAATCGCCCTTGAATATTAAGCAAACATTATTCCTGCACTTACAAACTGTAAAAATGACGCTTGTTTAAATTCTGCCTCGTAATTTCATGACTTTTAAAACTGCAAAATCAACAGTTATATCATTCTCTCTCTCTCTCTCTCTCTCTCTCTCTCTCTCCCTCTCTCTCTGGCCTTCTTAGTATGAGGTTACTGTGCTTGTTACGGTTAAGTTCAGACCGAACTGTAAATATAATTAGTTTTAGCGCTACGTTCACGAAAGTCTATTTTTTTTATTCTTACGCGAGAGCTTAAATTACATACGTTAAAGAAATTAAAAATTATCAAATAACTGACTGATTTTTGTCGGAAACTGACAACTAGAGGCACATTAATATTCCACGGGTCGGCCAGCCAGTGATCAACAAGAAGCCGTACTTTTACTCAGTAATATAGATAATGATAGATCTTCAAATTGATGAAGATGAGATTAACAAAGAAATAGCAATCGCAGAAAATTTAGCGAAAGTAGACTATTTTGCATCGCCTATGACTAAGGAAATGTGTAAAAAGATGTGCCGCGTTAAAGAAAGATCAAGTTTGCGGATCTCCGATATTAGAATAATGTTTCTAAAAAACAGCAGCACAAATTTTTCAAAACACGAAAATAAAAACTGGATTTTTCACCGCAAACTATATTAAGAATAACAAAAGTCTTATCGCCCATATAGCTGAAACATTAAATAAAACAGGAATATATACAATAGGCTAAAACGATTGTGAAAGGGTATGCATAGGGAAAACAGAGAGGAACATCCGGGATTCGGCCACCAGTTGGTGGACATTAATATTGAACGTGTCCGTCCTTCGCTTTCACAACAGCCTCTACTTTCTTTTTGGACACTTCCGTTTGAATGTCCGTGAGGAAATAGCTACCCATTTTTCCGAGAAGAGCCGGAACCACAGAAGCTAGTGATAGACGCTGAGACTAATTGACGTAGTACTCATCCATAAGGTGTTCCATTGAGTTTATGTAGGGATTCTGGACAGGCTAGTCCACACCAGGAATGTTATTGTCCACAAACAATTGCCTCACAATACTGCTTTATAACAGGGTGCACTGTCATGTTGCTACAATCAATAATTGTTTGCGAACTGTTATTCTACTGCCGGCCGGAGTGGCCGAGCGGTTCTAGGCGCTACAATCTGCAACCGCCCGACCGCTACGGTCGCAGGTTCGAATCCTGCCTCGGGCATGGATGTGTGTGATGTCCTTAGGTTAATTAGGTTTAAGTAGTTCTAGGTTCTAGGGGACTGATGACCTCAAAAGTTGTCCCATAGTGCTCAGAGCCATTTGAACCATTTTGAAGTCCCAGACAAAGTGAGACACACACGTAAACTTCGTTTTCACGATACAGCTGATAAGTGAGCAGCAGCGGTAGTAGAGTAGCTCTGTTTAATAATGTCATCCATTAATTTTTTCTCGTTTCTTAGAAAATATTATCGGTACTAATATATTAGTGACGTTGCTGAAGTTGTCAAACCGGGGTTTGCCAAAGATAGGGTTTTTGTACTTGTTCGTGGTGGAAGAATGGGAAATGATGTGATCCGCAGTAGACAATGTGACTGCAGCGATATCTACTAAACAAAAAAACGTGTTGCAAATCTCATCCGAGCAACATTCGCCAAAATAATATTGTAATCAAAACTGTCCTCCACAGCACATTACATCAAAAATTAACTTCCAGTTCTCACTACTTAACTAAATTCTTGTGTAGAAGGAAGCAAAGTATGCAGCCACGTACATGAATGGCCACTGCCTTATGAACTTTGTTGTAAAAATCCACGCTACAGTCGCAGGTTAGAATCCTGCCTCGGGCGTGGTGTGTGTGATGTCCTTAGGTTAGTTAGGTTTAAGTAGTTCTAAGTTCTAGGGGACTGATGACCACAGCAGTTGAGTCTCATAGTGCTCAGAGCCATTTGAACCATTTTTTTTGTTATTCTACTATACGCTCATATCCTTCCGCATTTAGCGTTTGCTTGATCGTAATAAGGGAAATACACCCTAACCACGAAACACATCCAGTTACAATAATACCACATTTTCCGTATGTCACTGTCGACACTACACAAGATGGCAGGTAACGTTCCTCAGACATTCGCCAGGCCCAATCCTTTCCATCGGACTGCTACAGGGTATAGCGTGATTCATCTCTCCAAATCATTCGTTTCCGGCCATCCACTGACCAGTCGCGTTTCTCTATACACCATATCAAGCGTCGCTTAGCACCGACAAAAGAAATGTGTGGCTTATAAGAAGCTGCTCGAACCTAGTATCCCATTCTCTTTAACTTCTCACGCACAGTCGTTGTGCTAACTGGACTGCCGGTATGACTTCTGAATCAGGATGATACTTTCCGCTGATTTCATGCGATTTCTTGCAACCACCCTGATTTGCTCGACGATATTTGTCCATCTTTAGATGAGGTCTGATTGGTCTTGGTTTATTTCTGGTTGTTCCTTCGTGTTTCCACTTTAGAATCACATCACCATCAGTCGAGCTGGGTAGCTGTAGAAGGGTTGAAACGTCCCTTATGGATTTGTTATTGAGTTGACATCCAGTGGCTGGTCCACGATCAAAGTCACTGTGCTTTCATGACCCACCCATTCTGCTGTTACTTCTTCTCTCTTGGCAGTATAATACTACCCACTACCTTTTATAATGGCGGGTCCGCTTGCTGTGACATTTAGTTGTCGATTCCGCATTACGTATGGGTGTCCGGATACTTTTGATCATATGGTATACGTGTCGAAACAGTAATTTTAACCTTCAAATCCCTCACGACGTAACGAATGGGAAGAATATGAAGTTTCTAGAAGATACTGAAATTTGTGGTCTTTTTAAAAATCAGTCAGATACGCTCTTCAACGAACAAACTACAAACCAGAAGGCATGTCTATCATTTAATCACATTCTGCTTCAAGTGAATCAAAGCCAAATTAATAATCCCATGCTATGAGGGAAGCATTTAGAACTTCCAATATTCCCGTATCTTTTTATATTTTTGTTTTTATTACCCTTTACTTCTGAATATTGTCAAAAACGTGCATAGATCTCTGAAATTGTTAGTCTGTGTTGAGCTTTATTTTCTTGATCAGCGATATGTCTTTGCAGATTTTTCCGCCGTAATTCTACCGAATACCTGTCAAAGCATCAAGAACATTTACAAATTGTAAACAAACATGAACCTTAACACATTATGTGAATACGCAGCTAACCTTAATTTAATGAGGTTATTGCTGTGGTGGTCACTGCTACCCATAGTGTCAGCTTCCAGAAGCGGATGCAGGTCTGTGACTAACGAAACGCCGGCCGCGGTGGTCTAGCGGTTCTAGGCGCTCAGTCCGGAGCCGCGCGGCTGCTACGGTCGCAGGTTCGAATCCTGCCTCGGGCATGGATGTGTGTGATGTCCTTAGGTTGGTTAGGTTTAAGTAGTTCTAAGTTCTAGGGGACTGATGACCATAGATGTTAAGTCCCATAGTGCTCAGAGCCATTTGAACCATTTTTAACTAACGAAACACTCAGTTGGAGGGATGTGCGAAGCAAAGTTATGTTTAATAATGAGAGCAAATCTTATCTTACCCTCATTCGTAGTCGACTACGAGGTCGTCGTCATCTAGGAGAGCGGCAGTTACCGAAATAGCTATAGCACATACATGTCCCTGTATGTGTACTTTCGGAATATTATCCAGTCGATGCTGTTTCCGTTCCTACACTGTCAGCGTGATACGCTCTTCCCACAGGACAAAATCCATGCACAAGTTATTCATGTTACCCAACACGCTCTCAACGATGAAAAGCATGGTTACCATACGTAGTCCCCTAAGAGATGATAGGACAGCGCCTGTTTCGGTCTGCATTAGCGGAATTACCCCTCCACAAAACATTAGACAGGTTGAAGTAGTATGGAGCACTACCTTCCAACATAACATACAATACATCTGTGGCCATCTCGAAACATATTTGCTATATTGCATTGTAGCTAGCAGACGCTATACATAATAATTAAATTGTTGTTGAAACCACTCTATTCATAGGTATATCACTCTATAATTGCGATCACTTTCAGTGTACAAAGTACAGAACATGAATAGAACTTAATTCAAATGAACCTTTCCTTCAGGGCGTACATTTATCGTATTATACTATCACATTTAAGACAATATTGAGAGAAAGTGACTAACTGCTACAGTTCTTAAATTTACAGCTATTTTAACTATTACTGAAGTGAAATACAAATGTTACTTAATACGCTCTTTTTTGTTTCAGGTAAGTCTTCTACCATATGAAGTATCAGCAACAAGAACAACCGGAGTGTGTAAAGTGCAAGAGGTTTGATAGATCCAAATTACATTCATTACTTAATAAGTTATTTGTAATTTCACAATCAAACAGTTGGTGTGCTATGGTAGGAAGACATATAATAACAATATACTGAGGTCTTTCGAGAGCAGCACAAACAAGGAATGATTCATTTGTTAGTGCTGCTACTGATAATGGTGACTGCAGGGCAGACATTTGCTTGATTTTGGATAATATGTTATATAAACTTATCTTTAAAGGAGAGTAACGGAAATTATACTGACACAAGTGATATTAACTCTCTTCCTTGTCGTTCTGTTCGGCATAAGTGGGGATAGGTGCGAAAAAGGTTGCTATCACCTGACATCTAGGCTGACTTGCATGACCAGTATGTTGTGCAGTAGTGTGAAAGTGCATTCAGGGACTCTACATGTGCACAGCTGAGCAGAGAGAGAGGGGGGGGGGCAATAAGATGGACACAGGTAGGGGGAGAAGGAGATGGATAGATAGAGGCAGGAGGAGGAGGAGATGGACAGTGAGAGAGGGGGAAAAGAAAATGGACAGAGGGTGGCGGAGATGGACAAAGAGAGAGGGTAGGAGAAAGAGGACAAAGAGAGAGGGTAGGAGAAGAAGGAGAGGGGGAACAGGCAGTTCGAGATGAACAGAGAGAGAGGGATGAGGGGATGTACAGAGATATGTGCAGTATATGTAACATACAAGGATGTAATGTGCAAGGACGAAGCCACAGGTATAAAGCTCGTATTAAAATAAAAATCTTACATAAAATCATAGAATTAGTTTTGCTTGCTGCTTTGTTCTGCTTCTTAGAACAATAACAAAGAAACGGCTGATATATTATTAGTAGGATGGTATAACACTATTCTTTTTCAAATATTATCTGGTGAAAAGACGCTGAAATAAACCTTCAATTCAACATGTCTCTCTTATAATTTCATCAACGTGTTTAAAATGGTTGAAAATTTTCACACACCCAAGACTAAAAAAATGATTACTTCAATACCACGTTTTTAATTTGGAGTTAAAAGTACAAAGCAATTTCTCCTAGCCCCATACAGATTCCTAACCCTTTACAGTTAGTTCTACATGGGGCACATGCAATACATAGTTGATGCACGAGTAGTTCATTTCCTTACTATTACACTAGTTATTAACTGATGTATGAATAGTTTGGCTCCTTACCATTATATATTACATACCCCTCCCCCTCCCCCCCGTTTTCTGCTTTAAATCTTACATGTATTTTCATAGCTATTAGAAACTCACAATCACGAATTTTCATGACTATTTGTATGGGTTCAGAAATCTATATGAGGCTAGGAGAAATTATTTTATACTCTTTAGTCCGGTTTTAAAATGTCTTATATTAAAAATTTATTTGCGAACTACCAGCGTGCTGGAATAGCTGTGGGTCAGCGACTTCTGTTAATCAGTACAACGAAAAACCAGCCCAAAGTTGCAAATTTTGCTTTTTTTATTCACTCGATGATTAGTTTCGGGCCGAGACCCATTTTCAAATCATCGCAATATAGTAAAAAATGGTATTTTTGAAGATGTGGAAACCATGACAAGAATGTACAGCGAACAGTTACAGTGCATACAGATAATTAAAGTGTTATCTGTAGAACTAGGCTCACATACATTTCCAGGGAAGAAACATGTGTTGGAAGACTCACAAAAATGCGGAAGACCAATAAATATTCTACGAGAATTAAGGGTATTCCCTGACGAGCAGACCCCAGTGTGACTAAGCATTTACTGGACACCTGTCCCTCCTTCCCTAGACTACACATGTATCTACTATGAGACTGCAGGCACATAGACCCTATTTAAACAGGACAAAATGGAGTACAAAGTGCTAATCAGTGCGTCGATGCGATAAAATCGACATCAACAAATGCACTGTTGTGGGAGACATTAGAAGCGCCGCTACATCTCCGACCGCGTTAGCCCGAATGGAAGTTCATGAAAAAAAGTCAGTTTACGACAATGATGATTATGCAGAATATCCGAATGGTGGCGATCGACTATTTTACCGAGCCATATTGGATCAACAAACAAGCGTTGACATATGTTCTAGATTATTTAGAAACAGAACTCGAACGAAATAAAAGTGATGCCCGCTACAGCTCCACCGTGTTCCGAGAGCTGTTATCATACATCCCCCATACAAACAAAAGCACACAATTGAATTATACCTATAATAACTCTTCAGAGCATGTCAAGGCGATACAAGAAGCCTTGCGACACATAACAGATGCCAAAATACTGTAAAGGGTGTCCTAGAAGGAATGATAAACTTTCAGGGGTATGAGAGGGACGCTCATATGACACATAAATGTCTAACAAACATGGGCTTTAAAACGCATACCTTAAGACCTAAGAGCACTTCCTCATCTTCGCTAATGTAAAAGACATCTCTTCTGTTGAGAAAGAGCTCGTAGTTCTTAAGGTATGCATTTTATGGCTCATGTTTACTAAACAATTTTATCTATTTTGGTCCATGCTACCTCCTGCCAGAATATGGAAAGCAAAGATCTTTCAGTAGAAGAGATTTGTTTCATTGTATCGCAGACGAAGAAGAGTTCACAGCTCTTACGGTGTGCATTTTAGAGCCCATGTATACTGGATATTTTTGCTTCGAATGATCGTTCCTGCCATATTCCTGAATATTAGCCATTCCTCCTGTGACATCCCGTATACAGATATGGGCAAGATTGCAAATGGCACAGGATAGGAATTCATAGACCTGACAACAAAAATTTGAAGATCTTGTAAAGGGACTCCCGAGCAGAAGTCATGATCTTAAAAAATCGTTTTATACAGCGACACAACAATCCTGTCGTTTTTGAGATTATGCAGCAAGTAAGTATGCTAGAAAATCAGCAAAAAGAAGTCTCATTAATGTGGGTCAAACGCCAAAGCAGCATCCATGGTAACTGACAGGCCGAAAAAAACTGGCTAAACAAGGTGTAGTTTCAGAAATGCCATGTCATCCTAAGGTACCGTATATTTCATACGACTTAAATGGACGACACGAATCAGTCGGGACGAGGAATGGAGTGGATAACGAACATCAAGGGGAAATATTATGGAACGATATACCCTGTAATCCCGTTAATGCACTGATATAAGAAGCACACGGTCTCAAGAGGATTTTATGCAACCGGTGCACGAATGAAGTTCAGTCACGGCCCATACAAATAAAACAGTTTTTGCGTCAATTACTTGTTCATATTGCCACTACGCGTTTCGTTGGTTCACACCATCATATTCAGTTGGAAAATTGCTTTTTTACATGGCTGGTGTTGGTGAACCATCGAAACGCGTAGTGGCAAAATAAAGAAGTGACTGACGCAGAACATTATATATACAGGGTGGTCCATTGATAGTGACCGGGCCAAATATCTCACGAAATAAGCATCAAACGAAACAACTACAAAGAACGAAACTCGTCTAGCTTGAAGGGAGAAACCATATGGCGCTATGGTTGGCCCGCTAGATGGCGCTGTCCTAGGTCAAATGGATATCAACTGTGTTTTTTTTAAATAGGAACCCCCAATTTTTATTACATACTCGTGTAGTACGTAAAGAAATATATATATACCAACAGTGGCAGCCCTCATAATGCTGTTCATGAGTCACGATAATTTTAAAGAAAACTCTTATACTGTCTGGGACTGATATATCACCCTCTTTCTAGTTGTGGCGAAGAAGAAGACATGAGCCATATAATATTAGGGGTCCCGAAAAGACAAGACAGGAAAGGTCGGACGCTAAATTAACTGAGTTCTATGGGGTACAAAGGCCCCAACTACGTTACAACTCTTCTGGCAACAAACGAACGTTAGGGTGTATAAACTCATACACACAACTCTCAAGGAATTAGGAGTGTTCATATAATCAGCCAGTGGAGACTGACAATACCAGACTACATGCGACGCGGCCACTCCAAGGGAGCAGAGCCGAAAAGAAGAATCGCATTGCCTCGTTGACGGACTCCAGCTGCCCAATACATTAGAAGACAAATCGGATACTTAAAGTATAGTGAATGTGTATTAGTTGTTTTAGTTGTAAATAGTATTCCTTTTTACGAACCTGCAGCACGCTGAAGGTGAAATAGGATTGCAACTTCTTTTTATTTATTGAAATAAATTATTAGAATTCCGTCATAAGTTGCATTAAGAAGTATCCGTTATTTGTTGATAGTGACTAGTTTCGGACATTGTGCCCATTCTCAAATCATCCCATAAAAACAAAGTTACAGCAGATGTTGTAGTAACTGTAGCAACGAGGCATGAATATTGGCAGTAGTTCCAGTTGTAATGCCGGTCGTTGTGGTCGTGCGGTTCTAGGCGCTTCAGTCTGGAACCGCGTGACCGCTCCGGTCGCAGATTCGAATCCTGCCTCGGGCATGGATGTGTGTGATGTCCTTAGGTTAGTTAGGTTTAAGTAGTTCTAAGTTCTAGGGGACTGATGACCACAGATGTTAAGTCCCATAGTGCTCAGAGCCATTTGAACCAATTTTTTTCCAGTCGTAATAATAGATCACTTACCGTCTTCGTGAGTAACTGAAATACAGTCAAGAATGCATATCTGGAACAGCCACAGCAGACAGTCCAAATGGCAATACAGATATTTTAACATGCAATAGGCAAGTTACAGTGAAGTGATGCTGGAAGACAGCAGCAGTTACCAGGTGACAGCGCCATAGGCCGCTCCCAGCGGTGTGCACAAACGACGAAAATATTTACTGTCTGAGCCACAAGTTCTGATATTGTAATTTTAACAATAAAAATTACACAATGACAAAATAAAATAAACTGTAACCACGTATTAATCGTAATCGACCTAAACTCCAATAAAGAAACACAACTGAGTGGAATACAGCGCCATTTGCGGCGTTATTCGCAAGTACATAGCCAGGTCACAGTACAATACTTTATGAACACTATGGGGATATTTTATGCAAATTTTGTTTATACTGTTTCTACATTGTGCGACTGCTACGGTCGCAGGTTCGAATCCTGCCTCGGGCATGGATGTGTGTGATGTCCTTAGGTTAGTTAGGTTTAAGTAGTTCTAAGTTCTAGGGGACTGATGACCACAGATGTTAAGTCCCATAGTGCTCAGAGCCATTTGAACCATTTCTACATTGTATTTAAAATTGCTTCAGCGGTCGGAAATTTTCACTGTAACTTGGGTATGTAACTTGTGAATCACACCGTATGTGGCGTTGTATTTTTACGTGAGTTATTATTACTGTAATGTATTTTGGGTCGATTAAGAACAAAATATAGTCATCCTTTATTTTATTTGCCATTGTGTTATTAATAAGGTTAGTACTACTGTAGAAGAGCGTTTGTTAAAGAATAAACATTTTGGTCTTTCGTGCACACCGCTGTTAACGGCCTCTGGCACTGTCATTTGCTAATTGCTGGTGTGTTCCAGCGTCACTTCTCTTCCTACTTTACACTGTAACTTGCCTATTACATGTTAAACTATCTGTATTGCTATGTGGGTTATCTGCTATGGCTGTTCCAAACATGCATACTTGACCGTATTTCGATTACTTATGAAGACTGTATATAGCCTTTCATGTATCGTATTATAACAGGAACTACTACAAATATCCATGCCTCATTGGTACAATTATTATAACATCTGATGTAATGTTTTTATCTGATGTTTTGAGAATGGAAACAATGTCCGAAACCAGTCACCACCAATAAATAAAGGACACTTATTAATCCAACTTAAGAAGGAATTCTAACCATTAATTTCAATAAATATTTCTCTTGTTGTAACTGAATGTAATTCAATTTTTGTACAAAGAGGAACCTAGTGTACATAGAAAGCTATAGCAAAATGGATTCAAATGTTGTGTATAAAGAATAGTCAAAACTGACAGTTGCTTTAACGTGTATAAATTATGGTCATGAAATCAGCAGCAAATATACAAACAAAACGGTATTTAATCGATGTCACCGATCGTAGAGAGTTACCATCATTGCTAAAACGGAATAATACAACCAAGTTTCGTCTACATATGAGCGTTAGTTTGATTTGTCTATGTTCCAGCAGACGTCCCAAGATTTCATCTGTCATAATTCTTTAGGAATGCCATAAAAATTCTACGAAATGTGGAGCAGAAGGTAAAGAAAGGAGACGTAACCAGATAGCAGGTAAAGAAAGGAGATCTAATCAGAAATTTCAAACAAGCATCTACTCACAGTTTGAATGTCCGGTCTCAGAAGGGCGCTATCAGAGCTTTAATTTCAGTCAACAAGTTGAAAAAGATATTGCATGTGACGTCCATTTATTCAAGCGAACATAAAGCGCTTATTGGTTTCTTCGACGTTACAGGTTAATCAGAAATCCCACCACTCAAAGGAAAATAAATTTACTTTATCTGAAGAAGTTTATTTACCTTGATAATGATATTGACTGAGACCTCTGAAATTACAGAAATGTTTCCAGAACAACATGGAATTTTAATTTATTCGTAGGTAGATGCAAACGCGACATCCTCTGTCGTCGTCCTCAGGAGATTTCAGTAAGACGTTTGGAGTTTTATTTAGTTAACTGGATTACCTCATGGAGAGGTCACGCAGTCTCGGGACTTCCAGGCACTACGAGAGATTATATCGATGTCTGTGAATGAAGAACATTGGCAGTGACGCTGATTTCGTTAGACGGTGGATGACTAAAATTATTTCTCTGTTGCCTTTCAACATCGAGCGCTCGTTTCCATGCATCACTGTTCCGTCTAAAGTTGTTCCACAGTCCTATCTCAACGGCTACTCTGATTATAGAATCCTGGTCGATCGATGCATAGGATAATATTTTCATTTAATCAAATGTAACCGTATGTTTGTTCATGGTGGTGTGTTCGACAACAACAGATTTCTCGAAATCGCGATATTTGATATGGAGTCGGTGCGCTGCGAACGTTCTAAAATAGTTCGTATTGACTGACCAACGTAACTGTTGCCACATTCACAAGACTTTTTTTCTTTTTTTTTTTAAATTCCAGGATCATCGCGACGAAGTTGTCTTTTACCGGGTGCAGCGTATCTCTAATTTTCATGGGTGATCGGAAATTGATTGACTACCGAGTCTGCGAGGGCTTTGCCTATTTTACTTCTTATAGCTCCGAAGAAAGGAAAGAGTCTTACAGGTTGATCATCTTCTGATGATTGAGCATCTCTGTGTTTTTCTTTCTCAGATGTGACCAACTTATTATCTCTTCGCTACAGCCGTTCTTCTGAATACTTTTCTCAGAGATCCGTTGTCTAGATCCGTGTGTTCCATGTCACAAATAGTTTTAGCTCTATGAGTCAGTGTGTTTGAAACTGCCTTCTTTTGGACTGAATAATGAAGGCTTTGCTCACTAAGATATGGGCCAGTATGTGTTGGCTTCTGGTAAACAGAGTTCCCTAACCGACCATCTGATCTTCGTTCAAGTAGAAAATCTAAAAATGGTAACTTCTACTCCTCTCTCCATTTTAGCGGTGAACTTTATATTAGGGTTCATACTACTCGTATGATCAATGAACAGGTGAAGAGTTTCGGTTCCAAGTGCCCATATCATATACAGGGTGTTACAAAAAGGTACGGCCAAACTTTCAGGAAACATTCCTCACACACAAAGAAAGAAAATATGTTATATGGACATGTGTCCGGAAACGCTTACTTTAGATGTTAGAGCTCATTTTATTACTTCTCTTCAAATCACATTAATCATGGAATGGAAACACACAGCAACAGAACGTACCAGCGTGACTTCAAACACTTTGTTACAGGAAGTATTCAAAAGTCCTCTGTTAGCGAGGATACATGCATCCACCCTCCGTCGCATGGAATCCCTGATGCGCTGATGCAGCCCTGGAGAATGGCGTATTGTATCACAGCCGTCCACAATACGACCACGAAGAGTCTCTACATTTGGTACCGGGGTTGCGTAGACAAGAGCTTTCAAATGTCCCCATAAATGAAAGTCAAGAGGGTTGAGGTCAGGAGAGCGTGGAGGCCATGAAATTGGTCCGCCTCTACCAATCCACGGTCACCGAATCTATTGTTGAGGAGCGTACGAACACTTCGACTGAAATGTGCAGGAGCTCCATCGTGCATGAACCACATGTTGTGTCGTACTTGTAAAGGCACATGTTCTAGCAGTACAGGTAGAGTATCCCGTATTAAATCATGATAACGTCCTCCATTGAGCGTATGTGGAAGAACATGGGGCCCAATCAAGACATCACCAACAATGCCTCCCGAAACGTTGACAGAAAATCTGTGTTGATGTGTTGATGACGTGATTGCACAATTGCGTGCGGATTCTCGTCAGCCCACACATGTTGATTGTGAAAATTTACAATTTCATCACGTTGGAATGAAGCCTCATCCGTAAAGAGAACATTTGCACTGAAATGAGGATTGATACATTGTTGGATGAACCATTCGTAGAAGTGTACCCGTGGAGGCCAATCAGATGCTGATAGTGGCTGCACACGCTGTACATGGTACGGAAACAACTGGTTCTCCCGTAGCACTCTACATAGTGACGTGGACAACGTTACCTTGTACAGCAGCAACTTCTCTGACGCTGACATTAGGGTTATCGTCAACTGCACGAAGAATTGCCTCGCCCATTGCAGGTGTCCTCGTCGTTCTAGGTCTTCCCCAGTCGCGAGTCATAGGCTGGAATGTTCCGTGCTCCCTAAGACGCCGATCAATTGCTTCGAACGTCTTCCTGTCGGGACACCTTCGTTCTGGAAATCTGTCTCGATACAAACGTACCGCGCCACGGCTATTTCCCCGTGCTAATCCATACATCAAATGGGCATCTACCAACTCCGCAGTTGTCAACATTGCACTGGCTCAAAACCACGTTCGTGATGAACACTAACCTGTTGATGCTACGTACTGATGTGCTTGATGCTAGTACTGTAGAGCAATGAGTCGCATGTCAACACAAGCACCGAAGTCAACATTACCTTCCTTCATTTGGGCCAACTGGCGGTGAATTGAGGAAGTACAGTACATACTGACGAAACTAAAATGAGCTCTAACATGGAAATTAAGCGTTTCCGGACACATGTCCACATAACATCTTTTCTTTATTTGTGTGTGAGGAATGTTTCCTGAAAGTTTGGCCGTACCTTTTTGTAACACCCTGTAGTGCCGTCAACATTGCGGAAAAATACAGAGGAGGAAGAGTTGAATGTAACGTTGCATTCTTCGTGTCTTCCCAAGGACTTTTGCGAACAAAGAGACCACATCCAAACTGACCATAATTTCGCCTGTGGATTTTAGGCATATCACGCAGCCATTGTGGCCCAGGAAACAGCGCTCGCAGATTCTGTATCACATTGTCTGGTAGCTCGGAATTCTTCAGTAGTTTCGCCGTTTTTCTGTTGAATGATAAAGTAGGATCGTGCTTCACAGTTTTATACTGCTCTTTCCCGAAAGTAACGAAACTTTATGAAGATACACTTTGACACTAAGCAAAACTGTGGCATTTGTCCAGTCAGCGGGAAGCACAAATACACTCCTGGAAATTGAAATAAGAACACCGTGAATTCATTGTCCCAGGAAGGGGAAACTTTATTGACACATTCCTGGGGTCAGATACATCACATGATCACACTGACAGAACCACAGGCACATAGACACAGGAAACACAGCATGCACAATGTCGGCACTAGTACAGTGTATATCCACCTTTCGCAGCAATGCAGGCTGCTATTCTCCCATGGAGACCATCGTAGAGATGCTGGATGTAGTCCTGTGGAACGGCTTGCCATGCCATTTCCACCTGGCGCCTCAGTTGGACCAGCGTTCGTGCTGGACGTGCAGACCGCGTGAGACGACGCTTCATCCAGTCCCAAACATGCTCAATGGGGGACAGATCCGGAGATCTTGCTGGCCAGGGTTGTTGACTTACACCTTCTAGAGCACGTTGGGTGGCACGGGATACATGCGGACGTGCATTGTCCTGTTGGAACAGCAAGTTCCCTTGCCGGTCTAGGAATGGTAGAACGATGGGTTCGATGACGGTTTGGATGTACCGTGCACTATTCAGTGTCCCCTCGACGATCACCAGTGGTGTACGGCCAGTGTAGGAGATCGCTCCCCACACCATGATGCCGGGTGTTGGCCCTGTGTGCCTCGGTCGTATGCAGTCCTGATTGTGGCGCTCACCTGCACGGCGCCAAACACGCATACGACCATCATTGGCACCAAGGCAGAAGCGACTCTCATCGCTGAAGACGACACGTCTCCATTCGTCCCTCCATTCACGCCTGTCGCGACACCACTGGAGGCGGGCTGCACGATGTTGCGGCGTGAGCGGAAGACGGCCTAACGGTGTGCGGGACCGTAGCCCAGCTTCATGGAGACGGTTGCGAATGGTCCTCGCCGATACCCCAGGAGCAACAGTGTCCCTAATTTGCTGGGAAGTGGCGGTGCGGTCCCCTACAGCACTGCGTAGGATCCTACGGTCTTGGCGTGCATCCGTGCGTCGCTGCGGTCCGGTCCCAGGTCGACGGGCACGTGCACCTTCCGCCGACCACTGGCGACAACATCGATGTACTGTGGAAACCTCACGCCCCACGTGTTGAGCAATTCGGCGGTACGTCCACCCGGCCTCCCGCATGCCCACTATACGCCCTCGCTCAAAGTCCGTCAACTGCACATACGGTTCACGTCCACGCTGTCGCGGCATGCTACCAGTGTTAAAGACTGCGATGGAGCTCCGTATGCCACGGCAAACTGGCTGACACTGGCGGCGGCGGTGCACAAATGCTGCGCAGCTAGCGCCATTCGACGGCCAACACCGCGGTTCCTGGTGTGTCCGCTGTGCCGTGCGTGTGATCATTGCTTGTACAGCCCTCTCGCAGTGTCCGGAGCAAGTATGGTGGGTCTGACACACCGGTGTCAATGTGTTCTTTTTTCCATTTCCAGGAGTGTATGTGACTTGTAGCGAGCCTTACCTCATTAGCGAAGTCCTGTGAGAGATTCCATACTGCTTGTCCCGCTCCACTGATCATATCCACAACAAGTGCGCGGCATAGAAGCGAAATTCAGAACTCTTTTCAGCACCGAGATGGTTCCATCGTCAAAGCTCTTGTTTGGCAGATTCATGACCGTGTGTGCTATCGCCATAGTTTTGCTTAGATGTGATTTTTCACTTGCTGCTATGGTCATATCAACCCGGTGAGAGAGTTGTAGACAGAAAGAGATAGCAATTACATAAACTACGGGTATTGGTATCCAGTTCTTATTGTGCATTGCGTATTATTTCTTTAACAATTGATGGCCTATGTTTAGATTTCTACATAAGCTAAAATCAGATGGACGGCAAGCTAACAGAAACTGAACTATATCTCAGTGCACGAAGCTTTCATCATCTAGCCCAAAGGAAAGCAGTTTTAAATACGCTGATGCATAGAGATAAGTTTGTTTATGATAAAGAGGACTTGGATGCTGAGACCAGTTATCTTAGAAACATACAGGGCTATTACAAATGGTTGAAGCGATTTCATAAATTCACTGTAGCTCCATTCACTGACATATGGTCACGACACACTATAGATACGCAGAAAAACTTATAAAGTTTTGTTCGGCTGAAGCCGCACTTCAGGTTTCTGCCGCCAGAGCGCTCGAGAGCGCAGTGAGACAAAATGGCGACAGGAGCCGAGAAAGCGTATGTCGTGCTTGAAATGCACTCACGTCAGTCAGTCATAACAGTGCAACGACACTTCAGGACGAAGTTCAACAAAGATCCACCAACTTCTAACTCCATTCGGCGATGGTATGCGCAGTTTAAAGCTTCTGGATGCCTCTGTAAGGGGAAATCAACGGGTCGGCCTGCAGTGAGCGAAGAAACGGTTGACCGCGTGCTGACAAGTTTCACGCATAGTGATGTGAAAGATTCAGTGTTCAAACCTCCTCTACCAAGAAACGTGCCAGAACTGCAAGCTCGCATCAACAATGCTTTCGAACTCATTGATGGGGCATGCTGCGCCGAGTGTGGGAGGAACTTGATTATCGGCTTGATGTCTGGCGAATCACTAAAGGGGCACATATCGAAAATTTGTGAATGCCTAAAAAAACTTTTTGAGTTTTTGTATGTGTGTGCAAAGCATTGTGAAAATATCTCAAATAATAAAGCTGTTGTAGAGCTGTGAAATCGCTTCAATCATTTGTAATAACCCTGTATTCCTAAAGCATGGCTATAGCGAACGAGATATTAAGTTTGCCATCTCTAAGAAACAGAAACAGAAAGATACTTAATCATCAGAAGACGCTCTGCCTGCATCACTCCTTCCCCTCATCGGAACTACAACAAATAAAATAGGCAGAGTCCTGGGCAGACACAGTATTCAATCCATTTTACGAACACTTAAGAAAATTAAAGAGATGCAGCGACCAGTCGAAGACATCCTTGGTCGTGGTGTTCATGGAAATTACGAAATGTCTTACGAATATGGTAGCAGTTACACTGGTCAGCCAATACGGACGATTTCAGAACGTTGTGTAGAGCAGTGACAGCAGTTAAATACCGCGGTTTCGACAAATTTGACAAATCTACTGTTGCCGACACAGCCTCATTTACAAACATACGCTTCGTTTGACGAAACGGAGATATTATCCGATGCATCTATCTACTACCCATCGCCGCGCTGGATTAGCCGAGCGGTCTTTAGCGCTAAAGTCATGAACTGTGCGGCTGGTCCCGGCGGAGGTTCGAGTCCTCCCTCGGGCATGGGTGTGTGTGTTTGTCCTTAGGATAATTTAGGTTAACTAGTGTGTAAGCTTAGGGACTGATGACCTTAGCAGTTAAGTCCCATAAGAACTCACACACATTTGAACATTTTACTACGCATCTGTCATCAACGAAGCTCTTGAAACCACTATGTGGAACAACACCTTTGACCGGGACAGTGTTACATAGAAACAAGCGCTTGATGCTGAAAGGCAAGAAGGAAATCAACTCATCATCCGACTTCCTACGAAATAAGCGTCGCTGCCTATGTTCCTCCATCATAGATACGACATAAATTGTGATAGCATATGGAAATTCCGTTACTTCCGGATGTCTTCCTGATATAATTCGGCTATGTAAATAAATTACTGAAATCTTCTCACGACGACGACGGAGGAAATCGTGGAAAGCTTGAGACTGAATATAAATTTGACGCACCAAAACTCCGTGAAACAGTTGGTCAAGAACGTCGCCGCGATAAACTACTTTGACATTCAGAGTAAGTTATCTTCGTTTTTGTCCGAAATATCTCCTTCTATTTATGAACTCCTTTTCTACCTCTCCGAATCCAATCAGTTTTAATGTGATTAGACTTTCAAGCCGATTAACGTTATACATTTGGTTAAATCGAAATATTCTCTTAATTTGACAGGATTGAATATTAATACACTCGTGATGACCATTTATAGAAGCGTTGAGACAAATAGCTTACACCGGTAAATGATCCCAAGTATTTGTTATTTTCGAAACTAAAAAGATGCAGGTCAAGCTCCTTTGCGTAAATTATTGATTGTAGTTGTTGGTTAAGAACTTGCTATTCCACAATGTGTCGGAGAAAAAGGGGTGTGAAATAATTTTAGTATAAGTCATTGTCATCCATGAGGGGGAACAGTAAATGAGAATAATGACTATAACAGCCCTCTAGAAACTGGGCGCTGCTCGGTTACGACTCAAAGTAAGAACAGTTACTTCCTTCATTGGTATCATACTTCGTTGGGCCAGAATATTATGTTCAAATGTGTGTGAAATCTTATGGGACTTAACTGCTAAGGTCATCAGTCCCTAAGCTGACACACTACTTAACCTAAATTATCCTAAGAACAAACACACACGCCCATGCCCGAGGGAGGACTCAAACCTCCGCCGGGACCGCAGAATATTATGACCAACCAGTATCAGTACGCTTATAATCATATGAAGGCAACTTGAAACTGTAGGAAGGGTACTTCCAGGTACCGGAGTACGTAAAAGAGGTGTTCAGTAAGTAAAGCAGCTCTTTTTGTTTGTGAAAGCAGGTTGGTTTCATTCAGGCTTACAATGCACCATATTATTCCCCACTCTTTTGGTTACAAAATCCTGTTTTTTATATAATCTGCGTTCAATGCGACGGCCTTACGCCACCTGATTGGGAAGGCCTGAATGCTCATGTCACTACTCGTAACCGAGAGCATGGCTACCATCGAACAAGACAGGAAGAGCTCTTAACGCCGATTGCCGACTTTGGCGCGCAGTCCGTGTATCTTACTGGTTTCGTCACAGTTCGTGGATTTCCGATCAAGTTCGTACTTACTAAGATATGCATTTGTTAATGAACGGGTGTGAATTTTAACGAGGCAAAATTATGATAAATAGTTTTAAACATCCAGAGGCTCCTCCTAGTATCCATGTTGTCATAAATGACTTTAATTATAAATAAACAAAATCGGTGACTTTGGCGCCAAGATGGCGGTACTTCCCGTCATCTATATTTCCCAGGCAGACGCTTGTTTCTAAGGCCGGTATTACACTATCAAATTTCTTTGTCAAATATATTTGTCCAAAATCTTTGTCAAAGATATTTGATGGTGTAATAGGAACTTTGTCAAATGTCGTCCAATATTTGATCAAATCTAGGGCCTCGCTGTAGATTTGATCAAAGAAATCGCTTGTCTTCTGTTCACTGCAATGTGACATGTTACCACATGGAGCGCTAGCATCGCTGCAGCGTTCTGTCGTCTGTAGTGTTTTTATAAACATTGCCGGTAAATACAATTGGTGTGTGCCGACAACTACAAAATTAATAGAGATGTATGAAGCTGATGAGGCGCTTTACAACGTGAGGCAGCCTGAATACAAAAATAAAATAAGAAGATTGGAGACGAGACCTGACCTGACCTAACCTAACCCAACCCTCTCCTGTAGCAAGGAATCGGAGTGTTACAGTGAGCCTGTCTTCTGAAGATGTATCAGTTCTTGAGTGAATACTGTGCTTTGTGATATGAGGATACACTTCACTGAGCACATACAGAAATGTACGCTCATCCATTCTTAAGTAATTGATGTACCACTTGACGTCTTCCACTGTAAGCTCACGTAAGAAGTTTTGTTGAATGCTTTTATCGTGTCGTCGTAAAACCCACGGCTTCACCAAGATTAGATTAGTTTTTCGTTCCATAGATCCGTACTGAGGAGATCCTCGTGGATGTGGAACATGTCAATTTTTTAAGCTGAAATAATACTACTAATAATATGAATAAATACAATACATCATTTGTTTCTATTAAAAATTTCGTCAGTGGAGTAGGAGTTGGCCACTAGTAAGTCTTTCAGGCTCCTTTTAAACTGATCTTTATTTGTAACTACATTTTTTATGTTTGCTGGCAAATTATTGAAGATGAGTGTTCCTGAGTAGTGGACCTCTTTTTGAACTAAAGTAAGTGCTTTTAAGTCCTTGCGTAGATCATTTTTGTTCCTGGTATTGTATGTATGAACTGAGTTGTTTGTTGGGAAAAGAGATATATTATTTAGGACAAATTTCATTAAGGAGTAAATATACTGAGAGGCAGTAGTTAGTATACCCAGTTCTTTGAAGAGGTTTCTGCAGGACGTCCGTGAATTTACTCCACAAATAATACGTATTACACGCTTTTGGACCTTGAAAACTTTTGTTTGACTTCAAGATTTACCCCAAAATATTATCCCATATGACATTATGGAACGAAAGTACGCAAGCTTTTTCATATTTATGTTGCCTATGTCTGCTAACACTCGAATTGCAAATATAGATTTGTTAAGGCCTTTCTGCAGTTCTGTGGTGTGCTCCTCCCAACTGAATTTATTATCAAGTTGTAATCCCAGGACTTTTAAGACTGTCAACCTCGTATGTATGGTTCCATTTTTCCCCCCACTTCTTTTCCGCATGTGCACACAATGCAATTGGAGTACGTAGAACTGCTGCGGTTAATAACAAGTTGTTGTCAGCCATCTTGAACTTTGACGAAAAATTTGATGACAGTGTAATACCCCTTGTAGCGCTACGTCAAAGATCTTTGTCAAATATATTGGACGGAATATTGGATCACATCTTTGATCAAATCTTTGACAAAGAAATTTGATAGTGTAATACCGGTCTAAGGTCCAGCGCCGAGCCCCACCCCACTACGCTCGACATATGGTCGCTTCGTCACCTGGCCAGCCAGCGTGAGAAATGCTCTCCGACTCATGGCCGGCTACGGACTACAGCACTTCCTAACTATCGTGAATACATCAGTAAGAGGCAATAATTTATTAAAACTGGTAAAAATGTCTGCCTCACGTAAGAGGCACCTTACAAGTCACAGCTATGTGCGGCTGCCCGGCACGGTAGATATCGGACAGGTTTGCGTGACCTTGTTGCGATGATGACAGGTGCCTGGTTTAAGATTCACAGCGCTTTTGTTCACTGTCAAGTCTCCGTAGAAATTCTGGAAGCGCCTATGAATATCTGCGAATTTCTGGTTTTCCGCCAAAAGAAACTCAGTGAAAGCTCTCTGCTTGGAACCCACCTCCCTTACTGGCGCTATTTTGAGGGCTACGTATAGTGCCGCCACATATAGGAATTTCACGAAAATATAGGTGCTGTCCCTCAACAAACTCCACACTCTTTCAACCGAAATTGGCCGAAAAAATGTGTTGCATTACTTATTGAATGCTTCTTGAAGAAGCCATTTGACGGAGTCCATCTGTGCAGGATGGGGACTACCATCCAGTGAAGTCCTGACATTCGAGAACGAGTTCCGCGGAAATTTCGTGACCCGTCCCATTTCCACGTGCTGCAGTCTTTCGCATCTTCCGAAAAGATGTGTTAGGGGAAAATCGCTGGTGGTCGAATAGACGTTTGACTTTCGTGTCTTGCCCAAGAAGGTGGCCGTCGGAGAACTGCGCGCTTTGTGAAGACTGATGGACAACGATCTGTGACGCAGCCTGCCGCGAACTGCAGTGCTAGAGCAGTCGTAAGTGTTTAGGGACCCGCTGTACATCACGTGTTGCTTCAGATGAGGTTCCAGCGTGGACGACTCACGTACGTTTCGTTTTATCCTCGAAGCCGTTGCCAGGTGCCATTACAAGATACAGTGGAAACTAGTTACCTCTTTGATGAATCACCACAGGACTTGGATGACGTCCACGGTCGTATCAGAACACCACGTCCTCCAGGAGAAAGCCTGCTTTGCACTTGGGCAGCCTGGCGGCAGCAACATTACGCAGCGAGAGTTTCGTCTCGTTCTCCCTTCATTGTATGCTTGTTTAGGAAGGGGCTGGCAGTCTTAAGCCTATGTCAGTAAAACAGTAGTGCATACCATAGTTGTGACATTTCAGTGAGCATAACTGTGCATGTGGTTATGTCAGAATCGTATCCCAGTGTACAAGTATGGTAATGAATTCAGTTTTATATCATGCCTTCAAAATTGCCAAAGTACATTTCGTAACAGATGTACTGAAAATTTTCGTGAGCTTTCACCGACAGTCTACCTCCGACCGCATAAGAAGGAATTATAGATTTCTGCCACGGCTTACTGCAGTTGCTTGTAAAAGTTAGACCATAATGATGTTATGACAACGTTCTTGGTACTCATTTGGGATCTCTTCATTTCTTCCTTAGGACTTATTTTGTGTGTGCCATTATCGACTCAACCGATACGAAATATAAGATCAATTGAAGTCGCACAACAAAATGAAATTGTTTGTCGTCTAACAACAGTTTATCGTAAGTCGCTGGAGCAACAATGGATTTCAGGTGGTTGGACAAAGGCGTAGGTCATTGCCGTTTCCATGAAGGGTCACGAGCTAGACGCACATAATTACAGGTCTGTACAACTAACATCAGTCTTCTGGAGTGTCTTGTCACGGTCCGCGCGGTTCCCTCCGTCGAAGGATCCAGTCCTCCCTCGGGCATGGGTGTGTGTTGTCCTTAGCGTAAGTAAGTTTAAATTACTTAAAAGCTTTATTAGGGATGAAGAATAGAAGATCTGTAGGGGTTCTGGGAAAAGTGCACAATATCTGTCAAAGAAATGGCGTACAAGACCAATTACAGAGCAGTGCGCTAGCGTTTGATCTCTGTATCAGTGAGGTATGACAGCAGACGTCAGAAGAATGTAAAGACATACCAGGTCGGTATAGCCCGTAGATAATTAGGGATCGCAAATGGGAATCTGTCGTAAGGGGGCAATGTTGCAAAAATTTAAGAGTCACGAATTCGAGGAAGACAGTCCTGCTGCCTCCATCGTATTTTTCGGAGAGGGTTCATGAGGAGGAGAGAGATGAAAGCGTGTACCCAGGAATATAGTCATTCTTTGCTCACTCAATAAAATGGAACTGGAGAGGAGATCTGTAATACTGATGCGAATTGACCTCCACTATGCATTATACAGACTCTAGCGGATTATACGTATATTCGGTAAATGGTCTCAGAAAATAAAGGCAACAAGAGTTACAAACAAAATACCTCCACTGGCCTTCAAAGTAATCACCATTTGGCTACAACACAGTTCTGGTATCGGTTGTACAGCTGTTGAAAACTATTATTAAACGCTTCTTGTGGAATCGCTCGAAGCACCGTGGTCACACGTTGTTGGATATCCGTATCATTACAGGAGATGAGACCTGGTGTTACCAATATGATCCGGCGACTAAGCAACAGTCAGTGGCATGGTGTTCATCTTCTTCCCCGCCTCCCAAATAAAGGCAGCTGACAAAATCCAAGATTAAGACGATGTTGATCGCCGTTTACAACAGCAAGGGCTTGGACTACCAATAATTTCTAGGCGCGGGAGTTGGGGTGCGTCTCCTGATCGTCTTGGTAGCAGCAGGTCTCATCTACTGTGATGACGGGGATATCGAAAAACTCGAGCTTTTCCACAAGACGCATTTGTTGACAGCTTTACAACCGATCTCAAAAAAATGGTTCAAATAGCTCTAAGCACTACGGGACTTAACATCTAAGGTCATCAGTCACCTAGATGTAGAACAACTTTAACCTAACTAACCTAAGGAGATCACAGACATCCCTGCCCAAGGCAGGATTCGAACCTGCGACCGTAGCAGCAGCGCGGTTCGGCACTGAAGCGCCTAGAACTGCCCGGCCACAGCGGCCTGGCAACCGATGTCAGAAGTGCTTTGTAGCTAATGGTGATTACTCGAAAATTAGTGGAGGTATTTTGTATCTAAATTTTGTTTCCTTTGCTTTCTGAGACCGTTCGCCGAACGTTTCAGATGCACCTCGTATAATCAGACGTAGAACTCCGTATCACATATGTTAATTGTTGTGCAAAACGAAACTACGTCCGTCTTGCCATTCCTACGGGTTCTTTGAATACTCTGGGAGACGGCTCATCACATTAGAATACACGAAATATTAATTCCCTTTATTGCACAAATGCTTAAAAGATTTACTTTGACACACATTGTTACCACAGGCCTGCTGATAATTTACAGCTGTTGTTGACTATCAAAGCATCACTTGATGCACGTATTAACTAATTGTTAAAAAATTGTTCAAATGGCTCTGAGCACTATGGAACTTAACTTCTAAGGTCATCAGCCCCCTAAATCTTAGAACTACTTAAACCTAACTAACCTAAGGACATCACACACATCCATGGCCGAGGCAGGATTCGAACCTGCGACCGTATCAGTCGCGCGGTTCCAGACTGTAGCGCCTAGAACCGCTCGGTCACTCCGGTCGCCTAACTGATTGTTCTCTTGGCGTGCAAAATAGAGCATTTCATCAGAAACTTTAACAACTGTTCTACATGAAGATATTGACTGCTGTGGCTGAGGTCGCGAACTGGGCAGAGCGCTTCCGTTCTCGGCTCTATATTAACCTCCGTTGCGAGGGCGTTAGTGTGCTGAGAGGGGAGGCGTAGTCTTCAGGATCGCCTCCTACACGCCGTTGCGGACTGCAGCGAGGTCTCGCTAACGTCTGTGGTATCGGTATGTGTTAGTCACTTTTGTGTGGCACACGATCTCTGGACGACACCACAATAACGAAAGCGTTTCTCCCTCTTCGAACGACCGAAAAAGTTGGCGCAATTTTAAGTCTGTGGAATCGTGCTCGGAAGGATAGCGGTCCAAATCACCCCCAAGCTATCCATACACAACTAGCCATTAAAATTACTACACCAAGAAGAAATGCAGATGATAAACGGGTATTCATTGGACAAATATATTATACTAGAACTGACATGTGATTACATTTTCACGCAATTTGGGTGCATAGATCCTGAGAAATCAGTACCCAGAACAACCACCTCTGGCCGTAATAACGGCCTTGATACGCCTGGGCATTGAGTCAAACAGAGCTTGGATGGCGTGTACAGGTACAGCTGCCCATGCAGCTTCACCACGATACCACAGTTCATCAAGAGTAGTGACTGGCGTATTGTGACGAGCCAGTTGCTCGACCACCATTGACCAGACGTTTTCAATTGGTGAGAGATCTGGAGGATGTGCTGGCCAGGGCAGCAGTCGAACTTTTTCTGTATACAGAAAGGCCCGTACAAGACCTGCTACATGCGGTCGTGCGTTATCCTGCTGAAATGTAGGGTTTCGCAGGGATCGAATGAAGGGTACAGCCACGGGTCGTAACACATCTCAAATGTAACGTCCACTGTTCAAGGTGTCGTCAAACAAGAGGTGACCAAGACGTGTAACCAATGGCACTCCATACCATTACGCCGGGTGATACGACAGTATGGCGATGACGATTACACGCTTCCAATGTGTGTTCACCGCGATGTCGCCAAACACGGATGCGACCATCATGATGCTGTAAACAGAACCTGGATTCATCCGAAAAAATGGTTTTCCCATTCGTGCCCCCCGGTTCGTCGTCGAGTACACCATCAGAGGCGCTCCTGTCTGTGATCCAGCGTCAAGGGTAACCGCAGCCACGGTCTCCGAGCTCATAGTCCATGCTGCTGCAAACGTCGTCGAGCTGCTCGTGCAGATGGTCGTTGTCTTGCAAACGTCCCCATCTGTTGACTCAGGGATCGAGACGTGGCTGCACGATCCGTTACAGCCCTGCGGATAAGATGCCTGTCATCTCGACTGCTAGTGATACGAGGCCGTTAGGATCCGGCACGGCGTTCCGTATTATCCTGCTGAACCCACCGATTGCATATTCTGCTAACAGTCAGTGGATCTCGACCAACGCGAGCAGCAATGTCGCGATACGATAAACCGCAATCGCGATAGGCTACAATCCGATCTTTATCAAAGTCGGAAACGTGATGGTACGCATTTCTTCTTCTTACACGAGGCATCACAACAACGTTTCACCAGGCAACGCCGGTGAACTGATGTTTGAGAAACCGGTTGGAAACTTTCGTCATGTTAGCACGTTGTAGGTGTCGCCACCGGCGCCAACCTTGTATGAATGCTCTGAAAAGCTAATCATTTGCATATCGCAGCATCTTCTTATTGTCGGTTAAATTTCGCTTCAGTAGCACGTCATATTCGTGGTGTAGCAATTTTAATGGCCAGTAGTCAGTAGGGTATTTAGGTTTTTCATGTTTTCCCTAATGCCCCCAAGTCAAATGGAGAGGTGGTACCTTTGAAAACGGGACGGCCGATTTCCCTATCCGTCCTTCACAATCGGAGTTTGTTCTCCGTCGTCAATGAGCTGGTCGTCGATAGCAAGTTAGGCCTTCTTCCGCCGAATGACAGTAAGTTGTGGTAGATACGGTAGGCGAAGTTTTCGACAAAGTGGACGTAGTGGCGGTGCAATGTGTCTCTGGAAGCACGGGAGCTCCGAGCGCACTCGTGGGCTGCGATCATTAACATAGGCTGGCTGCGCGCGCCAAAGAGTGGGAATGAATCACAGGCGGGCGACCTACTGTTTCCCCAGGCGCAGCCACCCCGCTCATTATCTCACGTCCTCGCACCTAGTTCCCTATCGCACTCGCACTCCGCTCCCCACTGCAGTGGACTCGAGTGCTGCAGCGCAGTTCCTTCTCGCTCCGCCACTTGGGAGCTCGCAGCCCGCAGTTCCCGGTCTCCCTGCTGTTGCCACGTCCCGGTGGGCGCACACCCTCCGTCTCCACAGCCCTCGCCGGTCCTTTCCTCACCTCTGAGGTCGCACACGTAACCAATAATGTACTCCTCTGCGTGCAAATCATCTCAACATTAATCTCCGCTACTTGGCGGCGAAACTTCTGTAGCTGGCCGTAATTGACTCTCCGCAAAGCCCCGGCTCTAATACTCTGTTACCCAGCCGCGCCTGTACTCTACTCTGGCCGACCCTTATACTAGTTTTTAGTTACGTTTCGACTATTTGCTCAGGGTTTTCCCGAGAGGAATGGCAAGCATTTCACAAGATACTCGCATATACAGGGTGGCGCAGGGGAACGGGAAATTTTGAACGTTACAGTTGGCAGCACTGTAGCGCCGGCAGATGTTCGAAACTTTGTACAATTGATGTGCACGCATTGCCATTTAGTAATCATGGAGAATTGGACTGGTGCGGAACGTGCAGTAGCTGTGAGAGCGTTTTACAAAAATGGTGATACTGCGACTGCCGCGCAGAGAACATTTCGACACCATTACCAGCTCGGACGTCATGGACGTATCCCATCTGTGCATGCGATTACAACGTGGGTGCGTAATTTTGAAGAAACAGGATCTGCCTTGAAAAAGAAACCACCAGGTGGCATTCCAACGGTACATACCCCAGAGAACATTGCAGCTGCTAGAGCTGCAATCGAGAGAAGTCCTCGCCGCTCCGTTCGACAGCATGCATCTTCGCTAGGGATTAAGCGACGAAGCTTACAAAGAATACTGCACGAATTAGACTTCCATCCCTATAAGTTGCAGATTGTGCAACACTTAACATGAACGAGACCCAGCATCACGTATGGAGTTTAGTAGCCAGATATTTGCTAAAATCAACGAGGACGCGAATTTCCTTGGTAACTTATGGACATCAGACGAAGCCCATTTCCACCTGAACGGATTCGTGAACAAACAGAATTTTCGTTATTGGGCACAGGACAATCCTTGTGAGTTTCACCAGCGACCACTACATAGCGCCAAGGTCACAATATGGTGTGCTGTATCATGTCATGGTGTTATCGGTCCTTATTTTATTGAACGTGAGGATGGTAGTGCAGTGACAGTAACATCAGCTCGATATGTTGAAATGCTTCAAACATTCTTTACACCGAGACTGTAAGAGCTTAATCTTAACGTCGAAAACATGTGGTTTCAGCAGGACGGAGTCACGTCACACACTGCTCGACAATCGATGGCAGCAGTTCGTCAATTGTTTGGAAGACGCATTATTTCACGTAACGGTGACATTGCATGGCCTGCGAGATCCCCTGATCTTAGTGTGTGCGACTTCTTCCTGTGGGGATATCTGAAAGGCAAGGTGTACCGTACACGACCTGCAACAATCCATGAACTGAAGGAGAACATTGAAAACGAAATTGCTACACCGCGCATTCCAGAGTTTTCATAACAGGCTGTTAGAGTGTGAACGCCGAATGGGAGCACATCTTTCCGATGTCATCTTTAAAAAGTAAAGAGACACTTTTGGACATTTTGATTGTAAAAACATACTGAATAATGGCATACTGAAACATTCGCTTTCGTTAGTAAATTACTAGTTTTATGAATTTATTCATGGAAATGATGTTATTTCGAAATTTCCCGTTTCCCTGCGCCACCCTGTACAATGAAACGCCGGCCGGAGTGGCCGAGCGGTTCTAGGCGCTTCAGTCTGGAACCGCTCAACCGCTACCGTCGCAGGTTCGAATCCTGCCTCGGGCATGGATGTGTGTGATGTCCTTAGGTTAGTCAGGTTTAAGTAGTTCTAAGTTCTAGGGGACTGATGACCTCAGAAGTTAAGTCCCATAGTGCTCAGAGCCATTTGAACCATTTTTGAGCAATGAAACGTCCCCTTTGGAAAATTATGAATTACTGTGCTGGTAAACTTCTACATTATTTGATTTTAAAACAGCTGAGCAGAACTGAATGTACTGAGACATTTCTCTCTTTACTTATTCTGATCAACACTAAACTGACACACAATATTTTTAGCGCAACGCAATCTGAATTTCAATAATCCCTACAAAAGAATGCCGTAACTAACAATAACCTGTACCTTTCATGAATCATTACCGCACAAAAATCTTCGTTACTCGACCTACTGCAATACAGCGAGCGCCAGAACTACTGAAGGCACTAACTACTGATAGGCATAGTTAGCAAATGAAAGATTTTGGTAGAGTATAAATAATGTATTTACCTTAATAGTGTTCAAATGTCATTATATATATATATATATATATATATATATATATATATATATATATATCAGTTCATGACACCCAGTCTTACAAATTTCCTTTTTCTGACGGACACACGTCCAGATCGTCCGCTCTCAAAACTCTGCCATCTCTCTCCCCACATCTACCACTGCTGGCGGCTCACCTCCAACTGCACAACGCTACG
Source organism: Schistocerca piceifrons (assembly GCF_021461385.2). Lineage (NCBI taxonomy): Eukaryota > Metazoa > Arthropoda > Insecta > Orthoptera > Acrididae > Schistocerca > Schistocerca piceifrons. Next base: position 131,307,582 of record NC_060149.1, read on the forward strand.
CGCTGTTCACATCCAACTGCCCAACACTACAATAGCGAATATTCCAACAATGCCAACCAGCCACAGATTGCACACAGCACAGTCAGTGATTTTCATACAGAGCGCTACGTGGCGTTACCAACATAAAAAGCTAAACAGCCTACTTACAACAATTACGACCCAAAATGTTCGTATAAAGTCGTCTTCAGTTTTCTGTCGCTTTCGAGGTAAGTTACTTGAAGCTGATGCGTACAATTCCGATGAAATACCGGGAGGTTACGTGCAACTGCTCACGATGGTCCAGTGTGGGCTGCAGCTATTGTGCAGCAGCTGAACTTGATAGATACAATGCAGTGTGGGCGTTTCAAAAGGTGGCGGAAGATGACGATTGGTTGAGTAACATGTTGTGGACCGACGAAGCTCTTCACGCTCCGAGGGTCTGTCAACGCCCACAGCTGCAGAATTTGGGCTACCGAAAATCCTAGAACTGTCGTGGAAACTCCACTGCACGACGAGAAAGTCACGGTATGGTTTAGATTTACCACATCTACCGTTATTGGGCATTTTTTCTTCGAGGAAATGCGTGATTCTGGTTTTCTAACTGCTACCCTGACGAGGGAGAGGTACGCCGATATGTTACAGAATCGCATCATCCCCAGCCTGGCTGATAAACACCTGCTGGAACGTACGATGTTTATGCAGGATGGCGCTACACCCCATATTGCTAGACGCGTGAAAGATCTCTTGCGCGCGTCGTTTGGTGATGATCGTGTGCTCAGCCGCCACTTTCGTCAGTGCGATTATTGGCTTTGGGGTTACCTGGAGTCGCAAGTGTATTGTGATCGACCGACATCTCTAGGGATGCTGAAAGACAACATCCGACGCCAATGCCTCACCATAACTCCAGACATGCTTTACAGTGCTGTTCACAACATTATTCCTCGACTACAGGTATTGTTGAGGAATGATGGTGGACATATTGAGCATTTCCTGTAAAGAACATCATCTTTGCTTTGTCTTACTTTGTTATGCTAATTATTGCTATTCTGATCAGATGAAGCGCCATCTGTCGGACATTTTTTGAACTTTTGTATTTTTTTGGTTCTAATAAAACCCCATGTCATTCCAAGCATGTGTGTCAATTTGTACCTCTCTATCTAAATTATTCCGTGCTTTATTCAGTTTTCAAATTTATACTGACTTTTTGATAACCCAGTATTTTATTTGTTCCACACGCGTTCCGTCTTTTACGAGGACTATTAAAAAAGTAAGGTCCGATCGATCGCGAAACGGAAACCACAGTGAAAATCCAATGAAACTTTCCATAAATGTGTTGTACAGTGTCTCTAGTATGCCCGTCGTTCGCTTCACGGCACTCTTTTCAGTTCTGAGCGCACAGTGAGCACGTAAAGATGCCTACAAAATAGTTTCTCCCGCCAAGTGTGAGTGTGCGTGAAAGATTTCGCCTGATTTCATGCATCCCACACAACGTAACTGTCATGCATTTCTTTCTTGATGACTGTTCTCGGGCGCACACAGCAATGAGGAAGCGCCTGCAGCGTTTCAATGGGAAGTGTTTGATCACTCACCGTACAGGCCGGACTTGGCTCCCTCTGATTTTGATGTCTGCTCACATGAACACTGGCTATGAAGGCAACATTTTCGCACAACCAACAAGCGGCAGATCAGCGTAGAGAATTGGCAAAAAGCCCAGGTGTACAATGCTACGAGAAATGTCTCAGTCGGAGCGGCTACCATATAGAGAAGTAGCTGGAAGGTGTAGCTAACTGTTGCAAATAAAACATTTTTGATTTTCGCTGTGGTTTCCATTTCGTGACCGATCGGACCTTACTTTCCAGATAGCCCTCTTACTTTAAGGCATCTTCAATGAAATAGTTATTCGAGTTTTTTGATGGCATCTGCGTTTCTTCTCATCTGGACACATCCTGGAGATCATATTATAACTTCACTTACGAAACGTAAGTAAGTTTTCGTGTTACGAACGTTTTTGCACCCAACTTCCATCTCTGCGTCAACTGCTGTGGAGCACTGTTAGTCTTCTGTCAAAAATGGCTCTGAGCACTATAGGACTTAACTTCTAAGGTCATCAGTCCCCTAGAACTTAGAACTACTTAAACCTAACTAACCTAAGGACATCACACACATCCATGCCCGAGGCAGGATTCGAACCTGCGACCGTAGCGGTCGCGCGGTTCCAGACTGTAGCGCCTTTAACCGCTTGGCCACCACGGCCGGCAGTCTTCTGTGGCTAGAATAACCATTTCCTTGAAGATGCCTTAAAGTAAAAGACGAAATGCGTCTGAAACAAATAAAATACATTGCAGCAAGAAAAGGCAGTTTTTATATACAAAACTAATATTTCTGTAAGTCTTTCTTGAATTCATAGCTCCAGATTTGCACCTGGTGGCCAAAACTGGAATTACACTACTGGCCATTAAAATTGCTACACCACGAAGATGACGTTCTACAGACGCGAAATTTAACTGACAGGAAGAAGATGCTGTGCTATTCAAATGATTAGCTTTTCAGAGCATTCACACAAGGTTGGAGCCGGTGGCGACACCTACAACGTGCTGACATGAGCAAAGTTTCCAACCGATTTCTCATACACAGACAGCGTTGATCGGCGTTGCCCGGTGAAACGTTGTTGTGATGCCTCGTGTAAGGTGGAAAAATGCGTGCCATCACGTTTCCGACTTTGATAAAGGCCGGATTGTAGCCTATCGCGATTGCGGTTTATCGTATCGCGACATTGCTGCTCGCGTTGTTAGAGATCTAATAACTGTTAGCAGAATATGGAATCGGTGGGTTCAGGAGAGTAATACAGAACGCCGTGCTGGATCCCAACGGCCTCGTATCACTAGCAGTCGAGATGACAGGCATCTTATCCGCATGGCTGTAACGGATCGTGCAGCCACGTATCGATCCCTGAGTCAACAGATGGGGACGTCTGCAAGACAACAACCATCTGCACGAACAGTTCGACGACGTTTGCGGTAGCATGGACTATCAGCTGGGAGACCATGGCTGCGGTTACCCTTGACGCTGCATCACAGACAGGAATGCATGCGATGGTGTACTCAACGACGAACTTGGGTGCACGAATGGCAAAACGTCATTTTTTGATGAATCCAGATTCTGTTTACAGCACCATGATGGTCGCATCCGTGTTTGGCGACATCGCGGTCAACGCACATGGAAGCGTGTATTCGTCAGCGCCATACTGGCGTATCACCGGGCGTGATGGTATCGAGTGCCATTGGTTACACGTCTCGGTCACCTCTTGTTTGCATTGACGACACTTTGAACAGTGGACGTTACATTTTAGATGTATTACGACCCGTGGCTCTACCCTTCATTCAGTCCCTACGAAACCCTACATTTCAGCAGGATAATGCACGAACGCATTTTGCAGGTCCTGTGCGGGCCTTTCTGTATACAGAAAATGTTCGACTGCTGCCCTGGCCAGCACATTCTCCAGATCTCTCACCAATTGAAAACGACTGGTGAATGGTGGCCGAGCAACTGGCTCGTCACAATACGCCAGTCACTACTCTTGATGAACTGTGGTGTCGTGTTGAAGCCGTATGGGGAGCTGTACATTCACACGCCATCCTAGCCCTGTTTGACTCAATGCACAAGCGTATCAAGGCCGTTATTACGGCCAGAGGTGGTTGTTCTGGGTACTGATTTCTCATGATCTATGCACCCAAATTTCGTGAAAATGTAATCACATGTCAGTTCTAGTATAATATATTTGTCCAATGAATACCCGTTTATCATCTGCATTTCTCCTTGGTGTAGCAATTTTAACGGCCAGTAGTGTAACTTTTTTCATCGTAAATCGGTTCCGCAATTAACGTATTAGAATATGTACCAAATTTCACTGCCATAGGATATTTATATCCCAGATTGGTTATCTGTGAGTGGCCGCACTTTAATTATAATTGAAATTGAGTGCGCGAGTACCTCGTGAAATACTTGCCATTCCACTGGAAAAGTAATTAAAATTAATATAAAGATCGGCCAGAGTAGAGTTAGCTGAATACAGGTACAGCTGTGTAACATAGTATTTGAGCCGCGGCGTAGTAGACAGTCATATACGGTCAGCTACAGAAGTTCGGCCACCAAGTGGGGAAATAAATGTTGAGATGATTTGCCCCCAGAGGAGGACGTTATTGGTTCTTCAAGTAGCAAGAAGTAGGAGACTCCAGTTCTGCTCATGCGCGTGACCCCGATGGCAACTGCACAAACGAACCTAGTCACTAAGATTGGTCAATCCCGGTTCACTCTCCTAGATCTACTGTAAAGTGCCGCTGCTTTCCGACGCCTTCAGTAGTCTGCTTCCCAAAGGAAACCAGGAAATGCCGGCCATTCTGTGGGGAACCCCTCACCCTGGTAGACCACCCAGTCGGGCCAGGCCATCACCCGTTAGCCGGATTAAGAGAAGCCAGCCCTTTATCTCCAGACCGGAGGATAGCCGTAGCCCCGCAGGCACTGTCACAATAGCTAGCGGCACTCTCCGACGGTCGCGGCCCGGAAATGATCATCTCCAAACATTAACTTTGTAAATCGAAGTTGTCCACATTACCGCGTCCTCCGCATTTGGCGGCTCTTCCTTAACACCCCGAATACAAAAAATACTTCGTGCTTAATCGACTGGCTGTCGAGGGCCGCGACTTCATCGGTAAATCGATGTGTTTCTGTGTATTATCCCGTACACAAGCACAGTGAACAAGGAAATACATACCATTAATAGGCTTCACCATAGCAAGACCACTATGAACATGAAAGTTTAGACCTGTTCGAGATTTTGGATGTATCTCACCAGATAAAGAGCGGAATTAGCTGTGGCCACTGAACTAATTTATGTGTGCCTCTGACTGCTCGCTCAATAGAGAATACCCATTCATTGTGTCTCATAGACTGACACACTCACTCTGTAGCGGAGTACTGAAATTTACTAGCAGATTAGAAATGAGTGTCGAGCCGGAGCACGCCTCACGTCTCCTCGAAACTCTATCTGCCGTTACGTTATTCCTAATAGATACGGGAGACAGTGGTTTAATAATGAGATACGTTTTAATCTTTCAGGAAATTTCATGAAAGGATACACTTCCTTTCAGTGTAAATATTAATCCGGCGAAAATTACACTGACAGTGACGTGTCTGATTTGAGAAAACTTGTTGCAGTGCGAGGTCGAAACTGTTTCGCGTTAGTACGCCACAACCATTACGTCCTTGGAAAGTAAGAACTTTCACTCCTTATGTTTTTCGGTTTATTATTTTCCCAAAATGTGTACGGGGCACTTCTGTGGAAATTGAAAGAGTAACAGATTCGAAGTAATGAGTAAAACACTGGATAGTATTGTTGGAGCAGTTAGTGAGCATTCTCCACTACAGAGAAGTCACGGCCAGACGCATAACTTTAATCCGAAAGAACTTTCACTTGCTCTTATATTTTCCTGTTACTTAACGCACAACTTAGAGCTACGTTTGTATCCTAGACACCGCGATGTGGGGTGTGGCAGACGTGATATCATTTACAGTTTTACTGTACGTGCCGTCTTTTTCGTTTTTGAGGCCTCTCTGCCTCATTCTCAGTTTTACAAGTAATATGGGAGTTGTGCAGTCTTTTGCGACTGTATAAAGTATTATTTGGACCAAACGCCTTTCGATTTGGTCCAGCTTAATACTTTACACAGTCGTAGAAGACAGTACAACAACCATATCACCTGTACGAGTAATTGGATTGTGTGGTCCCAGAAAGAAGCTACTATCTGCCCTTCTTCAAGTGTCCCCTGATTACACCAACTCTGTGAGCTTTGCGTTACAAGTAGTTTGATAGAATTAGAATGTTCTTAGACACATCACCGTAATCGGGTGTACGAGACTTTGACAGCAGTGTTACCTTACTGAAGCTGAAATGATGACACCATGCTTAAGAAAAAACTATTGGTTTTTTCTTGTTTACAGGGTTCAAATGGTTCAAATGGCTCTGAGCACTATGGGACTTAACAGCTGTGGTCATCAGTCCCCTAGAACTTAGAACTACTTAAACCTAACTAACCTAAAGACATCACACACATCCATGCCCGAGGTAGGATTCGAACCTGCGACCGTAGCAGTCACGGTTCCGGACTGCGCGCCTAGAACCGCGAGACCACCGCGGCCGGCTGTTTACAGGGAACCAATCAGACATTGCCTTATATTTAAGTTAACAAAATAATTGCATTGCCGATTTCTATCTTTGAGAGTTCAAATGTCTCCCACTATGTGCTTTACATTAATGGTTGAGAGGTGAAGGCTAGGTTAAAACGAAGACTGAAAAATCCATGGCCCGACCGGGACTCAATCCCGCGAAATCTCTGTTTCCAGACTTGTGCTTTACCGCTTAACCACCAGGCTGGCCACGTATCTAAATGTTCATCTATAGGTTCTGACGAGTGAGTTTGCGAGCATCAAAATATGTGACATATATGGCCGTACCTTTTGATTGTGTTGACTTACAAGCTTAGATTATTTACAACGCCGTGGGATCTTATCTTAGTATGTGACATAAATGTTAACTAGATACATGTATCTGTTCCTGAGAAAAAGAAGTATTAACAAAAGGATAGATAGACAGCTGGGCAATAAATAGCAAAAAATGTTTTTATGTGATATAATTACAATTTAGCAATTTCCGATTTTTTTTTCTTTACTTGTATTGTGAAACCTTGCTTCTTGTTGAATTTCGTGATTCGAGATTAATGAGAAGCACCCTATAGGTTCTGATGAGCCAGTGTGAGAGCATAGAAATATATGAAATATGTGACATAAATGACTGTATCTTCTGATTGCACTGACTTAGAAGCTTAAATCATTCAGACTGCCAAGGGACCGTACACCTTAGTATTTGACATGCAAGGTCACAATTATTGGACTATATGAAAAAAACGTAAATTGGTTACAAACTATGGCGTGCACACACTTTATTGAACATGTAAACGTCATTACAGATATTCGGATTTACGTTAAGACATGTTCGGTATGTCTTCCATCATTGGCGATGATGTGGCGCAGACGAATAGCGAAATACTGCAAGACCAACTGAAATGTCGGAACATCAATGTTGTCGATGACCTCCTGAATGGCTGTTTTCAGCTTGGATATGGTGTTATTGCTGTACACCTTGTCTTTAACATAGCCCCACAAAAAGGAGTCGCATGTGTTCAGATCCGGAGATTATGGCCCCCAGTCGAGGCCCATGCCAGTGGCCTCTGGATACCCTAGAGCCAGAATGCGGTCTCCAAAGTGCTCTTCCAGGACATCAAAGACTCTCCTGCTTCGATGGAGTCGAGCTCCGTCTTGCATGAATCACATACCGTTGAAATCAGGGTCACTTTGAATAATGGGGATGAAATGTTCTTCCAAAACCTTCACGTACCGTTCAGTAGTCACCGTGCCACCAAGGAATATCGCACCGATTATTCCGTGACTGGCCACTGCACACCATGCAGTCAACCGTTGACGGTGAAGAGACTTCTCGGTCGCGAATTGCAGATTCTCACTCCCCTAGATGCGCCAATTTGGTTATTGACGAACCCATCCAAATGAAAGTGGGCTTCGTCGCTAAACCAAACTATACAGCGCATACTAATTCCCATCATGCCCCGCGGCCTACCGCGCACTTTGAACGTCCTAACGCAAACCGTTCAGGAGTTATGGCGATTTTATTTTATATAGTTCAGTAATTGTCACCCTGTGTATTTCAACTTGATACCTAAACCCGGTACAGAAAAAAAGGGTCTTAACAGTCTGACAGACAGACGGACGGACGGACGGACGGACGGAAAACGAAGTCATCCTATTTGGGTTCCGTTGTTAGCGATTGGGGTACGGCACCATAAAAAGGAAGGAAGATTGGAGTTGAACATCCTCTCGTCGACAGAAAGCTCATTGGAAGACAGAGCATATGCTCGGATTTTGAAAGGAATGGGGAAGGAAATCGGCCGTACCCTTTTCAAACGATTTAGGGAAATCACGGGAAACCTAAATCAGGATGGCCGGACGGAGATTTGAACCGTCGCTCTCCTGAATGCAAGTCCGGTTTGCTTACCACTGCGCCTCTTCTCTTTGTGTGACGAGTCTTAGAACATTACTGAACGCTGTGAGAACAGAACTGCATACTTCGAAAACGGTAAAGACGGTATTCAATTAAATAAAATATATAATGTGATTTGTGACAGATTTTTGTGATCTTTGTAAAAATCTTATGCACCTGAACTTACACAGAAGAGTTCCAGTCTGTCTCAACACGCTTCACCAACTACGTTGGCGCTGTGGTTAAGGCACTGGATAACTTGCAGCAGTAGTGAGATGCAAATCCCCATCCGACCATCTAGATTTACATTTTCCGTGGTTTCTCTAAATCGATTGAGGTAAATGCCGGGGTGGTTCCTTTGGAAATGACTCGGTCGCCTTACTATCCTATCTTTGTCTATTCTGAGCTTGTCGGCTGTCTCTGATGCTCTCTCGTTGTCGACAAAACGTTAAACCCCACCCCTCCTTTCCTCCACCCCAAATTTATCTTTTGCACGTCTTTCTTCTCCATAACGCACTCGTCTTTGAACCTAGATCTTTCTCTCCCTTAGAAATGATAATATTTGCACACGTTCACTGAACAATCAAGCCTCCGAAGGTGCGTGCATCCGTAGTACGCTGTAGTAGAAGCGTGTGTTTATTTTGTCGTTATACATGTGTATCACTGTACCATAACCTAGTGACAAAGACCAAAACGATTGTGTCTATTAAATTTAAGCCTTCGTACTGTTTAATACTTCATTATTATCAATCGCGTTACACACAAACAAACAGTGTATACATAGTTGGTAAAGTGACTGGTTCCATATCATTTCAGCACAAGTCATGAAAAACAAAAAATAATCTATGCAACATGTAACACTCTAAAAGAAAGTAGGACACATAAGAGTCTCTTTTTGCTTGCTATTCAGCTACGTCATTCGCATCGCCATTCCACTGATTTTGCTGGCAGCATCTATTAAAGTTCCTTCACAGTACTCAACCAGTCGTGTGCCTTACTTAGCACTTGTATTGCAGCTAAACGATTTTCACTTATCAGCAAAATACTCCGGTCCTCAAAATACATCTGCGCGGATAGCGTAGAACAAGAACCGCTTCGATTTCAGATGGCGGAAGTCAGCTAAACAGAGATTCAATGTAGTAGGCATATTAAGGATGAGAAATTTGACGTTAATTAAGACAGATACAGAGCTGATATCCCATTAATCTTGCAGATACTTAGCTAAATATGAAATACTCACGGAAGAGATTATTTGTATTATTCATGCAGACGGCACTCGGAGTTTATCGCCAGTGAAAATTAAGATAAAGTAACTTCGAAGTACACCTCATAGAGAGTGTACAAATCTCTAGGTAAGTAATCAGTAAACGGGAGATTGCAAAACAGAGATCGCGGATTCAGCTCCCATCTCAGGCGTATACATACGTTTTAGATGTACCGATATATCCTGCAAATACACGATAATATAACTCTGAATCTACTGTCTGCACGGTAATTTTGTGTTATGGTAGCTTTTCATGCAGCTGAGAACTTCTTTCGAAAGCGAATTTTCATCCGCAAAAAATGACAGCTCTGGGCAATTTTAAAAATGTACTTATGTGACTATATGATTGTTTTCCAGCTACCAACACGAATCATTCACAAACAGAACTAAAGAGCCTTATTTCAATGATTTATTGGTAATCTTTTTTGGATGTTATCGCTATAAAGTCATAAGAACAGAATAGCAATCACACATATTTTCTTCGACATAACGTTTTGTTTTGGGATAAATAGGTTTTGCGTCTAAAGAGGGTTCCGTAAACCAGTTAGCGAAAATCTCAACTAATTCCTCGCCCTTCCTAACAAAGAGAACCGACAGGATAAAATTTTTCAATATTATATTCCGTTTTCAGTCACGCTTTGTTTTCTCTCTCTATTGTATCCCTACACTTTTCGACATTAGAAATCCATTATCAAGGAATTAAGTTTTCTATTTGTCTAAACAAAGTACTGTATTGCTTGATAACTGAATTATTATTTGTTACCAAGTAACTGTATTCCTTCATAACAGAATTCTGATTCAGAAATGACCTGAACATGGGCGAAATGCCAAATTCTGTGATGGTGAAGCAACTCATGGTGTGAAGAAAACTTTACTGGGCCGTGAAATTTGTTTTATTATTTCAAAAAAATGGTTCAAATGGCTCTGAGCACTATGGGACTCAACATATGAGGTCACCAGTCCCCTAGAACTTAGAACTACTTAAACCTAACTAACCTAAGGACATCACACAAAGCCATGCCCGAGGCAGGATTCGAACCCGCGACCGTAGCGGTCGCGCGGTACCAGACTGAAGCGCCTAGAACCGCTCGGCCACACCGGCCGGCTTTTATTATTTCAATGACATTTACATTTCAATTGAATTCGCTGTTTTCACAAGCAAATAATGTTCCTTCCACACCAACCAAGAAGTTAATGTACGATAAGGGGATGCTACGACAAATTGTCACTTAACGATTTCCGTGTCGACGTCGTTACCGAATACGAAAACAGTTATCATGATAGATTCTACATGTCTCCTAATTATGAAATCGGCATCAAATAATGACAGATTTTTATAAACGATATCTCCACGAGGCTGCAGCGAGCAGATACACTCGACTTTGAATGGCTTACATAGAGTGTGATGGCCTCCCTGATCATTGTTGTTGTTGTTGTGGTCTTCAGTCCTGAGACTGGTTTGATGCAGCTCTCCACGCTACTCTATCCTGTGCAAGCTTTTTCATCTCCCAGTACCTACTGCAACCTACATCCTTCTGAATCTGCTTAGTGTATTCATCTCTTGGTCTCCCTCTACGATTTTTACCCTCCACGCTGCCCTCCAATACTAAATTGGTGATCCCTTGGTGCCTCAGAACATGTCCTACCAACCGATCCCTTCTTCTGGTCAAGTTGTGCCACAAACTTCTCTTCTCCCCAATCCTATTCAATACTTCCTCATTAGTTATGTGATCTACCCATCTAATCTTCAGCATTCTTCTGTAGCACCACATTTCGAAAGCTTCTATTCTCTTCTTGTCCAAACTATTTATCGTCCATGTTTCACTTCCATACATGGCTACACTCCATACGAATACTTTCAGAAATGACTTCCTGACACTTAAATCAATACTCGATGTTAACAAATTTCTCTTCTTCAGAAACGCTTTCCTTGCCATTGCCAGTCTACATTTTATATCCGCTCTACTTCGACCATCATCAGTTATTTTGCTCCCCAAATAGCAAAACTCCTTTACTACTTTAAGTGCCTCATTTCCTAATCTAATTCCCGCAGCATCATCCGACTTAATTAGACTACATTCCATTATCCTTGTTTTGCTTTTGTTGATGTTCATCTTATATCCTCCTTTCAAGACACTGTCCATTCCATTCAACTGCTCTTCCAAGTCCTTTGCTGTCTCTGACAGAATTACAATGTCATCGGCGAACCTCAAAGTTTTTATTTCTTCTCCCTGAATTTTAATACCTACTCCGAATTTTTCTTTTGTTTCCTTTACTGCTTGCTCAATATACAGATTGAACAACATCGGGGAGAGGCTACAACCCTGTCTTACTCCCTTCCCAACCACTGCTTCCCTTTCATGTCCCTCGACTCTTATAACTGCTATCTGGTTTCTGTACAAATTGTAAATAGCCTTTCGCTCCCTGTATTTTACCCCTGCCACCTTTAGAATTTGAAAGAGAGTATTCCAGTGAACATTGTCAAAAGCTTTCTCTAAGTCTACAAATGCTAGAAACGTAGGTTTGCCTTTCCTTAATCTTTCTTCTAAGATAAGTCGTAAGGTCAGTATTGCCTCACGTGTTCCAGTGTTTCTACGGAATCCAAACTGATCTTCCCCGAGGTTGGCTTCTACTAGTTTTTCCATTCGTCTGTAAAGAATTCGTGTTAGTATTTTGCAGCTGTGACTTATTAAGCTGATAGTTCGGTAATTTTCACATCTGTCAACACCTGCTTTCTTTGGGATTGGAATTATTATATTCTTCTTGAAGTCTGAGGGTATCTCGCCTGTTTCATACATCTTGCTCACCAGATGGTAGAGTTTTGTCAGGACTGGCTCTCCCACAGCCGTCAGTAGTTCCAATGGAATATTGTCTACTCCGGGGGCCTTGTTTCGACTCAGGTCTTTCAGTGCTCTGTCAAACTCTTCACGCAGTATCATAACTCCCATTTCATCTTCGTCTACATCCTCTTCCATTTCCATAATATTGTCCTCAAGTACATCGCCCTTGTCTAGACCCTCTATATACTCCTTCCACCTTTCTGCTTTCCCTTCTTTGCTTAGAACTGGGTTTCCATCTGAGCTCTTGATATTCATACAAGTCGTTCTCTTATCTCCAAAGGTCTCTTTAATTTTCCTGTAGGCGGTATCTATCCTCTACATCCTTACATTTGTCCTCTAGCCATCCCTGATCACACATATCGGAAAATATTGTTATCCACCTATGACGGTGTATGAATATTCCACATCCACATTTTTAAGGATTCCATTAATAGGTCACGTCATAGCCCCTCTGTGAGTTGTGCATGTACCTTGAGGACCAACAAACGTTTGCTTAGGACGCCTTTAAGAGTACTAACCCTGGGCTAGATACGAAGTATTCTTAGTTATAAGTTATACGTGTCACAGAGGCTTCTCTCGGGAGACGAATTGAAGTCACGCCTCGATCAAACTAACATATCTCTGCGGCCTGAATCACTTCAGCGTCCCATTTTAATTAGCCAGCTAATTACAGTATTAATTTTGTTCATCATATTATTAGATGTTTCAGAAAAGTGTGAAACTGTGCCATTGGTGATTTAAATAATGAAAACTGCACCAGTTACTCATGTTTTAATGCTTAGCACGAGTTTCGAAAATGTATTCTCATTTTCAAGTGCGGTAGTCCACGTTTTATAAATAAGCAGTGTGCGTGATGATTTGCGTGTATGTGGTATGCTGTATAATGGAGGAGGCATAATAACTTTTAACCGTGAAAAAACGCAAGACAGACAGAAAAACACACATGCTAACACCACCAAACATATTCAAGTAAACGAATGCACTAATGCATAATAGATTCTCGAAATTCGATGTGCTAAGCATCAAAACATAAGTAACTGGTGCAGTTTCATTATTTAAATCAATAATGACTGAGTGTTTGCATTTTCATATATATATATATATATATGAAAATGCAGATACTGAATATATATATATATATATATATATATATGTGTGTGTGTGTGTGTTTGCATTTTCATATATATATATATATATATATATATATATATATATATGAAAATGCGGATACTGAATATATATATACACTCAGTCATTATTGATTTAAATAATGAAGCAGCACCAGTTACTTATGTTTTGATGCTTAGCACATCGAATTTCGAGAATCTATTATGCATTAGTGCATTCGTTTACTTGAATATGTTTGGTGGTGTTAGCATGTGTGATTTTCTGTCTGTCTTGCGTTTTTTCACGGTTAAAAGTTATTATGCCTCCTCCATCATACAGAATACCACATACACGCAAATCATCACTCACACTGCTTATTTATAAAACGTGGACTACCGCACTTGAAAATGAGAATACGTTTTCGAAACTCGTGCTAAGCATCAAAACATGAGTAACATATGAAAATGCAGATACTGAAAATATATATATATATATATATATATATATATTCAGTGTCTGTTAATTAGCATCAACACCAGATAGTAGTAAAATTTGAGGAAGAAAGGAAGGAAGATTAGAATTTATCATCTCCTCAATGATGCGATGATTAGAGACGGAGAACAAGCGGGTATTAGTCAAGAATTGGCCAAGAGATAGGAAGTGCCTTTTTCGCAGTAATTACCCCTTTTCCCAGCAATGGCGTTAAACGATTTTTAGGAAAACAGCGGACACCTCAAAACCACAATCTCTGAACGGGGATTTGATCCCCGCTTCTGCTAAATGCGAGTTCAGTGTTCTAAGCACTCTGCCACTGTCCTCGGTAGTAAAATTTAACTTGTGATGTACCTACGTTTGAAGAACGTAGCGAAGATCGAAAGAACAGTATACGTATTTTGACCGCCAGACAATATTTCATTCAATATGTTATCACATTATGTTTTTACCAAACAGCCGCATACTTCAAGTAATAGAACACGAGCTAGAGAGAACCATACAGCCGCTTTACGTTTATTTTCAGGAGACTGAAATATATGTCATTCTTGGTACACAATATCACATATCTCTACATCTACATCTACATCTACATGGTTACTCTGCAATTTACACTTAAGTGCATGGCAAAGGACTCATCGAACCATTTTCATACTACTTCTCTACCATTCTACTCTCAAATGGCGCGTGGGAAAAAGGAACACCTAAATCTTTCCGTTCGAGTTCTGATTTCTCTTATTTTATTATAATGATCATCTCTCCCTACGTAGGTGGGTGTCAAAAAATATTTTCGCATTCGGAAGAGAAAGTTGGTGACTGAAATTTCGTAAATAGATCTCGCCGCAAAGAAAACCGCCTTTGTTTCAATGACTGCCACCCCAACCCGCGTATCATATCAGTGACACTCTCACCCCTATTGCGCAATAACACGAAACGAGCTGCCCTTCTTTCCACTTTTTCGATGTCCTCCGTCAATCCTACCTGGTAAGGATCTCACACGGCGCAGCAACATTCCAGCAGAGGACGGACAAGTGTAATGTAGGCTGTCTCTTTAGTGGGTTTGTCGCATCTTCTAAGTTTTCTGCCAACAAAGCGCAGTCTTTGTTTCGCCTTCCCCACAATATTATCTATGTGGTCTTTCCAATTTAAGTTGCTCGTAATTGTAATTCCTAGGTATTTAGTCGAATTGACAGCACTTAGATTTGTGCGATTTATCGTATACCCAAAATTTATCGGATTTCTTTTAGTATCCATGCGGATGACGTCGCACTTTTCTATGTTAAGTACCAATTGCCACTTTTCACACGATACAGAAATTCTCTCTTGATCATCTTGTAATTGAAATTGATCGTCTGATGATTTTACTAGACGGTAAATTACAGCGTCATCTGCAAACAATCTAAGGGGGCTGCTCAGATTATCACCTAGGTCATTTATGTAAATCAGGAACAGCAGATGGCCTATGACACTACCTTGCGAAACGCCAGATATCACTTCTGTTCTACTCGATGATTTGCCGTCTATCACTACGAACTGTGACCTCTCTGACAGGAAATCACGAATCCAGTCATATAACTGAGACGATACTCTATATACACGCAATTTGATTAATAGTCGCTTGTGAGGAACGGTATCAAAAGCCTTCTGGAAATCTAGGAATATGGAATCGATCTGAGATCCCTTGTCGACAGCACTAATTGCTTCATCGGAATAAAGAGCTAGCTGTGTTGCACGAGAAAGAGATTTTCTGAATCCGTGTTGGTTATATATCAATAAGTCATTTTCTTCAAGGTGATCCATAATGTTCGAGTACAGTATATGCTCCAAATTCCTACTGCAAATTGAGGTCAATGAAATGGGTCTGTAATTCAATGGGTTACTCCTATTTCCTTTCTTGAATATTGGCGTGACCTGTGCTACGTTCCAGTCATTAGGAACAGACCTTTCGTCAAGTGAGCGGCTGTATATGGTTGGTACCCCGATTCCGAAGAACATGAATTAAACTTTACCGTGTAAGTTATCTTCACACAAGTCACCGACAGCTATGGCTTTTTCCCCTCGGTCAACCTGCAACTGATTTTATATGTTTGTTCTGTAGACACGTAACATCGGCCCGCACACTTGAAGCACGTCCGCGTAGAAGTTTGCTTAGTTTAGTCATTCCCTGAAAAATTCTGCCTCCAGCGATGACAGGTCCCGTATGGTGAGGTGGGCAGCATTGATATGAGCGGCTGACCACTGTCTATTGTGCTGGTTCCTCCAAGCTGTGACTCACCTGGTTTTGCCTCTGTCCGCATTTCTCCCTAGCATTCCGACGACATCCGCCTGGAACGTCAGCAACTGGCACTCTCACCTTTTCAAGTGCTTCGCTCAAAGTTTCTCTACCCGGACAGACTTAGTTGCAAATGCTTCTCGTTTGCATTCTGGCAGAATTTCTTTTTCTCTTTTCTTTTAAACGCACTAACATACAACCCTCTTGATCCTATATTACACAGCATTCTCAGTTTCAGACTACCTTTTCTCCTCCAGAATGAAATTTTCACTCTGCAGCGGCATGTGCGCTGATATGAAACTTCCTGGCAGATTAAAATTGTGTGCCGGACCGAGACTCGAACTCGGGACCTTTGATAAATGTCCCGAGTTCGTGTCTCAGTCCGGTACACAGTTTTAATCTTCCAGAAAGTATCATACATTTCCTCCAGCTTGCTAGCCTACTTGCTAGTATCTAAAAGCTACATGGAATCAAGGAAGATAGTAAATGCTATTATTAACATTATATTTACTGATATTATATCAGATATTACATTATATTTTAATTACATAAATCAAGACATTCGCCACACAATTCAAGACCTACAGCCTAATTGGTAAAAGATTAGAATATAGTCAAAATTCGAGATCTCATATAGAACAGATGACCCATCTGGCTTTGCCGGTCAACAGCAATAAGCCTAGACGGCTCAGCAGAATGGGCACACCGACGATGAAAAGATCATGTTCGACGTTTGCAGCAGGTAGAAGGGGTAGTACTTATGATGATAATTTAAACATCACAAGTTAGTATCATTATCACAGAATGAAAGATAACAGTAATGTCGGATTGTTCTGTAACTCGGTTTCTTACTTATGACTAAAGAGGGTGTGTAAGTTAATTGTGTGGTCGTTTAGTATCACTCTTGTAGTGTCCTTCTGATTCTTTTAAAATTATCTCTGAAACTCCTGGCCTTGCATGTCTCTCACCTCTGCGCGCTGAAAGCAGATTTTGTATAGAGCTAATGACTTCTTGCTGATACATTTTCTTTCTTTCTTTTTTTTTTCAGGAGCTGCAATTTGCTTCCATAGTCTGCGTACACTAGCTTGTCTATATAGTATAAACCGTAATCCTTAGGCACAATCGTATTTATACGATCTTTTTTACGCATTCTTTGGAATTAAGCAGGGCCAACCAACTGTTTCGGTAGCATTTCTTTTTTATTTCACTTTATCCACTAAAAGCCCATATCCAAAAATTCCTGGAAAATGTTACTGTATGAAATATAATTTCTCAGTTTCATAACAGTTTCTCTGGAAATTTCAAAATTTATCTTTACTTGGAAGACATTGGGAACACTAAAGTAAAGCTACCTTCTTCTCAAAGGCTGGTTTGAACACCTCACGGCATTTTCCGTTGTAGGTGATACGACCTTGACTTCCTCCGATCCATGAACTGACTTACCCATTCAGTTGTAGGGGACCTACAGTTTAACGTGGCTCCGAACATCTGTGGAACCTGATGTTTTTCACCTATACAAATTATTGCCAGTGATAAAAGAAGAGGAAGTGATAGAAAAAAATTTTTAAACGACAGCGTTGGAGCCCACATCTTCGAAGTTTAGCCTGACACTACTTAGACAAACTGTAACTGGGTATAATAATGTATTGCTTTTGTTTCTTAGTGATACCTAGAGCGTACCTTTAATGAGCGTGGGCTGGTAACCATTCTAAACGGCTTTTGTCTCGACAGTATATAATTGTCCATTTATTTTAAGTGGACTACCAAAAACGAGAAGCTAAAGAACTGTGGCTTCTGACACTTTCTGCAGTGTGTGAGAAACCATTAAATTAAGACGCTGCATATTGCAGCCAATGAGCTATCAGTCTGATTTATCTTTCTAATGTCTCTGCTAAGTTGTTGGCGCCATTTTCAGTATAATTCTGTAATAAAGCGCATGGTAGTCTCCTTCCACCCTACCCCCCCCCCCCCCCCACCAACCCCTTCCCCCCCCCCCTCTTTCCCGCAGGCCCTAGTGCTCGTTAGCGTTTATTCCATTGTATGGAGTCGTTGTTTCCTACCTGCAGTATTTTTGCGTCCTCTCTTCCCCGTTTTTCATTGAACTGCCAAGCCTGTTGTGATGCACCTCGTGTAAGCTACTCTCGAAATTCCTCTGTCATCTTTTCGGGTAGCAGACGATGTTTGTGAAACGTGTCAGAGAACTGCGAAACCCTATTGTATACGATTATCAAGTTTTACACATTTTTAAGCATTTAGCAGTACGTGAAGAACAATACGAAGAGCAGAATTAGCCCTAAGCTCTTTATGAAATCGCTTAAAGACAAAACACGAGCTGTCAGTTTGCTATACTCTGATCATCATCTGAAATAAAAGAATCGAAGAGAGCCTGGCATAGCACTTCTGTCCAGAATCTAGCTTTGTAATGCATTCACAGATTTCTTTATGTTATGATTTTCAATGAAATATTTAGCAAGTGGGTGAGAAAGTTTTATGTTTATAACGAGCTATTAACAGCCGACAATCGGTGGTACGTGCAGTCGAAAAAGAAAATTCTTGTGATAATTCGCTAACGATTTTGGAAATTGTGATCATGATAGCTGCCAAGATACTGGAAGCTCCAAAGAAACACAATAACTACCTGTTTATCAGACTGGATTCGTGATTTCCTGCAAGAGAGGTTACAGTTAGCAGTAATTTACGGAAAATAATTGAATAAAACAGAAATGATTTCTAGCGTTCCCCAGAGTAGTTTTACAGGCCTTCTGTTGTTCCTTATCCTTATAAACGATTTACATGATCTGAGCAGCCGTCTTAGGTTGTTTGCAGATGATACTGTCGTTTATCGTCTAATAGAGTCATCAGTAGGTCAAAAAACAAATTGCAAAACGATTTAGAAAAGATATCTGTAAGCTGCAAGAATTAGCAATTGACCCTAAATAATGAAAAGTGTTACGTCATCCACATGACATTTAAAAGGAATACGTTAAATTTTGGCTACTCTAAAGGCTGTGAATTCAACTAAATACCTAGGCATTACAATTACAAACGACTTAAATTGGAAAGAACGCATAGAAAAAATTTGTGGGGAAGGCGAACCAAAGACAGCGTTTTATTGGCCGAACACTTAGAGGATGCAACAGATTTACTGCAGAGATGTCTACGCTTCGCTTGTCCGACCTCTTTGGGAGTATCCCTTTCTGGGATCCTTACCAGATAGGATTAACGGAGTACATCGAGCACGTTCAAAGACGAGCAGCACGTATTTGTATTATCGCGAAGTTGGGGAGAGAGCGTCACTGATATGATACAGAATTTGGGGTGGACATCATTTTAAAAAATGCGTTTTTCGCTGAGGCGGAATCTTCTTACGAAAATTGAATCACCAATTTTCTTCTCCAAATACGAAAATATTTTGTTGACACCGACCTATAAAGGGAGAAATGATCATCACAATAAAATAAGGGAAATCAGAGTTCGCACGGGAAGATATAAGTGTTCGTTTTTGCAGTTCGCTGTTAGAGATTGGAACAATAGAGAATTATTGTAAAGGTGGTTCGATGAACCCTCTGCCAGCATTTAAATGTGATTTGCAGAGTATCCATGTAGATGTAGATGTAGATGTAGATGCCAGTTCACTGACCTCTCTTCCACCATTTGCCAACATAAGCGACGGTTCACTAACGCCACATTCTCAGAAGAGACGAAACCACTCCTGATTAACGCAGTGCCAAGGATTTCACTAATTGAAAATATAGTCCGCAGTAAAGAAAATAATGTTTTTGTCTGCAATATGATGTGCACTGATTTCTGGTAGAACATGGCATTTTTATTGCCGAACTTCATTTCCGTGACGCTGTCGTGTTACATGACAATCCCCGACCGCCTACAACCAGCGAAAGACATTGTGGATGAAGAAATTCTAATTCTGACCTTAGCTACTATCGGGAAGTGAAATAAATTTAATGGTTCAAATGGCTCTGAGCACTATGGGACTTAACATCTGAGGTCATCAGTCCCCTAGAACTTAGAACTATTTAAACCTAACTAACCTAATGACATCACACACATCCATGCCCGAGGTAGGATTCGAACCTGCGACCGTAGCGGTCGCGCTGTTCCAGACTGAAGCACCTAGAACCGCTCGTCCACCCTGGACGGCTAAATTTAATGGCAACAAGTGAAAATGGCAACAGGTGAAAATTTGTGTGGACCGCGACTCGAAACCGAATGTCCCGCTTTATGTGACCGGTCGCCTTAATCGCTTCGGTTTTCCCAGCACGCTTCACGTCAAACCCAAATTCCCAACTTGTCGCACACCACAGACGTAGGGTCCCCTGTCCATTACCGTTATTGCTCGCAGCCTCACGCTGATTCCCGCACGAGGCCTGAAGATGAGTTCATCTGCACTCAGTGATCATTAATTGCCATCGATGCTCATATACACTCCTGGAAATTGAAATAAGAACACCGTGAATTCATTGTCCCAGGAAGGGGAAACTTTATTGACACATTCCTGGGGTCAGATACATCACATGATCACACTGACAGAACCACAGGCACATAGACACAGGCAACAGAGCATGCACAGTGTCGGCACTAGTACAGTGTATATCCACCTTTCGCAGCAATGCAGGCTGCTATTCTCCCATGGAGACGATCGTAGAGATGCTGGATGTAGTCCTGTGGAACGGCTTGCCATGCCATTTCCACCTGGCGCCTCAGTTGGACCAGCGTTCGTGCTGGACGTGCAGACCGCGTGAGACGACGCTTCATCCAGTCCCAAACATGCTCAATGGGGGACAGATCCGGAGATCTTGCTGGCCAGGGTAGTTGACTTACACCTTCTAGAGCACGTTGGGTGGCACGGGATACATGCGGACGTGCATTGTCCTGTTGGAACAGCAAGTTCCCTTGCCGGTCTAGGAATGGTAGAACGATGGGTTCGATGACGGTTTGGATGTACCGTGCACTATTCAGTGTCCCCTCGACGATCACCAGTGGTGTACGGCCAGTGTAGGAGATCGCTCCCCACACCATGATGCCGGGTGTTGGCCCTGTGTGCTTCGGTCGTATGCAGTCCTGATTGTGGCGCTCACCTGCACGGCGCCAAACACGCATACGACCATCATTGGCACCAAGGCAGAAGCGACTCTCATCGCTGAAGACGACGCGTCTCCATTCGTCCCTCCATTCACGCCTGTCGCGACACCACTGGAGGCGGGCTGCACGATGTTGGGGCGTGAGCGGAAGACGGCCTAACGGTGTGCGGGACCGTAGCCCAGCTTCATGGAGACGGTTGCGAATGGTCCTCGCCGATACCCCAGGAGCAACAGTGTCCCTAATTTGCTGGGAAGTGGCGGTGCGGTCCCCTACGTCACTGCGTAGGATCCTACGGTCTTGGCGTGCATCCGTGCGTCGCTGCGGTCCGGTCCCAGGTCGACGGGCACGTGCACCTTCCGCCGACCACTGGCGACAACATCGATGTACTGTGGAGACCTCACGCCCCACGTGTTGAGCAATTCGGCGGTACGTCCACCCGGCCTCCCGCATGCCCACTATACGCCCTCGCTCAAAGTCCGTCAACTGCACATACGGTTCACGTCCACGCTGTCGCGGCATGCTACCAGTGTTAAAGACTGCGATGGAGCTCCGTATGCCACGGCAAACTGGCTGACACTGACGGCGGCGGTGCACAAATGCTGCGCAGCTAGCGCCATTCGACGGCCAACACCGCGGTTCCTGGTGTGTCCGCTGTGCCGTGCGTGTGATCATTGCTTGTACAGCCCTCTCGCAGTGTCCGGAGCAAGTATGGTGGGTCTGACACACCGGTGTCAATGTGTTCTTTTTTCCATTTCCAGGAGTGTATTTATATGTGTGGTGTCTGTACTTTCAGATATGTCCGATAGAATAGACACCACACATATAAAGACTTTGTTGGCGATTTGTTGCTTCTTGTTTGAGACCACTAACTCACGATAGTGATATCTCACCGCTCCTGTACGGTTTAAGTGTCTGATGTTTCGACGCAGCATAACCAGTGCTATTCTCAATGTGTGATACTGTGTCTGTGCATTGTTTTAACGGTCGGTGGAGCGTGCTGACCAACCGATTCGTCATTAACTCTATATATTCAGGATGCAATAGAATTGTATCTTCTCCGCTGTCGCCGAATTCCACCAACGTGGGAAGATTGACAAGTGAAACACCAGGAAAAATAATGGGGAGCGTCGTAGGGCATTTTATTATTATTATTAGAAGTATTAGTATTATTGTTGTTAATAGCGAATGTCCCCATTGGAGAACGATAAGCAGTTGATTTTCAACCTTTCTTAGGGTCCTTATTGCTTTCCCAATATTTCTTCATTTCTCACCGAAGGTCTTCTTTCTTTCTTCGGTCCACTTCCGTCTGTATGGTTTTGGTTCCATCTGTGGAATGAAGTTCCACTTACCAATTTTGCTTCTGATTGTGTCCTTGTCTGATGTGTTTGTTACGTCAATTTTTGCTTTTGTCAAATCCTCCTTAGCTTCAATTACCCAAGGTACTGACGCTTTAAAGGATGTCACATAGTCCAATAGACGTTTAGTTAGTCTGTTTCCAGGTAATCTGTCTAGGTTTTCGTGGAACTTCATTCGTCTCTTTCTGATGTCAATTTCGATGTTTGATACTTTTTCTGTTGTCTCGATGGTTTGCAGTCTCTATCCGTTTTGTGTGTATCGTGGTCCCAGAATTTTTCTAATAATCTTTCTCTCTACTTTCTTAATATATTGTAAATTTAGTTTTCAATTCAGTGAGGGTGCTTCACTTGCATATGTGACTGTCTGTTTGCTTACTGTGTTGTAGTGTCTGATTTTAGTGTCTTTTGACAGGCACTGTTTGTTATACAAATTTGAAACATGTCCGGATGCTTTCTTTATTTTCTACAATCTGCTTTTTGTGCTATTTTTTCAATTCCTATTCGTTCAGTAATTTCACCGAGGTACTTACAATGTTTGACTATGTTTATTTCACCATAATTTGTTTCAGGTTTCGGAATATCTAACTTGGAACATATGAATTCAGTCTTCTCAAAGCAGATTTGCAGGCCAACCTTCTCTGCACATTTCTTTGAGGGTCTCGATTTGTTTTACTGCTGTTTCTTCACTGTCGGTTAGAATAGCTCGATTGGCTTCCTAAAGTTTTGTTTTCTTAGTTCCATTTCCCATTCTTTCATTACTTTGTCTAAAACTATGTTGCATAATAGTGACGAGATCCTGTCTCCTTGTCTTACTCCTGTTTAAACTAAGAACAGTTCCGAAATTTCATCTATGAATTTAATCTCTGATTTGGTTTCTCAAAGTGTTTGTTCTGTCAGTTTTCGGGTTTTGGTGTCTAGTTCGCGTTCTTCTAGAATATTAAATAGAGATTGTCTATCTATAGAATCGGATGCTTTTTTCTAAATCAACAAATTAGCAGGCCATTGGTTTCGACCTGATTGCTTTAATTTATAAAGTAGTTTTTAGATTTATTATTATTATTATTATTATTAGTATTGTTATTATTATTATTATTACTCCAGTTCAAGCTAAAGATTAAGAACATGAGTAAAATAATCGTAACAGTTAATCTGGCACTTTTACTAGTTTACTCAAAGAAAGAATGAAGTACTTCTCACCGCGCGTTGCAGGTTCGAATCCTGCCTCGGGCATGGATGTGTGTGATGTCCTTAGGTTAGTTAGGTTTAAGTAGTTCTAAGCTCTAGAGGACTGATGACCTCAGATGTTAAGTCCCCTAGTGTTCAGAGCCATTTGAATAATTTTTTTTTAAGTACTTCTCACCTGTAGGTATTTTCACAAGTCTTTCACGTACTTCTAAGTATGTATACTACTAGGAGTAAAGATTTTGTATGGACTTCGTGTATCTGGGGTATAGTATAACATCATTCTGACAAATTGTTCCAAAGACGCTTTGGGGTCGATATCGAATGCTGCATGCCTTCTTTGCAAAAGGGAGTAGTCACAATTAAGCAGAGATATACATTCACAATTAAAGCAAGTGAAAAGTCTCTCTTTACTTTAAATGCTTAGGAACTGAGTACTAAGCAAGTACGTTGATTGCAGCTTAATCTACATATGAAGCTACATTTCAAAAATAAAATGCCCAGAATGCTGTTTTCTGGCCGTCACCTTAAGTCGATGGAGAATTTTCTGAAGATGAATTGCCAAGCCATTGGTAACAAATTCGTATTTAAACACAGTTTTGTATGCGTTGGAGCCCTCACGCTTCGCTGTTTTGGTGATAACTCTGAACGGTGAACTATGGAGCGTCTGCAACACTTTAGCTCTGAATAACTGACTCCGTTTCTCGGTGGGAGGTTTTCTCTTTTGTCCACAGCCTTTGGCTTGTGAATCTGGAACGTTTCCAATGGAGGATTTGAATAATTGCAGAGTGACCTTGCCAAAATCGAGCAATGAGAGACTCAAAATCGCGGAAAGAATAGGCCTTCCCGCCAACGTGTGAGGCACACATGATTTGGTGCGTAAATTGTGCGCTCACTTAGTATTATTATGAAATTTACACGGAACAGCAAATCGACGAAAATGTACTTTGTGTTGTCTAGAGATCCTCTCCGTTCAAGAAATTGCAATGTAAAGAGTTAATGCGTACTTTTACCGTCCACCCTAAGGTAAAAACAAATAGTTTTAAGTAGGCGCGTAAGAATTAATAATAACCTTCTTAGGAATTAATAGTTAACCGTTGTTAAGCGTCTTAATAAGGAAGCTGATGAGACACACGCAAACATTTGCTGACTTGTTCCATAGCTGAAATTATTTTGCATATTTTGGGAAGGTATTTTATAAATGCACTTTCCTACCTTAATAATGATAAAAATAATAATAGTAATGATAACAGTTATATTAATTAAATCACAGTTTGTATTTCAGAGGGCTTGCCAACTGAAAATGCCATTTACATACTTCCTCACAAAATATGGCCAGGATCAAACAAGAAAATTGCATCAGTTAGTGGTCTTCAGAGCCTTTGTCAGGCATCTGACTCTGTAAACCATAAGCTTTTCCTATAAAAAATTATTTTGGTGAAACTGATCATGAAGCAAATGATTCGTATGATATAGGTGCTAAATAACTCAATCATCGGAAGGTTCAAATGGCTCTGAGCACTATGGGACTCAACTGCAGAGGTCATTAGTCCCCTAGAACTTAGGACTAGTTAAACCTAAGGACATCACAAACATCCATGCCCGAGGCAGGATTCGAACCTGCGACCGTAGCGGTCTTGCGGTTCCAGACTGCAGCGCCTTTAACCGCACGGCCACTTCGGCCGGCCAATCATCGGAAGGATAACATTGAAAGCTTCCAGGTGGTTTGGTCTTATGAACACTGCTAACGTTTCTAAATGGAAATGGCCTTCAATTAAACTGACTGAAAACAATTAACTTTCGTGCAAGTGATACTACTATTCTAATCAGTTGTCATCAGCGTATTAGAAGCATAAGAAATTCTAAATAATTTTTAAAATAATGGTTTAGTAGTTTATCGTATATTGTCTCATCCTCACTTTTGTATAAAATATAACACTCTAGATGAATGCAGTATATGGTCAGTTCTAAAAAAGTGTGGCTGATTTTTGTTAATCAGTCGGATGCGCGCGTAGAGGAAATCTGAACTTGAAAACAAATTTGCATTTCCTTAAGCAGCCAGTTCATCAGATTTTCATCTTCTTGTTGTTCCACAGCTTAGAGAAATACAAATCAGTAAGTCAATATATTCTGCCTGCTTTGACAATTATTTTTCTTATATGGTTTTCTAGTGACATATCAGATTTAACTTTAAAAGTACAGTAAAATATTTCTTCTGGAAATTCCTTTTCTAGGTACTTGCAGAACATGTAGTGTAAGATAATAGCATACTTCCCACGTACGTTAAAGAAAGTGTTTCAGCGAAAGTGTGACCTTTTGTCGATGGTTCTTTATTTAGTTGATCAATGTTCGCTTCCTAATGGCTACATTAACGAGCTTCAAAGCAAAATGCATTTGGAAAATTCATTCTCCGTGCTAAATGCTATTGTATACAATTTTTCATAGTTACTTCTGATATAGTTATTTAATTCCCTACATCGTCAAAATCGTAGTAGCGTTCAAGTGGAAATTAACCATCTAATACTGAACTTTACTGCCACTAATGTATATCTCGACACTCTTTAGCTGTAAAATTGTATGGTGTGCTAAAAGCCAGTTGGCGGGACTGACTCTGGAGCATAAGCGCCGAACTGCGATAAAAGTAACATAACTCCAGTTCAATAGAGGAAGTAAATCAGCAGACGCAGCTGTAGGAGTATTATAGCAGGTGATAAGGAATGGCTCGGTTGCAGTTTAAGGCCAAGTGCGATTAGAGCAAAATAAGTACTGAGCGGCAAGGTAAAAGGAACAGATGACCTAAACAGAATTTCCTTTAGCTGACTTCTGTGTAAGCGAATGATTATTTCTGCCCCGTAAAGCGAAGGTCACGCATTCGAGTCCCACTTCGGGTACAAATATTACCGTGTGGCGATACTTGTCGTGTCCTTCATATCTTGTTAATGGATCTGAAATGATAACATATTGTGATGAAATGAGGTCATCGATGGATGAATGGATGGGAGCCGCGTTTGAGGTAATGACTTTTGGACTAAAAGTTACAAATTGATAAATTAATGCAAAATACTCCAATGTTCATACAACGCTTTTATCGACGACTGCATGCGCACTACGAACCTGCTAAACAAAATCAATATTTGTGAATGATAAGCCGTATCCACTGAAGTATTGAGTTCATCTGCGATAATCAATGAGAAATATACACCCCTGGAAATTGAAATAAGAACACCGTGAATTCATTGTCCCAGGAAGGGGAAACTTTATTGACACATTCCTGGGGTCAGATACATCACATGATCACACTGACAGAACCACAGGCACATAGACACAGGCAACAGAGCATGCACAATGTCGGCACTAGTACAGTGTATATCCACCTTTCGCAGCAATGCAGGCTGCTATTCTCCCATGGAGACGATCGTAGAGATGCTGGATGTAGTCCTGTGGAACGGCTTGCCATGCCATTTCCACCTGGCGCCTCAGTTGGACCAGCGTTCGTGCTGGACGTGCAGACCGCGTGAGACGACGCTTCATCCAGTCCCAAACATGCTCAAGATCTTGCTGGCCAGGGTAGTTGACTTACACCTTCTAGAGCACGTTGGGTGGCACGGGATACATGCGGACGTGCATTGTCCTGTTGGAACAGCAAGTTCCCTTGCCGGTCTAGGAATGGTAGAACGATGGGTTCGATGACGGTTTGGATGTACCGTGCACTATTCAGTGTCCCCTCGACGATCACCAGTGGTGTACGGCCACTGTAGGAGATCGCTCCCCACACCATGATGCCGGGTGTTGGCCCTGTGTGCCTCGGTCGTATGCAGTCCTGATTGTGGCGCTCACCTGCACGGCGCCAAACACGCATACGACCATCATTGGCACCAAGGCAGAAGCGACTCTCATCGCTAAAGACGACACGTCTCCATTCGTCCCTCCATTCACGCCTGTCGCGACACCACTGGAGGCGGGCTGCACGATGTTGGGGCGTGAGCGGAAGACGGGCTAACGGTGTGCGG
This sequence comes from Schistocerca piceifrons, assembly GCF_021461385.2. Classification (NCBI taxonomy): domain Eukaryota; kingdom Metazoa; phylum Arthropoda; class Insecta; order Orthoptera; family Acrididae; genus Schistocerca; species Schistocerca piceifrons. The sequence continues at coordinate 131,335,290 of NC_060149.1, forward strand.
GACCGTAGCCCAGCTTCATGGAGACGGTTGCGAATGGTCCTCGCCGATACCCCAGGAGCAACAGTGTCCCTAATTTGCTGGGAAGTGGCGGTGCGGTCCCCTACGGCACTGCGTAGGATCCTACGGTCTTGGCGTGCATCCGTGCGTCGCTGCGGTCCGGTCCCAGGTCGACGGGCACGTGCACCTTCCGCCGACCACTGGCGACAACATCGATGTACTGTGGAGACCTCACGCCCCACGTGTTGAGCAATTCGGCGGTACGTCCACCCGGCCTCCCGCATGCCCACTATACGCCCTCGCTCAAAGTCCGTCAACTGCACATACGGTTCACGTCCACGCTGTCGCGGCATGCTACCAGTGTTAAAGACTGCGATGGAGCTCCGTATGCCACGGCAAACTGGCTGACACTGGCGGCGGCGGTGCACAAATGCTGCGCAGCTAGCGCCATTCGACGGCCAACACCGCGGTTCCTGGTGTGTCCGCTGTGCCGTGCGTGTGATCATTGCTTGTACAGCCCTCTCGCAGTGTCCGGAGCAAGTATGGTGGGTCTGACACACCGGTGTCAATGTGTTCTTTTTTCCATTTCCAGTAGTGTATTAGCTTTCACTAATCGATGTTACATGGCTTTGCACTTTGCCTTTTATGACTACAAAAATTTTCTGTTCTCATTATATTTTCACCTGTGTGGAGAGTCGCGGCGCTGTGGGACACAGCGAGGCTAACCTGACCGGACTGGATCAGCCTCGCGGGTTAACGACGAGAGCTGGTGCGCTGACCAACCCAGATGTGGTTTTTGGCGGTTTCCCATATCCCACTCGATACATACCGGGCTGATATCTACGCTCCACCTCCCATACACGTGACATAAGTATTCAGAAAACGTTCTTCTCACTCTTACACATGGGATTTACTCTACACGCAGACAGTTGGGCTCGCAATACACGGATCCTTCCTTCTGCTGGAGGGAGGAGGGGGGAAAGGGGGGGGGGGGGAGTACTAAACTGTTGACCATAAATGTTTAATCTCTTGAAACCAATAATTATAAAAAAAATTTGTTCACTTTCATAGCTCATTTTTAAGTTTTGGGGAACTGTGCAATCAATAAAAAAATGTTCAAATGTGTGTGAAATCTTGTGGGACTGCCAAGGTCATCAGTCCCTAAGCTTACACACTACTTCACCAAAATTATCCTAAGCACAAACACACACACCCATGCCCGAGGGAGGACTCGAACCTCCGCCGGGACCAGTCCCACAGTCAATGACTGCAGCGTCTGAGACCACTCGGCTAATCCCGTGCGGCTGTGCAATCAGTACCCGTAGTAATGTGTTTCAAGAGCAGTTACGCTATGCACCACGCACCATTTCGCACTACTCAGGTTTACTTGTGTACAGAATATGTAAGTAGGCTGTTTAGGTTTTTATGTTGGTAACGCCACGTAGCGCTCTACATGAAAATCACTGACTGTGCTGTGTGCAGTCTGTGGCTGGTTTGCATTGTTGGAATATTCTAGTGTTGGGCAGTTGGATGTGAACAGCGCGTAGCGTTGTGCAGTTGGAGGTGAGCCGCCAGCAGTGGTGGATGTGGGGAGAGAAAAAATGGCTCTGAGCACTATGGGACTCAACATCTTAGGTCATAAGGCCCCTAGAACTTAGAACTACATAAACCTAACTAACCTAAGGACATCACACACACCCATGCCCGAGGCAGGATTCGAACCTGCGACCGTAGCAGTCCCGCGGTTCCGGACTGCAACGCCAGAACCGCACGGCCACCGCGACCGGCTGTGGGGAGAGAGATGGCGGAGTTTTGAAAGAGGATGATCTGGACGTGTGTCCATCAGAGACAGTAAATTTGTAAGACTGGATGTCATATATATATATATAAAGACTTTTGAACACTATTAAGGTAAATACATTGTTTGTTCTTTATCAAAATCTTTCATTTGCTAACTATGCCTATCAGTAGTTAGTGACTTCAGTGGTTCGAATCTTTTATTTAGCTGGCAGTATTGGCGCTCGCTGTATAGCAGTAGTTCGAGTAATGAAGATTTTTGTGAGGTAAGTGATTCATGAAAGGTATAGGTTATTGTTAGTCAGGGCCATTCTTTTGTAGGGATTATTGAAAGTCAGATTGCGCTGCGCTAAAAATATTGTGTCAGTTTAGTGATGATCAGAATAAGTAAAGAGAGAAATGTCTGAGTACATTCATTTTTGCTCAGCTGTTTGAAAATCAAATAATGTAAGAGGTTTATCAAATGGCTCTGAGCACTATGGGACTTAACTGCTGTGGTCATCAGTCCCCTAGAACTTACAACAACTTAAACCTAACTGACCTAAGGGCATCACAGACATCCATGCCCGTGGCAGGATTCGAACCTGCAACCGTAGCGGTCGCGCGGCTCCAGACAGTAGCGCCTAGAACCGCTCGGCCACTCCGGCTGGCCATAAGAGGTTTATCAGCACAGTTATTCATAAATTCTTCTAAGGGGACTTTTCAAATAATGAAAACAATAAAATGCTAAATTTAGGGATAACTGGGTTGTTTGTATAAGATCCCATGTTTCTCTCTCCAATGCATGTGCAGCACAATGTCAATTTGTCAAGTGTCAAAAGAATGGTCAAAAATACACAAGATCAAGGGTAAGTAGATTAGAATTTAACGTGCGATAGAATAAGTGTCACGAGAGAGTTTAGTTGTAGAGGACTCGGGAAAGACATTCGGAATACGCTAAAATATTTAGGAAAAACTGCGGAAAATTTAAACCTAGATGATTATGTGTCCACGAGAGACCACTTTTCTCTCGTGAACAAAATGCGACCTCGCAGAATATCTGGGCCGTCTTGTGATTGGTCTGAAGACTATCTAGGAAACAGAACCACGTACGTCGTTCGAAACTCGCAGAAATCGTCGGATATGACAGAAACGTCGGTACGTTCCTCTATGAAGTGTTACAGGACTTAGTAACGTCAGGAGTTCCACGCGAGTCTTCACGGACGACGCCGTTGTGCGTAGAAAAGTCGGAAATAGGATAAATTTAGCAAAATAGAGAAAAACCTGCAGAGGATGCTGCAGGGACCAGCATAAATAAATGTAACGTATTGTATATAAATAGTGTGAAAGGCCGTTATTGGATGATTACATCGTTGACGACCAATCACTGGGACCAGTCACAACTGTTAAGTATCGTGATTTCAAGAAGAACGACAACGTAGGATGAGCTTTAGGAAAGACAAATGCCAGATAAATTCATTGGACTAATTCTAAAGAAATGTAATTCATCCACGAAGAAGGTATTTTACAGAAACCTTGTTAGACTGATTCGTGATTTTTGCTCGACTGTACGGGGCGCTTACTAGGTACGATTAGTGGCCGAACGACAGAAGACTTAAAAGTAGCGTGGGCTTCTTGTAGGTTTATTTAGTTAGCACGAGACCATCACAGAGACTCTCAGCCAACTTCAAAGAGAGACGCTGTACATTACGGATAGAGTCCAAGCACCGGCAACCTGCTGGCCCAATTCACATACTTACGCTCGCGGGTCGAATCATCATGCAACGCGACAGCATTGCTCCTAAATCATTAACTCAAAACTATAGCACTCGTGACGTTAATGTTTATGGGGTAACGTTCCGACATGAATGGTACTCCTTTCTCTACATGCCACGCCAGCAAATTATGGCTCGAACCTCGCGTTGTTGAGAGTACATTCATTTTATGTTCATCCCATCTTCAGATATTTACATTTATTTACTTGTCGTGAACGTTGCTTTTTTTACTTACGATGTTTTACAGTGGCTACCTTAAAAACCTCCACTGCAAAGTTCTGTAACGCCGTCGGTAAAGAAACACTGTTCACGACCTGTATACCCGATAAGTCAAACAAATCTGAAGACTGTAAATTCAACTAAGCACTTAGGGATTACAATTACAAATAACCTAAATTGGAACGATCACATAGATAACATTGTGGGTAGAGCAAACCAAAGACTGCGATTCATTGGCAGAACACTTAGAAGGTGCAACAGGTCTTCTAAAGAGACTGCTTACGCCACGCTTGTCCGCCCTATTCTGGAGTACTGCTGTGCAGTGTGGGATCCGCATCAGGTGGGACTGACAGATGACATTGAAAAAGTACAAAGAAGGGCAGCTCGTTTTGTACTATCGCGAAATAGGGGAGATAGTGTCATAGACATGATACGTGAATTGGAGTGGCAATCATTAAAAGGCGTTTTTCGTTGCGACGGTATCTTCTCATGAAATTTGAAACACCAGTTTTCTCCTCCGATTGCGAAAACATTCTGTTGACACCCACCTACATAGAGAGAAATGATCATCACGATATAATAAGAGAAATCAGGGCTCGCATAGAAAAATTTAAATGCTCGTTTTTCCCCCGTGCTGTTCGAGAGTGGAACGGTAGAGAGACAGCTTGAAGGTGATTCATTGAAGCCTCTGCCAGACACTTTATTGTGAATAGCAGAGTAATCACGTGGATGTAGATGCAGATGTATATAAATCTGAAGATCGGGTGCCAAGCATCTGGAAATGTCATCATGGAAAAATAAACGACTATAAAGGCAACTGGTTGCAGCTACTTCATTATAAATCACCTTCAGTTTCAACATTTGCAGTTTTCTAATACGTTCACAACAATCAAGAATTATTTACTAATGTTAATACGAGAAAGAATTGATAGGGATGGGGAGTATGACATAGATGGTGACCTGGAAAAGATAGCCACTCAGACTGGCAACACGAATGTGCATTTCGTGGAACTGTTTCAGCGTCACGATCGGCCTCATCTTAATACAGCCGTCAGGCGTAATAACATGAGACTTGGGGGTGCGCTGATGACAGAAGGCATGAGTCACATTTCATTGGTGTCGGTGGAGTCTATCAGTAGGACGGGTTTCACTAGACATGGCCTGCACCTCAACAGGCATGGGAAGGGGAGGTTGGCAAAACTTACAGGTGACAGCATAGGTGGGGGTGGTGGGATCACTCATGGGAAAATTCCGGTAGTTGTGGGTTTTAGAGCTGTACCTTTTTTAGATTGAAGTCAGCTGATAGGTATTCCTGCTTAAGGGAAGTCTCTCTAACAAAGAAACCACTTTCTACAAAGCTTGGGTATCCGATTAATGAGGGAATTAGTATATTTCATCAAAATATACAAGGTATTAGAGATAAAGTTAGTGAACTGCTTATAGATGTTGACTCTGAAATTATTGGTATATCTGAACACTTCTTAAATAAGGAGATAATTCAGAGGCTTCCTTTACCAGGATACAGGTTGGCTGGCAGCTTTTCTAGGAGCTCTTTGCGGTGTGGGGGAGAAGCCATGTATGTGAAAAACGGTATCCCATTTGAGTCAATTGATGTTTCAAAGTACTGCACTGAAAAGGTGTTTGAATGTTGTGCAGGTGTGGTTAAATTTAGTGGAGCTAAACTTCTTACTGTTGTTATTTATAGATCCCCAGACTCCGATTTCACAACATTTTTGCTAAAGCTGGAGGAGGTTCTTGGTTCACTTTATAGGAAATACAAAAAGTTAGTTATATGTGGTGACTTCAATATTAATTGTATAAGTGATTGTGCAAGGAAAAGGATGCTGGTAGACCTCCTTAATTCATATAATCTTATGCAAACCGTATTCTTTCCAACGAGAGTGCAAGGGAACAGTAGAACAACCATAGACAATATTTTTGTTCATTCGTCATTATTAGAAGGGCATTCTGTTAGCAAAAAGGTGAATGGCGTTTCAGATCATGATGCACAAATTTTAAGTCTAAAAGATTTTTGTGCTGCAACACATGTTAAATATAGTTACCAACTTTTTAGGAAAGCTGATCCAGTTGCTGTACAGACTTTTGTAAACCTTATCAAGGAACAAGAGTGGCAAGATGTTTATAGTGCTGATACAGTAGACGATAAATATAACGCTTTCCTCAAGACTTTTCTCGTGCTCTTTGAAAGTTGCTTTCCGTTAGAACGTTCAAAACAGGGTACTAGCACAAACAGGCAGCCTGGGTGGCTGACTAAAGGGATAAGAATATCTTGTAGAACAAAGTGGCAATTATATCAAAACGTTAGAAACAGTCAAAATCTAAATGCAGCAGCCCATTACAAACAGTATTGTAAGGTGCTTAAAAAAGTTATTAGGAAGGCAAAAAGTATGTGGTATGCAGTTAGAATAGCTAAGTCTCAGGATAAAATTAAAACCATATGGTCAGTCGTAAAGGAAGTGGCTGGTCTGCAGAGACAGGTCGAGAATATAGAATCAGTGCGTAGTGGGGATGTCCGTGTTACTGATAAGTCGCAAATATGTACAGTACTTAATAATCACTTTCTGAATATAGCAGGTGAACTAAATAGAAACCTAGTCCCAACAGGGAATCATATAGCGCTCTTAGAAAAAAGTGTTCCGAGACTGTTACCTGAAATGCTCCTCCATGATACTGACAAGAGGGAGATTGAGTTAATAATTAAATCACTAAAGACCAAGAACTCTCATGGATATTACGGGGTATCTAGCAGAATACTGAAGTACTGTTCCACGTATGTTAGCTCAGTACTTAGCCATATCTGTAACTTTTCCTTTAGGAATGGTCGGTTTCCTGACCGATTAAAGTACTCGGTAGTGAAGCCACTTTATAAAAAGGGAGACAGGGATAATGTTGACAATTATAGACCTATTTCTATGCCATCGGTGTTTGCTGAAGTTATCGAGAGGGTTGTATATACAAGGTTACTGCAGCATTTAAATTCACATAATTTGCTGTCAAATGTACAGTTTGGTTTTAGAAATGGCTTAACAACTGAAAATGCTATAGTCTCTTTTCTCTGTGAGGTTTTGGACGGATTAAATAAAAGGTTGCGAACGCTAGGTGTTTTCTTTGATTTAACGAAGGCTTTTGACTGTGTTGATCACAAAATATTACTGCAGAAGTTGGAACATTATGGAGTAAGGGGAGTAGCTTACAATTGATTCGCCTCATACGTTAAGAACAGAAAGCAGAAGGTAATCCTCCGCAATATTGAGAGTGGTAATGATGTTCAGTCCCAATGGGGCACTGTTAAATGGGGCGTTTCCCAAGGGTCGGTGCTGGGGCCACTGCTGTTTCTTATTTATGTAAATGATATGCCTTCTAGTATTACAGGTGATTCAAAAATATTTCTGTTTGCTGATGACATCACCTTGGTAGTGAAGGATCTTGTGTGTAATATTGAAACATTATCAAATAATGTAGTTCATGATATAAGTTCGTGGCTTGTGGAAAATAATTTGATGCTAAATCACAGTAAGACTCAGTTTTTACAGTTTCTAACCCACAATTCAACAAGAACTGACATTTTAATCAGACAGAATGGGCATGTTATAAGCGAGACGGAACAGTTCAAGTTCCTAGGCGTACGGATAGATAGTAAGCTGTTGTGGAAAGCCCATGTTCAGGATCTTGTTCAGAAACTAAATGCCGCTTTATTTACCATTAGAACAGTATCTGAAATAAGTGACATTTCAACACGAAAAGTAGTATACTTCGCATATTTTCATACGCTTATGTCATATGGTATTATTTTTTGGGGTAATTCTTCTGATTCAAAAAGGGTATTTTTGGCTCAAAAACGGGCTGTTCGAGCTATGTATGGTGTAAGTTCGAAAACCTCTTGTCGACCCCTATTCAATAGTCTGGGAATTTTGACATTGCCCTCACAGTATGTATTTTCTTTAATGTCGTTTGTTGTTAGCAATATTAGCTTATTCCCAAGAGTTAGCAGCTTTCACTCAGTTAATACTAGGCAGAAATCAAATCTGCATGTGGAATGCACTTCCTTGACTCTTGTGCAGAAAGGAGTGCAGTATTCTGCTGCATCCATTTTCAACAAGCTACCACAAGAACTCAAAAATCTTAGCAGTAGCCCAAACACTTTTAAGTCTAAACTGAAGAGTTTCCTCATGGCTCACTCCTTCTATTCTGTCGAGGAGCTCCTGGAAGAGCTAAAAAATTAAGCAAATTCCAGTGTTACATTCTTGATTTTCTTTATTTAAACTAACGACTTGTCGCCTGAATATGTTTCTCATATTTCATTTTATCTGTTTCTACACTCGTGTTATAATTTCATGTATTGACTCGTTCCATGACCATGGAGACTTCTCCTAAATGTGGTCCCACGGAACAATAAATAAATAAATAAATAAATAATAAAAACAGAATACGGCAACGAGACAGGCAGTCCCGGTGGACAAGCAATTACGACTAACTTTGCGATTTTTCGCCTCAGGCAGGTCATTGTAGCCTGTTTGAAATTTAGTGCGTTAATATCCACTAAATATTATTAGCAAGCAATTTTTAACTGTTTGTCCAAAAATACTTTTGATGAGTTATCGCATAGGCAGGGGTTGTTTCTGTAACCTTAAAAAAATAACCCATCCTTCCTTTGTTTGTTTTAAAAAGCTTAAAAGGCTGAACCGCGTGAACTTAACATATATCTGATGCATCAAGCAGAAAAACAAAGGAGGAAAAATGCGAACTGCAAAATGGGGAATATCCGAAGATGCACCACAGGCGGAGCGCAATGCGAGCGCCTCACCCTGCCACGAATTTCTTCCGCGGGCCAGACTGAAACAAATCCACCCGTGGGATCGACTTAAAATTCCGAGAGCTCACTTTCCATGCAGAATCAAGCAAAATATTAGTTCCTTCCATATATACCTAGCGAAACGATAACGACAGTAAAATCAGAGGAATTCAAGATCATACAGAAGCACATCAACAGTCGTTCTTCCTACGCATCATTCGTGAATGGAACAGAAGAGACGGAAATTATTGTGGTAGGCGATGTAATTGCCTCCCACACACCATACTTGGGCTTTTGGAGTTTAAAGCTGATTCAGTTACGCCGAATGTTCGAAACAAATGTACTCTGTATGAAGTGGAATATCACTAATATGTTAGAAGAGGTCGAAGAGAATGGGATAAGAGAAACAACGTGCTCAACGACGTTCAACTGTTTAGCGTAAAGAAAATTTTTAAAAACAAAGTTCATATCAGCTGATTCTTTACTGTGTCGTCTATTCAGACTTCACATGGATGGAAAACAGATCCCGCCTTTGTGAGTTCTCGACCAATTTATGTATGTCTGAGAGTGACATGTTGTAACTGCTATGTCACTTGTAATTGTCAATTATTCCTTTCGCATTTTCAAAATTTGTGGTTTACATTTAGCGTGTGCTAAAAATGTACCTGTAAAAAGTTTTGGAGGTTAGAAAAGTCATTCATGGTTCCAATTTTATGTGGTAGTAGCATTCCATTCATACGAATACACAGGTGAACTGCTTTTCATAATTTGCTGATTCCATCCATAAAGGGTGACTGAAATGTAGTATAAGAAGTAAAACATCAATAGTTTGAACAGTATTTCGAGGAGCGCATTGTGAGTTTCGCGGAAATATACAGAAAGTCGAGAATTTAGTTTCAGCACTGAAAAAAAATTCTAGAGTTGTCTGATTTTACAGCGAAAAGTGGTGCGTCAGATTATTATTGTGTTCGTTGAAATGCACATTTTACTAAACGTGTGTCTCCTCTGCACACAGTACGTTTAACAGCGAATTCTCACTGTTTCAACCTGTATTATTTTACAAATATGTTTAACAAATGACAGGGAGCATTTTCAGGCCTGTCACAGCGGTGACACTGTCGATGGGAAAATTAATTAGTTTGCCAATTTCTTTCTTCTGTCGTAAAAGAAATGTTTCTGTTAATTTCTACGAAAACAGCATCATGTTTCAGGAAATAGTTTTCACTTTTTATGTTGATTTTGAGTTACCCAGTTTTTCAGGAGTCCTATACGCACTGGCAGCGAGCAATTTCGTCTTTCACAATACACCTACCTGCTTTCATGGAATGAATTCCACTGCTTCTCGACGAAAATAAAAATGAATGGTGGGCTCCATGTGGTTCCCAAGTCGTGCAGCGACCGTAAACCATAAAATTACCAAATATGCAGCAACCAGTCGCAAAATCATGTTTTATTTATTCACTTTTGCAGATCGATTTCAACTGATTAACAGCCATCATCGGTGCTACAAATACAAGAATAAAAAAATAAAAATAATTAATAACAGTGACCAAATGAATAAATGTACGTGAAGCAACGTAAACCAATTAAATGTATATAGACGCATTAAACCATTTAAAATGAACATACAAATTTACCTTTCAACCAACTACTCAGGGCACATATTGGTTGAAAGGTAAATTTGTATGTTCATTTTAAATAGTTTAATGCGTCTATATACATTTAATTGGTTTACGTTGCTTCACGTACATTTATTCATTTGGTCACTGTTATTAATTATTTTTATTTTTTTATTCTTGTATTTGTAGCGCCGATGATGGCTGTTAATCAGTTGAAATCGATTTGCAAAAGTGAATAAATAAAATATTATTTTGCGACTGGTTGTTGCATATTTGGTAATTTGATGAAAATAAAAATGTAACGTGTTTTCCTGCTACTACAAATTACTCCTATACATGCAGACAAGAAGAACATTTCACCACAGCATTGTCCTTTCCTCTTGATGAGATGATATTTTTGTAAAAATTGCCGTTTTTATATAGAACGACGTTGGTGCCTACAGACACTCAACGGCGAGGTTATCAGCGTATATAGAACGGTGTGTTATTGTTATCTCCCAAGTTTCTGTTTATATATTCTTAATATGTGTAGCGATCAATGTAGCCATGCACAGAAAAAGAATCGCACACATAAAAAGCAGCTTTTAATGCAGTTAACGGTTGATGAACAGTGAACTTATACGTAGAAAAACACTCACACACGAAAACGGCTTTGATTTACATAGAGGTAGGACTTTAAAGAAGACCTAGTATTATTTCTGTAACTGGGAAGAAATCTACTTGAGCGCTGTTACGAGACAGGCCTACGTCCATTGGCTTAGCGGATCTGCGACGACGCGTGTTGCGGGGTGGTGGTAGCTGCTGCTCGGTCGTCAGCTTTCGGTAAAACAGAAATAATTAGTTTTACGCTGCATGGAATTTGTACACAACTGTAGACATTCTATGTACGCAACAATAATTTGTATCGAGAGTGTCTCCGCGTTGGTTGTTGCTAACAATTGGAAGCAGACTGCCCGGCGATGACAGCGATGGTCTCTGGCGTCTGTCTCCCCACCACACGCGCGGGAGGCTGGTCGCTAGTGCGCATGCGCGGCCATCACGCTGGCCGGCAGCAGTGGCGCTTTACGGCGCTTAGTGTGCTGGTGCTCCTGAGACGAGGATGTAGCCAATGTACAGTGCGTAAGGCTTTAGTGATCAGCATGCAGCCTGGGGCCGGCCTCACGCTTGTGCTCTTAGTGTCACTGGAAACTGTGCTTCTGTCCACCGTCAGTGACTGCACCAAATCCTTCCACGTGCACTGGAACACCACAAATCCAATGTAAGTGATGTGGAGACCACCATGTCAACCACGCTGTGAAGTGTTGTCCTCTCGTCACGTAGTTTTTAACGATTTTTAAGTCGTTCCTTCTTTTTAAAACTATCGTACCATATAGCGATTATCCAACTGTGTTGATTTTGTAGTCAGTAGCACGTGATGCGACAGCCGAAATCCGTACTCAATTCGCACGTGTAAAACATGACAGGTTTCATTGACAAACGATGAAACCCGTCAAAGTTTGATCGCAGGCATGTCAAAACAACACACCAGAAGTATAACTGTGTGAAGATCATAACGAGAAAATGAAGAGGGAAGCAAGACGACGAACAGATATCAAAAAATAATGAGTCTCTAAGTGTATTTCAGGTATTCCTGACTTTGGGACGTGATTGTCATGCGGGGATTTGAAATTTCAGTGAAATTCAGTTTTGAAGTCGTATCTTTCATGTCAGACTGGGAAATACCGTAGCAAGGATCTAGCGTTCTTTAACCTTTTGTAGTGTTCGGGAAAAAATGCAGGCTGTGTTGAAAAGGCTTCGGACTTGGCGAGCAGCACCAAAACTGCAGCGTTATGAACAACCCCTCGAACAACGTGATACATCTTTGGTGGACCCGGACAGGTTCCGTAGAACGCATAGTGTGAAGGAAGATATGAGATCCCCCGGACTACACCGTCCAGTCTTTGGCGTTGTTGCCGATACGGCTGCACGGGGGGAAAAAAGACAGGTAGAAACAAGGGGAGGGAGCCAGAGAAAGAGACGGAACATGAGGATCAGCTGAACAATGAACACAGTAGGTGGATGCGTGTATGTTTCCGCCCGATCACATTCACATGAAAAATTTCTGGGCATCGCTGCTGAAAAATAATTACATTGTTCAATTTGTTTTCGTCAGTTCCTTTAGTTTTGTGTAGAGCTGTTTTATTTTTGAGGTATCGATGCTATTCCTTTAGTTTCAACAAAAATATAAATGTATATAAAAATAAATGAAACGTTTTCAGTTTTTTTTTCTTTTTTAGTTTACCACGAGGTAGGTTTTGTTATAAAATCCATATAATGGACTGTTGTAGTGTAACGTTAGGGATTGTTTTGCGATTATATTTGCGTCTCAGATGGCAGGTTTTGCTTTTTTTTTGTTGTGTCGCCAGTAAAAATGAAGTTAGCCGAGGGATGCTGTGTGGTCTGGCTGTAGGCGCCGCGGAGCGTGGACACGTTGTTTAGCCCACTCCGTTGGCCGCCCTGCAGTTCTCCGTAGCTCAGTTTTTCTTCACGGAGACCGACCACGTACAGTGCTTCAGCTTCTATCCACTACAGATTAAATGCTTTCCACCGAAAATACCTCAGTTAATGTTACATGCGATCACCTGACGAATTTTCTTTCCGGGTGACTGAATAACATTTGATTTTCCACTTTCTTTTGTATACTTTTTTGTGGAAGTAATATCTTTAGTGGATAAGCTTTATACAAATGATTTTTTTCCCATACAGGGAATCGTGTGTAATATTAGTTTTTATTTATTTTTCTTTTTACTAGATTCAAATTTTATCTGACAGTAAGTTACCTTGTAGAGAGTAGATTCTTGGGACTGATTGTTTTTAATACATGCTGATGGCTGATGTATGTAGATAGCTTGCGCCAAATGCAGACTGAGCGGCATTATTATAAAGACGGAAGTATATAGTAGCCATACTTTAGTGTTCGTAGGAAATTAGCATTTCGAAGTACACCGAAACGTGCGGCCGTGTGAACAGCACCTCCCTTATGTGTCAACTCAGGGTACCGATGCTCTACCGGAAGCAGTTCCTGACATTAGGAATGCGCTCCGTGGAAGGCGATAAATCAGAAGCCGTGGGACACCGAAACCAGCGACCGGCGGCAACCAATGTTAACGCCCGCCCCAGCGTACGTCTGCCGTCCCATTGTTTGAAAATTAGCTGTGTGGAAGTTACGTCTGTGGTGTACTCCTTTACTGCATAACGGACTTATCCATCCTAGCGTTAGGGAGAAATTGGTTTCCTGCCTACGAATGACATACACGGAGGGCATGCCATGAAAACTCCAAGCTTCCGTTTCGTATACATCGTTAATAATAACGAACAAATCTCGGGAAATGATCAGGCATGTTGAAACCATGCCCAGGTATAACAAAACGGATAATATGAAAATAAAAAACTAAAATCACAGAAGGTAGGAATCACGAATCATACCTGAAGGGAATTCTGTAAACAGAAGAAGCATAGCGTACCTGGGGGGAAAAAATGTCGACCTCGGGCCAGTTTTTGTACCTGTCACTGGCGATGATGATATCAGGATGGCTTCCATTTTCACAGTTCAGAATGTATTAACATAGTAATTCAAAACAGCCTTTGTTTCTGACTGCAGCTTCTAGGCGCACAGCTCGAAAATGTTGCGCTTAGTTCTTGAGACTGCATCAACTCAAAGTCAGTTCTACAATTATTACATTATTAATAGAAGTAAAACATGGAGCGTGCTAACCGTGAAAGGAAACGCCTCTGCCAGAATGAATTTGTCGCAGCTGTAAAGACGAAGAACAGGAGCAATATCGGGGCTATAGCTTTTTACGACAGCGCTCTGGTCTGTTACAGTTACTGCGTTCCGGTATTCGCAGCACATATAACGCTTCGTAAATCCCGTCTGCAAACGGCTAACACTCGGCTGTAACTGCGTATGCGAGTCGCGGTTTCTTTTTTCCACTCCATGGATAAATGTAGATCGCACATGCAACGAGGAGCAGCAGCATCCTTTAGAAATTGTGGAAAATCTTAGTTTTTCTAGCAATCATGAACTTTTGCCATAGATAACAATAAATGTAGACGCTCGAAGCAACCTCAGCTATTGTAACTTTTTAAAGAAAGTTCTATTCCTTTTTTTCGTTTTTTAACAAATTGTTGTTGTGTTAATGAGAAAACTGCTCTACAAAATTGTCGAAAACTATTTTATAGAAACAGTACTATTTCTTAAGAACGTCATCGTAGTTTCTATGAGAATCGAGTGAGCTTATAATTTTATATTGCTTACACGTGCGTGGAGGCCCTATCTATGAAATGATTTCGTTGTCTAAGGTCATTGTTCTTTTTCTGTATGTGCGCTAGGCACCTCTATTTAACTACAGCTTCATTTAACTGTTAGTTCGTTACAGTTTTTTTGCATGTATCTAGCAAAGAGCAGTTCATCCGAGAATATTTTATTGGCTTTTAAATTTCCGCATACTTTCCGGATATCAACAAAATCACATTCTGTCTCAACATCTGAGACTAATCACGGCTATACGGAAATAACTGATAAAACAAAAGCTTTGTCTTCTTTTTTTAGCAGCTATTTATGAACATATACCGTTAAACTAGTTAATGTTACTGACATTTGTGTACGAATCCAAATGCCATCTTCGAACTAGTAGTTGCTCATTCAAACTTGAGATCCGCCCACCGAATCTTATTCTCTTTTCTTGGTACTAGGGCGGCAGATATTCTAAATTTTCAATGACCACTTCGAAAAATGGTGTCTTGATTTCTTCCAGTACAATATGAGATTATCAGTTCAGACAGTTGTTTGTAATTGTTATTTTTTTAGAGTCTTAAGAAATTCATTTTAGCATCTTACATTACGTTATAGGCCTCTAAATATTCATTTCATTTCTTGAGTTAGAAGTACGAAGATAATATGTTGCAGGAATTAAACATCTGACAAGTGCAAAAAGATTTCGTTTTCCTTACAATTTAATGAATACAGATAACCTACATGTTAGTTGCAAAAGTTCATCCGTTAAATAAGCAAAGAATACTCCGCTATGTGCCCAGAAAATAGTGCGATATCAGTACTTTGATTGTATGCAAGGCTGTTGTGTATTTGGGCGATCTTTCATTGTTGGAATTATGTGATGTGCCAATTGACGAATAAGGATCACCGCAAATCAGCTAATTATGGTATTAAAACAAGAAGTGTTAAAGCGACTATTGGTTCTCTTAATAAAACATTTACAAAATTTCGCTGTATTGCATGGGACATAATATAGAAGATAGACAGAATATCAGCTGATACGTCCCAGTTGAACAGATTCTCAGCATTTGATTACAAGAGCCACTGACCGCACTGAACGCAGATATGAAATAGTGACATAGTTCCATGAAGCATATTATTTTTTAAACAAGCAGAAACTTGTCATAGCCGCCCACTCAGTATTGCCGAAATTGAAAACTTCTATATGATACAAATTTCTAGCCAGTTGTAGGAATGTAAGAAAGATTGGAAGCCTGAATAGCAAGGTCTCTGTCTGACCATTTCGATTAATTTGTTCCGGCGTTACCATAATCACTCCAGAGGAATGTCGAAGAGCCGATTTTGGACCTCTACTTCTTAATTATTTGAATCCGTGTCCCGTACATGGGGGATGAAATCCCGTTGAAGAGTAACAACGAGAAACGAAGTTCTATGAAACATTTCATGAGAGCTTTTAAGTCATTGACGTAGCAAAATTGCTGAAGGTTTCACATGTATTATTTATTGTGAGGCGAAGTAACCATGCACAGAAACAATCATATTTTAGTGAAGTTATTATTTTGTGGATCAATAATTTAAATACAGTGTGTTGCAAGTGTTTTCTGCAGGACGTGCAGAGAGAATATGTGGTCAGTTAAGGCGACACTGTTCTGCAAAGTGGGAGAAAACAGTGTCTGCTGCACATAAGGTGAGACTGTACGCAGGGAATTGTGAAATGAATGCAGTGGAAGCGCAGAGAACAAGTCGGCTGTCATGTAATTTTAACCACGATGTGGGGCAATCACGGACTCAGCTTCCGCTGGTCGTGAAGTGAAAGCTGTACGTGACTGCGCCGGCTCACCCAGCAAGCTAATTTCTGATTTGCCGCTCTTTCCATGCTAATTAAATATTGTCAGCCCATCTTATGACGCGCCCAGTGTTGGAGCGTTGTGCTGCCGAAGACAGATTACGCGCTACATTGTTTAAAACCACAATGGAACGTGCATTGCAGCCGTGGATCGTTCTATATAGCTGTACGAGGCGTGGCGATACTTTCGTAATCAATACAAAAGCTACCTTGCGTACTTCTGCGCAGCTGCCATTTTTCTTGAATAATAATACACGAAATTTACTGCATTTCTTCTTCTGCAATTCGTTGCAACACTCCTTCGATTATAAAGATTTGGAAAGACATTGGATGGAAATAACACATCTCCGTCGCGCTAACTAAAGTATATCTAATTTTTAAAACACTCTCGGAAATATTCTTTCTATTTTTTGTGTCCACTGCTACCTTCGAGCAAAAAGTACATGGGAAACTAATAGTTGTCTCCAATTACCTGTTCTTATATTATCAACATTTAAAAGTGAAAAGAAGTAGTGCTCCGAAAGAAAACCGTCCGCTTGGAGCAAAGTATAAATGTTGATGAAGTATCAAATTACAAAAAGTACGATGACTGCGGTGATAACATAATTATGCATTTTAAACAATACCTGGCTTATGAAATGATTCATCTTCTCAGTCTTGGTCCACAGCGTAAGATTTTTTTTTTCAGTAACTGAGATTTAAAATATATAAAGTTTGATTTCAATTTAGTTACTTACTAGCATGAAGAAATTTAAAAAAAAAAAAGTGTGGTATGATGATGTACTGAAGTGGTCGGGGTGTTAGAAAATGTTAAAATGAATGTAGAATACATTGTCTATGTGACCTGATGTCTTCAAAGACATATGATGCTGTTTACCTTACAAGGCAACTGAAGTGATGGTAGGAGTAAAATATTACTTGAAATTTTACAAACTCTTTTTGAGAAAGCGGATATTTCCTGTGTAAACACAGCTCAACCAAAAGTTACATCTGTTTTGGGCTACTTCATTTATTTTTTCTCGTTTTACAATCATTGAAAGCTTTGTTAGATGTAGTGTAGTTAAAACTGAACACAGAAGATAAAGGTGGATAGCGAATATTTTTCTAAACTGTTCGCCTCCACTCAAACGTTACGTTACGATCGCTGTTATCAGAAACAGGGATGTTATGATATGTGTTTTAACTGTAACATTCAGATAGTTGTGCCAATAATGAAAAATTACAATTTTATAATTTGACGCATACTTCCGACTCAGGGACCCCAAGTTGTAGACCATATTAAAAATTTGCTCAAATATTGTATGTATCATGTACCTGAACAAACTGGCATATTCGTTATAAACTTCCCGGTATTTTCTTACATCTGGAATATTATCCCTCGAAGGAAACTGAAAATGCGTTGATCAGCAGCTGGAATGGCTAAATTATGACGCGCCAGTGCGTTTGAAATTTGCTTCTTTGTTTACGTGTCTCGGAACAAGAAGCGAACTCTTCAATTCGGCGCCTTCGGCGTAATGAAGTAGCTCGCTATAGAACTGGCTGATTTAATTAAGAAGCTCTGTCAGTTAGATCCTGTACCGAAGCTAAAATTCATACGAACTGAAACAAAAGCACACAGCTCTTTGGAATTAAAGTTGTATACACGAATCTTGAGTTTCTAACAGAATTTTGACAGCATTGTAAATATATTCCCATTGGTGCTCCTGCAATAAGACGAGCGGCGTCTCGATGTCTTGGACAACATAGAGATAAAGCGAAATACTGTTCAAGGAAATCCAGTTTGTCATAGTTATGTCATTCGTTATTATTACTAAAGTGTCCATACAGTGGTAGACAACTGTAAATTGTCCGAGTTATCAGCTAAGAAATTGTGAAGCTGAAATCAAATGGCGTGAAAGAAAAAAAGCGCCACCGCAGAAAAGTGTACATGCATTGAACATAGAACATTGAGACGTAACAAATATATAATAAAAATCCTACTTTATCTTGTGAAGAAAAGATGCACAAACCGCTCGATTTTGTATACGGTATGTATTCATCAGTTCAGACTTTTAAAAGCTTAGTTCCTGCCTACATCAAAGATTTTTAACTCTAAAAATCTCTATGCAAATGTGTCCGTGATGGTTCATCTCTAGTTAAAGCAAATTCTCAGTTAAAATTCTGATTAGTCATGCCTCCCAACGTGCTTCTCTACGGGGAAAAAATAGCGTTACTTCCAGTTGTACATAGGAGGAAAACAAAATTTAATCGTTTTTGTCATCAAGCTACTCATACGAACTCCAACATCATTAGAAATCTTTTGTCTCAATAATTAACATATGATGTAAATATGTAAAACTACAACCAGTCACTTTTTTTAAAATAGTTATTTAGCCATTCCATCAACCGGTTTTCGAACATTTTCAGGCACGTCATCAGATGGTTTTCCACAAGTTACATAGCATGATGCTGAGTCACGAGAGTCGCAACCAGCATCATGCTGGAAATAGCTATGTAACTTCTAGAAAAACCATCTGAAGATGAGCCTGAAAAGTTTCGAAAACCGGCTCATGGAATGAATAAATAACTATTTCAAAAAAGTTACTGGTTGCAGTTGTGTGTATTTACACTGAATAAACAGTCTCGGGTCCTAAAACATCCATAATAGATAAACTTAACTAGAATATGTATTTTCCATTTCTGTCTTAATGTATACTTGTGGCTCAGTACCAAAACTGTAGCCTAATTGTTTCATGTGCGCTGTAAACAGTTCGTTCACACCATTTTAATGCCTTCTTCTATCGTATCCGATTGAGAAATACCAAAATCTGCAAAGTCACTGGCAAAAATCTGGCGACTGTCACAGCTCCTGATTTAATTGATGATTCTTAGCCGTAACTAATAGCAAAAAATAAGGACGACGGATTCTTCCGCCGAAGTCTTCTGATTACTGACGTCGGCGATTAGCAAAATAAATTATATTTGATCGGTAGCTTTCTGTCCCGGAGTTTCTTTCATTTTCCTTTTTTAATAAATGAGAGATGTCGAGAAGTCATACTGCAAGGCTGTGACATGAAACGTTTCTTGCTCTTTAGGCACACTTGCTTTTTTAAAAAGATCCAAACGAATTTTTGGTGTGTGTAACACTGCTCTGTGAAAATCACTCCATTAGTTGTTTTTAAATTTTTGTTGTTGTTGATGTTAAAACTACACGACAAACGCAGATGCGCAATATTTTATTAGAATTACGTAAGATTGTAATCATTGATAATGCTACGGGATCGAAATTTTCCACGTAGTAATTGGGAAAAAAATTAAGGGAGTTTGGACAATACACATGTGACGTAAATAATTGTGCGATGCCGTGAAAAACGTTTCAAGCAGACCACTGAGCGAGTTATTTAGCCGTAACTAATTTCCGGGCCTAGGCTTATCTTCGTGCTAATTACAACATAGTGCTCGTGTAAGGATAGTGGTCTTTCCATGAAATAATATAAAAAAACCGAATGCATTCTTGCACTGTGTCGACGTGAAAGATAGAATGAAGTATTACTGTAAAGCTAATGTCATTTAACTGCGTCTAATCATTTTTGACTCTGAACTTATTTTGGAGCCATTACTAGTTTCGAGCTAATGAACGCTCGTATTATCTTTCCTTTCCAGACGTCGTTAGCATATTGCTTGGTTGTCATTTAAATTTGTTGTTTATTTTAGAGACGAATTTATAGCAATGTGAAATTTCGAGCCGTAAAACATTTAAAATAATCTTTTAGAGAGCTCGTAAATAACAAAACGAGTATTCTGAATAAGAAAGCATTTTTAAAATTTTTTGTGGCTGAATCATTATTCTAACTAGCTTTTATTTGTCGCAAATAGTGACCCGGCGTTTTTAGTATTTAGTAGATGATTATACAACCACGTTTAGTAAAGGAATTTTTGCGTACAGCCATCTGAAAAAGAGTCTGAAATAACTCGAAAAGCCGGCCGCGGTGGTCTAGCGGTTCTAGGCGCTCAGTCCGGAACCGCGCGGCTGCTGCAGTCGCAGGTTCGAATCCTGCCTCGGGCATGGATGTGTGTGATGTCGTTAGGTTTAAGTAGTTCTAAGTTCTAGGGGACTGATGACCACAGATGTTAAGTCCCATAGTGCTCAGAGCCATAACTCGAAAATTCAATAAGTCTGAGTTAGAAGTCAGTACAACAGGTACAAACATCTGTGACTTTGGAAAGGTTTAATGAAACTTCTGTGAACTGCAGTTGCGATCGTGGCTTTCAGACGTCAGAGGATGAAATAAAATTCCAGTTAGCGTTTTCTACGTTGCGATTCGGTTGCTTCGCTACTATGGAGCGTTTAAGCCATTCAAGGGCCGAGTGAAATGTATGCCAAGTGGGAGACACCCCCTACCTTTTTTTCTCGTTTCCCTCCAGAATACCTTACAAGCCTGGCAGCCGTAAGTAGTTCTCTCTGCGCTCTTAAATTCGGCTGCTCCATATCGCATGCTCCTCCTTAGCGGCGGGTCAACGGGCGTGCGTTTTCTCCTTGTTTACCGGTGCGTGCAATCGTTACGACTCATAACATCTCTTGCAGTCCTTTCTCCGCTACGTTTCTTGTCCTCCAGACTCTCACTCTCAATGGGACGTAACCACTAACAAGTTGGTCTGTGGAGCGAGCTCTTATATTACTTACTGTATTCAGCGTTTCGGGTGAGCGCTTGTTCCCCGGACGGCCTGCTCTTACTTTCAGCCCCCTTGTGTCGTTTCTCTTAAAATGCAAGTCTTGTTGAGTGTTCCTTGGAAATGAAAATTTTCAGTTTCACGACATCCATAGTCAGCTCGATATGAATTTAAAAAAGGATTTCTTGACGGAACAGTCGCGTGTGCTGTGGACTTTATTATTGTTTTTATAGAAGTATAGTCACTGACTTGCCTTCGTAAACTAAGATGAAAACTTTACTACAGTCACATGTAAAACAGTGAAAACTAGTTACTTCGTGTAGATCGAGCATTTACACGAGTCGCGCATAGCGAACAAAATAATATTCCGTGGAGACTAATTTTCCATTTTAGTTTTTTTTTATGTTTTTACAAACATGTCATAAATTGGCAATATTTTCGTGTATTTAGAGGTTTCAAAACAATTTCGCCAGCGTTTGCGTCCGCCGGATACTTTTTTTATAAGCACATGTTGTGGTTTCTTGAACTGCGTCTGCTTATTAATAATAAGACCTGTTCCCCTGAAATATTTTCAGTTAATATTACCCTGCTTTTACTCGAGCGCAACAAGTTACGATAACGATGTCAGAATTTCGCTCAACGACGGAGCTTGATTTTGCATTGACTGAGCGGAGGAAAGTCAGTTTTGGATGTGTTTCTTTTACGTTAAGTTTTGTAGAAGTAACTAAGAACGACAATTCCGACGATTTTTTTGTGATTAGGTAGACCAATGAAAAAGCACAAAATAATTAAAAGATCGATTTCACTGTACTCCATTCTTTAGACAAATAGATATGCGATTCTAAGAGAAAGTTAGGAACCAACACAAATGTAGAATCTGTACCATACAACAAGATAATGACTAAACCATGATACAGTTTTCTCGTCAGCTGTTATTAAGAAAAACATTCAGTTATTTTATCTAACGCTGTTTGTGTGAAGGAAAAATACTGGAACGTTTGTTTTTATTTGGATACATATTCTGTCTCCGGTCATTAACAGATACACGCTTTTGGGCATATGTATTTCATTTTTTAGGGCGTTTCTTACCTTACTGCAACCTTAAGCAACCATTAAGTCAGTAACACAAATTACGCCTACGAACTGTTAAATACTAATGATCCTCAACGGTGTGCGTGTTGATCAAAACGTCGCATTCCCAGAATATAAGGAACATATGGCTCCAGTTATCGCTGCTTTTGATACGGAAGGCATCAAATCCTCGGCTCATTTTCGGTAAGTCCACTGCATTACGTTCCAATTTATGATCTCATTTTTCGGTAATAGCTTTTTCAAACAGAATTACAACTTTCAACTAAATTATAGGAGGGATAGAGTTTCCGGTGCTGTCGACATAGAGGTTTTTATAGAGTATTTACACAGAATCAAACTACCGGTGCATAAAAAATTATAGCGCAGAAGCCATCACTTGACTACATATTTTTTAAATTTTAATATAGTGCAAGACTAATAGGCTATATCTCAGAAAGTTGTAAAACCAGAGACACAAATTAACTGTTACCGTCAATATCATTTGTGGAAGAAGTCTGTTTGGCACTAGAATTTCTTTCGCAACTTCTAACACGTTTGCCTCTGACAAGCTTTATAATGCCAAAAATGTTAGGTTTCTTCGCGTTTCGCACACTGTGTTGAACTGTATATTCCCTTAAAACGTGATGAGTAAGATATTCTCAGGTCGGAGAAGGTAAGAGTATAACAATAATAATTCGCATTATTCGTCAAGTAAAATTGTGCCAATCTTTTAAGGAAGATACTATTCTTGTGAGTGTATGCTTTTAAGAGATATTTCAGGAATTTACAACAATCATTTTAATTATAGATGGTATACGTACGCTGTCATATAATGCGGTTAAGAACATCGTTACTTTCAGAAAAAGATACAGTGAACACATAAATGCCTACAACACTGTTTTTCTAAACCAGCAATCGCCACCCGCACTTATGGCACTGGGCACCTATTCCATTACATTAAAAGTATACTTCACATATTACATAAGATAAGGAAGGGAAATCGGGTGGATTTATTTGAAGAACTTGAAAGTGTCATAGTGACAATACATGGTAACAAGTTATTCAATGACAGGTTAGAATGTAACAATGAAAATATATTTGATAGTTTCTTCATTGTAGAATGTTTGTTCTTGTAGTGTTAAAATTTATCCTATATCTGAAGGCAATCAGCTACTCCTTGAAAAAGAAAGAAAATAAAAAAATCTGTATAAGCAAATAATGCAGTGAAAATCACATTTCGCCAACGTACCATGCTATAAATATGTTTGTACAAACATCTCTGTAGTCTTGACACGTAAGGTGTCCTTAAAGAATAAGAGGTATTTTGTTTTTCGGAAATAATTTGATTTTTCAGTGTTACACCCTCCAAAATAGTTGCATCAGATACTACATACTTATGCCAGTGGCTTTGCCATTCGCCGAAATACTTCTGGAAGTCGATCATTGGGATAGATTTTAGGTCTCTCAGCGATGCTTTTTTAATCTCTTCTATGCTTGTAAAACGATGACTCTTTACAGTTTTCTTTATTTCTGGGAACAGAAAAAAGTTACTAGGCGTCAGTTGTGGCGAATATGTGGTTGGGTCATCATTGCAGAATTGTTTTTGGCCAAAAAATCACGAATAAGCAACATATTGTGAGCAAGTTCGTTGTCGTGGTTCAAGAGCCATGAGTAATTTCGCCGCCTATCCAGACGTTTTTATCCGATTTCTTCACGCATACGGCGCTGAACATGTAAGTAGTACTCTTTAGTAGATCATTCGACGTTGTGGCAAACACTCATGGTGTACTCTGCCGGTAAAATTTAAGAACAAAATGAGCGTAACCTTCGTGCATTTGATCGCACGTGTCGATATTTTTGGTTTTGGAGATACAGAATACTTCCACTGGGGCAATTGAGCCGTAAGTTTCGACGTCTTATCCATAAACATATGTTTGATAATCTGTTATGACAGAATACGTTCCACTAGTTGTAGATCAGGGGTAGTCAGCCTTTTTTACCAACCGCTCACTTTGTAGCTCTATTAGTAGTAAATTTTCTAACCGCCACCCGGTTCCACATTAATGGTGAGTTGTAAAGTAGGGAAGTAACCTTATAAGATTTATCAACAAGTTAAAGCATATAATAGAAAATTTCACACCAAATACTGTGTGTCAATTTTTTTAAATCCTAATTAAAATATTTTTTAAAACCCATACCGCCTACAATACACCATGAAAGCTGGAAAGCCCTATAGTGGGAGACTGGGGCCAGCCAAGTTGACTGCCACTGTTCTAGATCGTTGTTCTAGCAACTCCTGAGCAGCTTACATTCGCTGCTGCTTGGTTCGAAATTCAACAATTTGAAACAAACTTCGCCGTCACACGTTTCATACGCAAAACAGCCGAAACACTCGTGGAATGAGCAAAGTGTTACGCCAACATCACCTGCGAAATCTCTAATAGTGATTCGGCGATCGTTAACAATGATGTTTCTCCCTTTTACCACAGATTCATCTGTCGATAAAGTAGTTGGTCAATCTGTTGATGAAATAGTTTGTCATCCAGGGCTCTAGTCGTCTTCAACGTCGTCACGATCTTCTTCGATATGCGTGTATTTGTCATAAACTTTTTTTTTTACAGATGGCAGACTCACCAAAAGCTATATTTAATATTTATAAATCTTTGCTACTTATTGTTCAGTTCCTATGCCAAAATTTAATACAACATTTCTGATCCATGTTTATACAAAGTAAATAATCACAAATATTACGAAAACAGATGACAGACTAAATATCTGACATAGCTAGCTAGCACTGTACGTATACTTTTCAGACACGTTTACCAACACAACAAAGAAAAACTAGTTCAGATCGGGCTAATACAACCCGCAAAATGACGTAATTTCCGTTAGTTGTTGAACAAAACTCGTGAACTATCAAAAACTAAGAAAGGGTGAAATGACGGTGTTTTGCGCTTGCTCGAGTGCGCCACCACCTCTGAGTAAAAGTACTCTTGTGATTATTTAAATAACACAGCCCCATTAGTGGCGCACACTAACATAATTAATATTTCTGGACAGGGGCAACCTCACTGGCACCCCCAGGTGTGCACTTCACAACAGTGTATAATTAACTGTTAACGTACAAATTACAAGCTCCTGATGATGACGTCATACTGTCGAAACGCTTCGGGCAATAAATATTGTGTAAAATAAACGTGACTAAAGTGGTCTTTTTATTTTATTTTATTTTTTTTTAAATCTTCGGTATTGTTATACAGGTGAATCCAGTTGATGTGACATTATCTTTCTCGGTACATTCTATTGCGAGCCTCCTACAGGCAGAGAATTAGCTCTATTTGGTTAAAGAGAGGAACAAGGGTAGGGGGGAAAGACTAACGTATAAGGCATTCATAAGGAGAAAATTTTGGAATATGTAAACAGGAACTGTCGCACCGTCAGACGTACTCTGCTCCTTCGGGACGCGATTCTGTTTTCTTACTGCGCCCCCCGGTTGGGTTAATTCTTATCTCTGTGGGTGCCTCGGCTATTTTAGATAACAGGAAGTCAGTCCCGGCACACGGTAGCAGAACGGCCAGAGCTGGAGAATTTCTAGAATTCCTACCGACGATAAAATGGGCTATCAAAAGTAGCGCCGCGTCAGCTGGGGCGAAAGTGAAGAACGGTAGGCGGGCTGGCTGGTATCAGAGTGATTTCCCAGAATTAGCAGCGGCCGGTTTAAAACGTCAGCGCGAGGGGTCTGACCGTGATGACCGCCGTAGCGAGAATCGAAGGGCGGCCGCCGGTTAGCGTGGGCGGAGCGGGTCGACCGCTGCGCCTTCCTCCAGGTCGTTATCAGCAGGTGCTGGCTGGCGCTCCTCTTCCGTAAAACTTCCATCCCAAATCTGACTGCCGCTTTTACCAACGCAGAAATAAAAACAATTCGCAACAGTGTTCCGCGTGATATGTGTCATTTGGAGGGGGGGAAAAAAGTCCTGTCTGTCTTTCTCTGAGACCAAATGTGACTTTCTCACTTTTTCTCTCGCCTGTTCTGCCTACTGCATTTCAGCTATCTCCAGCGGCTTCGACGGAAACGGGGTGGAATACACATTATTGTGTGCTTCCGGCATGTCGAACAAGCCCACCTCCCTAGAAAGCATAAGGCGAAACGTATCCAGTTGAATATCAACCGCATCGCTTTCTGTTACAAAAGATGGTTTATTCATGAGCGAGAATGGCAACCATTTGATGTCGCATTATCTTCCCCTAACTATCGTAGCTCGAAGACAACTAATAATCGCTGTAAATCTTACATTTTCAATGTTTGTGGTGTGAGCATTACATTTGTTTCTCAGTTCACTGCGTTCGTGGCAGGTGTAATACACAGGGTGATTCAAAAAGAATACCACAACTTTAGGAATTTAAAACTATGCAACGACAAAAGGCAGAGCTAAGCACTATCTGTCGGCGAATTAAGGGAGCTATGAAGTTTCATTTAGTTGTACATTTGTTCGCCATTTCAGCCAAAAAAGTTTTTGGTCCCTTTTTCTTCGAAGGTGCTACTGTAACTGGACTACAGTATCTGGAGATGTTAGAGAATTGGCTGTTCCCTCAGCTCGAACAAGAAGCACAACAATTCATATTTCAGCAGGATGGAGCGCCACCACATTGGCACTTATCTGTCCGTGACTACCTGAACGTCAACTACCCGAGGCGATGGATCGGCCGCCAGGCAGCCCGTGACAGAGCACTTCATCACTGGCCTCCAAGAAGCCCTGATCTTACCCCCTGCGATTTTTTCTTATGGGTGTATGTTAAGGATATGGTGTTTCGGCCACCTCTCCCAGCCACCATTGATGATTTGAAACGAGAAATAACAGCAGCTATCCAAACTGTTACGCCTGATATGCTACAGAGAGTGTGGAACGAGTTGGAGTATCGGGTTGATATTGCTCGTGTGTCTGGGGGGCCATATTGAACATCTCTGAACTTGTTTTTGAGTGAAAAAAAACCTTTTTAAATACTCTTTGTAATGATGTATAACAGAAGGTTATATTATGTTTCTTTCATTAAATACACATTTTTAAAGTTGTGGTATTCTTTTCGAATCACCCTGTATTGCAGTTGTTACATGTATCGACCACCCGTATCAACTGGGTGTACATAGTGTTACGGTGTAGTGATGGGCAGAGAGGCGACGGAATCCGACTTCTTGTTTGTCACGGAAGAGTATTCAAATGTATCTTGCTAAAACAGAATCAGCACAGAATTCTTCAGACATTTATATGACTAATACCACAAAAATACTAATATATCGTACGTGGGATAAAAAAAAATTGATGTAGTTATTCCAATGTAGAGCTTATGCAGAATACTGGCTTACATCCCTCTTAGTGCCATTCCAAAGGTGCTCAGAGAAATATTTAATAATTTTTTTCAGTTATACAAAGAAAACTAGTCCAGTTAACGCATACAACATTAGAAAGTAGGGAGTGTAGATCTTTGCTTTGTTCGTGCGTGTTCTTTGTGTCCTGAAGACAGGCTTCTTATTTAGTTTTGAGTTAGCAAATTTGCATCGTCGTAAATAGATACTAGTGCAGTTCCATGTAGGAAATACAGAGTATCTTCCGTGTAACTGGGATGGTAATGGAAATGTCGTGTGGCTAGGGCCTCCCGTCGGGTAGACCGTTCGCCTGGTGCAGGTCTTTCGATTTGACGCCACTTCGGCGACCTGCTCGTCGATGGGGATGAAATGATGATGATTAGGACAACACAACACGGGATGGTAATGAGTTTTCTATTATGATAACGTTGATCAGTTACAGACTACGTTATGACCAAAGCTTAACTGTATAGCTACATTCGATGTGCAATACTATGGCTGCGAAGCTATTCACGCTGGGATATACTGGTTTTTAAGAATCATGTTTCTGCTATCTGCCCTGCTCGAAATAGGTCATCAAGCATTCAACGAATTTTATACAATTTATAAAAAATTTTTCTTTTTAAAATTCAGTCTTGATCGCACAGCGTATGCTACAAGAACATAGGTGACCTGTTTCGGTCATATCACATGACCATCATCAGACCCATGGCATCCTTCGAAGATGGTAGGTGGATAGGTGTCAACAGTTGACATCACAGCAGCTGAGAAGAGTGCTCCACCTACCATCTTCGAAGGATGCCATGGGTCTGATGATGGTCATGTGATATGACCGAAACCGGTCACCTATGTTCTTGTAGCATACGTGGTGCGATCAAGACTGAATTTAAAAAAAAAAAATTAATTTTTTGATGGCTGTTCCAAAAATGTTTATTAAAATTGTTTATACAATTTAGTTTAGGAGGCGGAGGGGATTTGTGTTTAACGTCCGATCGACAACGATGTCAATAGTGACGAAGCACAGGCTCGGATAAGGGAAGGATGGAAAAGAAAAGCGGCCGTGTGATTTCGAAGTAACCATCCCGGAATTTCCTTCAAGCGATTTAGGGAAATCAATGAAAACCTGAACCAGGATGCCCCGACGCGGGTTTGAACCGTCGTCCTCCCGAATGCGAGTCCAGTGTGCTAACTACTACGCTACCCCGCGCAGTACAGTTTAGTTTTGTAGCGCACCAGATGCAGCTCGCTATATTCTAAGGGCACTATGAGAACCTAACAGTTTCACGTTTGTGATATATTTACGTGCATAAAGTTCCATAGAAAATGTTGCCTTTGAGCATGCTTAAAATATATTTGTATAGTTTGGAAACGCCAGCAAGTGGTATTTCACGCATGCGACAACCGAACTGAGGAATTCGAGCTTGGGAGAAAAGCTTCCGAATATCTCAGTGCTCTTGTAAATAGCACAATTTTTTTCTCGCGTTTGGAATTCTGACAAGAGCCGACATTAGAATGGTTTCTAAATTAAAAAAACTAAATAGTTATTGTAATTTACTATTTACTTCTCCGTGTGCTTATACATCCATCGAAAATTCCAGGTTGGCGCATTGGTTAAGGCATTGGACTCACTTCCGGGACTAGTGGTGTTCAAATCCTTCGTAACCCACCCTGATATTATAAGTTTCCCTGTGTTTCCCAAAGTCTATCAAGCGGAATGCCGTGATGGTTCCTGTGAAGACAATGCTGCCGATTTCCTTTACTATCCTCGTCCAATCCGGTTTTGTTTTCTGTCCCTAACTGTTTCAACGTGAGCATGACTTGAAAATCTGATCTTTCTTCATTCAGAATCTCTTTCAGAGAATACCGAATTTATCGTTACAGTAGTTTACTTTCCCAAACTAGGCAAGCTGTATTTGTTATAAGTTTTCTCAGAACAGTATGTTGCAGAAAGTTGTTAAGAACGCATGATAGAGAGCGAAGGGAGATTGCGACGCAGTTGCGGGGGTACAATAAAAAAAGAAGAAACCATTTATGTGTAAAGTAAATACTTCAAAGGTCTGGAATTTAATATCCTGCCTTTTAGTATTCTCATACAAAACTTCATGTAAAACTGAAAGTCCTACTATAACTTGTTGGGCGAGTTGTTTCACAGATCGGGAAAAAACAGGTGTGTATTACCTTCATTACTGAAGTACTATAGCGTAAAAATCTAACATCAAGTTAACTGTCTTACTATTAAAACGCATTTCATTTGCTAGTGTTAAGTCTGGTTGGTTTCAGAAGGCTGTTACCAGTTAGAAACGATGAACGGTTCCATTGAAACATGAAATATAGTCATATAAGAATATGTTAGACTCTTGGAGACAAAAGGGGAAAGATTAAATCATACGAGGAACGTCTTCCTTCGAGTTGAACTCTCTTCATACGATGCCCGGACGTGCTGTTGACTATTCTTTAGCACATTTTCCCACTGGTGTCTCCAAATTTGAACCAAACCATTCTTCATACCGGCTTTCTTCTATACTGTTAAGGTTGCGAACTTCAGTCGATACACTTCATTGTCCATCCCTCTGTGTGTCCGACTGTTAAGACCCCTTTTTCTCAGGAATGGTTAGAGATATCGAGTTGAAATTTGTGTCACATATTAAGGCCTTACAGGTCCTTGTCCGTGAAAAAACATTGAAGCTTCGAAGTCAGTGCAGTAAAAGGATACAGCTATTTTTTGATACTCGCAAACTGACTCAGCAAAACCTATAGGGTACTTCACGTTGACCTGGAATCATGAAACTTGACAAGAAGCATGGTTTCACATTACAAATAAAAACATCCTAACATTGTTAATTTGTAATTATATCACAAATATTTTTGTTGCGATTACGAACTTACATTGCGTTCGTAATCTGTTAAAACTCTCAGGATCTATTGTAGAGGCTCTGATCTGGTTTTCAGTAATAGGTAGAGTGATTCACGAAGAAGCTTTGAGTGTATAAATTACAAGTATTTCATTCTAATTGGCTGAGCTGTGATGAAGTCCCCTGCCGCTGTGAAAACGATGCATTTGCCATCTAGCGATGACAGGCGTAAAACCGCCCTACTTCCGCGCCACGCCGGTTCGTTATCCTTCCAGGCATTTCCTGACAGTCTACGGCGCTACGCTTACGACATGCTCAGAATCCGTAATGTTTCAGAGCAAGGTAATACTCGTAACTGATGCATGATTGCACTTCCACTGTACTGGATGAGGTTTCAATATCCTATAAAATATCCACTGAAGCATTCCACAGAACAATTCAACATTTGCGTAACAATAATAGCCCTATGGCCGGCTGTACGTTTTCTTCTTTGGAGGCCTCCGAAATTCTTACCCGTAATCGCAGAAGGGACGAGAGCAGACGAAGTCAAAGCATCTACAATTGCGAATTAGAAGGCATGTTAGCGAGACTTCAAAATTAATAAAATAAATTAAAAATCACACAAAAAATTTAAACTTAAAACTGAAAATTAATACAGTCTCGAAAGTCGTGGTTTTTCCCGGACAGAAAGTCTTGGATTTCTCCGGAGAGATATCGGTAATAGACAAAAATTGTCGAGATTCTCGATCATAGAAATTGATGAATTTTTTGTACGTAACCGTCGGAGCGACAGTCGTATTTGCACTTGTACGGTTTTTTAAGCATCTGTTCGCTTTTCCCGTACTCGACGCTTATGTTTTGCGTCTAGTTTCCGCTTCCACGTACGTTCCAGCGACGTACTACACAACCCTACGGGAAGAACGTCCTCTCTCTGTGTACGAGAAGCTCTGACCCACTGTTGTTACCTTCTTATGTGTTTCATACGTGTTTCAGGTGATCACAGAAGTAGTTTTGCATTACGTTATACTGACTTCGGACAAAGATTGATACACTAGCACTGACGTGTTTGGCAGGCCTATATCCGCCAACTCGAGCGCAAATTTAGCTCACTTCTTGGTGATTACTCCTGTTTAGCAGCGAAGCGCTCGTCGCATCTTGACGTTGAAATAGGTCCAGCCGTTCATGTCATCGGATAATGCTAGCTCAAAAGAAAGCACAGAACTGATATATTGTCTTCACACGAAGAGGTGCAAAAATTTAACGTCTCATTGATATAAAATGTAATTCGAGCTGAGTATTTCATTCTAAATCCTACTTGAACAACGTGGCGAAATTGTGAGGCATTTTAAGTATACTCAACCGGATGATGATTAGACCCCGGATTTTGTGTTCACATAAGTTTCTCGGTCTAGGCGAGTCACTTTAAATTAGATTGAAGTTTATGTAAAGCCTCAGTCAATTGTTTTCTGATATTTGTTCAATATGACTAATCTTGCAGTCTTTGTTAACAAACAAGCATTCAACCTTAAAAAGTGGTTTCAGTATGTTATGTGACACGTATCAGCCTCGTCCAAGGAAGGGCATCAAGCTCTTGCTATAGATGACTGTACAGTTACACTCTTCACGTTAGCTAAAATTGTGATTGATTCGTAACTAGAATAAGCCACATCATATAAATACCTGGGAGCAGCGACCCACGGAGATATGACGAGGAACAACCACAAAGGGTCAGTTGCAGGTAAGGCAAGTGAAAGGCTTCGATCTTTTGCTAGGTTACTGAGTACACGCAGTTTCTCTGCGGAAGAAATCACTAGCAAACCACATGACCTGCACTGAGCTGTTCAAGTGCGTCGGGTCCATATCGGGCAGCATTAACAAAACATGTAGAGTATAAAAGAGGACAATACGAATGCTCACTGTCTTGTGTTCTTAGCAAAAGAACTACATAGGAAAGTCCAAGAAGCTGTTTTGAAGATAAAATCTATGAATATTCATCAATCGCTTGTCACTCCGTACAAACCAAGATGATAAAATGAGACTAGCACATAGACTTCTAGACAATCATTTTCGTTACACTCCATCTTTGAATGGAGCGGAAAGAAATCTTAATGTATGGAACAGTACAAGGAACGCACTGCCGGTCTACTGTAGAGCTTCGCTTGCTGCATAACTAGACGTAGACACCCCTGGCAAGCATTCTTGCTTCTAACAAAAAGTCATGCATAAAATATCGTTGGCTTCTGCAGAGATCGGTAGTAACATAAACGACGGAGACTTCCCAATGCACCCCCTGGCCATCAGATTTAGTCGTAAGATGGCCCGTCAAAAACTTAACGCAGATCAAGCGTGATAACAGGAAGAAGGTGTACCGAGCTGTGAAAAAATAAGCAAAATAGAAACAGTGAACGGGCCAAGCTCAAGAGATGCTGCATTGAGCATATTACCTAGCCATGACGTCGTGTTTATGTGGTTACTGTGATGCACTCCGAACGTGGTGGTCCGTGTTCAAATTTCGCTCATGCCCCAATTGTTTTTTTTACAAAATTATGAACTGACCGTCTGGTTATTGACGTGTCTGTTCGCTGTATTGAGATTTGTGTCTGTGTCGTGATGTAATGTCCGTTTGCAATAGCGAGGTGTAAGAAACGGACCTTCATGCATACGTACCTCATATTTGTTCTGCACAACTGCTACGTGTTATGAATCTTGCTTTCCGTTTTGACTCTTGAATTCCTTTGTTGTGTCATAGTTCACACCCGCTTATTTCTTGTTTTCATTTCTGTGAAAGGTAGATGCGACATCTTGCCTGCTCTCATCATTCATCACATTTACTCGCGACATTAATATATTCTTTCAAGTATGACAATTACCAAGACCACAGAACGAAAAAAAGTACGTCAACGACCGGACCGAAAGTTCGTAATTTTGTGAAAATAAATTGGGGTACGGGCGAGATTTGAACACTGTGACCACATAACCACAACGTCGTAGGTACACAATTCTGATCGATGCAGCACATCTTTAGCTTGGACCGTTGACTGTTTCTATTTTGCTTCGTTTTTCACAGTTCACTACACCTTCTTCCCACTTTCATGCTTGATCTGTGTCCGGTTTTTGACGGGCTATCCAGTCGGACATCTTACGACTAAATCTAAGGGGGTGCAATGGGAAGTTTCCCTTGTAAGTATCTACAGCCAGAAGACCTGTCTGGAGTTTCGGTAATAAATTATATACGCAAAATCTCCTCGTGCATCAGTCTATTAGTGAAAACCGCATCAAAATCCTTACAATAGTTCTCATGATTAGCCTCACACACAGGCAGAAAAAAGCGGTGGGGGACTTCATATATACGCTTCGAGTTCTCATGATTAGCCTCACACACAGGCAGAAAAAAGCGGCGGGGGACTTCATATATACGCTTCGAGACCCTGTGGATCACGCAGAGCATTCTTCCCATTTGAGCATTCTTTCTCGTCTTCCACGATTCTCTCATTTTTTTCTCCGTAGAATCTCTCCAGTCTCCTTTGTCCCTGGTTTCTCTGGGACTTCAGTTATTAACCTCACATTCCACTTGTATCTTGTCTCCGTATATGTTCCTGTCTTCAATGTCTATGGGAACCAGTTGTAATTTTTCTAGGGCAAGTTTGACTTGTGATCCGTGGTGTTGTTGACTTGTCTCCTTGTATGTATGTCAGAATTCTGTTGGAAAGTCTTGTTTGTGGGAGTCTTCTGATGTGCCTTTAGATCTTTAACCTTCTTCTTCTGACATCTGCTGCTGGGTTTGACATCTTCTCTGTCGTTTTCCTATAGTGTAATGTGACTCCCTCTTCTGTCAGCTTGGAGCTGAGAATTTTTCCCATAATTCTACGTTCTTCCTCCGGTATGCTTTCCATATCACTTTTTTATTGAGTGTTAGTGTCTCACTTGTGTACAGTTTTTCAGGTTTAGTTACTGTGTTGTAGCGTCTGATCTTTGTTTGAATGGACAGCCGGACGGGGTGGCCGAGCGGTTCTAGGCGCAATAGTCTGTAACCGCGTGACCGCCACGGTCGCAGGTTCGAATCCTGCCTCGGGCATGGATGTGTGTGATGTCCTTAGGTTAGTTAGGTTTAAGTAGTCCTACGTTCCAGGGGACTGATGACCTTAGAAGTTAAGTCCCATAGTGCTCACAGCCATTTTTTGAATGGACATGCATTTCTTATTACATATGTCTTATATTTTACTGTTGTCTATGTTTTGTGTTTCTTGTAGTCAGTCACCTGTGCGATCTTTACGCCTCCTGCAGGTTCGAGGATTTCACCTAGATATTTAAAATGCCATATTTTGTGTGTCATTTCTGTGTGTTTAATTTTGAGCAGAAGAATTCAGACGTCTGGAAATAGATCTGCAGGCCAACTTCGTCAGCAGATTCTGTTAGTATTTCTGTCTGTTACGTTGTTGTTGCTTCGTTGTCCCAGAGTATGGCCTGATTGTTGTGCGAAAGTTAGTTTTGAGATTTCTATCTTGCCCCGGACCGATCTATATATAATGAAACACAAAGAAAAGAAGCAGCTGTGTACACCTTTTTATTTTTGCTTTCGAGTACATTCCTGTCGATTATAGCACTTGACGTGTTATTGGGTAAGGTGACGTAGTGATTAACAAGCTGGACTCTTATTCATCTACATCTACATCCATACTCCGCAAGCTACCTGACGGTGTGTGGCGGAGGGTACCTTGAGTACCTCTATCGGTTCTCCCTTATATTCCAGTCTCGTATTGTTCGCGGAAAGAAAGATTGTCGGTATGCCTCTGTGTGGGCTCTAATCTCTCTGATTTTATCCTCATGGTCTCTTCGCAAGATATACGTAGGAGGGAGCAATATACTGCTTGACTCCCCGGTGAAGGTATGTTCTCGAAACTTCAACAAAAGCCCGTACCGAGCTACTGAGCGTCTCTCCTGCAGTCTTCCACTGGAGTTTATCTATTATCTCCGTAACGCTTTCGCGATTACTAAATGATCCTGTAACGAAGCGCGCTGCTCTCCGTTGGATCTTCTTTATCTCCTCTATCAACTCCACCGGATACGAATCCCACACTGCTGAGCAGTATTCAAGCAGTGGGAGAACAAGCGTACTGTAACCTACTTCGTTTGTTTTCGGATTGCATTTCCTTAGGATTCTTCCAATAAATCTCAGTCTGGCATCTGCTTTACCGACGATCAACTTTATATGATCATTACATTTTAAATCACTCCTAATGCGTACTCCCAGATAATTTATGGAATTAACTGCTTCCAGTTGTTGACCTGCTACATTGTAGCTAAATGATAAGGGATCTTTCTTTTTATATGTATTCGCAGCACATTACACTTATTCGGGAAGACGCTGGTTGAAATCCCCGATCAGCCACCCCAGGTTTCTTTCCTGTGGTTAGCCAGAATAGTATAAAGACTGCCCTATTTCTTCCGCATTCTTTTCTTAATCCGAGCCTTTGGTCAGTTTCAAATGACTTTGTCGTCGATGGAACCTTAAACCTTAACCTTCCCTCTTTTTTTTTATGCAGTATTTCGGAACCACATTTGCGGACGTCGCTTCGGTGAGTGGACGAGCGCGCGTCCGCCAGGAACTGGTGCGACGCTGTGGGTTGCGTTTCCGCGGCGGTGCCGGCCGACTTCTTGCCGCTGTTGCCGCCGCCGTGACAGGAATTACGTTTCCATTTCTCGCGAGGCACACGCCCGACGACAGCGAGGGGGCCGACGCGGTCTCGTATCGAGCGCATTAAATGATTTGTTGCCGAGCTGTGTCCCTTTGGCGCGCCAATGACGTGCTCCGCCCGACTCGGCTAATGAGTGGAAAGAGAACGCGACCAGTACGTGACTGGAAAGTTGCGCGACAATGGGCTCGCCGCACTTTCTCCAGCCGTGACATTTGGCAAGGCCCAGCCGCGGCATTCTGGCTCCCCGCCTTGCGCAAGCCGCCGCTCGCGTACGTCCTCGCCCTTTACCGTTTCCACCATTTCCTCGCTCTGTGGCCGAATCTGCCCGCGGGGGCTGGAAGAAAGTGCCAGCAATGCCGACTGCCTTTAAGAAAGCAGTATACACATAAACAGACGACTGTGGAGGAAGAGACGCGGGAACAACACACGCAGACCTTACGTCCAGTACTTACACAATCTCCCGCAGCCCTCGGAAAATGTGAATAAATTACTGAAACACTTCGTGCTACACATTAAAAAGCGTAGCCGGTGACGTACTTCATTATTTAAATCATTATTGACGCTGTTGCAGGCTTTCGAAAAATATCGATTATGGTAGATAAAATGTAGTAACTACGGTCTTTGGCTAGACGTACGCGCCGCGGGGGGACCGACGCGGAAGGAATAAATGGACCGCAGGTTTTTTTCAATTTCAGGAGCCATCGTAGCATTCCCCCAAAATGATTTTGGGAAACATGAGGAAACTACGTCACTGTCGATGGGTTGTGACGTTTGAAAGGTATCCTGTCGTAGCTGCAGGTAATATAAAATACGACGTCAATTCAAAAAGTTTAAAGACTGGATTAATACAAAATAGACAAAATTAAGATGCTGGTTTTAATGGTTCAGATGTTCTACATAGTGTGCTCCGCTTAAGCACAACGCTCAGAACATTCATAAGACCGTCAACCGCGTGAAACTGTTACAAAATTTTTTATGTCATTTTTAACGTTAAGAACAGCAAAACACTGACTCCCAAGCGGAGAAAATTTCCGACTCGGCCGGTAATCGAACTCGGGCCGCTACTGTTAGCAATCCACCGCGGCCGGCCGGTGTGGCCGAGCGGTTCTAGGCGCTACAGTCTGGAACCGCGCGAGCGCTACGGTCGCAGGTTCGAATCCTTCCTCGGGCATGGATGTGTGTGATGTCCTTAGGTTAGTTAGGTTTAAGTAGTTCTACGTTCTAGGCGACTGATGACCTCAGAAGTTAAGTCCCATAGTGCTCAGAGCCATTTCAATCCACCGCGCTGACCGCACAGCTACCGAGAAGCAGATTAGGATGCTGTTCAACTTGCGCTTCGCATTGGCTTTTGAATGTCGATTATATCGTCGAAACGTTGACCCTCCAAGTGAATTAAAAAATGGTTCAAATGGCTCTGAGCACTATGGGACTTAACTTCTGAGGTCATCAGTCCCCTAGAACTTAGAACTACTTAAACCTAACTAACCTGAGGACATCACACACATCCATGCCAGAGGCAGGATTCGAACCTGCGACCGTTGCGGCCGCGCGGTTCCAGACTGTAGCGCCTAGAAACGCTCGGCCACCTCGGCCGGCCAAGTGAATAACTGCATATTGTCGTTTAGTGGTAGGCTCTTATTGATAACAACAAATCACGTTTCCCGTGATGACGTTTTTTTTTCCAGAACAAAATTACCTGTGTTTTGCATTTCATTCAAGTCATCCCAGACGTCCACCAGTCGTTTTTGATTGTGAGTCAAGGTGTGCGGGAAAAACTTTGCTTACGCTTTTCTCTCCTTCAAAACACTCTGGAGAATGTTTTGAACACTTGATTTAGAGATGTTGGTCCATTGCGATTTGCCGGCCGGGGTGGCCGAGCGTTTCTAGGCACTACAGTGTGGAACCGCGCGACCGCTACGGTCGCAGGTTCGAATCCTGCCCCGGGCATGGATATGTGTGATGTCCTTGGGTTAGTTAGGTTTAAGGAGTTCTAAGTTCTAGGGGACTGATGACCTCAGAAGTTAAGTCCCATAGTGCTCAGAGCCATTTTTTTCCATTGCGATTCATGACAGAACATCTTCGATACACTACGGTCCCCCGTCCAGCACTTAACACGGGTTGCTCATAACTGACTCCTGAAATGAATATCTGTTGGTTACAGTTGTTAGTTCAACTTGCGACCGAAGAGTTACTGAGCTGACATCACTTATACTTCAGAAATAAAATCAGCCTTTGAATTTTTTGTACCAGCGGTGTATAGCTTCATAGCAACAAAGCAGAATAAATGCAATACTGGATAAAGAGTCGGATAGCAGTGTAAGTCGCTTGGGAGAAAATATTAATACGTTGGTTTGCGCATATTAGCAGGCGTCCAGATCATTAGAGACGGAGCATTATCACACTTGGTTACGGGAGTAAATAAATATCCCTGTATTCACGTGAAGTGGTATTCATTACACTTGAGAGGAGCGAACCTGCTGTTGCTGAGACGAGGTGAAATATAGCTGAACAATAACAAAGCACTGTGAACGGAATATTGTAAAAGCGGTTTGTTTTAGCAGAACAAATGGTAAACGGGAAAATGTTGATCTACAGGTGTACGTGAATTTATTATTTTTAATGAAGTATGAAAGTTAATAGTGCTAACAGTCTGGTTGACCTTAACCTCAGTTGCATAGAGGAGGAAATCGGCCGCGTTGAACGAATTATCTCCATATCCACGTGAAGTGGTAGGCACCATGTTTATGTGGCTTCCCAAATCCGGTTTTCGGCTAAGCGATTTCCTAGCACCGCTTCTGGTTGGCCTTGTAAACACTCTAATACCGATCCTGGAAATGCTTGTTTGGTTGCCGGATTTCAGCTCCCACAACCGATTTTCGCTCTATGTAAAAGCTGTACCTCATCTGAGTAGCGAGGAGATTGTCACGTTGCTACTTCCTTTTTAAAATGTTACGTACTGAAGGGAAGATGATTTTGTGTGAGCTGAAGGAGAAGCAGAAGTGTTTGACCAACCAGGAAGTTATTCATATCCTTTATTTAATTGAAGAGAAACACACCTTTATCAGATGGAAAGATGTGCATGAATGCTGATATATTTGTTGAATTAGCAATATCGAACTGCTTTGTAACAAGATTGCAACCTCAGTAGCTGTGTAATGCATAAACTGCTCTACCTGCTCTCTCTCTCTCTCTCTCTCTCTCTCTCTCTCTCTCTCTCTCTGCCTCCCTCCCTCTCTCCCTCTCTCCGTCTCCCTCTCCCTCCCCCCATTTAATGGCAAAGCCACTCGTACACAATCAGTGGCTGGCGATAAACATCCGTTAATTCCGTGACAGGAATTTATCTCTCCATCGGAAGAATTCTGTTCATTCCAAGTTTCTATGATGTTGGAGTACAATATTGTTCCAGCAGTGGTCATTTGGTACATTTTTCCTCAAAACCTAAAACCGAGGCGCGAAAAATTCAATTTTCGACTACCGCCAATTGCGTGGCTTGTAGGAACATAATAAACGATAACTTCAATAAATCCTGCTCCTTCGGAATATGAATCCACTGCTAAATCTTAGTTTCAGCTCGCTCGCTGCCGTGGCCGAGAGGAAAATTGATGTGCAGTCCGCATGGCAAGACGGTTCACGGTTCGCATTCTGTCTCGTTGTTTGTAGCAAAACTATGTGTATAGATACCTGGCAGATTGGGTAGGAAGTGAGCGGCTGGGCGTACACTGAAATGAAGAGATCTGGGCATCGCAGAGAGAGAGAAAAAAAGTGCCATCAAAGCTACCTAAAGGTCGACGATGACAACGCCGACAACAAAAGCAGATCGCGAGGAAAGCGGACATGAGGTATGCCGGTGCTGGCCGCCATGTATTCTGCCTAATATTTCGGGATTGTGTCGCTCTACTCAGTGCGCGGCTCCACAAAATGGTTGGCATTTTTTTCTGATTTAACGGGCCGTAACGGCAGCTTGTTTTTGTGTCATTATTTTTCTTCTCCTGCTGGGAGGCGGACTTGGAAATCACACTGCTTCGTGAAACCGATTATAGCTATTCGGTCTCTCCGGCTTAGAGGAGAGTTGTTCCTCGTGACAGCCTTAAATTCAAGATTACGCTAAATGCTGAGTTATCACACGCACTCCATTATATTACTGCTTCCTGTAGGAATCCAGCATTCCTCTTTGTGTGCGTATTTGAACAAGACATAAATTTAGTCAAACTGACCTATAATATTGAGTTAACTAGAGAAATGTAAGTTGCAATTTTTTTTCCCCTCTGTTGCACAACATGTTTAAGAAAGGACTGCACTCGGAAAATTCATCGCACTTGAGACTAGTTTTCAGCTAATGCTGAATTCTTCCCGGACGTATCCTTCTCCCCCCCCCCCCCCCCTCCCCACTACGCCAAATCCTCTCCCCTCACCGATAATCTTTTACCTTAGAAGCATCTTCCTTTAATTTTAATCCTGAAAACTATGCACATAGTTATTTACATTTTGCTAGAGCAAGCAAGTTGAGAAACTTCCAGACTTCTCCCTCACAGTATCCTAGTTTCCTTTCTGTACTCTATATCCTTTAAATTCACTTCCATGAACAGATACGGTCAAAATACAAATAAAAGTAACCTCTAATTTGAAGACTTCATTTCTTGAGTAGGCATGATCCTATTGGAAGGAGCGACTGTGGAAAGGAGTAGAACTTCAGCCCAAATTCTACACCATGGAACAGCAGGGCATTATTCACATCCATAAAATCAGATCAGTGTCCGACTTGAAATGTTTCTTTACTTGAAGAAAGCGTACATCACATATGCAGATAAACAACATTATTTTCTCTGTGTCAACTGCCGTCTTAACTGTTAAAAATGTGGGGCTTGAACTACGTGAGTACCCATTTTATTTTTTTATACTGTTATTGAATTTAGTCGCTTCTGTCGCCAAATTTTAATTAAATTTTCTTAGGTTCTGTTGAAAGAATGTCTCAATAGTTTTGTTTAATTCAGCTTATTCTGTTTTAAGCTCTCTTAATCTGAGGCATCAAGGGATCACCAATTTAGTATTGGAGGGCAGCGTGGAGGGTAAAAATCGTAGAGGGAGACCAAGAGATGACTACACTAAACAGATTCAGAAGGATGTAGGTTGCAGTAGGAACTGGGAGATGAAGAAGCTTGCACAGGATAGAGTAGCATGGAGAGCTGCAGCAAACCAGTCTCTGGACTGAAGACCACAACAACAACAACAACAAGAGCTTCCATGCTCATTTTAGATTTTAGTTTCGTTTGCTTTTTTCGTACCTGCAACCTCTTCAGCTGTTTGCGTTAGTGCCACTGTTAAATGACTGACCCCTGGCTCTGTATATACGTTCATTACCCAACTTATTGCTAAATATCCCCAAATTTTTAAACTAATTTTCATAATCTACAGTGTATAAACCAATTTCACAAATATTTCTTTATAAAATCAAGTCCCTTACAGGGAGAAAGACAAAGCCGTTAGTCTCTACTCTACTTTCTTAGACTTAATACTCTTATGCGACAAGCGTCCTGTTTCTGAACTTCGAAGGATTGTTTCATGTATCATTACATCGACCTTTTCTACTTAATTTCTGCTTTGAATTGCTAGAACAAACTGTAATCTGTAATATAATATTTCCAGTGTTGAGATGTCTTTATGCACACGTCCTGAAAGGCAATAATTTTAAAACGCTATTCAACTCATTTCGAACATTTTCATTTTTTATTAAATCTCTTTTTGTGTAGCCCTTCACTCTCCTCGTTTATGTCATCTTTGCTGCTAGAATTATGTAACCATGATTCTTTTTATTTATCCCTCGCTTCCTTATGTAATGGTAATGGTATACCCGTGGGTTTATAAAATTTCATTTATGTATCGTTTCGTGGTTTGAGGTCAAGTGTTGTTTGTTGTTCCAAATATTTCCTGAAATTTGTCCAGCTTTTGATCTACATTTTTATGACAATCATAACACGTATTGCAGCTTAGATATTTAAAATATGACGACTATTCAATTATTTCCTTTTTCAATGCCATGTTGAGCGTATTGGACATTTACCATTAAAGGGGATTACTTTTCTCTTGTGTAACGAAATTTTGATATAGTATTCTGTACATATTTGATTTAGCTGATGTGCTGATAACAGGACGTCATCTTCAAATTCTTGTATCATACTTTATCTCTGGAAATAGTAATTCTCTTAAATTAGTTTGTATATCTTCTTTCATTCCTGTATGATTATCTGAGTTCCAGTTTTCAAGGACATTGTCAGTGTAGATTTTACCAATAGTGGTTGAAAGGGAAACCATCGTCTCACTCCTTGATTGATTGTTATCTCATTTGTCCTTTTCTCTAATGTATTTATTGCTATTTTCATTTCACGACATATACTTTTAATTGACATTATATGGTGTGGTGGGTAGCCATTGTCACCCATTGTTGCCCATAATTTATATATGTATATATTAGTTGCATTGTGTGTTTCCAGTTTTAGAAACTAGCGCATTTCGGTCTTAATTGTGGGTCTGTAGCTGCGTTTTACTTGCACACATTTTTCCTGTCTGACGATCTGAGATGGACCCAAAATCGGACGCTAAGCAACTACTACGGCAATGGTTCCCAACATGGGGGTAATTACCCCTTGAGGGGTAAAAGCTAAACGATTCGATGCTGGTTCAGTCACGAAACTAAATTATTTTCATAAGATCATTACTTTTGTCATAATTTTGTAAGACTAATATTGAATATATAAGTTATCAATAATTGCCTTTTCTCAATTAGTAGCATTAATCCTGTGGATGTTACAGGTTCCTTACATAGCCCACCCATTACACACATATGTTGTGCTTTTTCGCGTACATTGCCGATGATAAAAGTGAAACCTATATGTAACAAATGCCAAATATCTCAAGAAAATCTCTTTTCCAAGTTGTAGATAGTACCTTCAGCAGTCCAGAAATTGCTTCATTACTCAGTTCGAAATAGATAAATGAATTAATTGACAGTACGAACCAGCAGTAACTGCATAAGGGCTACTATAGTGCTGTACACATTATTATTATTATTATTATTATTATTATTACTACTAATGGCTGTTGTCAGACACAAATAGTCTGAAGTCTTTCAATTTCTGCCCGTTCAGAAGTAAGGAGTGCAGCAGTGCAATCAAGTGATTTACGAACAAGAAGTCTAGTGCACACATTTTAACTTGGCTGATTTTAAATGGGGTTGCAGTATGCAGGTCAAGCAAGTGGCGCAGCGGAGAGGAATAATGAGGGGAAGTATGTTTTGTCTTAAGTGTCTACCCTGATTGTGTGTAGTTAGCTTTCTTATCTGAGAAGAAGTTGTGGGTAGAACTTGCGATGCGCCAAGAATTCCTTCGTAATTCATTCTAAAACACACACACACACACACACACACACACACACACACACACACACACTCTAAATATCGTTCATCTTTCATGATTTTAAAAATAAAAGTGTTCCAAGAAAATTTAGTTTGGTGCTAAAGTTGGTGGTAATGTGAGGGACGGG
The DNA here is from genome assembly GCF_021461385.2 of Schistocerca piceifrons. Lineage (NCBI taxonomy): Eukaryota > Metazoa > Arthropoda > Insecta > Orthoptera > Acrididae > Schistocerca > Schistocerca piceifrons. The sequence goes on from NC_060149.1 coordinate 131,378,778, forward strand.
GGATGGCGGGGGTACTAGCTAATGTCTAATTGCACTCAGGGGTAATGGTCTAAGAAAGTTTGGGAACCGGTGAACTAGGAGGACTGTAATTTGCAGCAGACAGCAGCATCTGCTCGTACGGTTCCATTTATCGGTGCGATGCTCAGCTGGAGAAGAAGACACAGCTACTAATGAGACAGGCCACACACCGAGCACCGGCAGTGCCTTCATTCCGCGGCGTAATGCGGCAGTCACGGTGTGACCTGAGAGTTGACGCCGGCGGCTCGTAAAATCCAGGAAACACTGCGACCACATGTCAACACCGCGGCGCGGATGAACATCGCACTTTGTAAGGAGCCGTGTGAAACTCCAGGTAGCCGTTTTACGCTGTGCAATCCCTCTGCTAAAGACAAAAAAAAAAGGTTCAAATGGCTCTGAGCGCTATGGGACTTAACTTCTGAGGTCATCAGTCCCCTAGAACTTAGAACTACTTAAACCTAACTAATCTAAGGACATCACACTCATCCATGCTCGAGGAATGATTCGAACCTGCGACCGTAGCAGCAGCCCGGTTCCAGACTGCAGCGCCTTTAACCGCACGGCCACTTGTTTACAATGAATCACAATAGTGTAAAGGAAGTAGAGACTTAACAGTTTCATACAGGACATTTGTGGTGTATCAAAGTCGAGAAACTACCTCAACTGGCTTACCAAAATTACCTAAGCTACAGCGCATGCCCATTGCCCGAGCTATTCAATATTCTTGCGCTCTCTTCGCGGAGGCTACTAGTCCTACAAAAAAAAAAAATGAATCAGACATTTCTTGTAGGAAATACAATATTGTTTAATTTTGTACTGCGACACGTTTTCGCTGGAGAGTGCGGTTTTCGAGTTGTTCAAAGAAAATATACAAAAATGGTATTTCGTCTACACTACTGTGGTATGTTGCAAACAATGACAGTGTCTGAATAGTACAAGAATTAAATAACAAAAGTACACTTAATGTGTTCTGTCTCGAAAACCGTAGCGCACACTTCCATAGGAAGTTTTTTTCTTTTGTACAGAATCACCCCTCTAGGCATGTACATTTCCTCCTCACTCACCCTGTAGATCAGAGGAAAATATGTTTCGTTAGAAATATATTATGTCTTGAACACGAAAATTAGTTTAATGTAAAGTAAACATATGGATAATGATAGTCTTTCGCTTGACTAGTATGTTCTTCTACTAGTAGAAGCGATAATGTTATATTTGAAGTGTATATCATAAGTAGTCACAGCAGAGTTGAGGTCCTTTATGTCAGTTTAGGAGGATACAGAGGAATCGATAAATTATTTTATTAAACAGGGCCCGATCGCTAGCGTATTATTATCTGTTTAATTTTACAAGAGTATTGAAATAACAGAAGTGTTCTCAATATGATAGTAGAGGCAATGATAGCAAACTAACGACTATAATCGGTTCAAGAAGCAAAAATTTAATCCACTTCCAGTGAGCTCAGCCTGGTCTTCAATATGTACACCGAATGCCTCAGTAATTATCTGTTTGTACCATATGGCGCTGTGAAGTAAATTTGGAGACAATACTAACACAGAAAACAAAGGACTCTGTCAGTCAATCTGATTTAGTAAATCTGAAGATCGTCCTGAAAAAAAAAAGAAAAAAGACGAGAATCAGAAACAAAAGAGACAGGTGTAACAAAGAGTGAGACGAGATGGATAAATACCATGGTATATAGCCTTGAGTAAACAAGAAGGGAGATTACGTTCCGAAAACGAACATTGGAGAAGCATTCTGATTGCCGTAGTTTCCGTTTGTGGTTCGTCTGGAACTATGTCTGCGTTTAGTACCAGACGAGGGAAAGGGTCCGCGCTAAAATGTTGGATTTATTGGGGAGTCCTACCCAGATTCCTAGGGCATTCGTCCTAATTTACGTTGCTATGTGCAATCCTAAAGGCCGTCGATCTTTATCGAAACGTACGGCCCATTCTTTGCCCTAAATCTTGTCTGCCTGGAGACTCTAATGACCATGATGTCGGCCAGACATTAAACAAGAGACAGACAAGCCTGCTATTAACAACGCCTGCAACTCACAGAGGTCAGTAATCAAACACTGCCGCAGGAATAGCATTCTGCGCGGGGTTTGCGCCGTTTTTGCCCCGTTGCAGGATGTAGTCGTCAGTGGCATTTTGTGTTTCTCCCGGCCTGGGGGCGCAGTCGAGGGTGGCGTGGGCTCCCCAGCTGCTCCAGGTAGGCACAAACAGGTTTCCACCCCCGCCTGCGCAGGTAGGGACAAGCTGACACGTTGTCCCGAACATGCCGCTCACACAGCATTCCGCCACGGCCATCACCTTCCCGGCTCTCTTACACCTTACCGGCCTGGCTCTTTTGTCTTAGCTACCACGTTTTCTTCCGATCATAAGCGACAGATAAGGATTGGCCTATTTTTTCAAAAAAATTACATTACAAATTTTATTGCGATATATGTTCTCTCTCACGTAATAGCCTCACATCTCCGAAATAGCGTTAATCTTTGCTCTCCATATCTTAGGAAGTACAAATACTTTCATGAATTTTGAATATTTTAAAAATGTATTAATGGCATTTGGACGTCCTCAGCATTATTTACAACACTGAAGTGCGTAACAGCCTAAAATCGCTTGAATTAAACGTGATAGAACTACCAATGCAACAATAATTAACAATTACAGTTTCTTGAAGTTAGGTAAGTGTTGAATTTGGCAACTGGTGTTTTGCCCAACATACGTGCTTAACGTGGACTAATCTGGCTGGTTGTGCATACCTCAGTGACAACGTGAATGTCCATTGATGATATATGTTGAAAACAAATTTTTCAGACGTTCGTCTACACACCAGTAAAGCAACGTACCATCTATTTTTAACATAAAAGCGCATAAGTAATCTGAAAATGAATTCCATAAAAGATACGAGTACGAAGCAGATAACAACGCTTTGTAAATACATTAACAAAAAACCAAATTTTGGCTGCTTTCTTCTGAATGTAACAGCTACGATTATCTCAAAATAACGATTTTTAACAAAACAGCATTAAAATTTGTGTTGTTTCAACGCTATTGAGCAAGTCTGAAGTATCCGTTTGTATTAGTTTTAAAATTGGTCTCTCATTCATCTCTCTCAATTCTTCATCTACCTGCGGTACTCATACACTTCATTCTCAGATCAAATATTGATGCTGACGTTAATACTAGCATAAACTGCCACGAATCACGATTAATTCTCTTCAGATATTTATTATTCCACGACTCATCTTCAAGCCTCAGCAGGCTCATAGACAAGTGATGGCACATAAATGGTGGTTATATTTAAACTTTCGTTACCGGAGAGGGCCGACATGAAAAACGAATCATCGTAAGATAATGAAAATTTGTGAAAAGTTTTGTAAGGGCACGCGGAAGAGAAATAACGAATAAACATGCAAAAAAATGTTCAAATGTGTGTGAAATCTTATGGGACTTAACTGCTAAGGTCATAAGTCCCTAAGCTTACGCACTACTTAACCTAAATTATCCTAAGGACAAAAACACACACCCATGCCCTAGGGAGGACTCGAACCTCCGCCGGGACCAGCCGCACAGGCCATGACTGCAGCGCCTTGGACCGCTCGGCTAATCCCGCGCGACAACGGATAAACCAGTGAAAGAAACACATTTTAATTTCCACATGAAAGCGTAACGTTTGTTGATTGCGTACCATGTTTACGTTTCATGTTAGAAACGTTGTTCTATGTGACGACCATCTGCATTCACGACAGTCTGGAACCGCGATACCATTTCACGATTGTTGGCAACAGTTTTTAAACGGTGGGCCACGGAATGTTCAGCTGTCGTGGCACCTCGTGCACTGCTTCAAGATTGCGACCAGCGTTCTCAGCTTTGGCAACAGGAAGTGCTTCAACACTTTCTAGCGGAACTGGCCGTCTGCCTCTCGCAGTAGCAATTCCCAAATCGCCAGTTAATGCGAACTTCCGAATTATGTTCTTCAACCCCGATGCGGAAAGAGGACGTCTCCGTATCCATTTAATGCGTCGGTACCCGCGAAGAGGAGCAGCGCTATTGCTATTCTTTTGATATAATAGCTTGTCCAGCACGATGTTGGCTGTCTGCAGCCGTGATGAATATTGGAACTTGTGTTTCAACACTACGTCGCCGTACCAGTACCGACACCTAGCGGCAAGTCGTAACACTAACTCTACTAACAATGCAAATCGCGCAGCACCCCGTCTGAACATCACCCCTGTTAAGTTCGGTAGCCATACGGTAAATAGTTTCCCGTCTACATTGGTCCAAGTAACGAAAGTTTAAATACAATCACCGTGTGTACGATTCTGCATCGTAAACTACATGCAGATCTTCGCTCATACAGTATACGTAATTAAGTTATACACCAGTGTGAACAATAGCGTTCCGAAAACACATGGTTTACTCTCTTTAAATTCAGTTCTGTAAATTCGTCCGACTGAAACCCTGCTGTAACTTTTGCGATGAGCTCTACGTGGTTTACGATACCAAATACTGTAAATTTACTTCCTGACGATGAGCCATTTTAAGCTTGAAAGCTAGTTCTTGCGAAAAATAAATATCTCAAGGGAATAAATGGTACCTGGTTCCAGTTCCTGCTAGTATTATGCGCAGTTTACTTGACAATTGCACCTCTCAGTGAATCCATAATGGAGAAGATAATACTGTCACATACATAGAATTTCATTATGTGTACTATCTCTATCGATCTCTTTCTCTATGACAAGTTACTATGGCGAAAAATTTTCGGTTTTAATATAATAATTACGGCGTGTAATATCGGTCAAGCCATGAACTGAACGGCGTTAGGATAAGCTTTAACGATCTTCCTGAAATTTCAACTCTTGCTGAACAATTGACGAAATGACGTCAAATATTAGTGAGGCAGCGTATTACCAACTGCAAAACAGGCATGTAACTGGCGGCTAGCACCATTAAATTTCTGTTCCAGAGCCGTTGATGTCGGCGTTAATGCTCAGTGCGTATTGTTAAAAATCAAAATACAGGGTGATTCAAAAAGAATACCACAACTTTAGGAATTTAAAGAGCCGTTGATGTCGGCGTTAATGCTCAGTGCGTATTGTTAAAAATCAAAATACAGGGTGATTCAAAAAGAATACCACAACTTTAGGAATTTAAAACTCTGCAACGACAAAAGGCAGAGCTAAGCACTATCTGTCGGCGAATTAAGGGAGCTATAAAGTTTCATTTAGTTGTACATTTGTTCGCTTGAGGCGCTGTTGACTAGGCGTCAGCGTCAGTTGATGCTAAGATGGCGACCGCTCAACAGAAAGCTTTTTGTGTTATTGAGTACGGCAGAAGTGAATCGACGACAGTTGTTCAGCGTGCATTTCGAACGAAGTATGGTGTTAAACCTCCTGATAGGTGGTGTATTAAACGTCCGTAACTACCTGAACGTCGACTACCCGAGGCGATGGATCGGCCGCCAGGCAGCCCGTGACAGAGCACTTCATCACTGGCCTCCAAGAAGCCCTGATCTTACCCCCTGCGATTTTTTCTTATGGGGGTATGTTAAGGATATGGTGTTTCGGGCACCTCTCCCAGCCACCATTGATGATTTGAAACGAGAAATAACAGCAGCTATCCAAACTGTTACGCCTGATATGCTACAGAGAGTGTGGAACGAGTTGGAGTATCGGGTTGATATTGCTCGTGTGTCTGGAGGGGGCCATATTGAACATCTCTCAAGTTTTTGAGTGAAAAAAAACCTTTTTAAGTACTCTTTGTAATGATCTATAACAGAAGGTTATATTATGTTTCTTTCATTAAATACACATTTTTAAAGTTGTGGTATTCTTTTTGAATCACCCTGTACTTCAACGAGTAGACAGCCCATCCTATTTTTGGAAATAAAACAATGCGTATGACATTTGTATAAGTGAAGGCAGTGAAAATGGATTACTACAAAGGAGACGAGACACATTTTCAGTTATGAAGACTGAGGTAGAAGGACAGCATTTTCATTTATTAAAAGCGAGTCACTCCCCTTGACACGAACAAAACGTAAGCTTTAATAGCCCTTAATTCTGAGTTGTGCGGTTCACGTCTTTGAACGGGGAGTCGAAATTCGTCACAAAAATTGAAGATACCTACACGTGTCGTAGTTATATTCGCTCTCAAAAGGAATCATTTCGAATGGTTGGTGCGTAAGTGGATATATTTCAGTCTGTCTCGATTATTTCTGGCTACATTGTAAGAATTCAGAGTTGGTGGTATCTGGTGCTCCATTTTGACTATAGCCGGGCTTGGCGGCGCGCGGGGTAGCCGCGCAGTCATAGGCGCCTTTTTACGGTCCGTGCGGCTCTCCCCGTGGGAGGTTCGAGTCCTCACTCGGGCATGGGTGTGTGTGTTGTCCGTAGCGCAAGGTAGTTTAGGTTAGCTTAAGTAGTGTGTGGGCTTAGGGACCGATGACCTCAGCAGTTTGGTCCCATAAGACCTTACCACAAATTTCCAATTTTTTCCAGGCTTGACAATGACAAAAAATTTGTAAATACAGAATTTTCTAACTTAAATTTATTATTTTACGGTTATGGTAGGTATTCCGTGTTGCTTCAATATTTTTCATTATTCTTCTAAATATCGCGAAAATACAATTTGTACGAGTGCCATCCAACTTTCTTTAGCTAACTTACACCAGTCGTAAACAATCTCTGGCTTGTGCTGCTGTGTAGTGTAACCATACAGCGGAGATTAATTCCAGCACCTAATAAAATCTTCGTAATTGTATTGTTATGAATTTTAATGGGAATGCAATAATATATTTTAAATTAAAATTGTCTCCGTTTCAGTGAGAGGTCTATCAGCTTCAGAATGTTATGTCCAGATATTTAAATTTTCCTGTCAGTCAAATAATAGATTTGCATCTACATTTTACCATTAAACTGCTCGTGGTAAAATAAAAGTTTTCTCTGTATATTGTGACACCCCACAAGCTGCCATCAGGGAGAATAGCTCAATCATCACGGCTGTCTTACGACCGTACGTTTCAAACAAGTTAACCACTGTGTTTCAGGGGAAAATTCAAAGTACTTCGATCACTCCAGCATTACAAGACATATGAAATCAGATTGACCCCTCAGCCTTGCGCAGAGTTTGTGTAGCGTTGCAGCGAATCTGGAACGCACAATCTATGGAAGAAAACGATTAGCATTTGGTGGGCGAGGAAAAAACTCTAGTCACGAGAACCGCCGTATATACGGTAAACGTCAACCATGTTTTGCGACCAGATTGGAAATTTTTCCCTGACTTTAAGCGCATTGCACTTGCCTGGCTTGTTGGACACACAATTTTTTCTCGACAGACTCAAGGGCACTGATATACAGTAATTTACCGACTGTTTGTCATTGCAAAGCTGGAACCATACATCTCACCTAGGAACACTATACGAATCTCCAGTGCGCAATAATCTGTGTGTGGCTCTCGAAACAGATTGATGATGATGATGAAGTCCCATTCTTCGTGATGGAGCGTAGGGGAACGATGCGGGAGACCCGCACCGCCGTACTAGGCAAGGTCCTAAGGGAGGTGGTTTGCCATTGCCTTCCTCCGACCGTAATGGGGATAAATGATGATGATGAAGACGACACAACAACACCCAGTCATCTCGAGGCAGGAAAAATCCCTGACCCCGCCGGGAATCAAACCCTGGGCTCCGTGCTCGGGAAGCGAGAACGCTACCGCGAGACAAGAAAGGAAAATGAGGATGAAAAGTACACATTAGTCAGTAACATAATCACTTAATTAACAAAACGTATGAGAAAATCATTTTAAGTTACAAAGAAAAAGACTGAAAATGCACACTGCTTTGAGACCACATATCAGACTGTAAAAAGAGACAAATGATCATTTGGTGTATCTTAGTGTTTTCCCTGTTTTTAAAATTTTATTAAAGGCAAGCGGAGGATGTGATTTTTTTGCATATGCATAAACGTTTTTAAAACCATTTAATTCGTGTATTTCAGTTCAATAAAAGATTTATATGAAAAAATCAGTAACCAATCAATGAGAAAAATGTTACACTTAGATCAAGGTTTGACCCATTTTGGTTTACAGCTATGTTTGGATGTAAATTATACATCTGCATATCATCCCCCCCCCCGGATCAACAAATTACATGTCCTACACTTTTACGTCTATTGTTTCGAATTTCGTTTAGGTCTGTGATAGTGCGGCAACGGCCTTGCCGCAGTGGATACACCGGTTCCCGTGAGATCACCGAAGTTAAGCGCTGTCGGGCGTGGCCAGCACTTGGATGGGTGACCCTCCGGGCCGCCATGCGCTGTTGCCATTTGTCGGGGTGCACTCAGCCTCGTGATGCCAACTGAGGAACTGTTCGACAAATAGTAACGGCTCCGGTCAAATAAAACCATCATAACGACCGGGAGTGCGGTGTGCTGACCACACGCCCCTCATATCCGCATCCTCAACTGAGGATGACACGACGGTCGGATGGTCCCGATGGGCCACTTGTGGCCTGAAGGCGGAGTGCTTCTTCTGACAATATATATAAATGACCTAGTAGATAGTGTCGGAAGTTCCATGCGGCTTTTCGCGGATGATGCTGTAGTATACAGAGAAGTTGCAGCATTAGGAAATTGTAGCGAAATGCAGGAAGATCTGCAGCGGATAGGCACTTGGTGCAGGGAGTGGTAACTGACCATTAACATAGACAAATGTAATGTATTGCGAACACATAGAAAGAAGGATCCTTTATTGCATGATTATATGATAGCGGAACAAACACTGGTAGCAGTTACTTCTGTAAAATATCTGGGAGTATGCGTGCGAAACGATTTGAAGTGGAATGATCATATAAAATTAATTGTTGATAAGACGGGTACCAGGTTGAGATTCATTGGGAGAGTCCTTAGAAAATGTAGTCCATCAACAAAGGAGGTGGCTTACAAAACACTCGTTCGACCTATACTAGAGTATTGCTCATCAGTGTAGGATCCGTACCAGATCGGGTTGACGGAGGAGATAGAGAAGATCCAAAGAAGAGCGGCGCGTTTCGTCACAGGGTTATTTGGTAACCGTGATAGCGTTACGGAGATGTTTAGCAAACTCCAGTGGCAGACTCTGCAAGAGAGGCGCTCTGCATCGCGGTGTAGCTTGCTCGCCAGGTTTCGAGAGCGTGCGTTTCTGGATGAGGTATCGAATGTATTGCTTCCCCCTCCTTATACCTCCCGAGGAGATCACGAATGTAAAATTAGAGAGATTCGAGTGCGCACGGAGGCTTTCAGACAGTCGTTCTTCCCGCGAACCATACGCGACTGGAACAGAAAAGGGAGGTAATGGACGTGGCACGTAAAGTGCCCTCCGCCACACACCGTTGGGTGACTTGCGGAGTATAAATGTAGATGTAGATAGTGCCGTACGTGAAATGAGGCTTTTCGATCGCAGCTCTATTTTGAGGACTATGGAGGAAGAGGTCGGCGTGACTTGGTTAAAAGATTTATAAGAGACTTCATTTAGAATGCTTTAGCATAACTACAGAGAATCCAATCAGGGTACATGGATCACGTTCTGAAGCATACTGCTACTAATTACGACTTGATCCTTGTACGGTGGCTCCCTCGCGCTGTTCGCATCAGCATCTATTATAAGGAACTGGGGCAAGTTGCCTGAAGTTGAACTTCATCCCAGAATGAACATGTCTGTTTATTTTCTCGCTTCCTGCGTGCTCATTCTGCAAAGCAGACACATTCAAAGCTTGCTCACCCCAAGCAAATATACAAGAAATCAGTCCACTGTAAAATGTTAGCTGCACCAGTGACAAGGTTTGCAACTAGTCTGTCAACAGTGGATTTGCAAAAATAAATTCTCACGGCAGAATGAACAGAAGTCGTTCCCATTAACATGTCTACACACAGTTGGAGCAAGCTTTCCTCTGTGTTCATAATTGTTAGACATTTATGTGGTTGTCGGAGAGCTGTGTGCAAAGGTAACATCCTCAATGCGAAGTTAAATCTCATCACGATAGAGTACTAATTGAATTTAACGCTCAGTCATTAGGTTTTGTTTGCTCTTATTGTAGGGACTGCAAGAAAGCTTATGCATCTGTCCAATGTCAGTGCACTTAAATCAAAAAATGGCTCTACGCACTATGGGACTTAACATCTGAGGTCATCAGTCCCCTAGACTTAGAATTACTTAAACCTAACTAACCTAAGGACATCACACACACCCATGCCCGAGGCAGGATTCGAACCTGCGACCGTAGCGGTTGCGCGGTTCCAGACTGTGTAGCGCCTAGAACCGCTCGGCCACTCCAGCCGGCGCGCTTAAATCATTTGAGCTACTGAGTACATAAGAAGTTAGATTCTTAGTTATCTACAGTTCTTAAGAAGAAACTCCGTATATCGGTTTTGACAATAATTGGTAAAAGCTTGCGATTACAACAGTTTCAAACAAGTATGAAATACAAATTCGAGAACTGTATTGTGTACAAAAATATTTGACGTGAATCATTCAATTTTTTTCACGCCAAGTTTATGTAATTGCTGGATCATCCTGCAAGGGATTGTTTTATGCAGTTTTGTAGCAGAATTCTCTGTATATTACGACAAAAAAGCAGACTAGGTAAGCTAGAACTCGATGCTGTTTACACTGAGGTCATTAGCCACCCATGATTATCATGTTTAAAAAAGAAATAGTTTGAATAGGTTGCGACCTCTTTGCAGGAACCATCTGGGCATGCACCTCAGATGATTTAAAGGAAAATACGAGAAACTCAAATCAAGATGAACCAACTGAGATGAGAACAACACCTGTTCCGAGTAAAAATCCACTGTAATTACCAATTCTTCACCTCGTTCAGTTCACGTTACATTTTTAACAGCGGACGGAAGCAAGAATACAATACATTTTTATTTGCTACAACTTCGGCGTGCCTGACATTGGGATGGCGCCGTTGCTATGCAAAACAGAGGTCGACTGGTATGTGTGCCATTGCTGCATGTGACTTTTGTATGCATTAATACTATACATTGGCTTCGAATTTCATGGTGAATTTAGGACACAAATGAGAAAAAAAAGAAATCAGTTATGTTAAGTAAATACTGTTTATCAGTAACATCTGTAAAGACGTTGGGATTTCAGGATAATGTACCAACTGTGTAATCAAATGAAAAAAAAAGAAACAATAATTATTGGACAAACTTGAAGCGTGATTCGCAAAGAAGACTATTTCTATTCGACATACTTGGTATCATTTCATTCCTGCCTGTTCCAAATACAAATGGATGACTCATTTCATACAGAACATCTGCTTTTTCTATTGTTATTTAAGAAGGAGGAAAATTATTTTATGTGTGTTAATAGCACGCCTCCAACTCCCACTTTGCAAGAATTTCCACTGTGTGAAAATAGATGCAAGGAACCGTGCATTTTCACTAACTTTAAAGCGTATACATCATAATGCTGTGCCTAACCCATAAATGAACGTCGTGCTTTAAACGAAAGAGAGTTTCGAGATCGTATATTCAGCTATGAATAGTGTGCAAATAAATTTGCTGTATATATAGTATGGAATATTAGATTTGCCAGAAGACATACTGAAAACGTCCTTAGCATTTGGTGTACAATCGGCACTAGTTTCTCAGGTGATAAAGAAGTTCTTCGGCGATCAGTTTCTGAGTACCACAGTCCAATCCTGAGGTGATAGAGAAGTTCTTCGGCGAACAGTTTCTGAGTACCACAGTCCAATCCTGTTGAGCGTTACTTCAGAATGAGAGGATATGCCAATTAGAAAAGCTTCCAGATTTCGCTTTCACTGGCAGCGAACCCTGCGTCTAGTCATCCCTCTTTGTTTCTTAATTTTTTGTTCGTCTGAGAATGTTCTTTTTATTTGATTTCGTCCAGAATTTAGCAACAGATTTGTATATGTCTGCAAGACGGATAAATGGCAGCATAAATTCTGTTCCACGTACATTCTATTGAAATACAGGTTCTCTGTTGGTTTATCACTTTTTAACTAATGTTTGTTCGAAATATATTCCTTTTATGTTCATTGTTTGCTAACTGATCTCCAGCGTAAAATTAGCCTCTGTGCGGTTAAGAAAGTCTCACATTGCATGTCTTCATTAATGTCTTTCGTTGTTGCCAATATTTCACGTTCCTAAAATAAAAAAATGTGCAAACTATGAATATAATACTAGCAGCGAAATCCATAACTAAAATGAGTACAAGGGGGAATGAGTACAAAAGGGAATCAGATATCTCAGTAAATGTGTTTACAACTTATCTGTACCTACTAAGCGTCTTATGGGTAATGTGGTAGAGCTTACTACTGAATTAAAGATCTATATTTTAGGTAACTCCTCCTACTCTACTGAAGTGTATTTTCACTGAAATACTCAAAATCTGGTGTTTATGTTATTTTGAAATGAATATTAGCGGTGTAATACAATAATATTACTTACGGTACCACTACCTGATCCTTCCAACCTTGTTCCACTCGCGAATAGTGCGTGGGAAGAATGATTGTCGGTAAGCCTCTGTATTGGCTCTAATTTCTCGAATTTTATCCTCGTGGTCTATACGCGAGATGTATGTGGGGGCCGGCCTTGTGGCCGAGCGGTTCTAGGCGCTTCAGTCTGGAGCCGCGCGACCGCTACGGTCGCAGATTCGAATCCTGCCTCGGCCATGGATGTGTGTGATGTCCTTAGGTTAGTTAGGTTTACGTAGTTCTAAGTCTAGGGGACTGATGACCTCAGATGTTAAGTCCCATAGTGCTCAGAGCCATTTGAACCATTTCGTATGTGTGTGTGTGTGTGTGTGTGTGTGTGTGTGTGTGTGTGGTGGGGAGGGGGGGGGGGGGGAAGTAATATGTTGTCCGACTCCTCCTGAAAAGTGGTGTCCAGAAATTTCAATAGTTAATTTCTCAGTCATACACAACGCCTCTCTTGGAGATTTCAATACTAAATCTCTCTGTGATCCACAACGCCTCTCTTGTAACGTCTACCTGTGGAGTTTGTTAGGATCTCAGTAACGCTCTCTCGCCAGTTCAAAAATGGCTCTGAGCACTATGGGACTTAACATCTGAGGTCATCAGTGCCCTAGACTTAGAACTACTTAAACCTAACTAACCTAAGGACATCACACACATCCAAGCACGAGGCAGGATTCGAATCTGTGACCGTAGCGGTCGCGCGATTCCAGACTGAAGCGCCTAGAAACACGCCGCTCTTCGGTGGGTCTTCTCTATCTCCTCTATCAGTCCTACCTAATTGGGATCCCAGATAGATGAACAATACTCAAGAATCGGGCCAACAAGCGCCTTATAAGCAACTTCTTTCGTGGGTGAATGTGAGTCTGGTGTCTGCTTTTCCCACCATCTGTTTTATTTGGCCATTCCACTTAAGGTCGCTCTGGATAGTTACGCCTAGATATTTTAGGGCAGACGTTGTCTGCAGCTGTTTGTAATCAATAGTGTATCTGTACGGTTGTGGAGTTATTCTGTTTTTATCATTCCCTCTGGAGTAATCATTTTATTAATTTCCTGAAAGTAGCAAATCTATGATTCAACGAGTTGGTTTAAAGGACCGTAACAGTAACTCGCGTCGAATCAATACGTTTGTGACAAACTCCGATGATATAGGGATTTGAAAAATGCTGGGAGGTTTGTTATATCTGCTCCGGGTGCCGGCATATGGACGCAGGCTGATTCGAGGCCGACGTCCTCGGCGCGCCGTGTCACGTGGTCAGCCTAAAGCACTCGCACGCCTCACCGCAAAAATTCAATCGCCGCATGAGCTTCCGGCTGCAATTACTGTTTCGCCATCGCACATTTTCTCTCCTGAGCTGTTGTACGAGGCCTAGCAGGGTGACGGCATGCGCACTGCGGCACAGCTGACCACTTCGCGGCGCACTTGCTTATTCGCCACAGGACTGCGAGCTGCAGCAGCTGACGTGGACACCGTTCCTATAGGAAACCGCCCTGTTATCCAGTTGCCTCTCCCCCTGCTGTGGAATGTTATCGAGTCGTGACTAGGCATCCGCAGCAGTAGCTAATTCAGGACGAAAAAATTGTTCCTTTTTAAAAAATTTACATTACAGTAGACGTACTACGTGAATCCCACGGAGAGGAATATGGAAGGAAATAAAATAGCTACATTTTATTTAGTCGCTGAAGGTCATGTATTATTCTATTACACTGCTAATATTCATTTGAAAGTAACATAAACACCAGATTTTGAGAATTTCAGTGAAAATACACTTCAGTGGAGTAGAAGGAGTTGCCTAAAATATAGATCCTTAATTCAGTCGTAAACTCTACCACATTACCCATAAGACGCTTAGTACGCATAGGTAAGTTGTATACACATTTACTGAGGTATCTGACTCCCTTTTGTACTAATGATTCTTGAGCTCATTTTAGTTATAGATTTCGCTGCTAGTTCAAAATGGTTCAAATTGCTCTGAGCCCTATGGGACTTAACATCTGAGATGAGTCACCTAGACTTAGAACTACTTAAACCTAACTAACCTAAGGACAGCACACACATCCATGCCCTAGGCAGGATTCGAACCTGCGACCGTAGCAGCAACGCAGTTCCAGACTGAAGCCCCTAGAACCGCTCGGCCACAATGGCCGGCTCACTGCTAGTATTATATTCATAGTTTGCACAATTTTTTAATTTTAGAAACGTGAAATATCGGTAGCAACAAAGGGCACTAATGAATACATGCAATGTGAATCAGTTGCCTAAATACCAATGTTTCGGGGAGGCCTCTGTGGGATGTTCTAGAGCTAATATCCTGAAAATACTTTCCTTGTAAGTTGACTTTCCCCCAAGAGAATTCCTTAACTCACTGGCGAATGAAAATATTCAGAATAAACTAGTTTCTACAGTTTTAAATCACCAACAGTATAAATCCTGCATACTGCAAATGTAGCTAAAGCAAAGGGCTTCATTCTAGGGATTTGCCAGTTAGGGTTCTGAGTACCTGTTGTCTCAAAAGTTAAACAAACTCTGCTTTTTTAAAAAATTAAAAACCATTCAAAAGCCAAGATCGTATAGAATGTTTCTTTATTTAAGACATTCGGTTTCAACTCTCTTTGCTGACATCTTCATGTCTTAAGCATCCTTTTGTTGTAAAACACGTTCATTTTACGCTGCACCTCACACACAACGTATTTTACAACAAAAAGATGTTTAAGACGTAAAGATGACAGCAAAGAAACCTGTTGTCTTAAATAAAGAAATATTTTATGCGATGTCGGCTTTTGAATGGTTTTTCACAATTAAAACAGATCGCCCTTCGAGACTCTCAAATTGCGAAAATTTAGTCTGCTTCGTTTATTTCAGTGTTGCAGTAGACTTTTTATAGCTTGTGGAAAACTTGGGAATTTGTAGTAAGGTCCTGTGGGACCAAACTGCTGAGGTCATCGGTCCCTAAGCCTACACACTACTTAATCTAACTTAAACTTACTTACGCTATGGACAACACACACACCCTTGCCCGAGGGAGGACTCTCGCGCGGCTATATTGTGGAATTCTACTATATAGGGTGGTCAAAAACAGTCTGAAAAGCTTGTAAGGGTGTGGCACGGCAGGTTGTGCTGTGAAATAATTGTTAGCCGGCCGCGGTGGCCGAGCGGTTCTAGGCGCTTGAGTCTGGAAACGCGCAACTGCTACGGTCGCAGGTTCCAATCCTGCCTCGGGCATGGATGTGTGTGATGTCCTTAGGTTAGTTAGGTTTAAGTAGTTCTAAGTTCTAGAGGATTGATGACCTCAGATGTTAAGTCCCATAGTGCTCAGAGCCATTTGAACCATTTTTGAAATAAATGTTAAGGAAAAAATCGATACGTTACGCCGTTTCCGATTTAATCTAGCTTTGAAGTTAGTCGATCAGGTCATCATGCTCGCAAATTCAAGCAGCCCGCCAGAGACAGTGTCGGCAAACGTGTTCTTCATTTGATTTCCTCAAATAGAACAAACGTAGCTTAAATTTATGACTTCCTAAAAAGGCACATTTTAACTGGTAATGAGCGTTTAAACTAGTTCTACTCGTGTACGTGCCTGAATTTTACTCGCGCGACACCTGATTAAATCGGAAACAGCGCTACGTATGAGCATTTTTCTTCCCATATTTCACAGCACAACCTCCACTACAATACCCTTACAAGCTTTTCAGACTTTTTCTGGCCACCCTGATAGCGACTGAAAAATTTATTTTACAAGATAAGATCTTTTAAGAAACATTAATAAATTAATCTTTCAAGTCCTGCCTTTGCCAACGATGTGAGCATCCTTCAATTCGAAATAATGTTCCTGTCCTCTGTCTTTATCAAAAGTGATAGAAAACAATAGTTATTTTGCCTGTGGTAGACCACGCCCATGATTCTAGGCGCTGCATAAGTGGTGTCTGAATTTGTGTGTGCTGCAAACTGATAGTAGAAACTTATTGCGTACAATATGCTTCGAGATAACAGTAGTGCTTTTGTTGCTGAAGCGTGCAGCGAAGCTCTGAAATTGTCAGCAGTCACCAGTTACAGCTCAAAGCGTTTTTGCCCTCCCGTGTTTCAGTTCCAGTTTAGACTATTTCTGTGACTGGCGTGCGTATTTTGTTTAGTTCGGAAACAGGCGGACGTGACGCCGCCAGCTCTTTTTGTATCGCTAAGCACGTGACAAACAGCCGCGAGAAGCACACACGAGACAGCCAGAAGCCAACACGGTAGCTTAGCGCAAGGGTCGCACTGTTCAGGCAGCCTCATCTGTCATTCACACGTTTCGTTCACAATGAATATGTGAGCCATGATTGATGTAGAAAAATTCATTAATTCGTTCCTCGCGACTACGTGACTCGAGATGTGTGTGCGCGAGAAAAAGGGCCTCTGACCGTTTTTTAATTTATTTTTTTAATTTGTGCGATTTCGGCACCTCAATACAGCTAAACGATATAAGAAAACTACAGTGCACCCGCGCCAGTATTATTGGATACAGCGACTGTCATACACTGTACAAGGTCAGCCTTATTAGCCCAAATTCTTAAAGCGACATACCTGGTTCTTTCCCAGAGATGCCCTCATGATGTTTTCTGACGTATACCACACCTACCGAAGAAAACATCGCGTTGCGCTGTGCAACAAGTCCTCATTCCCCAATCCCGCTAAAAAGTTTTCTGACCTTCTTTCTTTAATATCTAGCGGAGTGGCGCAATGCTGAAAACACTAGATCCATATTCGGGAGGAGCGGGATTTGAATTCCCCTGTGGACATCCATGTCTATATTTTTCGTGGATTCCCAAAATTGATTAAGAAGAGAATCCCTGGATTATTCGTTCGCAAAGTACACATACGATTTCTTTTGAGTCCTTGCTCTATGTAGGTAGGCTCTGAGCACTATGGGACTTAACATCTATGGTCATCAGTCCCCTAGAACTTAGAACTACTTAAACCTAACTAACCTAAGGACACCACACACATCCATGCCCGAGGCAGGATTCGAACCTGCGACCGTAGCAGTCGCGCGGTTCCGGACTGAGCGCCTAGAACCGCGAGACCACCGCGGCCGGCTCCTTGCTCTATCCTAGCT
The DNA here is from genome assembly GCF_021461385.2 of Schistocerca piceifrons. Taxonomy (NCBI): domain Eukaryota; kingdom Metazoa; phylum Arthropoda; class Insecta; order Orthoptera; family Acrididae; genus Schistocerca; species Schistocerca piceifrons. Next base: position 131,396,378 of record NC_060149.1, read on the forward strand.
TGTGCTGTCACCAGTGACCTCGACATCTGCGGAACATTGAACACTGGTATTCCTATCTTCTTTATTTATTGATCTTGCTACCTATAAGATTAGATAAAACGTTCAAAGAAGTTGCATTTCTGTACTGATTCCGAAGTTTTACAATAAACTATCCACGGTTCACTACTTCTTAATGAGAAGCTATGGCATGCAAATCTTACATCATAAAAGACGAAATTTTAAAGTGCACGGTGCATCAGATGTACAAATACGGTGAGATAAGTCAATTATGAATAATATGCAAGGTGTATAATAAACGCTGTGCTTAGCAGTAACGCGCTATCATTCATTCATTCATAGACTTACTATAACCCGCTGTGTTAAATCACGCTGAACAGCTCGAATTATTGCTGCTAGAAGATGTTACAGCGCAAAGCAGTTTGCAACTTTCCTGGCAAGAGCTGCCGCTGTTGGACCACAGTTAATTTAGACACTGTGCTTGCTGCAATACATTGCAACCTTCTGCCTGGATTCCACGTAAGTTTAAATGCCCTTCCTCCGATTTTTGTTTAGAAAGCATTATTTGGGAACATTTCTCGTGAGTGCCGTGCTGCTAGTGAAGGCAATACAGTTTTTAAAGTGGATGCAAATAAATGGATACGGTAGAAACGGGCTTTGCTGTTATCGTGGATTCATCTGGCTATGTAATTAAAACTGAAACACGTTCCATCATCGGAACATCGTTAATTACAAGAGAAGATAGCTCTAATAAAGGGTCAAAAAGTAATTCGTTTGAGTTCGCTGGTGATACCACTGCGAATTTAGCTGTAACCTTTCTCCTGTGTAAGTCGAGTCAAGTATCGTATAGTGCTCTTCGGAAATTATTATCTCTAAAGAGCCAATTTGTTGTTATCGAATGGATTTACTAGCATATTCTTTTTTTAGAAAAACAATTCGTATATCAGTAATTTTTCACCGCATTTTCTGTTGAACCTACGCATTATCACTCACCTTGTACGATAAAACATTACATACTCTTTTTCTCTGCGACTTACTACACCGTGCTTCAGTGACGAAACTTATAAGATACAAACTCTGCTGAATAAACCTGTCTCTGCCCTGCTGGGTTCACGAAAAAGATATAATGAACAGCGTGATATGTCACAACTGAAGATAAAATTGATGTCGAAGTGATTAACGAAATAACATTAGAACAAATACCTATTCGTATACTACGTCACTTCGTGCGTTTCTTTTTCTAAGAACATTAAGTGTCGGAGTGGCACAAGGCTGTAATCATCACGCCTGCACTGGAAGTGTAGCTGTTATATTGACAGCTCGGCGAACTTCCGCAGACCTTCGAGCTACAATAAACAACTAAAACAATGGGCATCCTCTGGCTTCGCCTATCATCTTGGCAACAAGGCCAACCAGCCCACTTCGCTCCATGAATCGGCCCACGGTTCATTTTAGAATTTTATTTCTGCTGTTCAGTAAGTAGCATTAATACCTTTGTAGGAACACTTATCAGTCCAGTCAGTAGCTTTTTACATTAAAATCAGTTGCGTACTGCAACAAATTCCACTAATTAAACACTATTTACTCGTGTCCTTTACATTGACAGCAGAAGAGCGCTCATTGAAATTGAAAAATGTTATCTTCATACGAGAAAAATTTTATTTGCCCAGATCGCAATAAATACGTACATAGGCGACTAGTTTCGGAAGTTTAAATTGCCATCTTCAGATTATCTACACACATGAACCATTGTGCCATTCCATGTACTACATTGGCTTCTACCCATAGACACATATGGGAGCAAATCGTTGAAGAAGACGCACCAGTGCAACGTCATATATGTCACAACTGAAGATAAAATTGATGTCGAATTGCTTAACGAAATAACATTAGAACAAATACCTATTCGTATACTACGTGTAAAAACCACCCTTGGGCTAAACATTCTGCCGTCAGCTGTCAGTACAGAGACACCAAACAACATCCCGTGCCGGCCGGTCCAGCCGAGCGGTTCTAGGCGCTACAGTCTGGAACCGCGCGACCGCTACGTCGCAGGTTCGAATCCTGCCTCGCGCATGGATCTGTGTGATGTCCTTAGGTTAGTTAGGTTTAAGTCGTTCTAAGTTCTAGGGGACTGATGATCTCAGATGTTAAGTCTCATAGTGCTCAGAGCCATTTGAACCAATATCACGTGAACCAAATGTATTTTAACATAATTTTTTTTTAGCACAAGAATGATTTTATCGTATGATATATGACGTTACACTGGTGTGCCTTCTTCAAGGAGCTGCTCCCAAATATATTTATAACTAGATGACAGTTCACTTCTTGGAGATGCACAATGGTTAGTATGTTGTTGTTGTGGTCTTCAGTCCTGAGACTGGTTTGATGCAGCTCTCCATGCTACTCTATCCTGTGCAAGCTTTTTCATCTCCCAGTACCTACTGCAACCTACATCCTTCTGAATCTGCTTAGTGTATTCATCTCTTGGTCTCCCTCTACGATTTTTACCCTCCACGCTGCCCTCCAATACTAAATTGGTGATCCCTTGATGCCTCAGAACATGTCCTATCAACCGATCCCTTCTTCTGGTCAAGTTGTGCCACAAACTTCTCTTCTCCCCAATCCTATTCAACACCTCCTCATTAGTTATATGATCTACCCATCTAATCTTCAGCATTCTTCTGTAGCACCACATTTCGAAAGCTTCTATTCTCTTCTTGTCCAAACTATTTATCGTCCATGTTTCACTTCCATACATGGCTACACTCCATACGAATACTTTCAGAAATGACTTCCTGACACTTAAATCAATACTGGATGTTAACAAATTTCTCTTCTTCAGAAACGCTTTCCTTGCCATTGCCAGCCTACATTTTATATCCTCTCTACTTCGACCATCATCAGTTATTTTGCTCCCCAAATAGCAAAACTCCTTTACTACTTTAAGTGCCTCATTTCCTAATCTAATTCCCTCAGCATCACCCGACTTAATTAGACTACATTCCATTATCCTTGTTTTGCTTTTGTTGATGTTCATCTTATATCCTCCTTTCAAGACACTGTCCATTCCATTCAACTGCTCTTCCAAATCCTTTGCTGTCTCTGACAGAATTACAATGTCATCGGCGAACCTCAAAGTTTTTATTTCTTCTCCATGAATTTTAATACCTACTCCTAATTTTTCTTTTGTTTCCTTTACTGCTTGCTCAATGTACAGATTGAACAACATCGGGGAGAGGCTACAACCCTGTCTTACTCCCTTCCCAACCACTGCTTCCCTTTCATGTCCCTCGACTCTTATAACTGCCATCTGGTTTCTGTACAAATTGTAAATAGCCTTTCGCTCCCTGTATTTTACCCCTGCCACCTTTAGAATTTGAAAGAGAGTATTCCAGTCAACATTGTCAAAAGCTTTCTCTAAGTCTACAAATGCTAGAAACGTAGGTTTGCCTTTCCTTAATCTTTCTTCTAAGATAAGTCTTAAGGTCAGTATTGCCTCACGTGTTCCAGTGTTTCTACGGAATCCAAACTGATCTTCCCCGAGGTTGGCTTCTACTAGTTTTTCCATTCGTCTGTAAAGAATTCGTGTTAGTATTTTGCAGCTGTGACTTATTAAGCTGATAGTTCGGTAATTTTCACATCTGTCAACACCTGCTTTCTTTGGGATTGGAATTATTATATTCTTCTTGAAGTCTGAGGGTATTTCGCCTGTTTCATACATCTTGCTCACCAGATGGTAGAGTTTTGTCAGGACTGGCTCTCCCACGGCCGTCAGTAGTTATATGAAGGGCTTATTTCAATAGCGGTACAAGTCCATTTTTGTTCATTCTGAGATACAGAACCCTAAAGTTAAATGAACGCTGAAAAATCTGCAGTTGAGATATCAGAAATATTCCAGTATATATATATGCATTTGAGATACCAGAAATATTCAAGTATATATTCTTGAATATTTCTGATATCTCAACTGCAGATTTTTCAGCGCTCATTAATCTTTAGGATTCTGTATCTCTGAATGAACAAAAATGGACTTGTACCACTATTGAAATAAGCCCTTTATATGTAGATGATCTGAAGTTGGCAATTAAAATTGTCGAAACCACTCGTCTATATATGTATTTATTGCGTCTGAGCTAATAAAAAGTCTCTAATAAGAAGATTACATTTTAAGTATATCATGTCTTTGATTATTTCATGTCTCAAGGCGAAATTTTACTTTGAGTAAAAATAGTCGAGAAGAAAAGATGACAAAGTTGAACTCCGTTTTTCTTTCGGATAGACAATCTTACGCGGTTATATCATGAAACCTTCTGGCGGAAATGATATTTTTAACTTTTTTGCTGTCTTTAACTACGAAATGTTAATGATAATGTCGAACTTCAAAAAGTTTGTAAAGTATGATTTTGCCTCGGTTGTCTGTTTGGTCACAAAATATTTATTTACATGCACTAGGTTGAAGCATATCGCACACCGGCGAGAACAGCGACACAAAAATGCAGTACTTGAGAAAACTTGACTATTCTATAAAACTTATATTGAAATAGCATAAGCTTCCTTTTAAATTTCAAGTAAGTATTCCGGCAGTAAATTCCATTATACTATTCGTGCGCGTTGAGGAATTCCACACGCATGTTTCAGACATAAATTAAAAATTGCCGTTTTACGACTTGTGTCACTTTTCTTGCCGGGGTGCGATATCGTTGCCCGAATGCATTGTTTATGCCCCTTTACACGTTTGAAGGGCTGAAAGAGAAATGATCGGATTTGAGAGTGCAGCGGTGGGGCCCAGTGCAGGAACTGGCGAAATGTGCGCCTGGCAAACTCGCCGATTGTTGGCCGCGGAGGCTTAGCGAGCGCCCCTTGTTTCGAGCTTAATAGCGTGCGCCACGGCTATCGGTCATTCATTGAGGAGCAGGCGAGTGAAATTGGTCACGGTGGTGGCTGGCCGCTGGTGATAACGGGCTAGATAATGCGCCTATCAACGCGCCCTGTCCCGGCGGGAGACACTTAGGTTCGGCTCAGTCTCACTGCACGCCAAAAGGAGAAACCAAATAGTTTCTTTCACTGCTTTAATTACACGAGTTATTATACGGACGTACTATTATCAAGTGTATAAAGAGACGTTTCACATTTACATGTGATTAATGAATCAGGCATCGGGTCAGTTACTAAACGGTTACGGGCAGCGGCTCATTCAGGAAACGTTTATCCTTGTAATAACACGTACTCTTTGTAATCCGAAGCACTCACCAAAAAAAGTTTCACAAAAAGAGAAAGAAGAATGCGAGGAGAGTGAGCATTAGGGCGCAGTTTTTACTGACGGCTCGTAAATACCCCCGCTGTTCTATTCGGCAGCCTGTGCCGTTTTGTTTATTCATTCGGAGCACCTGAATCGTATTCGAGTGTAAAAGTCAGAACGCTAGAACGTATTGCCCTCAAGAAAATTTGAAGTAGAATCGCCAATTCGTTATGCTTTCCGTCCTTCCTTAGTTGCTACCATACTCTAAGAGATGTAGTCCGTCTATGCAGATAAATAATAGCTGTTTGTTTTGTGCCGTAAGCATTCGTAAAGCATCTTCAGTACCCTGTAATACATGTTTCTTCATGAATATAATAGCTGCGTTATATAATTGTTAAATCCCGCCAAGTCGTCAAATTTGGGGTGTCTAGGAAACCTGCTTTCTCGGATCGCTAGGCAACATTCAAACAAATCGTATTAATGTCTTTTATTGTAAAATGAGAAAATACAATGCTTAACTTTGTGTTACACAGATGTGTTGCAAGCGAAGGGCGACAGATAAAATAAGAAAACTCTTCAGTACCGGTTTTGCCCTAAGCAAACTAAATGTTCATATGTGTGTGAAATCTTATGGGACTTAACTGCTAAGGTCATCAGTCCCTAAGCTTACACACTACTTAACCTAAATTATCCTAAGCAAACTAACTGTGGAAAATTTTAACAAATGGTTCTGAGCACTATGGACTTAACTTCTGAGGTCATCAGTACCCTAGAACTTAGAACTACTTAAACCTAACTAACCTAAGGACATCACAAACATCCATGCCCGAGGCAGGATTCGAACCTGCGACCGTAGCGGTCGCGCGGTTTCAGTCTGTAGCGCCTAGAACCGCTCGGCCACCCTGGCCGGCAAAGTTTTCACAAATAAGGGACTTTTAACTACCATTGGAAAAGGGTATCATGGATGCCCAGCTTCATATCTGTATTGTCCGAAGCTAACTTATTAATAACGAATAAGAGACTCCGTTTTCATATTACCTGATTGCAAATATCGTTTCATTTGTTTTAAAGTACTTATTAACTGAATAATTTGTGTACAGCACTGTCATAGATAATAACAGTGATCATTACAGTAGTCCATTATCTCTGCCTGTCATACAAGCTGACTTTTCTAAACAAATATGCTTGCCTATTGCTACTACGGCCTAACGTGCATATAAAGTACGAAGTGCAATTAAAATCTCAAACTACAGTTAAATGCTATTGTGGCCTTAGTTATATACCAGGTAAGAAGCGAACACTATGTTAGATCCTATAAATTTCGCATTTCTTGTCTTCTTTCTATTTTGTATTCCTCTTTCTCACTGAACTTCTCTTCAACGACAGGTAAATATGACGGTCGAAAGTTAGAAATTACAAGCAATAATCAATGGAAATGTATGTACAAAGGATGTATCACAAAATTCATGAGGATTATTTCACGTCGTTGTGTGGTTCTAGGCGCTACAGTCTGGAGCCGAACGACCGCTACGGTCGCAGTTTCGAATCCTGCCTCGGGCATGGCTGTGTGTGGTGTCCTTAGGTTAGTTAAGTTTAATTAGTTCTAAGTTCTAGGCGACTGATGACCTCAGAAGTTAAGTCGCATAGTGCTCAGAGCCATTTGAACCATTTCACGTCGTTCGGTTCATTTTTAAATATGTTTATTTTCTACATCAGTACAACTACCTTTATCCTATCGACGACACTTACCCCATATACTGTCATTACTTTAAACTGTAAAAGTGCGAAGATTTCGCGTGGGTCCCCTGGCTGGAAATAATTGACTAATATGGCTAGAGTTAAACACTACACAAATCACGAATTGTAAAAATTAGTGCAGACGATTTCCTCTTCTGCCGTCAGTTGCTAGTGCACACCGGTTTAGTCAGTCTCGAAATGTCACTGCTGTGGTTCGGTGTCTTCATACCTTGGAACTGAGAGATGAATGCCCGTCTCTCGGAAGCAAATTGTCTAACAAGGAAACTTCCCATCGCATAGATTTTGCGGTAAGGTGGCCTATTGGATAGCTCGTCAGAAGCTGAACACAAATCAGGCATGCAAACAGGAAGAAGGTGTACTGAACTGTGAGAAAAAGAAGAAAAATTGAAGCAGTCAACGGTCTGAATTTGTCTGTGTTGAGTAATGTTGATGATCATCGTGTCGTGTTTGTTTGGTCAGGCTGTTGGACTGCCGGGTTCAAATCTCACTCGATCCCTCATTATTTTTTTTGCCCCCTCACAAAAGTACAAACTTTCCGGCTGATCAGCCACGTTTCTGTTCGCCATTTGTGTATGTGTCCTGGCGTAATGTCAGTTTGTAACAGCGATTTGTAACGAAGGGACCTCCAGACGTAAGTACCTCCTATTTGTTCTACACAGGTACCACATGTTATGACTCCTGCATTCCATTTTACAAGTTTTGAGTCTTGAATTCCTTTGTTGTAACATAGGTCACACCCGTTTATTTGTCGTTTTCATTCCTATGCGGCATTTCCCCTGCTGTCACTATTCAACACATTTACTTGCGACGGTAATATATGCTTACCACATGACTCGTATTGTTTCAAATGGCTCTGAGCGCTATTGGACTTAACATTTGAGGTTATCAGTCCCCTAGAACTTAAGAGCTACTTAAACCTAACTAACCTAAGGACATCACATACATCCATGCCCGAGGCACGATTCGTACCTGCGACAGTAGCAGTCGCGCGGTTCCGGGCTGAAGTGCCTAGAACCGCTCTGCCACAGCGGCCGCCCACGCCCGGGTTCCCGGGTTCGATTCCCGGCGGGGTCAGGGATTTTCTCGGCCTCGTGATGACTGGGTGTTGTGTGCTGTGCCGGCCGGAGTGGCCGTGCGGTTCTGGGCGCTACAGTCTGAAACCGATCGGCCGCTACGGTCGCAGGTTCGAATCCTGCCGCGGGCATGGATGTGTGTGATGTCCTTAGGTTAGTTAGGTTTAAGTAGTTCTAAGTTCTAGGCGACTGATGACCTCAGAAATTGAGTCCCATAGTGCTCAGAGCCATTTGAACCATTTTTTGTTGTGTGCTGTCCTTAGGTTAGTTAGGTTTAAGTAGTTCTAAGTTCTAGAGGACTGATGACCGTAGATGTCAAGACCCATAGTGCTCAGAGCCATTTGAACCAACCCACAGCGGCCGCCTGACTCGTATTCTATGATGAATAGTGAGAGCAGGTGAGATGTCGCATAGACCTCTCACAGAAATGAAAACAAAAAAATAAACGGGTTGAACTATGTTACTACGAAGGAAATCAAGAGTCGAAACTTCCGAAACGGAACGGAAGAGGGATAACGTGGTACATGTGTAGAACAAATAGAAGGTAAGTACGCCTGAAAGTTCAAATGTTCAAATGTGTGTGAAATTTTATGGGATTTAACTGCTAAGGTCATCAGTCCGTAAGCTTATACACTACTTAACCTAAATTATCCTAGGGACAAACACACACAGCCATGCCCGAGGGAGGACTCGAACCTCCGTCTGAAAATCCCTTCTTTACATGTCGCTGTTGCAAAGTGATATTACGCCGCGACACTGACAGAAATTTAAATACAGCGAACGGACACGTCAATGACCGGACGGAAAGTTCGTAATTTTGTGAAAAAAAAAGGAACGAGGGAGATTTGAACCCGGTTCTCGCATGTCGGTGCCCAACACCGTGATCACAAAACCACGACGCTGCAGTTATTAAATTTGGATCGTCACTGTTTCATTTTTCTCCTTTTTCCCACAGTTTAGTACACCTTCTTCATGTTTTCATGCCTGATTTGTGTTTAGTTTTTGACGGGCTATCCAATGGGGCAACTTACCATTAAATGGGAGGGGGGTACAATGGGGAGTTCCCTTGTAAGAATGGTAGAAATTTTAACTCTGTTGTAAATGGGAAACACTTCTAAACGGTTGCCTTTTTTTATTCGAACTGTACATATTATCAAATCCACAAACGTTTATTGACTTGTAACCTGTGCAGTGGCCAGGAATATTCTCCGCTTACCAGCAACAACAGATTCTTCCGAATTATCCCGTGTCGGAACTGACCGAACAAGGAGGCCTTTCCGCGCTGTTCATTCGGACGTATAGTGCCATAACCATTGTGCGGGTGCCCCAATTTGCCGCGCGGCTATCGGGCGCGCTGCGCAGCCACGGGGAACGACGCTTCACACGCGGTGGCGGACCATTCTCTTCCTGATTTACATGTTCATTGTGCCGGTCAGCAGCGCCCTTTCCGAAATGAAGGGGAGCGCTGGCCCGAGTAAATGGATAAAATGCGGCACTTTTTGTGGCGGCGGCCGGCGGCTAATGAAGTCGCCGCAAGACGGCGTCCGGCCGACGGCCACGTATTGTGATCCGCGCATTCCGATTGCGGGCGTTGTGTGACAGGTTATCGGCGGCGCACAGAACGCCGCTGTCCGCTCATTTACACAGGCCGGTCGGAGTGACGCCTGCCGGAAGGCGCTGACGAAAGCGTCCATTCTGCCCGCCGGCGCGTGGCGGCTCGCCAGCTTCTGCCTTCTGTCGTCGCCGGCTATTAATTTCTCACGCCGTTTTCACCGCCGCTCAGGTTTTCCTCCAGCACTACTTTGTTCACCGAGCGAGGCGGCGCAGTGGTTAGCACACTGGACTCGCATTCGGAAGGACGACGGTTCAATCACGCGTCCGGCCATCCCGATCTGGGTTTTCCGTGATTTCCCGAAATCGCTTCAGGCAAATGCTGGGATGGTTCCTTTGAAAGGGCACGGCCGACTTCCTTCCCAAATCCGATGAGACCGATGACCTCGTAGTTTGGTCTCCTCCCCCAAATCAACCCAACTACTATCTTTCCTGCACGTATACTGTTTACCAGGGTCTGTGATACCTATTTTGCGTAACAGAAATTAAATCTTATTAAAATACGTCATATTAAATACGTCATTCTGGAAACATCCTCCAGGCTGTGGCTAAGCCATGTCTCCGCAATATCCTTTCTTCCAGGAGTGCTAGTTCAGCAAGGTTCGTACGAGAGCTTCTGTGAAGTTTGGAAGGTAGGAGACGAGGTACTGGCGGAAGTCAAGCTGTGAGGACGGGGCGTGAGTCGTTCTTGGGTAACTCAGCCGGTAGAGCACTTGCCCGCGAAAGGCAAAGGTCCCGAGTTCGAGTCTCGGTCCGGCACACAGTTTTAATCTGCCAGCAGGTTTCATATCAGCGCACACTCCGCTGCAGAGTGAAAATCTCATTCTGGAAACATCCCGCAGACTGTGGCTAAGCCATGTCTCCGCAATAGCCTTTCTTCCAGTAGTGCTAGTTCTGCAAGTTTCGCAGAAGAGCTTCTGTTAAGTTTGCAAAATAGGAGACGAGGTACTGGCGGAAGTCAAGCTGTGAGGACGGGGCGTGAGTCGTTCTTGGGTAACTCAGTCGGTAGAGCACTTGCCCGCGAAAGGCAAAGGTCCCGAGTTCGAGTCTCGGTCCGGCACACAGTTTTAATCTGCCAGCAAGTTTCATATCAGCGCACACTCCGCTGCAGAGTGAAAATCTCATTCTGGAAACATCCCCCAGGCTGTTGCTAAGCCATGTCTCCGCAATAGCCTTTCTTCCAGGAGTGCTAGTTCTGCAAGTTTCGCAGGAGAGCTTCTGTTAAGTTTGCAAAGTAGGAGACGAGATACTGGCGGAAGTAAAGCTGTGAGGATGGGGCGTGAGTCGTGCTTGGGTAGCTCAGTTGGTAGAGCACTTAGCCGCGAAAGGCAAAGGTCCCGAATTCGAGTCTCGGTCCGGCAAACAGTTTTAATCTGCAGGAAGTTTCATATCAGCGCACACTCCGCTGCAGAGTGGAAATCTCATTCTGAATACATCATATTGATTACTACACAAAGGAATTACAGACATCGGCTACAAGTAGGCATTGATTTAAATCAATGGGGAAGGTTGAAAATTTGTGTCAGACTGGGAATGGGACCCGGGCTTCCTGCTTAGTAGACAGATGCGCTGACCACTGCACCATTCGGACACATTCCATGTCCAAAACAACAGACACCATTATGGTCCAGCCACTACTATGAATTGAGACACAAAGGAATTATAAACATTGGCAGCGAAGTGGTCCAAGCATGCTCCTAGTAAGCAGGAGGTCCGGGTTCGAATCTCAGTCCGGCACAAATTTTCAACTCTCCCCGTTGATTTAAATCAACCCCCACTCGCAGCCAATGTTTGAAAGTCCTTTGTGTCTTAGTGGCTAAAACTAAACTAAACTTCGCCCGAACAGGCCATGAAGGCCCAACAGAACCGACCGGCCACCGTGTCATCCTCAGCCCACAGGCGGCACTGGAAGCAGATATGGAGGGGCATGTGGTCAGCACTCTCGGCCGTATGTCAGTGTACGAGTCCGGAGCCTCTACTTCTCAGTCAAGTAGCTCCTCAATTTGTCTCACAAGCACCCCGCTTGCCAACAGCGCTCGGCAGATTGGATGGTCACCCATTCGAGTTTTAGCCCAGCCCGACAGCGCTTAACTTCGGTGATCTCACAGGGATCGGTGTTACCACTGTGGCAAGGCTGTTGGCAATTCTTAGTGGCTACTGGATCAAAACAGTGTCTTGAGAATTTGGGAGACGTGCTAGGTAGTCCGTGCAGTTGCGATGAACACTGTGTCCGGATGGCATAGTGTTCAGCGCATCTGCCTAGTAAGCAGGAGGACCGGGTTCGAATCCCAGACCGGCACAAGTTTTCAGTATTCCCCAGTGATTTAAATGAAAACCCATTCGCAGTCAATTACTGTGTCTTAATTCACAGAGGCTGGTGGATCAAAATGGTGTCTGTTCTTATACATTTTTGTAAAAGAATGATCGTTATGGTTTCCGCATTTCGTCAGCTTCGTGTGTCATTATCGAAAGAGAGAAATCTCGTCAGACAGATCATAAACTGTTTCACAGAAGCTACATGTACACGATCTAATAGCAGAATCTCTGTCAGAAATTCAAGACGACCTTACTGCTTAGTGCACGGTGCTAAAATGAGAGGACTTAAAGTAAATAGGACCAAACGGAGTATACATTGTCCCGGACTGAGTTTGTTCCAGGCATACAAGCGCAATGAACACTGTAACTACGGTGACAGCTGTAGCTAACAACTTTAAACAGCAGGAGATGTGCATTCGGCCAGTCAATTGTGAGCAGACAATGTTAAGTAGTGGGCATGCTGCTGTGGTATTTCAACGTTATTGTGTCAGAAATCGCAATATGGCTCAAATGGCTCTGAGCACTATGGGACTTAACTTCTGAGGTCATCAGTCCCCTAGAACTTAGAACTACTTAACCTGACTGACCTAAGGACAGCACACACATCAATGCCCGAGGCAGGATTCGAACCTGCGACCGGAGCGGTCGCGCGGCTCCAGACTGAAGCACCTAGAACCGCTCGGCTACCTCGGCCGGCCAAATCGCAATAGAGCAGCGTGTCTAAATCACGTTTTCAAGACATTCTCCAGAATTATTTTCTGAAACAATAAGACACGGGTAACGAGATTCCGTGTTGTCAAAACGATTCTACCACGAAACGAACAACTATAGCAATTCACATAAAGGGTCAATGCTTTGATGACGTAAACGCCATTAAAGCCCACGTGACACGCAATTGCAAGAAGAAAGGACTTTTCTTACAGTTTTACAAGTTTGTATGCACTTCTGTACGTTGTACTCAAATGTGAGGATACACTGTCGTGCCATATTAATGTTATCACCTGTTAAAAGCCTGAATAACAAAATTTTGCATTGCAGACCTCAGCGACACGTGCAGTTAGAGAGTCAGTAAGGTTCTGCACGGTGCCGACAGGGGTATGGACACATCCTCGAGGTCCCCGTATAACTAGCTGCTTAGTCTGTGTAAAAACCGGCGGAAGATAATATGACCGTGCGTAGTAGCGGAAGCAAGGAAGAGTACAGTTCAAAAGTCCCGTCGACGACGAGATCATTAGAGACGCAGCAGGGGGTCGAATTGGGGAAGAACTCAAAAATGGCTCTGAGCACTATGGGACTTAACATGTGTGGTCATCAGTCCCCTAGAACTTAGAACTACTTAAACCTAACTAACCTAAGGACATCACACACATCCATGCCCGAGTCAGGATTCGAACCTGCGACCGTAGCGGTCACGCGGTTCCTGACTGAAGCGCCTAGAACCGCACGGCCACACCGGCCGGCTGGGGAAGAACTGTGAAAGAAATCAGCCATGTCTGTTTTGAAGAAACCACCCTGTTAAGAGAGTTAGAGAAACCACAGGAAACCTAAATCTTGGTTATCGGACGTGGAATTGAACCGCCATTTGCATGAATTCCGTAAAGTGGATTTTTTTGCACGATTCATCAGTTATTACCTCTAAGCCATATCGTGTTGCTGAGTGAAATGTAAATACCAGCTCACATGTAAGTCCGACAGTGCCTTTATGCACAGCAGCCCTTGTGTGTGAAACTAGTAACGGAGTTGCACTTGAGCTTCCAGACATTCCACGTTTTTTTCCGTCAAATTGCGTGCTTGGTAGCCTGGACCCAGCAGGCGATCGAACTTTGTCTTCGTAGTAGTCCTTTTTCTGCAAATTTGCATGTCCGCCGTTAAATGGTGTGGAGTTCCGTTTTTTTATGCGCGTTCAACCTCCTGTCGACGGGAGGTCATTTTGCTTGGCTGTTGACAAGCTTCGTGAAAGGACTCACCGATTGAGGCATCATCGGAAGCTGAGCTTGCTGCAGTCGGGGATAGAGGCGAGTATACGAGGTGCATTCAAGTTCTAAGGCCTCCGATTTTTTTTCTAATTAACTACTCACCCGAAATCGATGAAACTGGCGTTACTTCTCGACGTAATCGCTCTGCAGACGTACACATTTTTCACAACGCTGATGCCATGATTCCATGGCAGCGGCGAAGGCTTCTTTAGGAGTCTGTTTTGACCACTGGAAAATCGCTGAGGCAATAGCAGCTCGGCTGGTGAATGTGCGGTCACGGAGAGTGTCTTTCATTGCTGGAAAAAGCCAAAAGTCACTAGGAGCCAGGTCAGGTGAGTACGGAGCATGAGGAATCACTTCAAAGTTGTTATCACGAAGAAACTGTTGCGTAACGTTAGCTCGATGTGCGGGTGCGTTGTCTTGGTGAAACAGCACACGCGCAGCCCTTCCCGGACGTTTTTGTTGCAGTGCAGGAAGGAATTTGTTCTTCAAAACATTTTCGTAGGATGCACCTGTTACCGTAGTGCCCTTTGGAACGCAATGGGTAAGGATTACGACCTCGCTGTCCCAGAACATGGACACCATCATTTTTTCAGCACTGGCGGTTACCCGAAATTTTTTTGGTGGCGGTGAATCTGTGTGCTTCCTTTGAGCTGACTGACTCTTTGTTTCTGGATTGAAAAATGGCATCCACGTCTCATCCATTGTCACAACCGACGAAAAGAAAGTCCCATTCATGCTGTCGTTGCGCGTCAACATTGCTTGGCAACATGGCACACGGGCAGCCGTGTGGTTGTTCGTCAGCATTCGTGGCACCCACCTGGATGACACTTTTCGCATTTTCAGGTCGTCATGCAGGATTGTGTGCACAGAACCCACAGAAATGCCAACTCTGGAGGCGATCTGTTCAACAGCCATTCGGCGATCCCCCAAAACAATTCTCTCCACTTTCTCGATCATGTCGTCAGACCGGCTTGTGCGAGCCCGAGGTTGTTTCGGTTTGTTGTCACATGATGTTCTGCCTTCATTAAACTGTCGCACCCACGAACGCACTTTCGACACATCCGTAACTCCATCACCACATGTCTCCTTCAACTGTCGATGAATTTCAATTGGTTTCACACCACGCAAATTCAGAAAACGAATGATTGCACGCTGTTCAAGTAAGGAAAACGTCGCCATTTTAAGTATTTAAAACAGTTCTCATTCTCGCCGCTGGCGGTAAAATTCCATCTGCCGTACGGTGCTGCCATTTCTGGGACGTATTGACAATGAACGCGGCCTCATTTTAAAACAATGCGCATGTTTCTATCTCTTTCCAGTCCGGAGAAAAAAAATCGAAGGCCTTAGAACTTGAATGCACCTCGTATAACCAAACGCTTCCTTAGTACGACAAACAGACCTAAAGAGACTCCCTACACTACGCTTGTCCGTCCTCTGTTAGAATACAGCTGCGCGGTGTGGGATCTTTACCAGATAGGACTGACGGAGTACATCGAAAAAGTTCAAAGAAAGGCAACACGTTTTGTATTATCGCGAAATATGGGAGAGAGTGTCACAGAAATGATACAGGATTTGGGCTGGACATCATGAAAAGAAAGGCGTTTTTCGTTGCGACGGAAGCTTCTCACGAAATTCCAATCACCAACTTTCTCCTCCGAATGCGAAAATATTTTGTTGGCACCGACCTACATAGGGAGGAACGATCACCAAGATAAACTAAGGGAAATCAGAGCTCGTACGGAAAGATATAGGTGTTCATTCTTTCCGCGCGGTACGAGATTGGAATAACAGAGAATTGTGAAGGTGGTTCGATGAACCCGTTGCCAGATACTTGAATGTGATTTGCAGAGAATCCATGTAGATGTAGATGCACTAATTCTCTTCATTACATATTGATCATACGCAGACTTCTGAGAATGAGATGTTGGGTATAGTATCGTAAAGAGGTATATGCATTTGTGCTGTGTGTGGTTCGGAGTCGAATAACAAATGGGGGAAAAAGGATGCTTCTGCTGTTGCAATTACGGATTTCTGAAACGATTCATTAATAACTGTCGTGAAGACGATTCTTCTGTTTAGCTCAAAGGAACGGTTATGCATGATCTATGACTGCAGCTCTAAATATAGGCTGTGTCTCTTAAGTAAATGGTCGACGTCCAAGGCGTTAGAAATGGTTATTTGCGGTCACGTTTGGCTAGAACTACTTTAAACCTTTTCTTTGTTGTTTGTTAACAATTCGTTTACTTATCTATTCACCGTGAGTTACTAGAATCCCAGGAAGAAGATCTACTGCCCTTTGCAACGAGACAAATCTCGCAGTGGATGAGACACTGCGCCACCTTCGGAACGACGGAATATTACGGTTTAACGTCCTGAAGTACCAAGTCGCATTGGGAAGGAATCGGCCATGTCCTAAGGGGAAAAACTTTCTGGCATTCATCTTAAGATATTTAGCGAAACTAGAAACCTAACCCTGCAACCTATATCTACATACATACTCTGCAAGCCACCGTACGGCTCGTGGCGGAGAGCACTCTGTACCACTACTAGTTGTCTTTCCAGTTCCACTCGCAGACAGAGCGAGAGAAAAACGACCGTCTGTACGCCTCCGTATGAGCCCTAATATCTCGTATTTTCGTGGGTCTTACGCAGAATGTATGCTGGTGGCTGTACGATCGTTCTGCAGTCAGCTTCGGATGCCGATTCCCTAAATTTTCTCAGTAGTGTTTCCCGCCGCGCTCTCTCCAGGTATTCCCATTTGAGTTCTTGAAGCATCTCCGTAACACGCGTTGTTCGAACCTGCCGGTAACAAATCTAGCAGCCCTCCTCTGAATTGCTTCGATGTCTTTCTTCAATCAGACCTGGTACGGATACCAAACACTCGAACAGTACTCAAGAATAGGCCAGAACAAGCGTCCTATATGCAGTCTCCTTTACAGATGAACCACACTTTCCTAAAATTCTCCCAATAAACCGAAGTCGACCGTGCGCCTTCCCTACCACAATCCTTAAATGCTCTTGGTCAAGCAGGACACTACAAATGTAGTGTTCCTTCACAGAATGAAAGAAGAAACGCAAGGTCCGATCCCCTTATCCGTCCTCGTCTAATACGTGCTGTAGTATACAGAGAAGTTGCAGCATTAGAAAATTACAGCGAAATGCAGGACGATCTCAGCGGATAGGCACTTGGTGCAGGAGTGGCAACTGACCGTTATCATAGACAAATGTAATGTATTGCGAATACATAGAAAGAAGGATCCTTTATTGCATGATTATATGATAGCGGAACAAACACTGGTAGCAGTTACTTCCGTAAAATATCTTGGAGTATGCGTCCGGAACGATTTGAAGTGGAATGATCATATAAATTTAACTGTTCGTAAGGCGGGTGCCAGGTTGAGATTCATTGGGAGAGTCCTTAGAAAATGTAGTCCATCAACAAAGGAGGTGGCTTACAAAACACTCGTTCGACCTATACTTGAGTATCAGTGTGGGATCCGTACCAGGTCGGGTTGACAGAGGAGATAGAGAAGATCCAAAGAAGAGCGGCGTGTTTCGTCACAGGGTTATTTGGTAAGCGTGATAGCGTTACGGAGATGTTTAGCAAACTCGAGTGGCAGACTCTGCAAGAGAGGCGCTCTGCATCGCGGTGTAGCTTGCTGTCCAGGTTTCGAGAGGGTGAGTTTCTCGATGAGGTATCGAATATATTGCTTCCCCCTACTTACACCTCCCGAGGTGATCACCAATGTAAAATTAGAGAGATTCGAGCGCGCACGGAGGCTTTCCGGCAGTCGTTCTTCCCGCGAACCATACGCTACTGGAACAGGAAGGGGAGGTAATGGTAGTGGCACGTAAAGTGCCCTCCGCCACGCACCGTTGGGTGGCTTGCGGAGTATAAATGTAGATGTAGAATGATCCTTCTCTCATTTGCGATCAATTTAGAAGTTGTTAAGTACATCCACACTGGCCATGACTTCTAGGTAGCAAATATTTTGACCTCTACTGTCTAAGCATCATTATATACAGTACTACGCACGTCTAATAACCATAGACACTATATGAAAATCTTCCTACCATCTTCATGCAGTGACTCGTGTTCATCTCTTTCAAACAAGAGAGGTGTTCTTGTGTCTTACAACACTTAATTCCCGCTTAATGGTTCAGCTGTGGTCGCCGGAAGATCACTTTTTTTTTTCAATGAAATTATAATCTAGTTAATACAACTTCAGAGGCTTCATTAATATCTGCCATGCTGGTGATTCGTTCCTCCTCGTCAAAGCGTACGGCAATGCATGATGTATGACGGCCGCTCTAAATATGTACGCCTCGTAGGCTAACTGCGTCTGTACGGGTGAGACTGTCAAACAGGAAAAAAGACGGCCCAAGCTGTAAATCAGTCGTCAAAATATGCACATATTTACTGCAGCCGATACGCTTGTAAAATTAGACGTGGACTATGGGGACTCAGGAGATGGCAGGAGTCTTTTAAATAGTAATAACCTATTACTTGTAATATGTGCTTGCATTACAGACGACCGGATTTATCTCGTGGCTGCCAACTTCACAAGCAGTATTGCTTTTGACTAGCTGACCGAGCACTTGATGCAATAAGTTAAAAATAATCATTGATTGGCTACTATAGATTAATCATTGCGACAACTGTCGAGATACCGCTGTCGTGAAGCATGTGGGTTCGAGGTACTCCTAAGAGACACCAAGTGAGATTGTGCAAAAGTAATATACAGAAGTAGGACTGAGAAACAGCCGAGCTATAAATGCCGTTTTATAATCTACGTTTATACCCATACCCCCGCAAGCTACCGCATGATGCATGGGGAAAATCATTTGCTACCGGTAGCATTCCCACCCTCCACCACCCAGGGGCAAATTCGAAAATAGAAATCTAGGCGCTTCTCTGTGTGTGATCATTCCAATGTAATTACTGTCTGAGCAATACCTGGAGTATTATGTTACTGGAGCACTGTTAAACTAATTTTTGTAAATTCTGAGCTACGTCTTCACGTAATTGAGATCGACGTTATGTGAAGAGTCTGCTACTGGAAAACTAAGATTGAAAAATCAATATGGAAATTATCCATTATGGAGCCTGATATGTGGTTCTGTAACGCTTGTGTGCCGACCAAACACAACTGTGTACAACTTTAATTTGATCGTCTTAGCTTTTAGAATCATCTTGATTTGCTAAGCATCCTGCTGAACAATAACACAACGCTCTTATGTTTGCATGCATGAATCTGTTGCAAGCAGAAATAAAGCAATACCTGGTTATTCGCCTTTCCCTGAACACGGTCTGCTGGACAAAAAACGTCCCAGAGTTTAAGAACTTGCTCCAGTTTGTTATGAAGATTAGATTCGTCTGTTCTCACGTTTTTTTTTTCAGTCATCTAAGGTCGCCATAGACCGACAAATAAAATTTGAGTGACTAGGAAACAACGATACACCTTCAATTTCTCGAGTTGTAATTGATCATCGATACGGTGCGGCTTGCCCACCGTTATTAATTTTACGACTCAGTTTCACTGCAGAAAAAGACGAATCCTCAAAGTAAAGACCAAACCAGGAGAGTTAGTCAAAGAAATGCGGCTAGAACTTACGTCATGAGCAGTGCTAAAATCTTTATACGAGCCTTTGTAGCTTGGCGAGTAGTTTATCAGACCTCGAAACCATACGTTCGGGGTGCGATCCTCAGTCAACTGAAAAGACTTAACAGTTCTTTCCTCAGCAGTATGGGATCGCAGGGTCTATTCAGTATCATCCTAACTGCCAGTTAGCAAAAGTAGGCATTTTATTTTAAGTCTAGACTTTGCGATCCAAGAGTGCCAATTAGAAACTTTTACTGACACAGTGGCAGCCTTACGTCTTATGATACAACATGCCTTTTGCTTTGGAAGGTTCAAGATCGTTATGCTATTTAACTGTGACTTTACTTTCGGGAATTCCTTGTATATTTGAAGAAGGTTACGTTCAAATTTCGCATAAAACGACATTCGAATTTCACACAAAACGGTAACCCACGTGTAAACTTTTCAGTGAGTGATCTGACGAGTGCAAGTTTAAAATTTAGGGTGAAAGGATATCAGCTGTAGGATTCGGTGACGAGATTGCTATCGTCTGTGAAACTGAAGAAGAGTTACAGGATCTGCCGAATGGAATAAACAGTCTAATGGGTACAGAATATGGATTGAGAGTAAATTGAAGAAAGACGGTGCAACTTATTGATTTTTTTTCTTAACTGTTATTTCTCAGCACAACCTACCCTGCAACACTTTTACAAGCCTCCCAAACTGTTTTTGATTACCCGGTATAAGAACTAACACAACTTCATACGTCTATTACATTTGTATGTACATATTTGAATCTGGCTAACTACTTTCTTAGGCGCATGATGAAAATGTTCTAATAGACATCCAAAAACTGTAAGGCGATTTGGTTCACTCACTGTTTCTCTTTGTCACGGTCCAACTGCGGATGTTCATGGTTGTCTGTTGCTACATGCACGGACGCTTTTTGGAATTTGATTTAATAAACTCATTCAAATAATTAAAATTCAGCAGTTTATCGTTATTACCAACACAGAAAGAATAGCGCGTGTTTGCATAAGAGTCACGTACAGCAGCACTATTAACTGTTACGCATATGCCGGCCGGCGTGGCCGAGCGGTTCTAGGCGCTTCAGTCTGGAACCGCGTGACCGCTACGGTCGCAGATTCGAATCCTCCCTCGGGCATGGATGTGTGTGATGTCCTTAGGTTAGTTAGGTTTAAGTAGTTCTAAGTTCTAGGGGACTGATGACCTCAGATGTTAAGTCCCATAGTGCTCAGAGCCATTTGAACCATTTTTTTGTTACGCGTGTCCCTTCGCAAAATTTTCTTGTTTCCCCTCTTTGCCGTTATTTCCTGCCCACGGCGAAATTTTGCGCGATGCTGCCGTGTCTATGGTCTACAAGATTCGCTGTTCTTGAAGCACGACCCGTCCGCTAGCAGTTCATTTGTTCATTCCTTGTGCGCCAGCCATTTCATACGAGCCTCGGTTGTCTTCGCTGACCTTACTCATCAATCAGTGCTTTGCAGCCGCAAGCGAACTGCGTGTTCGACCTTTTTTCTTTTTGAACAACTAGCTACGAGCATTCGTCTATATGTTACCGAGCGTGAAGAATCTGTCAGCTTCATGGCTGGCGTTATTATCGAGTTGCAGGCCTGCGATAACATTATGGCTTACGACGTTGCCGACTAACACGCCGTGTAGCCCATAGACCGTTGACAGCCGAAAATACTTGTCTCACGCTCTTTGCTTTTTGTGACGTATTTACAAATTTTGTCGTTTTGCACGAGTTATTTATAATATTACTCAAAACACAAGGTAATTAAAGACATTAGGTGCCAGTGGGCATTGATTTATATCAATGGGAAAAAATGAAAATTTGTGTTCGTTAGGGACTCGAACCCGGGTCTTATACTCACTGAGCAGATGCGCTGACCACTACACCATCCGGACTCAGTAGCCCCCACCCCCGGGTCGGGTTACCCTCGCACGCCTCCAGTGAGACCCAAATTCTCAACTTATACCACACTTATACCACAAAATACTGATGTAGTGCTCCTGCTCATTAGCCTTATTATTCGTGGCATATCGCAAATTCGTATGTGTCTTGAGTGATAATGGCTGCAGGATCAAATTGGACTTCGCCTTTCGGACATGACTGTATGTAATTATTACAGATGCACACCAAGCGGACTCTTCCGGGAATCGGCGAGATGCCGTTCGTAATAAACGCTAAAGAGCAGACGCACTAGATCAGTAGCGAAATTAAAATTAAATCCAGGCCTTTAGCTGCTTATAGGTGTGGTGTCACCGCCAGACACCACACTTGCTAGGTGGTAGCCTTTAAATCGGCCGCGGTCCGCTAGTATACGTCGGACCCGCGTGTCGCCACTATCAGTGATTGCAGACCGAGCGCCGCCACACGGCAGGTCTAGAGAGACTTCCTAGCACTCGCCCCAGTTGTACAGCCGACTTAGCTAGCGATGGTTCACTGACAAATTACGCTCTCATTTGCCGAGACGATAGCATAGCCTTCAGCTACGTCATTTGCTACGACCTACCAAGGCGCCATTACCAGTCACTATTGTTGCTGTAAAACATGTACCGTCACGAGCGATGTTTACCAATTATGGATTAAAGTTAAGTATTCCAGAAGCTACGTACTTTTTTTACTAGACTCAACTCCTTTAACTGTTCCAGACCTCACGCCAGCCTGCGTGAGCCTTACGGCTTCCTCCCAGTGGATTGGCTGTCTTGCCAGTCCACAACAATAGGCGTTGATAAATATCCACTGGGACAGTTGTTAATGTGTGCCCCGACCGGAACTCGAACCCGGGATCTCCTGCTTACGTGGCAGACGTTCTATCCGTCTGAGCCACCGAGGGCACATAGGGTAGTGCGACTGCAGGAACTTATCTTTGGCACGCTCCCCGTGAGAACCACATTCGCAACTTACTGTCCACTCACACTACATTTGTAGTGCCCCTGCCCATTACACTCATTACTCGTGGCAGCCAATCTTACCGAGTCCCGTAAGAGTTCGGGCAATGTGAGTGCTTCGGACTGAAGAAGATCATTGGCTGATTAGCCTACCTATATGAAGGTGTTCCCTGTTCTTTTGGACTTGTCCGAAAGAACAAATACCATCTTCATATACATCAGTAGTGTGTGGTATGAGTTGAGAATTTGGGTTTTACGGGAGGCGTGCCAAGGTAACCGCGCTTTTGTGGTGAGTACTTTGTCCGGGTGGAGGAGTGGTGAGCTTATCAGCCTAGTAAGCTGGGACCCGGATTCCAATCCCTGTCCGGTTCAATTTTTCAGCTTGCCCCGTTGATATAAATGATTTTTTCAACATTAAAAATCAAGAAAATTCTTTATAAAAGCCAGTTCGTGCATCAGGAATAAGCAAATAGATATGCGATAATTTAAGCACGTTCTTGGCGTTAGTCACTCTGCTCGTTACCCAGATGTCGGCGTAGGATGCCCTCTCCACATGTAAGACACAATATTTGTACTTCCGTGAAAAAATGCCCAATCCCGTCAATAAGAAAACTTTTCATTTAGAATGGCAGAACGCCCATCATAGTCTCTTGACGAACTGCGCGTTATTTGCTGTGTAGCCCATTAGGCAATAGCTGGGTAACATCTAGGTAGCTTTTATTTGTATTTGAAATATCCTTGAAACACACACACATACACCTGCATACTAGTTAATGCTTTTAGTACATCACTGTCTCCATTACCGCGTGAGGTGACGCAGTGGTTAGCACACTTGACTCGCATTCAGGAGGACGACGGTTCAAACCCGCGTCCGGCCATCCTGATTTAGGTTTCCCGTGATTTCCCTAAATCGCTTCAGGCAAATGCCGGGACGGTTACTTTGAAAGGGCACGACCGACCTTCTTCCCCGCCCTTTCCTAATCCGAAGGGACCGATGACCTCGTTGTTTGGTCCCCTCCCCCGAATCAGCCAACCAACTATCTCCATTGCTGGCACTTGTTGCGCGTGAGCAGTTTCTGTATACATTTTTCACTTGTTATTGTATTCATGCACGTACGGTGGCTTGTGGAGTATGTTTGTAGATGTAGATCTGTTGTCAAAGTTTACTTAAAATAAATGGTTCAAATGGCTCTGAGCACTGTGAGACTTAACATCTGAGGTCATCAGTCCCCTAGAACTTAGAACTACTTTAATCGAACTAACCTAAGAACATCACAGATATCCACGCCCGAGGCAGGATTCGAACCTGGAACCGTAGCAGTCGCGCGGTTCCGGACTGAAGCCCCTAGAACCGCTCGGCCACTCCGGCCGACAAAGTTTATTTCAAGTCGTCCTTTCTTAATGGTGTTGTCAACATGAAACGCTTGTTATCTCTTATCGGAGCATCAATCTTTTCCACCGATTCGACAGCCACTTTTCTCGGTAACACTCTTAGCTTTTTACTGTCAACAACCCTACGTTTCCCACAAAACATTTACATCTTCATGTATATCATCAATTCTTTCATTGGCTCGCACACACGAACAACGCAAATTTCTCGATTAATATCTGCCGCTATTACCTTATCTGCATTAAAAGCGATTCAGAACTAGATCTCGTGTAGCGGCGGTTTCAGATCGGTTCCTCTGTATAACCACTTGTTACGTTCCGTACACAATACACAACTAGAGGCAAATAGATCAAAACGATAACCACTGCGTAATACACGCGGTCGATAGTCGCGTCGCCGACCGCAGTGGCCATGCGGTTCTAGGCACTACAGTCTGGGACCTCGCGACCGCTACGGTCGCAGGTTCGAATCCTGCCTCGGACATGGATGTGTGTGATGTCCTTAGGTTAGTTAGGTTTAAGTAGTTCTAAGTTCTAGGGGACTGATGACCCAAGAAGTTAAGCCCCGTAGTGCTCAGAGCCATTTGAACCATTTTCTGATAGTCGCGTCGCAGTCTTGCGCCAATTCGTCACCGCAAGCTACGTAGTTAATGAACTGTCACGTTTACGGACTACACGTCGCCAACCCTCTTTGCCTAAGTTAATTACTACCTATGAAATGAACTCAGTCCGTGAAGCAATGTGGTTTTTCCTGCTTTCGGTAAGAACAAAAAATGAGATGACGCTCTCTGTTGTAGGTACAAGCTGAATTGTGTACTTAGCCTTCCTTCCATTTTCCAGTTTCTCTCGATCGTATTCGTGGAAATACGCCGACATTCTGGAGCGCCATCTCGCAGCAGATTTCTATGGGCAGCCTGTTACAAAGTTACGACGCTTCTAACTCAGGTGAAACGAGTATCACGACACGAGTGTCGGCTACCGCGCTGGCCGAGAAATCGCAGGCTAACTTTCTCGCATTGTCTGCGTCAGCCAGCCTCAACGTGTACAGGTCTAACCGGTGTTCGCACAAAGGACTCGTTCCGTACGCCTCCTCTGCGCAGACTTCCTCGTTTTAATTATGGCGCCACTGCAGAAGCATTTCGTCTGCCACGCGACCAGTTTCATTATTTCTTTCCGGAAGTATCACACACGTATTCCTAAGGCCGAGGAAACTGGTTGTGCGGCCCGTAAGCCACATCTGCTCTGCGTCACAGCGCAGCGGCACGTTTTGATATCCCGTTACTTACGAAATGGCCATCATTCGGCTCTTGCAATTGCAGGGTTATGTTTTCCTTTATTTTGCTTCATCGTCGATGATTATCTCGTGCGTAACGGTGTATGAGGAACTCATCTGCTCACCGCCAATCGGTGAGCGAGACCTAAATGGTTGATAGCTGGTTCGAATATATGAGCAATAATCATACTGGTTTTGTAGCTGATACATTTAAGATAACGAAGAAACCTTTTCAGCGTCAAAATGTGCGGCTTTCACAAACAGTTTACTTCTCTACATCGTATGAACGTAGAAGGTAAGTCCACGTATGGCGGACAGAGTTGGCGGAATAGTTCAACCGATAATTTGGTTCAAATGGTTGAAATGGCTCTGAGCACTATGGGACTTAACTTCAGAGGTCATCAGCCCCCTAGAACTTAGAACTACCTAAAGCTAACTAACCTAAGGACATCACACACATATCCATGACCGAGGCAGGATTCGAACCTGCGACCGTAGCAGCAGCGCGGTTCCGGACTGAAACGCCTAGAACCGCTCGGCCACAGCGGCCGGCTGGTGAAAAAGGTAATAAGTTTCTGATTACTGTTATTCGTATATTTCAGTGAGATAAATTGTCCTCAGACCGGAGGTTAGTATGAACACGGTAACACTGTGCTGGTAAAAGCCGTATGGGATACGCTCTTGAGTTCCATTGACCTCTAAACTGACATACCCTGTCAGTTATAAGGGGAACTACGGTTTAACGTAAACTGCGAAACATGATGCACCTCAAAATTTTTCACGTCTGTAGATCGTTGACAAAGGTGAAAGACGTGATTAGCAGTAGAAAAAAAAATATCCAAGGACTGAGTAAGAATAGAGCCGCGAACTATTTTCAGTTGTAGTTTGACATTAACCAATTAGCCACAGAATAATCCCATTTATGTAGATGCCACTCCTTATTAAATGCGGAAAATATAAATAAAAAATGGAGCTTTTATTCTGCAGTGGAATGCTTGCTAGTGTGAAACAAGACCATTCTGAGTATGTGGTATCAACGTTCGATACCACACTTGTTAGAGGTTCCAGATATGGACCGCGGACCGTAATAGATATCGCTGGACTCGCCAGTCGCGACTAGCGCCGCTCCACAGCTTGTGACAAGTATCTAGCGAGCCCTCGTTCACTCTTGCTCGGGACGTCTACTAGGAATGTAGCATAGCCTTCAGCTGATAGGAAGCAACCTCTAACAAGGCGCTTAGTCAAGTATGGCATAAGTAATGCCTCCTTAGATATGTTTGTAATTATATATATGCAGCATATGAAGAAGCCTGTAACACAAGTTAAGTGCAATATATATTACTTTTTACCAACGACTGCTAATTATTTGAGTCGTTGCAGATACAGCCTATACAGCCAGCTCCTTACCGACTTCATTGCCAAACCTGCAATATACGTTTCTATTTAGCATTGGCCACCTAGGATCATAGCAACTGACGACGAGAATCATAACAGAGTAATATGATGTTTCTGTTTCATTTCTGAGTTACTGCAATCCGTTTCGAACCGCTCCTCATTTTCAAAAAAATGGTTCAAATGGCTCTGAGCACTATGGGACTTAACTACTGTGGTCATCAGTCCCCTAGAACTTAGAACTACTTAAACCTAACTAACCTAAGGACATCACACACATCCATGCCCGAGGCAGGATTCGAACCTGCGACCGTAGCAGTCGCGCGGCTCCGGACTGCGCGCCTAGAACCGCTAGACCACCGCGGCCGGCACCTCATTTTCAGTCATCATCCAGAATACGTTAACGGATTACAGCTTCTTCAAATTATGCCCATACCGTAAAGTTCTATATATTGGCCACGACATCTTGGTAGATGATTGTTGCAGTGTCTGTGTGTTTATGGGTTGCATTTTTTCATATGGCTTGTCAAGCCAATGGCAGCACGCATCTCTTGCCGCAATTGTCACTAATGTATCTGGCTGAGGAGGCAGGAGCAGTGGTACCATTGCGAAGCTTTTTCTGCCTCAATCTATCTAACAAGCCTCCATCATGCTTCGACATTCCAGATGATATATCATCACGCCACTCTGGTCTCATGCTAGCCCGTGCCTCCCATATGTTTGTGTCGATTCCAAAGCTCTCCATATCTCGTTTACAGGAGTCCTTGAACCTCAATACAGGACGTCCTACAGGACTTTTGGCTATAGAGATCTCTCCAAGCATCACCTCACGTGGCAATCTGTCAGGATCGATACAGTGGACGTGGCCCAGCCAGCGGAGTCGTCTCTGCTTCAAGATAGCTGAAATACTGTTGCAGTTAGTTTTAGATAGCACTACTTCGTTGGTCACTCGGTCCTTCCACGTTACTCCTAGGATCGATCTCAGGCACCGCATGTGGAAAGCATTAAGGCGAAGTTCTTGTTTGGCATAGGTAGTCCTTGTTTCCGATGCATACAAAAGGATGCTGAGGACGCAAGTTTGATTTACAAAAATTTTGGTGGTCAAAGTGAGTTTGTTGTTTTTCAAACACGTGTAGAGAGATTGCCAAAAGTTGTCGCAGCTCTTCCAATAAGAGCATCACTTTCCTTGTCAACAGACATGTTTGATTCTATAGCCGGCCGGTGTGGCCGTGCGGTTCTAGGCGCTTCAGTCTGGAACCGCGTGACCGCTACGGTCGCAGGTTCAAATCCTGCCTCGGGCATGGATGTGTGTGATGTCCTTAGGTTAGTTAGGTTTAATTAGTTCTAAATTCTAGGCGACTGATGACCTCAGAAGTTAAGTCGCATAGTGCTCAGAGCCATTTGAACCATTTGATTCTATAGTAGATCCAAGATAGCAGAAGTTTTATACGACTTGTAGAGTAGTGCCATCTAGTGTAAGTCCTCGGGCATAATTAAATCGTCGCGCGGAGTGGCCGCGCGGATTCAAATCCTGCCTCGGGCATGGGTGTGTGTGGTGTTCTTAGCATAAGTTAGTTTAAGCAGTGTGTAAGTCCATGGACCGATGACCACAGCAGTTTGGTCCCTTAGGAATTCACACACATGTATAATTAAATCAAGTCTTAATATGTTCTATGTGGTCACCTGAAGATGGAGTGAGGTTCGGTCGTGTTGTAACTTACTAAAAATAAAATACAAACAGCAAAATTTGAACGTGCGTTGTGTCTAGCATCAGTACAGCTAACCGGACTCCTTGCACAGTCGGAGGCCCTTTATCTCCTGGCGTGGCAACAGGTTTTCTTCCTTTTTCGCAAAATTTCAGTATTTGCTTTGGTTTCTTTTCAGTCATTTTTGCGGAGTGCGGGAATGCCACGCGGAAAGTAGTGCTCCTGCGACACGTAAACATCGATTCGTGGCGAAACAAAGTAGGGATATTTATCCGCGCGGAGACGCCTCGCCCTGGTGCCCTCGGCTGCCGCTATCTGAGGCCGACAGAGAGGAATACTCCTCCACGGCGGACCATGTCGGGCCGCGAGAAACTTGGCTTATCCTGCACGCTATCGGAACGAAAAGAGCGCAGCCAGTTCTTAACACTTCCGAAGCAACCATAAGTTACGCGGCAGAAATACTGCAGCTCCCCTTTGTACGCTTTTTGCTGCTCCACTTGTACCGTGCGTGCTACTGCATATCCGCTCTGGCCACAGCGCCTCCGTGTTCCTTTCGTGCGTCTCGCGGATGCTATCCAGAAGATAATTCTTGGCGTTTACTGCATTGCTGTAACATCCATTCTGCTTTAGCCTGCCGAACAGAAATATTGCGAGGCAGGTGCTAGTCCATCGCGTGGTACATCTTACCATACTGCGACACGGCTATACGCATTACTTCGCCGAACGCCGCCGGAGACACGAGTTCGTGTGCAGTTTGCTTCTGTTAGCCTGCTTCGAGCAAACAATAAAGCCCGAGTAGACGGAAAATGTTGGAATTTAGCTCAAACTTTCATCGGACAGTGACTGGTGAAGCTACTTTATCCTTTTCTGCCACTGCGATTCTTGTTCTTGTTCTTGTTCTTGTTCTGGGACTCTCCTGCCGGTCCAAAAAGTTTCGAGACTGGCTCAGTAAAAAAACAGAAAATTTAAGAGGGGGATTTAATCCTTCAGATGTTCTACACAGTTTCCCACATTTTCAGTACAATGCACAGAAATTTCATACGACCAGCCTGTCGGAAGTCATTCTTTGGGATATTGTCATTGAACTCGTGTGTCTCTTTTGCGCCTTCTTCAGTCGTAGCCAACTATCACAGTTATTCTGCACTTTTTTTCGTAATGATAACCAAAGTCTCATAACCTGTTATAACTTTTTCCAGAAAAGAACTGCCCTCGTTTTTCATTTCAATCAAGTCGCAGCAGGCATCCACCGTCGTTCCTTTTGTTTGGGAGTGAAGTGTGCAGGACAAACGTTGCACACACTTTTCTCTGCTTCGAAACATTCTCGAGAACGTCTTAAACACTTGAGGTACAGATGTTCAGGTCGTTGCTGCACAATGCCTCATTGATACAACATCATTGACGGCCGCCATCCACTGCTTAACCCTGCTTGACTTGATCGTAACTGGCATTATTTATTTCTCAAGTAAAGACCTGCTGCCTGTTATTATATAGCAGTCGTACATTGTGTGATTTTACATGTTATATTATACAAATTCAGTTTTATTACTTGCGCATTTTTCCGTTAAAAATTTTACGAAAGGGTAATATATATATATTATTTTTAACTTTGTCCTTCCGGTATTGTTTAAACTTGTTGCTAACGTAGGTAATGATAATTAATAAAATACATCATAGATTGTGGATGTATTTTAAATTAAATTAAAAGTGTATTTAATGGAAGTAACAAGAGATAGCGATTTGAGTTGGATATGATGTGAAAGTTCTTCCCTTTATACCTTCTGCGTGTATGATTACATCTGTTACATATTTTGTCTTGAGAGTCGTAATACTTCGAGGAGGAGGAGGATATTAGTGTTTAACGTCCCGTCGACAACGAGGTCATTAGAGACGGAGCGCAAGCTCGGATGAGGGAAGGATGGGGAAGGAAATCGGCCGTGCCCTTTCAAAGGAACCATCCCGGCATTTGCCTGAAGCGATTTAGGGAAATCACGGAAAACCTAAATCAGGATGGCCGGAGACGGGATTGAACCGTCGTCCTCCCGAATGCGAGTAATACTTGGTTTAATGTATTCACTGACAGGTCGTATGCACGTCTGTGCAATTAGTTTTCCATTTGTGGTAGAAACGATTGTCGCTATGTAGCCACATGGTTTCAAATATTACCGCAGTGGTCGTTTCGCGAGGTTGTGAGGCTTTTCTTGTACTAACGATCTTGGAATTTGAACAGTAAATCTCTTCGCCGTGCATAGCGTATGTGCTGTAGCGCGACGAAACGGGCTTTTCTTCACTGGATCTTTTCTATTCCCGCAATTCATCAGAATCCCAGACTGAAAATCAGTACTCGAGAATCGGTCGAACGTCGACATTGTCATGCTGGGCGACTGCTGCTTGTTCGTCTGTTGAGGTGTTAGTGGATGGCGCACTTAAAAGGTTTGTGTGTCTAGCACTTCGGTCTCATGCTACTGCCGTTAAAAAAAAATAAAAATAAAAAAAAGCGTTAGTATACTGTTGCGCCGTTCTTCTTAACAACACTGGCACTGCAGCATCATATTTATCCGCTGATACAGAGCAGCAACTTTCAATTAATATGTCTTCTCCTGTACGGGAATCACATAATATGTGTACGAGTACAGTGTGTGACAGCCCACCCGGTTAGCCGTGTGGTCTTTCCAGATGATTGGGAAGGAGCGCCTGGTCCCCGTCACGAATCCGCCCGGCGGACTTGTGCCGAGGTCCGGTGAGCCGGCCAGTCTGTGGATGGTTTTTAAGCGGTTTTCCATCTGCCTCGGCGAATGCGGGCTGGTTCCCCATATTCCGCCTCAGTTACACTATGTCGGCGATTGCTGCGCAAACAAGTTCTCCACGTACCACGTACACCACCATTACTCCCATTACTCTACCACGCAAACATAGGGGTTACACTCGTCTGGTGGGAGACGTTCCCTTGGGGGGGGGGGGGGGGGAGGAGGAGGTCCACAGGGGGCCGAACCGCACAGTACCCCTGAAACAGTGGTTCGGTGGGGGGCGGCGGATGGGTGAAGTGGACTGTGGCAGTTGTGGGGTTGTGGACCACTGCGGCGGGGACGGAGCGTCTCCGTCGTTTCTAGGCCCCCGGTTAACATGCAATACAGTGTGTGACGCAGAAACGACGACGTATGGAAGTTTGGGTCCGGCCTTGAGTTGTTCACAGATAGCCAAAGCGGTACCGGGTTCGAGTCCAGGTCCATCACCTTTTCTCACTGTCGTCATTCCCTTATACAGTTGATTTGCGACTACAATACATGACTATTGGGAGTTAAAAGTAAGATTGTTGGAAGTCCGATGCAGATTTGGCACAATAAAATTCGTCAGTAAAAATCGACTGCTGGCAGAATTTACTTCAGTGCGTATCATAAAAAGTTAACGAAGTTGCGAAATGGTGACTGGCAAAAGATGAAATCTTTTTCAAACCGGTACAGGCGCCGCGTCCGTGGATGTCCCGGATGATGCCGGCGACATATTTTCCGCGCGTCGTCACAGCGCATTGTCGCGCTGTCGCTGCGGTGGCGTATGCGTCATACGTTTTCCCACAAGTAAGCAGTTACACGAAACGCGCATACGTGCCCACGGCATGAAAGTGTGAGTCAAGGGTGGAGACGTAAGCCGTGTAGCCTGGAGGAAATGGGTGGATCCTCGAGGACACATTTCCGGCAGCCTCCAGGAGTAACCGTCCCGGAGCGCCGTGCGTGCCTGCTGGAGGCACAAGGTGGGGCAATTTCCCAGCCACTTTTGCTACGTGTCGTGCACCTAAGCGAGTCCGCGTAACGCTACCTGGCTTCGAGATGGGATCTCTCCGCCAGCGGTGACCCACCGCACGCCATTAGACGGACACGGGCTGTCTCGGCCGCGTGAAGAACTCGTACAGACGCTAGCCACGCACACCGCTAGTAGCTCTCCTCCCATCTCCCTGATTT
Organism: Schistocerca piceifrons; assembly: GCF_021461385.2. Lineage (NCBI taxonomy): Eukaryota > Metazoa > Arthropoda > Insecta > Orthoptera > Acrididae > Schistocerca > Schistocerca piceifrons. Next base: position 131,428,568 of record NC_060149.1, read on the forward strand.
ATAACTACAATTTTTTGAGACCGAAGGGCTCAGGTAGTGCAGTGTCAGGTTAGTAATTCGGAAACCTTAAGATTAATGAATCAAGTCAGTTTTAAACTCTAAGCCGTCAGGAATCTTTCAACAAATCTAAGGTGATGGCATTCGAGGGGAAATATCCGACCTGTTCAGAGATTGTAACTGCCAATAACATTATCGAGCAGGTTAGCAAATGTAGCTGTTTAGGATGTTTGTTGACCAAGACGAAAATCTCAGAAATAAAATGGTTCAAATGGCTCTGAGCACTATGGGACTTAACTTCTAACGTCATCAGTCCCCTAGAACTTAGAACTACTTAAACCTAACTAACCTAAGGACATCACACACATCCATGCCCGAGGCAGGATTCAAACCTGCGACCGCAGCGGTCGCGCGGTTCCAAACTGTAGCGCCTAGAACCGCTCGGCCACCCCTGCCGGCTCTCAGAAATAAATTGAAAATATTCCATCTGATTGTGTCGCTATAAGTGTAAAGCTTACTAACAGAACACGAAAACACACAGTAATGAATACTTATTAAATGAAGGCGTTGTCTACGGTGTTGTACAGTTGCGAAAAACAGGCTCTGGAGAGACAGCAGAAAAAACATATTGAAACTTCCGAGAACAACTACGTAGTGATCAAATAACAAACGAAAACGTTAGACAGGTACTATGTTGTTGTTGTTGTTGTTGTTGTGGTCTTCAGTCCAGAGACTGGTTTGATGCAGTTCTCCATGCTACTCTATCTTGTGCAACCTTCTTCATGACCGGCCGCGGTGGTCGTGCGGTTCTAGGCGCTCCAGTCCGGAGCCGCGCTGCTGCTACGGTCGCAGGTTCGAATCCTGCCTCGGGCATGGGTGTGTGTGATGTCCTTAGGTTAGTTAGGTTTAAGTAGTTCTAAGTTCTAGGGGACTGATGACCACAGCAGTTGAGTCCCATAGTGCTCAGAGCCATTTGAACCTTCTTCATTTCCCAGTACCTATTGCAGCCTACATCCTTCTGAATCTGTTTAGTGTATTCATCTCTTGGTCTTCATCTACGATTTTTACCCTCCACGCTGCCCTTCAATACTAAATTGATGATCCCTTGATGCCTCAGAATATGCCCTACCAACCGATCCCCTCTTCTAGTCAAGTTGTGCCACAAATTTCTCTTCTCTCGAATTCTGTTCAGTACCTCCTCATTAGTTATGTGATCTACCCATCTAATCTTCAGCATTCATCTGTAGCACCACATTTCGAAAGCCTCTATTCTCTTCTTATCTAAACTATTTATCGTCCAATGGTTCAGATGGCTCTGAGCACTATGGGACTTAACTTCTAACGTCATCAGTCCCCTAGAACTTAGAACTACTTAAACCTAACTAACCTAAGGACATCACACACATCCATGCCCGAGGCAGGATTCGAACCTGCGACCGTAGCGTTCGTGCGTTTCCAGACTGTAGCTCCTAGAACCGCTCGGCCACCCGGCCGGCCATTTATCGTCCATGTTTCTCTTTCGTACATGGCTACACTCCATACAAATACTTTCAGAAAAGAGGCTTCCTGACACTTAAATCTATATTCGATGTTAACAAATTTCTATTCATCAGAAACGCTTTCCTTGCCATTGCCAGTCTACCACCTCTCTACTTCGACCATCATCATTTATTTTGCTTATCCACTTCCTTTAAGTGTCTCATTTCCTGATTTCATTCCCTCAGCATGACCTGATTTAATTTGACTACATTCTATTATCCTCGTTTTGCTTTTTTGATGTTCATCTTATATCCTACTTTCAGGACACTGTCCATTCCGTTCAACTGCTCTTCCAGGTCATATGCTGTATCTGAGAGAATTACAATGTCATCGGCAAACCTCAAACTTTTTATGTCTTCTCTTTCATGTCGCTCGACTCTTATAACTGCAGTGTGGTTTCGGTACAAGTTATAAATAGCCTTTCACTCCCTGTATTTTACCAGTGCTACATTGAGTATTTCAAAGAATGTGCTCCATTCAACATTGTCAAAAGGTTCTCTAAGTCTACCAATGCTATAAACGCAGGTTTGCCTTTCTGCACCCTATCTTCTAAGATAAGTCGTAGGGGTAGTATTGGCTCGCGCGTTCCTGCATTTCTCCTAAATCCAAACTTATCGTCCCCGAGATCGGCTTCTACCAGTTTTTCTGTTCTTTTTTAAGGACTTCGTGTTAATATTTTGTCTAATTACATATCGCACACAAAATGTAAATTCGCAATTACCGAACTGTTACGAAATAGTTTTAATAAAGTGTGTTTAAATCAAAAACAACAATAAATTTTTTCATGTTTCGGTCTTGTACGTCTCGCGGAAACCCTCGTAGAACATGCACGATTGCTTAGAAATTTGCATCGGCTAGGAACCGTTGCAGATGTGCATTTTACCACAGAGCCATGTGACCCGTCCACAATACGGCCCGTAAATTACTGAGTTAAAAACGCTCGGAAAATTTCAAAGTCGATTTTCTCTAGAATTTTTGGGAGTTGCATCGGCCCGCTTTGGTAGACTGATATTTGAATTCTGAACTTCTCGCACCAAAAATATAGAAAAATTACAAAAATGCGAGCGATGTGCGGTCTCCTTGTAAAATAAAATGTACGCTTTGTAATGTTAAAGACGATCTCGGTCCCTGAAAGCCGGGCGTGTATCGCATTCCATGCATGTCTTAACGTGGGTTGGTTGGTTGATTTGGGGGAGCGGACCAAACAGCGAGGTCATCGGTTCCATCGGACTAGGGAAACATGGGGAAAGAACTCGACCATGCCTTTTCACAGGAAACATCCCCGCATTTACCCGAAGCGATTATCACGGAAAACCTTAATCAGGATGGCCGGGCGCGGGTTTGAACCGTCGTCCTTGCGAATGCGAGTCCAGTGTGCTAACCACTGTGTCACCTCGCTCGGTAATAGACACCCTCGACTAAAACAACCAAACAAATCAACTCTCACCGAGCACTGTCTCGAATATAATCATGGAATGAAATACGATGAGACCAGTATTGCGATGCAAACGCCAAGTTTCAAGGTAGAACGTAATTAAGGAGTCTGTCCAAATAAAGATGCCAGAAAGCCTAATAAACGAGGACGGAGGTTTCAATTTAAATAATGCTCGGGATCCGGCACTCAATTTATTAAAATCTCGCCGGCCATCGCGTCCACCGGAGCCGGAAAACGCTGAGAGAATTCGTGTTTCACGGAATATCAGTGCGAGCTCCGGGATACAAAAGGGCTTCAAAGGGCGTAGTGGGTGTTGGGATTCGAAATCAACTACAAATAGCGACGTCAGAGCAACAATATTGTCTGGTTGAAGTCCAGGCAGCAGTTACACATAACAGCAAACCTCGCAGCACCTGAAGAAAAGGGCTGGGTTGGTCGTAGAGACCTTGTGCAAAAAATGTAAAAAGCTAGGCGGAACACCAGGAAGCTCACCATTAATCAATCACGCCGAGAAAACTCGACAGACTGTTAGTTTTTATTTCCTATACTAATATTTTGGTGGGACAATATTGTTGGATGTGCGTCTCCTGATGGTATTCGCTCGTATTAAACGAAGCCGCAACGAGACGCACCGTTGATTGAATTTTCACTATCTCAGTGTGTACAAATATCCAAACATACGAGCAATACTCAAGAATCGGTCGAGTGGAGCTACCTGACTCGCGGATGAATTACGTTTCCTACAACTGGTTTCACGTGGTCGTTTTAATTAATGCTCCCCCGGGCGCGTTATTCGTAGATATTTTACGCTGTTCGTCTCGTAGATAAGAATGACTATTGCTCTTAATAGTCATCATTTCCTGTAGATAAACAATTGAAGTAGCAGCTGAGCAAGAATGACTGTAATTATGAAAAAACTAGTTATTTTTCCACTGATTAATCGCCAACCGTTTTATCAAAAAATAATGCATCCTTCCACGTATTTCTGTGCAAATTGCTGAACCAGCTTCAACGTCTGATCTCGATTCAAATTTTTAGATGAAGTGTTGGAGGTAGATTCTCGAAATATTTTACGCGAGTCCGACGGAACAGACATGAAACCATGTAATGGAGCATGTATGTAATGTTTCTTATGCTTCATTCGCGAAGAAAACCGACAGAAGATAGCGAGCTGAACGAGTGCTTCTATGCTAAACGTTGAACACGAATTTATGAGTGCGTATTACATTTTGCGGTATGCGTTACAGTGTTTACATAATCAACTAGCAGCCTGATACTCCGATTGTTGCGCTCCAAATGTCACGAGAGTGCAAGCTCAGATTAAGAGGATGACCAGCCAGCATCAGCAAAATGGACACGAAGGGAGAGTTTCGGGCGCACCCCACGGGAGTGTTACAGGGCCGCTACAGCTCAAGATATACAGGGCTATTACAAATGATTGAAGCGATTTCATAAATTCACTGTAGCTCCATTCATTGACATATGGTCACGACACACTACAGATACGTAGAAAAACTCATAAAGTTTTGTTCGGCTGAAGCCGCACTTCAGGCTTCTGCCGCCAGAGCGCTCGAGAGCGCAGTGAGACAAAATGGCGACAGGAGCCGAGAAAGCGTATGTCGTGCTTGAAATGCACTCACATCAGTCAGTCATAACAGTGCAACGACACTTGAGGACGAAGTTCAACAAAGATCTACCAACTGCTAACTCCATTCGGCGATTGTATGCGCAGTTTAAAGCTTCTGGATGCCTCTGTAAGGGGAAATCAACGGGTCGGCCTGCAGTGAGCGAAGAAACGGTTGAACGCGTGCGGGCAAGTTTCACGCGTAGCCCGCGGAAGTCGACGAATAAAGCAAGCAGGGAGCTAAACGTACCACAGCCGACGGTTTGGAAAATCTTACGGAAAAGGCTAAAGCAGAAGCCTTACCGTTTACAATTGCTACAAGCCCTGACACCCGATGACAAAGTCAAACGCTTTGAATTTTCGGCGCGGTTGCAACAGCTCATGGAAGAGCATGCGTTCAGTGCGAAACTTGTTTTCAGTGATGAAGCGACATTTTTTCTTAATGGTGAAGTAAACAGACACAATGTGCGAATCTGGGCGGTAGAGAATCCTCACGCAGTCGTGCAGAAAATTCGCAATTCACCAAAAGTTAACGTGCTTTGTTCAATCTCACGGTTTAAAGTTTACGGCCCCTTTTTCTTCTGCGAAAAAACGTTACAGGACACGTGTATCTGGACACGCTGGAAAATTGGCTCATGCCACAACTGGAGACCGACAGCGCCGACTTCATCTTTCAACAGGATGGTGCTCCACCGCACTTCCATCATGATGTTCGGCATTTCTTAAACAGGAGATTGGAAAACCGATGGATCGGTCGTGGTGGAGATCATGATCAGCAATTCATGTCATGGCCTCCACGCTCTCCCGCCTTAACCCCATGCGATTTCTTCCTGTGGTGTTATGTGAAAGATTCAATGTTTAAACCTCCTCTACCAAGAAACGTGCCAGAACTGCGACCTCGCATCAACGATGCTTTCGAACTCATTGATGGGGACATGCTGCGCCGAGTGTGGGAGGAACTTGATTATTGGCTTGATGTCTGCCGAATCACTAAAGGGGCACATATCGAACATTTGTGAATGCCTAAAAAAACTTTTTTGAGTTTTTGTATGTGTGTGCAAAGCATTGTGAAAATATCTCAAATATTAAAGTTATTGTAGAGCTGTGAAATCGCTTCAATCATTTGTAATAACCCTGTATATAAATAATGGGTGCATAACATCGGGAGCTCCATGAGGTAGTTTGTGGATGTTACTGTTGTGTATGAGAAACTCAGAATCCAGACAAGTGTTGCAAAATTCCGGAAGACCAACAAGGATCGACGACGGTGAAGGGACAAATAGCTCAACCTAAACATAAACAAATGCTTTTGCTAACAGCACAACATCGCATGCAGCGTCTGTCCTGGTTTCATGACCATATCGGTTGCGTCCTAGACGACTGGAAAACTGTGGCCTGGTCAGATTTTTCCGCGTTTCTTTTGGTAAGAGCTGATGGCAGGATTCGAGTGTGCCGCAGCCCCACGAAGCCATGGACTCAGGTTGACAACAAGGCACTTTGAAGCTGGTGGTGTCTCCATAATGTTGACTGTGTTTACAGGGTCCTCTAGTCCAACTGAACCGATCATTAACTGGAAATGGTTATGATTGGCTACTTGGAGACAATTTGCAGACATTCGTGCTCTCTGTGTTTCCAAACAGAGTTTTTTTTTATGGATTACAATGCCCCATATCACCGGCCACAATTGTTTGCGATTAGTTTGAAGAATGTTGTCGATAATTGGAGCGAATGATTTGGCGACCCATGACATGAATTCCATCGAAATTCATGGGACATAATCGATGAGTCAGTCCACCCACAGAATCCTGCACCGGCAACACTTTCGCAATTATGTACGGCTGCAGAGGCAGCATGGAGTATTATTTCTGCAGGGGACTTCCAAAGACTAGTTGAGTCCACGCCAGGTGGAGCTGGTGCACTGCGCCGGGGAAAAAGAGGTCCGACACAACGTTAGATGTCCGATTACTTTTCTCACCTCACTGTAAGTTGTACACTTCACGAAAACTTAAAAAAATGAAGTTTCCTTTGACTACCCGTGTAAGTGAGTGATCGTTTCAAAGTCTTTGCGTAAAACGTCTAGGTATAATAGATCACGGGGGTAGGTCTAGCAGAATTAAAGTACACTTTCCAGGTTGTAGATACTCGTTCTTAAGGTGATCTTGTCCAAAATCACTGTGTCAGTTTACTGGGATGAGTTGTATGCAGCGCACATGGTTAGAAGGCCCAGCTAGATCGGTGAAATCTCGTTGTCCCAGGACCGGCGAATACTAAAGGACACCTAGCGTCGCCAGTAAATGTCAGTGGCCGCTTCACATGAACTATCACCTCTATACATTTTATATACACATTTACGTGGAGCCGGCCGCGGTGGTCTCGCGGTTCTAGGCGCGCAGTCCGGAACCGCGCGACTGCTACGGTCGCAGGTTCGAATCCTGCCCCGGGCATGGATGTGTGTGATGTCCTTAGGTTAGTTAGGTTTAAGTAGTTCTAAGTTCTAGGGGACTGATGACCACAACTGTTAAGTCCCATAGTGCTCAGAGCCATTTGAACCATTTGAACATTTACGTGGAGAGCATACTAGGAGAAGAGCGCAAAATCAGGAGAAAAGTTCTGGGCCCAAACCTGACGGGTAGGGACACAGATTACACTCTAGGAAACCACAGAGAAGCTGTCAAACGTATCAGTAGATGTCAGAAGAAGAAGCAGGCTGCCACCAACAAGCCTCACCAACAAAATTCTGACATGCATGCAAGGGGCCAAGTCATCAATACCATGGATCACACAGCACAGACTTGACAAATCGATCCAATAAAAGTTCAAGACAGAGAAAGAGACTCGCAGGAGAGAAAAAAAAAGAGAGCATCACCCGACTTAATTCGACTACATTCCATTATCCTCGTTTTGCTTTTGTTGATGTTCATCTTATATCCGCCGGCCGCGGTGGTCTCGCGGTTCTAGGCGCTCAGTCCGGAACCGCGCGACTGCTACGGTCGCAGGTTCGAATCCTGCCTCGGGCATGGATGTGTGTGGTGTCCTTAGGTTAGTTAGGTTTAAGTAGTTCTAAGTTCTAGGGGACTGATGACCATAGATGTTAAGTCCCATAGCGCTCAGAGCCATTTGAACCATCTTATATCCTCCTTTCAAGACACTGCCCATTCTGTTCAACTGCTCTTCCAAGTCCTTTGCTGTCTCTGACAGAATTACAATGTCTAATTTTTCTGAAATTGTAATCATTTGTTTGTCTGTACATGTACATCATATCTACCGATTTCCGTCGCATTCTGATAATTACATCGTGGTGCGTCGTGAGAACTGACATCTTTTGAGGTTGTCCACGTTGAACCTAGTATCGGTGGCCAGTAGTAAAAATCATCTGAAGTATGAAGTACGGCAGCTGTCGTATCGCTGCCTGGGATCGACTCGAGATGGCAGTAAGTGATGGTTTTTGGGGTGGGTGCTTTTTAGCAGCCGCTTGCCAGGGTGAAGATGTACGAGTAGAAGCGGATTAAGTGCTCGCTAACCTTTCTTCGTGTGAATAGGTACCACTCACCGGATCGTCTTCCTTCGCGTGGATTCGAAGTCCGTCCGACTCCTCACTGTTCAGCCTTCATAGAGGGTAAAAATTGTGTTCAAGTGTGACGAGGTAAAGAGAAAGGACACTGTGGTTTACGAGGTTTGTCCGGAAAATACGTATAAAAGTTGAATAATGTCTTTATGTAACAAGTTGCAGTCACCGCCAGGTGGGACTGCTGCTGTAATCAATCCCATCAACGCTCAGTTCGAGTCAGAGCACTCTACGTGAAGGTGGGAGTTCAAAAAATGGTTCAAATGGCTCTGAGCACTATCGGACTTAACTTCTAAGGTCATCAGTCCCCTAGAACTTAGAACTACTTAAACCTAACTAACCTAAGGACATCACACACATCCATGCCCGAGGCAGGATTCGAACCTGCGACCGTAGCGGTCGCGTGGTTCCAGACTGTAGCGCCTTTAACCGCTTGGCCACTCCGGCCGGCGAAGGTGGGAGTGTGCGGCAGCTTGTTGACAGTTACCCTTTTTCACCTGCCGTCGGCATGGAGCTCTCTCTGATTGAGGAACAGCGCGTCAACATTATGTTTCTTGCAAAGCTAGGCAAGAATGGCCGTGAGATTTTTGAGTGTTTGAAACAGGTTTACGGAGACAATTCTCTGAAGGAACCAACCGTTAAAAAGGTTCTGGGATGGCCGAGAAGAAGTGAACGATGACCTTCGTCCAGGACGCCCGTCGACATCGAGTTCCGATGCAAATGTTGAACGAATTCGGGCTTGTGTTCTTAAAGACCGTAGATTGACAGTCAGAATGATTGCTGACGAGCTGTCAATCCCCAAAACAATCGTTCACGAAATCCTGACACAAAAACTTGAAATGAAAAAATTGTGTGCGAAAATCGTACCGAAGCTTTTGACGCCCGAACAGAAAGCAAAGAGGGTTGAGTGCTGTGAGGATTGGTTGGAAGCAGAGGAACGAGGGGACTTTCTCAACCGAGTCATCACTGGAGACGAGTCCTGGTTTCACGAATTCGATGTGGAGCTCAAATTTCAAAGCAAGGAATGGAAACTAGCATGAGAACCGAGAACAAAAAAAGTCGCGAAAATCGAGGTCCAATGTGAAGACAATGTTGAATGTTTTCTTTGATTCTAGGGGCATTGTTCACAAGGAATTTGTCCCTCCCGGCCAGAGAGTGAACGGAAATTTTTACTTTGAAGTTCTGACACGTCTCAGAGCTCGTGTGGCCCGAGTTCGACCGGAGTTGGCAAAAGGGGGCAGGTGGATCCTTCATCACGACAATGCGCCCGCTCACACGCCGCTCGTTGTGCGCGAGTTTTTGGCCCGAAGCTCAATCACCGTGACAGACCACCCGCCTTATTCGCCCGATTTAGCCCCGTGTGACTTCTTCATGTTCCCGAAATGGAAGCCGGCCCCGGTGCCCGTGCGGTTCTAGGCGCTCCAGTCCGGAGCCGCGCTGTTGCTCCGGTCGCAGGTTCGAATCCTGCCTCGGGCATGGATGTGTGTGATGTCCTTAGGTTAGTTAGGTTTAAGTAGTTCTAAGTTCTAGGGGACTGATGACCTCAGCAGTTGAGTCCCATAGTGCTCAGAGCCATTTGAACCCGAAATGGAAAATGGTGCTTCGGGGCAACACCGACTCGAAGGAAGGCCTCGGCGCTTGTAGGTGACGTCACGTCAGCTAGGCACGGCGAACGCCGGGTCTGTTGCAGGCAGAAACGCCTGGGCGTGCTTATCACTATAAATCTCTTATTTTTGGACAAAATGTTTGGTATTGTTTTGGATTCTGCAGTTTTATTTAGATGAAAGATTTTCTTACTATCGTAAAGCTACAAATGAAGATCATAGTTCTGTATTACTAAATCCTGTCGAAACAATCGTAGATCAATATGAGACGACGCTTTGCCCTATTGCAAGCTTCGGAAATTTTACATTCAAGTAACTATATTTACTTGATCCATTTTGTTATCGAAACTTACCCCAAACCCCTTACAATCAACTCGTTCCTGTTATTTATTTATTTTCGTTTGACATCGTCACTGGAACTGTGAACTAATTTACATGTGTAAATGTCCAACTGTTGCCAGTCATTAGATTACAGTCGTTTTCAACGAAAGGAATTCTAAACAGGAAACAAAATAGCCTCATACATCGAAAATACTGCTGAGCTTAAACTTTTTTAAACATGCACATTAGAAAAGATAAATATTCCCCTCTTGCAACTGAAAGATACGATAAAAAAATTTATTTGATAAAACAAGTATCTCTCTTTTGCCTCTTCTTCTGTCCCCAACCCCCTCCCCCAACGTGTACAATCGCAAGACATTTCATTAACATTCAGTGCTCCTCACCCCATACTCAACCAAGATACCTAAAGAAGAGCACCAATATGTTCACAGTTTCTTGTAAAAGCAACCCAGTGCAAACGTAACTTCCTCAGATTTACAAATAAGGTAAAGAAGCACGAATTCTGTTGCTGCTGGACCGTGAAGTTGTTTTTGTATGTCAATCCATAAAACAGGTGAAAATTTAAGTTCAGGAGTACACTATTTGTTAAGAAGTGTAATGAATTGCACAATTAATTGATTGCAGAAATCTCTCAGAAGAATTTGTGTGGGTCAACTACGGCCAATAGTTTCACATTTTCCTGTGTCAGGGAGGGAGACACCCGCATTATGAGTATGCCTGCAACAGACCTGGCGTTCGCCGTGCCTAGCTGACGTGACGTCACGAACAAGCGCCGAGGCCTCCTTTGAGTCTGTGTTGTTCGGGGGCGGCACTTGGGAGATGTGCAAGCCATCAAGGCGGAAACGACACGGCAATTGAACAACAACACAACTGAAGATTTTCAGCAATGTTGGCAGAAGTGTATCGCATCTCAGGGCGAGTACTTTGAAGGAGACCATATTGTAATACCTGAATAATTGTAAAATAAAGTTATTATTCAACTTTTATACGTATTTTCCGGACAAACCTCGTATAGCCGCAACAGAAAACAAAATAGATAGTTAACACATACCTGCCAACTCTCCCGATTTAGGCGGGAGACCCCCGATTTTCCACTTTTTCTCCCGCCTCCTGATTATTCCAGTATTTCTCCCGATTTTTAGTAGTTATCGTCAAACTTACGACATTTGTTTTGAAAACCCACCATTTCAGTTTTTTTTTCGCCAGTTGCCGGAATTCGTTGCGTATTAGTCAAGCTTATCGATACGTATCGAAGTTTATAGAAATCAGGATGCCGCGCGCGATTTGTAAATCGATAGTTATATTTCCTCTTTCCCGCGCATTTGGTCGAAGTTGTACCCGTGTCCCGTAGTGCACATGCAGTAACCTCTGTAGTGCACGGTGTTGTGCTTGGACGTGTGTTGATGCATATTGTCGTAGTGTTTTGATTCGGGGCTTTTTAAACATGGCCAAAAAATATAACTCCGTCTTCTTGAAACAATTTTCGGAACTGTTTCCGTGCATTATCGAGTCGAGGAAAGGCCCGTTGTTCGCTTTTTGTACCGTTTGCCGATGTGATGTTTGTGTATCACATGGTGGAAAAAGTGATGTTTCCAAACATGTGGAAACAAAAAAGCACCGAGACAGTTTGGAGTGCGTCAATAACAATAAAAAAACTGGAATTCAGCGACAAAAGTGATGGAGTGATAAATGCTGAATGTTTATTTACATCTTTTATTTTAGAACATAATTTGCCCATTTATTGCGCTGACAATGCGAGTTACCTGTTCGGGAAAATATTCCCGGATAGCAGTATAGCGAAAAAATGCAGCTGCGGAAGGACAAAAATTGCCGCAATTATCGGAGAAATGGCAAAAAAGGAAAAAGAAGAAATCGTAGACATTTTGAAAAAATGGCCATTTTCTATTGCAACGGACGGTAGTTTCTTTATGTTTTTTTAGCCATTATAAAGCTTTGTTGTGCCTTAGAGGAAAACTTTTCAGTTGTCGTAGGTGTATACAAAAATGTGGCACAGCTTTTTGATCTTTCATATCTCCTGATTTTTAAAACTGAATCTCCTGATTTTTGGTTTTTGAGGGTTGGCAGGTATGGTTAACAGCTGTCGCTCTGACGCCGGGGATGGGCAGGGACTGGCAGCGAGCGGTGGTGGTCGGGGTGGGTGCTTTTTGGCAGCCGCATGCCACAGCTGGGCGTTTTGGACGAGTGTGCGGCCGGGTAAATGTCGATCAGTGGAACGGACGGAGGAGCAAGCCGGGCCGGAGCGCCAAAGGAGCGCACGGTTGCCAAGTCTCGCGGCGGCGGCGGCGGCGGCGGCGGCGGCAGCGGCGACCTGGCCGCGGCCGGACGCCCAACGGGACTCCGATTCCTCTGCTGCGCAGGACCACGCGCCCACCGCTCTCTCGCCTTCCTCCGTCTCTAGCCGCAGCTGCTGCGCTGCTCGCATCAGCCAAAATAGTGCTGCTACGTCGTTAATGACCCGGCTGTTCAACCCTGTTCTGCCTTAACTAGGAAAAAAAGAAACTGCCTAATACTGCAGTCAAATACTCCTCTTTTTATTATACCGGGATCCATTTCGAAACTTCTACCTTCATCATCAGATGTTGTTGTTGTTGTGGCGGCGATAGTGACGCTGGTGCTTGTGGTTGTGGTAGTTTTTATTTATTTATTTATTTATTTATTTGCGAACAGGCTTAGATGGTGGGGTCATGTTACACGCATGGGAGAAGCAAGGTTACCCAAGAGACTCATGGGTTCAGCAGTAGAGGGTAGGAGGAGTCGGGGCAGACCAAGGAGAAGGTACCTGGATTCGGTTAAGAATGATTTTATGCTCCAGACTGAACGCTGAAAGGCATAATCAGTCTTAAATGATGATGATGATTTATTTATTGTTCCGTGGGACCAAATTAAGGAGAAGTCTCCACGGTCATGGAACGAGTCAATACATGAAATTAGAACACGATAGTAGAAACACATAAAATGAAATATAAGAAACGTATACAGGCGACAATTCGAAAGTTTACATAAAGAAAATCAACAATGTAACATTGGAATTTGCTTAATTTTTCAGCTCTTCCAGGAGCTCCTCGACAGAACAGAAGGAGTGAGCCATGAGGAAACTCTTCTGTTTAGACGTAAAAGTGTTTGGGCTACTGCTAAGATTTTTGAGTTCTTGTGGTAGCTTATTGAAAATGGATGCAGCAGAATAGTGCACTCTTTTCTGTACAAGAGTCAAGGAAGTGCATTCCACATGCAGATTTCATTTCTGCCTAGTATTAACTGAGTGAAAGCTCCTAATTCTTGGGAATAAGCTAATATTGCTAACAACAAACGACATTAAAGAAAATATATACTGTGAGGGCAATGTCAGAATTCCCAGACTATTGAATAGGGGTCGACAAGAGATTCTCGAACTTATACCACATATAGCTCGAACACCCCTTTTTTGAGCCAAAAATACCATTTTTGGATCAGAAGAATTACCCCAAAAAATTATGCCATATGACATAAGCGTAGGAAAATATGCGAAGTAAATTACTTTTCGTGTTGAACTGTCACTTATTTCAGATACTGTTCTAATGGTAAATAAAGCAGCATTTAGTTTCAGAACAAGATCCTGAACATGGGCTTTCCACAACAGCTTACTATCTATCCGAACGCCTAGGAACTTGAACTGTTCCGTCTCGCTTATAATATGCCCATTCTGTCTGATCAAAATATCGGTTGTTGTTGAATTGTGAGTTAGAAACTGTAAAAACTGAGTCTTACTGTGATTTAGCATCAAATTATTTTCTACAAACCACGAACTTATTTCATGAACTACATTATTTGATGTTTCAGTATTACACACAAGATCCCTCACTACCAAGCTGGTGTCATCAGCAAACAGAAATATTTTTGAATCACCTGTAATACTAGAAGGCGTATCATTTATATAAATAAGAAACAGCAATGGCCCCAGCACCAACCCTTGGGGAACGCCCCACTGAACTGTGCCCCATTGGGGCTGAACATCACTACCACTCTCAATATTGCGTAGAATTACCTTCTGCTTTCTGTTCTTAAAGTAAGAGGCGAACCAATTGTAAGCTACTCCCCTTACTCCATAATGGTCCAATTTCTGCAGTAATATTTTGTGGTCAACACAGTCAAAAGCCTTCGTGAAATCAAAGAAAACACCTAGCGTTTGCAACCTTTTATTTAATCCGTCCAAAACCTCACAGAGAAAAGAGAATGTAGCATTTTCAGTTGTTAAACCATTTCTAAAACCAAACTGTACATTTGACAGCAAATTATGTGAATTTAAATGCTCCAGTAACCTTGTATATACAACCTTCTCGATAACTGTAGCAAACACCGATGGCATAGAAATAGGTCTATAATTGTCAACATTATCCCTGTCTCCCTTTTTAGAAAGTGGCTTCACTACCGAGTACTTTAATCGGTCAGGAAACCGACCACTCCTAAAGGAAAAGTTACAGGTACTGGGCTAACATACATATAACAATGATCTTCATTCCGAAGATTGGTTTTATCTACATCACTACTCTACATTTCACACCCAAGTGCTTGGCAGAATGCCGGACATTTGCCACGCCGGACATTTGCCACACTTGCCCCTTCGCCAGGTAGCGATACCTCAGGTAAGGGACGCCCTTCCTCGTACTTCTGTCCGCTTTCAAACCGCCGTCTCCACATCTTACTCGATACGACCAGTAGGTAAGGGACCTTCTTCTTCGACATCTTGGCCAAATACAGAGCTTCTTTTCCGAAATCGAAATATTTATATCTTTTGGGAAACGAAAGCAGTGCCGACGATTATGTCAGTATTTATTTATTTATTTTATTTATTGCCAAATTATAGACCTGTTACCTGATGTTTAAAACAGGTCGTACATTTTACAATTTTCGTTTTTCATCTTTTTACAGTTTTCTTTCCTTTTGTTTTAACTACAACATTTACAAAGAATGATACTTTTCAAAATAACAATAATTTAAGGTTGAAATATAAATAAAATTTTGTTGAAGATACGATAGATGAGAGATTTGTTAGTATCATCACCGAATGTGACTGACGGTGAATACCTCGGAATAGTTTCTTCGAGTCGTTGACCGCCAGTCACACACACACACACACACACACACACACACACACACACACAAATGGTAATTACTAGAGAAATAATGTCGATGTACAATTTTTAAATGTTAGAAATAAGGAAATGAAGTAATACAGAATGCTATGCTTGTATTGTACATTGTTGTTCTGCATTGTTTAGTTCTGGTATTTACAGGGTCACAGACAAAGCATCCTAGGTTTTGGAGGGAAAAGCCGTAATTGTAATGATCTCCACTACAACAGAAACAAGAAGCACAACTTAAGGAAAAATAATGTAACGTGTGTTCCAGCTCACAAGCGACATTGAAGCAAGTAGTTCCTGTGACTTAGTATGGACAGAGGTTATATTCGACAACCGGAATAAATTAATAACTGGTTCCTTTTACCAACCCCCGCTCTCAGATCAAACAGTTGCTGAACATTTCAAAGAAAACTCGAGTCTCGTCGCAAATAGGTACCCTACTCATACAACTTGGCAGTGACTTCAATATACCTGCCGTATGTTGACAGAAATACATTTTCAGACCCTACTGTAGATAGAAAACAACTTCCATAATTGTTCTAAATGCTTTTTATAAAATTATTTTGAACAATTAGTTCAAGAGGCCATTCAAATTGTAAATGGTTACGAAAACACACTTGACCTCTTACCTACAAATAATCCTGAGCATCACGACGGATACAGGAATTAGTGAACACACAGTCGTAGCGAGGCTCAATTCCGTAACAAAGAAATTCACCAAAACTAAACGCGAAATATATATTTTTATAAAAGCAACTAAAAATTCAGTTGACGTCTTTCTAAGAGACAGTCTCCAATCCTTCCAAACTATGTAAGTGAAGACCTTATGTGGCTTAAGTTCAAAGAAATAGTATCGACAGCATTCTAGAGATGTATACCAAATAAATTAATAGAAGACGGAACTGATCCCCCATGGTACACGAAAAACGACAGAAAGCTGCTGCAGGAGCACCGAAAAAGGCAAGTATAATTTAGACGAGCGCAAAATCTCCAAGATTGGCGAAGTTTTACTGTGGCTCGAAATTTGGTGCGGATTTCAATGCGGGATGCATTTAATAGTTTCCACAACGAAACTCTCTCTAGAAATGTGGCGGAAAATCCATAGAGATTCTGGCCCTATGTTAAGAAAACCAGCGGAAAGGCTCAGTAAGTGCCTTTACTGCGGGTCGGTCGGCGACTGAGGAGGAGGAGGAGAAGTGTCACGGTTTGGGGGGGGGGGGGGGGGGAGTCAAGGGACCCAACCCTTCGGAGCAGGTAAAATCGTGGCAAATGTCCGCACACCGCTTGGCAGAGGGTGCACAGAACCAGTTTCAGACTGTATCTCGACCGACGCACGTTCTGATAGCACGATTTTTCCTTCCTTGCGGGCTCTGATTTTTCTTATTTTATTATGATGGTAATTTCTCTCTTTGTAGGTAAAAGACAACAAAATATTTTCGCATTCGGAGGAGAAATTTGGTTATAGAAATTTTGTGAGAAGGTCTCGCCGTAATTAAAAACGTCTATGTTTTAATGGTTGACATTCCAGCTCGCGTATCATAGCCCGCTCTTCTGCGAACGTTTCCGGTATCCTCCGTTAGTCCTATCTCGTTAGGGTGTCACACCGCGCAGCAATACTCTGAGATGAGGGTCAAGCGTAGTATAGACAGTCAGGGGCGATTCTAGAAGTCAGTCAAGGGGGGATGGGGAGGAGGCTTGGCGGAATGGAATGTGACTTAACAAAAGGAAAGTTGGAGCCCTCTACCGACAATTTGGTAAAATTTGGTGTTGCTTAAAGTAGTTCTTGGTAACTGTTTTGGAGTTCAGGGTAAAAAATGTGTATTAATAAATAGTAAGACGCCCCTTTTAAGTTAAATGATATTTGTTGGTTTCGGCAGTAAGCTATTTGCAGCTCTTATTCTTTTGTTAAAATGTGTTTGGAATTCATTGCAACCTATATTGCTACATAATTATAAAAAAATGATTGAATCTGTTGGAGTAATATATTCGCTAATTTCTAAAGTCATTTTATCCAATGTAATATGATACTCCATGGATGGGGCTATAACCGCCATAGCCCCCCACCCTCCTCCTTGCTACCGCCCCCACAGACAGTCTAGTAGATTTTTTGCATCTTCTAAATGTTTTGCCAATAAAACGCAGTCTTTGGTTCGCCTATCCCACAAAATTTTCTACGTGATTGTTCCAATTTAAGTTGTTCATAATTGTAATCCCTAGGTATTTAGCCGGCCAGAGTGGCCGTGCGGTTCTAGGCGCTACAGTCTGGAACCGAGCGACCGCTACGGTCGCAGGTTCGAATCCTACCTCGGGCATGGATGTGTGTGATGTCCTTACGTTAGTTAGGTTTAATTAGTTCTAAGTTCTAGGCGACTGATGACCTGAGAACCTAAGTCGCATAGTGCTCAGAGCCATTTGAACCTAGGTATTTACATTAGTGGACAACCCTTAAATTTGTGTTATTTATCGTGTAACCGAAATTTAACGAGATTCTTTTTAGTACTCACCTAGAGGCCCTCACTTTTTTTTGTTCAGTGTCAGTTGCCGCACCATATAGACATCTTGTCTAAATCATTTTGCAGTTCGTATTGATCTTTCAACGAAAGTATCATACGGTAAACGACGGACTCATTTCCTTGGGGAACGTCAGGTATCGTCTCCGTATGTCGCTGTCTTCCCGTTGATTACAACTAACTGTGTCATTTGTAACGGGAAATCACTAATCCAGTCGCAAATCTTAGCACAACTGGTGCAGTTCCCACGCGACTCAATTTTGTGCAAGTCTCTGTATTTCTGCATAACTCGCGCAACCCACATCCAACTGTACCTGCTCTGTGTAGTCAAGCGTTGTTGGTTTCCCTCTACAGTGGTTACCCTCCACTATCAAACTGTCGAATACTTGCTTCAGGATACGTACTATCAAACTGACCCCTCCTCTTATTCAAGTTGCCCCATAAGTTTCTTTTCTCCTCATTTTGATCTAGTACCTCTTCATCAGTTATTCAATCAATCCACATAATTTCCAACATACCTCTGCAGCACCACTTCCCAAAACCTTCTATCCTCTCCTTGTCTGAGCTTCCGCACAAGGCTATACCTCACACAGATACCTACAGAAATGTCTTCCTAACACTTCCCATTCGCTATTCAAATATTTTTCTTTTCGAGCAGTGCTTGTTTTTCATTTATCTATTCATAATGACACACTGGTGCAATACATAATGCAACTGCATTACATATCGTGCATGTATTAACAAATTTATTGACCTCTTCAGATCTTGTGATCGATTAACGACCGTCACGTTAGTATTAACAATGTATGTACGCAAGGGACAAATGTGTATAGTAATTGGCAGCCACATTATACAACCATGTTGCGTGACTTGCACATTTAAGAATAACCTGATTATGATTCATACCTTAGCTTAACAATAAATAGAAATAAGAAGGTATATAATACTCCAGTGTCGTCACGTATTTGTGTCAGAAATAAAGTTAAAACAGGAAGGCTGATGAGCTAATTATTATAAAATGCGGTACCATTCTTTAATAAAAGAACGAAGACCTATAAGTCGTTCCCACTCAGCTTATATATTACCTAGAGGAACCATATGATATTAAAATGTTGGAAACTTCTGCGTAATAAGGTCAGTAATAAAGATGTATGCACACATACAGTATGTAATGTAATTATATCAATATTGCACTGGTTTATTGAATGTCTACCGTGATGAGACTAGAAGCGCCGAAATCGATTTGCTTCATTCTTTTGCCTGTATACCTACACGGGCTCGGCTTGGTTATTATCGGATCTTGCATTGTTATCGTGGGAGGGTGCCCGGATGTCCTTCGTATCGCCACCCTTTGCCACCCCCACTCCCATCCCCCGCCCCAAAAGGGCGGAATTTGTGTACCTCAACTGTCTGCCCGTAGTGCTATCCATCTGTAAGTGTGCTAACTTTTTCTAAATGTTTATGAATCGAGTAACTGAGATGGTACGTGGTATTCACCTAGCAGGGTTTGGGGAACAAGCGTGGAAATCGATCATGATACGATAAAATGGAGAGCATTAAATTGCTGCCTGAGACAATTTCTTTTTACGTAATTAATCATACAATTACGTTCCCCATAGTCCCATCAAGGATGGAAAGTTTAAATGCCTATTCTTCCTTTTTTCCTTCCTTTCTTGATCCACGATAGCCTCCGTGACTTCACAGGCAACTTTCAAAATTTTTACTACCTGCATTTCAATTTATTTATTTCCTCAGTAGCTACTTTCTGCTATTACTGTCTGTGACGAAATGCTGGATCTGTTCCTGAGATTGAGATTACAATGGAAATGTGATCACCTAGTGAACCACCAATTTCGAAACAATTCTAGCATCCTACTGTTGCCGCACTGGTCGTCAAAAGTAGTCAGTGAGAATGTTTTGCGAAGAAAGAAAGCGAAACACTTGTGTCAAAAATGTTACTTTATACGGTTATGTAGACGGATATTCCCTGTCAAAGAAATCGTTATAGATTTTAACGTTTGAGAGGCCAGAAGTACAAAAAGCAAACATGACAAAGTAACTGAAGACACAGGATTAAGAGACACGTTTCATACCGGTAGATGTAGTAGTTGTCTTATATAGCAGCAGGTGTGAGACATTCTAACTACTTTTTATTATACGTCCGCAGCTCGTGGTCTAGTGGCTATCTTTGTTGCCTCTGGATCACGGGGTCCCGCGTTTGATTCCTGGGCGGATCGGGGATTTTCTCCGCCCAGGAAGTGGGCGTTTGTGCTGTCCTCATCATTCCATCATCATTCTGGAAAGTGGCGAGACTGGGCTGTTCAAATACTGGGAATTTGCACGGGCACTAATAACCACGGAGTTGAGCGCCCCACAAACCAAATATCGTCATTATTCCATTTGTGGTTGCAGTCACCTGAAATATTTTAGGTGAATAAGTGATAAGAAATGTGTTGTTGTGGTCTTCAGTCCTGAGACTGGTTTGATGCAGCTCTCCACGCTACTCTATCCTGTGCAAGCTTCTTCATCTCCCAGTACTTACTGCAACCTACATCCTTCTGAATCTGCTTAATGTATTCATCTCTTGGTCTCCCTATACGATTTTTACCCTCCACGCTCCCCTCCAATGCTAAATTTGTGATCCCTTGATGCCTCAGAACATGCCCTACCAATCGGTCCCTTCTTCTTGTCAAATTGTGCCACAAACTCCTCTTCTCCCCTATTCTGTTCAATACCTCCTCATTAGTAACGTGATCTACCCATCCAATCTTCAGCATTCTTCTGTAGCAACAAATGTGAGTGGAAAATATTAACAAAATTATGTGCGAGGTAAACGTTATTCCAAAGAATTGCAGTTTTTTGACGGTCGAGGGAACTGTAGCTCAGATACAAATTTGATGAAATCATAAAATATAAACAAATTTAACAGGTTATTTTGAGTGCTGGCTGGAGGGTGTGTTATCAGATATGAAGATGCTGGCACCAACGGAAAGATAATGAAAAGTACATTTTACAAAAAGAAACATTTAAGGGAAAAAGACAACAATGATACGAAACACCTGCAAATAGTCGAATCGTGGACACAGAGCCTTTCCCCCGTGCTCATCATACCTTTTTAGGCTTACTGGGCGTTAATGTCTTGGTTTCACGCGCCGAGATTGCGTTTCGGTGTGCTTTCTGCGTTCTTACGCTCCTTTACGCTCCTGTAATTAACAAAATATGTGTAAATGATCGCAAAAGAATATCACGAGCAAAGTCGATTGTAA
The DNA here is from genome assembly GCF_021461385.2 of Schistocerca piceifrons. Taxonomy (NCBI): domain Eukaryota; kingdom Metazoa; phylum Arthropoda; class Insecta; order Orthoptera; family Acrididae; genus Schistocerca; species Schistocerca piceifrons. The sequence continues at coordinate 131,449,588 of NC_060149.1, forward strand.
ATCTCATAGTTTTGTTGGCAGCTGTTCTTGCGTGGATGTGCTTACACCGAACAGCAAATCAGTCTCGAGAAAGCGTAGTTCTAGTGGTAACTAAATGAGGAGGCCTGAGACCGAGTGCAGGTATAGATATTATAAACGAGTTTTGCTTTAAAAGATGACGAACTTCTGAGAGCTACTTAACTGTAGAGTTTCTCAGCAAAGGCCATGTGCCTACTGAGGCACTTGGCTTAACGAGTCATCAACTTTGACAGTAGGCGGTGAGAACTTGTTCGTGCAGCCGTTCATGCACCTCACGCTTCACATCAACTGATTGGAATCGCTTGCCACGAAAGTGATTTCTCATCGCTACAAGAGGTACAAATAAGAGGCGCAAGAGCGATCTTGAAGCCTGTTGATGATGTGAAACATGAGAGTTACACACCAACAGGGGCTTTAAATCCTATTTGGTATTTAGCAAAGAGGCCAACTATGAGACAGAACTGAAGAATACTTTTCTTGACGCGTATATGTCATCTGTTTGTTTCTAATGTGTTGTATGTTCATGTAGTGACATTATGCTCTAAATTTTATTTCAAGAACGGCGTTTTACGTCAGTCAGTCAGGATTAAGTATATCCATCTACTATGCTGGGCGATCAATCCGTCATTTAGTGAACCTTAAAAAATCAACGATAATGGAGTGTTTACCAATACGATTATCCAAAGTAAAACTCACATCGACACTGAATCTTGCTTTCGAAAACATGTGATTGGTGGTTATTAGTGTTTGAAAGACAGTACATTCAGTAGGTTTAGATGACCTTTTTGGACATTATTGAGAAGTCGATCACTGAGCGTTTTTGTTTAGGCCTGTAATCTGCATAACAAGTTCCAAACGAATATTGAGAAACTCAGAGAATAAGAGAATAGGAAGAATGGAAGGTTCATGTTTCGTCGACATAAATTTAGTTGGAGGCCAAGCGCTGTGTCAGTTGGAGAAGAAAGAAAGAAATTTGTTGACCATCACTTGGTTAAGAAACTATCGCAGCATTTGATAGCAACTAATTAAGGAAGTCACAGATGACCAGACAAAGAATCGAACGCCGCTCCCCTTGAATACGAGTCTTATGTCTTACCGACTGCATTACCTCGCTGTGCGATGTTAAAAAGAGAGGAATAAGTTTCGGTTGTTTATCTACATCTACATCCACTTGGATACTCTGCAATTCACACTTAAGTGCTTGACAAAGGATTCACCGAACCACATTAACATTCTCCAACAGCGCGAGGGAAAAACGATCGCTTCAACCTTTACATGCGAGATTTGGTTTTTCTTATTTTTATCACGATGATCATTTCTCCCTACGTAGATTGGCGTCAACAAAATATTTTCGCATTCGGAGAAGAAAACTGGTGATTGAAATTTCGTGAAAATATCTCGCCGCAACGAGAAACATTGCTTTAATGATTCCCACCCAAACTCGCGTATCATATCCGTGACACTATCTCATTTATTCCGCGATAATTCAAAACGAGCTGCCCGATTTTGAACTTTTTCGATGTCCTCCGTTAGTCCTGTCTGGCAAGGATTACATACCGCACATCAGTGCTCCAGAAGAAGACAGAGACGCGAGTGCACGCCGTATCTGTAGTAGACTTGTTGAATCTTGTTAGTGTTCCGCCAGTAAAACTCAGTCTTCGGCTCGCTTCCCTTCAACTTTTTTTAATGAAATAACTCAAATTTAAGTTGTTAGTAATTGTAATCCATTGCTATTTAGCTGCCTTTGGCAGCCTATAAAATTGTATAATTTATCGCCTAATAGGAATTTCACGGCTTCCTTTTAGTACTCGCGTGGTTGTCTTCACACTTTCTGTTTTTTATAGTTAATGGCCAATTTTTACATCTTACACATATCTTGCCTAAATCATTTTGCAGCTAGTTTTGATCTTCTGATCACTTTACTAGAGTCGGTAAACAGCAGGACCATCTGCAAACAATCTGACAAAACTGCTCAGATTGCCTGCTAAATCATTTATATAGATTAGAAACAGCAGATGGCGTGTAACACTTCCCTGGCAAACGTCAGATATCACTTATGTGTTACTCGGTGGATACATGGAAGTGTGTGTGTGTGCGTGTGTGTGCGGTGTAACTGCAATTATAAGGATTCGCGAGTGTGTTAACCGGGAAGTTGACATTGTCTGCTGTAACAGGTTATTCAGTGGTCTGTGCGCGCGACAAAGCTGGCAAGACGAACGACCGGCACGCGGTGGCATTCAGAAGCATAAAGAACAAGCGCGTTACAGGAGCGATCGCCGTTTTCAAAAGCAGCACGAGCACACGCAGGTCGTGCCGCTGCTACGCTGCCGTCACGCCCCTAGTCTGCCAGGTTTCTCGACGCTGTCTTTGCGCTTCTGAACGTACTAACTACAATTTACACTAGCCCTAACCTATGTCTTCCCCCTCACCAAAAAACGAAATTTATCTTGTTATCGAAACAATTCATTTTATGAGAATTTTGCATATCACTAGTCGGAGGTTAGTGAGGTAAGGTGGCATTAACACTGATAATACTCAACGTCAAGAATCGCTTCACGTACCATGAATCACAATGTAGCTGAATTGTTTATAAAAGGTAGGACCGGCCTCTGAGGCACAGGGGTGACTGGGGATTACCTGAGATGGGAAAGACGTGAAATACTACTATAAAATAAGACGGGCGTTCAGTAAGTAAGGCAACACATCTTTTTGCTTGGCCGATTTCCATTGAAAAAAATGCGAAATTTGTTGTGGGGAACCGTGGGATATTCCCGCTGCAGCCCCTATAGTCTCATGAAGTTCCGGTTGGTGGTGGAGCTGTACGTAGCCTTCAAAACGGGGTGTGTAACGGAGGTACCTTCCAAGCAGAGAGCTGTCGCTGAGGTTCTTCTGGCTGAAAATCAGAGCATCTCAGGTATTCATAGGTGTTTGCCGAATGTCTATGGAGACCTGGCAGTGAACAAAAGCGCGGTGAGTCTTTGGGCGAGGCGTATATTATCATCAAAACAGTCGCGCAAACCTGTCCCATCTCCCGCATGCCGGCCAGCCGCACACAGCTGTCGCTCATGCACTGTTGGAACGTGCGAACACTCTCATTTGAGGTGATGCAAACGAACTTCTCCTTCACATTGACGACGCAAGGCCTCACGCAAGTCTCCGCACCCAAGAGGAGCTCACGAAGCTTCATTGGACTGTTCTTCCTCATCCACCCTGCAGCCCGGATCTCCCACCGCCCGACTGCCATTTATTTCCCCCAGTGAAGGATGCACTCCGCGGGAAGTACACACACCAAAAAAAGTTTTGCTTCACCCCAGTTCCCAGAACTCCTGAAGATAGACGGTGACTGTAGATACTGTATCACAGACACAGTCCCTTTGACTGTTCAGAGATGTCACTAAACCCGCCCAAAGATGTAAACAACCACGCATGATCAGCGCCTATTAGACGGAGGGTGTCCGACGGCCGATCAGTTCCAGTCATTCCACCAGGAAGGATGTACACGGCTCGTGTTGTCTGTAGTGCAACCATGCCTAGACGGTCAATACCGCTCTTCGATCGCGTCCGCATTTTTACTTTGTGCCAGGAAGGGCTCTCAGCCAAGGGAGTGTACAGGCGTCTCGGAGTGAACCAAAGCGTGGAGGAGATACAGAGAGACATGTCGATAACATGCCTTGCTCAGGCCACACAAGGGCTACTACTGCAGTGAATGACCACCACCTACGGATTATGGCTCGGAGGAACCCTGACAGCAACGCCACCATATTGAATAATGCTTTTCGTGCAGCCACAGGACGTCGTGCTACAACTCAATGTGTGCGCAAGAGGCTGCATGATGCGCAACTTCACTCCCGACGTGCATGGCGAGGTCCACCTTTGCAACCGCGACACAATGCAGCGTGGTACAGATGGGCCCAACAACATGCCGAATGGACCGCTCAGGATTCGCATCACGTTCTCTTCACCGATGAGTGTTGTGTATGCCTTCAACCAAACAGTCGTCGGAGATGTGTTTGGAGTCAACCCGGCCAGGCTGAACGCCTTAGACACACTGTCCAGAGAGTTCAGCAAGGTGGAGGTCCCCTGATGTTTTGGCGTGGCATTATGTGGAGCCTACGTACGCCGCTGGTGGTCATGGAAGGCGCCGTAACGGCTGTACGATACGCGAATGCCATCCTCCGACCGTTAGTGCAACCATATCGGCGGCGTATTGGCGAGGCATTCCTCTTCATGCATGACAATTCGCGCCCGCATCGTGCACATCTTGTGAACCTTCAGGATAACGACATCGCTCGACTAGAGTGGCTAGTATGTTCTCCAGACATGAACCCTGTCGAACATGCCTGTGACAGATTGAAAAAGGCTGTTTACGGACGACGTGACCCACCAACCACTCTGAGGGGTCTACGCCGAATCGCCATTGAGGAGTGGGACAATCTGGACCAACAGTGCCATGATGAAATTGTGAATATTATGCCTCGACGAAGACAGGCATGCATCAGTGCAAGAGGACGTGCTACTGGGTATTAGCAGTACCGGTGTGTACAGCAATCTGGACCACCATCTCTGAAGGTCTCGGTGTATGGTGGTACAACATCCAATGTGTGGTTTTTATGAGCAATAAAAAGGGCGGAAATGTTGCATATGTGAATCTCTATTCCATTTTTCTGTACAGGTTCCGGAACTCTCGGAAGCGAGGTGATGCAAAACTTTTTTTGATGTGTGTAGTATGTTGATGATGTGGAGGTTCTTGACGCAGTAAGATGTTGGCTCCGACGTCGACCAGTACAGTTGAACCATGCTGGTATACAGGTCGTTCCAGGAATGTGACGTACGGCCGTCGGATTGGAAGGAGATTATGTTGAGAAATAGGGTTTAGTAGCGAAAAGAGTGGGTAATAATATGGTGCTTTCGAATCCTGAATAAAACCGACTTGCTTTCAGAAAGAAATGTGTTGCATTATTTACTGAACGCCCCTCATACACTGTCACGCCTACTTCAAGTCACATTGAACAAAAATTTAGTTTATATAACAGTCACGTGTAGGAATAAATGCCTTCTTCCGAGTCAACACGCGACATTGTCTACCGAAGTTGGGAGGTGGATTTCGTGTACCCAGCCATGCGGAATGTATCGAATTCCAACACAATCCGCATGGAAACTACAACGAGAGTTAGAGGTTCTCCGGTTGATCAAGACATGGCTCAGACAGCCAACTGATCTTCTGGAACATATACAAACAATATGAGAGTGTGATCTGGGACGAATGACTAAACATTTGTGTTTTTGTTCCATGTCCATCTACACGCACACGTTCTCAGATTCAGACAATGCTGAAAGTGGTTGTAGTGAATACGCTGGTAATATCGTTTGAGAATTTCGCATATCAAACGTATTTGACACAGGAGGATGTTTGATGCCTGGTAAGAAATGGAAATTGCCATTGCGTTAGACACATCTTGCTAAACTGTAAGTCTGACCATTTAAGTTACGGGTACAGTCTAGGCCCACAAATGCTAGAGACGGAGCACAAGCTCGGATTACGAGAGGGTAGGCAATAAACTGGACGTGCCCTTCTCAAAGGAACCATCCCGGCATTCACCTGGGATGATTTTAGAAAATTACGGGAAACCAAAATCTGTATGGCCCTTCGGTGATTCGAATCGTCGCCCTCCCGAGAGGAGAGTCCAGTGTGCTAGCCATTGCGCTACCACGCTCGGTGATTGCAGAATAGCGGCGAGGTTCCGCAGCTCATACACTATTGATCATCACTGGTACTTAAATCACATCTTCAGTATTTTCCAAGACTAAGAAACAGTTGGAAATCGAGCAGCTTCGCAATACAGTGAAGAATAATTCTCAACACGATGTCCAGTCCAGCGTTGAGGTAACTTTTTGAATCGTGGGTCTCGGCGTGTTGCAGTATGAGGTTCTGGTAACCTTTTTCATTTCCGGTCGAAACAATAAAAGTCACGTTTATCATTATCAGTTACATATATTGTATCATTCAGATATCTTTGATTATGAAATCATAAAGTGACTAGTGATTGTCACTGGGACAGGTTTCACTTCTTTCTTCTATTGAGTGTTCTTAGATGCCAATTCCGTGACGCTGTAAATTTGTAACAATTCCCCGGAAGCTTATTTTCACAAGCACATGGCATCCGAGTGATCTATAAAGCACCGCTCTTTAAGAATTTGTATTTCTGTGAAAAAAAGCAGACCGGGCTGCCAAAATATGCGAGACGAATGACTAATAGGGCGCAGGATGCGGTTCTCTGGTTTGGCTGTAACCCACCGGACGGACGCATGTTCCTCTCGGGACGCGGCTGTTTGCTATTCCGCGTTCGTCTCACCAGAAAGCTTATGTAGATGTCTGGAGAGGCCGACGTAATTCTTGAGAGCGGCGTGCGCCTCCCAGCTTTGACGCAGTTAATATTGTCCGCACGGTGGCCCCGCCCACAGCAGACGATGTTCCCGTTTCCTGTGTGTCATCGCATCGCGCGCGCTGTTTCTCGAGGCCTGACTCAGCCCAGAGTGCATCGCTGCTACTTTTAACAAACCTTTAATCTGTTGCCCCTTTGAAATCAGACCTTCGTTGGCCGCTGACGCCACTGGATTCGCTTTCGAGAGGATCGGAGTTCATATCCTGGGGCGGCCATCCCTATTTCTGCTCTCCACAGGCCTTCGAATGCTTCGCAGGTGAAAGCCTGAATGGTTCCTTTGAAAAGAACGCGGCCGACGTCTCTCACTGTCCTTTTCCATTCCGGTCATGTGCTCCATCTCTTACAAGTTGGCTATCGACAGAACGTTAAACCTTAATCTTCCTTCCTTCGTAGGCCGCTTCGATCCTTTTTTTCAAGGAATTGAATGCAGTGTTCTCCAATCATTCACGGTTTAACTTAAGAGGAAAGCCCTCTTTACGCATGTGAACACTACTGACGCTGCCTGTAATCGCTGCACTAGGTGGAACGACGCCTTGTAGCCGCGCCGGCCGATGTGACCGAGCGGTTCTTTGCGCTTCAGTCTGGAATTGCGCGACCGCTACGGTCGCAGGTCCGAATCCTGCCTCGGGCATGGATGTGTGTGATGTCCTTAGGTTAGTTAGGTTTAAGTAGTTCTGAGTTCTAGGGGACTGATGACCACAGATGTTAAGTCCCATAGTGCTCAGAGCCATTTTTGAACCTTGTAGCCGGAACATTGGTCATCGGCGGGAATTCTCGGTAACAAAATAATTTTGTATAAGTCATTATCAATATATTTTATATCAGCTTACATAGGATAACTGAAAAATATTAGGTTCTAACAAAATGGTAACGTACTGATGCAAATGTCATTTTTTTCGCCCACAAAATCGAGACAAAAGCGTGCACCGAAAATAGACTTTTGAAGATATCGCGAAACGGTTACGTACGCCGATAGAGAATTCAGTTTACAATCTCGGAATCAAATTCCGATCAAAATCGTATGTTTCGTTCTCAAGTTTTGTTTCCCGCAAGTCTGAAAAATGTGGTTTCGAGAGAAACGTGTTTAAAGATTTACCTTACACTTTTTGTGGTTATGTTGTGAACGCATTCATTCTAGGCAGGAATCCCGTATCGAAAGCGCGACCGCAACTGAGACAAATACTTCTCATTTTTCTTTCATCATTGTCATTGCTAATGCAGTAAGTAAATCATCGTCTCAAACGAAGAAAAAGAGTTACAACACTAATTTTGTTAAATTAATACCGGTATTAATATTCGATTTCCTGTAGTCTTGCAATGAGAGAATCGGATATTAATACAGCCTATTTTTTTTAGTCCAAGAGGCTACAACTGACCTTGCCTGGAACTCAGTAAACAAATGAGCAGTTATGTCTGGAGAATACTGTACTACTGATAGCAGAAGGGATTAGGCGGTAAACTCGCGTCTGTCAGAAACTCTACAGGTCTCTTCTCGGACGCGTCCCGAGCGGACGAGAATGTATCACTTGCCTACGAATGATGCTGGAACGGCCAAACTGGTCGTCGGATTAAGAAACGCATTAATTCCGGAAATCGAAATAGCGCTCGTTTATCTTTTTGCCCCGCTGCATAAACTGAGATGTACGTACGGGCCGGACATCAGCTGCATAGTAGGCGGAAAGAAATATGAAAGCAGCAAAAGGAAGATATAAAAACGGGAGGAGCAGCAATCCGCTTTATTGTGAGCTCTCCTAAATCGATCAGCAAGCACCCTCTGTACATTTTTTTGTGGATTTGCATCTCATTAGGCGGCGCGCGCTGCCCGGACAGAGTCAATGTGGGAATATGGCCAGGTCAGCCGGGAACACGAGTTGTGGGACAAGCGGCGGCGCGACGCCGCAAACGAGCAGCGCGCGTCTCTATCTTCATAGCGGGCTTCAATTAAGTCAGAGGCAGCGCCAGGCTACCAGCAAACCGGGCAAATTTGCTGTATTCCTTATTAAAACTGCCGTATTCCCGTTTGTTAAGGAACAAAATTGTTTCTTTAAAGTGGTAAATGGCCTCTTATGACTGTCATAACTTTTATTTATTGCGATTGTGATTACAGTTTCGGTCGTTCGCCACTTTGAAGAAAAATATCATAAATGATTTCTTTTACTTTATTGCTGATTCATTCCTTCATCCCCTGGTTGGAGGTGACACGCCGTTCTAAATGCACAAGCATTTACTCTTATACTAGTAAAAACTAAACTAAACTCCGCCCGAACAGGCCATGAAGGCCCAACGGCACCGACTAGCCGCTGTGTCATCCTCAGCCCAAATTCGTCACTGGATGTGGAGGGACATGTGGTCGCCGCGCTGGAATAGCCGAGCGGTCTTAGGCGCTGCAGTCATGGACTGTGCGGCTGGTCCCGGCGGAGGTTCGAGTCCTCCCTTGGGCATGGGTGTGTGTGTTTTTCCTTAGGATGATTTAGGTTAAGCAGTGTGTAAGCTTTGGGACTGATGACCTTAGCAGTTAAGTCCCATAAGATTTCACACACATTTGAACATTTTGGCATGTGGTCAGCACACAGCTCTCCTGGCCGTATGTAAGTTTACGAGACCGGAGCCGCTACTTGTCTTTAAGTAGCTGCTCAGTTTGCCTCACGAGGGCTGAGTGCACCCCGCAATCTGATACAAGTAGTTTTTAATTATTTACGCGATATGATTTTTAAAATTCTTAAGTGCAGGACTTCACACTGTAGGCCTTTGTAAAGAAATGTTGAAGCACCTATGGTGAAATGGCAGGGATCTGTAACCAGAGGGGATAACTTGGGAAAGGAGAGGTTGTAAGGTTCTGGTAGTGTAGTGAGGGATACCACTGAAGCAGGAGAACTGTTATTTGGGGATGGGTGTAATGCTAGAGAGTAGGCGCTATGGAAACATGGGATTCAGGATAGAACGAATGGATCACGCCGTGGTTATGAGAAGCAAAGAGTAGAAGACCGGTGGAAGAGAAAATCGAGACCTCATTCTGGGATGGGAGAAGGAATAGGTTGGATATGGTAGGAACGGTAACTGTCGTCGAAGATCTCATTTACCGAGAGAGGGAAAGTCTGTTAAAATTGCATAGGGAGAGGATACGGAGAGGATTAAGTTGTAGGGTTAGAGGGATGTGTTGGTATAGGTGCGGTAGCATACAACGATTGAATATTAGATGTAAAACAATGAGGTGGTTCGAGTCTAGTTGGCGGGACGTGCAGGATATACGGAGGTGTTCAGTGTGTGGCAGGAAGTATGAGGAAGTGATGAGCTGGTAAAGCGTTCGTGCAGAAATGCGTAAACTGATGCAGAAAGCAAGAAGAGAGTGACAGAACTTTGGTGGACTGTATATCCGGGCTACATTGGCACTACAGAGGATCAAGGCTTTGTATGCGCTGAGAATGGTGGAGAAATGCAATCCTCATGTTCAGCCGGTTATAAGTTTGTCTGTCTGCTTTTTGTTGGGTGGTTAATAGGTGAGGTTCCAGAGTCTTGCCAACTCTGCTTATATCTCGAACGTGATAGATGCTTAAAGTTCCTGAGTTGTACCCAAAGAGCTGGTTGGATATGTCCATTTTGAAGAGCCGACTACCTGTCGTTTTGGTTGCTAACTGAAGTTTTACCAAATGTTTTAAAATCGTGCGTGACGTGTTAAATTTTAAAGATGCCCGGTATCCAACACAATATACGAATCTGAAAAGTATGGATATGATTTTCAGTGTCAGTTGGTAGTGTCCAGTGTTCTGTGCATACTACAGTACGTAAGTCGTTTGAAGGATGATTGGCACTGGTTGGCCGCACAGTACGCCGCTCCACGTAGTTTTGATGCACACAGCGTAGTAGTCGAGGTTGATAATGCGCTCTAGTATAGTGGCACAGTACTAAGTTAACGCCAATTCGTATCTCTGTAGTAGAAGAATCTTTTTCATAATAGCAGTTGGGCCGGAAAAGGCAGGGAGAGTGGTGTCAAACTGCTGCTGATAGCAGCTTCTGCTTCAGTTTCCTGATCCCAAGCATCTCCTCAGTATTTCATGGAGAAGATATAACACTTCCCGGAGGCGATCAGTTACTTGGTCTGCTGGATGGGTGTAGTTGAGGGTTAACACATCCTTTTGTGATAATAATATACGATAGACCCGTGCATTTCTGCACTAAACGGATGCTTAAGACACACACACATCTCTAAGGAAAAGTGCCAATGTGCACAGACACCAGTCAGCAATGCAAAATGAGGCTCATTGGCACAGGCTCACCAGGTAAATAGAGAATATACCAGAAATAAAGAAGATCCCGAGAAGAGCAGCACGTATCGTCACGGGTTCTTTCAGTAAATGCAAAAGTGTGACGTAGATTCACATCCAGTGTGATTTACTGGTAAAGTCCGAAATTGTGCGTTCCCAGAAGAGTCAAGCAATATATTGCTTCTTCCTACGTATTTATCCCAAGAAGGCCTCGATTGCAAAACTAGAGAGATTCAAGTATAACGACAATCATTCTTCCCTCGCACGTTTCACGACTGGTACAGAAGTACACTATCTGATACAAAGTATCTGGACACCTATTAGTGTACTTTTCATGGAGTGTGTCCATCCTTCGCCTTTATGGCTGCTTGAACTCTGCTGGGGACATTTTCAGTAAGATATCTGAATGTCTGTGGAGGAGTAGCAGACCATTCTTCCTCAAGAAGTGAAACCAGACAAGGTAGTGATGTTGGACTCTGGATCGTCAAAGGAAGTCGACATTCTAACTCAACCCAAAGGTGTAGCATTGAGTTCAGGTAGAGATTCTTGGCACGTCATGCATTTCAAGTCTGTTCCTGTGTACAAACCATTCCCTCACAGTTGCTGCTTTTGCATTGTCACGATTATGCAAACAGTCATTGTCTGCGAACAGTTCCTCTACTGTCTGCAGATGGTGTTCATATCCTTCCGCAATAAGAGGACCACATCATAGCTACGAAAATCAGTCTCATACAGTGGCACCACCTCCTCCATACTTCATTGTTGACACTAGACATGATGGTGGCAGTGTTCTCCAGGCACTGCCAAACCCAAAGCTTTCCATCGCATTGCATTGCCTGATTCATCACTTCGAATCGCTTACAGTCATCCACTGTCCGGGGTGCCTATTCTGTATCTTTCCGCCATTGTGCCGATCTTTTCGGTACTCAATAGCACCGAACGGTCTGGTACTCGAATTAGTCTCTCTGCGTTATTCAGTATGCATTTCGGTAGCGATACCGTTCGGTTCTAGAGAACCGAAGCGCTGTTGTCGGATCGTGTCGCGCAAGCCAATCAAAAGCAAGCAACCGCAGATCCGCGCATGCGCACTGCAGCGCGCACAGCGCCACGAACACAAAGCGTCTAGCAGACGACACAGGCGCGCTATTCTTCCAAGTACCGAAAATTGCGTTTACGTTGCCATAACGCATGACGCCGCATTCCATCGAGCTGACGTGCCCGCCTTCATCGCCCTTGCCGCCTCCTTAACAGTTTCAGGCGCAGTATATCTATTTCTATGATTCTCAGCTGAAATGCATAAAAATTTTTACAGTTTTTCTGACCGCATGTTTCCATGCATGCATAATAACGATAGCGTATTTCACTGTATTCTGCAGATTGTCGTAAATGCCGCATTATGTCATCTTATTCTCATTCACAGCTGACATCGTGTTTTGGATTTTACGTTTCCGAAAATGAGTTAGGAATAGTGTGTAGTACCACATTGTACTGTATAAAAACACCCGGAAAATTGATTCTGAGAGTTTCAAAGAATAAGAAGATAAACAGACTGTGGTTATAACACGCTCCTAGAGATCCAAATGATTAAGTAGCCCACTTCCCTATATGATGCGTCAACGATTTGGGTCTTAAAAAAATTGTTCAAATGGCTCTGAGCACTATGGGACTTAATTTATGAGGTCATCAGTCCCCTGGATTTATAACTACTTAAACCTAACTAACCTAAGGCCATCACACACATCCATGCCCGAGGCAGGATTCGAACCTGCGACCATAGCGGTCTACACAGGGGTGTCCGGATGCATTTGATGAGATAGTGTATATGAAGTGCCCTCAGCCACACACTGCAGTGTTGCTTACGAAGTACAGACGTAGCTGTAGATGACTGGATCGCGTTGGGCGGTGCGACTTTTGTGGCAGGAACCTAGGTATAGTATTCCCTGCTTATTTGAACTTTGTGATTTGATTTTCAGTGTTGCCGCAGCAGAAACTTCAAGTACGCAGTCTGTGTAAAGTTTCCATTAGTAAGCATGCAGTGTTTCCGAGCTCGTGGCTTCAGTTACGGGCGCAGTTTCGCATCGCGGTGGCACGGCGTTTGCGTAATAGAGAGCAGATTCGTTTTCGTGCGGTACCGCGACCGCGAGCACAAAGAGCGCTCACCTCGTGACAAGCGGACCCCCAGCAGCAACGCGTTCCCAACTTTCTCTCGTGCAGACAATGAGCGCCGGGCCGGTGTGTAATTACCGCGGGCTGCATCGAGTCCCGCCGCCGCACGACCTCCGTATTTCTCCGCGGCCGCTGCTGATCGGAGACAACGCGCCTACACGCCGTGCCGTCGCTGCTGTGGGGAATTCCTCTCCCTGATCTACGCGCCTCCTGCCTGCATCTTTACTCACTTGCTGCGGCTTTAATGACGCTAAGCTCTCATCGCGGGAAACGCTGATTCGGTTTTGTCCCGGCGCCGTGATTAATCCGTACGTTATATACTGAGCGAGGGTGGTACCGCACTCGTATTTGGAAGGAGGGGGTTTGAAAAGTCGTAATGTAATTGTGTCTCCAGAAAGGAGTGATCGACGTATTATACACTTGCACAAACTAGACATACTGTCTTAGGGTAACATAGTGACAGTCTTGAATTCTTTTTTCCAGCTTCAGGTCACACTAATTTGTATCATTATCGGTTTCGACTTAATTCCAACTCATCATCGGCTTATCTTCCTAAAACGAGAGAATAAGGGGGTGGTAAAATACTCGGAAACTAAATCATATATGAAACTAATTTCTGTGCCCATTTACACATACAATTGAAAGAAAAACAGCCCTCGGTCACTATTTTTAACAAATTAACCTGGTTTCAACACTGCTAGGAGTGTCATCCTCAGAATTTAAATAAAAGAATGCTCTATAAGACACTGGACTCGCATTCGGGAGGACGACGGTTCAATCCCGCGTCCGGCCATCCTGATTTAGGTTTTCCGTGATTTCCCTAAATCGCTCCAGGCAAATGCCGGGATGATTCCTTTCAAACGGCACGGCCGACTTCCTTCCTCGTCCTTCCCTAATCCGATGAGACCGATGACCTCGCTGTCTGGTCTCCTTCCCCAAAACAACCAACCAACCTTATGACGTTCTTAGTCATATTCTGTGACGACGTTATAGAATATAGACCATTCTTTCATTTAAATTCTGAGGAAGACACTCCTAGCAGTGTTGAAACCAGGTTACTTTGTATCATTACCGGTTTCGACTTAATTTCAACTCATCATCGGATTATCTTCCTAAAAAGAAAGAATAAGGGGGTGGTAAAACACTCGGAAACTAAATCATAAATCAAACTAATTTCTGCGCCCATTTACACATACAATTGAAAGAAAAACAGCCCGCGGTCACTATTGTTAACAAATTAACCTGGTTTCAACAATCCTAGGAGTGTCTTCCTTGGAATTTAAATCAAAGAATAGTCTGTATTGTATAACATGGTCACAGAATTATGGTGTTTTTAGTCATAATTCTGTGACCATGTAATAGAATATAGACCATTCTTTGATTTAAATTCTGAGGAAGACACTCCTAGCAGTGTTGAAACCAGGTTAATTTCTTAAAAATAGTGACCGAGGGCTGTTTTTCTTTCAATTGTAACTATTTATGGTCTCTGAACGTGCAGCCATGTACAAAATTTTGTCATTTACACATACTTTATACGTAGTAATTCGTCAACCGAACAAGCCTGGGGAGGCGCCTACGATTAGATACACTTGAGAAAAACCTTAAAATTTTTCCAGAATTAGATTTTCACTCTGCAGCGGAGTGTGCGCTGCTATGAAATTTTTATTAATTAAAATTGTATTAATTAAAAGCTACGCACTATATTTATTAAACGAACAAAAATTATTTTCGTAAACAAGATTTCTTCGAAGTGCTTTCTGATCTGTTACTGATGACTCTTCTTCCTTGCCCAGCTGAACTAATGCCAAGTGTCTAATGACTCAAATCACGTCGGTTTAGCGTTGAATCTCCCTCCTTTCCCAAATTTTTCTATATCTACACACCAGTGTCTCAGCACAATAGTAGTCAACATTTCCCGTCTGAGCCAAACCTCTCTGTTTCTATTGATATCTCCCATGGTTGCTAACGTAAGCTGAATAGGAATATGTGGACTACAGATAATCCAAAGACTGAAACTTCCTGGCAGATTAAAACTGTGTTCAGGACCGAGACTCGAATTCGGGACCTTTGCCTTTCACGGGCAAGTGGTCTACCATCTGAGCTACCCAGTACGACTCAGCTTTAATTTCGCCAGTACCTCGTCTCCCACCTTCCAAACTTCACAGAAGTTCTTCTGCGAACCTTGCAGAACTAGCTCCCCTGGAAGAAAGGATATTGCGGAGACATGGCTTTGCCACAGCCTGGGGGATGTTTCCAGAATGAAATTTTCACTCTGCAGCGGAGTGTGCGCTGATACGAAACTTGCTGGTAGTTAAAACTGTGTGCCGGTCCGAGACACGAACTCGGGACCTTTGCCTTCAATGACTGGCTCTGGAAAGTGCCTAATCGCAGTGTTTTGGTTTCTGATAGAGAGCTGCAGTTAATCCTGAATATAGGTAACGCGCCACCACTACATCTGCTGTAGTTAAGACACTGAAATCGTATTCTAGAGTAAGAGCTTTTTTTTCGTATTCAGGAACATTGGGGTGAATACCACGGATGGCTGTCGTGGTTTAGATTTCCGCGGTTTTCCTAATAACTTAATGCTAATACTGGAATGTTTCTTTAAACAGGCGGTGGACGACTATCGTCCCCATCTTTATCGCATAGGTCTTGTGTTTTGACTCTACTGATGTCTTTGTCGAAGAGACGTTAATGTCTAACCTTCCGTCTTCCTTGCCTTTACCACAACGTATATTTTTTCTCGTATTTACAGGAACGGCCTCAAGACAACGTGCCGCGAATGAAAGAAACAGACTAGCAGATATTAAAAGTGTAAATTTGGAGTTTAACGTCCCATCGACAGTGTCGTCTCTAACGATGAACAACTGTTGCTGATCAATAGAGGTGGGGAAAAATACCATTTGGTGGAGGAATTACTCTGGCGGTTGCCTCACGTTGTGTGGGAAAATAATGGGGAATCATGACGTTCAGACCATATTTTGGACGCGCCTCTTCTTGAACACATGTCCAGTGTTTTACGAATCCTCCACCTCTCTCGGCTGTTTTTGTTCAACAAGAGCGTTGAACCGATGTTCAGACAATTCTGGCGCACTTTAATCTTACACAGACAGCTGTCCAAGAAACACGTCTTGGTTGGTTGATTTGGGGGAAGGGGACCAAGCACCGAGGTCATCGGTCCAATGGGATTAGGGAAAGATGGGGAAGGAAGTCGGCCGTGCCCTTTCAAAGGATCCATTCCGGCAAAACACGACTTGCACAGCGTGTGTTGCAGTCAAACAATCAAGTATCAAAATTATTTAGATTTCAGCGTGGTACGTGCGTCAGTGAGCATACAGAGCATGGAAAACTTCGTTGACTATTGGTTATTCCGATGGAAAAGAGCATCACAATTTTACGCGGTGTATGGTGGAGAATCGGTAGATGCCTGAAGACATGGACTGAAGGAGCGTGAAATTATGCGTGCATATGAGTGAGTAAACATTAGACGTTATGCTGTTTGATGCTACAAGTAACTAGAACGTATAAAGTTGTAACACAACATATGAACCAGTGACACTACGTTTCCATACTTTTCGGTCCAATATCTTGTTTCAAAATTTATGAGAACTACGACAGACCAATGGCAGCAAGCATCTCCATTACTGCGGTGGTGGCATTTTTGGCATATCTCTACCTAAGTAAATAGAAATGTCAGTGTGCCCGAATAACTCGATCTAACGAGAAATAAATACCGCAACAGCTCCTTTTACGGATTCCAACCACTCCTCTGACTGCGTGCTGCGATTCATCGTAGAGTCAATGACGAACCGGTGGCCATTTGAGCGACCGACATCTCGTAAATGCCATCGTAATTGCAGATAGCGCAAGCCGTCAGAGATCGTTACCTCCCTTCTCCCACTGTGGGATCTCCGCCTTGCTCGTATTATGTTCCGCTACCAGGAAAACTTTCATTTATTACTTCCTCGTTTTCTCTGTTCCTAACCTGCTACAATAGCCTCCTCTTCCGATCACTATCCGATGTAGTTAACTGTAGTCACTCACTGTGACCCCCTCGTTTTTGTTTTTTCCCCTATCATTGCAGTTTGAAACTAGAGGAAACAATTATATGAACCTGGCAATTAAGAATCCTGCTGATTTGAAAGTATGTCGGTCATTTCAATACTATGCATTAAAAGAGCCACAAAGCGGCGTTCCAGTCTGGAGAACTTCCTTACGCTTTACGAGGTGCGGACAATTTCCCAACGCGTGAGGCATTTCTGGATAATGCACGTTTGGAGTTACTCAACCACTTTGCTGAGATCTAAATATAAGAGGCGTAATGTAGGACGCATCTGGAAAAGATTCTCCCGTAGAATAAGAAGTAAGTATATAATTCTGAGGTTTCTCTTCAGACGTTAGCGAAGTAAGTAAACTCCGTACAAACCTAAGTTCGTTCCTATCTAACACATTAAAAAGGTGTGGACACCACATTGGTTAACTATGCATGGCCTTGTTGGAGAGGTATACCAGTGCCTCCCTCTGACCTTTGAATTGAGTTACCCTGACAGTAATAGGGGGACCTACAAGAGAAGAAGTAAGGCTTGGTTTTAACTGAATGTAATAACCTTCAGAGCAAATTAGGAATCCCTATATCAGAGCAGCAGCGCCAGTAAGACTTAGAGATAACGAAAACGTTTCGTGTAGAGCACAAGCTGTGAAATATCTCGGCAAATACAAAGCTCTAAAGACTAGCCCACCTTAGGGCATTCTTCCCATTCAGTAAGGACTATCATCACCACAAAACCGATGGTGAAAGAACTAACGGAAAGGACCTCCACAGCCTCTCGTATTTCAGCCACACGACCCGACAGAAAGCGTTGTTGGAACGGCTACTGATTCAAACATGGTAGCAGTATATATGTTAGTTACTCCTACAGCTACACACATGTGTCGCAACCAAAGGGCGACATACGAAATAATCAGTCTTCCTCAAAATAGACAATTCCAAGTCTGCACTACATAGACAGTACAAGCTGATTAACGAACGTTGACGCTGCTATCGACGTGGCTAATCTTGAAGCTGCTGGGCTGTCACCAATCGGTCGCGGCGCTCTTGTCCTCTTGACGTAGGAACCGCTGCTGTAGCGTTGTCGTCCTGGAAAGAGCTCCGCTAAGGGTGCGATTGGCTTACTTCCTCTCACAACCCTCTCTTCCCTGTCGTTCGCGACTGCCGTGCCGGCGCTTGACTTTACGCCCTAACAGGTATAACCAGTCTACAGCTCCTACACTACTTTCAGTTCTGGTGATGGAAGGTTTTCTGTGAATGGAAACAAAAAGGGCCTTGGTTAAGTGGTATACCTTTGTATTGTGTCTCATGGAATTTGACACTTACTGATGTCGATCCGTCCATGGGATGGATATGTTAAACTCGGTCGCCCCCTTTGCTGCAATTCGAGTATCATATTCAACACAATATTCCACATTTCCTGAGCATTTTCATCTACACTAAACAAATGGAAACGTATGGTGAAAGCAGCATTGCCTGCTGGCTTCTCAGCTAAACATGTTCAATAACACTTTTTTTTTCCTTTGTCATAGATGACTACGTTAGTTAATTTGCTCATGCCGAGTGATAACGGGCGATCTGTAAATATTCAACTTGGAGAGAGGCGATTTCTGAGCCAAGATTGTATTTCAAAAAATGGTTCAAATACTCTGAGCACTATGGGACTTAACTGCTGAGGTCATCAGTCTCCTAGAACTTAGAACTACTTAAACCTAACTAACCTAAGGACATCACACACATCCATGCCCGAGGCAGGATTCGAACCTGCGACCGTAGCGGTCGCGCGGTTCCAGACTGAAGCGCCTAGAACCGCTCGGCCACTTCGGCCGACCAAGATTGCATTTGTAAAACCTTTATGTACGATGATCGGTTTTAGTAAACAGAGTCACCATCATCTGATCTCATTACAGGTTAATACATGTGGCCAATTTGAGATATAAATGTATTCTATACCTTAATTAGCTTGACAGACGTAAGGTGCATTGACATGTCAAAGTTGAAATGTCAGTTCAGCGGCGCTTTTGCATCAATGATGTATTCTGCGAGCGGTTCTAAGCGCTACAGTCTGGAACCGCGAGACCGCTACGGTTGCAGGTTCGTTCCAATCCTGCCTCGGGCATGGATGTGTGTGATGTCCATAGGTTAGTTAGGTTTAAGTAGTTCTAAGTTCTAGGGGACTGATGACCTCAGCAGTTACGCCCCATAGTGCTCAGAGCCATCTGAACCATTTGATGTATTCTGTGACCTGTAATATGGGACGGATGCACTTGGCGAAATATTTTGTAAATACTGATTTTAACTGCGAAGATATGGTATACACTCGTTTTAATTCTGACACGGCAGAGCATCGTATGTCAGCTGTCCAGCAATTTAAGACACGGAGTACATTTATAGCTCAAATTGGCCACATGTGTTAACATGTACTGATATCAGATGATGGGAACTCTGTTAACCGAAAGCCGGTCGCTGTGGCCGAACGGTTCTAGGCGCTTCCGTCCGGAACCGCGCTGCTGCTACGGTCGCAGGTTCGAATCCTGCCTCGGACATGGATGTGTATGATGTCCTTAGGTTAGTTAGGTTTAAGTAGTTCTAAGCCTAGGAGACTGATGACCTCAGATGTCAAGTCCCATAGTGCTCAGAGCCATTTCAACCATTATGTTAACCGAAACCGATCATCGTAAATAAAGATTTTACAAATGCGAACTTTGCCGAGAAGTTGAAGCCCTTCAAAAATGGCTCTGAGCACTATGGGACTTAACTTCTGAGGTCATCAGTCCCCTAGAACTTAGAACTGCTGGACCTAACTAACTTAAGGACATCACACACACCCATGCCCGAGGCGGGATTCGAACCTGCGACCGTAGCGGTCGCACCGTTCGCACCTAGAACCGCATGGTCACCCCGGCCGGCTGACCCCCTTCAAGATGGCTATATTAATTTAAAGTGAGCGAAATGCATCCCACGCACGTGTGTATGTGTGCGAGGGTGGGAGTGGCGTTGTTCGTATTGCACTGCGGCAGTTACTTCCTGGAATCGTGAAAGCCGATTTCATATGACTTCGTCGCCAGCAGAACAGTAAAAACTAACAAAAGTAAAGTTTAACAACCGTTTATCAGTTAATAATTCTTTGCGAAGTTTGTAGGAGCTTTTCATCGATACAGCTCGTTGAAATAATTGTTTTTGCCATACAGTTGTTTTAAAAGTTTCATATATGTACCGATGAGACGTATGATTCGTTATTCATTCTGAAGTAGAATTTCTGTAACAACATTTATGCTGCGTCGTAGCGTATATGTACTTTCTCGCTGTATTTTTTTGCTGCCCATTACGCCAACCTGTGCGGTATCGCCGGTGCAGCAGGTTTCAAGGTCACGCCGAATTACGTTCGCAGTGCGGCCGACGAGTCAGATCTAGAGCTGTACATTGTCTTTAGGAAAATAGTAGGAAATGAAGTTTTGGTGGGAGAAGGAGCTGGGGAAGAGGGGAGCGGCCGTATTGACTCACCTGTTGAGGCCAGCGGCGAGTGTGGAGCGCGGCCGGCGTGGCGGCGCGGCGACCTGGCCAGTCGGTCGTTGACCGCCGGTCGGCGTGCGGTACCCAGCATCCAGCCCGCCGCCCAATCACTCCTATTCATCTGCGGCGCCGCTTCTCACAGCGGCCTAGCTGCACGGCTGTGTCCTTCCTCACAAATTGCGAGGCTCGCTCCCGCGTTTCCTCCGTCTCCAAACAACGTGCCCGTCAAACTTTAGGAAAGCTGCACGCCGTCCAAGTTGCAGCCACTTCAGACTGCGTCACCCGTTTATCTGACTTGATAAAGTACACTACTGGCCATTAAAATTGCTACACCAAGAAGAAATGCAGATTATAAACGGACAAATATATTATACTACAACTGACATGTGATTACATTTTCACGCAATTTGGGCGCATTGATCCTGAGAAATCAATACCCAGAACAACCACCTTTGGCCGTAATAACGGCCTTGATACGCCTGGGCATTGAGTCAAACAGAGCGTGTACAGGTACAGCTGCCCATGCAGCTTCAACATGATACCACAGTTCATCAAGAGTACTGACTGACGTATTGTGGCGAGCCAGTTGCTCGGCCACCATTGACCAGACGTTTTGAAGTGGAGAGAGATCTGGAGAATGTACTGGCCAGCGCAGCAGTCGAACATTTTCTGTGTCCAGAAAGGCCCGTACAGGACCTGCAACATGCGGTCGTGCATTATCCTGCTGAAATGTAAGGTTTCGCATGGATCGAATGACGGGTAGAGCCACGCGCCGTAACACATCTGAAATGTAACGTCCACTGTTCAAAGTGCTGTCAATGCGAACAAGAGGTGACCGAGACGTGTAACCAATGGCACCCCATACCATCACGCCGGGTGATACGCCAGTATGGAGATAACGAATACGCGCTTCCAATGTGCGTTCACCGAGATGTCGCCAAACACGGATGCGACCGGGATTCATCCGAAAAAATTACGTTTTGCCATTCGTGCACCCAGGTTCGTCGTTGAGTACACCATCGCAGGCGCTCCTGTCTGTGATGCGGCGTCAAGGGTAACTACAGCCACGGTCTCCGAGCTGATAGACCACGCTGCTGCAAACGTCGCCAAACTGTTCGTGCAGATGGTTGTTGTCTTGCAAACGTCCCCATCTGTTGACTCAGGGATCGAGACGTGGCTGCACGATCCGTTACAGCCATGCGGATAAGATGCCTGTCATCTCGACTGCTAGCGATACGAGGCCATTGTGATCCAGCACGGCGTTCCGTATTACCCTCCTGAACCCACCGATTACATAGTCTGCTAACAGTCAGTGGATGTCGACCAACGCGAGCAGCAATGTCGCGATACGATAAACCGCAATCGCGATAGGCTACAATCCGACCTTTATCAAAGTCGGAAACGTGATGGTACGCATTCCTCCTCCTTACACGAGGCATCACAACAACGTTTCACCAGGCAACGCCGGTCAACTGCAGTTTGTCCTGCTGTTTGTATATGAGAAATCGGTTGGAAACTTTCTTCGTGTCAGTACGTTGTAGGTCTCGTCACCGGCGCCAACCGTGTGTGAATGCTCTGAAAAACTAATCATTTGCATATCACAGCATCTTCTTCGTGTCGGTTAAATTTCGCGTATGTAGCACGTCATCTTCGTGGTGTAGCAATTTTAATGGCCAGTAGTGTATCTGCAACTAATTTGCGAAAAATAGCCGTGTAATTAGCTGACGGAAATATTAAGAATGAGCATGAGACGGTTTGGAAACAATTTTCAACGACAGAGAGTAATGACGGTCTCCCTACATTCACACAGCGGAACGTAGCAGCTTTTTCCTACCGAAGTCTGCTTGTTAGGTTGGCCTGCCTAGAGCAGCCTCGGCCCCGATGCCTGTCAGTTCCACGTCCAATCATCGTCGGAATCAGCTTCTTTCTGCATTGTAAGAGTGGACGAGTTTTACCACAGAGCTGCCATCTCTTCCGCTGACGTGCTCGGCACACCAAAGTCGTGTTGTGAACCGTAGATACCAACCTAACGAACGATGGGTTTGTAAACTTTCAGCGTGAGGTTCTTCATACCTGATTCTGTTACACCCCACACAATGATTACATACAGGTTCGATTGAATTTAAGTTGCTGTAGTTACGCACAGAAAAGACTCGAAGAGGCTAAACTAGCGTGAGGAGCTATAAAATCAAATGGCTCCAAGCACTATACGACTTAACATCTGAGGTCATCAGTCAAAATGGTTCAAATGGCTCTGAGCACTATGGGACATAACTTCTGAGGTCATCAGTCCCCTAGACTTAGAACTGCTTAAACCTAACTGACCTAAGGACATCACACACATCCATGCCCGAGGCAGGATTCGAACCTGCGACCGTAGCAGCAGCGCGGTTCCGGATTGAAGCGCCTAGAACCGCTCGGCCACAGCGGCCGGCGGAGAGCTACATTAAACAAGTGCTCGAACTGAACTGCATCCACACAATTCCTATACTGCCTTCTGGGGATTTTAGAGGGCATATTGTACATAAAATTTTTCCCATGTTTGGCAATGTAACGTTTCGTTGCAAAGCGCCAAAGAAACTGGTATATGCATGCGTATTCAAATATACAAATATGTAAGCCGCGCGGTATTAGCCGAGCGGTCAGAGGCGCCGCAGTCACGGACTGTGCGGCTGGTCCCGGCGGAGGTTCGAGTCCTCCCTCGGGCATGGGTGTGTGTGTTTGTCCTTAGGATACTTTAGGTTAAGTAGTGTGGAAGCTTAGGGACTGATGACCTTAGCAGTTAAGTCCCATAAGATTTCACACACATTAGAACATTTTTGAACAAATATGTAAACAGGCAGAATAAGGCGCTGCGGTCGGCAACGCCTATATAAGACAACAAGTGTCTGGCGCAGTTGTTAGATCGGTTACTGCTGTTACAGTGGCGTGTTATCATGATTTAAGTGAGTTTGTATGTGGTCTTATAGTCGGCGCACAAGCGATGGGACACAGCATCTCCGAGGCAGCGATGAAATAGGGATTTTCCCGTGTGACCAATTCACGAGTGTACAGTGAATATGAGGAATCCGGTAAAATATCATATCCCCGACATCGCTGCGGCCGGAGAAAGTTCCTGCAAAAATGGGACTGACGAGAATCGTTCAACGTGACATAAGTGCAACTCTTCCGAAAATTGCTGCAGATTTGAATGATTGGCCATCAACAAGTGTCAGCGTGCGAACCATTCAACGAAGCGTCATCGATATGGGCTTTCGGAACCGAAGGTTCACTCCTGTACCCTTGATGACTGCTCTACACAAAGCTTTACGCCTCGCCTGCATCACTGACACTCGGCAGTTGATGACTGGAACCATGTTGCCTGGTCGGACGAGTCTCGTTTCAAATTGTATCGAGCAAATTGGTGTATACGAGTATGGAGACAACCTCAGGAATCCATGGACCCTGCATGTCAGCAGGAGACTGTTCAAGTTGGTGGAGGCTCTGTAATGGTGTGGGTCGGCTGGAGTTGGAGTGATATGGGACTTCTGACATGTCTAGATACGAGTCTGACAGGTGACACGTACGTAACCATCCTGTCTGATCATCTGCATCCATTCACGTCTATTGTGCATTCCGACGGACTTGGGCAATTCCAGTAGGACAATGCGACACCCTACACGTCCAGATTTGCTACAGAGTTGCTCCAAGAACACTCTTCTGAGTTTAATGACTTCTGCTGGCCACCACACTCCCCAGACATGAACATTATTGAGCATATCTGGGATGCCTTGCAACGTGCTGTTCAGAAGAGATCTCTACCCCCTCGTACTCTTACGGATTCATGGTGACAGTTCCTTCCAGCACTACATCAGACATTACTCGATTCCATGCCACGTCGGTTGCGGCATTTCTGCGTGCTCGCAGGGGCACTATACGATTTTAGGCAGGTGTACCATTTTCTATGGCTCTTCAATGTAAATCTCAAGATGGGGTCACTTTCAAGTCTCCTGCTTCACGGTACACACACAGCGGAGTGACCAGTGTGTTCTACAAAGCCCATGGCATGGTCAATGTATCGAGTACTCATCGTCCGGTTCTCTTCTACGTGACGGAGGACGTCTTATTCAAAGTCAACAATTCTCGCAGCCCTTGGGAAAAAAATGTAAAGTTCCGCGTTTCGGCCCCGTTGGGGGAGGGGGGGGGGCAGTTTGACCGACCGCCGTGTGATCTCTACCAATGGCGTCATCGGATGCGGTATGGAGGGGCAAATGGTCAGCACACCGCGCTCTCAGTCATCGTCGGGTTTCTTGACCTTGGAACCGCTAGTAATCGGTCGAGTATCTCCACAGTTGACCTCACGAGACTGGGTGCACCCCGTACCATTCCTACTGCCGTGGAAAAAAATCCCTGGCAGTACGAGGAATCGAAACCGGATCCACTGCATAGCAGTCAGCCAACCAGTCTTTAGGTTGACGACTTATTTACTTATATCCCGAATACGAACCTAGTGTCTAAATCAAGGTCCACTTTTCCTATGTCATCCCTTATAAAGATATGACACTTCTACTAAGTAAGTTATATTACAGATACGACGCTTTTTCACGTGTATCTCTTAATGTTCAATTATACGTGGTAAAAATTATTAAAACCGACAAACTCTGCGAGGTTGCACGGGACTCCTGATCAAATACTTTTTCTAACTCCCTATTTTCCTGTGAAGCGATTTTAAACCGGTACAGAGTTTCCATAAACAGTGGGAGGTTTTATGGGACACTGCATACACCTTTTCTAATCTGTTTTCCTGAGAGGCCCCATTTTACGAAGGCATCATATCTTACGTACGGAAGACAAAAAGTAACACAAACAAGTATTAATTCTTTAATACCAAGAGACAACAGCATTAAAATAATGCAGTTATTTCAGTTACAGTAGAGGTTCAAAAATGCCTTTATTGAAACTTCCTGGCAGATTAAAACTGTGTGCCCGACCGAGACTCGAACTCGGGACCTTTGCGTTTCGCGGGCAAGTGCTCTACCATATGAGCTACCGAAGCGCGACTCACGCCCGGCACTCACAGCTTTATTTCTGCCAGTATCTCGTCTCCTACCTTCCAAACCTTACAGAAGCTCTCCTGCGAACCTTGCAGAACTAGCACTCCTGTAAGAAAGGATATAGCGGAGAAATGGCTTAGCAACAGCCTGGGGGATGTTTCCAGAATGAGATTTTCACTCTGCAGCGGAGTGTGCGCTGGTATGAAGTTAGGAGACGAGATACTGGCAGAAGTAAAGCTGTGAGTGCCGGGCGTGAGTCGTGCTACGGTAGCTCAGATGGTAGAGCACTTGCCCGCGACAAGCAAAGGTCCCGAGTTCGAGTCTCGGTCGAGCACACAGCTTTAATCTGCCAGGAAGTTTCATATCAGCGCACACTCCGCTGCAGAGTGAAAATCTCATTCTGGAAACATCCCCCAGGCTGTGGCTAAGCCATGTCTCCCCTATATCCTTTCTTTCAGGAGTGCTAGTTCTGCAAAGTTCGCTGGAGAGCTTCTGTAAAGTTTGGAAGGTAGGAGACGAGATACTGGCAGAAGTACAGCTGTGAGTGCCGGGCGTGAGTCGTGCTTCGGTAGCTCAGATGGTAGAGCACTTGCCCGCGAAAGACAAAGGTCCCGAGTTCGAGTCTCGGTCGGGCACACAGTTTTAATCTGCCAGGAAGTTTCATATCAACGCACACTCCGCTGCAGAGTGAAAATATCATTCTGGATGCCTTTATTGACTTGTAAACTTACACTAGCAGGTCGTGTTGTGTCTGACACGATTAAAGGCTACAGGAGTATCTTTGATTTGTCTTGCTGCTGCTACTATCCGGGCACTCTTCCGATCCAACAGTTTTGTAAACAAGTTTGCTCGTCTCCCCCCACACAAAAAAGTCCAGAGGGGTCAAATCAGAGGATCGAGTGGGCTATGGTACATGACCACCTGTGCCAATCGAGTTTTATGGAAACTGTTGGTTCAGAAATCGACGCACAGGACGACTGAAATGTGCCTGCACCGCATCAAGCTGGAACAACATGCACCATCGTGTAGTGAGTGGCACGACATCCAGCAATTCTGGCAATTCACTGGCGAGTAAATTAAAATAATGCCTACAAGTTAATGGTCTAGGTAGGAGATATGGTCCAGTTAATGTCATTAACAACACTTGATGAGCGCGAGTAAATGTGGCATGTGGATGAAGCTCACACATGCGAACTGTGCATATCGAAGACGCCATCACACTCGAACGTTGCTTCGTCTGTAAACAGCACTGAAGATGGAAATGAAAGATGCATTCGTCACTGTTCCAGGTACCACTGCGAAAACTGTGCTGTGAGGGGATAACCACGTGGTTCTATGTTGTGCGTGTGCTGTAAGTGAAATGGTTATAACAACGGCACATGAAGAACGTTTTTTACATTCAGCTGATTCATCCCCATGTCATATGCAGTTGCAAGAGTATTTATGGAAGGATATACGTCCACAAGGAGCAGGACAGTTGCAAAGTTCATACTATGCGATTTCGCCCCTGCCCACGTAATCTTCTGATCCGGTCTCACGCAAACGTTGATATACAGCAGTAAACGTTGAATGATGCAGGATGCGGCGAGTGGGATGTTGTTGTTGATAAATCCGCTGTGCTGCTTGTGGTTCGGTATGTAATTAGCTCCAACCATATCAGTGTACTCACTACAGGTGTATCGCTCCATTAGTAAACAAGTATCGTACTCGGCCAAGAAGTACAACTAAATACGAATGTGGATCAGCTATTACAACTGAAGAGCAACGTATGCGTTTTGTCGGTACAACAGGAACCGTCACAACAGCAAATCAGTCATTACAACTGAAGAGCGAATATGTACGTCCCGTTCCGGACTAAAAAGTGCTCACAGGAAATTAATGACATCAGAGAAAAATATTTATTTTGGTGTCCCGTGCAACCCCCCAGAGTTTGTCGGTTTAAATAATTTTCATCCTGTATTCACGTTATTGCAATCTTAATATGTGTAAGGGATGTGTTGTCTTTCCATCTCTCACATTTCGCTTCATTCCTGTTCTGCTTTACCTTTCTGTGTGTTGAATATAAGGTCGAAGCGCTCATATATTTGCGCCGGTACGACACATTCACTTGATACTTCCGTAACGAAGTGAGTAGCTATGAGATCTGAAAATTATGTTAGTGTGATCTTAGGTCGTAAATTCCAGTTTTCTGCATTGTTCTGCGTCGACATGTCCGCCATTAAATGCTGAACTCATCCTCCTTTAGTTTGACGTGAAAGGAGAATGGAATTGGCCACAGCCATCATTTTCGTGCAGTGAATTCGGGCGGGAATGGAAAGACTAATCAGGACGTCATCAGGTTTCGCATTGGGGCGCTTGCTCGTTCCGTCGTGCCGTTTTAATGGAATTACAGGCGAAGTTTCCCAGACGTCGTTCTCAGCGCTCGGGCCCTCCGCATCAGCTGTAATCTGGATTACTTCCTACTACCGCCAACGTGTCATTACGCTCGTTTTATCCCTCTTTCTTTCTGATTCCACATTTTTTCCCCTTCTGTTGACATCGCTGTGCACCCTGTTCGCCATTACAGATTTGTGATTCGTATATTCAGTGGATGCAGCGGACGATATACGGACAGTGCTTCAACATTGATCGTCACCAACGCGTTATCGGCGTGGACATGGATGGGCGCATTCTGTAGGACTCGGCTGTTGCTTTTGCGGCAAGAGTAGTTCACATTTTCAGTATGTTGTAAACTGAATGACACAAACACAAGTGAGATAAGGCACTTCATTATTCTGTTCATAATAAAGGGAATTATGTTCTGCCTGGTTATGCAGACAGCAATATCTTATTGCTCAAACATGTTTCATCACATTTATACCATCATCACTGAGAAAGGTTTTTATTCGGATCTCTAAAATACAACATGTTTTACCGAACAATGACTGGGCGAAAAATTAGATATGTTGTAATCATTACCTTCATCGCTGGAAGATTACAATAAATACAAAATATGTTAAGATTACCAGAATGAAATTTTCACTCTGCAGCAGAGTGTGTGCCGATATGAAACTTCCTGGCAGATTAAAACTGTGTCGGACCGAGACTCGAACTCGGGACCTTTGCAAAAGTCCCGAGTTCGAGTCTCGGTCCGGCACACAGTTTTAATTTGCCAGGAAGTTTCATGTTAAGATTAGTTTTTCGCCATTCTTGCCATAAAAGATGTTGTATTTTCCAAACCTTAATGACCTAAATAATGTTTGGTGATAATATGATCAGACGGAACACTAGTTCTGTAATTTACCCTTCAAACGTGGCTACCGCTAGAGGATATAATACCAAATGATGATATCATTCTTGCTTTGCGTAGCCTTGATTAGTTTCCAGGTTTCTCGAGTATCAGTTCAGTAGGGTGAAGCGAGAGAGGATCATCTCGTCCATGAGGAGTTCTTAGAAAGGAGACACAATCTCAGCTGTGGAGTTACATGGGAAGGTCTTAGCTTTATCAGAGGCATTCTAGCATGTAATGAAACCTGCACCAAGATGCGTGGATGGCTACTTAAGCCCAACTGTTCTCTGATATGAGTATACTGTTTTAACCACTGCGCACAGTAAATACTTCAGGTGGCATATCAGTAATCAGAAACGGCATTCTCCCCATACCTCCGGCACCACCCATCTGCCTATTATTCACTCGTTGCCTGAAACCTATGGAGTCTAAGAGTCCGGCATACCACCCTTCAGTCATCTGTCATACTCTTCGTCTTTGCCAGCGGTAATCCTGGGGCTCTGTTTGTGCAATGCGGGAGTGCCGATATAAGTATCTGCTTTGTAGACAACATTCTGGGGGAGAGGAAATGTAGACCAACACACGGGTACCGCACAGGCCGTACACTCCGAACGTGATAATCTTAATCAAGCTGTCCATCACAACAACGAAAGCTAAGCCGAAGAGCGGCACTACAAAAACGATTTAAGCTCCTTTAAGGGAACTGTCAAGATCAATTTGCCGGCCCAGTCGACTATCTATTTTTATTTGTAAATTAATCTTTAATCACATTCTGTTGCTCTCGTGTTTTAGGCGAGTAAAAAGTGCTGTCATTTTTTTCTAGCTATAGTGTTAAGAGCATTGTCCGTTGTTGATGGAGAGTTGACGTCTTCTTACAGACACTGCCAGTTATGCGTCCTGTCATTCATATAAAACGCGCATAAAACGAAGTGCGATTAAAATGTACAAAGTATTTTGCTAGAAATGATAGCATAATATGCTTTGGATATGTTACGAGATCCAAACATAGTTCTTTCCACATCCAGCGAAATGGTGCACTGGTGTACTGCATTCGCATTCAGAAGGAGTAGATTTCAGATCCCCATCTGGCCTTCCATATTTACGTATATTCAGGGTGTTACAAAAAGGTACGGCCAAACTTTCAGGAAACATTCCTCACACACAAAGGAAGAAAATATGTTATGTGGACATGTCTCCGGAAACGCTTACTTCCCATGTTAGACCTCATTTTTTTACTTCAAATCACATTAATCATGGAATGGAAACACACAGCAACAGAACATACCAGCGTGACTTCAAACACTTTGTTACAGGAAATGTTCAAAATGTCCTCCGTTAGCGAGGATACATGCATCCACCCTCCGTCGCATGGAATCCCTGATGGCGCTGATGCAGCCCTGGAGAATGGCGTATTGTATCACAGCCGTCCACAATACGAGCACGAAGAGTCTCTACATTTGGTACCGGGGTTGCGTAGACAAGAGCTTTCAAATGCCCCCATAAATGAAAGTCAAGAGGGTTGAGGTCAAGAGAGCGTGGAGGCCATGGAATTGGTCCGCCTCTACCAATCCATCGGTCACCGAATCTGTTGTTGAGAAGCCTACGAACACTTCGACTGAAATGTGCAGGAGCTCCATCGTGCATGAACCACATGTTGTGTCGTACTTGTAAAGGCACATGTTCTAGCAGCACAGGTAGAGTATCCCGTATGAAATCATGATAATGTGCTCCATTGAGCGTACATACTGACGAAACTAAAATGAGCTCTAACATGGAAATTAAGCGTTTCCGGACACATGTCCACATAACACATTTTCTTTATTTGTGTGTGAGGAATGTTTCCTGAAAGTTTGGCCGTACCTTTTTGTAACACCTTGTATATATCAGGAACAGCAGAGGTCCCAGGACGCTTCCCTGGGAAACACATGATATCACTTTATTGATGTCGATTATCCGTACAACATATTATTTTTTCGAACATATACGTAACGAAAACTGCTTCAGTTTTGATTGCTGCTGCGTTCCTCCGTGATACCGACATCAATAACGATGGCGAGATTGAAATTAATATACGTTGCAAAGAAAAAATATCCTTGCAAGCACTTGGCAGTAATTTTCGACGTATATACGTGCAGGAAAGTGAAGCAGAAATGCGACGCTCCGGGTGAGGCCGACGTGGGCGGCGTACGGAACATGAAAGCGGGCGCCCCCGCGATGATCGTTTTATTCGGGTTCCTGTGCGCGCTTATCAGCGGCACGCCGTTTTAGGGGTTCTGTGAGCACAAAGGCGCGGCTCCAGTACAAACTGACGTGTCGCAGCCAGCCTCGCCCCCACACCCAATTTTCAGCTACGGTGCTCCGGGTTCCTCCAGACTCGCAACCGGTTATGAAAAGTACGTTTTACAGGGTTTCTGGCACTCATCAACTGGTCAGTGCCAGCAGTTTTTCATCGACGGATGACATTAATAAAAGAGGGCGCAAAGTATCGACGCTGGCCGAGGCCTGCGCGGCTATTAATAAAAGAAACCCTGCGATGATCCGAGATAATACGTTGTCGGGTCGTAATTTGCACGAAGCTGGAAAACCGCCGATTTCTGCGGTATTTATGGGCGGGAGAAAAACGTGGGCGGCCTTTATGGCGAAGGGAGAAAAACTGGCACTTCTGTAGGCCGCAGATTGCCGTCCCTCAACAAACAACGCTTTTTGGGAACCCGTAACGAGCCCTCGGGCGAAAGACGAATAGCACCGGCATAGGCTGCCTATTTTTCGCTGTATTCCAAACACGTCGGCCGCTTTCAGAAAGGGTTGCAGCCGAATAGGTGCAGTGCCTGCACAACAACGCCGCATCCAGCCTTACGTCACTCTCACCTGCGTCAGTTGCACTTGTAACATTTGAATTCGAAAAAGTCTGATACCGTGGAGGCAATCGGTCCACTGTGTGATCAATCTACTAGTGTATCGAAACTTATAATTGAACCTTTTGTCACATCGCATTAGGAAATTCAGCTCTGATTCATGGTACACTACATTTCATGAATTATTTTGCTCTACAATACTTATATCTTACAATCAGTACTTTGAAACTGAAATATAGGCCTACTTCTCCCTATTTCTTTCTCTCTTAGACACACACACACACACACACACACACACACACACACAAATTGGTTCAAATGGCTCTAAGCACTATGGGACTTAACATCTGAGGTCATCAGTCCTCTAGACGTAGAACTACCTAAACCTAACTAACCTAAGGAGATCACACACATCCATGCCCGAGGCAGGATTCGAACCTGCGACCGTAGCAGCCGCGCGGTTCCGGACTGAAGCGCCTAGAACCGTTCGGCCACCACACACACACACACACACACACACACACTACGCTCCCCCTCTCGACTTATTAATGATATTCGTTCCTATGTAATTAAAAATTCATCGCACAAGAATGCTGCTGCATAATAAACACATTTGCATATAAGAAGTTCGCAAAATACTTTCTTAAGTCTTTTGAGTACCATCGGGACGTATGTGTCCCCCTATCCGTACGTTGTCAGAGAACTGCCCCACTGGTAAAGGGATGCATATTAGTGGTGAAACCGAGCGAGGTGGCGCAGTGGTGAGACACTGGACTCGCATTCGGGAGGACGACGGTTCAATCCCGCGTCCGGCCATCCTGCTTTAGGTTTTCCGTGATTTCCCTAAATCGCTCCAGGCAAATGCCTGGATGGTTCCTTTCAAAGGGCACGGCCGACTTCCTTCCCCATCCTTCCCTAATCCGATGAGACCGATGACCTCGCTGTCTGGTCTCCTTCCCCAAACAACCCAACCCAACTAGTGGTGAGCAGAAATCTTATAATTACACATTGCACTTGTACGTTGTGCTGTCCCCGAGTTTAACCTTCGTTTCCATATTGTCATATCGAATGACTTCCCACCTGCAGATAGGTAGTGCAGTTACCAGAGTCGCAAGGCGGGGTTCTGTGGCGTCTTCCCAGACACGTGTCAAAGACTTGCACCGACGAACTGACGCTTGCCTCATCACAAACGACGCCCATACTGAGCATCTGTGGTGTGAGTTACAAACTGGGGCAGATGCTGTGACCACTGATGTGTGCTAGCAGCATGTCTTCTAGTTTTTGCTCAATCGCCTTCTGGAAACCTGTAGGTACTTAAACGAGTCATCCTGTGTTGGTTCAAATGGCTCTGAGCACTATGGGACTTAACTTCTAAGGCCATCAGTCCCCTAGAACTTAGAACTAATTAAACCTAACTAACCTAAGGACATCACACACATCCATGCCCGAGGCAGGATTCGAACCTGCGACCGGAGCGGTCGCGCGGTTCCAGACTGTAGAACCGCTCGGCCACCCTGTGTTGCTACCAAACGATTCATCCTGTGTTGCTACCCACCCCACCCCCACCTCCCCAAACCCCTTGGAAAACGTAACGGTGAAGAACATTCTTTTCATATTGTTACTTCTGACTAAGACATTAATTAAAATAAGCACTCATTAAATTTTTGAAATGAAATTGGCAGTCAAAGGGTTAAAATACTCGTTGGTTTTATAACGTTGCCCGATAATGTTTTCGAATGACAAGGAACTTCTAGCGCTTGGTGACCCCACACGCTGCAAACAGTATGTTGCTGGTGAGTGGCATATATTTGTTGTTGCATTATTAAATATTCTCTATAACTAACCAATGCATCAATAGTGATGTCCTAATAGGTTACTCTTTTATGCTTTGATAGAAAACCACATCTCATTGGTGAAACGAAAGTTGGTATGCATATACAAAGATACTGCCCTCAAGCCAAAAAAATAAAAAGATCTGTTGAGCAGTTAATAGATAATCGAAAGTAGTTGTTTCATCCGTGAGGAAGGACCACGTTTCGCTTCCCGCCGCCATTACTACTTTCGATAGAAAATTCTGCCACCCCGTAACTTATGCAGTCTGCAAGATATCGTAAATATTTAGTTAGATGGCGCTGCAGTCGTCAGAAATTCAGGACCAGCTACCGAAATTATCTTGATGTGTTAAGAGTGGACCACTTAAAAACTATAATTTTAGCACGCTATATTATCAACACTTCATCCACCGATAGTGCATGATTGTCAGGAATGAGTTTCTCAACTACACTTGTACCCCGCATCTTCGCTGTCCATACATCGTATTATTAATAGATCTTTACGAACAATATGAATAGACGAAGAAAATAGGTCTGAAAGTATTACAAATGGCCGGCCGGTGTGGCCGAGCGGTTCTAGGCGTTACAGTCTGGAACCGCGCGACCACTACGGTCGCAGGTTCGAATCCTGCCTCGGGCATGAATGTGTGTGATGTCCTTAGGTTAGTTAGGTTTAAGTAG
Organism: Schistocerca piceifrons; assembly: GCF_021461385.2. Taxonomy (NCBI): domain Eukaryota; kingdom Metazoa; phylum Arthropoda; class Insecta; order Orthoptera; family Acrididae; genus Schistocerca; species Schistocerca piceifrons. Next base: position 131,483,707 of record NC_060149.1, read on the forward strand.
TTCTAACTTCTAGGGGACTGATGACCTCAGAAGTTCAGTCCCATAGTGCTCAGAGCCATTTGAACCATTTTTATTACAAATGGCCACAGAAACAACGATTAGCAAACTGTTTAGCTTCGTCAGGATTCGTCTCAATAAGGGTCCTCAATGAATTATTTCTGCTGTGAAAAAACAACATAGCTTCTCTTTATCATTTTGACAAACTGCTTTGGCGTACAAGAATAATACTAAGAAACCTCTCAGACAGTGGTTAAATACCTCGATACTATTGTAAATTTATAATATGAATTATAAATTTCAAAGTTGACCTGCATCTCACTAATCAGGACAACATTGAGGTGATTTTTACGGAATTTAAAACCGTATAATGAAGGTTTAATTTCTGTCCAAAGTATTTTATTTTTTCAGTGACTCATCTGTATTGTAGACTTTCGTACCCATGTGAAGAGTAGGCAAGTCGGAAATGTATGAACCACCCGGCATTCAGTAAGAGGTGCGCGGAAAACAGCCTAAAAACGGCACCGGCATCTGTTAGCACACTTGCTATGAATTGGGTCGCGTAAGGCCGGTGAGGCGTGAGGTCTGATAAGCAACGGCGGCAGTGCGGTTATTTGGCAGCACGGTTTGCCAGAGCGCTGCCCGTCTCCCGGCTGACGCGCTGACTCACAGTTACTGCCGACAGCTGGCTGTCACTCTGCGAGGTGCGGGAAATGGGCCCGTTCGATGTTTTCTGGCGGTGTGTGGAGCCGCGAACGATAACTCAGACTGGAGAGGCAGCAGAATGTTGCACGACGCACATTAAGAACCGTCTGGGTAATTGTGCTAGCCTGAGAAACGGCGCTTGTTGTCTTCCCACTGTGGAATGCTATTTCGTTAGTCTTCTGCAATCGTGGCTTGTTTTCGCTCAGAAGCACCCCATGACGTTGCTTCTCGCGGAGTCCGCCGAGACTCCCCGCGTGTCTCGTTAGAGCAATACGGAATCTCATCTCCTTACCGCAAGAGGTTGCGTTATGCGGTCTGACTTTTACCACCGTAGTAAACGAAAGTGTGTGCATGAACTTGCGGTGAAGTGCAGCTGGTCTGGTAACACCCTCATCACCCACTTATATAATATAAACGTGGTGTTGGTGAGGAGTGCCCCTCCTGATATCTATGTAGTATGACCCAGCGCGTTTAGTCGTGCACGTTCTTTCCTGGACTCGTGAGCGTTAGCCGTGACTTGAGTCGTGCATGGAGATTTCAACACTCCACATGTCGTCTCACCAGTAAACCTGAATGTTGCCGAAAGCAGATCCCTTGCTCACATAAATCAACACAGGACTCTCCCTGCATAACTGGCCGCACGTGTCGTTTCTCAGGTTTAAGGAAAGCCAGTGGGGCCGCGCAAACAGAATACTCTCGTGTGAAAACCAGCTTTGGGCACAGTTACTGCTTTATTATCGTACTGTGGCCCATTTACGGTAAACAATCTACCACACACGGCGGGAAGTAGTCTGAAACTGATGACGCAGATTTTACAGCTTGCTTTCGATGTCGAAAAGCTAATGCGTGTATGTAAGGGAAACCTTCCAGTAACGTTCGAGTACACTATAACTGGTATGATCCTTGACTCAGACACTTCACTTACATGTCCAAGCGTAAATACGGGAGAGGACATGATATGGGCCCGGCCGCGGTGGACGAGCGGTTCTAGGTGCTTCAGTCCGGAACCGCACGACTGCTACGGTCGCAGGTTCGAATCCTGTCTCGGGCATGGATGTGTGTGATGTCCTTGGGTTAGTTAGGTTTAAGTGCTTCTAAGTTCTAGGGGACTGACGACCTCCAATGTTAAGTCCCATAGTGCTCGGAGCCATTTGAACCATTTGACATGATATCAACAGGCAAGTAAGTTACTGGGAGGATTCAGGGAATGTATAGTGCACATATAAAGGAGGCTGCTACAGAACGCTTGTGCGACCCTTTCTTGAGTACTGTTCGAGTGTTTGCATGCCCACTAGCTCACATTAAAGAAAGACATCGAAGCAATTGATTTGTTATCGGTAGGTTCGATCAAATGGCTCTGAGCACTATGGGACTCAACTGCTGAGGTCATTAGTCCCCTAGAACTTAGAACGAGTTAAACCTAACTAACCTAAGGACATCAAAAACATCCATGCCCGAGCCGAGGCAGGATTCGAACCTGCGACAGTGGCGGTCTTGCGGTTCCAGACTGCAGCGCCTTTAACCGCACGGCCACTTCGGCCGGCTAGGTTCGATCAGTTTAAGAGTGTTTCGAAAGTGCTCCGTCAGCTTAGGTGGGAATCCTTGAAAGGGAGACGAAAAAAAGACACTGTGTTATTGAAATGAGTATTTATTTTAAAATTACAATTTGTAAAGCAACTATTGGCATCAGTTTCCTGACATGGTTGCGCTGCACTGATACTACGATCGAAACAACGAACACTAGTAATGTTACCTTGGGAATCCGATACATTCCTGTGCCAAGAGAGGGAAGTCTGTTTAGCACCTCCTGGGACTAGTGTGAAGAAGCGGTTGTTACTGTAGTACGAGACCTTCCGGGTTGTAGGATCGCTCAATAGTGGGACTGTTAACACCAGCAATCAGAGCCACCGATATGCTAGCTGATGTAAAGCTCTATAGGGAGGGCAGAAAGGGGAAGCTGCGTTGCTCTTGCCGACGCTGACTCAGCGGCACGGTGCTCTCGCCGTCGCATTGGTCCGAGCCTTCCTTTTTCAGCCTTCTCAAAGGGCACTGACTCAATGATTCGGTCGATATTGTCAGGAACCGTGGCTGGACTTTGTCCACGAGCGGTATGCAGCTCTACGGCGTGAATGGATACTGTTGGAAAATTCCGTTCCACAAGCCTTACCTATGCCGTCGAGATACCTACGGAGAGAAGTCGTTTGTTGACGGGTAAACCAATGTAATGGGGGCTTCAAACGTCAACTGGAAAGAGAAAGGCGAATCTTCCTCGCTTTCTTGACGTCTTCCGGAACTCTGTTGATCCTGACTCGTATTACAGCAAAATCATGCAAATGGTCGCCATTAAACCGTTGGATTGCCTGACCGAGAAGGCACGATGGGTGTCGACGTGTCGACTAACGTGGAAGTTAACCTCGACGATGTTTCTCACACTCATCTCGATGAATCACTTGATTCTAATCTGTCAGCTCTATTTGGACATACCACTCAATATACGAAAGTCATAGGCTGATGGACCAGATATTTGATAACGTTCCCAATTTTCAGTCTAGACTCGACTGATACTATGTACGATGCCTAGGTAAAGTACGTAAAATTGTAATGCTATAGCTGCAGCCTTGTTATTTATCTTACTCCGATACCTTTTCATGGATCGCACGTTAACAGTGGTTAACAGACTGGGCAAGTTTACGGTCTCACTTGTCACCATTTGTGGTTGAAAGACTGGACAAGTATTCATGAGGAGGGGTATAACCGTACGGCCATTCTGATGTAGTTGCTCCTTGCTTTCCCTAAATCATTTCAGGGGAATACCAAGATGGTCTCTTAAACAACTCTGTTACCATTTTCCTAGCCCTTTGAGAGCTGAGCTCCTATTGATGTCTATGAAACGTTAAATTCTAATGTTTCCTTCCTTGCCGCTACCTATTCATATACGCAAACAGGAAAGAACGAAAGCGGTAGCGGTTAGAATACCACGACAACGATGGCTACAGTGGACCTATTACGAAAACAACAGACAAAACAGCGTGAATCACTGTACCAAAGCAATATCCATTCTTTTTTGTATTTTCCACCACCTTACAACAAGCCATATCTATATTTTATTATTATTAACACTTTTTTACCCTACATATTTTTAGTAACAGCTCCATTGGACAAACATGGAGAAGCAATTCAACAAAGGAACCACTTCGATACCGGTTAGGAATGATTTAAGAAAACCACGAAAATTAGAACGGTCGGATGGAAGCCTGAATATTCTGGTGTAAGTACAGTATGTAAATAATGCGGCTTCTCGCTACTACTGCGGAAGAACAAAAATCGTGACAGAGGACTACAGAACTCAGACTAAATTCCCGCCGGGAATACAGGCGCAAGCATGTGGTAAAGAAAATTTTGCTGTTTCTATTGCATTCGTATTGAGTGCTGTTATGTAATTAAACTCTGCAGGAAGTTTGTTATTCCAATGTGGGACGGCACGGTGATTAAGATGTTGAACTCGAATGCTGGATAATCGGAAAAGTAGTCCCCGCTCCACATCACTGAATTGCGTTTTCTGTGAGACCCGACACTCAGTTCAGGTGAACACTGGGATGATTCCCTTACCAAGTCCGAACGGATTCCATACCCCACTTTCGTACAACTCAAACAGGGCCCCAAGTGGAACGTCATCGAATGATAATTTCCAAGTCTCATCATCCGGATAAGCCTCTTGTTGTTTCCCTGACATTCAGAAAAATGAATGTTGAGGCCTTCCTTACCGATGTCGTTATCTCTGTCAATATTTCACGTCGTTAGGTCGCATCACCGTAGTGATCGTGTACTACATACCTATTCTTAATGCAGACTGATCCAAACTTCGCGCACTCGGTCGCCACAACACGATTTAGTGCATATTAATAGTACAAAAATGCCTTAAACAAAATTTCATCCCGTCCATAATTTCGGTAGAAAAATGACACCAAAGAAATATAATTTTGGCAGCTTTCTATTCAAATGCACAATAAGCATCTGCTCTCAGTACTGAGTAGCTGTGCTGCCCATTTTGTACCCAGTGGAGACGTCCAAGACAAGAAGATAAAGAAGTATATAATTATGTTTTTTCCTTTATTTATAACGAGAAGAAAGTTGTTTTGCATATTGTCAAGAATGATGACAAATTAACTAATTAAGACATGAGTGTCAGTGAAACTGATTGTAAACCGTGAAGCTAAATAAGCTGCCCGACGAAAGCACACATGGCAAGCACAAGGAAGGGTTGTAGGGGAGGTTGGAGGCCCTCAAATATGGAGCTGGTAGAGCACTGCGTTACAATACTCGACTTCTAGAGTTCAAAGTTTCTTCTGTTGTCTTCCACTCTCCGTTATAAGGTACAGTCATATGAAAACGATGCAGACGGTGAAAAATTGAAAAAGTTGCTCATTATTTCAAAAGTAATCGCCATAACTGTTAATACATTTATCCCACTCTGAGACAAGAAGGTCAGTTCCTTGACGGAAAAACGTTTATGGCTTCCTACAGAACCATCATTGTACCCAAGCGCGCAATTCTCTGTCCGAACCAAATCGACGCCCACGAATGTCTTTCTTCAGCGCACCAAAAATATGGGGAGAGATAGGGATTGTACGAACGATGTATGAGAGCTTCTCAACGAAACTCCTGCAGCGTAGTCGAAGTAACCTCGGCAACATACGGGCGGGTATTATCCTACAACAGAATGATGCTGACCGTCAGTATTCCTGGACGTTTGGACTTGATGACGCGTTTTAATTTTTGCAAAGTGTCCACGTGCCGCTCTGCGTTAAGTGTGGCACCGTGTTCCAGAAAGTCAATGAGAAGCAGGACCCTACAATCGAAGAAAAAAGTCATCATGACATTCCCGGAGCTGACGACCCCTGTTGTTTCGACTACTCTCAAGAAATTTAGTTGGGAAGCCCATGCAAATCCTCCACACAGTCCCGATCTCTCCCCCATGCGATTTGTGGAGCCCTGAAGAAACACAATGGGGGCCGTCGATTTGCTTCGGAATGTACCCCTGGATACATTCATGGTACCGTTGACGACCGCAGACATTTTTCTTTGAAGACAGTGATAGTATTCTCTCACAGTGGGATAAAATTTATTAACAGTTATTGCGATAACTTTTGATTTAATAAACTGTTACTTAATTTTTCCATCTGTTTCGTTTTCATTCAACTGGCACACACATTTTGGTCCTGTGGCCTCTCATTTCTTTCTGAATTGATTGTTACACTTCCTGTTTATTTCTGACGTTCATTATCAATAATTATATTCAACGCTAAATATATAGTCGTAGTATACGCACGGTTTAAAAGGAAGGAAGATTGGGTTTAACGTCCCGTCGATATCGACGTCATTAGAGACGAAGCACATGCTCGGATGAAAATTAGAAAATACACTACTGGCCGTTAAAATTGCTACACCAAGAAGAAATGCAGATGATAAACGGGTATTTATTGGACAAATATGTTATACTAGAACTGACATGTCATTACATTTTCACGCAATTTGGGTGCATAGATCCTGAGAAATCAGTACCTAGAACAACCACTTCTGACCGTAATAACGGCCATGAAACGCCTGGTCATTGAGTCAAACAGAGCTTGGGTGGCGTGTGCAGGTACAGCTGCCCACGCAGCTTCAACACGATACCACAGTTCATCAAGAGTAGTGACTGGCGTATTGTGACGAGCCAGTTGCTCGGCCACCATTGACCATACTTTTCAATTGGTGAGAGATCTGAAGAATGTGCTGGCCAGGGCAGCAGTCGAACATTTTCGGTATCCAGAAAGGCCCGTACAGGACCTGCAACATGCGGTCGTGCATTATCCTGCTGAAATGTAGGGTTTCGCAGGGATCGAATGAAGGGTACAGCCACGGGTCGTAACACATCTGAAATGTAACGTCCACTGTTCAAAGTGCCGTCACTGCGAACAAGAGGTGACCGAGACGTGTAACCAATGACACCCCATACCGTCACGCCGGGTGATACGCCAGTATGGCGATGACGAATACACGCTTCCAATGTGCATTCACCGCGATGTCGCCAAACACGGATGCGACCATCATGATGCTGTAAACAGAACCTGGATTCATCCAAAAAAATGACGTTTTGCCATTCGTGCACCCAGGTTCGTCGTTGAGCACACCATCGGAGGCGCTCCTGTCTGTGATGGAGCGTCAAGGGTAACCACAGCCATGGTCTCCGAGCTGATAGTCCATGCTGCTGCAAACGTCGTCGAACTGTTCGTGCAGATGGTTGTTGTCTTGCAAACGTCCCCATCTGTTGACTCAGGTATCGAGACGTGGCTGCACGATCCGTTACAGCCATGCGGATAAGATGCCTGTCGTCTCGACTGCTAGTGATACGAGGCCTTTGGGATCCAGCACGTCGTTCTGTATTAGCCTTCTGAACACACAGATTCCATATTCTGCTAACAGTCATTGGATCTCGACCAACGCGAGCAGCAATGTCGCGATGCGATAAACCGCAATCGCGATAGGCTACACTCCGTCCTTTAGCAAAGACGGAAACGTGATGGTACGCATTTCTCCTCCTTACACGAGGCATCACAACAACGTTTCACCAGGCATCGCCGGTCGACTGCTGTTTGTCTATGAGAAATCGGTTGGAAACTTTCCTCATGTCATCATGTAGTCGGTGCCGCCACCGGCGCCAACCTTGTGTGAATGCTCTGAAAAACTCATCATTTGCATATCACAGCATCTTGTTCCTGTCGGTTAAATTTCGCATCTGTAGCACGTCATCTTCGTGGTGTAGCAATGTTAATGGCCAGTAGTGTAAAAAAAAAGTACACGTAGACCCGGAATCGAATTCTCTGACACAAAAATCCACCCACTGCATTAACTGGGTAGCACACACATGCTATACCGAATCATGATACGTATCGCAAATGTTATTTTCAGTTTTGCCAAAATGCCTTTCTTTGATGTCCATTTTCTACCGAAACTATGCACGTGACGATATTTTGTTACAGACATGTTTATATTGTTAGTATGCAAAGAATCTTACGCGAGCTTGCCTCACACTGTGTAGCTGGGCATATTTCTCGCCACTATTTGCAGGGCCGCATCTAGTTTCTAGCTCACTGTTCACTTACGCTGCAAGCCGCTCTGTAATGTTCAGCAGCGGATATTTGTTGCTGCCAGTGTCTCAGTGTCAAAGATCAAAACCGGTCTGCGACATGTTTAATAAATTCTGACCTTAGCGCTTGGCCTCGAGTGTTTATTTTCCCATCTGACCTGTCTGAAGCACCCAGACTTTTCAGCAGCTTTACTGATTTAGAATCTTAAGTCTTTAATGGATTTTAGGTACTTAGTATGTCTACGCCAAAATATCAGATCTGTACGTCACCTGCTCAATGGGTTTAGTCCCTCTTCCTGTTCTGCAGCTGACAGCATTTCTCTTTGTAGAATCTACAAACTGTGTGTGTGTGTGTGAGAGAGAGAGAGAGAGAGAGAGAGAGAGAATTTTTTCGTGCCTGCAGATTTATTGGATAGTCCCTCTCCCAGCAGCAACATGTTCATCATTTCCACGTTGTGTGGTCTCGGTTAAATATTTGACATTAGAGTACGTCTTGTAGTGTTGAAAGATATTATTAAATCTGTCCTATAATTTCCAGTTCTCTTTCAGATGTGTAACGCAGGCATCCATTTCTGAAATGATCGCTGATAAATGTACGCGTGGACGAACCCTTCACCAGAGATCAATGACTACATGCGATGCGTGGAAAGGGAAGAACGGCAGTGCTTTTAGATGTCATGCGGTACAGCTGAAACCAGAACAGTTTTGATGTGCAGAGAATGTTCTGATCTGTCACTTGGACTTCATTATACATCACGTCCAATAGGTGTTTGTCCTGTGGTGAACAGGAGAATGTGACATCTGCTAACATAGAATGAAATCAAATATATATATGGCTATACCAGCGGGCGAAGGAGACCCTCATTTTTCCAAATATTAAACTTTGCTATCATGAATCTTCGACGCGAAGGGAACTAGCGACGTTAGATTTGAATTTACGCGAATTGGCGTAACATACGGTCTGGATGAGATTCTGAAGTGAGTTTACTCACATTAGTAGATGAATCTTGAACTACACTCTAAGGTAAGCCGCACCGAATAGCGTGTATACGAACTAAATTTGAAATTTTTCATACGAAAAAAGTTGGACAGATGCACAGTTTTCCCGCTAGAGGATCTTATTAAAATTCGTCTGGTTAAGCGTCGACATCTGCCCTAAATCTTAGTGGAGGAAATGATCTTGTATTTTCGTCACTGGAATTATTCAGACTGTCTGTAGTTAGAAACGAGTTTTGTCTCACCGAGAGGGGTATCTTCACACTTCGGCTTTCATGTTGTTAACAGTCTGCATGATATTTCCCACAAACTTTGAGTTGAAGCTATCGCCTATTCGTTTATTTCTTTGGATGGTAGAAAGCGCATGGCGTGTGAGGCGCTGATCATCCATATAAAATCCAGAAGAGTTGGTACAACACGTAGTTGAATCTGTAGTGAATAAGTAAATTTGGATATTAAGCTCCCGTTGATTAGGAGGTCATTAGACACGAGACAACGATTATACGTGAAATCGTTATTTCATTTGCACAGTTTAGACAGTCATTAATATGCAGGTTCCACTCATGAATTTATGTGCACGGAACGAAGTTTCAGCATCTGTAAATCAACATATTGTACATGCTAATATATTTAAAACATCATCTTAGAACATTACTTACCAGTATCTATCTCTACACCACAAGTCTGGCGTATTTCCTAGTACGAAAAGTCTAAGGTTTGTTTCATGCGGGACTCCATGCCTGCCGGTTCATTTCGACGTAACTATTGCATTCCACATCATAGGGAATCTGCCTTAAGTAGTCATACCTAGGCTTGCCCCTGTGATTCTTTCCTGCATCCATCCCTTCAGCCGCTGTTCTCAGCAACGACTCAGGTTAGACAAAATGAAACTGGCTCGGAAAATAATTCATGCATCTTAAGATACGCAACCCAGTTTACATCTGCTGCACCAAGGGCAGATTATATAAGTCGGGTTGCCTAATTTAAGGTGCGTGTAATATTTTCCGGGCCAGTGTTATAAGTATTTTGCCCACCCTGTACGTGTTCAGCCAATTCTATCTCTTCGTTTGATTATCTTCTTCATTACACATTCTTTCTCTTTGCTGGACGTCTTTATTGCTTACTCAGGCGCTCATTCTGAGCTCTGAAAGTCTGCTGTAAGACCACATTTCGGAGGCTTCTAATCGTTTCATTTCGGTCTTCCGCATTGACCATGTTTCGCCCGCATACAGAGCCGTGCTCCAAACATATCGTGAATGTTTCTCTGATCCAAAGATTTACGCATTTGGAAATTAGGTGCCGTTTCTTTTTTTAGTTTCTTGACCAAGTTTGACTGCTGTGTCCGCCGTAAGATACGAGACACAGCCACACACAGAGAGGCAGCACATCGCAAGGCCAACGTCCAGAGAGGGAAAACACAGTTCTGATCAGACGCCACAGAGGGCGCACACAACACGGACTATATTGTGCTTTCGCCTTACGTCACCGAAGTAGGTCCCAAGTGGACATCCATCCGCCGAACACTGATGAAGGCGGACGCACCGCTCCACCCACTATCGACTGTTAGTTCGACAGTATCAGCACCGCGCCTCAAGCAAGCATCAGGACTTATCTACAGTCGTCGAGGCCATTCTACTGTAATTTCCGCCGTAGGCTTTTTTCTGCATATCCACCTGTTGCGTGCATCATTGCCATACCTTTATTTTTATGAGCATATTATAGCCATTAACTACCACTCTTCCCATTTCCTTAAGCACTCGGATCGGTTCCTCTCCTTTCAGCAAATTACTACACGTCATTAGCAAACTCTATCGTTCATCTGTAAATAACTCTTACTTTCCCCTTTTCCTCTTCTACACAGGATGAATTAGAAACCCCACAGATGTTTTGTATTTTGCTATTAGGTTACCCGTGGTCTCCGATGGCTCGTTACAGAATTATGATGTAATCATTATTTATTCAGTTTCCTAAACCAGTGACCTTTGATTCTGTGAAAACATATTCGAAACAGTGTGAACAGAGTTCGGGATCATTCTGTATAGAAACTGACAACGAGACAGTACGAACTTCCTCAGATCGTTTTCATTCGTATTGAGAGGATGTTTGTGACACGACTAGGACTTTGGCATGTGTAAACAGTAGGACGCAGCTTTCGACCGTTTTTAAGGTAATGCACGCTTTGTAGGGCCACTAGTGTTCACGGGATCCGCAGCCGAGAGTGTAAGCACATAGTTTCATATTTGCGCGGTCTCTGGATCGAATCTCGCTGCCGGTTGTTTATTTTTCAGTCCCACCCAGTTCTAACAACAGACATATTATGACCGTGAAACGTATCAATATTCAATCATTCATTTACTTTTTTCCTAATCTTTATCATAGAAAAGGACAAAGTTTTTTTCCTTAAGGTGATAAACACGTTGTCGTTTTATTTAGTTTGCAGCTACCTACGTTTGTGACAAGTATAATGTGTTAACTATGCAGCACTGCACAAATCAGGGGTATAATGATCATAGAAACACGGATAACAGTAATTGCCGCGACATAAAGCAGATTTAAGGAGCGCCAAATGTTTGTTTGTGCATGGTTTTGTTTCAATATGGCTACTACAAAACAAACTTGGAGAGGAGGAGATTAGTGTTTAACGTCCCATCGACAACGAGGTCATTAGAGACGGAGCACAAGCTCGGGTGAGGGAAGGATGGGGAAGGAAATCGGCCGTGCCCTTTCAGAGGAACCATCCCGGCATTTGCCTGAAGCGAGTTAGGGAAATCACGGAAAACCTAAATCAGGATGGCCGGAGTCCAGTGTGCTAACCACTGCGCCACCTCGCTCGGTAAACAAACTTGATTTACACCCATAAACGGTACTCGGTCGTCACGCAATTTCGCAGCATACCTCGCATATCGAAGCGTAGCATCAAATATTGGTGCAGATAACTCAAAAAAAGATGTATTACCTTTCATTTATTTTATTTTACACGTCTAATTCCGTTGGACCAAACTGAGGTGAAAATGTCCAAGGTCATGGAACGCGTCGGTAAATGAAATAACAACATAAAAGTAATAACACATAAAATAAAATGTTTATGAACCCAAATAATAGACAGGTCGTAAGTTTATATAAACGCAATCAACAATATAACATAGGAATCAACTTAATTTTTCAAGGAACTCCTCGACAGAATAGGAGGAGCGGCCCATAAGGAAAGTCTTCAAAATGTGTGTGAATTCCTAAAGGACCAAACTGCTGAGGTCATCGGCCACTAGACTTACCCACTACTTAAACTAACTTATGCTAAGAACAAGATACACACCCATGCCCGAGGGAGGACACGAACCTTCGGCGTGAGGGGCTGCGCAATCCGTTACATAGCGTCTCAAACCTAGGGGCAGGAAACTCTTCAGTTTAGATTTGAAAATGTTTGGATTACTGCTAAGATTTTTTAATGTTTGAGGTAGCTTATTGAAAATGGATGCAGCAGTATACCCCACACCTTTCTGCACTAGAGTCAAGGAAGTGTGATCCAAATGCAGATTGTATTTGTGCTAGTATTACCGGAGTGAAAGCTGCTAATTCTTGGGAATGAGCTGATATTGTTAACAAGAAATGGCAGTAAAGAATATATATACTAAGAGGCCAATGTCAGAATACCCAGGCTAGTGAAAATAGGTCGACAAGGGGTTCGCGAACTTACACCACTTACTGCCCGAACTGCCCATTTCTGAGCCAAAAATATCCTTTGAGAATGGGAAGAGTTACCCCAAAATACAATACCATATGACATAAGTGAATGAAAATAAGAAAAGTAGACCAGTTTTCGTGTCGAACCATCGCCTACTTCAGATACCGTTCGAATAGTAAAAATGGCAGCGTTAAGTGTCTGAAAAAGATTCTGAACGTGGGCTTTCCACGACATTTTACTAGCTATCTGAACACCTACAAATTTGAACTGTTCAGTTTCACTAATCAAATGCCCATTCTGTGAAATTAAAATGTCGGATTTTGTTGAATTGTGTGTTAGAAACTGTAATAACTGAGTCTTACTGTGATTTAGCGTTATTTTATTTTCTACAGGCCATGAACTTATGTCATGAACTGCACTATTTGAAACAGAAACAAAGTTGCATTCAACACCCTTTACTACCAAGCTAGTGTCATCAGCAAACAGAAATATTTTAGAATTACGTGTAATGCTATAGGGCATATCATTTATATAAATAAGGAACAAGTGTGACCCCAGCGCTGACCAATGCCCCTCCCCCCCCCCCGCCCCCCCAATTTGACCGTGCTCCACTCAAATCCCACTTCACAGCCATTCTCAACATTGTGAACAATGACTTTCTGATGTGTGTTGTTAAAGCCAGAGGTGAACCAGTTGTGAGCTACTCCCCGTATTCCATAATGGTCCAACTTCTGGAACAACAGCGAGACAGCTAGTTAAGATCCAGATGTCTCGCGCTTGTGAAAGCGCTTACTCGCTTCGGTGTGGACTCGTTGCAAATAAGCGACCATATAAAATACATAAGAACGCCTAAATTTTTCAAACTCTTATCTGCTCGAAAACGGTTAAGTGTTGCGTCTTCCTGGTTACACATGTTGAAGTCCTAATCGTGCTCTGCACACCCTGTCGGTACGAGTCAAATCACTTAGGGGAAGTTCGCACGGTCCCCTTGTAATTTTCATATTTCCTGATTTTGGCCTCTTATGCTGTGCTCTCTGAATTTACTACTCCAGTCTCTTACACACGAACAGCACTAGGAAAGCACTTTATTCCATCTCATATTATCAATAGCCTTCCGAATTCAAACATTACGAATCATCTCGAAGGGAACGATCTATTGATACGTAATCAGCATGGTTTCAGAAAACATCGTTCTTGTGCAACGCAACTAGCTCTTTATTCGCACGAAGTAATGGCCGCTTTCGACAGGGGATCTCAAGTTGATTCCGTATTTCTAGATTTCCGGAAAGCTTTTGACACCGTTACTCACAAGCGACTTCTAATCAAGCTGCGGGCCTATGGGGTATCGTCTCAGTTGTGCGACTGGATTCGTGATTTCCTGTCAGGAAGGTCCCAGTTCGTAGTAATAGACGACAAATCACCGAGTAAAACTGAAGAGATATCAGGTGTTCCCCAGGGAAGCGTCCTGGGACCTCTGCTGTTCCTGATCTATATAAATGACCTGGGTGACAATCTGAGCAGTTCTCTTAGGTTATTCGCAGATGATGCTGTAATTTACCGTCTAGTAAGGTCAACCGAAGACCAGTATCAGTTGCAAAGCGATTTAGAAAAGATTGCTGTATGGTGTGGCAGGTGGCAGTTGACGCTAAATAACGAAAAGTGTGAGGTGATCCACATGAGTTCCAAAAGAAATCCGTTGGAATTCTATTACTCGAAAAATAGTACAATTCTCGAGGCTGTCAATTCAACTAAGTACCTGGGTGTTAAAACTACGAACAACTTCAGTTGGAAAGACCACATAGATAATATTGTGGGGAATGCGAGCCAAAGGTTGCGTTTCATTGGCAGGACACTTAGAAGATGCAACAAGTCCACTAAAGAGACAGCTTACACTGCACTCGTTCGTCCTCTGTTAGAATATTGCTGCGCGGTGTGGGATCCTTACCAGGTGGGATTGACGGAGGACACCGAAAGGGTGCAAAAAGGGGCAGCTCGTTTTGTATTATCTCGTAATAGGGGAGAGAGTGTGGCAAATATGATACGCGAGTTGGGATGGAAGTCATTAAAGCAAAGACTTTCTCTTCTGAATGTGAAAATATTTTGTTGAGCCCAACCTACATAGGTAGGAATGATCATCAAAATAAATTAAGAGCTCGAACAGAAAGGTTTAGGTGTTCGTTTTTCCCGCGCGCTGTTCGGGAGTGGAATGGTAGAGAGATAGTATGATTGCGGTTCGATGAACCCTCTGCCAAGCACTTAAATGTGAATTGCAGAGTAATCATGTAGATGTAGATGTAGAAACTTTACGAACACAGTATATGGATCCTTGTTTTTCTTAAATTTGCCCTCTATTATTAACTGCAGTGATAAAATTGCTTCTCGAGCACCTCTACTTCTCCGAAACTGGTCCTCTCGTAATCTACTTTCAATTTCAGCCCTGAAACTTCGCAAACGAGCTTTTCGATACGCTGTATAAATCGTGTTTTAAGTAACGTGTGCGTGAACTGCCAACGGCGGCGCTACTTTACGCTCTAAGTTAAGGCGATAGTAATTCGACAAGTACTGAAACTCTAAAAAATTATTATTTGGAAAAAAAGTGGAGCAGGGCCGCAACGAGGTGAAGGTATTAGCAGTGTTGGTGAATACGATATGACGGAACTGGAAGACAACTGGCCCGAGCGGCGGCCGGCACCGCAGCTGTAAGCCTAAGAACTGGAATAACAGCCAGGCGGCCGGATTTAAATATGAACGCGGCAGATGAGCAGGCGGGACGGCTGGAGTTAATAAGCCGCGTGAGCCGGCCAGGCCGCCGCTCGAAATATGGGAACTGAGATCGGGGCGCAGCCACATCCGAATAAATCAGTTATTGTAATGCCGGTGTCGGATGACAAGACTGCTCTTTGACTTAGCGCTAGAATTCAGATATGTTTATGACGGTGGATATAACATTACATCGGTCTTCGGCATTACTATGCGAGCTTTCCTAAAGGAGCTTACTCGGACAACGTCCATTCCAGAGCAGCCTTCGTCACATATAAATCGTGTGAAATGTTTATTCTGTCGTCATTTTCCCCGTCTGCAAGGACGTGCGCCGGAATTACACGTCGTCGTATCGTGTGGAATGAGCTCAGTTTGTGCATTCGAATTATGTGCTAGCTGTGTTCAGTAACAATGAAGCAGCTTTATCTTTTTTTTTTTTTAACCTAAGGGTTTAATCTCCTTTCGACGGCTTGACCATTAAATACGGAAATGAAGTAGTTACGTTGTCTTACCAGGAAATATATTGCGCCGAATGAAACGCTAGACCCCGAAGGGCTCTTAGTCGAGTTCGATTACCACTCCGTTCATTACGATTTAGATTATCCATTCTCGGCAGATTTAATCGGCTGTAAGCTTTCGGTTTTTCTTGACTACAGAGAAACACGAGATGACGTAGTTGAGATTCGTGATATGGATGCGTACGAGGTAGCCCCGTACTAATCTAAGTGGATTTCAGTTTACAAATGTATTTTTAGCATCTATATCTACATCTTTACTCCGAATGCCATAGTGTAGTGTGTGGCGGAGGGTATTCCATTCACGGATGGCACGACCGAGCGAGGTGGCGCAGTGGTTAGCACACTGCACTCGCATTCGGGAGGACGACGGTTCGAACTCCCGTCCGGCCATCCTGGTTCAGGTTTTCCGTGATTTCCCTAAATTGCTTCAAGCAAATGCCGGGATGGTTCCTTTGAAAGGGCACGGCCGATTTCCTTCCCCATCCTTCCTAATCCGATGTGACCGATGACCTCGCTGTTTGATCTCCTGCCCCAAACAACCAACCAACCAACCAACGGCCGATGCGCAGAAAGTAAGATATCGGTTCCTTTCTGCATGAGTCCGAAATTATCTAATTTTAGCGTTTTGCTCATTCGTGAGATATACAGTATACGAAAGGAAGTAAGGCGTTTCTCAGATCATGTTGGAAAAAAGGCCTTTTGAATTTTCTGAGTAAGTCTCTCCGCAACGCATAACGTCCTTTTTGTAACGACCCCCGCTGCAGCTGATTGAGTATTTATGTGACATTCTTACACTGACTGGAGAAAGCCGTGACGGCTTGTGCAAGAAACACATCAGCTATCAGTTACAGGTCGCGCCGAATTTCTCTTATTTTCGATGCATTTCAAGCTCTGGGATCTCATCACCAGGCGTTCACTACAGAAGACGGATGAATAGCAGCAGAAATAATTCAGTCGTGTTAATACGAATTTGTCAACGATTAGGAGCGACGTTTACCGTTGCTAGCGCAAACATTGTTCAGTCTCGTGTGTAGTAAAAACATCGACCGATTAGTCCACGATAATTACTTGTATTTAAAGGGAATTTAAGAAATATATTCCTTTTCACTACTCTTACTTTGAGAGCAGATTTCTTCTCCAGTGAGCTGATGAATCATGTAACTTCAATTCGTGTGAGTTCTTGCCCAAAAGTTGTAGGTTTGTCATATTTAGCACTCCGTCGACAAGCGTGGTATCACGTAAGCAGTAGACTTACATATTCTTTCTTTGTAGATTATAGTATATCGTAACTGTTGTGGTCGGGTGTCACTTACCAGGAACTTGCTGTAGATATACTGTCTGCTGAAAAGTATCTGGACTCCCGTATGAAAAGCGGAACTGACCACTATATGTAACGGCAGTATAAAAGGAAGCAGGGAGTATTGTGTTGTCAGTAGAGAAGCATTAACGGCAGAAGTACCCGCTCAGGAGATCTCATTAACTTTAAACTTGGATTGATGATCGGATGTCACCTGAGTAACAGGTCCATCAGGGACATGTCAACTCTTCTAGAGCTACGCAGGTCGAGTGTTGGTGACGTGTCTGTGCAGTGGAACGGCGAAAGAACAACCACAGCCAAACCATGACCAGGGAGATCTCATGCCAGGGACCGTCTAGCATTCTGGTGAGTGACTGTAAAACACGTGAAATCGACAGAAAAAATCGCTCTTGAGTTCCAAAGTACAACCCGCAGTCCAGCTAGCACAGTGACTGTGTGTAGGGAGTTGAAAAGACTGGGGTAAAAGTGGTGGAGTAGCTCAAGCAACCTTGGGGTGATGTTAGCCACTGGGAACTGGACGTTAGGAAACGAATGATTTGGAGTGATGAATGAGGCTATACCCTATAGTACTACGAAAGAAGGTTTTGGGTTTGGCGAATGCTGCCATCGTATGTAGTGCCAACAGTGAAGTAGGGAAAAGCTGGTAACACGGTATGGGGCTGTTTTTGGTAGTTGGGGTGTGGCCCTCTTATTGCACTCAATACAACGCCAAATGCATAAGGATATGGACACATTTTACAGTATTGTGCACTGCCTGCAGTAGAGCAACAGTTCGTACACGACGATCGTGTCAGCGTTACAGTGGACCTTGTCATAAAGCAGCGAGCACCTCTGAGGCAATGGTTTGTGCACAATAACATTCCAGAAATGGACTGGTAGGCGCAGAGTCCCAACCTGACTTGAATGGAACGTCGGCTTCCCTCCGAACCCCAGTGTCCAACACCTCTATCTTCTCCGGTGTCCAGCCATTCTTCCACAGACATTCACACACCCCATTGAAAGTGTCGCCTGCGCAGTGCAAGCCGTCATAAAGGCGAAGGGTGGGCATGCCCCACATTAATGTCCACCAATAATTGTGCAGAACCTTTTGATCAGATAGTGCGTACATTATTGTGAATAATCTAAAAACTAGCTGGTTTGAAATATTAATTTATTATAAAATTACAGACGTACTTGATTGTGGCTAATATGTTGCTTTTGATATGTAAAGAATATATTTTCTATTGATGAAGGTTTCTCGGGTCTCTAGCCGGGTGGTAGCCTTGACATCTCGCGACCTTTCGGGAAGTGTCATACTACCCATCTTATGGCGCAGTGTCGAGATTCGCGTTTGTCCACTGCAGCCACCCGAGGTCTAGTGGAGGGGGGTGACCGCGCATGTAAATAGCCCGTTCTCCGAGAATCTCGACACTGCGCCAGAAGATGGGTAGTATGACATTTCCCGAAACGTCGCTAGATATCAAAGCTATCACCCGGTTAGAGACCCGAGAAACCTTCATCAATAGTTTACGCCGTGAAAGCCTACAGTCACAATATATTTTCTGTGCATATAATACTCCAAGTTCTACAGAGATAATAAATAGCCATTTTTATGCTCGTATGTAAGTGGATTTTGAAGTACTGTTTAGTCGGTCTATACGCAGAAGTATAAAAATTCCAAAAGCTTCTTTTCAGACTGGCCTGCAGGAAAAGGGAAACAACTTACGGACTTAACGTGCTGTCAACTAGCAAAGGAAATCGTCCGTACCATCCGAAAGGAACTACTCGAACATTGGTGTTAATCTGTTCATGGGTACCACAAAAAACGAACCAAACACTGTCCGAACAAGCCCAACGGTACCGACCGGCCGCCGTGTCATCCTCAGAAATCAGGCGTCACCGGTTGCGGGAACGGAGGGGCATGTGGACAATACACCGCTCTCCCAGCCGTTGTCAGATTTCGTGACCGGTGCCGCTGTTTCTCAATCAAGTAGCTCTTCAACTGGCCTCACAAGGAATGAGTGCACCCTGCTTGCCAACAGCACTCAGCAGATCCAGACGGTGACCCATCCAGGAGCTAGCCAAGCCCGACAATGCTTCACTTCGGTGACCTGCCGGGAACCGGCGTTACCACTGCGGCAAGGCCGTTGGCTTATGGATACCACAACAAACTTAAATGAGGAGGGTGAGATGGCTATTTGAACCCACTGCTTCCGAGGGCGAATTTTGTGTACGATCACCGTGCCGCCTCGATCAGCCATTTCATTTGCAGGTGCGTTATGTAAGACTGTAGTGGTAAGGACTTGTCCATGGAAGCATAGTTTCAGGATATTAATCTGGAATGAAATCGTAGCTTTCAAAAGGAACGTTCCACAAAAATATTGTAGACATGACCGGTAGCTTTAAGAGCTGTGACATGTCAACAAATAGCGATGGGATCTCCGGGTGTCCTGTGGTAGGGATATTTCCATCCGGTAAATACGCACGATTTTACATAGAACGTACTTTGCTTTCGTCTCAGCGTATGACAGGGACTTAATCAGCAGTCTCTCCGGTAACAATGAAGAACCACCTAATCAATACAAACTGAATACACTCCTGGAAATTGAAATAAGAACACCGTGAATTCATTGTCCCAGGAAGGGGAAACTTTATTGACACATTCGTGGGGTCAGATACATCACATGATCACACTGACAGAACCACAGGCACATAGACACAGGCAACAGAGCATGCACAATGTCGGCACTAGTACAGTGTATATCCACCTTTCGCAGCAATGCAGGCTGCTATTCTCCCATGGAGACGATCGTAGAGATGCTGGATGTAGTCCTGTGGAACGGCTTGCCATGCCATTTCCACCTGGCGCCTCAGTTGGACCAGCGTTCGTGCTGGACGTGCAGACCGCGTGAGACGACGCTTCATCCAGCCCCAAACATGCTCAATGGGGGACAGATCCGGAGATCTTGCTGGCCAGGGTAGTTGACTTACACCTTCTAGAGCACGTTGGGTGGCACGGGATACATGCGGACGTGCATTGTCCTGTTGGAACAGCAAGTTCCCTTGCCGGTCTAGGAATGGTAGACCGATGGGTTCGATGACGGTTTGGATGTACCGTGCACTATTCAGTGTCCCCTCGACGATCACCAGTGGTGTACGGCCAGTGTAGGAGATCGCTCCCCACACCATGATGCCGGGTGTTGGCCCTGTGTGCCTCGGTCGTATGCAGTCCTGATTGTGGCGCTCACCTGCACGGCGCCAAACACGCATACGACCATCATTGGCACCAAGGCAGAAGCGACTCTCATCGCTGAAGACGACACGTCTCCATTCGTCCCTCCATTCACGCCTGTCGCGACACCACTGGAGGCGGGCTGCACGATGTTGGGGCGTGAGCGGAAGACGGCCTAACGGTGTGCGGGACCGTAGCCCAGCTTCATGGAGACGGTTGCGAATGGTCCTCGCCGATACCCCAGGAGCAATAGTGTCCCTAATTTGCTGGGAAGTGGCGGTGCGGTCCCCTACGGCACTGCGTAGGATCCTACGGTCTTGGCGTGCATCCGTGCGTCGCTGCGGTCCGGTCCCAGGTCGACGGGCACGTGCACCTTCCGCCGACCACTGGCGACAACATCGATGTACTGTGGAGACCTCACGCCCCACGTGTTGAGCAATTCGGCGGTACGTCCACCCAGCCTCCCGCATGCCCACTATACGCCCTCGCTCAAAGTCCGTCAACTGCACATACGGTTCACGTCCACGCTGTCGCGGCATGCTACCAGTGTTAAAGACTGCGATGGAGCTCCGTATGCCACGGCAAACTGGCTGACACTGGCGGCGGCGGTGCACAAATGCCGCGCAGCTAGCGCCATTCGACGGCCAACACCGCGGTTCCTGGTGTGTCCGCTGTGCCGTGCGTGTGATCATTGCTTGTACAGCCCTCTCGCAGTGTCCGGAGCAAGTATGGTGGGTCTGACACACCGATGTCAATGTGTTCTTTTTTCCATTTCCAGGAGTGTAGAACTATGCTGCGAAGTCACGAAATTGGCAGTCGTAGAAGGTCTTCTTACTTCCACAGTAAGATCACTTTTTTTGTGATCTTGCATTGGCTGCTAATAACAATAAAAATTAGACCTTAGCATTAAATACTGTAACTGAAACTAGTCCGAGAAGAGTGGTGTACTATGATGGAATGGACGAGGCAGGTTGACGACCTTTTGGTCTGGAGCGCCAGCAAGCCAGACAGGATTTCCGGTTTCCACGCCTGCCTAGATAAATGACGAGCTGGTTTAACATTTTTGCCTCAGAAACAAAAATGCGAACAGTTAAAACATGAAAATACACAAAAAAAATACGGCTTGCAAAGTCGGCCTGTGCAAAGGGCATATAACGAAGGAAAAAAATGTAAATATAGGTTAAAATGTGAAAGCAGGTCCAGCGCTATCGTGCAACTAATTGCTTGAAAAGAAGAAGAAAAAGAAGAATTCTTTTGACATTTAGATTCCATATTTTTTTTATTAGCCTTAAATATGGAGATTTCTGTGTCAAATACAGCTGATTCTAAGGCGGGTTGTCCATTGAATCGAGCGTCAAGACAGCACAGTTCGGTGCTGGCGAAGTGGACGCCTGAGGTAAAAGTCAGAGAGTGTGTGAAGAACGCCGAGCCACACCGTGGTTAGCATTCCACATAAAACTGTAAGTACCGCGTGTAACAGCAGGACTACAATACCGCCAGCAGAACGTTGTGGAATAAAGCGCTGTTATGTGCAAAGCCACTTTTACTTGCGGGACTGCTGTACTGTTCCTTTGCGTGGATTCTAAGGAAGAAAGGCTCCCAGCGTGGTAACTCAGAAGTTTATCCAAATAATATTTTGTTCTGGATGAAGGAGGAGAGAGGAGAGGTATTTGCCGCTGTAAAATGGATGGCCACTCCTATAGTTTCTTGATGCAATAATTTACCAACAGCCGTATGTATTGTAGAAATTTATTTTATTTTATGAAGTACATAAGGGTCCTAATGAAGTGTCTACGATGACCAGGTGTTTGATGATTTTATAGTACGATTGCATTGGTTTACTTCGGGAATTCAATTGGGTTTTAAGACAAAGTCTTTTATGCTTTTTATCGTTAATATTGCGGCAGCTGTTTGTCGTACCACACATAAGTAATTATGTGTTCTGACTTGGTTGTCACATTTTCTTGTATTTTAATTTATTTTATTGTTATTTATATTAGTTAATTTTTATTAAAAATTCTTCCACTGTTCCACTGGACATACGAATGTATGCAGTACATCATACGTTATTTGAGTAAAACAGCATGACATAGGCAGAATCATATATGCCCTAATGTTACATATAGTTTTAATGATATACTGTATATCTCTTTGAGCCACTTACATAGTTAACATGATTCCTGACAATTGTTAACGTATGTTCTATATTTTTTATAGTAGTACATTTCTCCTACTCATTGTACAGGGGCCTGAAGATGGCATCATTGTAATGCCGAAACTGGTAAAAAAAATTGCACATAGAAGTTCATAAAATAAAATAAATTTCAACAATACATACGGCTGTTGGTAAATTATTGCATCATGAAGATCATGCCAGCCGTCGTCCCACGATCCATAATGGATCAACGAAGAACTATAGTTTGTTAGCACGTAAGAGTGCTTTCTTGCTGGAATGGTTCAAATAGCTCTGAGCACTATGGGACTTAACATCTGAGGTCATCAGTCCCCTAGAGCTTATAACTACCTAAACCTAACTAACCTAAGGCCAACACACACACCCATGCCCAGCATAACACGTCTCCATAAACAGTCAACCCATTAAATTATACTGAATAACTGACCCACACAAAAGTTAATATCACTTGATCACTGATACAGCAAATGTCATCATGTAAAAACACTAAGTTCATCTGAAATAATTAATATGAAGTACGAAAAATAGTGGCCAACTTACGTATTTTGGATCTCCTTAAATAAAAATCACCCAGTTAAACCTATTTGTTCACTAGGACCGTTTTCACTCAGTGTTCACGTAAACACCCCTATTTTAGACGAAAACCAATGTAATTCTTAATACTTCATGTTATTTACTTATTTATGCAAATTAGAGAAGTCAATTGACAAACTTATAAAAAACGGCCTTTTTGTAACAAAGAATTATTCTGTCAAATCAACAAATCTGTCATTTTAATAACCTGTTAAATTATGTCACTCGATATAAATTAACAACTTTTCTGCACAAATTACGATAACAGATGTACATGTAACTTATAAACTATATCTCTTTTTAGTAGTTCTTTGACAAGGTTACAAATACAAGCAGCAAGAAGGGTCGGGAGCGGAGTCTGAATGTCACTTCGGTAAAGTGTATGAGTGTTATTGTTCGAGGTCGATAAACATTGCAGAGAACATGTAAAAGAAGTGCTACTTTGTGTTGTGTCATTGTCTTTGGTGCTCAGTGGAATTGAGATGGCCACCAGAATAATAAATATTTTAAGTTTAAATATTTGTTGGTTTCGCTCATTATTTATCATCAAAAGCACATCAAAAACACGGGACCTCATCTTTTTACCCCTAGACAACCAGGTTTACAGCCAGCATTAGCATCGAGACACAGCAGCGATCCAACAAGCAGCAGCGATTACCACAATGCATTTTAATGGCGCCAACCCAACATCAAGTGCAAACAAGCTCCCTAAATGGGAGTGAAATAGTGCGATTATAGCAACATCTACGACTAGGCGACCATTATGAAGTCATTGGTTGCTATCGTTGTTGGGAGTATAATGACTTTTCTGGAGACTAGAAATCTACTCTGTAGGAATCAGCATGGGTTTCGAAAAAGACGGGCGTGTGAAACCCAGCTCGCGCTATTCGTCCACGAGACTCAGAGGGCCATAGACACGGGTTCACAGGTAGATGCCGTGTTTCTTGACTTCCGCAAAGCGTTCGATACAGTTTCCCACAGTCGTTTAATGAACGAAGTAAGAGCATATGGACTATCAGACAAATTGTGTGATTGGATTGAAGAGTTCCTACATAACAGAACGCAGCATGTCATTCTCAATGGAGAGAAGTCTTCCGAAGTAAGAGTGATTTCAGGTGTGCCGCAGGGGAGTGTCAATAGGACCGTTGCTATTCACAATATACATAATTGACCTTGTGGATGACATCGGAAGTTCACTGAGGCTTTTTGCAGATGATGCTGTGGTGTATCGAGAGGTTGTAACAATGGAAAATTGTACTGAAATGAAGGAGGATCTGCAGCGAATTGACGCATGGTGCAGGGAATGGCAATTGAATCTCAATGTAGACAAATACAATGTGCTGCGAATACATAGAAAGATAGATCCCTTATCATTTAGCTAAAAAATAGCAGGTCAGCAGCTGGAAGCAGTTAATTCCATAAATTATCTGGGGGTACGCATTAGGAGTGAGTTAAAATGGAATGATCATATAAAGTTGATCGTCGGTAAAGCATATGCCAGACAGATTCATTGGAAGAATCCTAAGGAAATGCAATCCGAAAATAAAGGAAGTAGGTTACAGTACGCTTGTTCGCCCACTGCTTGAACACTGCTCACCAGTGTGGGATCCGTACCAGATAGGGTTGATAGAAGAGATAGAGAAGATCCAACGGAGAGCAACGCGCTTCGTTACAGGATCATTTAGTAATCGCGAAAATGTTACGGAGATGATAGATAAACTCTAGTGGAAGACTCTGCAGGAGAGACGCTCAGTAGCTCGGTACGGGCTTTTGTTAAAGTTTCGAGAACATACCTTCACCGAGGAGTCAAGCAGTTTATTGCTCCCTCCTACGTATATCTCGCGAAGAGACCATGAGGATAAAATCAGAGAGATTAGAGCCCACACAGAAGCATACCGACAATCCTTCTTTCCACGAACAATACGAGACTGGAATAGAAGGGAGAACCGATAGAGGTACTCAGGGTACCCTCCGCCACACACCGTCAGGTGGCTTGCGGAGTATGGATGTAGATGTAGATCCAAATTTTTCATTTTTTGCAGGTATGTCAAACTCAATTTTAGAGTAAAGTGAAGTTCCGCTTTCTGGCCCTAGATGGGCCAGTCGGGCCCGATCGACCGCCCTGTCATCCTTTGTCAGTGACGTCATCGGATGCGGTTCGGCGGAGCATGTGGTCATCACAACGCTCTCACGGTCCTTGTCGGGTTTGTCGACCTTGGAACCGCAACGACTCGGTCAAGTAGCTCTTCAGTTGGCAGCACGCGGATGAGTGCAGCCCGTACCTGTCCTCCCACGAAGGAAACATCGCTGGCAGTGCCGGTAATAGAACCCGGGCCCCGCGTGGCAGCCAGCTGCGCTGACTTCTCACCAACGGAGGCGTACTCACAAGGGAACCTCCCCATCGCACCCCCTTTACATTTAGTTATAAGTTGGCACAGTGGATAGGCCTTGAAAACCTGAATATAGATCAATCGAGAAAACAGGAAGAAGTTGTGTGGAACTACGAAAAAAATAAGCAAAATATACAAACTGAGTAGTCCATGTGCAGGATAGGCAACATCAAGGAGAGTGTGTGCTCCGGAGCGCCGTGGTCCCGTGGTTAGCGTGAGCAGCTGCGGAACGAGAGGTTCCTCGAGTGAAAAATTTATTTTCAGACAATTATTATCTGTCCGTCCGTCCAATGCGAGGCAACTGCGCCGTAGTATGGGGACGCT
The DNA here is from genome assembly GCF_021461385.2 of Schistocerca piceifrons. NCBI lineage: Eukaryota > Metazoa > Arthropoda > Insecta > Orthoptera > Acrididae > Schistocerca > Schistocerca piceifrons. The sequence continues at coordinate 131,509,504 of NC_060149.1, forward strand.
ACACCTAAACAAACATCGAAACACACTTTTTTGGGAGTGATTAACACATCCACATGAAAACCTAAATCGGGCAAGGTAGAAGAATCTTTTTACCCATTCGCCAAGTGTACAAGCTAGGTGGGTCGACAACATATTCCTGTCATGTGACCCACATGCCGTCACCAGTGTCGTATAGAATATATCAGACGTGTTTTCCTGTGGAGGAATCGGTTGACCTATGACCTCGCGATCAAATGTTTTCGGTTCCCATTGGAGTGGCACGTCCTTTCGTCTACTAATCGCACGGGTTTGCGGTGCGGTCGCAAAACACAGACACTAAACTTATTACAGTGAACAGAGACGTCAATGAACGAACGCACAGATCATAACTTTGCGAAAATAAAGAAAGTGTACTTTTCACTCGAGGGAAGACGTGAACCAAGGACCTCTCGTTCCGGAGCTGCTCACGCTAACCACGGAACCACGGCGCTCCTGAGCTCACATTATCCTTGATGTTGCCTATCTTTCGCACGGACTACTCAGTTTGTATATTTTGCTTATTTTTTTTCGTAGTTCCACACAACTTCTTCCTGTTTTCTCGATTGATCTGTATTCAGTTTTTCAAGGCCTATCCACTGTGCCAACTTATATAACTAAATCTGAGGGGGGTGCGATGGGGAGGTTCCCTTGTCAGTCTTAGAGAGTCTTGTGAAAAATTGTTTCTAATTATCAGTTTTTTTCGTTTACTGCTTCCACCGCCAAAGAGTAGACTCGTATTTGTAGAAAGCCCTAATCCTACTCTAACATTTCGGCTTTTAATTTGACCCTTTTCTCCCAGCGACTAAAAGCTACTGCTGGTATGTTACCTTCAACATAGCCACGTCAAAAATTTCTCCCTTTCCACCGTCAGGGATGTCATTTGTAATGGGACAGTAAAGCCTAAACAGAAAGCCGATAATATCAAATTTCCCTGAAAGAATTGAGAACGCTTCTTTAATACCTGCAGTGTTAAAGTGCAGTCCCACAGTTCTTACGTGAGACTTCTTGGTATGTATAGAGGCTGAATCAGAACTACACCGACAGACTTTCGAGGGTCTGCAGGGATACTGTTGTGTTGGCAGAAGAGCCAACACCGTGGTACTAGTGGAGGCCGAAATGTACGCGTTTAGATCACGCAGGCTGGCGTGAGGAGGGAAGGACTATACTGACGTGAGGTCTGGAACATGACAAGGAATTAGAATTCAGAAAGCGGACGTAATTAGTTTGATACTTAACTTTAATCCATTAATGATGAACGTCGCTCTTGACGGTACATGATTCACAATATTATCTGTTCAGAATACATTCATAGTAACTGAATATGGCGCCTTGCTAGGTCGTAGCAAATGACGTAGCTGAAGGCTATGCTAAACTGTCGTCTCTGCAAATGAGAGCGTATGTAGACAGTGAACCATCGCTAGGAAAGTCGGCTGTACAACTGGGGCGAGTGCTAGCGAGTCTCTCTAGACTAGACTTGCCGTGTGGCGGCGCTCGGTCTGCAATCACTGATAGTGGCGACACGCGGGTCCGACGTATACTAACGGACCGCCGCCGATTTAAAGGCTACCACCTAGCAAGTGTGGTGTCTGGCGGTGACACCAGAGATACCTTGCTTGAGTATTTTGGTATAAGTGACTCACGGTCTCTGGCGGCTCGTTACAAAGTAGTAATGTAATTGTGATTTATTCGGTTTGTTACCGCAGTCGCGTTTGTTTCTGTGAAAATATCTTCTTAACAGTGAAGACGCCTGTAATATGCAATAACCAAAACGTACAACACACAACAGAGAGTAATGGGAAAGTTGCCATTGCTCGGGCAACAGCCCAGCATCGCGTCGTTGTATCGCTCTTCCATTGCACTCACTGAACCCATCCACACACGAGATGTATATCGGCCAACTCTTCATCAGTTACAGTATCCATAGTACCGCTGTGTATCACCGTTAACGCCGAACTAAACGTGCCGGAAAATAAAACCATAGACCGAACGGAGCAGGGTAGCAAGTTAGGGAGGGCATTACAGTCGTGCCGGCCAGGGTGGCCGAGCTGTTCTAGGCGCTACAGTCTGGAGCCGCGCGACCGCTACGGTCGCTGGTTCGAATCCTGCCTCGGGCATGGATGTTTGTGATGTCCTTGGGTTAGTTAGGTTTAAGTATTTCTAAGTTCTAGGGGACTGATAACCTCAGAAGTTAAGTCCCATAGTGCTCAGAGCCATTTGAACCATTTTTGAACAAGTTGCATGTTTTTAGGTTGGTTAGTACCTCCAAGTATGAGTGGCAAGAGCTAGTCATTAATGCCAATTTTCACCTGGGCAGCAGGTTATGAGTTGGAATATGGGCGCAAAATGGTTAGTATATACAGACAAGCATAGTCAGTGGAGCAGTTACGACCGTGCGATATGTTTGTAGGAAGACTGACGTAGAGAAAAAACATCCAACGCACTGATGTGTGTATATTTTAAGGTACTACGTATAAAAATATCTGCACATATACCCGTTACATCCCATAGTCTACATAATATTCATATAGCGACGTCGGTTATCAGCTTCTCTTGCCGTGCTCCTTAAAATTTGAGCACTGATACGAGAGACGTTTCAAAATTCTAATAGAACACGAACAGTTACTACTGCCATTATAAAAAGTTAAAAAGAAATGGCTCTAAGCACTATGGGACGTAACATCTGAGATCATCAGTCCACTAGACTTACAATATACAAACTACTTAAACCTTACTAACCTAAGGACATCACACACATCCATGCCCGAGGCAGGATTCGAACCTGCGACCGTAGCAGCAGCGCGGTTCCAGACTGAAGTGCCCAGAACCGCTCGGTCACAGCGACCGGCTATAAAAAGTAGTTTACATAAATTTTCTGCTCGTATAGCTATAAATGTTAATGACTGTTTGGTACGTCATTAGGCATAGAGCTAAAGCTCAGAGGCACGAAGCAAACATAAATTTGAAACCGAAGTGATGTTTTGATAATTAATCAAATCTGACGGATTGGAAAAAGTATCTGTGCAGTCGGTACTAATAACATTTAGATTGTAGTTATTAAATAACAATCACTGAGAGGAGTTACAGAAGCTACAGTATTTCCGTCAAAAGAACAAACTTGAGAGAACAATTAAAAAGCTTTCTTTAAATATAATTAGAGCGAAATACTATTCAGCCAGCCTCAGCTACAAATATGCTCACAGTTTTCAAATATTACGTCTTGCAGCCGACATATTTGCACCTTTCACCACAGTGCGAGGTTGTTCACAGATGGAAGTGATGCCCTGCGATTTTGTAAAGCCTTGATTCCGTGTGAATTGCCCTTTCCTTTCCTAATCCACTACCGCCGGTCGCGGCGAAACGCAGAATGCTAGCCTCAACTCGTAGAAAACTCGTTACAAAGAAACCCACTTCTTTTTACTCCAACGTTTCCGTCATTACCTGATAGTAAGAGCAAGTCTTAACAAACGTGAAAATCTAGCGTATTGAGCAGCTCACGTTTTCTAGCATTTGAATAATACCACACAGTTTTGAACTGAAACATCCCCTGGTAGCTATTCATTAACGTCAATTAATTAACGTCAAAGTGACGTTAAATGTGGTTGTGAATCCAGATCGCGCACTAATTGTTCTTGTGTTATTCGTCGTTCAGTTATCAACATAGAAATATCACACAAACTGCCACGTTTTATGTGAATGCCCCTAATATTTTACAAACAGAGCGATATATTGAAACATAAATGACATTGAAGAGAAAATATTTTGCTATGCAGTCAATATTAGAAGAATTTGATTAATGACGTATTGAATTAATCTATCTTTTAAAGGACTGAGACACTTTTCAGTTCAGGTAGAAGTCTCGAATAGAGTCCCGGTCTGGCACGTAGTTTTAATGTTAGTAAATTTCGAAAATTAATTCTATGATCATTTTGAATGCTTGTAGTCTATTCCAGTGATTGGCGTTTTTGTTTTACTTCGCTTTAGTCGTAGTTACGTTTGACGTTATCATCAACTGCATGGACTATCCGAGTGTTTTTCGATTGGACCACCCATTATGTGGATCTTGATACAGTTACACAATTAATACTTCGAATTTGCAATTGCTTATGTTGGGCTGTTAATTTTTTGTTTTGTTTTATACAAGATTTGTGCACTCTAGCGCCGGCTGTAGCCACTCGTGGGTCGAGTCATAACAGAGCCTCCAGAATGAAACCCCGGTGAAAACACACTACGCTTTCAAAAGTGTACGTCGCATGTGGTGTATAACAAACGTTGCACTGGAAACTGGAACTTTTCCGCTTCAGAAGCCACCGTCTGCCGCATAAGGGCGCTTCGCTACGAGAGCTAAAAACAGCCTTCCCGAACAGCATACACAAGTGACATTTCTTGTGAGCCGTTTCTGAAACTTCCTGGCATGCAGCCGTTCCCACAAAACGCCTGTTTCTACGCCTCAGAAGTCTCGTTTTTATGATTATCTTTTCAGTGGCGAGCCGAGTTATACGGTTGCCGGTTAATTTGGACATGGTGAAACCGGCGGGCATTGCCTTTCCGACTCATACTAGCTGCTTTGAAGTTTTTAAATGATATGCCCGAAGACGCAGAATAGCACGTCTTTATATCTGCACGACTTCCGTTTCAAACACACTCGGGCTACAGTGAGAGAGCTGACACGAAACTCATGCCGGTGCAGCGTCTGTTGTTCGAGCCACATGTCGTAAAAATGTTTGTGTACGCCGGCACATTCGGAATGGAAGTCTCAATGAAAGTCCTACGACTCCGCGCCCGTCCTTTCGATGCAGCTAAGTGCATCTAAATAGGTGGCGTTCCTCAAAATAGCTTCTAAAGCCTTATTTCATTCATTCAAATTTCTAGACCTAAGTTAAGCCATGTACTTCTTTTATTCTTACACTTCTGTTCGTGTTGATGGTGCATACATCGGAATCATTATCACAATTTTTGCTAACGGTTTTACTTCGTGTTATAATCCTACTGGACAGCACTGAAGTCGAGTGTAAAAGCTTTGACACAATTGCTATGGGTGTTGCTGGGTAGAGTGATTAAGAGCAGCTGTTTGCATTACTTCTAGTCTAACGAGGGATAGAAATCTTCGGGGCTTTAGAGGTTTATGAGAAACCCTTAGCACTCTGGCATTCTTAGCGATTGTTCCAGGAAAGAATAAAAATGAGGTAGAATCAAAACATATTCGTGGTAGCGCAGTTCAGGGACATAAGAGCGTCTGCGAGGTATGAATGGAAACAAAAATCCCAAAGCTACATAGAGCAGAGTGGTTTCATATCCAGCAGTGCTCTCTCTCTCTCTCTCTCTCTCTCTCTCTCTCTCTCTCGCTCTCAACATCACAAAACAAACGCACACACACACACACACACACACACACACACACACACACACACACGCACACTCGTGGAAAAATGTAGTCAGAAGACATGTCAGTGAAACACTATTTGAAATTTTAATACAAAACGCTTTACAGAACCAGGCAGCATTTATCAAAACACGCAAATTAAATATGCCGTACACAAATTTTAAGGATACATATGTTGATGGAATACGTGGGAAAAACATGAAATCCTTGGATTTGCAACAACATAGAAGCATTACACGAATATGGACAGTCTTCAAAAGACCTAAGATGGTATAAGCGAGGTCTTTTCATATGAAAACAAGAAGAAAACTGAAAGCTTGATAAGTGGCAGTCCGTCGACAGCAACGAAAGTAAATATGTATTTCACTGACATGTCTTCTGACTACATTTTTCCACGCTCGTGTGTGTGTGTGTGTGTGTGTGTGTGTGTGTGTGTGTGTGTGTGTGTGTGTGTTGCGAGTGAGTGAGAGAGAGAGAGAGAGAGAGAGCACTGCTGGATATGAAACGACTCTGCTCTATGTCGATTTATGATTTTTATTTCCATTCATACCTTGCAGACGCTCTTATGTCCGTGAACTGCGCTACCACGAATGTATTTTGATTCTATCTCATTTTTATTCTTTCCTAAAACAATTACATATCTAGGTAGTATAATAATGGAGAATGGTAGAACCTGCAAGGAGATTTAAATGCAGAATCACAAAAGCTAAAACATCATTCAGTAAGAAGAAGAAACTAATAATATCGCAAAGTATAGATCTGAACAAAGGAAGGTAGTAAGTAAAAAAGAAATATTTGAGCGTTGGCTTCTGTGATTTAGAAACACGTGCAGTAGGGGAGCCAGAACAAAAAAGGCATGAGGCATATCGGAGAAGAGTTGTTAAGTTCTAGTAAACGACAGAATAACCAATGAAGAAGTCTTCAGTAACGTAGCAGAGAAATGATGCTCCTGGACGATCGTTTAAACGCATTAATCCTCAATGATCCACCCAGTGTACTTTTGAACTGGCAAATGTGATGAAATGTGATCATTCCACCATCGACCATCGTGCAACATTTACATGCAGTGGCGAAGGTTCAAAAATCGGGTGTATGGGTACCGCATGCTCTAAGCCAAAATCACAGAAATCAGCGGGTCATATGTGTATCTCTGCTTGCTCGTCATCAACTTTCTAATGAACAACATGGACCATTCCTATACCCTATCGTCACTGGTGACGAGAAGTCGTGAGAATGCCAACATAAGGAAAAGAAAGGGATGGTTGAGCCCAAACAGAGGAGCAACTCCACAAAAGGTAATGTTATGCATCTGGTGGAATAGCGACGGTGTTATGTACTGTGAATTTATAAATAGTGAAGGAGAATATATTATTGATGGCTAAAGTCTCTGTTATGTGTATCTGTTGTGTTTGTTAAACTTATGAACAAACGCTACGAACTTATGCACCGACCTAATATAATTGTATTTATTGCGACTATGTTATTTAAAAACTTTCTGTCACAGAAAATACGGATTACTTATAAAGCATAGGTTTTGGGTTTGAGTCTGCCTCGGTCATGGGTTTAGATATTAAATATGTAAAGCACTAACAGGAATGAAAACATGTGCATGTGTACGGTGCAATTATTGAATTATATGATAAAACTGCGTAAATTAGTTACAAACTATGGCGTGCACACACTTTATTCAATATATAAACGTCACTATAGATGTTGTCATTTAGGTTATACCATGTTCGATAGGCCTGCCATCATTGGCGATAATGTGGCACAGACGAATATCGAAATCCCAAATGACCCGCTGAAGTGCCGGGATATCGGTGCTGTCGATGACTCCTGAATGGCTGTTTTCAGCTCAGCAAAGGTTTTGAGGTTACTGGTTCAAATGGCTCTGAGCACTATGGAACTTAACTTCTGAGGTCATCAGTCTCCTAGAACTACTTAAACCTAACTAACCTAAGGACATCACACACATCCATGCCCGAGGAAGGATTCGAACCTGCGACCGTAGCGGTCGCGAGGTTCCAGACTGTAGCGCCTAGAAGCGCTCGGTCACTCCGGCCGGCTGAGGTTACTGCTGTACACCATGTTCTTAATATAGCCCAGCAAAAAAGAGTCGCATATGTTCAGATCAGTGGAGTATGGCGGCCATTCGAGACCAATGCCAGTGGCTTCTGGGTACCCTAGATCCAGAATGCGGTCCCCAGAGTGCTTCTCCAGGACATCAAACACTTTCCTACTTCGATGGGGTCGAGCTATGTGTTGCATGAACCACATCTCGTCGAAAGCAGGGTCACCTTGGATAATCGGGATGAAATCATCTTCCAGAACCTTCACGTACCGTTCGGTAGTCACCGTGCATCAAGGAATATCGCACAGATTATTCCGTGACTGGACATTGCACACCACACAGTCACCCTTTGAGGGCAAAGAAACTTGTCGATCGCGAAATGCGGATTTTCAGTCCCCCAAATGCGCCAACTTTGCTGATTTTTTTGACATTTTCACGTGTAAATGGCCGACAAAAACAGGGCGCGTGGGCATGAGTATACTAATTCCCATCATACCCCTCGCCTAACCGTGCTGTTTGAACGTCCTAATGCAAACTTTTCAGAAGCTATGACGACTTTATTTCATATACACTACTGGCCATTAAAATTGCTACACCAAGAAGAAATGCAGATGATAAACGGGTATTCGTTGGACAAATATATTGTACTAGAACTGACATGTGATTACATTTTCACGCAGTTTGGGTGCGTAGATCCTGAGAAATCAGTACCCAGAACAACAACCTCTGGCCGTAATAACGGCCTTGATACGCCTGGGTACTGAGTCAAACAGAGCTTGGGTGGCGTGTACAGGTACAGCTGCCCACGCAGCTTCAACACGATACCACAGTTCATCAAGAGTAGTGACTGGCGTATTGTGACGAGCCAGTTGCTCGGCCACCATTGACCAGACGTTTTCAATTGGTGAGAGATCTGGAGAATGTGCTGGCCAGGGCAGCAGTCGAACATTTTCTGTATCCAGAAAGGCCCGTACAGGACCTGCAACATGCGGTCGTGAATTATCATGCTGAAATGTAGGGTTTCTCAGGGATCGAATGAAGGGTAGAGCCACGGGTCGTAACACATCTGAAATGTAACGTCCACTGTCCAAAGGGCCGTCAATGCGAACAAGAGGTGACCGAGACGTGTAACCAATGGCACCCCATACCATCACGCCGGGTGATACGCCAGTTATGGCGACGACGAATACACGCTACCAATGTGCGTTCACCGCGATGTCGCCAAACACGGATGCGACCATCCGAGGCATCACAACAACGTTTCACCAGGCAACGCCGGTGAACTGCTGTTTGTGTATGAGAAATCGGTTGAAAACTTTCCTCATGTCAGCACGTTGTAGGTGTCGCCACCGGCTTTGTGTGAATGTTGTGGAAAGATAATCATTTGCATATCACAGTATCTTCTTCCTGTCGGTTAAATTTCGCGTCTGTAGCACGTCATCTTCGTGGTGTAGCAATTTTAATGGCCAGTAGTGTAGTTCAATAATTGTCACCCTGTATATGTGTTTACAATTACTCTCATAAGCCGATAAAAATATTTAACTGCTAGTCGTCTCGCGGTTGAACTTCAGGGACGAAACAAGGCGAATATTGAACTTACCTCGAGATACTGGGCATTGTGCCAGGTTTGGAGCGTCAGAGTAGATAATTGCTGAAAAAATCCAAGTAGTCCGTCTGAGGGATCTGCTCTCATCCATATCTAAGAAAGAATAAAACAAAAAGCGTCGACTGTGATGTAGTCTGACAGCATCTGAAATGATGTGCGCAGTTGATTTTGTAGCCGGTTTTGAGAAATTATGACACAAAACGGTGGCAGATATGAATGTTTGGCGTTGTGTGATCGCCGGTGAAAGCCCGCGCCCACTGAGGAGATGAAACGAAGCTGTGGCGGCGTGGAAGAGGGCGTCGGAGTTCCCCCGGTGTCAGGCAGTAACACACGGCGTCACTTCACACGGGCCGACGCGGGCCGTGGACGCCGTCTGGGAATCTTGGCTCTTCTCCATCGGCCAAGAAATCCACGGCAAAAGATGTAGTAGCCTTCGGCATTTGCGGCAACTCAAAGGGACGCTCGGCTGTAACTCTCTGGTGCGACGTGGCCGCGCGAGACCTAACACGTGCTCGCATCCGACAAACGTCACCTTAGTGGATTCAATGCAGAAGAGCCACTACCGCACCTTACGGTACGTTCTAAACTGCCTTTCCACTCTGCGCCTGCACCCGACTCTAGGAAGACAGCGTAATTTACTGTCGCTCTGTTCTCCAGTCCACGACAATTTGCTGTTAAGTTTTGAGACAAATTCCCATTCGTCTTCTCCCTGTACGACGCATGAATGAACTCTCATTAGTAGTAGGTGCGACTTTTTCTGTGAGCTTTGCTTCCTCACGCGCCCGCTAGGCCACCTCCTTTTCACCACCGAGCCTTCATCACTGTTTCTAAACAACATAACTCATTCCTCTTGCGTGTTCTTGGAATCACTTCCTAAGTGATTTTATTACAAATGCATCGATCTTAGTGGAGCATGCTGGAATTCCACATCCGTCATGAAAATTGGAGACTCACACGAATCTACGATATCACACGGTCTAATCACATTAGACGTGTAATATACCACTCACAAACGACAGGCGGCAGCACAGCGAAGGGGGTGGGGGTGGAACAGTGCAGTCGTTGATATCGTAATTAGGAAACGGTAGCAATGTATCTGGTATCCAGAAAGGCATGCATGATCAGTGGCTTTCGGGCAACGTGTGGAACCATTTCCGAAGTTGGTAAATCATTTGAGTGTTGTCGTGCTATCCAAAACCGAAGTCGAGGCAGCTGTAGTACACCAAGGGTCATACGCTGAAACGCCAAAGAAAGGTGTAGGCATGCGTATTCAGATACAGAGATATGTAAACAGGCAGAATACGGCGCTGCGGTCGGCAACGCCGATATAAGACAACAAGCGTCTGGCGCAGTTTTTCGATCGGTTACTGCTGCCACAATTGCAGGTTATCAAGATTGTAAGTGAGTTTGAAAGTGGTGTTACAGTCGGCCTGCGAGCGATGGCACATAGCATCTCCGAGGTAGTGATGAAGAGGGGATTTTCCCGCACGACTATTTCACGAGTGTACCGTAATATCAGGAAACTTGTAAAATATCAGATCTCCGACAAGACAGCGTTACGCAAATTGCTCCAGATTTCAGTGCTCGGCCTTCAATAAGTGTCAGCGTGCGAACCATTCAACGAAATATCATCGATATGGGCTTTCGGAGCCGAAGTCCCTCACCTGGGCCCGTCAACGCCGACATTGGACTGTTGATGACCGGAAACATATTGCCTGGTCGGTCGAGTCTCGTTTCTAATTGTATCGAGCAGATGGATGTGTACGGGTATGGAGACAACCTCATGAATCCATGGACCCTACATGTTAGCAGGAGACTGTTTAAGCTGGTGGAGGCTCTGTAATGGTGTGGGGCGTGTGCACTTGGAGTGATATGGGACCCCTGATACATCTAGATACGACTCTGACAGCTGACACGTACGTAAGCATCCTGTCTGATCACCTGCATCCATTCACGTCTATCGTGCATTCCGACGGACTTGGGCAATTCCAGCAGGACAATGCGACACCCCACACGTCCAGAATTGCTACAGAGTGGCTCCAGGAACACTCTTCTTAGTTTAAACAATTCCGTTGGCCATCAAACTCCTCAGGCATGAGCATTATTGAGTATAATTGGGATGCCTTGCAACGTGCTTTTCAGAAGGAATCATCACCCCCTCTTACTCTTGCGGATTTATGGACAGTCCTGTGGGATTCATGGTGTCAATTCCCTCCAGCACTACTTCTGACATTAGTCGAGTCCATGCCACGTCGTGTTGCGGCGCTTCTTCGTGCTCAAGGGGGTCCTACACGATATTAGCCAGGTGTACCAGTTTCTTTGCTCTTCAGTGCATATTCTCTTTAGTTTGTCTTCTTTCCTTCGCCGTTTCATTAGGAAAAATACGCCAAAGTGCTTGTATTTTTTAAAGTGTTATGCACTTTGGCATATTTTTCCTTTAAAGAACTGATAAATTGGCGCTATATACTCAAATATTCTTGTGCAGTGCGGAGCAGACGACATGCTGTTGACCAAAACATCTATGTAACAGAAAATATTATCCATCTGAAGATGGGCATGGGAGCTCGAAACCGGTTATGGCAGTAGAATAAAGCATTCAAACAGTATTTGTGGCTGGATGCGTCATTCACCAACTACATCGGACAAGTTGTAAGGCTGTATGCTTTACTCCTCGTCTTATAGATTCCTGTGGCAGTATTTCAAGATGGCAGTGTTTCAACACAGATAAATAGGGATTCTTTCCTGATTTTATCACTCGTGGAGCTCGTCCAGTTGTACCAGTAAAAGTGTTGACCTCATGTTGGAGCTAAGAATGTCATTGCTGAGCAACATCTATCAGTCTGTTTCATTGAATTCTACGCTATCGTGAGAGACAGTGCGTGACTGCACTGGTTTTGGGCATTTCTTTTGTGAAATTTCTCCGCCTCCGTGGTCTAGTGAGTAGCATTTCTGGTGACCATCTCAGATTTTCTATGGCGGAAATGTGTGGAAGGAGCTTCACTCAGCCTCGTGATGCCAAAATAAAATAAGCAGCGAATATGACAATCATGTTGCCATCGCTGCGTCAAATGGGAAGGTTTGCACTAGATTGGGGACCACAGAACTTTTTGTTATTACTATGTCTTTGTATAATTACGAGTCACGTACGTGACTGTAAATTAAATTAATTTCAAATTATTCCTTGGAGACACTAAAAGCAATGTACACGTTAGCAACGAATTTTGTGCTCTCCTTGCTGTTCCGTCTCCTCATTCGATTTGTGGCTCGTGATCGTTTCGGAACACTAAAACGAAACAATATCTCACACGTACAGAGTACCATTCTGTGCGAGATCAGACTATTCGTTTCAAGGCGCACACGGTTAATGTCCTTCTTGTCTACCGGAATGCTCACAATACATTTAACCTGCTCAGGGACTCATTCGTGGTTACCACTTAATTACCGACCTGGCACAACCCACGAAGTTTCAGAGACGCGTGGGACATGTGAATCGCAGCTGAAATTCTGTGGAATGACGCTGAGCTATTAGCCATTGTTTCGTTGTGGCAGTCTCGTTGTCTTCATTTATCGAATTCGCTATAGTTAGCGTTGCTGCCAAAATATGCCGTTATCGGTTTTAACATGGCCCAAATATAGTTCGCATGAGGCAGCCCGCTGTGAAGGACAGAAAAATGCGTAGCAGGACTGGACGGAAAAGTGGGGAGAGAATGAAAGACTACTGTTATAGTCCTATCTCCCTGTAAGTAAGGTCGCAGTTATATTGCTGTTCCTTAGTAACAAAATAGTTACTTTGAGCATTTAGCAGTGTACGGGAAGATTTTTGGCTCAGAAAAAAATGAGCTCATTGACAATACCACTATCCTCCGTTGCACAATGATATGGATTTGGGGCATTTCTACCTTCAACCACAGTGCGCATTACACTTGGGACCAGTTAAATACCGTTTCTCAAATATTCTAGGTGTGAACCTGCATATCATTTACGATGGCAAAATAGCGACACACTCATGCTTGCTGTCCTAAAATGGGGCCAGATTTCGAGAAGATCTTTATTATTCGTGGCCGCGACGCGCAGTCGCTGAAATGAGAAATGTGCAACATTGCTGACATTCAAATCCCACTGTCGCGAAGATTGTATTTACTTGAATAATATTGTAGATTTTAACCATTCTGTTTAAACTCCGAGGCACGTTTGAGCTTATAGCGTTACACGACGTCATTTTACGTTTTTCTTGCAAACTCACTTTTTACGACGACATTTGTTTACCCTTGGAAGTCAGCAGTTGCCGCTGCAGTAGCTAATGAGCAGTGCTTGCAACAAGCAACTCGGGTTTAGCGACATTAGCTTCTGAATAGTAGCGATTTCTGAACACCTCGAAATGTGCAGTAAACGTTTTGTTGGGTAACAGATGTATAAAGTGAAACAGTAGACTTTCAAGGCATAGTCACACACCGCATCAATGTTACGCTCGTAATTGTCGCTCTCGGGATGAGAGTCTCGTCTGAGTTTACTGGCAGCATTAAACGCAGAGGATAAGTTTGGAACATTTACTGTGTTATATAACACTTCTGCGGTAATCGTTAGGCGTAGGTAGACATTTACAGAAAATTGTAGGCATTATGTGAGACAGATAAGTTGCTGACAGAAGCGTGCAAACATCCTTTAAAATTTTACACCGGTCGAGAGCATGTTTAGCAGCCAGTCGTAAATGGGGGAAGGTAGTACGATGACTGGCCGCATTTACTAAGTGTGTACTTTCGGTTTGAAAAGCTGCTGTAGTTTTTCGCTAGAGAAAGGACTGTGCACATGCTGCCCCTCCCGTTACTGCTTTGTTACGATACACGAATGTAGTTCGTACGATATTGTCGAGCAAGTATACGGGTCGATTACGTTCGAAAATTACATTATCTTTGTCCCTAATTCATAATTCTGGTTTCTCTGTAGGGACAAAGAGTTTAAATTTTGATAAAATGAAAACACAAGTAGTCTGGTAATCGTTGTATATGTTAGCTCATCTCCGGTTTGGTCCATATTTGAAGAAAACAATATGGATTTGTGGGTCTGTCATCCCCAAACTAATTTCGGTGCTAATTTCACCATCAATGGTGTTCATTACTTCTTAAAACATATACAATCTGCGTCATCCCATATCGTGTGTGTTTTTAATAATTAAAAAACCTTTGATTGTAGGGAAATTATTTCTGAAACAATTTTGGAACGCAGTTTTTCAAATGGATCAAATGGCTCTAAGCACTAAGGGGACTTAACAAAAATGGTTCAAATGGCTCTGAGCACTATGGGACTTAACATCTATGGTCATCAGTCCCCTAGAACTTAGAACTACTTAAACCTAACTAACCTAAGGACATCACACAACACCCAGTCATCGGGACTTAACATCTGAGGTCATCAGTCCCCTAGACTTAGAACTACTTAAACCTAACTAACCTAAGAGCATCACAGACATACATGCCCGAGGCAGGATTCGAACCTGCGATCGTAGCAGCCGCGTGGTTCCGGACTGAAAGGGCCGGCCGGCCCCAGATTTTGCATTAGAGCAAACCCACAGATCCAATATTAATAATCCGGTAACAGTAGTTGGGTTCTGAGGTGCGTCGTATAGCGTTATAGACGCAACGCAATACATTTTAAAATACCGATGACAGGCAGCACAGTTCCGCTACTGCCGCCCTTCGCAAGTGCCAAACAGGTCGTCTCCAGGGAGAGAGACAGTCTTGCCTGACGACACTGAGGGCATGGTCCACCTGATTGAGCAACTCGTTTCCACTGCTCCATGGTTCAAAGACAATGTTCCTACCCAACTGCAGTTCTAATTTACGACTTCATCGAGACAAATAGGACATAAGTACACTGTGTCTAACGCGCAGCTTGGTTCAAATGGCTCTGAGCACTGTGGGACTTAACATCTATGGTCATCAGTCCCCTAGAACTTAGAACTACTTAAACCTAACTAACCTAAGGACATCACACAACACCCAGTCATCACGAGGCAGAGAAGATCCCTGACCCCGCCGGGAATCGAACCCGGGAACCCGGGCGCTGGAAGCGAGAACGCTACCGCACGACCACAAGCTGCGGACTAACGCGTAGCTCCGTCTGTAATGATATTAGCCGACCGCTGGTAGTCGTCCACAGTGCAGTATTCCAACGTAAGTTGCGCCAGATTCCTTTTTACTCTGAATGAACGAAGATTAGGATTTAACGTCCCGTAGACAACGGGGTCATTAGAGACCGAGCACAAGGTCGGACTGGGTACTGGAGAGGAAATCCGCCGTCCCCTTTCAAAGGAACAATCCCAGCATTCACCGTAAGCGATTTAGGGAAAATACGGAGAACGTAAATCTGGATGGCTGGATCGCGATTCGAACAGCTGTTCTCCAGTGGCCATGTTTTTGGACGAGGGCGCTTGTCTGCTGACTGTTTTACCGCTATTCGTCCAGTTAAAATAATTATTGATGACGGCAGGCCGTGAAATTTCTAAGACCGCTGCGTTCCGAACCGCCCGGTCATCAGAATTTAACTTCTGTTAATGTCGTTAATCCACAGTTTTCGCGAGTCTTGCACCAGCTGGAGGGTTTCTTTGTGCACTTAGCACTTGTTATATGTCTCCCTTTCTGCGTTACATCTCATCCATGTAACATAGGATTGACTGTCTACATCTACATCTACATCCATACTCCGCAAGCCACCTGACGGTGTGTGGCGGAGGGTACCTTGAGTACCTCTATCGGTTCTCCCTTCTATTCCAGTCTCGTATTGTTCGTGGAAAGAAGGATTGTCGGTATGCCTCTGTGTGGGCTCTAATCTCTCTGATTTTATCCTCATGGTCTCTTCGCGAGATATACGTAGGAGGGAGAAATATACTGCTTGAGTCCTAGGTGAAAGTATGTTCTCGAAACTTCAACAAAAGCCCGTACCGAACTACTGAGCGTCTCTCCTGCAGAGTCTTCCACTGGAGTTTATCTATCATCTCCGTAACGCTTTCGCGATTACTAAATGATCCTGTATCGAAGCGCGCTGCTCTCCGTTTGATCTTCTCTATCTCTTCTATCAACCCTATCTGGTACGGATCCCACACTGGTGATCAGTATTCAAGCAGTGGGCGAACAAGCGTACTGTAACCTACTTCCTTTGTTTTCGGATTGCATTTCCTTAGGATTCTTCCAATGAGTCTCAGTCTGTCATAAATGATCAGCTGATCAGTGCAGACGTCTAAACGAATTCTTGAAAAAAATGGTTCAAATGGCTCTGAGCACTATGGGACTCAACTTCAGTCCCCTAGAACTAAGAACTACTTAAACCTAACTAACCTAAGGACATCACACACACCCATGCACGAGGCAGGATTCGAACCTGCGACCGTAGCAGCAGCGCGGCTCCGGACTGGAGCGCGTAGAACCGCACGGCCACCGCGGCCGGCTCGAGTTCTTGAGCTACAACGGTTAATGACTCAGTAATTAATATTCTTCCTTAGCATGACCAATAACACCGTAAATATCATACTTTCCTGTGCATCATTCTAAGTAACCTCTCCTTCTATGGGTAACTGTCTTCCCAGTATTAAGAGCTGGCTTATGATTACTGATAAATTCCAAATTAATCACAAATTCAGCGAGATATTCCTCATGAACATGTACCTTTTACTAGGCGGCTTCGTGAACTAAATCATTATTTTTATTGATATGGTGTTCTTACATGACGTGATATTGTCTGACTGTTCTCTGTTATTTTAAAAAAATTCATAAGCGGCATTTCTTTTTTTCCACTAAACTTGCCTAAATTTTCTTTGTTGACCAGCTCACGTATCGAAATGTATACTCTTCTCGAGCAAGTGGGGGGTGGGGGTGGGGGAAGATTTAATGCACAGCTCGCACTCGAAGTGACTCTGATTTGGACACGCCTGTGCAGAATGCGCGGTACGTACAATACGTAGTTGCCATAATTTGTGTGTATATTGTGTGTTAATAAAAGGAGCTGCAGTCCTTGGGCTGGCATTGTGTTATGTGGTGACTGATGTGTGGCAGGCTGCGGCCGAGATGCATCTGAATAACAAGAAACCAGTCTGTTGGCGGATGCCGTTGCCACGACCTGTTGCAACATCCCGGCACATTTCTGCAGCATTTTCACCTTCACAGTCTACCTTACTAGCGTTCACAGTTCTGAAACATTAAAAGTAGATAGCTAATAAATATCTGTTAATGCAGGCTACGGACAGTTTGTTGGGCATCGTATTAATGACGGGTAGACGTGTAACTCCAGAGGCAGAAACTATGAGTTTCATTCGTGCACCTATTGTTTTTCCTTTTGTCAGTTTGCAGTCTGGGCATTAATACAGTGATTTCACACCACTTAAATTTGTTCCATAAACGATTTAGGCGAAACGCTGGTAATTACAATGGATTGGTATTTGAAAGGGTTCACCTTCTAATTCTGCAAATACCGTTTAGATTTACTCGTAATTCTGTGGTTCGTTTGCGGTGTGGGTAAATATCAGACAGAAAATCTAAATATCCTGGGTTCAATCCCAGCTCTGTCCTAGGATTATTCCTGTAGTTAACCACTTGTAAATGCGAAAAATGTCAAGTTGTACATTCGACTGGAGTTCACGTTAACCCGCCCCCTATTGCTGGCTGGCTAAATTAGTTCAAAGATCAAAGAAAGCGAAGACCATATCACCTCCAGTAAGACCTATCTAGGAAAACACTGTGGTGTTCAGATCAACTTTCTGGACTGACGACATTTACGGTTTTTGTGTGTGTGTGTGTGTGTGTATCGCTATAATGCTTAGATAAATGCTCCCTTTGTGTACGTCAGCTGTTGCTACTTAGCCTATAATTCTTCAGATAGGCTTATTTATCATTTCCAGTGCTGCAATATCTCACGCAATTTTCTTGTATAACAAATGGAGAGTACTAAATAGAAGCTTACCGCCATACTGCTCAGTGCATCATAAAGGCTCTCACTTTTAGTCCTCAAGGTAACAATACCCATCAAACGTAACCTAGTTAAAATTTTACCTGAACAGCAAACATTTAGGATGAGAACGTAGTAGCTTTTTTTAAGTGACAGGACGGTGACTAACGTTCTCTTGCTGAGAAACGCTTCCCCCCACAACGCTGCAGTTGCCTGCAAAGCATCTTTAGAAATTACAAATGCTGGGTGACCTTTCGGAACGCTTCAGCGATGCGATCTACCCGCTGGAAGAAAGTTGGAGAAAATTTGTGTAACTGTGGCAGTGGTTCGGTAGCATGGTCATTTGGGCATCAGTTTAGAACTTCAGTGGTTTAGTGTGGATCCCTGAATGGTCTGTAATCAGAGGTTCACCTATAGTGGTCCTATGTGCATATGATAACTGCCTGTTACATGCCATAATTTGGTCCCGTCATATAAACCAGGCTATCTGAATAATGTCTGTGAGTTATCTTCATCTACATACATACCCCGCAAGCAAGTGGATGGCCGGCCGATGTGACCGGGCGGTTCTAGACGCTTCAGTCTGGAACCGCGCAACCGCTACGGTAGCAGGTTCGAATCCTGCCTCGGGCATGGATGTGTGTGATGTCCTTAGGTTAGTTAGGAACCTGAAACAAATAATGAAAGCCTTACCTAAACAAGCTTTAGTTATCATTAAATTTCCGATTTTCCTCTTCATTTACAAAATAGGACCAAAATACTAGCCCAGTTAGGCATCAAGATCTTAGGATGGTACCTCCGCTTTGATAAAACGTTTCCATGGTTAAAATAGCCCTCAGTCAGTTTCTATACGAGATTCCATTACATGCACTCATACATAAATCTTAGGCAACATATGGTTCTCGCTGATGTCTGAGAGAATATCGTGATGTCCATTATCCACACGCGAACGGAACCGTGCCCAGTGCGTGCCAAGTACCTGCTCTGCTCCCCTGGGTCTTTTGTCGCTGTACGCTCTCCCGTCTTCCCTTAAACATGCGTTTTAACTGCGGCGGCACACAGATTCTGCATCGACGGGTGCGGAGCATGTTTAACTCGTCATCCTTGTTTTTGTGCCACGCTGAAGACGCGCGGTATTCTTTACGAAGGAGAAGAAGAGGCCCTGCCACGCAGTGCCTGCGTCAAACAATTGGACAGACGGATGTCTGGGAGAATAGCCGTCGCAGCCATTGTAAGGAAAATTCCACTTCTATTGAGGTTACAGGGCCGCTTGTCTTGCGCGCTCCTGATCGGTGTTGCGACTCTGAAAGGTGGGACAGTTAGTCGGCTCTCTGCCATTACGCGAATGCCTTCGTGTCTTTGTGCCCTCGTGTTGTTAACAATGAGTCCTTAACACTAGTTTTGATGTATACACGTCCACTCATGTGGAAGCAGCAAGTTCGATTCTCGATGGAATTGTAACTACACACTTTACTCCCAGCATATAGCTTATGTCTGCCCGAACCACTTATATTTAATGTTAAACATTCATCTCTGTTTCATCCATTGTTTCATAAATGACTCAGACTGCATCAAATCTCAAAAATGTATGTGCAAGTTCTCCTTCATCTACAAAAGTCATTATTTCGAGTAACATACAATGATATTTCTTACGCTTCCTGTCCGTCTTCACATACTGCAGTGGCTAAGACAAAATTACGGACAATTCTACACCAGTTTTTCTATCATTTTTGTAATTTTCTTCTCGATTTTTGGAAATGACTTAACCAAGTTTTTGGCTACACATTTCTCTAAAAATCGACAACGTACAACTTTTAGTCGTTATTACTTACAAAAGTATCCCTCCAACATTGATTAGGCAATACTGAAGCAAAAATTGAGATGGTTTTCTAATACTCTTATAATAGACTTATTATAAAAACATACATATAAGGTGCGATGAAAAAGTTTCCATTCGAAAGCCACACTAACCCCCGGCCTGCATTTCGGTGCTTATATACCCGCATCGGATTCGCGCTGTGTTGCATATAAGCTGCAGCAACGCCCGCAAACGGAAACTTGTTGACGGCTCCTTATGTTACTAATGAAATACATGGTAACTAATCAGGTTACCCTCCATTCAGAGGCTGTAGCACGCAGCGACCGTTATTTTGATTAGTAAATAATAGATTTCAGCTATCAGTCGTCCATTGGAATTTTTATTGGCAGATCTAGATTTCAGCTAGCAACTAGCCATTCTCAATGCACTATCCTTTTTTGGTAAATGCAAGTAATGACGGTTGGTCTGGCTTTGTACACAGGTCATTGAATACTCATTACATGCATTGACCAAAAAAGGATGGCTAGTTCAAATGGGTCAAATGGCTCTGAGCACTATGGGACTTAACAGCGGAGGTCATCAGTCCCCTAGAACTTTTAACTACTTAAACCTAACTAACCTAAGGACATCACACACATCCGTACCCGAGGCAGGATTCGAACCTGCGACCGTAGCAGTCACGTGGTTCCGGACTGAAGCGCCTAGAACCGCTCGGCCACTGCGGCCGGCAATGGCTAGTTGCTAGCTGAAATCTAGACCTGCCAATAAAACTTCCAAAGGACGACTGATAGCTGAAATCTATTATTTACAAATGGTAACTAATAACCAGAATAACTCAAAATTTTTTTCTGAATTATATCAATACGTTTGTGAGATCCTCAAAAAACACATTTGTCTTTCACAGCATTCGGGAAGCAGAAGGTACACAAACCATTAGAATGAACTACAGAAGCCGAATAGTATAATAACTGTACTATAGTTTCTGCTACCTCAGTGTTGTAGCGAGTCTCTTACATTTGTCTCATTAATATATCGTAACTTCTATTAATCTTACTCTAAGGAAGTACTAAATTCTACACCCTTATACTTGTTACAGAATAACTCGCTCACTGAAGAGTCTGTTACTAAAGGAGAGGTAGGACGTTAGGAATAACTTCGCTTTCCCTAAATAGAGACCTCCGAAGGAACTGCAGGATAGTGATACGTAGCAGTTATCCGTATTATTCACACGGGAGTGCCTTTGAGAGTAATAAGGCTAAAATCCCCATCTGAGCATTCACATTTAGACTATCCTTCGGTTTCCCTTGACCACTTCTGGCAAATTTCAGTGCGCTTCCTTTGAAAAAGTCAGGCCTAATTTCGTTCCCTATTCTACTCGAATGTGAGCGTGTGCATCCTGTATCATCACATTTTCATTGTTTTTTTTTGGGGGGGGGGGCTCTAACTATTGGCGTCAAATACGAGAATAGTAGGCAGCCATACAAGCCCTTCGTTACCTATAGATAGCCCGAGCTCGCATACGAAAAGCAGGCCACTATGAAGAAACAAGACAACATTTGACTACCTACCACTAAGTGCATGGACCGGGTGTAATTCTCCATTTGAGGGTGAGATTCGTCTTTTAAAACACGGCGAGAGCGAAATAAACTTTCGTGACTAACCGCAAATTTTTTTTATCTAGTTTCTTTCGAATTCGCCGCTGGCGCAGTTCCGCTCAGACAAGCCGTCAACAGCACTAAATGAGATCGCTTGCGGCACGAAAAGTTAATTTCATTGTGGTGTAAAATATTTGATATGTGCAGCTATGGTTGTAAGCTTTGAAGGCATGTCGGTCGGAAATGCAAGAGACTGCAAGCAAAAGAAATCGGCGAACGTTATAGCCATCATCTCCAGATAGGGAGCGAGACAGGCGGAATAAGGATCGTCTGTGCAGTAAAGATATGACTGCGATTTAAGGCGTTATCCAAAGGCAGTGCGCATAATTTATAACGTCTGAAACAACTTCGATGGATCCCATATCCGGAACACAAGAAAAATCTCGCCTCGCTGTTTGATAAAAAGACAACATCGTCAACGTCAGAGGCGAGCCTTCCTTTTTCTGACAGTCTGTTTCACAACTGCCTACGAATCTGTGCCTTAGTGACGGCGGGAAAATTTTGCTCAGTACTGGCTCCATATTCCCACAGTCATAGACGAATTTCTGCATGTTAACGTCGTTGCGCTGTACCCTTCAGGCCGCCTTATATTTAAAATGCCAACCAGAAATTCCATCCCCGTAAACTTTTTCTTTTTAACAGAGTGCACCCTTGTTATCTGAAACACGGTCTTTTCGAGTTGCGCCTTGAGCATCATTCCCGAAAGGTGTGAATGATAGCTTTGTTCCGGTAGTGTTATGTAATCCCGCACCGCCATCTGACTACAAGGCGTGAGCAATGGAACGCTGTACACACACAATGGCGTGTTAAATCGTCCAGTTTTTTATTGACGCACCGTAATGGAACAATATGCTTCAGTCCCAACAGTAATAAATGTTTTCTCAACAATTCTCCGTCGAAGTTGAGCATAATTTCGTGTTTACTTGGTGTTTTATGTGTATCACGTCAAAACGTGAAAACAAAAGAAGTTAAGCCAACGTAGTACTTACTCTTCATCCTGTTTTGGCTATTCGCGGGCGAAGAATGAAATCTCTTGCAATTATCTCTGGTTATGGGCGCGGTCTTCACACTTGCTTCTGGCGTTCTTTTCTTATCGTTCTGTTGTTTTGTTCCCCTCTGCAACAGCTGTTGCCCGGTTTTTATGAGCGAGCAGTGGGCACCCTTCCGTCAGATTGGCGTACTTTACCTTTGCCCGGAAACGTAATGTCAGACATGTAACTCCAATAAACATTTCACTGTGTAATGACATGTTCCAGTACAG
Source organism: Schistocerca piceifrons (assembly GCF_021461385.2). Lineage (NCBI taxonomy): Eukaryota > Metazoa > Arthropoda > Insecta > Orthoptera > Acrididae > Schistocerca > Schistocerca piceifrons. The sequence goes on from NC_060149.1 coordinate 131,532,248, forward strand.
ATGAATACGGCCGTGTTTTGGAATACAGCTCTCTGAATTTTGAGAGGTATATTTCAGTTTTATTATGTCTGTATTACGGGCAGAACTTTCGCCAATTCACATGTTCTTCCTTATCTGTTTCTCGCGTACTGCTGAGTGTAATTCATTGGTAATACTCCCAAACGTGGGAGTGTATGAGAACTTTTTTAAATTTTACATTACATCATTGAAATAAATACTTATTTTTTTGTACTTAAATATCTTCAAGACGATATTAAAAAACTAATTAAGGTTAAGTTTTTGTTTGTCTCGAAGGTTATGAGATAACCAGTTACATGTGTTACAGAATGATTCAGATTTCTCGCTATTTTATCTGCGTCCATTATTGACATATATTAACATACATTGTCATGCGCGTTATGAATCGAGAAAGTGCAAGTTAGAACGTTGCCCGCATAAGCGTACATTTGTATTCCTTGAAGTTGTATAATCACAAAGTACACTCCAGAGAGGCAAAACAAGGCATTGATAGTGAAACAGAAACTAACATTTGCCGAAGTTTTCGTTATCTTCATTCTCTAAATTTGTCTGGTTCATACCTTGTGAAATGGTAATTGTGGACGCGTTAAATAACGGCACCTTTAACTGCGGCGGTGAGCCGGCCGGAGTGGCCGAGCGGTTCTAGGCGCTACAGTCCGGAACCGCGCGACTGCTGCGGTCGCAGGTTCGAATCCTGCCTCGGGCATGGATGTGTGTGATGTCCTTAGGTTAGTTAGGTTTAAGTAGTTCTAAGTTCTAGGGGACTGATGACCTCAGCAGTTAAGTCCCATAGTGCTCAGAGCCATTTGAACCATTTTTGAACTGCGGCGGTACTCAAAACAAAAGCTGAGTTATTACAGTATTTGGGTACGTCTACAAACGCAGAACTATCCTCCAAAGTTCTAAAAAGATGCAGAGAAATGTACATTTGAATAACCTCACACGTTTTACAAAAAACTGTATTAGATACCTCCAGCCGGCCGGAGTGGCCGTGCGGTTCTAGGCGCTACAGTCTGGAGCCGAGTGACCGCTACGATCGCAGGTTCGAATCCTGCCTCGGGCATGGATGTGTGTGATGTCTTCAGGTTAGTTAGCTTTAATTAGTTCTAAGTTCTAGGCGACTGATGACCACAGCAGTTAAGTCGCATAGTGCTCAGAGCCATTTGAACCATTTTTTAGATACCTCCAATGAGTAATTTCTCTTGAGGACATGCCCCCACCCCCTCCCTACAAACTCCCTTTACTATGTCACCTCAAAGTAGGCAATCTTCCGGGTCACATGTATCAAGCGTAGAAAGGCTGACCACGATGTGAAAGCGAAGGTGTGTAGAAAGGTTTATATCGCACGCAAGCGTGCCGTATATTGACTGAACAGCTACCAATGCCACCTTCCGTACATTCTTCTGAAAGTGCGAATATAAATTAGTCTCCAAGGTAATATCAACAGGACTCAATTCGTTTAGTCGAATTTCTCCGCAGACACTTTTGCTTATTCCTAGACGTCTACTTTATATCTGTAGCGGAATAAATTAATCAGAGAGTGTAAAGGTGGAATTCAGCCAGAGTATGCAATTAAAATACTCGATGGTTTAGGTTCAAGCTACGAGAGAGAGAGAGAGAGAGAGAGAAAAATGTTCTTCTTACGGCAGACTGGATCTGAATTAACACAAGAAAAATACTGAAAATCTTGCTCTTGTAAGTCGTCTGTAGCAGTTTATCATATTAGATAAACAGCCTGACACCCATTTACAAAATCAGAATGTCCAACGATTCCATGTAGGGGTTTTGCTTTTAATTACCCAAACATAAGCGTAAATGTGTTCGGTTACGCAGTAATCAAAATCACCGTTTCCATGTCACGCCATTGTGCTTAAAATCAATGTTCTTGATGTTTTTTTCCGGAAAGCTATACCGTTTATAACAAGAACAACGTAGCTATAATGCCATTCCCTCTGTCGTGACACACTACTTCACTAGCGTGTCGTAGCTGGACGTTTATGTTCTGTTCGTCCAGTCCATCCCGTTTATGCACAATTAATATTCGCAACACAGCAGATATTTATCGTTACGGCGCCTCATCTTTCTTTAGTCTGTATCCCAAGATGCCAGCCGTGCCCGGTTCGCGTGGAGGGTCGTTGCTGTACGTATACTCTGAAATCTGATACGACACTTTTCTAGTCGCCTTGTTGGCGGCACTTAATTTAAAACATTGCACATCCCGGAGATGCCAGCAATAATTGCACGTTAACTTGTTCCCTGAACGCAGAGGGGAACAACTAACGAGACAGTATGGGAGATGGTCATTTGCATGCATTGTAGATATAATAAGAAAACGTGTGTGTGAAACTCGTATTGCACATGAAGTTCTTCGCGTGCACGTTGAGCCTTCCTTATCATCTCGACGTAGCCTTGGTAGGTCTTACATCTTCCTTGCACTTTCACTCGTAGTATTAACCAGATATCGTTATTGCAACAACGAAGCAAAATGACCAGGTGAGGTTTACTTTTCCCGTGTGCTTTATGCAGCACGAATAAGGTGAAAGTTTCCTGGTGTGTGTGTGTGTGTATGTGTGTGTATTGTGTATTGAACAGCACAACAGGCCACAGCAGTCCACCCACCCCACCGCCGCCTCACACCAAACCCCCCAGGGAACGTCTCATACCAGACGAGTGTACCCAAGATGTTTGCGAGGTAGGGTAATTATGGTGTACGCGTGTGTGGAGACGGTGTTTGCGCAGCAATCGGCGACGTAGTGTAACTGAGGCGGAATAAGGGGAACAAACCCGCATTTGCCGAGGCAGATGGAAAACCGCACAGGCTGGCCGGCACACCGGACGTCGACACTAATCCGCCTAGCGGATTCGTGCCGGGGAACGGCACGCCTTCCCACTCGGGAAGCAGCGCGTTAGATGGCTCTGAGCACTATGGGACTCAACTGCTGTGGTCATAAGTCCCCGAGAACTTAGAACTACTTAAACCTACCTAACCTAAGGACATCACACACATCCATGCCCGAGGCAGGATTCGAACCCGCGACCGCAGCGGTCGTGCGGTTCCAGACTGTAGCGCCTTTAACCGCTCGGCCACTCCGGCCGGCTAGCGCATTAGACCGCGCGGCTAGGCGGGTGGCAAGTTTCGTGGTTATCCATTAAGGAAAGTGGAGTAGCAGCCGAACATGAAGTACTTGAATAATGATAACAAAACCAACAGCTACCAGTTTCGATACCAAATGGTGTCATCCTCATTTCCCATGTGTAACCTGCCATCAACAACCGCAATGACAAAGACCAACGAAGTCTTGAGATGGGAACAGATATTAAGTAAATACACCAGCACGTGCAACGAACAGAGTCGCATGCAGCAAGGCCAGTGTTAATTGTATTCCGTACTTTGGTAGCAGTAACAAGCCCAACAAGGTCGTCTGACTATGCTGGGCTTCCTGCTGCTACGAACGTACATAATGCAGTTGATTTTGCTCCCGCTGCGTACGACTCTGATCGTGATGGCGCACATGCTTAATAACTTTTCCCATTTGAAGACTTCGTTGGTCTTTGTCACTGCGGTTGTGGATGGCAGGTTACGCCTGGGGCCTGAAGATGACACCCTTTGGTGTCGAAACTGGTAGTATGACAGTTTTGGTCATCTTCGTTAGGTTTGTTTGCTTTTATTGTCCTAATACTTGCCGCTATGGTTCCTCAGGACTGGACATTGCCGATCCATTTTCAGGTTTTGTCTTCCTGTGTAATAACGCAGTCTTGGATAAAAGAAATTGAAGTGTATGGGTGTCCCTTGAGCACACTCAGTCATTTCCAGCAAAGCCCAGTGAAAACAATGAATGTACGTTCTCTTGGATAGGTCACGTATCTGATGACACCTCGCTCCGGCTTAGATGCTCCTCACTTGTTTCTGGTATTACGTTTGGTTCTTATCCTACCGACCCGCCGTGCCTTTCTTTAGCAGTGTTGACCTCCAACGAGCAGGGTGGCGCAATGTTTAAGACGCTGAACTCGTTTTGTGGAGAACAGCAATTTAAATCCCCTTCCAGCCATCCATATTTAAGTTCCACTTAAGGCAAGTGCAGACACGTTCCCTTTCAAAAAGGACACGGTTGGTTTCACTCCATCTTCTTTCCCATTGCGATCCTGAGCTTCGTAGTAGACAGGACATTGGCTCAAAACTTCCATTACTCCTCAGCGAAGATGAAATCCTTAGTAATAAGCCTAATTTTTCGTTGTGTATTTGCTCCAGACTACTACAACCTCCAACTTCCAGAATCTTTCTTGCAGTAACATAATGTCGATTTGCATCGTTAACTGAAATCTATTTTCTACTACCGTGTAGATAACACCAAAGCTGTCTTCTCTTTCCGTATTTCATTTGGATTTCCAACAGATAGTTTTTAGAAATTGTATTTGCGATTCCGCCACGCTCTATGAGAAGCAAGCTACATAGCTTCTCGATATCTCCGGCACATTCATATGATAAATACAGTACCAGTTCAGTTACATAACCTGGATGATCGTGTGACGACCCCACAATCTACCATCAGTGACTGCACTCAACTATTTGCAGTCCAATTAGATTCAGCCTCTAGCTTTCGTAGGTCTCTCGTGATTTCGTCCATCCATCGCTTCCTGGTATCCAAGTGGACGTGTTCGTTCGGGTCTTCCTACTAGCGTTGCATTGGCACATGGGGTTTTGGCATGCGAGTCACATGTGCTGCCCATCCAAGTCTTTTTGCCTACATTTTCAGAACAGTATTTCGTTGCCACATCAGTTCGTTCAGTTCAAATGGTTCAAATGGCTCTGAGCACTACGGGACTTAACTTCTGAGCTCATCAGTCCTCTAGAACTTAGAACTACTTAAACCTAACTAACCTAAGGACATCACACACATCAATGCCCGAGGCAGGATTCGAACCTGCGACCGTAGCGGTCGCGTGGTTCCAGACTGTAGCGCCTAGAATCGCTCGGCTACCCCGGACGGCTCGTGCAGTTCGTTGTTCTTCCTTCTCCAGTCACGAACACCTCGCGTTGGACAGTGACCTTCCTTAAGATTTTTCAAATACTGTTCGAGAAGCGTTCAATAAGTAATGCGACACTTTTTTTCGGTCAGTTTCGGTTGAAAAAATGCGGAGTTTGTTATGGGACATACTGGAATATTCCCGTTTCAGCTCCTGTAGTTTCATGAAGTTCCGATAGGTGGCGGCGCTATACATTGACTTCAAAATGGCGTCTGTAACGGAGGTGCGTTTGAAGCAGAGAGCTGTCATTGGGTTTCTTTGGCGGAAAAGCAGAGCATCGCAGGTATTCATAGGCGCTTGCAGAATGTCTATGAAGACCTGGCAGTGAACCAAAGCACAGTAAGTCGCACACAGTGTGACTCCCGCAATGTTGGAACGTGTGGACACTCTCATTAGAGGTGATCAACCGATCACAACCAAATACCTCTCTGCACAACTGGACGTCTCTGTTAGTAGGATACTCAACGGTGTGTGACCTTTGGGGCTCTCGCCGCTTAACAGAAGACTATACCTTCCGACTTCCTTCTGTTTGGCCCAATGAAGGATGCACTACGCGGGAAACAGTTCGTGGATGATCCGTAGGTTATTGATGCACCAAGACTTTGGCTGCGACGTCGAACAGTAGAGTGGTACCACGCGGGCATACAGGCCCTCAGAGTAAGGCCATCGCATTGGACGAGGATTATGTTGAAAAATAGGGTTTGTAGCCAAAAGAATGGGGAATAATATGGTGTATTGCAATCCTGAATAAAGCTAACCTACTTTTAGAAAAAAAGTGTTGCATTACTTACAGAACGCCCCTCGTATTAACAGAACTTTTCCTCAGAGGTTGTTGAATTATAATGTTGTTCAAAGTAGCAGATGAGTATTTCTGATCAAACTTACATTTCCACTTGAAGGGCACTTTAATTACTGTGGCACCGAAGTCTGTATTAGCAACTGGTCATCATTCGATAGCACTTGGTGATTCATGTAATGTGTATCCCAAGATACAAGGCGTGTCTAGTTTGTGCGTGGGACAGCCCCCCCCCCCCCCCCCTGTTCAAATGGGTTCAAATAGCTCTGAGCACTATGGGACTTAACTGCTGAGGTCATCAGTCCCCTAGAACTTAGAACTACTTGAACCTAACTAACCTAAGGACGTCACACACATCCATGACAGAGGCAGGATTCGAACCTGCAACCGTAGCGATCGCGTGGTTCCAGACTGAAGCGCCTAGAACCTCTCGGCCACCACGGCCGGCCCCTCCCCTGTTGGCGTGTCTACTTGTCCCCCGTGGGGTCACACTAGCTGTTCGAACTCGGCGTATATGCCTCGAGTGAACGATACTTACTCATTGTTGCGATTGGTCGCATGATTTACTGTCGGCGCGACTGTGGGTGCAGATGCAAGCGTGCCGGTGTAGGAAGCGGTACGACGCAGTAATTATCTGGCCGGAATGCATGAACCAGACCGCAGTCGTTTGGCCATAGTGAGGGTCATTCCGAGAAAGCGTCTCCGGCCCTTCCTGTTATTATCGGCCATCAGCGGAAATAGCTTCACCTGCTATTAGTATGTCGTTCTGCCTAGCGGTAATCTACTGAGATTCCCATTTGTCGAAAAGGCATTAGGGTTTCGTCGTGTACCGTTGCCGACGACATCGAAACGGAGAATTATGAATGAGCGTCGTACTCTGGAGACAGGCAGGAGATTGGTGGCTGCATTAATATCCGCAGGCAATCCTACACGCACAGATGATTTAGTATTAGCGAACGTCTAGCATCTTCTGTGTACCTTTGAGACGTCTTCAAGAAACCCTAGGTTTCTGTGATTGTACAGTTTTCGCCGGCCGCGGTGGTCTAGCGGTTCTAGGCGCGCAGTCCGGAACCGCGCGACTGCTACGGTCGCAGGTTCGAATCCTGCCTCGGGCATGGATGTGTGTGATGTCCTTAGGTTAGTTAGGTTTAAGTAGTTCTAAGTTCTAGGGGACTGATGACCACAGTAGTTAAGTCCCATAGTGCTCAGAGCCATTTTGTACGGTTTTCCGTCTAACAACTTCTGTTTTCCCATCTAGCAATCATTCCTCTCGTGCAAACAGCAACTAGCTAACTTTGCTGTCGCAAACATTGTACGTCAGGAAGACAGTAGGAAGATCGTGGAAAGATCACAGATAGAATCGTATATCAGCCGTGAGATGAAGATGTCAACCGGATTCCCATTTGTATATGAACGAGCGATAGTACTTTTTAAGAACTGCAGATGATACTTTTCCCTTTGGGGCAGATGGAACCATAACACATCTTATTCATATAATGGAATTTTTGTTTCATATCTGGGTAATGGGGAGCAATATTCTGAAAACATCACTCATAAATCATTTTAGCCAACCAAAAAGTGAATGAAAGTTGTCCACTTTTCGTTGATTCTGAACGTCTTACAGTAAGAGCATGTGAGTACTATCGTCCCAAGTGGGGGAGCTACGGAATTGTGCTGCTCTTAGACTCCAGTAAATGACAACATGTCATTTACGTTCTCCAGTTATTACTTTATGCGTTCACTCCCGCAGTGTATGATTCAAATGGTCACCTTAATGTGTTTCCTTATATGGATATGGTGTCTGTTCTTTCGGACATGTCAGAAAGGACAGATACCATATCCATATAAGTATCTAGTTACGGCAATACCAGCCATGACCTTTTCTTTCTGTGCGGATGCACACATATTACCCGAACTCTTTCGGGACTTGGTAAAAATGTGTTCCACGAGTAATGAGTGTGTTGGATAGGGACACTGCGAATGTAGTGTGTGAACATCTAAGGTGAGAATGTGGGTCTCGCGGGAAGCGTGCGCGAGATAGTCCCTGCAGTCGCACTACCCTCTGTGCCCTCGGTGGCTCAGATGGATAGAGAGTCTGCCATGTAAGTAGGAGATCCCGGGTTCGAGTCCCGGTCGGGGCACACGTTTTCACCTGTCCCTGTTGATATATATCAATGCCCGTCAGCAGCTGAAGGCATTAACATGTAATTCCAATTTAGTGTGTTTCTTCCACAACGCGTTTCTAAAGAAAAAGTAGTTTGCATTTAGGATCACCTGTTAATCTTTCCACCGATCACTGATGGATATCCGTGACGGACCATCCTGATCTTACATTCCTCGTGGCTATACTGGATCACTTACGGCGACTGCGAGAGTGTTCCACACACATAATTATAACAGCTCCATTCCTCAGTCCAACCAGTTCGAGGCCGCCTTACACTCGAAGGGACGCTAAGTAATACAAAAGTAATTGCAGAGTGCGATAATGTTACGACAGTAATAACCATGTGGCAGCGCAATTAATATTCAGTGTGAGCTGCCGTGGCGATGGGAGCTGAAGTGTAGGTATGGTGGTTACCGGCGTCATTCCGATTTACGTTTCGGTGTTATTAACGAATAACGTTCAGCTAAAATTTTGAAATTTAAAATTGCTATGAATGCTTTGAGGCTTTGATGTGACCTCGTAGGTTTTTTCGGCGAAATGTACGGTTTGTAAGTTTTTGAGGTTGCAGCCCAGTTGTAATTTTCTTCGTGCGATACTCATACAGCTTCTCTAGTCGTCTTCCTCTGGTATAGCTCGCTGCTCGGACTCAAGCAAACTGTGAACGGGACACAATGTGCGCCGCCGTGGCGATTGTTTCGTGGCGCCGTCAGAGACGAATAGTCTCACAGAAATGTAAGGCTATAATGATGCTGTCATCATTCGCTGTGATAATTTTATGCGTTACAGTATCTGATGAGATGTATTTGGCCACCCTTATGAAATGCAGAATTGACGAATAGGCCTATATGTCACGAGAGACGGACGCGCCAGTATGAAAGGAGGCGGGGAGCATTGTGTTGTCAGTAGAGCAGCAGCAACAGAAGAATGGGTCGTCAGGAGATCTCAGTGGCTTGGAACGTTGACTAGTCATTGGGTGTCACCTGAGTAACAGATCCATCAGGGACATTTCAACCCTTGCAAAGCATCGCAAGTCGATTGTTGGTGATGTGATTGTGAAGTGCATACGCGAAGGAATAAGCACAGATAAACCAAGGTCAGGCAGATCTCATGTACTGACCAAAAGGGACCGTAGAGCATTCGGGCGGTGGTTGTAAAAAATGGCATGAAATCTGCAGAAGGAATCACTCGCGAGGCTCAAAGTTCTACCAGCAGTCCAGCTAGCGCGTGGGGAGTTAAAAAGGACGGGGTACAGCTGTCAAGCGCCTCCTCATGAGCCACGCATTTCTGTAGTCCGTGCTAAGGAACGGCTGGAATGCTGTAAAGAGCGACGCCACTGGGCAGTGAATGGCTGGAAGCGAGTGGCTATGTGATGGATTATGTTATACCCTGTGGCGATCCGATGGAAGGGTTTGGTTGTGGCGAATACCTGGGAGAACGTTATGTGTCACCATGTGTAGTGCCAAGAACGATGTTACGATAATGAGGTGTTTGTCGTAGTTGTTGTTTGGTCCCCTTACTGCGCTTAAGAAAACGCCAAATATCGAAGGGTATGAACATACTTTTCAGTCTTGTGTACTGCGTATAGCAGAGAAACAGTTAACTATGATAGTTTACATCAGCATGACAATGCACCCTGTCATAAAGCATCACCTTTGAGGCAATGTTTTGTGTCCACTAACATTTCTGAAATGGACTGGCCTGTCCAGAACCCCAACCTGAATCCAATGGAACACCGCTGGTGTGAACTAGGACGTCGACTTTGCTGCAGATCCCAGCGTCCGACAACACCATCTTCAATGGTTTCGGTTCTAGAGGAATAACGAGCTGCCTTTCTTCCACATCCATCCAGACGCCTCATCGTACTTGTACCCAGTAGAGCTCATGCCAGTCCTAAAGGCAAACAATGGACACACCCTATATTAATCCCCGCTTATAGAAGTACAGATACCGAGCGAGGCGGTGCAATGTTTGGCACAGTGGACTCGCATTCGCGGGGACGGCGATTCTAACCCGCCACCGGACATATTTATTTAGGTTTTCCGTGATTTCCCAAAATCGCTTCAGGAAAATGCCGGAATGGTTCTTCTGAAAGGGCTATGGTTCAAATGGCTCTGAGCACTATGGGACTTAACTTCTGAGGTCATCAGTCCCCTAGAACTTAGAACTACTTAAACCTAACTAACCTAAGGACATCACACAACACCCAGTCATCACGAGGCAGAGAAAATCCTTGACCCCGCCGGGAATCGAACCCGGGAACCCTGGCGTGGGAAGCGAGAACGCTACCGCACGACCACGAGCTGCGGACTCTAAAAGGGCACGGCCGATTTCCTTCTCCATCCTTCCCTCATCCGTTGGGACCGATGACCTCGCTGTTTGGTCCCCTCCTCCAAATCAATCAACCAACCGAGTTCAGATAATTTCGATCACGCAGTGTATGCCTTGCTACGGATGCTATGTTTGTTCATTTCGAAACCTACTTTGTTAAGTGGAGTCGGAATGTTCCTAAAAGCTACTTTAAAAAAAAAAACAGGCCGGCCGTGGTGGCCGAGCGGTTCCAAGCGCTTCAGTCTGGAACCGCGTAACCGCTACGGTCGCAGGTTCGAATCCTGCCTCGGGCATGAAAGTGTGTGATGTTCATGTGGTGAGAATGGGTCTGAGCACTATGGGACTTAACTTCTGAGGTCATCAGTCCCCTAGAACTTAGAACTACTTAAACCTAACTAACCTAAGGACATCACACACATCCATGCCCAAGGCAGGATTCGAACCTGCGACCGTAGCGGTCGCGCGATTCCAAACTGAAGCGCCTAGAACCGCTCGGCCACCCCGGCCGGCTTGTGTGTGATGTTCAAAATGGTTCAAATGGCTCTGAGCACTATGGGACTTAACTTCTGAGGTCATCAGTCCCCTAGAACTTCGAACTACTTCAACCTAACTAACCTAAGGACATCAAACACATCCATGTCCGAGGCAGGATTCGAACCCGCTACCATAGCGGTCGCGCGGTTCCAGACTGTAGCGCCTAGAACCTCTGGGCCACCCCGGCCGGCTTGTGTGTGATGTCCTTAGGTTAGTTAGGTTTAGGTAGTTCTAAGTTCAAGGGGACTGGTGACCTCAGATGTTAAGTCCCATAGTGCTCAGAGGCATTTGAACCATTAAAAAAAAACAGTTTCATCCGTATGTACCAGGCTTCTGCTGTCAAGGTGCTATGCGCGGTCGTGTTGGGCATTCGAAGTACAGCTGCAATGTGGCAGACGTAGGTTATTTACTTAAAAGGTTTTTTGGAAGCAATCGAGGTTTCTCGTCTTCCCGCACGGTCATCCTTAGAGCTTGAACTTCAGGCCAGTTCATTTGACAAGTCCTACTGCCGTACAACAGCATGCATTCCGAGTTGTTTTCTGGTGTTAACCATGATGTAGCTAAGGGTGCTTTATGTTATGCATGCTCTGTTCTAAGATTAAAATGAGTTATTATTACTTTAAGATTTTCTTTTTTCTTCGATATAGTTATTGAGTAGTAAGCTAATAGCACCGATGTGGGCTTGACCTGCAGACTTAATGCTGTAAATTTGGAGGCCTGTTTAAGTGCGATGTAATTTTTGTAATAGACTATTGGTTCGTCTCAATTTTCTGTGCGACTTTTATTCCTTGACGACGGCAGGAAGCAATTACTAGGACGGCGAACAGCGCGTCTCGTTCACATTTGAACCGAGTCCACACACACGAGGAAAACAGTGATGGGAGTTTTCATAATACCGTGTAAGGAAAAGACACATGGGCTTCAAAGGCGAAAAGTTGCAAAGTCACGTAAATTTTCAGATGTGTTGAGAATTGACGACTTCTGTTGTAAAGCAATATGTAACTGAGACGAACGGACAGACGGTGTGAATATCGTCTTGTTTTAGTTCCCACACGTTGCGTTGGAGTTCTGGATCATTAGACGTGGATATTTTGGATTGAAATATGGGTGGCCTTCAGTATATGCAGTACATAACTGGACAAAGATAGGTGGCCCGGCGTCGAACCGGGCCCCCTTGGAATACGCATGCAGCTTCCCCGCCTAACTTGGCTTCGGTTGGTTGGAGAGCTCGCTTCTTTGCATCAGATTTCACTAACAAATCTGGTTCGACGGCCGCGGCGGGAACCAGTCTGCATTCGAAGAGTCAGTCTCTGCTCCAGACGCATGGCCTTTGTCACCGATGCTCCGTGGGCTGCAGCTTCGTCGCTTTAAATTTTAATTCTCAAAACTTGGGGAAGTAACATTCCTAAAGAATACCAACAGTTCACTTTTGCCCGGACGACAACATGATTCAAAACTGTTGCATACTTCGCTCTATTTACGATGGAGTCACTCACTTCTTGCGAGTCACGACTTGTGGCGGATACTCCCTTACTTAGAAACGTGTCTGCAGATGTGAAAGCGTTTTGTAAGGCGTGACTGTCTCTTCTTGCATTGATCGCCATCATCTACAGGGAAGAGTACTTCTCTTCTCTGGAATGAGATGAAAATTATGACAGAGTCGGATTCATAGACAAATCGTCCTTTGGATATTTCGTAACGAATGAAAACATGGCTCGGACGTGGATTCAACAATGTAAGTGAACTCATTTCGACTGCTATATGTCCTTTGTGGCACGGTGAGCCGCGATCTTCCACCATATTTTGTCCTCTGGCGGTCCTTTTCAGATAGCCCAATGGCAGAAGCGACTGTTCGCGAAAAGCAGAAAATGCTAGTTCCTAGGCTGATACAGATTTTCGTTAGTCATGAAACATTCTTGCCGTTAGAGTCCAGGATTTTCTGAACGAGCTTCACTAACATCACTTCTCATCTTTCAGTTTATCATCATCACTTCCATGCATTTCATGAAAGCGAATCTCCAATTCCGTTTAAATTTTCTTTTCATAAATAGTTAGCAGTTTTCGCTGTTCCAGCAATACTTCTGGCGCGTCATTTTACCTCGTTTGGATAATGGTTTCGAAGAATTTTATCTATAAGTAAATGTCGGAACTTTTCTTTTCGGTATAGCAGGTAGCTTTACAAATCTTTGCCTGCTCCTAGCCAGTGCTCTGACCACAGTGAATTTCCTGTCAACAGATCCCCCTAATCCGCGGAAAAAAAGGTATCTGGTGATCCGCATCCACCAAAGGAAGTTTGGAATGAATCATATCGTCGACGTTGGTCTCATTACAGCCCTTAGCCGAGCGGTCTAAGGCGCTGCAGTCATGGACTGTGCGGCTGGTCCCGGCGGAGGTTCGAGTCCTCCCTCGGGCATGGGTGTGTGTGCTTGTCCTTAGGATAATTTAGGTTAAGTAGTGTGTAAGCTTAGGGACTGATAACCTTAGCAGTTAAGTCCCATAAGATTTCACACACATTTGAACATTTTTGAACATTACAGCCCGATCTCTAACTGGGGTAGACTAGGATGATGGATGGAAATGTCGTGACCTGTCTGAAGGAACCATCCAGAGATGCGTCTGAAGTTACTTCTGGAAACAACGAAAAATCTAAATCAGAACGGTCGAACGGAGATTTGAACGTCGATCGTGTCGAAAACGAGTCCTGTATCTTACGCTGTGCACCATTTCAATCGGTAGGATCAGTAATCTGACTATATGCTGAAATTAAATAAGGTGTACGCTGTTAACAGGAAATAATACAAATGTTCTGGAGAACATATGAATATGTGGGTCTACAAGTACTTACAGGACCAATGTATACTGTGCTATTACCTGTAATATTAAATTAATGTTAGTGTCGTACACGTTGCTGGTTTTCAATTACATGAGATTGGTTTTCATGTTGCAAGTAGAAATTAGCAAACTTCGTTTACTGTAGTTCTTGAAGGATACCTGGACATATCAGGTAGTGGTGTTGTCTCACTCTTCCTTTAACACGAGACATTTCCGAAATATTGCTATGAATCCACATGAAATTCTTCTTATATACAAATTGACACAGGCGTGTCGGTTACATGGTCGTTTTACAGAAGTTTTTTTGACACGACAGACATATAGATACATTTCTACGGAGACAGTCAGTGGGGCTAATAACCAACAGATATTACTAACACGATGTAAGATACTTTCAGTCTGCCGTTTCATTATGCTTCGTGGTATAATGGAGGCATAGACCCAGTGTATATTTCCAGCTAAAGCGCCATAATAGGTTGAAGAGAGTACGATGAAACTGTGACCCATGCAGATAACAGAGGCAGCCAGTCCGACGTTTAGTTACTTTGGACATACGGCGTTTAGCGACCTGACACTATAATCAAGGTAAAGAATGACTTGTCGGATCAAATTACCACCCGCGCTTCAACTATCTGCGCGCATTGAAAGTCAAAGAGGAGTACCGTTTTCCCCTCACCTACATCTGACAAATTGCACCAGCTAGTATGAAATACAACCAATGAAGTAAAGAACTCTACTGGGTAAGGAATGTACATGTTTGCTTTACTGAATAAGCATTGATGTTGTTGTTGTCTTCAATCCGAAGACTGGATTCTTGCAGCCCTCCACGCTACTTTATCTTGTGCAAGACATTTTATCTCTGAATAACTACTGCAACCTCCATCCATTCGAACCCGTTTACTGTATTCGAGCCTTAATCGCCCCCTATAATCCCTGCTAGTCTCCGCCCCTTCTGCAGCGCATATACTTTACCTTAATTAAAATGTTAACTATTCAATGATGTCCCATAATGTGTCCTCTCAACTTATCCCTACTTTGTGCCGTAAAGCTCTTTCCTCCTCGCTTCGATTCAGTACCTCTTCATCTGATCCCCGGTGTACCCACCTGATCTTCAGCATTCTTCTGTTACACCACGTTTCAAAACTTATGTTGCCTAAAGCCCTGGGTACTGCTTTACATATTGAAATAGGTGTAGTAATAATGACTTGAAGCACGCTGTTGTATGAGTTGGGATTACAAATACGACATTTTATTTAATGCAACTTAATTTTTTCTAATTCAAAATGAGTAGGTTGAACTGCATGTCTGTTCCTGGGATAAATGATAACTTATCAAAATAGGCAGTGTTTTCGACATCTTCAGCGGCTTACATTATTTCGTTTAGATTTTTAGTAATCTGAGAATGTGCTTCAACGAGCATGGATTGGGAAGCTTACGGGATGCTCACAACTAAGTCAGAGAAATCACTAAGCATCGATATAACACAGGCAGATTTTGTCAAACGCGTCCGGACCGTTTGGAGTTACAGGCTCTTTGATGATATGTGCTTTCCACAAAAGATGCATGTATGCATTCACAAAAGTATTCACAAAGTGTCGTCTGAACTGTAGATCCGCTTTCCTCGGTTAGATAACTGGGGTAGGTTAGGGACACGCAAGTCGCCAAAGTTGCCTCCAGTTGGGAGACTTATACTCGACCATTGAGGCACAAAAGCGATTATTACGTTTTGTGAAATTTGCATGCGATGCGTGTGTGGTGTGTTCAACGTACTTAGGTTTTTTAACGCGAAGTTACTAAACGGCCATAAAATTGACGACTGCATTGGGGTATAAAACAGGACATTTTGTACTTAATTTGGTATGTAACATAACATTGAAGATCTAATAATTTTAATTAACTACTGCATAATATCTACATCTACATGGATACTCTGCAAATCACATTTAAGTGCCTGGCAGAGGGTTTATCGAACCACCTTCACAATTCTCTATTATTCTAATCTCGTATAACGCGCGGAAAGAATGAACATCTATATCTTTGCGTACGAGCTCTGATTTACCTTATTTTATAGTGGTGATCGTTCCGCCCTATGTAGGTCGGTGTCAACAAAATATTTTCGCATTCGGAGGAGAAAGTTGGTGATTGTAATTTCGTGAGAATATTCCGTCGCAACGAAAAACGCCTTTCTTATATATAATCTATAAATTATGACTTCCTTGGAATCAAATTGGAATAGTACATTTTACGATGGTTTAGTAGCAATGTAACATTTTCCCTCCTTCAGTGTCCTAGGGTTAAGCTGGTTGGTTGGTTGCTTTTGGGGAAAGAGACCAAACAGCGAGGTCATTGGTCTCATCGGATTAGGGAAGGACAGGGAAGGAAGTCGGCCGTGCCCTTTCAGAGGAACCATCCCGGCATTTGCCTGGAGCGATTTAGGGAAATCACGGAAAACCTAAATCAGGATGGCCGGACGCGGGATTGAACCTTCGTCCTCCCGAATGCGAGTCCAGTGTGCTAACCACTGCGCCACCTCGCTCGGTTAGGGTTAAGCAGTGCGGGATTAATGTATGGATTACAAAGCTGAATGTTCGGGTGCTTTTTTTTTTTTTTTTTTTTTTTTTGCAAAAGAAACTTTCCTCGTATGGAATTTAAATACAATTCCCCAATCCCTTTGCTCATGGAGGCTTCTCGGGTAATTTAGTCGCCAATACAGAGTTGCAAAGCATCTGAGTGAACACCTTGGCCTGGTTTCTGCAGTGCTCATTAGGAGCGACAACGACGTTATGGGCTGTACCGCAACAGTTAGCCAAATTACGTGGACGCGAGCGCTAACAGCATTTAGGTGGTGCAGCCAAAGTCGTGGCGTTTTGCCCCCGGGAACGGAGGGCGCAGGTAGTTTGCGCAGGCAGCCCCACGGGCCGTACCCACTTCCTGTTCCCCCTCCTGCCTGCTTGGCCGCCTCCCACAAAAACAACGGGCTCCGGAAAACCTGTTACACGGCGTATATTAAACTAACTTTTGTTCATTAATGAATGTAACTGGTTAGCCTGTGAGCGGGGGGACGCGGCGACCGTCGTGAAGGAGAGAAGACTCCCGACTTGTCTCCGGACACGACGTCACTTAACAGCCGCTCGGTATTTAATGAAACGTCCTCGCGAATCCGTCTGCCCGCGTCGCTGTTCGAAAATAAGACGCGCCACGCGTTTTTGTTGAAGTCGACGTGTGTGGCATCCCAATAGTCGCGACAGCTGCGCTCTCGTTAACCCCGTAAGCGATATATCACTCGCGCTTCTTGGCATCTTTTCCTGCCGGAGCTATTGTTGTTTGCGTTTATCGGGGGTATCCCAGCGACTCAAGGAGTACTTGTTTCTCCTCAGCTATAATTGTTTCGCCTGCATGTTCTTTGTTTTCATACAACGCAGGGAATCAAACGTTTGTAATTGGTGTCCGTGAGCTGTTGTTTAGCAGTTGATGTGTATCTACATTGAACTCGAGCCATGATTTTTCTTTCTCATGAGGTGTTATTACCCTTTTTACTTACGCATAAACAAGTAGAAATACATTCTACCCTATAACGTATTAAAATATAGTACCCTTTTTTACAAATAAATTCTTTAATACAGTTCCCTGTTTCAATACGTGCAGTATGGCCAAGTATGAGAGTTCCAGGTACGAGTGTGACGAAGCCCTGACCTCGTATTCGGCTTTATGTGTGATAGCCAGGAAACACTTTTCATTCTAGCAACTCTCTTTGTAGATTACAACCATTACTTGTGGCTGTTGATACCACGTTGTATTAAGCGCAAAGAATCGCATAAAATCTTTCCAGTAATTACTACGTCCACTATTCTTCCACTTTTCGGGATTTGTGGACATGTTAAATACCGTAAAAGTTAAATAATAAACTTCTTCATTCATTAGGTCAATAAGCTCGGTACTTTGCAGGTGTTTAACGGAAATTCCGTATAAAATTATATATGGTGTCCATAAATTATCTTTATAACCTAAGGATTTAATACCTTTAAAACTATAGTAGATATTAACAAATCGTCCTCAACATGTTATAAGATAACTCATAAAGTTTTGTTTCCTCATTCTCCTCCGATTGCGAAAACATTCTGTTGGCACACACCTACGTAGGGAGAAATGATCATCACGATAAAATAAGAAAAATTATTGCTCGCACGGAAAAATTTAAGTGCTCGTTTTTTCCCGCGTGCTGTTCGAGAGTGGAACGGTAGAGAGACAGCATGAAGGTGGTTCATTGACACTCTGCCAAGCACTTTATTGTGAATCGCAGAGTAATCACGTAGATGTAGATGTAGATCAGTGTGTGCACCCTTAGTGGCACGTACAATGTCTAGTCAGAATTCCATTTCTGTCCACGTACGATTCAAGATCTCCACGGTGACATGTTCAAATGCATTGCGAATGATTGCCTTCAATTCCTGTAGGTCTCTAACCTTGGCTCGGTACACGAGATCTTTTACAAAACTCCACCGAAGTAGTCCAGTGGTGTGAGCTCACGTGATCGTGGCTGCCATCGAACTGGTCCATCTCGTCCAATCCACCGATCTGGAAACTTTTCATCAGAAATTGACGAAAATTTAGGGACCAGAGGGGTGGTGCACCATCCCGCTGGAATATGACATCAGGTTGCAGGTTTCCGATTGTGGCACAAGAAACCGTTGTAACATGTCAAAATAAACACAGCCGTTGATGGCAGACTTAGAATTAGAGACACTTCGCACTTTGTCTCGTCCCTCCCTGGTCTTGCACATATCCTGCGGGAGAAACAAAACTTGGGTCCACCTTCTAGCACCAAGCACTACAACATACCCTCAAATACGTATTTAGCTTTGTGATCGCATGTCTTCTTAGAACGTCGAGGAGTCGGGTTCCAAATAATAAAACGCCATGCCATTACTAAGGGTTCAAATGGCTCTGAGCACTATGGGACTTAACTTCTGTGGTCATCAGTCCCCTAGAACTTAGAACTACTTAAACCTAACCAACCTAAGGACATCACACACATCCATGCCCGAGGCAGGATTCGAACCTGCGACCGTAGCCGTCGATCGGCCTCAGACTGTAGCGCCTAGAACCGCTCGGCCACTCCGGCCGGCCATTACTAAGGGAAGTGACATCAACTAGCCCTGGTGAGACAAAGCGTTAGTCAAAAAATGATATACGCGATGTACACCCATCGATAGTTTCTATAAATAATAAAAAGTTGCGCCACGGATTTTTTTTATTTTCACATCTTTCGGATCACAGCGCGTTTTCCTCCATCAGCACTTCGCCTTACTCAAGTTTTGCTACCGAGCAAAGTTGCGCCGTGGTGAGATACTGGACTCACATTCGGAGGACGATGGTTCAAATCTGCGTCCGAACGCTCAGGTTTAAGTTTCCCTAAATTGCTTAAGGCAAGCGTCGGGATGGTTTCTTTGAGGATGTCTGTAATTTCCTCCTTTATCTTTTGTCAATCCATGATTGTGCTCCGTCTCTAATGACTGAGTCGCCGACGGGATATTAAACCCTAATCTCCCTTCCACTTCAACCTTCACTATCCTGTCTTCATTCACACTATTGATAATTTTGTTATGACCTACTATTCTTGTTTCTATGTATTTAACCATAAATATCTCAGTCTAGCATGTTAAAGTAGGCATGCCACGTCTTTGCCGTTTGCATATAAATCAATACTTCCTATGAACTCGTTTCCAAGCAATGTTTTTTCTTTACGTATGCCCTTATAATCTTCTGTCTGTATTGGATACTGAAGGTTTGCTTCAGCACTAGCGGTAGCTGATACTTAACTTATTACGTGTTTATACATTTACAGTTAGGCAACATAGTGGACACCGTCTGCTATTTGAGTGTGGGGACGGAATGCACCGGTAATTTGCGGCTCTTCCTTTGACGGTGTCACGATCGTATCACAAGCTAGTGCTCAATAGCTCTCTTGTCAAACCAGCACCGGAATCAACTAATGTGTCGGGCGCCTTTTCCGACGTGGTCATTGTCTCGCCGGCTCTCTGGTCTGCGCTATTTCTGCGAATAACGGCTCCGCCATCAATACGCTCTAATGATGGCGGAACGATTGTTCGCCAAGATACGGCGAAGCTACTACGAAAATAGCTTTCTAGAGGGTGGTGAGTAATATAGCCGGATGTTCCAGAACTGCGGTACCAGCCCCATTGCTCAAAATCGGGCAGTAGGAGCATTTTCAAGTAGAAATCGTTATAGGCAAGCCTATAAGAACGAATGGAACGGTGAACTTCATACTGACTGGTAACTGCAGAAAATTAAGTCAACCTTAGAATCTGAAATGGTTTGCCTGGTACACAGCGAATGCTGACGAATAGAGGACGCAGAACAGAACATTTTTTGCCTGGAAAGTTTTACAGTAAATTGCGCCAACTCAGCAACATCATCGGAGAGTCTTCATGGCGATGAAGTACAACCATTAACCAACTTGGTAGGACAATAGATCCTCCTAAAGATGTATTTTAATGTTACAGTGAGTATGATTTTGTTTTCCGTAATAGCTATTCTAGCCACAGTGGCGTCCAGTCTTGTGCACTTTTTGTATCTGTAGCTGATAGCGACAAGCATAACTCTGGAATTTCGTCTTTCATCTCATCTGTCGCTTTAGGGCGTCTTTGAATCCTTGTTTTTATGATGCGTCCCCTAAACAGTTAATGAAGGTGAACTGATGGTATTCCCAATCGACACAAGAAATTTTTATTTAAGCTGCAGCTGGGCATCAAGGAGTAAGAAGTCAAGTACACCGTGCGGAAAACAAGCGAGTGCATTTCTTAACAATGTCCCAACAATATCTATAATTTAAGAATCATAAGATAAAAGGAAAAAATACTTTTATTTAGAACAGAAAGCATAAGACACAAAACATTTTTGGTTATAATGTTAAGAAGATGTCGTTAAGGATATCGATTATACTACAAATTTTCTTTTTCTTTCATTAAGCGTTGTTCGGTTCGTGAGCACTAGTAAGAATTTTTTATGATACCGAATTAGCACAACTCGCCAAAAACTTCCTAAGCAGAAAAGTCACTTTCGATAAGTGTGTTCACCTATACTAATTATATACCATCTGTCACTTAAAATTAAGCCGGCCGCGGTGGTCTAGCGGTTCTAGGCGCTCAGTCCGGAACCGCGCGACTGCTACGGTCGCAGGTTCGAATCCTGCCTCGGGCATGGATGTGTGTGATGTCCTTAGGTTAGTTAGGTTTAAGTAGTTCTAAGTTCTAGGGCACTGATGACCACAGATGTTAAGTCCCATAGTGATCAGAGCCATTTGAACCATTTTGAACTTAAAATTACGTTGTTCATTTCGTTTCCTCCCGTTTCCAGGCAATGTGAGATTTACCATTCCATTCGTCCTTCAGTTTTTGCCACCACTAGTGCAGTGGAACATACTTTGAAAGTTGGTCTTCAATATCCTTTACGTTATTTAGATACAGCCTTTAGATACTGTGATGCAAAAAACAAAAAAAAAAACAAAACAAACATTATGTTTCTGGTAAGTGAAGTGTAACTCATGGGTAAATTAAGTGTAGCTCATGCTTTCCCCAAAATAAAGCCACATCTTATCACCGTAGCAGTTGCACGACTCTCCGTGGGTGTTTTAACCAACATATGGATAATCTGATACTGACAGTGTTGAACAAGATTTTGAAGTGAACTGTGTAGTCAAAAATTATAGTTTGTGTCAGGTAATGAGCAATGAACTTACAACTCGCATTTTTTTATCACCGCATGATAATCTTGAAACTCTGGCTGGCGATGTGTCATTTTTTCAAATTTTCCAACACTGTTCACTGTTCTGTACAAAAAGTGAAAAAGAACGACGTTCTTATTCTGCGCCAATACAGTACCACAGGAAATATGTGTTCACCTTGCACTGCTTCTATAGCAGCTACTACAGAACACCTAAAGGCTCAACAGAGGAATAAAGCCGCTGCAAGAACTACACTGCTCCAAGATCTGTCTACTACCGTATGTCCCTTCCATTCCAGCTATGCGCCGAATGGATGGAGTAGCCTCATTCTTCTACGAAAAAAATTAGAATTTATATATTTATTACAGAGGAAAAAAAATGTAAAAGTGAAGCTGTCTGATTCTTCAATTCCCGTAAACAGCAGTGTTAACCATTACCAAATAGTTTCATACGATTAAAGCATCATATGACCCCTTTTGTTTGATTATGATGCGTACCCGCAAAGCTAATGGCGGCCGATTTAGAGTACGAAGTATAATTTTTGCCACTAAAATAGGAAGATTTTGTTCACTTGTGGCACACTTCACGTGTTTCACAGGTCCAGAATATGATGTATTTTAACACTTCTATATGATGATGAGGCTGTAGTGCTTCGGAAACAAGTTAAATGCTTTTTGTTGTTGTGGTCTTCAGTCCTAAGACTGGTTTGATGCAGCTCTCCAAGCTACTCTATCCTGTGCAAGCCTTTGGTTTCCTTTACTACTTGCTCCGTGTACAGACTGAATAACGTAGAGGAAATGCTACAACCCTGTCTCACCCCTTTCTCAACCACTGCATCCCTTTCGTGCCCCTCAACTTTAATACGTGCCGTCTGGTTTCTGTACAAGTTGCAAATAGCCTTTGGCTCCCTGTATTTTACCCCTGTTACCTTCAGAGCTTCAGAGTATTCCCGTCAACACTGTCAAAAGCTTAATTTATGTCTACAATAGGTATAAACGCAGGTTTGCCTCGCGTGTTCCTACATTTCTCCGGAATGTGAACTAATCTTCCCCGAAGTCGGCTTCTACCAGTTTTTTTCATTGTTCTGTAAATAATTCGTGTTTGCATTTTGCAATCATGACTTGCTAAACCGATAGTTCGATAACATTCACACCTGGCAGTACCAGCTTTCTTTGGAATCGGACTTTTTATATTCTCCTTGAAGTCTGAGGTTATGTCGCATGTCTCCTACACCTTGCATACCAGATGGAGGAGTTTCCTCATGGCTGGCTCTCCCTAGCTTATCAGTACTTCTGACGGAATGTCGTCTACTTCTGGGGCCTTGTTTCAACTTAGGTACAGAAAATAAACCGTATTAAATTCAAAAATCGGCTGTTTGTATACTATTACAACAAAACCGTCAATAACAAAGTAACGCTTGCTGTCACATGGGGCAAAAACTGGTTCAGGTGAATTTGATTTCCAGCCTGGTGAAACGTGAAATTCGCAGGGCAACGTTTTGACGTAACAGAGTCGCTACCCTGGTGCGCAATGCGTCTGGTTGTGAGTTGATGTGGTGGGGCTAGGTGCCGGAGCAGCTGGGTGCGACGAGTGTGATACGTGTGTGTCTGGGGCGCAGGCAGCGTGCGTGCCTTCCTCCCCCGCCGCCCGCGCCTTTGTTGGCGCGCATCCCCCGGCCGGCCACTCCACGGCGCGCCGGCTCCCACCCCCGCTCCCCGCCCCCGCCCCCCAGCGACCCTTTTTCTTGCTGCACCCTCGTCGCTTGACACGGCTACATGTCGTTTACGGGCGCCGCTGGCCGCTGTTAAAAGCACGCCGATCTCCTGCCCAGTCGTTCTGTTCTCCGTCTTCTGTTCACCAGCCCGTAATGTTTCACTTCCCAGCAAATTCGTCTTCCCGCTTCCACCTGTCCACGGGGCAGTTACCGATACCGCGCGTTCTCACCGACCGTCAGGTAGGCTCATGTGGTGGACTAAACAACGTGAATGGTGACTGTTTTGCAACTTCGATTCGATATGCAAGTAGCTCAGTTGTTTGTTTTTTACTGTTGCGAGGGGACTTTAGAAGTAAGTGAAACATTATTATAACAGGCCAAGTAACTTTTATTGAATGCTGCACTACAATTCCAAGTGACACTGATATGAGGGGCGTTTAGTGCAACAATTTTTTTTCCTCGACCGATTTCCGTTGAAAAATTGCAGCATATTCCTCTCTCAACCCCTATAGTTTCATGGAATTCCGATAGGTGGCGACGCTACACCCAGTCTTCAAAATGGCGTCTGTAACGGAAGTGCGTTCCAAATAGAGAGCTCTCATATTTGTAGGTGCGTACAGAATGTCTACGGAGACATGGCAGTGAACAAAAGCGCGGCGAGTGGTTGGGTGAGGTCGTGCCAATCTGTCCGATATACCGCGTGCAGGCCCGCCGCACACGACTGTGATTCCTGCGATGTTGGAACGTGCGTACACATTCATTCGGTCTCTACTCTTCCATCATGGACAGGGGCATTGGCTGGTTAGGTTACACAACCGTGTAACTGAGATGTTATTTTACTTTATTTGGAAGGCTACCAGTTTCGGCATCCCATCTTCGAATGAAACACTAGTGAAACGGATGAATTCACGACATCCAGTGATATACGGCACTATGTGACATTATCGTTTATTTGGAGAGATGCATATGGAGCCTGAAGATGGCATAGTGGAATGCCGAAACTGGTAGCCTTCAAAATGTGTTGACCACAAAATATTACTGCAGAAGTTGGACCATTATGGAGTAAGGGGAGTAGCTTACAATTGGTTCGCCTCTTACTTTAAGAACAGAAATCAGAGGGTAATTCTCCGCAATATTGAGAGTGGCAGTGATGTTCAGTCCCAATGGGGCACTGTTAAGTGGGGCGTTCCCCAAGGGTCGGTGCTGGGGCCACTGCTGTTTCTTATTTATGTAAATGATATGCCTTCTAGTATTACAGGTGATTCAAAAATATTTCTGTTTGCTGATGACACCAGTTTGATAGTGAAGGATCTTGTGTGTAATATTGAAACAGTAACAAGTAATGTAGTTCATGAAATACGTTCGTGGCTTGTGGAAAATAATATGATGCTAAATCACAGTAAGACTCAGTTTTTATAGTTTCTAACTCACAATTCAACAAGAACCGATGTTTTGATCAGACAGAATAGGCATATTATAAGCGAGACGGAACAGTTCAAGTTCCTAGGCGTTCGGATAGATAGTAAACTGTTGTGGAAAGCCCATGTCCAGGATCTTGTTCAGAAGCTACATGCTGCTTTATTTACCATTAGAACAGTATCTGAAATAAGTGACACTTCCACACGAAAAGTAGTCTACTTCACATATTTTCATACGCTTATGTCGTATGGTATTATTTTTTGGGGTAATTCTTCTGATTCAAAAAGGGTATTTTTGGCCCAAAAACGGGCTGTTCAAGCTATATGTGGTGTAAGTTCGAGAACCTCTTGTCGACCCCTATTCAAAAATCTGGGAATTCTGACATTGCCCTCACAGTATATATTTTCTTTAATGTCGTTTGTTGTTAGCAATATTAGCATATTCCCAAGAGTTAGCAGCTTTCACTCAGTTAATACTAGGCAGAAATCAAATCTGCATGTAGAATGCACTTCCTTGACTCTTGTGCAGAAAGGAGTGCAGTATTCTGCTGCATCCATTTTCAATAAGCTACCACAAGAACTCAAAAATCTTAGCAGTAGCCCAAACTCTTTTAAGTCTAAACTGAAGAATTTCCTCATGGCTCACTCCTTCTATTCTGTCGAGGAGCTACTGGAAGAGCTAAAAAATTAAGCAAATTCCAGTGTTACATTGTTGATTTTCTTCATTTAAACTTACGACTTGTCACCTGAATATGTTTTTTTATATTTCATTTTATCTGTTTCTAATATCGTGATTTAATTTTATGTATTGACTCGTTCCATGACCATGGAGACTTCTCCTTACTTTGGTCCCACGGAACAATAAAACAATAAATAAATAAATAAATAAAATTAAATAAATAACAAAGAAAATGGTTCAAATGGCTCTGAGCACTATGGGACTTAACATCTGAGGTCATCAGTCCCCTAGAACTTAGAACTACTTAAACCGAACTAACCTAAGGACATCACACACATCCATGCCCGAGGCAGGATTCGAACTTGCGATCGTAGCGGTCGCGCGGTTCCAGATTGAAGCGCCTAGAACCGCTCGGCCACTCCGGCCGGCAAAATTAAAAAACATCTCAGTTACACGGCTGTTGAAGAATTTCATTAATATTGGCAATTCCATTCATTCGAGGTTATCGACCTCGCTGCTCAATTGGACGTCTCTGATGGTAGTACTGACAGACTGGTCCACCATTTGGGGTACTCAGAGGTGTGTGCCCGAGTGGTTCCTTTCCGCGTAACAGAAGACTATAAAGAGCTTCCATCTGTTTGGCCCCATGAAAGACGCACCCCGTAAAAAGCAGTACGCGGAGGATGGAAAGGTTGCCGAGGCAACAAGACGTCGACCAGTATAATGGTTCCGTGTGGGCTTACAGACCCTCCCAGTACGGTGGCGTAAGGCCGTCACATTGAACAGAGATTATATTGAAAGATAGGATTTTGGAGTCAAAAGAGTGGGGAATAATATGGTGCGCTGGAATCCTGAATAAACCAACCTGCCTGCAGAAAAAAAGTTGTTGCATTACTTATTGAACGCCCCTCGCACATGACACAATTTTTCAACATAGTCATCGAGTCCCAGTCAACATCGGTCGGAACGCTCTACCAATCGTTCAATTCATATTACGGGGGTGCTTCGTGAACCCAAATGGGAGTCCCTGTAGGAAGACCACGCTCTTTTCGCAAGGCACTATTGCAGAAATGTAGGGAACCGGCAGTTGAGCCCGATTACAGGACAATTGTACTGCAGCCAACGTACATTTCGCGTAAGAACCATGAATATAAGACGCGCGAGATTAGGGATCGTACGGAGATATTTAGACAGTCGTTTTCTCGTCACTCTATTTGCGAGTGGGCCAGGGAAAAAAAAAGGACTGGTGGTGATATAAATTACCCTCCGCCATGCAACGTGTGGTGGTTTGCGAAGATTGCATGTAGATGTAAATGTGAACGTTCTCATCGATGGAAAATCTTTTTTTCTTCAAGATGTACTTCCAGTTTGCCGCCGGCCGGAGTCGCCGTGCGGTTCTAGGCGCTACAGTCTGGAGCCGAGCGATCGCTACGGTCGCAGGTTCGAATCCTGCCTCGGGCATGGATGTGTGTGATGTCCTTAGGTTTGTTAGGTTTAATTAGTTCTAAGTTCTAGGCGACTGATGACCTCAGAAGTTAAGTCGCATAGTGCTCAGAGCCATTTGAAATCCAATTTGCCTGAACGTCGTCGTTTGTGGTTGCTGTCAATGGCCTTCCATACGCCATCACCATCAGCCACGTATGTGCGTCCTTAATCAAATTGTTGACACCATTTCATTATGGCTGGACGCGACGTTGCATTTGGTCGATTTACTGCCAGAATTTGACGATGAATTTCTGTGCATTTTAGACATTTTGCCCACAAGGATCGTACTGTCCCACGTACTTCGAAGATACTTTCCAGTTGCCGCACAGTTTCACTCGTATATTGTGATGCACCTGTTATCCTTAAGGTGCATCCACACAGTGCCATTTTTGAGTTCAACTTTGAGCATGTGTATAATTTTTCAACAGCGTAACTACGCATGAGCATCTGTGCATGCCTAATTTCCTGGAAATGGAGACCGTGCGTAATGCGCATTGCTATCCGCCTTCGGTGCGAGACTTGCTCATTTTAGCAGACAGGCTGCAGGAGTTCACATTTGTTCGTGTGCAGTGTTGAGGTTGTGCTGTGGAGCGATTTACGAGCAATAATGTCTGTTGATCCCAGAGGATGCTACGGTCGTAGGTTCGAATCCTGCCTCGGGCATGGATGTGTGTGATGTCCTTTGGTTAGTTAGGTTTAAGTAGTTCTAAGTTCTAGGCGACTGATGATAGTGCTCAGAGCCATTTGAGCCACACACACACACACACACACACACACACACACACACACACACACACACACTTCCAAGAAATGCTAAACTGGCGATTCCTTGACGTCTCAGATCTTACGTCCCATAGTACTTGGAGCCATTTGAACCAAGGCCGCAGCCGAGGATTCATCATCTGTAGTTGTACGAGGTCGTCTTGATCGACCCCTATGCACATCACACACTGTTCCATGAACTTCGAATTTGTCTCGTAGATGTTTAATTGTTACAGAAGGTGATACTGTACCATACTCACTTCTCCGCTGTCTCTGAACCGCAGCAACGTTGTCAGACTTCCGGTACCACATCCGCGTCAAGGGTCAAACATACATCCGCGATGTTGAAGTTACTTTATTGCCACTAACTGGGTTGAGAAGCGAGAGCAGCGATTTTGGTGCCACCTGTTGAGGAAATACAGCATTATTTTCTCCCGCAAATTGAACCCTGTAGAAAGGGAACTACATTTTCTGTAACAGTCCAAAGTGTGTAAACATTTTTTGATGCACCCTGTATTTCAGCTGGTCAGAGGGGGAGGAATTTGTAAGGGAAAGTACAAGCATAAAGACGTCTGTGTGTGTTTAAAATTCAGCATAAACTATCGTCTCTTTACATTCCAGAAATTTGTATGCAACTCCGAGAACAGGAGGGTAGTGAATTAAAATAAAGAATTGTAAAATGACACATTCGAAAGCCAGGGGCCATTAAAGGATACCAAGGCATCGGCCGTCCCATCCACTTGAGTCACTATAGGAAAAGCATTGGTTTGAGCTCGTTAGACATGTGTTGGACTGCGCGACAACGTATTTGTGTGAAGAATGAGAGTTTTTGCACTGGAACAGTCTCGAACAGTATGATTATCATTCGTGTCTGTACGGAATGTGTGTGAGGGAGGGTAGGGGTCGAATTGCGCGTGGTTCAGATACCAGCTAAGCCTTAGTTTCCCACGTTTCAGTTGAGAGCAGCCAATTAAGCTAATAGGTCAGACGAAGACAGCGGAAAATCGCCACAATTAGCATTTTACCTCGTGCAGAATTTCAGCTCCCACCGAACTCATTAATGCTCGAGCAACGGTAAAGTAAACGTTACCCTGGATCAAAAGTCCGTCTTACTTACCTCGCTAAATGCCTTTAAGTCGCTATCGGTCCGCCGCAACTACGGACCCAAGTACCATCCCAGGTCAGCTGAATGCATTCTTCCTTTATTTTCAACTTTTATTTCCTTCTTAGACTATATCTAAATCAGATAACACTTACAACTCCAAACGTATTGTACGGAATGAACTAGGAAAATTCAGTCGTATTGTCTCACCCTTCGTGTGACACTGCTTACAGAAATACGTTAGAGATAGCAGAGCGATAGTCTCATTATTATTCTCGTTTGTGTGATGGAGTCGTTAAACATTTTGCATCTGCTCTAATCTGACGCGCTGCTGGAAATTAAGAAGCTAATCCACTGGAACAGATGCCTGATCAGAGCTGTCACATCCAGATTTTGCAGGTTGGATATCCGTTTAGTACGCACATTGTACATGCTATTACACGACTGTAAGAAACTGGGACATATAATAAGTCTCATGGCATTCATCTGAATTTATTTAAATAAACCGTGGAAGATGGGAATGAGAATCGAATTGGCAGGTCAATCTGAAGCAGTTGTTTACGAATGCTCATTACTCGTATATTAACCACTGTTCATCTCACTCAGCTGATGGCGTATACTTACTAGAGACAACATAAACACCCTCTGGGGAAGGTCCCGATTTTGTGTGCAGCGACAGTTTTTGTCTACAAAAAAAGGAAGAATACATCAAGAGGTCGAAATGATGACGTGAAGGATTCGATAAAGCGTATTATCGGACAGTAAAAAACAAACATGTCAACAGCAGAATATTGAACATAATAAATATACTAGGAAATTTTGGAGTTGCTTGAGTCTCTGTGTAGTAAGTGTGCAGCAGCTCTACGCTAACTTTTCCCATTCGCGGCCCATTGATCTCATGAAAAATTTCTTTGCGCCCTCAAGTCAACTCAGAGGTTCTTCACTCATTTTTCTTTTACTTTTGCAGCTCGCAATTACTTTTAAAGCCAAATTAATCTTTTAAAGAAGTCTTTAAATAGCATCTAATTATCCCGTAACGTGGAAGCAACATAAGGCGTAAAGGTTGGTTGGTTGGTTGTTTGGGGAAGGAGACCAGACAGCGAGGTCATCGGTCTCATCGGATTAGGGAAGGAAGTCGGCCGTGCCCTTGCAAAGGAACCATCCCGGCATTTGCCTGGAGCGATTTAGGGAAATCACAGAAAACCTAAATCAGGATGGCCGGACGCGGGATTGAACCGTCGTCCTCCCGAATGCGAGTCCAGTGTCTAACCACTACGCCACCTCGCTCGGTAAAGGTGTAAATTTCTGTACACGGATAAAAAGTACTTCAGTTGTGCGTTTATTCGTTAGTAAAGAAAACTGCCAGACTTTTCCAGAAATTTGATTGTCGTAACAAAATCATTCAAGAGACAGAAGGTGAGAATGTTGAAAACAATCATGTAGAGAATAACGTAACGCAAAGTGTCGAACAGTAAACTGCAGTAACTGCTTGTTGCTAGGAGGTCTAAGATGGGACGTTCTCAGGTAGGTTCTCTAATTATATGCTCGAAGTGATTTTCGGACAAGACTTTCAGAATAATGTCACACAGATCTCTGTCTCTGATATTATTTTTGATAGCATGACTCTCCCAATCCATCCCTGGCAAGTTAAAATCACTGAAATCACCCACTGTTACGACGGCATGATCAGGAAAGTTATTAACAATATTCAGCAGGTTCTCTCTGAAGCGCTTTACCACTACATCTCCTGACACAGATGGTCTATAAACGCACCGGATTGCCATTTTTGACCGAACTTTTGATTCTTAAATTCACCCAGATTAATTCACATTCGAAATCCGTGATAATCTCGCTAGATAATAACGAAGATTAGATGGGTAGATTACATAACTCATGAGGAGGTATTGAATAGGATTGGGGAGAAGAGAAGTTTGTGGCACAACTTGACCAGAAGAAGGGATCGGTTGGTAGGACATGTTCTGAGGCATCAAGGGATCATCAATTTAGTACTGGAGGGCAGCGTGGAGGGTAAAAATCGTAGAGGGAGACCAAGAGATGAATACACTAAGCAGATTCAGAAGGATGTAGGTTGCAGTAGGTACTGGGAGAGGAAAAAGCTTGCACAGGATAGAGTAGCATGGAGAGCTGCATCAAACCAGTCTCAGGACTGAAGACCACAACAACAACAACAACAAATAACGAATTCTTTTCTGCAGTAGATACGCCGCCATCACTGGCGACTAACCTATCCTTACGATAAATATTCCAGTCTGAACTTAAGATATCGTACCTATTCACTACCAATTTCAACCAGCTTTCTGTTCCTTATACTATCTAAGTGTTATAACTTTCAATAAGCTATTAATTCTGGGACCTCCCCTTGGATGCTCTTGCAGTTTAGGGGAACTCGGGGCAGAATGGAATAGTAGGGCACAACGCGATCGTGTGTAGACTGGAGAATGCTGCAATCTATTGCAGTGACATGTAGCTATGTCTCCGAATGGAAGTGAAGCTGCGACAACCATTTTGACTTGGTTTGAAATGCGACTTGTAAGCGAACGGTTGCCCTTCAAGTTTCCAGTTCTTTTTTTGTAACTTTTTTATGAATTTAAAAGCAAGATAAGTCGTTAATTCATAATTGTATGACCTTAAATCACATGTAATCTTAAAGTGCCTGCCATTCGCTATACGTTAGTTTCCTAATACGTTTAAATCCGTCAGTTACTATCTTCCACAAAAATTGTTAGCCTGAAATGTGCTCTTGGCGCGGAACGGGACGGGACAGAATGCCCCTTAATGTTTTGGTGCAAGTTTATTTCAAACTGTATAGTTCTACTTTATCCTTGTTTTTTAAATGATGAGAATTACGTTACAGACTGATCGACAGCACTTCGAAATTGAATCAATGGAGATAGTAATTTCGCCTTGTTTATGTTCTGAAATGGGAATTTCAAAGGCACCAGGAGAGTTTAATGTAACTAAATCAACGTTGGAAAGATACTTTCGTAAAGCTAAGGATAATCCTAGCTATGGAGTTGACAA
Organism: Schistocerca piceifrons; assembly: GCF_021461385.2. NCBI lineage: Eukaryota > Metazoa > Arthropoda > Insecta > Orthoptera > Acrididae > Schistocerca > Schistocerca piceifrons. The sequence continues at coordinate 131,563,891 of NC_060149.1, forward strand.
ATCAGATCGGAAATTTGAAAAATGTGTTCATTGCAGAACATAAAGACAAGCTGGTAGCGTACGTGAAGTCAATGGAGAGCAGATTTCGTAGTCCAACAATAAAACATTTCATTGTCAGATTATTAGCCAATCAGCTAGCAGAAAGAAATGACTTACCACATAGGCTTGACAAAGAAACTTGTCTAGCTGGGCAGGACTGGGTTGTGGGAATTATTTCTAGGCATCCTATATTGTCTGTTCACAAGCCAGGCAATACATCTGGTGCGCGAGCGATGGGATTCAATAAAGTAACATTATCAAAAACTTCGTATGAAGCATTTAACTATACAATTTTTAAAATGTCACTAAAATATTTTCTTATTGTTAACGACTTTTTTGAAGAGTCCGTATTTCATAGTCTAATTTGTTCATTAAAAACTTTTGTATCTTAGTTTTAAATGATAGTCCTAATAATTTCAACATTTATGCAATAATTTCGCAAAAAATTCCCTCCCACCCTGCCTCGTGGGTGGGGTGAGACAGAACGGGAAATATGCAAGCATTTCTTTGAATAATGTGTAAAAATAAAAATGCAAAACATACAGTTTTAAGTGGTTTTCAAGTATAGTACTTTAGGTTATAATACAAAGTGATTTTTTATCCCTTTAAGAAGCGTTTTCTTGTGGTCTTATATTTTAACAAAATCTTTAAACATTAAGTATCCGCTCCGAGTTTCGCTACTAATATCACATTAATGTCACTGCGTTTCACTGAGATGACCAAATACGTTGTCGGCTGTCCCGAGGTTATAATTTACGATGAATTATCTGCACAAATTATAATACTTAGCAGGCTATCGTGGATCGTACATTCGCTGTTTCTTCTCAGGATATCTTTGTTTGTAGTTGCAACACCGGCTAATCCGCTGTAGAAGCGCGGAGTGGCCGCGCGGTTTGAGGCGCCATGTCACGGATTGCGCGGCCCCTCCAGCCGGAGGTTCGAGTCCTCCTTTGGGTATGGGTGTGTGTGTTGTTCTTGGCATAAGTTAGTTTAAGTAGTGTGTAAGTCTAGCGACCGACGATCTTAGCAGTTTGGGCCCTTAAGAATTCACACACATTTGAACAATTCGCAGTATCTGCTTATCAGATACTACAGCTACCATCCAAGGTATTTGGCAAAAAGTGTGGAAATCGATCCAGTTGCGTTTCTGCCAGTTACTTTATGGTCTGCGATATGGTTTTTATTATTCTAGAATCTGCATGCCCAGATACTAATGCCAAACGAAGCGAGGAATATGGAGGTAATGAAATCATAATACATAACTAATCATTGACGTTATGTTACGATATAGTAACGCCCGCAGTCCATCTAAGAAGTATTTCCACATTTCAAACGTGGCCTGACGGTAACCTCAGAAACGAAAAACGAGCAGGCACTTGCCTCCCTCCCTCTGCTACGGATTTACTGAATGCTTATGTGGTAAGCTGTTATTCGTTTTCGTATGTTTCTTGTTCCGTTTTTAGTGAAGAACAGCTGGTGATTAGCCGACGGAACATGGGACTGACAGAGAAGTTGGCGCGTTATTTGAGATGGGACACTTCGCCAGCAACACAGGTTAAACCGGCATTGCCGCAGGGAAGTGAGCTGGATAGTTAAATGTCTGCTGTCCTTTATTAAGGATCTATAAAATGTCAGGAAAATGTGTTCCCATACGATACACTTATTTGCTACTAATATTTAATGTGAGAAGATCTTGCAGCACGTAAATTATAGTCAGAGAAATTAGTATCAAACAAACCGATCAGTTTCCAAGAAGATACTATCGGAACAAAAGGAAAGCTTCTACATTCACTCAAGTGCGGTATCGATTCATTTCACGGACTTCACTTATGTTCCTCTTCTGTAGCCATGTAAAAGTACCAAATAATATAATCCAAAATAGAAACCAAAAACAACAATTTTAGCAAGATTCCTTCCGCGGTTGTGAGCAGTTGTAATGTCGCAGTGTTTCTTTTGATGGTTACGGTATCGAATTTTGCAGGAGAACCACTACTTTGCACAGTCACTAATACTTGTCCCTAGGTACTGATTCATCCCCAGGCCCACCACGGAACACGACAACGAAGAACAAGCAACATATCGTCATTTGAGCGCATGACTTGAAACGTGCTAGCGTTATGAAAAACAATGCCAACACAGTAAGGAAGATTTAATTTAAATTTTCAGTCGACGTCGAGATCATTAGGGATTGAGCACCAGCTCAAATTGGATTAGAGCTGTGCGAGAATGCGACGTGGCCATTGCACGCGAACCATCGTGGTATTCACCTTAACTAATATTTGGAAAACCACGGAAAACCTAAGACGAGGACTTCAGTACCGTTCTTCCCGAATGCGACCAGGTGCCTTGAGCGGGTTAGCCGCGCGGTCCAGGGCGCCCTGCCACGGGTCGCGCGGCTCCCCCCGTAGTAGGAGGTTCGAGTCCTCCCTCGGGCATGGGTGTGTGTGTGTGTTGCTCTTAGCGTAAGTTAGTTTACGTTGGACCGATGACCTCAGCAGTTTGGTCCCATAGAAACTTACCACAAATTTCCAATTTCTAAGAGCCTTAACCACTACACACGCGTTCTGTGATTTCCAATAGATTGCACTCTTCACGTCTCATGGAACCCGTCTACGCATCATGCAGTTATTCAACGCGTTAGTGACGTGACGCTCAATGACTAGTCCACATTCGAAGTCAGTGATCTGCTGTTAGTGCTTCCCTACTGAAAACACAATACAACCCGTCTCCTTTTACACTCGCGGGTCCGCTTCTCGTGACATCTAGTGGTCGGTTCCGCATTACATATTGGTGTCCAAATACCTTTGATCAGATAATGTGTATGATGCCATTTGGATACTGTACGGAGGGGCTCGGGGTAAGGGAATCGCTGTTGTCAGGCTTTGGATCTGCTGCTTCTCTATCAAATAGCATACCAATTAGCCTCACGAGGCTGAGTGCACCTCATTACAACCGTCCCACCGAGGAAATATCCCTGGCAGTACTGTAGATTGAACCCGTGTCTTTCCCACGGCACGGACACGCTGACCGCTCACATACGGTGACAGACCATAGAATTGTAGGTCCCTACAAATGTCGAAGCTCTTATATTTGTTAGTTAATTTCGTAGAAGCCAGCCGAAGTGGCCGTGCGGTTAAAGGCGCTGCAGTCTGGAACCGCAAAACCGCTACGGCCGCAGGTTCGAATCCTGCCTCGGGCATGGATGTTTGTGATGTCCTTAGGTTAGTTAGGTTTAACTAGTTCTAAGTTCTAGGGGACTAATGACCTCAGCAGTTGAGTCCCATAGTGCTCAGAGCCATTTGAACCATTTTTGAATTTCGTAGAAATTCCATGAAAAATACTGAAATTATGTAACATGTAAAAACTGGTTTTATTTTAGAGATACGTGTGTGATAGAAGCGACCCGAAACACGACATCCACTTTGCTCGCTGATGTTAGAAGTGCCACAGCATGTGGGAGCGTCTGCGTGACAAAGACAATTTTCGTGTCGTGCTTTCACACACACACGCCGCTCTTCCACTAAACCTACCGAGTAGCTTTGAAACTAGACACTCGACGCCACAGCTTTCACGTTGGCGGCGCTACGTTTTTCCCTCGTCTTACCTCGTTTCATCCCTCACGTGAGCTGCTTCCGACGAAATTCACACTGTCGGCCCGAAAAGAAAGGTGGAGAGCGCCACCCGATGTAGAGTGCAACAGCTGGATGAAAAGTACAGAGCGGGGGCCCTCGAGCCGTGAATCGTCCCCTCGCGCGCGGCCAATCTGGCGCGGCGCCGTAGCGGATCCAGATAAGCCCCTTTGCCGTCGCCACAGTAAGCGCCGAGGGGCGGCCGACCTAACCACAATTCTCGGCCGCGCTTCAAAGCTTGTTTGAATAAAATCGAGTAACTCTCGATCACGTGTTTCGAGCGCGATTTATAACACGGCCCGAAAAACCTAAATCATTACATGTCCAAAATGTGCTATCACACGTGCGGCGAGGCAATGGCTCAATGGTAGGTCTGTTCCTCAGAGAGCTCGTTTAGCGTGTGCCCGTAATTCATAGCTACAGATGTGCTCTCAGTGAAATTGTGACCGCCCTCACCCCTCTTCCAGCATTTCCAACAGCCTTTTGTCACGATTGTTTCAACGCTTATGTTTCGAGCTGAAAACCCCTCTGGCAGTTTTGCCATGGCATTTTATAGAACATTGTCCAATCTCTCTCTCTCTCTCTCTCTCTCTCTCTCTCTCTCTCTCTTTCTCTCTCACACACACACACACACACACACACACACACACGAGGAAGAAACGTGTAACATAAATGTGCTGAAGTCCTAACTGTGAAACAGTAGTTTGGCCCTTGTTCGCAGCACCCGAACCTTCAATCTTCTCGTGGTTCTTCTAAGCCACCCAAGAGTAACCTGCAGTACTTTCTCGTGCCTTTACCGTTCTCGTGATAAATGTGATTACGTTTAATTTTTAGCGAGCCCACCGACGACGAAACGCCATTTACCTGCCACGAAAGTAAAAGAGCACAAAAGCCAGAATATTCCTTTCTCTATTTTTTGGAGTCGTCAGGCAGCGGAAAGTTACGTGGGGTTCGGAGTACAGTTTCCAAAAGAAAATTTGACCCTGGTAAAAATGTATACCAGACGAAATAATTCTGAGAAGTGATTCATCGTGTCGATTATGAACTACATGCTCTCTAGTTAAGAATGAGCGAACTATATGCTGAACTTCGAACGTGTCTTCTGTGTGGAGTAGTTCACTGTCCATACGTATACTACGGAAATCTCTTCACTCAGAAGTCAAAGACAGTAATGTGAGCTCAAATAAACTGTGTGCGTTGCTCTCCGAACAAGCGCCTTACCACAGGATACTACGACCACAGAAGCTAGTCCAGTACAGCTAGTTGCTATTCGATCTCAAATATCAAGTAATTCGTGTTCAGATCTGAGGTAAGTTATTGACTGAATCATTCATTCGGAGATAAATCATGCTTGTAACGGCGTCATTAAAGAAGGAAAGTATTTAACCTATAATTGATACCTCTCTCCACCACAACGGGTACCTGAGCAGTAGGACATGAGCGCTTTCTTCAAAAGTCAGAGCTGTGGTAATACTTTACACATTGCTAGTACTTTGTAAATGTAATGTAAAAATACTTTTGTTTTGGGAGTTCTTGTGTCTAAATAAGTTGTTGAAGAGATCTGCGTCGCCAGAATGAATAGCAGTAACGAAGAATATCTTCTCTACATCTCGGTTATAAGTTCGGAATTGGGCAAAGCTTGGCATTTCTCTTCCTCTCTCTCCCTCCTTCTCTCCTTCCTTCTTTCTTTTCTTTTTTTTCTAAAATAGAAGAAAGGGGGTCTACATGATTTGATGAGAGGAAATACCACTCTGCATTTTAGCGATTATTTATTGTTCTTAATGTTACATCTGTGGTAAGTGCTGTTTTCTGACTGAATGTTTTCTGTTTCAGGTGAGTGCCGTGGTCTTCGCAGACGCTCCCTGCAGGCTAAGTACCTTAGCGCTGCAGCCTTCACCCAGACACGAACACAATATTCAATAGTTACACACTAACGGGAAAAAATCGCTACACTAAAAATCAGTTGTGCGAAACAAACGAAAGTTGATAGGCATGTTGCCATATCTGAAAGATGACGTCTATTCAGATTTCGCGCCAGTCACATTAGAGAACCGCTAGTAGTACCACTGCGAGGATGAAAATCAGGTTTGCTTTAAATACACGCTGTAACAGTCGTGCCCGTTAGTTACCGTTGATACTGGGCGTGGTGAGTTCATATTAATGAAGAATGCCTTTAAGGCGACAATTACGCCATTATCAACACCTCACTGAGTTTGAACTAAATGGTCTAAAAATGAAATGATATTGTGGCATTGTTGGCCGGGAGTTCAGCCGCCGAGTGCAAGTCTTATTTCAGTCGACGCCACAATGAGCGACTTGCTTGCTGGTGATGAGGATGAAATGAGGGCAACACAACACCCAGTCCACGAGCGGAGAAAATCTCCAACCCGGCCGGGAATCGAACCCCGACCCGTTGCATGGGATGCAAGCACGTTACCACACAGCTAAGCAGCCGGACGAAATCGTGTAATTGAGCTACGAGAAGGTGGTTGTTCCTTCTGTGATACTGCTGAAAGATTTAGCAGCAATGTAACCATTGTACATGATTGTTGCCAGCGGTGGTCACTACGAGGTTCGGCAATAAAGTAATGAGACTGATGTGAAAAAAAATGTTGCCTACCGTTTTAATCAAGTTTAGTGTTGTCTCCTTCAAAGTAGTTCCCTTCTGATTGCACACACTTTTCCCAGCGCTTCTGCCATTAATGGTAACATTTGTGGAACTCATCTTCTGTAATATCCTCCAAGACCATCGTCACAGCTTTTTGGACATCTTGTGTTGTTTGAAAATGGTGTCCCTTGACGGCCGTTTTGACTCTCGGAAATAGAAAAAAGTCGCACGGAGCGATATCTGGTGAATAAGGTGGCTGTGGTAGTACTGAAATTTGTTTCGAGGTTAAAAATTGCTGTACTGACAGAGCAGTATGGGATGGCGCATTATCGTGATGCAGAATCCAATTATTAGCAATGTTGGCACGCATACGAAGAACTCTTTTACGAAGTCTTTCTAAAATTTCTTTGTAGTAACATTGGTTAATTGTTTGTCCAGGAGGCACCCACTCTTTATGAACAACTCCCTCGGAATCAAAGAAGCACACAAGCGTGCATTTCACTTTTGATTTTGACATGCGAGCTTTTTTTGGTCTGGGTGATCCCTTTGAGCACCATTGCGAACTTTGGCGTTTTGTCTCTGGATCGTACTGAAAAAAATAACTTTCATCACCAGTGATAACACGGCTTAACAATTCTGGATTGATTTCCGTTTGCTCTAGCAGATCGGCTGCCACATTTTTCCGTGTTTCTCGCTGTTGTGGTGTGAGATTTTTGGGGACCAGCTTTGCACAAATCTTTCTCATACCAAGATCTTCAGTTATTGTTAGACGAACCGTTTCTCGATTAAGGTTCAGTTCTTCTGCAATCATTTTCACGGATAATCTTCGATCAGATCGTACGAGTTCACGCACCCTGGCCAAGTTGACATCCGTCCGTGAGGTTGATGGTCGTCCACTGCGGTCTTCATCTTCAACATTCGTTCTGCCTTCACTAAACATTTTATGCCAACGAAGAGCTCTTGACATAACCTCCTCTCCAAAAGCCTTCTGAAGCTTACCGTAAGTTGTCGTCGCGTTTTCCAATTTAACGCAAAAAGAAATGGCTTACTTTTGCGCAATATTATGTGGTTCCATTTCCGTGACTAGAGACGTGTTAACTTATAACAGCACAACTCACGACTGAGCAGTTGCATCAATGTACCGCTTGGACTAGAAGCAGCTTAATAGACCAAGGTCAAAGATATTGTGCCTACGCAAGCCTGCAGGGTTGCCACATCTTGCAAAGAAAATCAGTCTCATTACTTTATTGTCGCACCTCGTAGATTGTACGATCGCAGGAAGACCATACTCCGGACAGCCACGTGGCACTACCGAGACGGAAGACAGTCGTATTCAGCGTATGGCTCTGGCGTATCGTACTGCATCAGCAGCAGCAATTTGAGCAGCAGTTGGCACTACAGTGACACAACGAACTGTTGCAAATCGGTTACTTTAAGGACAGCTCCGATCCAGACGCCCTTTAGCATGCATTCCATTGTCCATAAAGCACCGCTCTTTGCGACTTCAGAGGGTCAAATCAGAGATCATTAGAGGGCAGAGTGGAAGTCTGTTGTGTAAGTTGGTTCTGCCTCGGTGCCAGTGGTGGCCGTATGTTGGTTAGAAGGACGCCATTTGATGGCCTGCAACCAAAGTATCTGCGTGCTAGACACACTGGACCTAAGCCTGCAGTTATGGTTTGGTTGCGATTTCGTATGACACAGGAACACTCGCGTGGTTATCCCACGCACCCTGACTGAAAATTTGTACGTCAATCTGGTTATTAGATCTGCTGAGCTGCTGTTCATGAACAGAATTCCAGGGGGTGCTTTTCAACAGGATAACGCTCACCCACATACCGCTGTTGTAACCCAAAATGCTCTACAGAGTGTCGACATGTCGCCTTGGCCTGTTCGATCACCATATCTCCAATCGGGCACATATGGGACATCATCGGAAGACGTCCTCCCCGATACCTGAGTGGTCAGCGGGACGAATTGCCGTCCTACGGGCCCGGGTTCGATTCCCGGCTGGATCGGGGATTTTCTCCGCTCAGGGACTGGGTGTTGTGTTGTCTTCATCATCATTTCATCCCCATCCGACGCGCAGGTCGCCCAATGTGGCGTCGAATGTAGTAAGACCTGCACCAAGGCGGCCGGACCTGCCCCGTACGGGGCCTCCCGGCCAATGACGCCAAACGCCCATCGGATGACAACTCCAATGTCATCCACAAACAGCATTAACCATCCTTGTAATGATGGACTAAGTGAAACAGGCATGGAACTCCATCCTACAAACTGACATCCGGCGCCTGCACAACACAATGCATGCGTGTTTACATGCTTACATTCAACATTCGGGCGGTTACACCTGATACTAATGCACCAGCATTACAACTTGCGATATTAATCACTTAAATATGTTACCTAGACAAATGTATTCCCGAAGTTTCATTACAGTAATTTGTTTCTTGTCGCGATTTTTTTCCGTCAGTGTATATACCAGATGACTGGGTATGGGCAATAAGCATCTATAGGCTGCTCTCCTTCAACAATGTAAAGTTGATTCCGAATGATTCTAAATGTATTGGCTGCTTAAGCTGTAATGCATTCAGTACTCATCGTCACATAAACCATAGACTTTATTACATATTGTAATCAAAGTTCGTCCATTTTCCACGAAAAAATAAGTCTCTGAAACGTCAAAGAGAATCCGATAAAGACTTGCACTTTCCAAAGATTATACTATTTTTGCTACTTCCGTTCTGTCTCTGCGTTAGGCTGATACCTTTCAGAATGTTCCTCGTATCACGGAAACATTTCGCACTGATAGAAAGACAGTTTCCAATAACTAAGTGCTTTATGTAGTAAGGGAAGAGATTCGGAGAATATCTGTTTTGTTATGGATGCTATTAACAATCATTTGGCACTTTCATACAGATCTTAGATTCTCAGTTTTGTTATTATGTTCTTCGTTTCGGCATATTTGTAGTTTCAGATAACTTGATGCCTAGGGTCTATAATTTCTTCGATTCATTACCCGCTCCAGTGATAGACCAACTAGTACTGATTGCTTCGAGATGTATCTCACCAGAATATTTGTACGAAAGGACTAGGAAGAGCAGTTGAACGGAATGGTCAGTGTCTTGAAAGGAGGATATAAGATGAACATCAACAAAAGCAAAATGAGGATAACGGAATGTAGTCGAATTAAGTCGGGTGATGCTGAGGGAATTAGATTAGGAAATGAGACACTTAAAGTAGTAAAGGAGTTTTGCTATTTGGGGCAATGGCGTTTCTGAAGAAGAGGAATTTGTTAACATCGAGTATAGATTTAAGTGTCAGGAAGTCGTTTCTGAAAGTATTTGTATGGAGTGTAGCCATGTATGGAAGTGAAACATGGACGATAAATAGTTTGGACAAGAAGAGAATAGAAGCTTTCGAAATGTGGTTCTACAGAAGAATGCTGAAGATTAGATGGGTAGATCACGTAACTAATGAGGAGGTATTGAATAGAATTGGGGAGAAGAGGAGTTTGTGGCACAACTTGACAAGAAGAAGGGATCGGTTGGTAGGGCGTGTTCTGAGGCCTCAAGGGATCACAAATTTAGCATTAGAGGGCAGCGTGGAGGGTAAAAATCATAGAGGGAGACCAAGAGATGAATACACTAAGCAGATTCAGAAGGATGTAGGTTGCAGTAAGTACTGGGAGATGAAGAAGCTTGCACAGGATAGAGTAACATGGAGAGCTGCATCAAACCAGTCTCAGGACTGAAGACCACAACAAGAACAACAATGTGTACACCGTTTTCTGTTCTGTTTCTAATGTGTCGAACCTGCGTGGTATCCGTCCGCATAGTCCAAAATCCTGTTGTAACAATTCGTTCCGGCAATTTGCATCTTTCATCACTCTACTTCTAGGGATGAAATGTCAGCATCCGTTATAAGCATTACATGCCGTACGTATAGCCGCAGTGATTAAGTAATGTTACTGAAGTCAGTTTAAGTCTTCGAGTATTCGAAGAGTTCACATTTAGGCTTCCATCGAAATGGAAACGCGCTGACAGTTCTGTACATTCAAGTGCAGTCTCAATTACTTCGACCGGTAGGTTCCACGTCCGGCGTCTAGGTTCCCGCAATCATGTACAAAGATAGTTTTTGCCTCAGATAGACGTTTCGCACTTGCAAAGAAGATATACGGGAAACAATGCTCATAATGTGGGGATGAGCAACGGGTAAATCGTAAAAGGTTAGAAGCAAAATGCTTGCTAAGCCACAAACTGTAATGCAGACATTATCCTCTTAACGCGCAACATCTACTAAAAAACTGGATCGGATTAAACGAGCATTGTTGTGTGGTGTTTTTGCCTCGTTATTGCGGCAGTAGTATTACAGTAGTAAGGCAGTGTGAAAGTCCTTTGATTTTGCTGAAAAACACGTCTGCTCAATGAAGAGGGTTGCGAAGCAGTGGCTTCAGCGAGAGAATGTGGGAAATTTTCCCTGAAGTGAAGGTCTGTAAAAATGGGCAAAATTTTTCTCAGTAAAAAAAATGTTTTCTGGAAATAGGCCATGCGTTATTGTGTGGCCGTTCTCAAAGTGTACGTTGTCACGTTTTTATACCACGCATGACGATCGTGTGAAATAGCTGAAATAACGCCGATGCGTCGTAAGCCTGCCGCACCCTCAGGTTTCTGGTGTCATTCAACCATTTAAAGGCCCGTATTCGGGAAACACGAAAAAACACCAAATGGCACAGAGCGTCCTCTCGGGTTTAGGAAGACAGAAAGCCACTTGTGATGAATGAATAAGCCGGTGCTGCTTATCCAGCTTTGAGAGGGGGAATCCTTTTTCATCTCTAAAAACAAACTCTCCGCCAAGCGGGCTTAAAGTGGCTTCTGTAAACCTTCAGTTCTGCATCGCAGCGACGATTCCTAATTCTTCCGCGTCCCCCGTTCCCGTGAGAGCGCCAACGTGCAAGAAGACCTCTTTCTAAACCCACTTTCGTTTCAAGAGGTTCCATTGAAACTGTGTAGTCAATGTTCTGTGCGAACCATGGGCATAAATAAATTTTGTCGCCCCAGGCGTTACGAGAAGCATTTTCGGTGCATGTAATTCTTTGAACCTGTAGGCGATATTGCCGCGCTTCTGATGTCCCTGCTGTGGTGAGTCGGTATATCGGGAGTACACATATCTAAATTTTTTTTTTAAACGTGTAGAAAACCAAAGACATCGAACACCTTTTTGGTAACCTTATATCGGTGGAAAACTTTGTCATCTCAGTTTGAAACACGCTGATCAACATAGGGCTGAATCTTTCTTATAATATCGTAGATACCAGCTGACGATCAGGCGCCAAGTAAATCCATGCACAAATTCAAAAGGGAATGTTACAGCCAATAATGCAAATTGAAAACAATCCGATTTTTATATGTATTTTGGATCTAAAAGTGCTAGATCTTCAGTTCCTGCCGAGAGTAGAAGGACAATATCGCATTTTGTTTTAGTGGATAACTGATCCAGGTGAAGTAGTAAAGAAATAGATTCTTTTTCTGACGTACTGAGTCGTAATGTGAGTTTTGTATGTGTAAGGTGCATCCAATCACTACAGCCAAATGCCATAATTCGCTTTCATTAGCATGGTCTTAGTTTATACTTTTTCCGTTCCCTAGCCAACATCAGTGGCAAATGAGATCGATGCTGCAGGACACGTAACTCTACTTTGCATATAGCCGGTGTTCCACACAATACTGTAATTCACCACACAGTTTTCTCGCTATCATTCACATTTATTCTCTGTTCAGAAATAGTGTCGTTACAGTACTAGACCGCACCGTATTATGCTGTGTATTAACACTTAATACACGCAGATTTATTTGCTTTCAGGTAACACATTTTCTTATAGGACTATAGTATACAAAACGCCCTGAAGTACAATACAAATAAAAGTTTTGAAAATTATAGGCGATATCAAAGGGTGTGTCAACAATTTTCTTAAAGGAAATAACTTCAGTCTGCAGTCTCTCTACGTTTATTGTTCAATGTCTCGGCGCTCATCTACTAGTTACATAACGTGTATTTCCACAGTACATTTTGAAGTTACCTTAGCAAGCTCGTGTTGGAATTTAAAAGCCAAATTATAGAAGTTGTGTATGGAAGTGGCCAGGACGCAAATACAACTTTACCGATTCTCAAATTGCCCATAGCATAAATGTTAATTAGAGAATTGCGACCAATACCAATGAAAAACTGAAAATGCTGATCAATGGAGATCTTACTGTCAATTAGTGAATTGCGACTAATATCAATGAAAAACTGAAAATGCTGATCAATGGAGATCTTAATGTTGAGAGAACTATGCACCGTAAGAGAGAAAAATTTTGAAGAGTGTGATTTTCTTATAATGAAACAAAGAACAGAGTATTTCGTGTAGATCTTTCAGTTAATGTACTTCTCGTCTCGGTAATAATATTTCGACATTGCAGCTTACTTCGTCAATCGTTCTAAATGTACTGATTTTCTACTGTTTTTGCCGGCCGGAGTGGCCGTGCGGTTCTAGGCGCTACAGTCTGGAACCGAGCGACCGCTACGATCGCAGGTTCGAGTCCTGCCACGGGCATGGATGTGTGTGCTGTCCTTAGGTTAGTTAGGTTTAATTAGTTCTAAGTTCTAGGGGACTGATGACCTCAGAAGTTAAGTCGCATAGTGCTCAGAGCCATTTGAACCATTTTTCTACTGTTTTTATTTTTTAATTTCTGTTTCCAGTTTCATATATGCCTTAGCTTGTTCCGTCTTGTACCTGACTGATCACAAGATTTACTGAGAAATCCATAGCACCCTTCCCAAAAATAAACTTCGTGGAGTATTAATCATAGTACTTTTTGTTGAAGAATATACATATCCGAATGTGGTTCACTGACATTTGTACCGTGTATATTAATGACAACACTTTCACTGGTACTGCAATTACAGGTCTTAGTTCTGACTTACAATCCTTCACTCTCGTCTACGTTGCTGCTACAGAAGCCTCGTCACTGAAGCCAAGAACTTGAAGGTCCATAATAAAAGCAAGGTGAAATTCTATTAAGGGGACGTCTACATCTATATCTACATGATTACTCTGCAATTCACATTTAAGTGCTTGGCAGAGGGTTCATCGAACCACAATCATACTATCTCTCTATCATTCCACTCCCGAACAGCGCGCGGGAAAAACGAACACCTAAACCTTTCTGTTCGAGCTCTTGTTTTATTTTGATGCTCATTCCTACCTATGTAGGTTGGGCTCAACAAAATATTTTCGCATTCGGAAGAGAAAGTTGGTGACTAGATCTCGCCGCGACGAAAAACGTCTTTGCTTTAATGACTTCCATCCCACCTCGCGTATCATATCTGCCACTCTCTCTCCCCTATTACGTGATAATGCCAAACGAGCTGCCCTTTTTTGCACCCTTTCGATGTCCTCCGTCAATCCCACCTGGTAAGGATCCCACACCGCGCAGCAATATTCTAACAGAGGACGAACGAGTGTAGTGTAAGCTGTCTCTTTAGTAGACTTGTTGCATCTTCTAAGCGTCCTGCCAATGAAACGCAACCTTTGGCTCGCCTTCCCCACAATATTATCTATGTGGTCTTTCCAACTGGAGTTGTTCGTAATTTTAACACCCAGGTACTTAGTTGAATTGACAGCCTTGAGAATTGTACTATTTATTGAGTAATCGAATTCCAACGGATTTCTTTTGGAACTCATGTGGATCACCTCACACTTTTCGTTATTTAGCGTCAACTGCCACCTGCCACACCATACAGCAATCTTTTCTAAATCGCTTTGCAACTGATACTGGTCTTCGGATGACCTTACTAGACGGTAAATTACAGCATCATCTGCGAACAACCTAAGAGAACTGCTCAGGAATAACAATAACACTCGTCTACAGCTAAAATTATATACATGGCGGCGAAACGAATATAACATAGATTCTACAGTTTACTGAATTGCTGATAAGTTTGCATTAATCACTTTAATAATAATATTAATGAAGACATCAAAGCTAGCGACATCACCAGGTGTTACTGTATTACATGGGAGTTATTAGTTCTGCTACGTTACAGAATTAGCGAACGTTCTGAAAACACATCGAGATTTCGGAAGAACGCTATCATTCTTACCCTGACATTTATGAAAGTTAGTACAGGCGAGAGTGCAAAACAGTTTCAGATTAACGATAATTGAAACGTACTTGATACGCATGCCTCGTTGGCAGGCATAACAGATGGGTACAAGCATTCGGTTCTAGTGAGCAGAATGGGTCGTTAGTGCTTCGGAGTTTGGTAGAAGTGCGATCTTTTTAGTGAAGAGTTTTAATGACCGTAAAAATTTTCGCTCTTAAGTGAGGGCGCGTTCTTGGTAAATCGTAAACGTCAGACGGCTGGTTACGGCTCGTCCTCTTCCTTTTTGGTCCTTCGTATCGCAGTAGGTGTTGCGCGGAGACCGCCACCTTCTTGCTTCGCGGCTTGTCAACAGCTTAGTAATTAGACGTCCGCTCGCTGTTGCCTTATTTTGCACCGTAATGGGTAACAAGGGGCAACGCATTTATTAACTGACCGGCGTGGGAATCACGTGAGCCAAGTTTGGACAAACCGTGAACCTGACTCAGCCTCGTAGTGATGATTAGGTTGATGGAGAGAATCGGCATAGTTCTGCATTTTTTGCCATGTCAAGTGGCCAATTCCACGCCCAATCGTGCCGCTGTAGGAAGTAGTCAAGTATGACACTAAGCTAGCGCAGAAATCACACCTTACGTGAGCAAAAGAGTTTAAGAGAAACGTACCTGTTGTAAAATAGAAATGAAAACAACCTGTTCTATGGTGTACACTGTACGGCGTTAGAGCAACATTATGTTCGCCTGTTAAATGAAAACAAGTTTTCTCTAAGAGAAACAGTTGCGTAACTATCGGAGTATGCATTTAAATGTGGAAATGTTTAGACCTTGAAACATTCTAGGATGTCGTACTGCGCCCTGGCGATTGTGCGACATGTATATGGGAGAGAGTAATGAGTTTACACAAACATCTTTTATGTGCGGTTTTTAAAATTTCGAGAAAGAAAATAAAGTTTGATATCACGTTCACAACAGTGTCATTGAAAATCACACCCATGTTCATGTTCGTTTCGGCTAAGGAAAAAGTTCTTTGTGCTGCATGTAAATTACCACGCTGGTGTACACTGGGTGTGATTTAGTGTCTCCATAGAAATCATGATGGCCGAACGGGGTTTGAAATTCTCTCTTTCGGAATACTAATCCTGTCTATTGCGCCTCCTCGCTCGGGTCATAAATTTACGACTAAGCCCTTACGTGATGCTAGACATCTTTCTCTTCACGGTAAATGATGACAGCCAAAACAGTTGTAGGATAAAGATTTATTAAAATTCTTGACCACGGCTTCGGTATATCTAAATATACCTTCATCAGAAGTAAAATACTCTAAAATCGCATCCTGCAACGGAGATTCATAAAACAATTGTGCCAAAGGCGTCGTCAGTAGTTAAAACATCATCTCCATTTATACAACATGACTATGGACAGAGGGTCGATGCGAACACAGCTTAGCATTAGTACTTCGCCTATGAACTATCGTCACGATACTGACGGCGCCTTTGGCACATGTCCACATAACATCTTTTCTTTATTTGTGTGTGAGGAATGTTTCCTGAAAGTTTGGCCGTACCTTTTTGTAACACCCTGTATATATATATATATATATATATATATATATATATATATATATATATGCGGTTTCGGTGTGTATATATATACACCGAAACCGTGGTCAAGAATTTTAATAAATCTTTATCCTGCAACTGTTTTGGCTGTCATCATTTACCGTGAAGAATTTCAACAGTTGCTGTTTCAGCCATGTTTAAAATCTTAATATCTTTCTCTGCCATCTCGTGAGCATTCCTATTTCACAACCTCGCCAACGTCGCTTATACTGGACGGGGAATGTTCAACAGAAACGGAAGCAGCATCTAATACGTCGTAAGCAAACGTAGAAAGTGCTTCGTTATTCTCAATGTACATGATCCAGTCACATTGTGATCACCGCACGACGTCAACGTGCAATAACCACTCACAGACGGCAGGTTGCAGCACTAGCAATGTAGGGTATATAAAACATCTCGGGGCAACATGGAAAACAGTGCAGTCGTTGTCGGAAACGGAGCGATTTATCTGACGTCCGAGAGGCCATGATCAATGGCTTTCGGGCCAAGGGTGGAAGAATTCCCGAGACTTTCAAATAACTTCCGGGAATTCAGCCAGGTAACACTTTCAGCGACCGCCGATATTTCGGCGGGAGAACACCCCGCCATTTTCAAGGCAAACTGCAACGGACAGGCGGCGTACATGCAAATTTAAAACCTCGCACCCATAGCGTGTACCATTTGTAAGTGGTACGGGTGTACCTGTAGCTCACGCAGAACGTCCCAGACGATACTGTGACTAACACCCACTGCACGCGCAACTGTTCGAGTACTCGTTGACGCCGGCCGGGGTGGCCGAGCGGTTCTAGGCGCTACAGTCTGGAACCGCGCGACCGCTACGGTCGCAGGTTCGAATCCTGCCTCGGGTATTGGTGTGTGTGATGTCCTTAGGTTAGTTAGGTTTAAGTAGTTCTAAGTTATAGGGGACTGATGACCTCAGCAGTTAAGTCTCATAGTGGTCAGAGCCATGTGAACATTTTGAACTCGTTGACGGGTTCTCTTCAGCGCGATGCAGTAAATCCTCTTCAAATCCGGGCGTGCGGCGTTGCCGTGGAACACAGCCCTACATCATCACGTTGAAGGTACTTGTTTCTTGGAACCGCTGTGTAACTCGGCCAGAAAGTTCGTGTGATGGTGTGCTACGTTGCGGAAAACGTTTGTGATACAGCCGACTAACGGCTTTTCCGTTAACTCTAGTTTCGCCATACACAAGGAGCATGTCTGTGTATTCCGAAAACGTCTACCGAACCGTGTTTACTGCATCGGAGACGCACAGGCACTGAATAGATCTCGCAGTAAGGCAGACGTTGACATTGGGCGACCGTATGACAACAAACGTCAGCCTGTCTACACTATTGCAAACCAGGACAAGCAACTCTGAGACTTTTCTCTATCCCTCGACAGACGTGGACGCATTGCACCTTTGAATTGAAACCGACGTAGAACGGAGACGGCACGTTTCCGGCTACGGTTTCCTATTCAAAATATTATGTACTCAGTCACCTGTACAAGTCATAGAAGTTTGTAACGAGAATTTCCGAACATCCTGTACTAGGGCTGTTCGGAAAGCAAGGTCCAGTCGGTCGCGAAATGGAAACCACTGTGAAAATCAAAAATGTTTGGTACCAACAGCTAGCTACACCTTCCAGATACTTCTCTACATAGGTGCCGCTCCAACTTCCGTTGTAAGTGGTACGGGTGTACCTGTTGCTCACGCAGAACGTCCCAGACGATACTGTGACTAACACCACTGCACGCGCAACTGTTCGAGTACTCTTTGACGAGTTCCCTTCAGTGCGATGCAATAAATCCTGTTCCTACGGCGAGTGTCGTAGTATTAAGGCAGCCGCCTGTTCTTTTCGCCAATTCTCTACGCTGGTCCACAGTTCGTTGTCTTTGCCAAAAAGTTGTCTTCATAGCCATCGATTCAAGTTACCAGAGACGAAACTCAGAGAGCCACGTCCGGACTGTATGGTGAGTAACCAAACACTTTCCATCGAAAACGCTGCGGAAGCATTCTCATTGCCTCTACAGTGTGCGGCCAAGAATTGCCATGAAGAAGGATATGCGTGACAGTTATGTTATGTGGGCTGCATGACATCAGGCAAAGTCTCTCTCAGTCCTACATACTTTGCGGGAAACATTACTTACCTAGGCATCTTTACGTGCTCACTGTGCACTCGGAACTGTAAAGAGCGACGAGACGCGATCGAGAGGCGTACTAGAGACACTTTCCAACACATGCGTGCAAAACTTCGTCAGGTTTTCACTGTGGTTTCCTTTTCACACTTGATCAGACCTTACTTTCTGAATAGCCCTCGTATGTTCTCACAGTTACGCGTTGCTGGCGTGGTACCGAGGGTGCCGTGGTTAGCACACTGGACTCGCATTCGGTTCAAACCCGCATCCAGCCTTCCTGATTTAGATTTTCCGTGATTTCCCAAAATCGCTCATGGCGAATGCCGGGATGGTTCCTGCGAAAGGGCGCGGTCGCTTTTCTTCTCCATCCTTCCCTAATCCAAGCTTGTGCTCCATCTCTAATGGCCTCATCGGACGTTCTACATCTACATCTACATCCATACTCCGCAAGCCACCTCAGTGTGTGGCGAAGGGTACCTTCAGTACCTCTATCAGTCTCGTATTGTTCGTGGAAAGAAAGACTGTCGGTATGCCTCTGGGTGGGCTCTAATCTCTCTGATTTTATCCTCACGGTCTCTTTGCCAGATATGTGTAGCAGGGAGCAATATACTGCTTGACCCCTCGGTGAACGTATGTTCTCGAAACATCCACAGAAGCCCATACCGAGCTACTGAGCGTCTCTCTTGCAGAGTCTTCCACTGGAGTTTATCTATCATCTCCGTAACGTTTTCGCGATTACTAAATGATCTTGTAACGAAGCGCGCTGCTCTCCGTTGGATCTCCTCTATCTCTTCTATCAACCCTATCTGGTACGGATCCCACACCGGTGAGCAGTGTTCAAGCAGTGGGCGAACAAGTGTACTGTAACCTACTTCCTTTGTTTTCGGACTGCATTTCTTGTTAGTTAGGTTTGTTGGTTGGTTGGATTGGGAGAGGGACCAAACAGCGAGGTCATCGGTCCCATTGGATTAGGCCGGCCGAAGTGGCCGTGCCGTTAAAGGCGCTGCAGTCTGGAACCGCAAGACCGCTACGGTCGCAGGTTCGAATCCTGCCTCGGGCATGGATGTTTGTGATGTCCTTAGGTTAGTTAGGTTTAACTAGTTCTAAGTTCTAGGGGACTAATGACCTCAGCAGTTGAGTACCATAGTGCTCAGAGCCATTTGAACCATTGGATTAGGGACTAATGCGGAAGGAAGTCGGCCGTGCCCTTACAAAGGAACCATCCCGGCATTTGCCTGAAGCGGTTTGGGGAAATCACGGAAAACCTAATCGTGATCGGACGTTAAGCACTATAATCTCCTCCTCCTGTTGTGTTGACAGTGCAGTAAAGATCCTTACGTAACAACTGAAGCCCTGATGCCGTAGCTGTGATTTTTAAACGTAAGTTAACAAAGTAAAAATGCTATTGAAGAGACAGTGTATTGGATTTTATGATAAAGATTAGCTATCGTTTGCCAGAGTTGCAGCTGAGAGGCCGGTCATCACGAGCGTTTGTAACGGTACGGGATGTGACATGGCTGAGTTGTTAACGTGCAGAGAGTGTAAACACGGATTTGGCCGTCCTGGCGCTCCTGGGTGGTCCGCGGCAGCTAGCGGTGACGTCTCCTTATGCACCGGCCTCCGTCTGCGAAGGTTAAATACCGCTGCGCACCACGCCCGTGCCTTACGTTCCGCAAATCTGGCCGCGCCGCTGATCTCACGCGTGCACTCAATGCCAGCCGCCATTACGTGTCCCGCCCGGCCTTTCGTTTACCGTGCTGCGCCTTTTATTTCTCCTTCGTGAAAGCTGTATAAATAGGGCACGTTTCTCACAGCGTGCGTAAAGAAGTCGCATTAATCACACTACATTTTCCTTTGCGTTGGTGTGACCCGAACGCCTCCGTTGTAGTTGTCCTGCTTTGTCACTCGAACGTCTAGTGCCGAGTATCTGGCTGTTTTTATTTGACAATCCATTTCGTGTCGACTTTAGAATTCTGGGAAAATTTCTCTTAAATTCAAAGTTGTGCGAAAACACAACGTAGCTTTGAAACTTTCTCTCATTTTCAGAGAACGAGCGTTGAAATAATAATTTTTTTACGGAACTATTCACTCACTGCACTGTCGCGTGTTGTTGAACATTTCATGTTGGACATGGCACTTTCTGCCCGTACTTGCGTAAGATTTTCTAATAAATCACAACTACACTCCTGGAAATGGAAAAAAGAACACATTGACACCAGTGTGTCAGACCCACCATACTTGCTCCGGACACTGCGAGAGGGCTGTACATGCAATGATCACACGCACGGCACAGCAGACACACCAGGAACCGCGGTGTTGGCCGTCGAATGGCGCTAGCTGCGCAGCATTTGTGCACCGCCGCCGTCAGTGTCAGCCAGTTTGCCGTGGCATACGGAGCTCCATCGCAGTCTTTAACACTGGTAGCATGCCGCGACAGCGTGGACGTGAACCGTATGTGCAGTTGACGGACTTTGAGCGAGGGCGTATAGTGGGCATGCGGGAGGCCGGGTGGACGTACCGCCGAATTGCTCAACACGTGGGGCGTGAGGTCTCCACAGTACATCGATGTTGTCGCCA
Source organism: Schistocerca piceifrons (assembly GCF_021461385.2). NCBI lineage: Eukaryota > Metazoa > Arthropoda > Insecta > Orthoptera > Acrididae > Schistocerca > Schistocerca piceifrons. The sequence goes on from NC_060149.1 coordinate 131,584,619, forward strand.
GTGGTCGGCGGAAGGTGCACGTGCCCGTCGACCTGGGACCGGACCGCAGCGACGCACGGATGCACGCCAAGACCGTTGGATCCTACGCAGTGCCGTAGGGGACCGCACCGCCACTTCCCAGCAAATTAGGGACACTGTTGCTCCTGGGGTATCGGCGAGGACCATTCACAACCGTCTCCATGAAGCTGGGCTACGGTCCCGCACACCGTTAGGCCGTCTTCCGCTCACGCCCCAACATCGTGCAGCTCGCCTCCAGTGGTGTCGCGACAGGCGTGAAGGGAGGGACGAATGGATATGTGTCGTCTTCAGCGATGAGAGTCGCTTCTGCCTTGGTGCCAATGATGGTCGTATGCGTGTTTGGCGCCGTGCTGGTGAGCGCCACAATCAGGACTGCATACGACCGAGGCACACAGGGCCAACACCCGGCATCATGGTGTGGGGAGCGATCTCCTACACTGGCCGTACACCACTGGTGATCGTCGAGGGGACACTGAATAGTGCACGGTACTTCCAAACCGTCATCGAACCCATCGTTCTACCATTCGTACACCGGCAAGGGAACTTGCTGTTCCAACAGGACAATGCACGTCCGCATGTATCCCGTGCCACCCAACGTGCTCTAGAAGATGTAAGTCAACTACCCTGGCCAGCAAGATCTCCGGATCTGTCCCCCATTGAGCATGTTTGGGACTGGATGAAGCGTCGTCTCACGCGGTCTGCACGTCCAGCACGAACGCTGGTCCAACTGAGGCGCCAGGTGGAAATGGCATGGCAAGCCGTTCCACAGGACTACATCCAGCATCTCTACGATCGTCTCCATGGGAGAATAGCAGCCTGCATTGCTGCGAAAGGTGGATATACACTGTACTAGTGCCGACATTGTGCATGCTGTGTTGCCTGTGTCTATGTGCCTGTGGTTCTGTCAGTGTGATCATGTGATGTATCTGACCCCAGGAATGTGTCAATAAAGTTTCCCCTTCCTGGGACAATGAATTCACGGTGTTCTTATTTCAATTTCCAGGAGTGTATATGTCGTTTCCGCCAAACATGTTTCAGCAGAGACGTGGCGTCCACAGTAGGCGTAACTTTACTTGCTCTTTAGATTACATTTCATTGCTGTGTACCCACAGCAGCCATTCCATATTTGGTTGATCAAACCTCTTAAATAAAAGCTCCCTAGGCTCTACACAGGTCCACTACAACAAAAGAATGCTGCTTTAAGTATAGAGCTATAGCTGAAATGTGTTGAGAGAAACAGAAAAACGAAATTTAGTCTGAAGAGGAAGTAAATAAAGATCCACTAAAGTTCCCTCAGCTCTGCGTAAATACGTTTGGACAAACTCATATATCTGTTCTGGTTCAGATGGCTCTGAGCACTATGGGACTTAACTTCTGAGGTCATCAGTCCCCTAGAACTTGGAACTACTTAAACCTAACTAATGTAAGGACATCACACACATCCATGCCCGAGGCAGGATTCGAACCCGCGACCGTAGCGGTCGCGCGGTTCCGGACTGAAGCTCCCAGAACCGCTCGGCCACAGCGGCCGGCCTGCATGTCTGGATGAAGAGACATTGTTGACAATAGGCAGTTACCCGATATTACTTCGGAATAAATTCGCTGACTGATAATCAATTCGGCAGCGTTGGGTATGGATGTATTACCTGCTAGTGACATACGAAAATTTGCGCCGGAGCGGGACTCGAACCCGTGTTTCTCGCTTATCTCCAGCGGTCGTCTTAACCAGTGATTCACTGGGAGCCTAATGGTTAAGGCTATCGCTCGCGATAAGCAGGATACCTGGGTTCGAATTCCGATCCGGCACAAATTTTTTTGTCACCAACAGATAGTGAGTGTATCTGTACCTAACACAGCCGAAGCCGGTATATTCGCATTCAGCGAATTTGTTTCGAACAGACATATATCTGTGTTTTGCGGGGAGGCAGACCCTGTTAAATATTTCGATCAGTAATGGTTCAATACATTACTGAATCTCGTTTGCAAGACTGGAGCAGAGTCATTCGGAGTTAATTCAAACGAAATTTCTGTTTTAGACAATGTTTCCAATTTGTTTTTTTCCTTGTCGTCGGTCGAGTACATGATTAACAATAGGGTCGACAGGTACATCAGAAATACCATTCACTGTCGACAGTGCATTGTCGACATTGTTGAGAACACTTTTTCACCTTTTTAAAGATATAAGTACACTGATGACTTGTAAGTCAGATATTCGTTGATTACGTAGACTAAATCTATTTTTGCACTATATTCCTAAAAATTTTCTTCGTGTTTTCTCAGCAGGCCATAGTACTTAAGCACAGTGGCTGTGGACTCGATAAGTCAGTTAACTACACAGCTGTACACTACCCATCCTTCTTTATCTCACATTAAAGAGATTCAGACTTGCACGCTCCTTCAGGTGATATAATTCAAATTTCTTTAGCTATACTGTTATTCCAAAAATATAATAAGGTACTAATTTAGAGACATACTTACTTCGACGCTACGACTAAGAGTATTCAGTGCCACCTTTAAATGTGCAAATGTTCAAATGTGTGTGAAATCTTATGGGACTTAACTGCTAAGGTCATCAGTCCCTAAGCTTACACACTACTTAACCTAAATTATCCGAAGGACAAACACACACACACCCATGCCCGAGGGAGGACTCGAACCTCCGCCGGGACCAGCCGCACAGTCCATGACTGCAGCGCCTTAGGCCGCTCGGCTAATCCCGCGCGGCCACCCTTAAATTCAACAGATTTTCTTGCCGTTAACCACTGTACTAATGACTTGTATGAATAAAACACTAAGTAAAAGTATGTTATTGGAATAACTGTATAGGTAGGGATGTTTGATAGAGTACAGCAAGAACATTCATAATGCAACCGAACAACAAGCAGTAGCAACATGACAGAATTATGTCATATGGTGGAAAGAGTCTTCATCCCTTATGGAGGCATGGATCACTAAGAAAGGTCGCTGTTTGCGTCAGTTCATCAACTAATCGTAACTTGCAAGTTAACACAGTAATGTTATATGTGAGCCTCTTATAAGTCCAAATCTGTTACTTCCATTAAGTGTTAGTGAATTGTTTAAATATTTGACAATACGTCGCAAATACTCCACTCAGACCCACCTGCCACGTCCAGTACTATCAACCCATAATTCGTCATAACGCACTTTGGCTTTCGAGATACATTAACCAAAGAAGAGACTTATCGGTAAAGTAGTGGTAGAGCTCTGTTCTAGGTGCAGTGTGGCTGCCAAGCCACGAAACATGTGAGATGTAATAGATCATGCCTTACTGCCTGCCTATTATTTATTGAATATGTAAACTGGGACGATATAGAACGGTATTAGGCATAATAAAGATCAGATTTCAACAAAACTTCGCGTCAAATTTTTGATTTCCCTTCAACGGTATTTCCCTATTGTCACTGGTGGTTATTTATTTATAGCTGTGATATCAGGAATCTTAGCAAAATATTGTTTGCACATTCACAAAGTTGCCTCCTGTATTTCTCTTTTAGAGTTTCGTGACTCATTTCTAGATAGTAGCATCTATTGTCTGGGAAACATTTTTTGTGTACTGTGCAGCTAGAATGTCGTTACACTGACAGGTTCTAGTAGTATAATTTTCCAAATTGTCTCATAACCGTGGTTTTCTCGTCCTTTCTGGTACACAATTGATTACTGCTCACTGTGAATAAATATGAAGACAAAGTAGGGACTTTGCTACTGGCCCATAAAATGAAACGGTACTCGATTATAAACAGAGCCGGACGTCACTTAAAGCCAGTGGCAGCTGCTTGAAGGCATCGCAAGACAATTTACATGACGCGACCTGGATGCTGCACCCCGAACGAATCAGGGCCGAAAGTCCTGCCAGCCAGACTGACCCCTTAACGAGCCATTCACAAACAGATTATTAGACTGAACAGTAAACAAGGAGCTTAATATGTGAATACAGTCGGAAGAAGTGTTTTTCGTTGAAGATGTATAGTATTCTTTTCGCTCATAAGTTTGAGTTCAACGATCGCTCGATGACGTTTCTCTCTTACGTCAGATAGGAGTGAAAGTAACCGCCGTGTCGTAATTGAAGCGATTAATTTAGACCTGCAAAGTAAATCGGGACAGCAATTAGATGCCACTGCGGTTTCTGGTCGTTCTGACGTAGGACGTCCACGTTTCCTCTAAATCATTCGTCGCCGCTATCGAATTCATTAACAAATGAAGTAACAAGGAGTTCAGCCAGCGTATTTATCAAAGTTGTACAGACGTACGCTGTCCGTAATTACCTTGTTGATGGAGTGCCTTTGACATTAAGAGGCGAAAGAGATACTAATTCTGTCCACATGACTGTCTTATTTTCCTAGGATTAAACTGAAGTGAGCTATGTAATTTCGCCGCTACTACTACGACATAATGAATGTTGTGTTTTTTTTTTTTTGTGATTCGTAGCATCCGTCTTATTTACGCATATCTTCCGACTATGCGACGACGAAGTTGTAGTTGGCTTTATTCATGTAGAGCGTATTCAGTGTTCGTACCATTATGCGAAAGCAGCTTGTAAGCAGAAGTACACGACAATATTAACGAAGTTACAAAACTGTGGTGTGAAATGCACAAACATTAATAAATAGTGTATGTAATTATACGTGTTTATATTCTTGCCAGAAACGAATTGCGACAGTACACGCATACAACAGATAAAGCGTTTCAGCCTTTATATGAATATCTGGGTAGGGTGGGGGGTCGCGAGACGTATAACCGCTCACATTCGAAAAATGGAGGGATCAAATGCCGTCTTTAATCATCCGTATGTAAGTTTTACACGGTTTCCTTTATCGCCTAAGCGGAAAAGGGGAATGCTAAAGTGGTTCCATGGCCGATTTTCCTCGCCATCTTTGTCCAGATTTCCCTCTACTTAACTCGGTATCGGTGAAATTTTATATTCTAACCAGTCTTCCATAGTTACAAAAACACAATTAGGTTCTTTACTTATAAAAGAAGACTATATTATCCGTATCCTAGGTTCAAATGGCTCTGAGCACTATGGGACTTAACATCTGAGGTCATCAGTCCCCTAGAACTGAGAACTACTTAAACCTAACTAACCTAAGGACATCACACACATTCATGCCCGAGACAGGATTCGAACCTGCGTCCGTAGCGGTCGCGCGGTTCCGGGCGAGAAGCGCCTAAAACCGCTCGGCCACAGCGGCCGGCGTATCCTAGGTCAAAAGATAATTACCTAGTAATAAGAGCAACCAACTGTACAATTCTTTTTATTTCTCGGAGACAGTACATGTTTGAAAGCGTGTTTAAAGAGTTTCGTCCGTATAGTGATTGACTCTAGAAACCATTAGTATTAAACAACAAGTAGTGCATCCCCGACGTTAGTTGCTGAAGAGAAGTAAAGTCTGGCCAGAACCGGTCACAATAAAAAGAGTGTTACTGTGGTCCTACATACAAAGAATACAAATAATTGTGTAATGCATATCACTCACATTTCTCCATGCACAGAAAATTTTCCATTTTTTCTTTCCAAGAGCAACCAACTACCGCGTTAGATTACACCGCGTGGAAAGAAATTGTGTGTTAATCCTTAATACTGTACTTTAATAGGAGCTGCTGTTCGGTTGACAGAAGGTCTTTATCAACAACACAACTGTGCTGTGGGAATTTGTTGCCGCAATTTTCGTGTTTCTTTTAGAGAAGTTTGCGTTAGTTTTAACTGCATTCGAACTAAAATCCCAGCGCACTGTTTCGAGAGCGACGTTACTCATTATTGAAGAGCTATTCATATATTGCGTGAGGTAAATTACCCGCTTTGTGATAACTGTCATCGTTTCACAACTGCCGTAACTCTTTCACCCTAGGTACCATAAACAGCAGAACGCATGAATGTTAAAGTACCATTCCTTTAGAGAAGATATTTCCAAGCATAAGCGGAACGAGAGTTTGCCACGTTCACGAAAAGATGAACAAATAGTTCCTCTTAAACGTTCGTCCATTCTTCTTTGAGAAGTGCGGATTTCACCGGCGAACGTTATCTCCCTTTTCGTTCAAAAGCGTGCAGTACACTGTTTATGACCGTAATGCCGTGCGTCCTCTCCCCCTCCTAAATATTGCCGAAATGTGAAATCGTTTCCTATCCGACGCCAGAGGGACATTGCAGTATATTTCGCTTCTAATAAGTTCTGTTATTTATAACCTCATAATTCACTGAGTAGCATATTAAAATTCATAGCGTTATTACTCTTCCTAAGAAACGAACGGACGGAACAAGGTGCGAAAGAGCCGTCAGCGGCGGCGGCGGCGGCGGCGGCGGCGGCAGCGGCGTGGGCGAAGACCGCAGCACCAAGGTCACGCGCGCCACCGCACGGCAAAAACTCGCCGCGGCCGACCCTCCGAGCTCTGAGCGCCGGCTGTCCGTCCCACTCCAACACGACACTCGGAGCTCGCCAATTCCGTATGGACGCCTCAGGACTCCTGAAGCCACCAACCGCGAGCTGCCCGAATCTGTGCCGAAATGAAAGGGAACGGTAACGTAAAGCCCTGTCGTGGGTAAGGCGGGCGGAATAGTTCGGTTCGTTCGTCTGATACTGGGAAGGTGAAGTCAATCTACACTACTGGCCATTAAAATTGCTACACCACGAAGATAACGTGCTACAGACGCGAAATTTAACCGACAGGAAGAAGATGCTGTGATATGCAAATGATTAGCATTTCAGAGCATTAACACAACGTTGGCGCCAGTGGCGACACCTACAACGTGCTGACATGAGGAAAGTTTCCAACCGATTTCTCATACACAAACAGCAGTTGACCGCCGTTGCCTGGTGAAACGTTGTTGTGATGCCTCGTGTAAGGAGGAGAAATGCGTACCATCACGTTTCCGACTTTGATTAAGATCGGATTGTAGCCCATCGCGATTGCGGTTTATTGTATCACGACACTGCTGCTCGCATTGGTCGAGATCCAATGACTGTTAGCAGAATACGGAATCGGTGGGTTCAGGAGGGTAATACGGAACGCCGTGCTGGATCCCAACGTTCTCGTATCACTAGCAGTCGAGATGAGAGGCATCTTATGCGCATGGCTGTAACGGATCGTTCAGCCACGTCTCGATTGCTGAGTCAACAGATGGGGACGTTTGCGAGACAACAACCATCTGCACGAACAGTTCGACGAGGTTTGCAGCAGCATGGTCTATCAGCTCGGAGACCATGGTTGCGGTTACCCTTGACGCTGCATCACAGACAGGAGCGCCTGCGATTGTGTACTCAACGACGAACCTGGGTGCACGAATGGCAGAACGTCATTTTTTCGGATGAATCCAGGTTCTGTTTATAGCATCATGATGGTCGCATCTGTGTTTGTCGACACCGCGGTGAACACACATTGGAAGCGTGTATTCGTCATCGCCATACTGGCGTATCACCCGGCGTGGTGGTATGGGGTGCCATTGCTTACATGTCTCGGTCACCTCTTATTCACATTGACGGCACTTTGGACAGTGGACGTTACATTTCAGATGTGTTACGACCCGTGGCTCTACCCTTCATTCGATCCCTACGAAACCCTACATTTCAGCAGGATAATGCACGACCGCATGTTGCAGGTCCTGTACGGGCCTTTCTGTACACAGAAAATGTTCGACTACTGCCCTGGCCAGCACATTCTCCAGATCTCTCACCAACTGAAAACGTCTGGTCAATGGTGGCCGAGCAATTGGCTCGCCACAATACGCCAGTCACTACTCTTGGTGAACTGTGGTATCGTGTTGAAGCTGCATGTGCAGCTGTACCTATACACGCCATCCAAGCTCTGTTTGACTCAATGACCAGGCGAGTCAAGACCGTTATTACGGCCAGAGGTGGTTGTTCTTGTTACTGACCTCTGAGGATCTATGCACCCAAATTGCGTGAAAATGTAATCACATGTCAGTTCTAGTATAACATATTTGTCCAATGAATACCCATTTATCATCTGCATTTCTTCTTGATGAAGCAATTTTAATGGCCAGTAGTGTAGCTGTGCTTATTAGTGTCGGGTAGTCACTATCTATATGACCCCGCACCTATGCTGGTTACTGTTCTGTATATACATGCAGAGATAAGGAGCCTTATCCGAAAGGAAAAAACAGAAAGAAAGAAAGTGCGAAACGGCTGTAAGATTTTTAAGTTGGAAGAATATCTTGACCATCGAGGCATAGGTCACGAACAGCAACTGTTGTGATTTGCGGGCTTCTCATCAGATGAGAGTGCGGACATCACTGTAATTTGGCGGCGAACAATAAATTCGAGAGGGCGAGGGGAGGGGGCGAGTTGCGAAATTGTGAGGTATCTGATCTGCTGCGATCGCGGTGCGAAGGTTACTGCGCGTAAAGAGGCACGGGTCCGTAACGACCACGGTAACGCAAAAGGCGTTACTTCTCATCAGCCCAAACCGTTTTTGTAGCGTGTCGCCGCTGCGTCTGCGTCCGCGCATATTATTTCCTTTTGTTGTGTTCCTCTCGTATTGCGTATTTTACGAGTCATGCTTTAGGAGTTGTGAGACGGCTGCAGCCGAGCCGCGGGCGGGCAGTTAACAGGCGCACGCACTCACAAAGGCTGGCGATTTCATTTCGAGAAGCAATCACCACGTCTGCCGCTGCCACTATAACCCAGCCGCGTCCGGAATTGTCGTTACGCAAAGATACGACTAGACCGGAGCGCATCCTCCTACGGGAAACCCATTGCAGATCACTGACTCAGTGACAGCGGGGTTCTTGCGGTCTTAGACATCGGCATCCTCGACCGCGAGACTCTTTGTGCTCACCACACATCGCTAAGGGAGGGTCCATCGCACGTTGCTCGAGCTGCAGGAGAGGTCAAACGGGTCGTCGGGGGTCGAGACGGAGTAATATTCGGTTCGGTAATCGTGGCGAAGGAAGCGGTCTTTCAAAGCACCCACTCTGGTCTTCGCTTGGTGGCCGGACGATCAATGAAAGCCGTACACCTCTTGTTGGCTGCACAGTCGAAACATCCACAGCTGTAGGGTTCAACCTGCAGTCGGTCCTAGCATTTACTCTGGCACGTACCAGTTCCACCTTCGATATTGCTATCTCAGTGGGGAAAATAATCCTGGCACCGTTGTTCGGATTCAACGTTAAACTATAGGTGTAATCCCCCCTCCCCCCCTTCGCCATAGCTGCGTGCATAGGCCAGTTCTCAGAATTGACAAAGGAAAGGGGAAGAGTATGTAGAAGAAGATGAAATGGGAGATAGGATACTGTGTGAAGAGTTTGACAGAGCACTGAAAGACCTAAGTCGAAACAAGGCCCCGGGAGTAGACAACATTCCATTGGAACTACTGACGGCCTTGGGAGAGCCAGTCCTGACAAAACTCTACCATCTGATGAGCAAGATGTATGAGACAGGCGAAATAACCTCAGACTTCAAGAAGAATATAATAATTCAAATCCCAATGAAAGCAGGTGTTGACAGATGTGAAAATTACAGAACTATCAGTTTAATAAGTCACAACTACAAAATACTAACGCGTATTCTTTACAGACGAATGGAAAAACTGGTAGAAGCCGACCTCGGCGAAGATCAGTTTAGATTCCGCAGAAATGTTGGAACACGTGAGGCAATACTCACCCTACGACTTATCTTAGAAAATAGATTAAGGAAAGGCAAACATACATTTCTAGCATTTGTAGACTTAGAGAAAGCTTTTGACAATGTTGACTGGAATACTCTCTTTCAAATTCTAAAGGTGGCAGGGATAACATACAGGGAGCGAAAGGCTATTTTCAATTTGTACAGAAACCAGATGGCAGTTATAGGAGTCGAGGTGCACGAAAGGGAAGCAGTGGTTGGGAAGAGAGTGAGACAGGGTTGTAGCCTATCCCCGATGTTATTCAATCTGTATATTGAGCAAGCAGTAAAGGAAACAAAAGAAAAATTCGGAGTGGGTATTAAAATCCATGGAGAAGAAATAAAAACTTTGAGGTTCGCCGATGACATTGTAATTCTGTCAGAGACAGCAAAGGACTTGGAAGAGCAGTTGAACGGAATGGACAGTGTCTTGAAAGGAGGATATAAGATGAACAACAACAAAACCAAAACGAGGATAATGGAATGTAGTCAAATTAAGTCGGGTGATGCTGAGGGAATGAGATTAGGAAATGAGACACTTAAAGTAGTAAAGGAGTTTTGCTATTTAGGAAGCAAAATAACTGATGATGGTCGAAGTAGAGAGGCTCTAAAATATAGCCTGCAATGGCAAGGAAAGCGTTTCTGAAGAAGAGAAATTTGTTAACATCGAGTATAGATTTAAGTGTCAGGAAGTCGTTTCTGAAAGTATTTGTATGGAGTGTAGCCATGTATGGAAGTGAAACATGGACGATAAATAGTTTAGACAAGAAGGGAATAGAAGCTTTCGAAATGTGATGCTACAGAAGAATGTTGAAGATTAGATGGATAGATCACATAACTAATGAGGAGGTATTGAATAGAATTGGAGAGAAGAGGAGTTTGTGGCACAACTTGACAAGAAGAAGGGATCGGTTGGTAGGACATGTTCTGAGGCATCAAGGGATCACAAATTTAGCATTAGAGGGGAGCGTGGAGGGTAAAAATCGTGGAGGGAGACCAAGAGATGAAAACACTAAGCAGATTGAGAAGGATGTAGGTTGCAGTAGGTACTGGGAGATGAAGAAGCTTGCACAGGATAGAGTAGCATGGAGAGCTGCATCAAACCAGTCTCAGGACTGAGAACAGCAACAACAAGGCCATCTTGTAATATGCAATACGAGCATAACTACGAGGGCTATTCGGAAGCTAAGGTCCGATCGGCAAATTGGAAACCACAGTGAAAATCCGATGAAGCTTTTCACAGGTGCGGGCAACGGGCGTGCCGCATAGGATACACCGGTTCCCGTTAGATCACCGAAGTTAAGCGCTGTCGGGCGTGGTCGGCACTTGGATGGGTGACCATCCGGGCCGCCAGGCACTGTTGCCGTTTTTCGGGGTGCACTCAGCCTCGTGATGCCAATTGAGGAGCTACTCGACCGAATAGTAGCGGCTTCGGTCAAGAATACCATCATAACGACCGGGAGAACGGTGTGCTGACCCCACGCCCCTCCTATCCGTATCCTCCACTGAGGATGACACGGCGGTCGGATGGTCCCGGTAGGCCACTCGTGGCCTGAAGACGGAGTGCTTTTTTCACAGATGTGTTGGACAGTGTCTCTAGTATGCCCGTCGACCGTATCACGTCGCCCTTTCCAGTTCCGAGCGCACAGTGTACAAGTAAAGATGCCTAGAAGTTAGTGTCTCCCACCAAGTATGAGGACCTGATAGCCTGGTGAGAGATTTCGCCTGATGTCATGCAGCCCACATAACGTAACTGCCATGCGTTTCCTTCTTCATGACAATTCTCTGCCGCACTTTGCAGGGGCAATGAAGATGCTCTTGCAATGTTTTCAAAAATGGTTCAAATGGCACTGAGCACTATGGGATCTATCTAAGGTCATCAGTCCCCTAGAACGTAGAACTACTTAAACGTATCTAACCTAAGGACATCACACACATCCATGCCCGAGACAGGATTCGAACCTGCGACCGTAGCGGTCGCGCGGTTCCAGACTGAAGCGCCTAGAACCGCAACGTTTTCGATGGGAAGTATTTGATCACCCATAACACAGCCCGCAATTAGCTCTCCATGAGTTTCATCTCTTCTCGCATGAACTGCTGGTTATGAAGACAGCACTTTGGCACAGGCAACATCTGTAGACCAGCGTAGAGAATTGGCGGAAAGCACATGCGGCTGCCTTCTATGACAAGGCTACTGGAAACTTAGCACAACACTACGACAGATGTCTAAGTGGGAGCGGCGCCTGTGTAGAGAAGTAGCTGGAAGGTGTAGCAAATTGTTGGAAATAGAACGTTTTTCACTTTCACAGTTGTTTCTATTTTGTGATCAATCAGACAGTAGTTTCGAATAGCCCTCGTAGTAAAGGTCACTCGAATTTGTACGCCTAATTCACGTTTTACTGTGGCGCGATATACATCTAGACAGTGATACCTTCAATAATCCAATACACGTGTTGATGAGAGCCGTACTGCATATCCCTGGGCATGCAAACACGCCAGTAACGTAGTCTTTGAACGGTGGCTCTCTGTACCAGGTACAAAGCTTTTAAATGGGTCTGACCTCGAAGTTATAACGGTTCCTTCACTCTCAATCACTTCACAGTAGAGAAGTCTCTGGAGCAGAATCTGAGGCAGATAGGAAAACAATTTAAGAAAGGTTAGAGTTTAACGTCTTTTTAACAGAGAAGTCACATTGTTGCAGGAGAACACGAAATTGAACGAGAAGGGGAAAGAAAACGGGACTGGCATCTAGACTCATTAGAGCATTCATCTACGTGTGTTCGCGAAACTACGAAATACCTACATTAGGGCAGTCGGAAGGGAATTTCGTCACCACTTCTCTATGCTAGGATTTCAGAGCCCTGCCCTTTTTACCGTTTGTCACGGTGGATATACAAGAATTTTGAAAGGAATCGACCATGGCCGTGTTCGAGAGAGTAGTTCGGCACTTCACAGAAATTATTTAAGGGGAACTCGGGGGATGTAAATTAAGATGGCCGGTTCGTTGAATGGATGGTGTCCCTGAAGAAATGCTAAATATTCAGAGGGCATAGTAAAGTAAACATAAGCTCTAAAACATATGTCTTAAAAGCTCTGAGTATTCCTTCATCTTCGATACTGTCAAACAAATCACTTCTACTGAAAGCTCTCTGCTTTCGATACTTTCGGCAATGGTCCTATGGACCAAAGCAAGAAAAAAATATCCAGTAAACATGGGCTCTTCAGTAGAAGATATATGTTTCGCTATAGCGAAGATGAACAATTGCTCATACCTCCTAAGGTATGCATTTAGAGCCTTTGTTTACTAGAATTTTTTGCTTCGAATGATCGTTCCTGTCATATTCATGAACACAGCCTGTGTACCGTACACCCCACCAATGCCAGGCCGTTCCTAAAGCGTTGCGCCACCTGCTTTGGTTATGTGTACAGAATACCGGGATTTACCCAACAGAGAAAGTACTGTTCCTGCCAAGTGCTGGAACGTACAAGCTCCTTCTAGTCGTAATTTGTAGCTCTACGGCCGGGGGAAGTGGCCGTGCGGTTAAAGGCGCTGCAGTCTGGAACTGCAAGACCGCTACGGTCGCAGGTTCGAATCCTGCCTCGGGCATGGATGTTTGTGATGTCCTTAGGTTAGTTAGGTTTAACTAGTTCTAAGTTCTAGGGGACTAATGAACTCAGCAGTTGAGTCCCATAGTGCTCAGAGCCATTTGAACCATTTTAATCGTACAATTTCGAGGGCGTTCCATTATCTATGCCTCCCGCTTTCCGAAACAATATCCTTGCTCCTAAGCGAACATACCAAGAGGGACTATTGCGTGTACTAACAGCTGATGGGAAAGTCTATTCGTCTTTACTTTGACGACAGTCTGGCGAACACTGTAGAGCATCACAGCGGCAACACCTCCCCCTTGGGCCTGTGGGAGCGGCGCCAAAGGAAGCGCCTCCTACTGTGTGAATACACTTTGCTGGCGCATAACATCGCTCGCTAGCTTTTCAACATCCAAGTCGCTTGACTAACTGGAAAACACAAACTCTCAAACTTCCGGATATCCGATTTTTTACTTCTACATTTCACAAACGGTGAAGTCACGTTCCGTTTCTAGCAGGAATAGCAAATAACGCTAGTGTAGACCGTCTCCTTTGCCGGCTGCTCCTGGACTATCAATATCATCGTGATTACGTGCAGAGGCACTGGAGGCATGACGCTAAGGGTCCGTGGTAGAAACCTCAATGAAGTGTCAACCCTTACCATGCTTTGACGCAGCCATAGGCGAAGAAATATTTGTGGGTTATCTATACCTATACTAATAATAAAAGTGCAAAACTGTCGTGTCTGTATATTAAAAACGCTAACCAAAAACTGTTTGCAGGTGATATAGGAAAGAATATAGAATGTAATAGAGCTGTCTTTATGAAGGATGTTAGGCGGAGTCCGCAGCTCGTGGTCGTGCGGTAGCGTTCTCGCCCGGGTTCCCGGGTTCGATTCCCGGCGGGGTCAGGGATTTACTCTTCCTCGTGATGACTGGGTGTTGTGTGATGTCCTTAGGTTAGTTAGGTTTAAGTCGTTCTAAGTTCTAGGGGACTGATGACCATAGATGTTAAGTCCCATAGTGCTCAGAGCCATTTGAACAATTTTTTTTTTTTTTTTTTGTTAGGCGGAACTCCGCGTACAGCTGATAAAATTGTTGTTCATTCAAACACGACCGGTTTCGGAGCTGTAAGTCGCATCGTCAGGTGATTCTACTTGGTAAACAGCAAAGTAATGTGTCACCACATTTTGCGGATATTAAAATTAGTTAAGAAATGTCTAAAATATACTCACAACGTTAAAAGATCATAGGCATACACATTGCTCCTAGTAAAGATTTACTATTCAGAGAATATCGTCAATACTGTTGCGAGTGAATGGTAAAATAGAAGCGCCGCTGCTTTACCTTCGCCATAGTATTCACGACATACTCTGAATAGAATATTTTTACTAGGAGCGATGGATATGCCTATGATCTTTTAACGTTGTGAGTATATTTTAGACGTTCCTTAACCAATTTTAATATCCAGAAACTGTGGTGACATTGACTTTGCTATTTACCACATAGGTTCACCTGATGATGCGGGTTAAAGCCGCGAAACCGGTCGTGTTTTAATAAACAACAATTTTACCAGCTGTAAGCGGGGTTCTTCCGAACATCTTCAACAAATGCGGTTGCCCTGAACATAAAATAGTTTTTATCTTTAAAAACTTTGTCTGTCTGTTTGAACACGCGTATGTCCAAAAGTACTAGACGAATTTTCATGGAGTTTTCACAGGCAATTTGAGGGTAGCTCGAGGCAACAGGTAGGTTTATTTCATCAAAATCTGATCACGGAAAAAAATATCTTAACTTAAATTTTTAGGAGTATACCCAGCTTAGTAGTTCGGGTATTTACCTCAGTGCCGACCGGGGAGGCCGAGCGGTTATAGGCGCTACAGTCTGGAACAAGGCGACCGATTCGGTCGCCGGTTCGAATCCTGTCTAGGGGATGGATGTGTGTGATGTCCTTATTTAGTTAGATTTAAGTAGTGCTAAGTTCTAGGGGACTGATGACCTCAGAAGTTAAGTCCCATAGTGCTCAGAGCCATTTGAACCATTTACCTCAATGACACAACCATTACGTTGCAGTACAACAAAGAATCAGTAGATGACACAATCAGTCTCGTAGTACGCGGAATAGATAGTACTATTTTTTACGTCCGTGACAAAAGTATTTTCGGGAATTAAGTCAGTGACAGAATCAAGTGCAACGGCTTTATCTTTACGAATACAAAGTAACATTGAACTTACTCGACTAGGATATAAGGATTTACTTGTCTCGCCGGTGTATTAAAACCTTAACAAAATTTCTTTGCTTCTCTGCGTAGGTTTCATTTATAATGGTTCATATGGCTCTGAGCACTATGGGACTTAACACCTGTGGTCATCAGTCCCCTAGAACTTAGAACTAATGAAACCTCGCTAACCTAAGGACATCACACACATCCATGCCCGAGGCAGAATTCGAACCTGCGTCCGTAGCAGTCGCGCTGTTCCGGACTGAGAGCCTAGAACCGCTCGGCCACCGCGGCCTGCGTTTCATTTATATTTGACTCCTAAAAGTGAGTTTATTGAGTTTACTGTGTGATTCAGGTACCCACTGATTACATTTTGATTACAAATAAAAATCTGTAGATCATGGCCGAGTCTTTTCAGTGCACTAGAACGGCTGAAAGACTGAGGACTAGAGCGTCTCGAGAATCCAACGAATAGTGTGAGACGACACTTGAAGCGGCTCGAGCACATCAGGATGTAACTCCTTCGGAAAGCTACACGCGTCGTAACTCCGATCAAAAGCGTCATGCGTTTTCTCGCTCCTCACCACATGCTATAAACAAGTCGCGTGGCCATAGATACTGCGTTCCGTGCAGTGCGAAATTGGAGTGGTTCACCAGTTGATAATACCTAGTCTTTCGAAACAGTTATTGACATTAAACAACGTATGTCAGCACTGACTGAAATAAGCTCTACAGTGACTGCTTAGAATACTTCAAAAATATCTTTCAGGGTATAAACCACGAATATTCGAATCTACCTCTTAGGCAAATAACAACTCGCATACAAGTAATCGTTTTTCCCACATGCCATCTATGAATAGAACTAGAAAAAAAAGTAATGCAAAGTGCAGTACGCTCTCTCACTCGCTTCACAGTAAAACCCAGACGTAAATCTGGGTGACATCTTATCAGTTACGTCCCTTGGACACTGAAGCCTTTAGGGGGCGAGAGAACAGGTTTAATCAGATCGCCGGCCTCTGAGACCGAGCGGTTCTAGGCGCTTCAGTCCGGAACCCCGCTGATGCTACGGTCGCAGGTTCGAATCCTGCCTCGGGCATGGATGTGTGTGATGTCCTTAGGTTAGTTAGGTTTAAGTAGTTCTAAGTCTAGAGAACTAATGACCTCAGATGTTAAGTCCCATAGTACTCAGAGCCATTTGAACCAATTTTAATCAGATCTGTCGTAAGAGAGGTAATTCGTTTTGACACCATCTGTAAGTGAAACTTTTATGATCCATCGCCATGTGTAATTCACATTTCACGCATTTTCAGTGAACGGCCTGTATGGAAATTGCAAGATACCATGCGACTAATCGGTATGGAATGCCATAGGAAAGTGCGCGTCGGCGTGTGCTGGATTTGAAGCTGCTAAAGTAGTGCATTTCTCGCCTATAAGACGAGTGCACTGGGTGGACGCGCCTAACCGGGCGAGTTTCGTCGTCTTTCGGTGCCGCCGCGGTCTCCCAATTTCCCTGGCAGCTAAGCGACAGTCTGCAGGAATTAGGTCAATAGCGCGGTCGGCTGACGTCACTCATAGCGGTTGTAGGTCTTCCTCTGCCTTCTCTGGCTAAGTGCCGCCTCCAAATTTCTTCAACAGCCTTTAGATGTGTCTGGCACCAGTAACGGTTTCAGCATAAGATACAGTTCTGCAACGTTGCCTAGTAAAGAAAAGGCGTGCTTCGTTAGTGCTGGAACAAGTATGCGATTGGATAGAAGGCTCACTTAGCAAACATAAAGTACTACATCGTTGTTCGTTGTTAACGTGGAAACGATGTCATAAGTATTGCAATTTACTCTCCTCATTTCTCTCTCTCTCTCTCTCTCTCTCTCTCTCTCTCTCTCTCTCTCTCTCTCTCACACACACACACACACACACACACACACACACACATCTCGCGATTAACGCAGCCTCTTGTAACTGCATGGAGGACATGTCGAAATAATCAGGATTATATAGAAACCTTCTGAAGCAATAGCGCAGTTAGTTTAGATTGCAGCTTCAAACCACTCACGAAACTTGCAACAGGAAGGAAAAGCCGGAGTGATTCCACGACATATAAATATAAAGATTCTAACGGAGTGCATGATTTAGTTACTATCAAGAATAAATTTGCCACAGTTAGAACTGACAATCGCCGGCCGAAGTGGCCGTGCGGTTAAACCGCTACGGTCGCAGGTTCGAATCCTGCCTCGGGCATGGATGTTTGTGATGTCCTTAGGTTAGTTGGGTTTAACTAGTTCTAAGTTCTAGGGGACTAATGACCTCAGCAGTTGAGTCCCATAGTGCTCAGAGCCATTTGAACCGTTTTTGAACTGACAATCCTTAATTATTAGAACATCTTGACACAGAAAAAGCGTGTAGTAAAAAATGGTTCAAATGGCTCTAAGCACTATGGACTTAACATGTGAGGTCATCAGTCCCCTAGACTTAAAACTACTTAAACCTAACTAATCTAAGGACATCACATACATCCATGCCCGAGGCAGGATTCGAACCTGCCACCGTAGCAGCAGCGCGGTTCCTGACTGAAGCGTCTAGAACCGCTCGGCCATAACGGCCGGCAAAGCGTCTAGTAGCTGAAGTTACTTATTACGTTATTATGAAATAATGTCAGAAACAGTTGTTACATATAATAATGAGCCGGCCGAAGTGGCCGAGCGGTTCTAGGCACTACAGTCTGGAACCGCGCGACCGCTACCGTCGCAGGTTCGAATCCTGCCTCGGGCATGGGTGTGTGTGACTTCCTTAGGTTAGTTAGGTTTAAGTAGTCCTAAGTTCTAGGGGACTGATGACCTCAGAATTTAAGTCCCATAGTGCTCAGAGCCATTTGAACCATTTATAATAATGATAGTTAACTATTAAAAGAGATTTATGTCGATTATTTGATATTACATATTCAACATTCGAGTACTTGTTACGAATGTGACATTTAGTGAAGAGAAGCTCTGGACGAAATCTTACAGTGCGAAAATCGGAACTACTATAGACTAGTTTTATAAGCGGTATTGACTGCTGTGTCGTTAGACTTACTGTGAATCTTGAATTCAGGAGAGAGAGAGCAAAGGATTCCGCAAAATGTCGTCATTGTTTTGTTAAGTCTCATTTCGCCTCTAGCAAAGTACATTCGGTCGCAGATTATACATAATCATCAACGTTCTCTGCGAGCTAGCATTAGAAACACAATGCAGCTGCATTTTCGAGACTCATCCTTGTCATCCGGCCCTGTACGATGCTAGCTAGAATTTGATTGTATAACACAATTACCTCTTATCTGCTGCGCGTGTGTGGGGTGAACAGTGCCGGTGTGTATTTAGCGTCTTGTCGATATCGAGGTCAGAAGGGGCGGAGCGCTAGGACACTCGTCTGATGTAATTTAAGGAAACCGCGGTAAACATAAACAAAGATAGGGAGACAGGAATTGAAGTTCCGTTGGCTCACGATAGAAGCCCAGTGACTAAATCACTGCTACATTCTCTCAGCAGTGTGTGTGTGTGTGTGTGTGTGTGTGTGTGTGTGTGGGATTGGGGAAGAGGGGAGAGAGAGAGAGAGAGAGAGAGAGAGAGAGAGAGAGAGATATGATAACGTATGTGGTAACGATGAGGTGACTTTCTTGGTATGTGCTTTTAAAGCTGCAGTTTTAAAACAAGTCTGACAAAACATATCCGTATACTTCTCACGTAAGCTCGAAATTTAAGACTTCTTTCCGCGGCAAAGCGGACGCCTCAGCGCCTCAGGCGGTTAGCACGTCAGAGAGAAGTTGCCGTCTAGTGCAGCTGTTGTCATTACTTGTGACTTTCTTCACGCTGTAGTTGTTACCGAGCCGTTGCAATGTGTTAAGGCGGAGCGAGACGGGGATGGAGGGAGACCGCAGGCGCGAGGCTTTGGGGATTAGCGAAGTCCCCGTGCGTGCTGCGAGCAGGCGACAAGACAGCCCGAAGAAAGAAGACACACGCACGCGCCGTCGCATACTCGCTGGCTTAGCATATCGATCCCGCAACGTGGACGACGGGCTGCGTTTCTTGCGATTGCCATCCCGTGCTCGCAGCCGCGTGTCCAAGTAGCGCAGTTTACCTTTGCTGATACCATTACGTCGAGAGCACTACACGCCTCAGCTGTCATATGGCCGCTAGCCAATCGTGGCACGCGCTGGTAATTGTCTATCTCCCGGCACGTCCTTCACGACAATACAATATGCCCGCCCCTCTGCACAATTCTTGGATGGAGTAGCTTCTTCAGCTCCCCGCACGCCTTCGTCGGCGCCCGATGATGAAGCACTTCGCATCGTTGCCCCTTGCCTCCGTCATTATCAACGTGTTATATTTCTCTGTAATTCAGCTTCCTACGCCATATACCGCATAAACTGAATGTGTTTTGGTGTTTAATACATTCTGAAGGAGACTTTTGTTAAATAAAATCAGCCCTTTCGCGACTATATAATACCACAGAATGTAGATGAGCTACACGTCTTCTAAATTATGATTTCGAGGATGTTTACCTGAGAATGAGGTATGGTTCAAATGGCTCCGAGCACTATGGGACTCAACTACTGAGGTCATTAGTCCCCTAGAACTTAGAACTAGTTAAACCTAACTAACCTAAGGACAGCACACACATCCATGCCCGAGGCAGGATTCGAACCTGCCACCGTAGCGGTCTCGTGGTTCCAGACTGCAGCGCCTAGAACCGCACGGCGAGAATGAGGTATGAAAGACTGAAGAGTTATATACCGGGTGATCAAAAAGTCAGTATAAATTTGAAAACTGAATAAATCTCGGAATAATGTACATAGACTGGTACAAATTGACACACATGCTTGGAATGACACGGGGTTTTATTAGAACCAAAAAAATACAAAAGTTCAAAAAACGTCCGACAGATGGAGCTTCATCTGATCAGAATAGCTCTAATTAGCATAACAAAGTAAGAAAAGATGATGTTCTTTACTGGAAATTCTCAATATGTCCACCATCATTCCTCAACAGTAGCTGTAGTCGAGGAATAATGTTGTGAACAGCACTGTAAAGCAAGTCCGGAGTTATGGTGAGGCATTGGCGTCGGATTTTGTCTTTCAGCATCCCTAGAGATGTCGGTCGATCACGATACACTTGCGACTTCAGGTAACCCCAAAGCCAATAATCGCACGGACTGAGGTTTGGGGTCCTGGAGGCCAAGCATGACGAAAGTGGCGGCTGAGCACACAATCATCACCAAACGACGCGCGCAAGAGATCTTTCACGCGTCTAGCAATATGGGGTGGAGCGCCATCCTGCATAAACATCGTACGTTCCAGCAAGTGTTTATCAGCCAGGCTGGGGATGATGCGATTCTGTAACATACGGTATCGGCGTACCTCTCACCCGTCACGGTAGCAGTTACAAAATCAGAATCACGCATTTCCTCGAAGAAAGAAGGCCCGATAACGGTAGATGTGGTAAATCCAACCCATACCGCGACTTTCTCGTCGTGCAATGGAGTTTCCACGACACTTCTAGGACTTTCGGTAGCCCAAATTCTGCAGTTGTGGGCGTTGTCAGACCCTCGGAGCGTGAAATGAGCTTCGTCGATCCACAACACAATGCTCAATCAGTCGTCATCTTCCGCCATCTTTTGAAACTCCCACACCGCAAATGCCCTCCGCTTCACTAAATCGCCAGCTAACAGTTCATGATGCCGATGGATTTTGTACGGATAGCATCGAAGGGTATGCCTAAGTGCCAACCAAACAGTAGTGTATCGAATGCCGGTGCGACGTGCGACTGCACGAGTGCTGACTTCCCCGTGCATAGACGAACCCGCTACAGTCTCCATTTCTTCCTGAACTGTCTCAGCAGCATTACGCCTTGTGCTCGGTCGGCCACTACGGGGTCTATCGTCTAAACAACCCGTGGCTTCGAACTTCGAAATCATTCTCGCTACAGCTGCATTTGTCAACGGACCTTTACCCGTTCGAATCCCCTTCCTATGGCGATAGGATCGTAACGCTGAACTAGCACATTCCCCGTTCTGATAATACAGCTTCACTAAAAGTGCCATTTCAGGTAACGTCAACATGCTGCGACTGCTGGCGTATCTGATTCTCTCTCTCATTACAGCTCCTTTATACACGATTGTCATGCGCAGTTACTGACGTTTTGCTGTCCAGCGCCATCTGTCGGACATTTTGTGAACTTTGTCTTTTTTTTTGTTCTAATAAAACCCCATGTCATTCCAAGTATGTGTGTCAGTTTTTACCTCTCTATCTACAATATTCCGTGGTTTATTAAGTTTTCAAATTTATACTGACTTTTTGATCACCCAGCATGAAGCCAATGCATTACACCATGACCGTTTGTGTGCAGTTTGTTAGTCTGTATGGTATCTGTTGTTTTTTTGCGTTATTTACATGTGCTATTAATGTTGAATTTGAAATATTTCCTACACACAGTTAGATCACTCACAGCCTGGTGACCTTTCAGGCTGGAACCGCGCGATCGTTACGGTCGCAGGTTCGAATCCTGCCTCGGGCATGGATGTGTGTGCTGTCCTTAGGTTAGTTAGGTTTAAGTAGTTCTAAGTTCTAGGGGACTGATGACCTCAGATGTTAAGTCCCATAGTGCTCAGAGCCATTAGACCTTTCAGGTTAATTGAATGTAACAATCTATTTATGACTATAAATGGCAATACAGCAGCATAAGTACTGTACATTATCCACTGTCAAGGTTCGCAAAATGTACACGGTAGAAAAAAGTTAACTTAATATCCTACACCACTGCATAACGGAAGGAACGTTGGTAGAATACCTGCTTATATACCACTATACGTCTAGCAAATAAAGTAATAATTAAGTCACTTGTGTTAATGACTTTGCATATTGTCAGATTCCACGGCGAAAACCTCTTGAAATGTTGTAAATAATTCTTCGATACCACGGATTCCCGTTGTGTAACACACTCGCTGGAAATGAACTATTAAGCAACGATATGTGCTCTTTTTCTGGCTACTATTAGGCTCCTCCCCTTATCTACATCTAGATCCATACTCTGCAAGCCACCTGACGGTGTGTGGCGGAGGGTACCTTGAGTACCTCTATCGGTTCTCCCTTCTATTCCAGTCTCGTATTGTTCGTGGAAAGAAGGATTGTCGGTATGCCTCTGTGTGGGCTCTAATCTCTCTGATTTTATCCTCATGGTCTCTTCGCGAGATATACGTAGGAGGAGGCTATATACTGCTTGACTCCTCGGTGAAGGTATGTTCTCGAAACTTCCACAAAAGCCCGTACCGAGCTACTGAGCGTCTCTCCTGCAGAGTCTTCCACTGGAGTTTGTCTATGATCTTCGTAACGCTTTCGCGATTACTAAATGATCCTGTAACGAAGCGCGCTGCTCTCCGTTGGATCTTCTCTATCTCTTCTATCAACCCTATCTGGTACGCATCCTACACTTGTGAGCAATATTCAAGCAGTGGGCGAACAAGCGTACTGTAACGTACTTCCTTTGTTTTTATCCAGCTTGGTATAGGTCTCACACGCTTGAACTATGTTTTGAGTGCATCTCAGTAGCATGCCAATAAGTATTGTAGAATTCTTTGACTTACAATCACGATAACAAAGCTCTCTATTCGTTTAAAGCGCTATAGGAACGCCATGATCATTCCATTTCATCTCGGTGTGGAACTAGCCGCAAGTACGAGTGCATCTGAGAGGAATCATTCCTCCGCGAGGTAATAACACCACTAACGCAAGACTACCATGTTCTCTTGTGTTATTCTTAACTTAATATAAATCGATAAATCGTATATTAACCAGAGGGATTGTATTTAACTGCATGAAATGTAAGATACTGCAGCGGTTTCAAGATTTGTGACTCAATAATAGGATAATATTGTGCAAACACCTTGAGATAATGCATATTCTCGTGAATGCTGCATGTGCAGTTGCTTACCGTTTGTTATTATGCATTACCATTTCTTTTTTCTTCTGTTGTCGCAGAAATTTTACGCCTTACATAAGGTTCACTGTGCCATTTAATGCAGATGCTGGTATCGCCTTCAAACAAAACTTCCTTCGATGGTGGGAAGTGGTACGGTGAACAGTGCCCGACACAGAGCACTGAGATACTCTATAAGTAATTTTCTAACACGTTAGAATGTAATATCCGTCCGTAGTACGTAGTTCTGCCCTCTGTTGCCTTCCAGAGATATTACACTAAAACCAGTTGCAGGCAACTCCATGCATACTGTAACAGTATAACTTCAGATGCAAAACGTCGTGGCTGATTACTTGAAATGCATTAGGTAAATTTAGCAAAAGTCTACGGTTAAATTCGCGATATTTTACATTAGAGGTTTTCTTCAGGAAGTCATGTAGATAAAAAATGTAGCTCTTTCAGTTGATCAGTTTTCCCCGTAATTTATTTGAGCATTCATTTATATTGTGTTCTTGCTTAAAAAGTTACGTAACCTTTATTACCCGAAACCGTCATAAAATCTGGAAGAGTAAAGAGCAGTAATTCCGTTAGTCTGCAGTTCCATATATCATATGTGTCATCCCGTTTAGCAGCTGGTGCCTGGGAAGTAACTAAAAAACAGAATGTTAACAGAAACATTGAATATAGCTCCGAATTCCGAAATGTTAAAATTGTATGAATAAACTGTAATGTTGGCTATCCCGCGAAAAGCTTTACGTGATTTTTGGCGGAGGGGAGAGACGATAAATTTTCTTAGCTGGGTGACTTCACCAGACACATGCCTCTGGGGACGACGGATTCAGCTTTGTGAAGGCATGCAGCAGAAATTATGTAGCGAGAGAACGGGGAATGTTGGTGGCTGGCCGAGAATAAGGAAAAAAACATATAAAAGCAGAAAAAGTTAAAACAAGACGTTGTAAAGGGCAGAATGTTGAAATTAGAGTAAGTAATAGCCCGTAGGTATGAGCAGAACGCAATAGAAGAGCCGGTGTGTTATCTAACACGTTGGAAGCTTCCACAGGAAAATTCCTCGTGCTCGAGATGCCCACTGTGAGAGCTTTCCTTTTGCGACCTAAACAAATAACGGATGATGGCATCGAGTGTCACCACCTAAATGGCCGTGAAGCCGACGACACATTAACAGTTTGTACAAGTTCATATTTCGAAAATAAACAGTGGGTTGGAGATGTTCAAACACAGCAACACGGCGAGTTTCTAAAGATCACAACGGTGCTATTAGTCCACTCAAGACACATTTACACCACAGAGGCAGGGCAATAGTTCACAAATTTTGTAATGTCATTAATTAAAATGAAAGCTGACGCTCTGGCCCGAGAGGTGATGATCATCACGTTTTGTAGCTCAGTTTCTACCGAGAGAGGTGGTGCAATGAAAAGCACATTGTACTCGCATTTGGGAGGCTGCCGGTTCAAATACGCTTCCGGCCATTCAGATTTAGGTTTTCCATGATTTTCCTAAACCAATTCAGGCAAATGCTGGGACGGTTCCTTCGAAAGGATACTAAAAAATTTCTTCCCCACTCTTGAATCTTTCCGAGCTCGTGTTCCGTTTCTAATAATCTCGTCGACGACGGGACGTTAAACCGTAATCCACTTTCCTTCGTTCCACAACTCGATTCTCTAAGCCGTGACAGCAGTGTGCGAGGTAGGTACACAGTATCTGTCAGTCACCTTTTGAGATATTTTCCTTTTATGTTTTAATGTCAGTCTTCCTCTAATACATGTGTTGGAAAATACCTCAGCTGACTTCAACTCAGTTTGCAGAACAGATGCTCTGGTCCTAATCGGAACACACGTCTGCATTCATGGAGTATAGGTTACATCGTGAGCGTGTAAAATAAGCCGTGGCAAATGTGCAACGCCTTCATTCTCCTGTAATTGCCATATGTTTTAATATGAATATAGGTGTTGGGAAAGGAGTGAGACAGGGTTGTAGCCTCTCCCCGATGTTATTCAATCTGAATATTGAGCAAGCAGTAAAGGAAACAAAAGAAAAATTTTGAGTAGGTTTTAAAATTCATGGAGAAGAAGTAAAAACTTTGAGGTTCGCCGATGACATTGTAATTCTGTCAGAGACAGCAAAGGACTTGGAAGAGCAGTTGAACGGAATGGACAGTGTCTTGAAAGGAGGATATAAGATGAACATCAACAAAAGCAAAACGAGGATAATGGAATGTAGTCAAATTAAGTCGGGTGATGCTGAGGGGATTAGATTAGGAAATGAGACACTTAAAGTAGTATAGGAGTTTTGCTATTTAGGGAGTAAAATAACTGATGATGGTCGAAGTAGAGAGGATATAAAATGTAGACTGGCAATGGCAAGGAAAGCGTTTCTGAAGAAGAGGAATTTGTTTACATCGAGTATAGATTTAAGTGTCAGGAAGTCGTTTCTGAAAATATTTGTATGGAGTGTAGCCATGTATGGAAGTGAAACATGGACGATAACCAGTTTGGACAAGAAGAGAATAGAAGCTTTCGAAATGTGGTGCTACAGAAGAATGCTGAAGATAAGGTGGGTAGATCACGTAACTAATGAGGAGGTATTGAATAGGATTGGGGAGGAGAGAAGTTTGTGGCACAACTTGACTAGAAGAAGGGATCGGTTGGTAGGACATGTTTTGAGGCATGAAGGGATCACAAATTTAGCATTGGAGGGCACCGTGGAGGGTAAAAAACGTAGAGGGAGACCAAGAGATGAATACACTAAGCAGATTCAGAAGGATGTAGGTTGCAGTAGGTACTGGGAGATGAAGAGCTTGCACAGGACAGAGTGGCATGGAGAGCTGCATCAAACCAGTCTCAGGACTGAAGACCACAGCAACAACAACAAGGCTTTTTAGAATTTACTACATTCAACTTAGTTTTTACATCAAATAAAAGTGTAACTCAAAAAATTTCTCTTATAAGTGTTAAGTCGGGCAGGTCAGCTGATAGCGGAGCCACATACGCATGATCATTTATGAATCCCCAAAGGTAAAAATCGCATGAACGTGGAGGCCATGTGAAACAAGTGTCATTCGGTCCCTTGCGGCCAGTGCAGCGGTTGGGTATAACGTCAACGTCGTTTAACCAGTCGCGTACTGATTTATGCCAGTGAGGCAGGCGGTGCACTATCTTGCTGCCCAGTAGAGTTCTGTTTTTCAGCTACTTCCAGCTGAGGAAAGAGCAAGAGTTGTTACGCCTCAAGATAAGAAACGCCCGTTGCAGATGCGTCACCGAAAAGATGGGCCCATAAACTTTCCGCCGGGATATGGCACAAAAAAAAAATCCAGTTTAGGGGAGTCTCGTTGCAACTGAAACTTGCCGACCCCCATGCTAGCGTATTATGTTTGGTCACATTTCCACTTAGATGAAATGTCGATTCGTCACTGAATACGACACGATCCACAAAATTCCGTTTGAAAAACTGACACGTAAACCGTAGTCTGTAGGCTTTAGAGTTTTTACCAACCGCATACAAAACAGTTTGAATTGCTCTTTCATTTTAATGTATTATTTATGATTTTAAGTTGAATGTAAAAAATGCTACAAAGCCTTGTTGTTGTTATTGTTGTGGTCTTCAGTCCTGAGACTGGTTTGATGCAGCTCTCCATGCTACTCCATCCTGTGCAAGCTTCTTCATCTCCCAGTACCTACTGCAACCTACATCCTTCTGAATCTGCTTTTTGTATTCATCTCTTGGTCTCCCTCTTCGATTTTTACCCTCTACGCTGCCCTCCAATACTAAATTGGTGATCCCTTGATGCCTCAGAACATGTCCTACCAACGGATCCCTTCTTCTGGTCAAGTTGTGCCACAAACTTCTCATCTCCCCAATCCTATTCAATACTTCCTCATTAGTTATGTGATCTACCCATCTAATCTTCAGCATTCTTCTGTAGCACCACATTTCAAAAGCTTCTATTCTCTTCTTGTCCAAACTATTTATCGTCCATGTTTCACTTCCATACATGGCTACACTCCATACAAATACTTTCAGAAATGACTTCCTGACACTTAAATCTATACTCGATGTAAACAAATTTCTCTTCTTCAGAAACGCTTTCCTTGCCATTGCCAGTCTACATTTTATATCCTCTCTACTTCGACCATCATCAGTTATTTTGATCCCCAAATAGCAAAACTCCTTTACTACTTTAAGTGTCTCATTTCCTAATCTAATTCCCTCAGCATCACCCGACTTAATTCGACTACATTCCATTATCCTCGTTTTGCTTTTGTTGATGTTCATCTTACATCCTCCTTTCAAGACACTGTCCATTCCATTCAACTGCTCTTCCAAGTCCTCTGCTGTCTCTGACAGAATTACAATGTCATCGGCGAACCTCAAAGTTTTTATTTCTTCTCCATGGATTTTAATACCTACTCCGAAATTTTCTTTTGTTCCCTTTACTGTTTGCTCAATATACAGATTGAATAACATCGAGGAGAGGCTACAACCCTGTCTCACTCCCTTCCAAACCACTGCTTCCCTTTCATGCCCCTCGACTCTCATAACTGCCATCTGTTTTCTGTACAAATTGTAAATAGCCTTTCGCTCCCTGTATTTTACCCCTGCCACCTTTAGAATTTGAAAGAGAGTATTCCAGTCAACATTGTCAAAAGCTTTCTCTATGTCTACAAATGCTAGAAACGTAGGTTTGCCTTTCCATAATCTTTCTTCTAAGATAAGTCGTAAGGTCTGTATTGCCTCACGTGTTCCAGTATTTCTACGGAATCCAAACTCATCTTCCCCGAGGTCGGCTTCTACCGGTTTTTCCATTCGTCTGTAAAGAATTCGTGTTAGTATTTTGCAGCTGTGGCTTATTAAACTGATTGTTCGGTAATTTTCACATCTGTCAACACCTGCTAGCCTTAAGTCTCCGATACTCGTTTGGAAACACCCTTGCTTTACACCCCAGTTGCCAAATAACGTCTTTCAAATACTCCGGCAACAGATTCTTCAAGAATTTTAGGTACCGCACTCAGTTACGACAGCCGTGTCCAACAACTGAACCAACGCTTTGGTCATCAGTAATACCGCGCGCGGTCTTGGGTGTGAAACGAAGCTGAAAATTCCTATCCGCGGTAGTGTTAACATTTTCATTCATTCATGTGTAATTTACGCGCTCAAGTGGCAAGTACGACAAACGCCGTGAGCTTCATGTGTGGTGCTGGCCATTAAAATCGTAAATAACGAAATTATGTGACAATCCATGGGAATTATAGTGCCGCACGACTGCGATGTAATTCAGGACAGAAAGAAGGTCAACATTTTCATCCGGAGAGGAAGTTCGTTGAAGGTTGTTAGACAGAGAGCGAAAAAGGTAAAAATCTTAGGGCGGAAGATCAGGTGAATAAGATGGGTGCGGAATAACCTCCCAACTCAACCCCTGTATTCTGTTTTTTATCAGTCTAGCAGAATGCGGGCGGCCATTATCGTGTAGTAGCATCACTTCACGCAGTCTTCCTGGTCGTTGTTCCTGGATTCCGTCTGCAGGACGTCTCAGTTGTTGACGATAAATGTCAGCAATGATGGTTACACCTCCGGGAAGCAATTCGTCGCACATCACATCGTCGCTGTTCCACCAGATGCACAATATTATCGTTTGAGGAAGCGCGTAGAATTTTTACGGAAAGTTGCTATTTTGTTTGGGACAAACCATTCCTTTCTTTTCCTTATGTTAGCATAAAGACACCGCCTGCCGTTGTGGCCGAGCGGTTCTAGGTGCTGTAGTTCGGAACCGAGCTGCTGCTACGGTCGCAGGTTCGAATCCTGCCTCGGACATGGATGTGTGTGCTGTCCTTAGGTTAGTTAGGTTTAAGTAGTTGTAAGTCTAGGGGACTGATGACCTCAGATGTTAAGTCCCATAGTGCTCAGAGCCATTTGAACCATAAAGACGTCATTGCTCGTCACCAGTAACGATACAGGAGAGGAATGGTTGGTGTTGTTCACGAGCCAATTGAGACGAACAAGCAGAGGTGCACATAAGGTTATCCGCTTATTTTTGTGATTTTGGCTTAGAGCATGCGGTACCTAAACACTAGGTTTCTGAAGCTGCCCCATTGCGTGCAAATGTCACACGATGATGGAATGATCACAGTTCATGAAATATGCCAGTTCTCGAGTAGACTGACGAGGATTATTGTAGATTAATGCGTTTAATCGATTTTCGGGTGGTTGGTTGGTTTGTGGGGGTTGAAGGGACCAGACTACAAAGGCCATCTACATTTATACTCCGCAAGCCACCCTCTGTGGCGGAGGGCACTTTACGTGCCACTGTCATTACCTCCCTTTCCTGTTACAGTCGCGCATGGTTCGCGGGAAGAACGACTGCCGGAAAGCCTCCGTGCGCGCTCTAATCTCTCTAATTTTACATTCGTGATCTCCTCGGTAGGTAAGTAGGGGGTAGCAATATATTCGATACCTCATCCAGAAACGCATCCTCTCGAAACTTGGACAGCAAGCTACACCGCGATGCTGAGCGCCTCTCTTGCAGAGTTTGCTACTTGAGTTTGCTAAACATCTCCGTAACGCTATCACGCTTACCAAATAACCCTGTGACGAAACGCGCCACTCTTCTTTGGATCTTCTCTATCTCCTCAGTCAACCCGACCTGGTAAGGATCCCACTCTGATGAGCAATACTCAAGTATAGGTCGAACGACTGTTTTGTAAGCCACCTCCATTGTTGGTGGACTGCATTTTCTAAGGACTCCCCCAATGAATGTCAACCTGGCACCCGCCTTACCAACAATTAATTTTATATGATCATTCCACTTCAAATCGTTCCGCACGCATACTCCCAGATATTTTACAGAAGTAACTGCTACCAGTGTTTGTTCCTCTATCATATAATCATACAATAAAGGATCCCTGTTTCTATGTATTCGCAATACATTACATTTGTCTATGTTAAGGGTCAGTTGCCACTCCCTGCACCAAGTGCCTCTTCGCTGCAGATCTTCCTGCATTTCGCTGCAATTGTCTAATGCTGCAACTTCCCTGTACACTATAGCATCATCCGCGAAAAGCCGCATGGAACTTCCGACACTATCTACTAGGTCATTTATATATATTGTGAAAAGCAATGCTCCCATAACACTCCCCTGTGACACGCCAGAGGGTACTTTAACGTCTGTAGACGTCTCTCCATTGAGAACAACATGCTGTGTTCTGTTTGCTAAAAACTCTTCAATACAGCCACACAGCTGGTCTGATATTCCGTAGGCTTTTACTTTGTCAGG
The DNA here is from genome assembly GCF_021461385.2 of Schistocerca piceifrons. NCBI lineage: Eukaryota > Metazoa > Arthropoda > Insecta > Orthoptera > Acrididae > Schistocerca > Schistocerca piceifrons. The sequence continues at coordinate 131,615,309 of NC_060149.1, forward strand.
CGACTGTGCGGAACTGTATCGAACGCCTTCCGGAAGTCAAGGAAAATGGCATCTACCTGGGAGCCTGTATCTAGTATTTTCTGGGTCTCGTGTTCCTGAAGATGTTCCTGGAAGTGGAGATTCACTAAAGCCAAACAGTCCTCCTTAAAAAAAGAAAATCGTTTTCTTACCGAGACCTGTCCAGTGCTGGCTGCTTTGGCCGAGCGGTTCTAGGTGCTTCAGTCTGGAACTGCGCTGCTGCTACGGTCGCAGGTTCGAATCCTGCCTCGGGCATGGATATGTGTGATGTCCTTAGGTTTAAGTAGTTCTAAGTCTAGGAGACTGATGACTTCAGATGTTAATTCCCATAGTGCTCAGAGCCATTTGAACCATCTATCCAGTGGCATTATCCCCATACAGCGCGCAAATGTTTCTGGCTGCCTCCGCTGCTATCAAGCCCAATACTGAAGATAAGCAGAAGAATGTGTCGGAAATTTTCCGATTTCTGCACTTGACTCCACTTTTTAGCGGCCACAACCCTACGCACTGCCTCCAAACGACAGTATGCAACCTCAAATACCAACGGTGAACTACAAATAAATAATGACAGTCGATAAATAAACTGGAGGCAACCGGAATGCCGACGTGCAAACAAAAACGCAACGAACTGACACACCGACATTATATATGACCCGACTGGGTACATGCCCCTGTAATATCACAGTAGCGACTTTTCTTGCAGCGTCATCTCTCAACATTACAAGAACAGTCGCATCACACATTCCTCAAGGGCCCCCATGTTAGGCGCGTCGGTGATAACGTATTTGGTCTAGACATCGACATGACCGATTCCAACAAACCGTCCTTCGGAAGCTCGTAAAACGCGGGCGCGCACTTGCGTTTATTTACTTTTTGCAGGGGAGATAGATAAGCAAACGGGCAGCTGTCGCGGCGCATCTCCCGGTCTGTGGCATTTCCCTTTTTCTCGGCGCGTTATTTATCCCCAACACGAAAGAAGCGGCGGGTGATGGTGGCCAGCTGCAAGTTTGGCGCAGATAAGGCACGGCCGAGAAATAAACAGCCGGCCCGCCGTTATGACTGACAGGCGACTATTTCACGGCTGCGCGCCCATTTGCATACGGATGGCCGTCGCAGTCTCCGTGTGGGTCCCGACGCTTAATTGCGTGTACGAGTCGCGCCGAGCATTCCACAAAGAAATGTGCGCACTAGCGCTCGGACAAAAGCGTGAAAATACGACGTATTCGTCGATCGTCGTATCCGCTAGCAGAGGGTATTACAGTCCCGGCAGGGAGCATGTGCAGACAGCTTTTCCTACTCAGAGTCGGACAAGGGTCAGACACGGGAGATTCGTGTCGTACATGAATCTGCTGGCCACGTTCTTTAGGTTAAGCGACGGCATTCGCACGATTCAGCAACTTTGGCTCAAAAATGGCTCTGAGCACTATGGGACTTGACTTCTGAGGTCATCAGTCCCCTAGAACTTGGAACTACTTAAACCTAAGGACATCACAAACATGCATGCCCGAGGCAGGATTCGAACCTGGGTCCGTAGCGGTCGTGCGGTTCCAGACTGAAGCGCCTAGAACCGATCGACCACAACGGCCGGCTCCTTGGCTCGTGGCCACATCGGTTGGACCCTAGACCCTAGACAACTGGAAAACCGTGGTCTGGTTAGATGAGTCCCGATTTCAGTTGGTAAGAGCTGACGGTAGCGTTCGAGCGTGCCAGAGACCTCATGTAGCCATGGACCCAGGTTGTCAACATGGCACTGTGCAAGCTGGTGGTGCCTCCATAATGGTGTGGGCTGTTCAAATAGCTCTGAGCGCTATGGGACTTAACATCTATGGTAATCAGTCCCCTAGAACTTAGAACTACTTAAACCTAACTAACCTAGTCATCACGAGGTGTGGGCTATGTTTACATAGAATGGACCGGATCTTTGGTCCAACTGAACCGATTACTGACTGGAAATGTGTATGTTCTGCTACTTGGAGACCATTAGCAGCATTCATGGACTTCATGTTCCCAAAAAACGATGGAATTTTGATGGGCGACGATGCGCCATGTCACCGGGCCACAATTGTTCGCGATTGGTTTGAAGACCATTCTGGACAATGATGTGGCCAGCCTGATCGCCCGAACTGAATCGTATCGGACATAAGCGAGAGGCCAATTCGTGCACAAAATCCTGCACCACCGACACTTTCGCAATTACGGACGGCTACAGCGGCAGCACGGCCCCATGTTTCTGCATGGGTCTTCCACCGAATTGTTGAGGCCACGTCGGGTTGTTGCAGTACGCCAGGCAGAAGGAGGTTCGACATGATATTAGGAGGTATCACCCGACTTTCGTCAGCTCAGAAATGGCTCTGAGCTCTATGGGACTTGACTGCTGAGGTCATCAGTCCCCTAGAACTTAGAACTACTTAAACCTAACTAACCAAAGGATATCACACACACCCATGCCCGAGGCAGGATTCGAACCTGCGACCGTAGCGGTTCCAGACTGTAGCGCCTAGAACCGCTCGGCTACCCCGGCCGGCTGAGAGGTAATAAAAGTAATAAAATCCTGCATTCACTGACAATGTGGTGAACAGTCTGGTATGGAGCCCCGCAGCCACGAGCTGGATCAGGCAGCTTCTTCCACTTAAAGAGAGCAGGGATGCTCTCTTTAAGTGGAAGAAGCTGCCTGATCCAGCTCGTGACTGCGGGGCTCCATACCAGACTGTTCACCACATTGTCAGTGAATGCAGGATTCGAGCCTATCACGGCGCCAAAGAGGACTTCCTGCTAGCAACTCCAGATGCAGTGCGCTGGATTGAAGGACTGGATATTCAGTTGTAAAGACAAACTTAAGTTTCTTGTGTGTCAATATGTACATATGTATATGTAATTTCATGATATGTCTGTATTAGCCATACGCTAAATAAAAATAAGTAGCGATAATTTTAATATGTGGTCTCGAGTGTTCGATTACCCAAGTTTAGTATTTAATGCGGGAAGATGACGAATTCTCTGTCACGAAAATGTCAAACGCCATTCACAGGCATACACTTAATATGACGAATTCTCTGTCACGAAAATGTCAAACGCCATTCACAGGCATACAGTTAATATATTAAACGTTCATTCTTCCAGAATAACAGTAGAACGCCATAATGTCACTGGGAGCGCGACGCTTTCAACCCACCCAGTTATTAACGTTCAATATGAGGCAAAACCGCAATGTTAAAGAACGTAGCTGCACCAAAAGGTAATGAGGCCGTAAAATTTGAGGAGTGAGGTACAGTTAATTCCTTTGTAGTGGGATCGCTTTGTGCGTGCAACTCCGAGACGTCCAGCCCGCGCGGGGACAATGTTCGCCGTGCGGCGGATGGATGAGACTTCGTTACCGCTCTCCGCTCCGCATTAATATTCATGCCGCACTGCCATTCCCACTGGAATATAACCTAGCTCACTTCCTGGGTTTCCTTTGCCATCAGCTCTATCGCGATCGCAACTATCACAATTAACTACCCGTTACACCCTTCCGTTGTGGAGCCTGGAGTGACTTGACCTAACTCAAGTTCGCATAGCGGACAATGACAGGTACCCGCTGTTCTGTCAGAACAGAATTCTACCACGTAGTTTCCGCACGGCTGGTAGACAGACAGGGAAATGTTAGGAACAGAGTCAGGATGGTTATTAGTTGGCGTATCATCGTCACTGCGGTCAGTCAGCTGGTTGGTTAGGAAGCTCTCAGTCAGGCAAGGGTACGCAGACAGCAGACTACATCCTAGTCAATGAAACTATTACGGCTTTTTCCATTATCATTATAGGGAAACAATGTGGAAGATATAAGAGATTGGACCGAACACCGATCTACTTGAATACGTGGCCAGTGTCAACCACAGCACCGCTTCACCGGGTACCAGGTGTACCGGTATGAAATGAGTGTTTTTTTGTGAAAATGAAACACTATTTTTGAACTGAAAAGTAAAAACATTTTATTTAAAGTACTGACCATTGCTTTCTATACATTTTGGCCACCTTTCTGACAATTTGTGGACACCACGCCAATAGAAACGTTCGTCTTTTGAAGCAAACCAATCAGAAACCCAATTTTCGACTTCTTCCTCAGCCAATGCGTGTCCCATTGATGAAAACAAATGGTAGTCGGAAGGGCGAAGTCTGGTGAATACGGCGGGTGGGATAGCAGCTCCCACCCAAGTGTTTTGACTATATCCTGAACCAGTATTGCTTTGTGTGGAGGTGTATTGTCGTGTAAAAAAATTACTTTGCCATGTCTTCTGGCCCATTCTTGTCTTTTTTCGATCAGTGCGTAGTTCAAATTGATCATTTGTTGTCTGTAGCGGTTAGTATTCACAGCTTCACCGGGTTTTAGAAGCTCATGATACACCACACCTTTCTGATCCCACTAAACACAGAGCATTGTCTTCTTGCCGAATCGATCTGGTTTTGCAGTCGATGTTATGGTTGTTCCGGATTACCCATGATTTTTCCCGTTTAGGATCCTTAAAATAAATCCATTTTTCATCGCCAGTAACAATTCGATGCAAAATTGATGTCTTTGAAGCAAAATTTGACAAATGGTTTTTCGGTTTTCCATCTGTCTTTCATTCAATTCATGTGGTACCCATTTCCCACACTTTTGGATCTTTCCCATAGCTTTCAAACGGTTATAAATTGTTTGTTGTGCAACATTTGCTGCCATTTGCTTCTGACTCAAAGTATCATCTTCATCCAATATTGCTTGCAATTCGGCGTCCTCGAACTTTTTTGGTGATCTTCCACGTTCTTCATTTCTTACATCAAAATCATTATTTCGGAACCGTTGAAACCGTCTTTTGCATGTTCCTTCTGATAGAACATGATCACCATATGCCTCGGCAAGCATTCGATGCGACTCTGCAGCACTTTTTTTCAAATGAAAACAAAAAATTGATGCTTTCCGCAAATCATCACTTTCTGGTACAAAATTCGACATTGTTAACACGATGAAAACATATGATGTTGTTTGTTCCATGACTTGATGTATACTAAATATCTTTGACAGATGTCATACCAACCAAAAAAAAATAAAGGCTCGTTCACAACAAATGTTCCCTATCGACACATTTGTATCTCAACACTCATTTCATACCGGTACACCTGGTACATACAGTACAGTTACAGTGGGATGACAAAAGCCATGGGATACCTCCTAATAGTGTGTCGGACCTTCTTTTGCCCGACGTAGTGCAGCAACTCGACGTGGCAAGAACTCAAAAGGTCGTTGAAAATCCCTTGGATAAATATTGGGCCACGCTGCCTGTTTAGCCGTCCACAATTGAGAAAGTGATGCCAGTGCAGAATTTCGTGAGTAAACTGAACAGCCGGCCGCTGTGGCCGAGCAGTTCTAGGCACTTCAGTCCGGAACCGCACTGCTGCTACGGTCGCAGGTCCGAATCCTGCCTCGGCCATAGATGTGTGTGATGTCCTTAGCTTAGTTAGGTTTAAGTAGTTCTAAGTCTAGGGGACTGATGACCTCAGATGTTAAGTCCCATAGTGCTTAGAGGCATTTGAACCATTTGAACAGGAAACACCGGCATGTAGCCACCACCGGCTTGCACAGTACCTTGTTGACAACCTGGCTCCATGGCTTCGCGGAGTCTCCGCCACTCTCGAACATTACCATCATCTCTTACCAACTGAGATTTGGATTCATCTGACCAGGGCACGATTTTCCAGTCGTCTAGGGTCCAAGAGGTGTGGTTACGAGCCCAGGATATCGTGCTGTTAGCAGTGGCACTCGCGTCGGTCGTGCCGGCCTCTATGGCCGAGCGGTTCTAGGCGCTTCAGTCCGGAACCGCGCTGCTGCTACGGTCACAGGTTCGAATCCTGCCTCGGGCATGGATGTGTGTGATGTCCTTAGGTTAGTTACGTTTAAGTAGTTCTGTCTAGGGGACTGATGATCTCAGATTAAAAGTCCCATAGCGCTTAGAGCCATTTGAACCATTTTGAACGTTGGTCGTCTGCTGCCATAGCCCATTAGCGCCGAATTTCGCCGCACTGTCCTAACGGTTACGTTCGTCGTACGTCCCACATTGATCTGTGGTTATTTCATGCAGTGTTGCTTGTTTGTTAGCACTGACATGTCTACGCAAACGCTACTGCTCTCGGTCGTTAAGTGAAGGCAGTCGGCCACTGCATTGTCCACTGTGAGAGCTAATGTCTGAAATCTGATATTCTCGCACACACTTGACAATGAAGATCCCGGAATATTGAATTCCCTATTGATTTCCGAAATGGAATGTCCCATGCGTCTAGCTCCAAATACCATTCCGTGTTCAATGTGTGTTAATTCCCGCGGTGCGGCGATGCTTTTCACATGAATCACCAGAGTACAAATGATAGATCGGCCAATGCACTGCCCTTTTATTCCTTGTGTACGCGATATTGCGGCCATCCGCATATGTGCATATCGCTAGCCCATCTCTCTTGTCATACCAGTATATTATGTTGTTTTAATATAAATTCAGCGCAGTGGAGGGATCTTGTTAACTTATGAATGATTTCTACTTCAGGATACTTACTGTAAAGGAACAGCACCATAGTAGTCGCTGTTTTAACTATTTGTAGCTAGTCAAATAAAACAATGTCCTAGCATTAAACTTCTGTGACTTAATTAAAAGCGACATTGTTCAAGATACAGAACTTCACCTGCAGAGGGTTGTGATTTTACAAAGCTTGGCCTTCTTGCCAATACCAGCAGTAGGTTAAGCTGGTGGAAAGTTAATCGTAGATATAGTTTTGGTTTACGTTAGGTTAGTGAAAGCACCCCGCCTCCCGGTGATAGGCGGATGTGATGTCCATAGTAGGTGCTAGAAGAGGTCGACAAAGTAAAGAGACGATTCTGTGTTTGACGGCCATCCTAGCTCTGCAAAGCTCTGGAATAAAGGAACATTAGTGTCACTAAGACTGTAGCTTGACCAGTCACAATTAATAATTGTACCATCATGTATTTGAAAGTAAGTGCCACTTTTATTTTTAAAAAAATGTGGGCATATCAGCATCACACGGTAACTGAAATTTTGTGCACACACATGCTCTGGCATATAGTATCTTTGTAACAACTGTCACTGATATGTAATGACTTCCCATTGTTGTTGCCGGCCGGAGTGGCCGTGCGGTTCTAGGCGCTACAGTCTGGAACCGAGCGACCGCTACGGTCGCAGGCTCGAATCCTGCCTCGGGCATGGATGTGTGTGATGTCCTTAGGTTAGTTAGGTTTAATTAGTTCTAAGTTCTAGATGACTGATGACCTGAGAAGTTTAGTCGCATAGTGCACAGAGCCATTTGAACCATTGTTGTTACGGAAAAGGAAATTCATCTTCACTACCCAAGCGTCTGAATTACCTATTTGTACGCACAATTAGCCAGACATAGATGATATAAAATGAGGAACCTCTCTGATTTTCAAAACAACAAATAATTGTTTCGTGCTTAGAAGGAGCAAGTTTATCGCAGATTTCCAGTGTCAGGGCTATCGTTAGCATCATTATCCAACCTGATCACAGCAAGCGATACTTGCACCAATACTGGATGAGATGGCGGAGTGGTTGGCACCAGGGTTCGCATTCGGAGGGGCCGGTATTCAAATCCCCGTCTGGCCACCCAGATCCTGGTTTTCCGTAGTTTCCCTAAAATATTTTGGAAAAGAAAACATATTTCCATCTTTATTCATTTCTAACGACGCCGTCGTCGACAAGTTCAAAAAATGGTTCAAATGGCTCTAAGCGCTATGGGACTTAACATATGAGGTCATCAGTCCCCTAGACTTAGAATTACTTAAACCTAACTAACCTAAGGACATCACACAGATCCATGCGCGAGGTAGGATTCGAACCTGCGACCGTAGCAGCAGCGCGGTTCAGGACTGAAGCGCCTAGAACCGCTCGGTCACAGCGGCCGGCGACAAGTCTTTTATCCTAACCACACTTCTTCTCTTCGTTGAAACATATAATAATAGTGGGCGAATACCAATTCCAACTGTTCCTGTTGTCAAACAAAAGGTCATAGCAGCGCGGCGTGAAAGTCGGAACTCGATATGCAGTCGCAGTCCGACGGAAAACGCACAAGCGTAACGACCGCGATCTAGTGACGATCTCAGGAGGCAAAGTTTGGCGAGACCATGCAACGTTTCGCTGGAAGCACCTCCGTGATGTTGTTGGTGCAGCCTCGTAGTATTCAGTCGGTTCTCTACTCTTCAAAGACCAATTGTGGCTTAGGATTAAGCAGAGGTTTCATGTTATCGGACGCATTCGTTGTTGTAGAATTCCTTCCCTCACAAAGGACTCTTTTTTCACCCTTATCGCTGACAAAACTATGCCCTGTGTTACACAGTAGATATCTTGGAATAATTCATCTATTGTATCTCTCCTTTCTGTGGCCATTCGCATAAGTCGTGTGTACCAAAAGGCATTAAATTAAAATAAAACTTCAGTAAGGCTTCGGGGGAGGGATGAAATAGAATTTACGTATACTTAAGATTTTACATCGGGCTAACGTATATTAAACGAAAATCAGATAAGATGTTGAGACATTCCGTAGCTTTTGTTATGAAATAAAAGCTGCATTTTTTATTTGAGTTACTGCGTCATTTCAGCTTATTTGTCCACAAGAAACGAAAACTATTTACTATACTTTTTCTAAGTATACTATGATGAACAAAGGTAGAAGTCAACGCGAACTTGACCTATACAGTCCGCTGAGGTTGTGTTGAAGTATCAGCTCCACCATTAGCTGCATGTTAGTTGAACTAGGACGAATGAGTCTGGAAGCTTTGTGTCGCGTAGGGGTCGGCCGAAGTGCAGCACATATTCTTTTCGTGAGAGAATGAACGGGAAGTCGTTGCTGAATGAGTACAAGTTCTGAGTAAGTGGATCTGCTATTCTTAACTACAACCACTTCCTCCCGGCATAGACCAACTGCGGCTCTCCAGCACTTACACAGTCGGCTTGTGCGGTAAGCTACCACTTCGATAGCTACGAGCGTCGACCTCGTTGATAAGTAAGCCTGGCAGTTATTTAATATGAGAGAAACACACATGGAAATTCAGTATTTACATCTTTCTAATCTGTATGGACAATTCACGCGTTACTAACAAAACTGGGAATACCAACGCTATGTCTATAAAAATTTACACTCTTCAGTTCTTATATCCTGAATTAGCAACATACCAACGGTCCCTTCAGTTATTACTGATGTGTGTCAAATTTTGTTGGTTGAAGGATCACACTTGGACACCGTACGTTTGTGCGACGTACTGTGGTCTTACCATAGCAAATAGTTGAATTGACTTCTCATTTGTATTGCATATATTTTAGAATACCTTTCAGTACCACTATACTTCAGGACATAACTCTTTAATTCCTTAGTAATTTAGTCACTACTAGTTTCTAGGTTAAAGTCTGATTATCAGCTGCTTATGCTCGATAAAATCAAATATGAGCTATCACTGTATTTTCTGTGGATATGGTTGTTCGGTGAGACGGTGCCCCTTAGAAGATATTACTTTCAAATTGCATATTCTGAAACAAATATTAAAAAAAAATTTGTTGGGTTGAATAATTGTAAAAACTAAAGAAGTTTTTGTGTGACCGTATGAAATCTTTCTTTGTGAAGACTGCCGTGTACCAGCTGAATTAAACGATAAGTTCTAATCAAGGAATACTAATAGCACTGAAGTTATGTTGACAAAAACTGATAGAGAGGTCATGCGTAGGGATCAGTTGATATATTCGTGGAAGACACAGATACCATATGGAACTAACGGCGATTGATAATCCCTGTTTCAGAGTACACTGTAATGACTTCTTGATGACATAAAATATTGAGTAGCTGGGCCCTAGGTTTACCATAAAAAGTCACCTGAATTTGTAACCAGGTCCACAACTTACGAATTTTTCAGTAATTTTGGGGTATAGAGAAGAGTAAATACACATCATTTTCACGTATCTAATAACGGATCGGTCCCCGCGCATATCGTTTGTGCATTATAGTCGAATATATGTTTTTCGTCGCATCACTACTGCTTGTAGAACAAAACGTATAAGGCATTGTGTATTCCGACATTTCATGGGTTGTTCTGAGATCTAGCGTAATTCACTTGACCAACTTCTTTAACTTTTCCACTTCATTTCCAGTGAAAGGAAACGGTGAAACAACACAGTACATACCACACACACACACACACACACACACACACACACACACACACACACACACACACAAATCATTGCCATTCCTTGCTCACGTTTTAGGTACGTATATCGAGATCACCTTCCATGTCACTATTGACTGTAACATCATTCTGATGTAACTTGGGTCCAATGTGATACTGGCCTACCTTCTCCCAAGAATTTACTTTGTTAACGTGCCCTACATGTTCTCCCGTTAATAATGATCGAGAAACGAGACTGATTTGTCTTTCTCATCTTCATCAAATGGAACTGGAAAACTAATTAAGACGTCGAGAACACCTTTAATTCTCCATGACCCTAAACACACCCACCACACTCTGCTAGTTTGCAGTTTTTCCCCTTAAATTTGAATGGCCCACAAAATTCAGTGACACTATTGGAAGTTCTACTGCTATCAAGAGATGGTGGTTCAAAAAAATGGCTCGGAGCACTATGGGACTTAACTTCTGAGGTCATCAGTCCCCTAGAACTTAAGAACTACTTAAACCTAACTAACCTAAGGGCATCACACACATCCATGCCCGAGGCAGGATTCGAACCTGCGCCCGTAGCGGTCGCGCGGTTTCAGACTGTAGCGCCTAGAAACGCTCGGCCATCCCGGCTGGCTCACGAGATGGTGGGGTTGAGGAATATCTCTCCGTCAATATCCTGAAATGTGTCATTCCATGTGATATAGCCAAATATTTCGATATTATACTAGCGATATATGATTCTGTTGTGCGTTTTTTTCTGGGCGATATTTAAAGGAAAAATGTTATTGGCACGCTTGCCGTGTCGGATTTGGACAGGAAATGAAAGTTGTCAGTTTTAGTCATTTCAGTGAATGTAAATGAACATGTAAGAACTTTTTGAAAGGCATTAAACGTTGCGCGGCAAAGAAAGAAAGCTGCTGTCGAGGGTCGATATTGGTAATAGACGGTTCATGGAAAACTGACATGTGATTTGCGTATGGCTTGCACCCCATAACAGTTGTTACTGTGCCAGCGTTTCCATATTCAGAAACATTCTTCAGCGCCGGAGGCTGCTTTGGAAATAAAGAAACACCGAGAGCCACTTTACTTTTTTCGTGTATCGTGTAAACAAGAGAAACCTCTCTCCCGGAGCGTCTTGCTAGTCAGGAATTGAGCGTCCGTTAAGTTATGTCTCATTGTCTGTCACGATTCTTTCTAGCTGAGGCTTCCTTCCTTCCTACAGTAATGGAGCTCCGACACCAGTCCGTAACTGAAAGTGTGCAACATTGTGCTAGCGTAGCTCTCACCGCTACGCGCTCTGCAGAAGAAGTGTCATAACTCTACGCTCCTACTTGACTTCCTTTCATATAAATAATGAATTTATTAACTGTAGTAGATATGTGAAACATGACCGGACAGTCATGTTTCGAGTCAAATACATTTATGTAGAGAAGATTCATTCACAGGAATGCCGAGACCAACCAGCATCGTCACCATTTTTTCTTACTGTTCTTTTTTTATTCGCGTCGCCTCTGGAAAAGTACAATGGCTTCAACTGACCCTGCGTCCTCTCCGCGGTTGTAAACGTCGATGATATTGACGATAAAAGCCAGACAAAGATACTGCTGCTTTGTGCTCACGCTTTCAGTTTAACGACCTGTCTGCATCACTGTCAATGCGTATGCCTCACCACAAATCAGCCACATACAACAGGATAGAGAGACGGCGTAATTTGCCCAGGAAGAAATATGGAAATTTGTGGTAAGGTCTTATGGGACCAAACTGCTGAGGTCATCGGTCCCTAAGCTTACACACTATTTAATCTAACTTAAACTAACTTCCGCTAAGGACGACACACACACACACACCCATGTCCAATGGAGGACTCGAACCTCCGACGGGGAGAGGGGGGGGGGGGGGAGCAGCGCGGACCGTGGTAAGACGCCGTAGACCGGCCCAGTAAGAGTTTATTATGCCATTCTGTGTTCTTTTTGTGACAGAATCTGTGAAATTTTCCAGCATTTTTGTCGGAGAACAGAACAAAAGCATTGTCAAGGGTGGATGGGCTGCTACACACTTCGTGCAAACCACATATTTGAAATGTCTCGTTTTGTCTTCTAAAGTAAAACAAAAGTAGTGCGTCAATACTGCGCTGAAGTTGTAGGTGTAGTCCTATTCTCAGATCATGCCACTTTTTTTTTTTTTTTAACATCGCTCTTATAGCGAAGTCATTAGAAGCGATTCAGACTCAGACAAAGTCTGGTGAACGTGTCGACAGATGCCTTGCCTTGTTCGTGGAACTGGGGTTGTCTGTCAACATAAGACGTAATTTAGCAAGAACATTTCAAAACAAAGTTAGGATTTCACACACTTGGATGTACTATTAATTATCAAATTTTCAACTGCCCTTACTTTGGTCAAACTACAGACATTTTACTACTAAAGTTCAAAACCATTGTTGGTTTCGTTTAAAACAATAACAGGAAATCCACCGTCGCTCATATTTTTTTCTGAATCACATCACACCATTAATTATGCCAAGTCTAATTTAGAAATCACACAAATCAAAAGGAATCGAATTTGAAGTACATGAATTATACCTAAAATACGCACAATAGTAACTTTCATTTATTTATATGTGAAGCACTACATCTGTTTCGAATAATGAGATCGTCTCCTTCTTCTTTATCGTTATTTACCACTAAAATGGATCACACCTTTCTTATTACTGTTAACGCTATACTCTCCGCTAATTGTTATACTCCTTTCAAACCCCACAAATACCTTTGCTAGGACCAGTATTCATTCGTCAAACACATTCATTTAAAAGAGAGGAATCATCAGTTAGCTAACAAATAATTGCTTTAGATTCATTGCCAACTGTTTTGAAAACGGCTGAATCAAACAGTTACCCATAACGTAATGTACTTGAGGAGTTTTCCACAGAGAATAATATTATCTCTTTTGTTCTTTCACATTGCATTTCATAATGTTGTGATTCAACGTTCTGCAGTTAGCTGAGTGAAGTTCAGAATTTAAAACCTCTTCATATGCTTGTTTTCAGATTTTGTCTTCCATTTGCTTCTCGAAATATTAGTGCGAGTTATCGTAGGGTACAATGGAACAGCCGTTCACCGCAGCACGAGAAACGCGAGATGAATCGCTGCCAGCGAACGATAAGCGAGGAACTGTTTCGAATACGATTCACGTCCGAACTGCTGACGCGGCCGCACTAAATGCTCTCCCCGGTACCGTTAAAAATTGTGAGCTTTCTTTATCTGCTCTCGCGAAAGTAATTTCCGCATTTTTATTTCGGTTTTTCACATTAGAACTTATCATACATCACGGCTACGGCAAGTCGCGAGGATAATTTATTCTGATACGTGAACTGCTTGGCTGAAGAAACAGTACGTGCGAAGATAACGTAATTCACTGTAACGCCGAGAAGACGAAGAAAAAAAAAAACGAATTACGAGCGCAAAATTTTGGCAAGGTGAAGGTTTAAGATAGTTATCTCACTTGTAAAGGGTCCAGGTATCAACGACCTGCTCGCGATTCGCACGTGGACAAGCAATGCTGCGCATTCGATTCAAAAACTGAAAAACAAAATGTTTACAATTTTTTGATCTTGTGTGTAACTTAAGAAGCACACTTTTATTCAGCAGCATTTACTAGCAAGGTACGTTTCGGCAGCATGCCGCTATCAGGTGCTTAACAGGTACATGTACATTAATTTTTGATTAAAGATTTCTTTGACGTATGAAGAAGTCTCTGTGCTTGGTGTGCTAGTGAGCTTATGTACCGAAATTAGTCTAAATACATGTGACTGAAGCTGAAAAAAATTAAATTTTTTTATAAATACAGGGCTATTACAAATGATTGAAGCGATTTCATAAATTCACTGTAGCTCCATTCATTGACATATGGTCACGACACACTACAGATACGTAGAAAAACTCATAAAGTTTTGTTCGGCTGAAGCCGCACTTCAGGTTTCTGCCGCCAGAGCGCTCGAGAGCGCAGTGAGAAAATGGCGACAGGAGCCGAGAAAGCGTATGTCGTGCTTAAAATGCACTCACATCAGTCAGTCATAACAGGGACTGATGACCATAGATGTTAAGTCCCATAGTGCTCAGAGCCAGTCATAACAGTGCAACGACACTTGAGGACGAAGACGAAGTTCAACAAAGATCCACCAACTGCTAACTCCATTCGGCGATTGTGTGCGCAGTTTAAAGCTTCTGGATGCCTCTGTAAGGGGAAATCAACGGGTCGGCCTGCAGTGAGCGAAGAAACGGTTGAACGCGTGCGGGCAAGTTTCACGCGTAGCCCGCAGAAGTCGACGAATAAAGCAAGCAGGGAGCTAAACGTACCACAGCCGACGGTTTGGAAAATCTTACGGAAAAGGCTAAAGCAGAAGCCTTACCGTTTACAATTGCTACAAGCCCTGACGCCCGATGACAAAGTCAAACGCTTTGAATTTTCGGCGCGGTTGCAACAGCCCGTGGAAGAGGATGCGTTCAGTGCGAAACTTGTTTTCAGTGATGAAGCAACATTTTTTCTTAATGGTGAAGTGAACAGACACAACGTGCGAATCTGGGCGGTAGAGAATCCTCACGCATTCGTGCAGCAAATTCGCAATTCACCAAAAGTTAACGTGTTTTGTGCAATCTCACGGTTTAAAGTTTACGGTCCCTTTTTCTCCTGCGAAAAAACGTTACAGGACACGTGTATCTGGACATGCTGGAAAATTGGCTCATGCCACAACTGGAGACCGACAGCGCCGACTTCATCTTTCAACAGGATGGTGCTCCACCGCACTTCCATCATGATGTTCGGCATTTCTTAAACAGGAGATTGGAAAACCGATGGATCGGTCGTGGTGGAGATCATGATCAGCAATTCATGTCATGGCCTCCACGCTCTCCCGACTTAACCCCGTGCGATTTCTTTCTGTGGGGTTATGTGAAAGATTCAGTGTTTAAACCTCCTCTACCAAGAAACGTGCCAGAACTGCGAGCTCGCATCAACGATGCTTTCGAACTCATTGATGGGGACATGCTGCACCGAGTGTGGGAGGAACTTGATCATCGGCTTGATGTCTGCCGAATCACTAAAGGGGCACATATCGAACATTTGTGAATGCCTAAAAAAACTTTTTGAGTTTTTGTATGTGTGTGCAAAGCATTGTGAAAATATCGTAAATAATAAAGTTATTGTAGAGCTGTGAAATCGCTTCAATCATTTGTAATAACCCTGTATTGTAGTCTCAGACCTGAACAAATTTCACATAAATATAAGTTTAACTACAGAAAGGATTCGTCCAGTTCAGAATGTATCATGTCAATCGGTATTTAACATTTGAGCGTGTATTTAAGTGCCACAATGTTTTTTACTTGACAATTAGAGGAAGTTACGGGTAGTGGAATAAATCTGATGAATATGGTGATTATTCCAATACTTCGTACTGTGGATCCCTCAGTTTCCCCACTGCAAAAATTTCCTCTGAAATCTGCATCACTTCTCCTGCATTTTTCCATTCAGTTGAACCAGGGTCTTTGCACAAATTTTTGCCGATTATCATTTCACACTTTACAGCGCAAGCAGTACGATGAATCCGCTTTAACCTCCCAGAACGCGATGACCATAAGCTTTGCGGAATATGAAACAGCCTTCACTTCGTCTGATGCAGGCCGACTGACTTCACTGGTTTTTTTGATGTTTCCTTCTTGGACCAACATCCCATCCGTAGTAACAAATTGGTGCAGAAAGTAATAGCATTCTTTTATTAAAAAAAATCTGTACTTTCGTTTCCAGATTCGATTTTGGTCAGCGTACATCAAAAGGGACCGATCTTACATAAAGCTTTCTCGCAATTAATTCTTATCTAACATGGACAGTACAGTTTCTTCTGATGTACCTATGACGACGACTATATCATACACCTTTAATCTGCAACCGACACACATCATATTTCTCACCTTTTCGGTATATTCGTTGCACTCTGGGGTTACATTTGTGGCTCATCCTTCGTATGGGTCGTCGTCAAGAGAAGTGCAGCATGCGTTTGGATAAAATAGCACATTTCTTGACATAAATCTTGTCAGCTTTGGAGGAATTCCTCCATTAACAATTACTCGTCCAACACAAACAAACATTATGACGGTTTATCTGTTAGAGCAAAAAATAAAAAGTAATAAATGAAGATAATGTCCGATAGGGACTCGAATCGTGGCTTTTTACGTATAGAAGTCCAACGCCTTAGCGCAGAATCACGTCATTAGCTGGATGATTTATGAGTAGAACAGTGTCAAAAAATTGTGTCTTTCTTTAGCCTGGATACAGGGCGATTTTGATTCTGAGCACAGATGATTACGAATATGCATTGCCTAACCAGGACTACATGGGACAGACAGATGCTGTCAGAAAATGGAGGTATTTGTAAAATATTTTAACCTCAGGTTGATACCAAGATAAAATCCATCGGCTATGGTTCCCGTTTTCTTTCTGTTACTTTCCCGAAGAGGGCTCTAATTCCTAAGTTTTTCTGAATTTTAAAAAATATTTCTAATAATTAATATTATCTCCCTATAATGGCTAATAAGTTTCTGTGGACGAATAGGAATCTGTACATTAATTTATTGGAGAAACTTAAGCCGGCCTGGCTTGCCGAGCGGTTCTAGGCGCTATAGTCTGGAACTGCGCGACCGCTGCTGTCGCAGGTTCGAATCCTGCCACGGGCATGGGTGTGTGTGATGTCCCTAGGTTAGTTAGGTTTAAGTAGTTCTAAGTTCTAGGGGACTGATGACCTCCGATGTTAAGTCCCATAGTGTTCAGAGCCATTTGAACCGTTTGAGAAATTAATTTATACACCAGTGTGCGATGGGGAAAAGTTGTTATAGACGGCATTTATTGTTGTTTTATTTCGTGTTGCTCAAGGGGCGTGCAATGCTGTTTTACGTTACACTATTTCGGCGGCTTCACAAATGCCTCAAATGTTACATTCTTTAGGATACGTGCATGTAACGCTAGTGTAATGTCGTAGTTGTTTTATTGGTGATACGGAAAATAGAAGATGAAAGGCGGTGCCACACCTTTCCAATAACACGCTGATATTGACGTAAACAACCGACAGTTGCAGACTCTACAGCCTGGAGTTGGAGGAAACTTGTAAGAAATGACACCAGCACACGCCAAGAGCGCCAAAACAATACAAATGAGACCGGTCTGTGACAATCGATTCGCAACCCTTCAGACTGGTGGTGTAGCGCGAAATCGTTTTGACTAAGAAGCAAATTGCTACATATTTCCGCAAATTCCGAAGCAAACTTGAGGCAGGGAACAAGACGAGATAAACCGATTAAGTGCTTTTAATAAACGGAAATAATCGTTTAATCTGGTGTTTGTGATCGCCAGAAACTGAATTCGACTGCTGTCTCTCAGAGCGTCTCGCATATTCCCGCGGCGGGCGTAGCGGCGCGCCTAACTAAATTTCTTAAATTCGTAAACTGGCGCAAGTTGGCGCGTCGGGAAAGTTTGGGGCGGAGCGTCCCACCGTTCCGGTAATTGTGAGAGGAAATTCGCGTCACGGCACTGAGTGCCGGTCGCAGGGGCACGGGAGACGGGGGAGCGACGGGCGCAGCTTCTATTAAATGATGGAAGACGTCACCAGCTGAGAGGGGTGGTGGGGAGGGGAGGGGAGTAGGTGGCGTCGTGGTGGGGGGCGGCGCCGGCTGGGGTTGCCTGGCGCGGCGCGTGTTAAAACTGCCACTACGCCTTCACGAAGCTGCACAAATTTTTAATCACTCCGCGGGGACAGGTTTTCATGTGGAGTGGCTGGGGCGGCCGCCATGTGTGGATGCCCTTTCTCTCGTGAATGGGATCTGATTCAAAGCGCCATTGTTGACTCACGCTCAGCCGTGGGGCTCAAGTTGCTGCTGGTTATTACTGGGAGTGCGCGCGCCTCGCGAGGCGTCTGCGCGCGTCGGCATCGCGACGGCCGGCGCTGCGGCGCCCCGCGTCAAATCTAATTTGGCGGATAGGAAACGGCCCGCACGTTTTCTCTGCCCGTCCCCGCCGCGGCGGAAGTAATTAGTGTCGCCAGACATCGATCAGTTATTCAGCCTCGGCGGCTCGCCGTGGAAGTCATTAGCGCCGCGAACGTCTCGAGCTGAAAAAGAAAAGAGTCCGCGCTTTATGAAGGTAGCGGCCTTGCCCTTTTGTATATGGTCAAGTTCACGGATTTGACCCCACAAGGAAAGCAGGATCTTCGGCCGTAAGCTCATCTATGATGTACTGGCCACTTCGCTGACGAGAGGGGAGAGGTGGAGGGAATCACTGCCGACAGTTTGGTTATAAATGGAGGACATGCTCCTTATTACGGCATTCTTTTAATTAATTACACTTCTAGGTAATTCTCAGATACTCTTCGTGCCTCACACGCCACTTACCGGATTCGTTTATGGGTAATTACACCAACTGAAACTCTCAGACGTAGACGGTACTGAACGACTTCCTTTGGAGTTCGCTATGGCACGCATTCGTGAACTTCATTTGGGACGTAGTTTTCCCTTTAAGAGAAGAGATTCTAGAAGAATCAGTCAATTTTAGGATGGGACTCTGTGTGTGTGTGTGTGTGTGTGTGTGTGTGTGTGTGTGTGTGTGCGCGCGCGCGCCAATAATCTGTGACACTTTTTTGCTGCCCCCAAATCTGTCATTGTTGCGCCGGCCGGGGTGGACGAGCGGTTCTAGGCGCTGCAGTCTGGAACCGCGCGACCGCTACGGTCGCAGGTTCGAATCCTGCCTCGGGCATAGATGTGTATGATGTCCTTAGGTTAGTTAGATTTAGGTAGTTCTAAGTTCTAGGGGAATAATGACCTCAGCAGTTAAGTCCCATAGCGCTCAGAGCCATTTGAACCATTTTGTCATTATTGCGTTATCCTGGTACTACGTGCGTTAAAATCTAGAATAGTGCGGCTCGAGGAGAGCGAATCCGAGAGTGTCCTGGAGGACTAGTATTAGCACGATTGGGCGTTAAGTTAGTTACACCGTAATTTTATACTTTTCATGACTTGTAACTTTCCCTGTCGTCGTTCACGTTTGGAACCATTAACCTTCAAGTTATTTCCATCTCAGAAATTGTAGCGGAACGGCATACAAACGGCGCATTTTATAGATTCTATCGATAGTCGATTTTTCACTTGAATTGAGGACACCTTGTATTTGCTTCTAGACACCTGGAAAACGTTGTTAAGATTCATTGTGAAAGACAACGGCCAATACCATCGCCAGACCTAGGCTATGTGACCTGTTGACACATTCTCTTGCACAGACGTATTGGAGAACTTGTACTAATACAGTGTAAGGTGTTAATATTCATCAGATATGCAAACAAAAGACTACCTAGATTTTGATGAAATGATAAACACAAACTTTCTTCCCTTGATTGTATGTAATCAGTTTTTCATGTTGAAAATTATTTTCGCTCGACCTATATATCGTGTTGGACCACATCGTAACACAGATGAACAACTCGTAACAAATGGTTCAAATGGCTCTAAGCACTATGGGACTTAACATCTGAAGTCATCAGTCCCCTAGACTTACAATTACTCAAACCTAACTAACCTAAGGACATCACACACATCCATGCCCGAGGCAGGATTCGAACCTGCGACCGTAGCAGTAGCGCGGTTCCGGACTGAATCGCCTAGAACCGCTCGGCCACTTCGGTCGGCCGCGGGATTCAAACATGCGACCGTAGCAGCAGCGCGGTTCCGGACTGGAGCGTTTAGAACCGCTCGGCCACCGCGGCCAGCTATTACAATTAAAGTACATACTTTAGTTGTAATAGGAAAATAGCGGTCTAGGCATTAAAAGTTCTTTACCTTAAAAACTTTTGTTTAATAAAATTCTGAGTTTGTTTCTATATTGGTTTTTTAACTATTTTTAGGGTAAAAACTACTTCTTGGCGTACACGTTGTTTAGGTTTTTAACAGATTTTATGTGGTTCTGTTCACGTATGTGTCGCAATGCAAATGTGTTTGATTTTTCTATACAGTCCAGGTTGTCCTTTTATTGGCATTTGCGTACATATTTCGCGATTTTCATACTGTTTGTTGTTTGTAGTGTTCAACTTCCGAGGTTCATGTCGTATTATATTTGTTCTGTGGTGCTGTACGCAGGTTAGTTTTCCGTTGCTTCTTTTTACGGTAACATCACACACACACACACACACACACACACACACACACACACACACACACACACACACACACACACACACACGCACACGTGCGCGCGCACAAACATGACGCACACAGAGAAGTAGTTTATATTCTGAAAAGGTACAACGATTTCATTTCGCGACTAAGGGCTGACAGAACACATAAAGTCTTGAATTCCAATTTTAACGGCCTGATGGCAGTTACAACCACGCTCCTTCCGAATGGTAGTGAAGTGTACGTTGTGCTACATCGCTCGAAGTTTTCAGCGATTCCACTACTTCTGGCAAACATACATACGCCAAAATATATTTTTAGTGCTCCTACAAACGTGTCAGGTGTCTAAATACTGAGAAACCGTACACATTATATGTGTAATGAAAGGTAATTGTTATGGTTAAGCGATTGTAAGCATGCGGCAAAGATGATAAGCACGAGGCCGTCCGCTGCTCGTCGCGGGACAGTCTCCCTGAATCCTGTTTCCACTCATAATCGGGAAGAAGATCCTTTCCCGGTGACGGCATTCCTATGTGATTACGACGTATCCTGGCCGTCGGCTCGAAAATCGGAGGCTCCAGGTAGAGTGTAATCAAAATCCGTGAGAAAGGAAGGTGACCACAATGGAGCGAGTAACGGTGCTGGCTGCAGGCCGCTCGGACGACGCGTGTTTCCCCCACCTGCCGACAAGCGGTAAACTGCTTTGGCCGAAATGGACGAAAATTACTCCTCCCGCGAGAGCGACAGGTTTCTCTTAAAAAATCAGCATCGTGTGAAACACGTCCCACGCTCAAGGCGCAGCTTGGGATGCAGATTCCGTCTCCTTACATATTCTTCGCGGCTGTGGTACAACAATCCCAAGAATGAAGAACGCCCAAGAATGAGATTCTTAGGTGATATGGTAAAGAGCCTCATACTTTTGCAAATTGTCGGTTGGACAGACTATTTAAAGACAAATAAGTTTGTCAAAGTATTGTTAAATCAGCAGCAAAGATCTTGTAAAGTTTGTAACTGCTTAATGTACTCCTGTTTTTATGAATTACCAAATTTCGTATACAGAAGTAATATACAGAATGCAGCAAGGCAGAAAAATAATAGGGTG
This sequence comes from Schistocerca piceifrons, assembly GCF_021461385.2. NCBI lineage: Eukaryota > Metazoa > Arthropoda > Insecta > Orthoptera > Acrididae > Schistocerca > Schistocerca piceifrons. The sequence goes on from NC_060149.1 coordinate 131,636,826, forward strand.
TACGAATTATGTTCGCTGGGACAAAAACATTACTAACAACAATAAAAAAAGTTGGTAGGCTAATAGTTGAATCTTTCCTATGCTATGGATAAGAAAAACGGGTTTTTTAAATGTTGACATCAAAGGACGACTAATAACTATGAAAATGCGTTATTTACGAAGGAGCGCCAGAAAATCAAGAATCGAGAAAAATACTAAAAATGAAGCAAGAGCTACAATTGAGGCAAATGAAACAGTGATAGAACTGAAAGAAAATCATTAAAGTGTTATTGACATTTGTTGATAATGCCAGATCATCAAGGACCAAAAAATGGTTCAAATGGCTCTGAGCACTATGGGACTTAACATCTGGGGTCATCAGTCCCCTAGAACTTAGAGCTACTTAAACCTAACTAACCTAACGACAACACACACATCCATGCCCGAGGCAGGATTCGAGCCTGCGACCGTGGCAGTCTCGCGGTTCCGGACTGAAGCGCCTAGAACCGTTCGGCCACCGCGGCCGACCATCAAGGACCAAAAAGAAAAAAAAATTTAAATGTAAACAGCCACGGACCACAGTGTTCTAAAGAGACATCATCAGCGAAATGATGGAGCATCGCGCTGTATGCAAGGCGAATGCCCTGAAGAGACAGGCTTGACAGAAGATAACAGGATTATAGCGAAATGTTGTCATTAATTGATCTTTGTATTAATTAATTGCTTAACATAGTTCAATCAAAATTCGTTATAAAAGTAAATCGCTCATGTCTACATGAAACAAAACGTAAATAATTCCAGATACTTTTCTCTTTGCTGCCTGACACTTCTCTGAAGCCTTATTTTGATCGATATCTCTGCAGTTCTGAAGATGTTGGACGTTAACATCCTGAGTACTTCAATTAAAAAAAAAAGAATTTGACATTGTTTAAAGTCGTTCAGTAAAACTTAGTAATTTGAATATGAGTAACTATTGCATCGTTCTTTGCCGTACTTATAGCCGACATCATGTCCACGGAAGAACATTTTGAAGTTTCTCGCGCTTAAATACAGACATACAAATTGACGAATTTGTTTGGAGGGACATATTGTTGCCACTCCCAGTTAGTTGCTGGAATGCGAAAATTGTTCCGCTGGTTTGGGGAATCAGTGTTTCAAGTGTAATATGAAACAGTGTTTCAATGGTTCAAATGGCTCCAAGCACTATGGGACTTGACATCTGAGGTCATCAGTCCCCTAGACTTAGAACTGCTTAAACCTAACTAACCTAAGGACATCGCCCACAGCCATGTCCGAGGCAGGATCCGAACCTGCGACCGTAGCGGTCGCGCAGTTCCAGACTGAAGCGCCTAGAACCGCTCGGCCACTCTGGCCGGCGCTTCTTGAAACACCACACACTTTTCTCAATCTTTGAATTCACGTAACTCTGAGTCACATGAAATACACTACTGGCCATTAAAAAGCTACACCACGAAGATGACGTGCTACAGACGCGAAGTTTAACCGACAGGAAGAAGATGCTGTGATATGCAAATGATTAGCTTTTCAGAGCATTCGCACAAGGTTGGCACCGGTGGCGACACCTACAACGTGCTGACATGAGGAAATTTCCAACCGATTTCTCATACACAAACAGCAGTTGACCGACGTTGCCTGGTGAAACGGTGTTGTGATGCGTCGTGTAAGGAGGAGAAACGCGTACCATCACGTTTCGGATTGTAGCCTATCGCGATTGCGGTTTATTGTATCGCGACATTGCTGCTCGCGTTGGTCGAGATCCAATGACTGTTAGCAGAATATAGAATCGGTGGGTTCAGGAGGGTAGTACGGAACGCCGTGCTGGGTCCCAACGGCCTCGTATCACTAGCAGTCGAGATGACAGGCATCTTTTCCGCATGGCTGTAACGGATCGTGCAGCCACGTCTCGATCCCTGAGTCAACAGATGGGGACGTTTGCAAGACAACAACCATCTGCACGAACAGTTCGACGACGTTTGCAGCAGCATGGACTATCAGCTCGGAGACCGTGGCTGCGGTTACCCTTGGCGCTGCATCACAGACAGGAGTGCGTGCGATTGTGTACTCAACGACGAACCTGAGTGCACAAATGGCAAAACGTCATTTTTTCGGATGAATCCAGGTTCTGTTTACAGCATCATGATGGTCGCATCCGTGTTTGGCGACATCGCTGTGAACGCACGTTGGAAGTGTGTTCGTCATCGCCATACTGGCGTATAAACCGGCGTGATGGTATGGGGTGCCATTGGTTACACGTCACGGTCACCTCTTGTTCGCATTGACGGCTCTTCGAACAGTGGACGTTACATTTCAGATGTGTTACGACTCGTTGCTCTACCCTTCATTCGATCCCTGCGAAACCCTACATTTCAGCAGGATAATGCACGACTGCGTGCTGCAAGTCCTGTACGGGCCTCTCTGGATACAGAAAATATTCGACTGCTGCCCTGGCCAGCACATTCTCCAGATCTCTCACCAATTGAAAACGTGTGGTCAGTGGTGGCCGAGCAACTGGCTCGTCACAATACGCCAGTCACTACTCTTGATGAACTGTGGTATCGTGTTGAAGCTGCATGGGCAGCTGTACCTATACACGCCATCCAAGCTGTGTTTGACTCAATGCCCAGGCGTTTCAAGGCCGCTATTACGGCCAGAGGTGGTTGTTCTGGGTACTGATTTCTCAGGATCTATGCACCCAAATTGCGTGAAAATGTATTCACATGTCAGTTCTAGTATAATATATTTGTCCAATGAATACCCGTTTATCATCTGCATTTCTTCTTGGTGTAGCAATTTTAATGTCCAGTAAGTACGTGATGAGCAGTACTTGTCTGGTTTGACTCCACCTACACGCTGCAAAAACAAAATTTCAAATACCTGCCGAAACACCAGGGACAATGCGACTGCCGGAGAGACACTCTGTGTAGGCACATACCGTTTTCTCTACCGCCCCATGCGAGAATGAGGGGTATCAATAGTGGTGCGAAGCAGGCTGGGCTTTGTAAAGAGCAGTGGCCGGCAGACAGTATGTGTAGCTGTGTGGCTTGGCAAATGGCGGGGACTGCGAGAATTCGGCGTCTTTTGTGGCTCAGGGAGCAGCCGGAAAGCCACCTCCTGAGCGGTAACTACTCGTCCCCCTGCCCCCTGGCCAGGCACTTCGCTATCAGCTGCCCGCTTTCTGCCGCCGACGCTTTCAGTTCCCCTACTCCGCGAAATTTCGAGCCCGCTCGCTTAGAATTTCGTCCCGCCGTAAAATTGGCTGTGAACAGGAATGACAAGAACTCTGAAAGCGAATTTTTACAGTCTCTCCAGACAGTTAGACGTGAGAAAGAGACGCCTTTTGACGGAATTTTTCCTTATTAGTCGCGCACGGGCGTCGCTTTTAAGGAGACGGATGTCGGGCTACATATTCTAGCACCGAATATTTTCAGACGGCAGCGGGAGAAGTTCAACAATCGCTGGAAACTCGTAATGTTGAGTATTGTTGTACGAGTTGTCATCAGTCCGAAGATTGTTCTGATGGAGTTCTCCACGCTAGTCTATCTTTTCGAGACTTTTCGTATCTGCGTAACTACTGCACCGTATATCCAATTGAGTCTGCCTTGGTCTCCCTCTGCAATTTTTACCTCTACAGCTACCTCCATTACAATTTCTTAGTGCCTCAGGATGAGCCCTATCAAGCCATGCTATCTTATTGTGCTATGTACCTCATTTCTCTCTAATTAGATTCCGTACCCTATTCGGTACTTATCCGGTCGAGACATATTAATTTTCAACATTCTTCTGCATTACCAAATTTCAAAAATATGCTGAAGTTGATCTCAGAGACGAATCACAGCCAAAAAATTTCGTGAAATGTCTGAAAAATTGAAACAAGCAGAGAATATGGCAAAAGTAGAGGGTTACCCAAAAGTCCATTTGAAAATCCAATACTTCACGGTATAACGTAAGATGAGAGGCAAAAATTGACACACATTCTTGTAATGACATGGGGTTTCATTGAAACCAAAAAAGTATATAAAATGACCAACAGGTTTCGCTTCATATGATACAAAAGCAATAATTAGCATAACAGTTGATTTTTTAGTCGAGACGACGTTCTTTATAACAAATGCTCAACATGTCGGCCGTCATTCGTCGACAATAACTGTAGTCGAGGGACAGTATTGTGACCAGCAGTGTACAGCCTGTCTGTGGTTATGGTGAGAAATTGCCGTCGATTGTTTTCTTTTAGCTCCCCTAATGAGGACGGACGATCGCGGTAACCTTGCGACTCCAAATGACCTGACAACCAATAATCACACGGACTGAGGTGTTGAGACCTGTAGATCCAAGCATGATGGTCGTGGCGGCTCAACACGGGATCCTTACCAAACGATGTCCGCAAGAGATCTTCCACAGGTGTAGCAATATTGGGTGGAGCGCCATCCTACATAAAAGTCGTACCTTCCAGCAGGTGTTTATCACACAGGCTACGGATGATCGGACTCCCTTTCTCAATACAGCTCATTTTATACACGATTCTCTTGCGGCATTGACGGGCTGATGTCGAACGCCATCTGTTCTTCAGTTTTTTTCACTCGTTTCTGGTTTCAGTAAAACTGCATTTCATTTCACGCATGGCTGTCAATTTTTACCTCTCTGCCTTCATTATTTCCTGAAATAGAGCATTTTCACATGTGCTTCACATAATTTTAATAATTTTCACATGTACTTAACATAATGTCAATAATACTGATGTTACCGTAATACCGTATACCATAGACTGCGCATGTACTACACATATTGTAATGTTAAGATACTAAGAATATTTTGTTTTTCGTATGACATGCAAGCGCTGATCTTGCGAAGTGAAATAAATGGACAGATAAATAGTGTGTGGTTGAAACTTATGTGACTGAATGTCAATGCTACGCCATTCTCATTTACAGTGCAGCGAAGATGAATCGTGAAACAAAGTACCACTATCCCTTGTCGGCGCTGTATCTGCGGGTGGCTGAGTTTGAACGTGACAACGATCGATGTGCAGGAAATGGCTTTGGCTTACTGTTAACGTTGTGGTTGGTACAGGGCAGGCTGCCTCGACCGTAGAAGTACGACCGTAATGGCCCGTGCAGCTCTGTGAGGGTGTTCGATGGATGCTGGAGAACTGCAACGTGTGTGCAACTCGCGTCGTCGGATCGACTCCGTCTGCTGTCGTCTATATACTCCACAACAGTGGGAATCTGAATGCACCGCTGACATCTTGACTGGCACAAAGTAGCATTTTCGAACGACTCCTATTTCAGACTATTTCACCGTGATGAAAGCATGCAAGTTGGACGCTATTTTGATGGTAATCCGGCAGCCGACACTGTTCAGTGTCGTACCAAAAAACACCAAGGGTTTGGTTTGCTATTATACAGGGTGGTCCATTGATAGTGACCGGGCCAAATATCTCACGAAATAAGCATCAAACGAAAAAACTACAAAGAACGAAAATCGTCTAGCTTGAAAGCGAAAATCAGATGGCACTATAGTTGGCCCGCTAGATGGCGCTGCCATAGGTCAAACGGATATCTACTGCGTTTTTTAAAATAGAAACCCCCATTTTATTAGATATTCGTGTAGTACGTAAGGCGAAAAATGTGGTCCAACTAAAACATTCATATTTCTTTACGTACGACACGAATATGTAATAAAAATAGGGGTTCCTATTTAAAAAAACACTGTTGATATCCGTTTGACCTATGGCAGCACCATTTAGCGGGCCAACCATAACGCCATCTGGTTTCCCCCTTCAAGCTGGACGAGTTTCGTTCTTTTTAGTTCTTTCGTTTGACGCTTATTTCGTGAGATATTTGGCCCGGTCACTATCAATGGACCACCCTGTATACAACATGCCATCCCGACTCATATTTGTTGAGGGTAGTGTTTTTTAGAGCCGTAATACTGCCTCTCCTTTAGTCATATTTCGGCAGGGTAACACTCGGCCTCGTGTGGCAACGTATTCACGGAATTTGTATGAGTTCTCGAAGAAGAACGGTGGAGCACCATTGCTGTCTCGAAGTGGGAGCGCTATTCTTGGTCAGCAACTTGTTAGTTAACACTTCGTAAACTCGAATGTAAACTGTGTGAGATTTCTCAGATACATAACCAGGCCTTCTTTTATTGCATGCCCAGACGTTTATAGGCTCGGCTTACAACACGTGATGGATTCACACGGTACTGAATTCAGAGATGGTTCTCTGTCATGAAATCTTGATCATATACAGAGTGGTCAGAAACAGTCTAAATAACTTCCAAGGGTGCTGCAGGGTGGTTGTGCTGAGAAAGAATGTTAAGAAAAAAATATGATATGCTGCGCGTTTCCGAATCAATTAGCATAGAAGTTAGCTAATCAGGCCGTTGTGCGCACAAATTCAAACTGCTCACCAGATACATTTTGCATCAGTTGTTCTCATAGCGTAGATGATAGTACACGAGGCTGGTCAGTCTTTGGCTCGGGCTCGATCCTTACTGATGTCCCATGTCCAGTTTTTAAATCGCTCTGTCGTTCGGTTGCAGGAAACCGAACGAAGAACGTGACACCGATTCTGTGGGTCGCTTGAATTGGCGTGCGCAACGGCCTGATTGGCTAACTGAAATGCTAGTTAACTCTGAAACAGTGCAACGTATCAAATTTTTTTCTTAACAATTATTTCTTAGCAAAACCTACCCTGTGACACCCGTACAAGCTTTTCGGACAGTTTCTGACAAGGGAACGTCCCCATCGCACCCCCCTCAGATTTAGTTGTAAGTTGACACAGTGGATAGACCTTGAAAAACTGAACACATATCAATCGAGAAAACAGGAAGAAGTTGTGTGGAACTATGAAAAAAATAAGCAAAAAATAAGCAAATATACAAAACGAGGCTCATTTTACGAGGGCTATGCGGAAAGAAATGACCGATCAGTCGCGAAGTGGAAACCACTGTGAAAATCCAATGAAGCTTTGCACAGACGTCTTGGGCAGTGTCTCTAGTATGCCAGTCGATCGCGTCACGTCGCTATTTTCTACTCTGAGCGCACAGTGAGAACGTAAAGATGCCTAGAACAATAGTGTTTCCTGCCATGTACGGAGGCCCGGTGAGAGATTTCACCTGAAGCTGCGCATCCCACATTATATGACTGTCATGTGTTTCCATCTTCAAGACAATTCTCAGCTGCATTCTGCAGGGGCAATGAAGATGCTCCTGCAACGTTTTCGATGGGAAGCTTTGATCGCCCACAATATAGCCCGTGAATGGCTCCCTGTGAGTTTCATCTGTGCTCACATGAACCGCTAAGCACTGGCGGCTGCCTTCTAAGACGAGGTATTGGAAAGTTGGTACAACGCTACGACAAATGTCTAAGTCGGGTCGGCGACTATGTAGATAAGCAACTGGAGGTTGTAGCTAACTGTTGCAATTAAAATATTTTTCATTTTCACAGTGATCTCCATTTCGCGCCTAATCGGACTTACTTTCCGAGTAGCCCTCGTAGTTACGTGTTTCTGTCTTGGTACTGCAGTTTCCCGCGCAGTATACTAGGGCTGTTCGGAAAGTAAAGCCCGATCGGTCGCGAAATGCAAACCGCGGTGAAAATCAGATGAAGCTGTCTCTAGTATGCCCGTTGAACGCGTTATGTCGCTCTTTCAGTTCTGAGCGCGCGGTGAGCACGTAAAGATGCCTAAATAATAGTGTCTCGTGCTAAGTATGAGTACCTGTGAGAGATTGCGCCTGATTTCATGCATCCCACACGACATAACTGGCATGCGTTTCCCGCTTCATGACAATTTTTGGCCTCACACTGCAGGGGCAATGGGGCCGCATCTGCTGCACTTTCGATGGGAAGTGTTTCATTACCCACTATGCAGCCCAGACTTGCCTCCGTCTGATTTTCATCTCTGCTCATCCTGGCTATGAAGAAAACATTTTGGCACAGACAACAAGCTGCAGATCAGCGTAGAGAATTGGCAGAAAGCACTGGCAGCTTCCTTCCACGACGAGGATATTGGGAAGTTAGTACAGTGCTTCCGCAGATGTCTCAGTCGGAGCTGCAACTATGTAAAGAAGTAGCCGGGAGGTGTAGCTAACAGTTGTAAATAAAATATTTCTGATTTTCACTGTGGTTTCCAATTCGTGACCGATCGCACCTTACTTCGCATTCTACTTCCCCTTTCTTGTGGCTGGAGTACAAGACTTTTCCACCTCCTGCCTCCCACAACATCTCGTTACATATATATTTATTTGAATGTTCCATATTTACCGCCCTGTAAATATCAAAATCGTCGTAAGTAATCTACATAATGTATTGCAGCTTTTGTTAGAAGAAACTCAAGAAAAAATGAGCGTTAAACTTCTAATGCTCCGTCGACGTCATGGCGTTAGGTCTAATTGCATAAACAATTAAGATGAACAGCCTGCGACTTGTTAAGGGGGGTAGGACGTCAAACGAGCCGACTTGGAGCAGGAGAGGCACCACAGGACATTTTAATTTCCACTGTCTATACTTTTACAAAGAAATTCATAAAACTTTGTCAGCATGACCAGGAAGGATTCAGAATTCTCACTCATAGCAGTGGAAGTTCGAAAACACAACGAAGTAATTTTTTTTACATGTGAAATTTCATCATTTTTTTCACTTACTAATGGGAGCATTTGTTGCTATAGGTACACTTTTCTTCATAAGTAAGAGAGCTGGTTCGATGAATTTTGAACAGCGTACAAACCATACTTAAAGGTGTACGAAATTCTAGAATTTTCCAAATCTATTAAAAACTGTGGTAAAAATTGAGGTAATTAACTACAAAATTTGTGTTTTTTCTAAACACGAAGTTTAAAATACAGCAGATCATTCGTTTTATCATAAATTAAATAAATTCTAGAGTTTCATACAGCTGTAAGTATGGTATGTATGCTGTGCAAAATTCATGGAAGAATCTCTCTAACTTAAGAAGAAAAGTGTACCTATAGCAACAAATGCAGCCATTAGTAAGTGAAAAAATGATGAAATTTCACACGTAAAAAAAATTTATTTTGCTATGTTTTCGAACTTGAGTGTGAATCCTGAATCCTTCCTGGTGATGCTGACAAAGTTTTATGAATTTATTTGTAAAAGTATAGACACTAGAAAATAAAATGTCCTGTGATGCCTCTCCTGCTCCAAGTCGGCCCGTTTGACGTCCTACCCTCCTTAAAAGAACAATTTTGACATTCTCGGTCTGTGATTCAGAAAATACACGGAATAGTTTCATCAGGATGTCAGGACGTACGTGTGTGTTCTTCATTTTCCAAAAGGTCCGGTCTGTCCCGAAACGGAAACAAGAGAGAATATAAAAAATGTTTCATTTGCAACATTTAGCTACTCCTTCCCGCTATTTCTGTACATTGTCGCCACTCCTACTATGACACTATGCCCTCGTTTTAGAAGGCAAACGCATATTCTTTCAGTCTATTCTCTACGCTGGTCTGCAGCTCGCTGTCTGTGCCAAAATGCTGTCATCATAGCGAAGAGATGAAAATCAGAGAGAGCCAAGTCCGGGCTGTATGTTGAGCGATCAAACGCTTTCCTTCGAAAATGCTGCAGGATCGTTTTTGTTGCAGCTGCAATGTGCGGCCGAGCATTATCATGAAAAAGGACTATGCCTGATGACAAAATTACTCTTCGCGTTTTCTGAATTGCCCTTCGTTACATGATTTTCTCGATCATCGGTACGTCCTGCTTCAAAGTTCCTGCACCATTGTTGCACTTTCTTGTCACTCATGACAGTTATGTCCTGTGGGCTGCATGGAAATCAGGCGGAACCCTTTAACGTGAAGAAATCGAATGACTGCACGCACTTCACACTTTGCTGCAGACACTATTGTTCTAGGCATATCTACATGCTCAATGTGCACTCAGAACTGATAAGTGGGACGTGACGCGATCGACAGGCATACAAGAGACGCTGTGCAACACGTTTGTGCAAAGCTTCATTGAATTTTCAATGTGGTTTTTATTTCGCGACCGATCGGGTTTTAGAAAAAAAAATAGCCCGCGTATATGTAAAAACGACCCTTCCTGAAAAAAAGTTAAATGCCCCAGCCACTGCTACAACTCGCTAAGTTTGCTGGCCCAAAACTTTGTGCAACCCTGTGTCAGTGAGAACTCTGATGAACTGATAGTAACGTATGTAACGATATGTCGTTTCATCAACAAGATATCGGCTTTGTCGTGTTTGGTCTAGTTTGGAGCTCATCGTCAACAGAAGGTGACCAAACGTTGTTTGAGGATGTCGCTGTTACCCAATAATACCAGAATATTTTATCAGTGAAATTTGCCGAGAAATTGCTCATTCTCAAGTAGTACCCTATGTAATTACGGTTTTGGGAAAGCTCTGTTGCACATGGAAAACCGAACATTGCCCAGCTTAGAAGCATTTCATCAGTTTCTAAAACCGATTAAATCCACATCTAAAAATAGCAGACAGGACGTATGTATAGGTAAGCGGCCATGATTGTGCGCGAACACAAAATTTTTCTATCTTGACCACACTTTACTGTTTCTTATTTTGATTACGCACTTAAGCTAACTGCCATCTCCCATCGGATCAGATACTTTAAAACGTCAATACAATGTATATCGTCAAATAGTACCGTGTGGTTATTAATAGTGTGCAGCTACTAAAGGATGTGTGCGCTGTAATTATCGTACGACAAGGAAACTAGAGCAGATATAATAATGCATTAATGCGGAACGATTTACGCTGGAAAAAAATTAGTTCCAATTTTGACCACCATATCTGGCGGTGTACAGTATCCTGTCGACGTCCCCTCTGGTTATATTGAATAATTTATTTATTCGGCGGTTGATAATAAAATCTTTCTCACTTTTTTGATCTCTTCTGCCCACATCCAGTTTCTACTCCATTACATATGGAAACATTTCTATATGTCTTTCACGCATTCACAGCGCCAGATTTGCACCTGGTGGCCAAAATTGGGACTAATTTTGTTCCGGCATAAATCATCCCCCCATTAACGCACCATATTTCGCTGCCATACGATAATTACCGCCCAAACTGGACCTCTGTGAGTAGCTGCTCTTTAATTACAGCCACCCGCTACATAGCCGTACGCGATGTAGATGCGGGTGTTGATGTAGGTGAGTATCCACCTACGCCTTATACGAGTGTATACTGTTTGGTTTTATACACTGTACTGATGTTTTAAAGTATTAAATCCATATCTCCTGAACCCGGGAACAAAGTCTCATGTTGTTTGTAGATTATCGAATTTATGCATTGTTTTGGTTACATCGGTCACCTAGGCATGCCCTCTGTCAGTGTTCACGCTCGGTTTGGATTCGATGGTAGGCAGTAAAGCCTCCGAGATTCATTAAACTCGCAGATTTGAATTAAAAAGTGGTTATATCGAAGCGTAGGCGACGGAATGTATCTGAGAATATTTGTGCGCCAGTGCGACGAGCAGGGAGGGCTGCGCGAGCGGCTGTGGGCAGACCCGCCAACCTCCCTCGACACAAAGAGGAAGCATTCGGCTCAGCTGCCTGCAGCTTTTACCTGCGGCTTTGTCCTCCCGAGTGTCGCCGCCAAACCTCTCAGCCGTCTCGGGGGTATACATTGGCTCTTCTCGCGTGCCACCACTGCGGGCTACTCCGCTGCTTTCTGGCATTAGTGAATCGCGGAAACGTGGCGTGCGCAGAGCCTCCGTCGCACGTGAAACGAACGAAAGCGCGTTCATTTCCTCACGGACACACGAGAATTTCGTCAGTTGCTTTATTTTCGTAAGTGAAACAAGTTGAAAGGCAACACGCCTGCAGTTTTTAGGTTAACTGCATTCAGCAACACAGGAAAGGAACAGCTACACAGTATAACACCCAGGAACTGCCACTAATCAATTTAAGAGACTGCCTACAGTACATCTGTCCGTCCTATGTCAAAGTATTGCTGTGCGGTCTGTGATCCTTACCTAGGGGTGACCGGTCCAAAAATAGAAAAAGTCGGACTCGGAGTTAAATTTAGCCGAACATTTTGCCCTGAAAGCGGGAATAGATATTTTAAATAGAAATCGTCAGTTGACTATTTTCAATCGTTTATTAGTAATCAATTACAGTCTTTTTTGCGACATACACGTTAAAAGTGCGTCAGCTAAAAAAACAATCAGTAACCAACCTTATAATTCTGCAGTTATCATAGCATATAAGTGCTCAGTCGTCTTAATTGCTCTGTTTTCTTGCTAAGATAATCGTATGTCAGAATAAACTGGCAGGTCTTTGTCAAACAAAATAAACAAGTATCTGTTATTCTGGGACGAAAAGCGAAAAGATATTCAGTAACTTTAGTAGTCATTCCAATTAGATTTACAAAGAAACAATAATCGGTAGTCGACTATTAATATTTCTCATTTGAACCCATTTTATTAACAACATTATTTTTCATGGAGATAATTTCGTAGAAGATTTTAAATTGCGCAACAACAACAATATCGCCTTTTTGACTGAGTCGGTATGCAGTTTATTGCGTTCCTTTGGCCATTAAGAGTTTATGAAAGAGAACACCCTTTCGCCGTTGACATTATGGGGTGAAATTGAAAAGTAATATTTTGCCAATTTCAGTAATTCCGAATACAATTCTTCATTATGACGTGATTTGAAGTAAGATACCCACTTTTTATCAGCCAAAAGCTTTTTAAAGGCAGAGTCGTCGGTTTCTGTTTCATTACATTCTTGGAATTTTGTCACTCAAAGAATGTACTGTCGTCCAGCTTTGCGTTTTTCGTAGAATATCACAGGTTAGTATATATCTGCGAGGGCGTGATGAAACGTAATACCACCGAATTTTGTGTGTGAAAACTCTTAAAGCTTTTTAAAATAAAACAAGCGTTATTAACATTGTACATCTTTATTCTACATGACTACAGATTTACAGCTTCTGGCGCGAGAGGGCCTCGAATTGCAGCGTGTAACATGGATATGTGTAACGTAACTATGTCGGTGTGTGAAAAATTGTGCTGTAATCGAGTTTCGAATTCGAAAAGTTCGTCCACAGCCTTACAATGCCAGAACACACACAAGCTCTGCGACATCTGTGAGAATCCGACGCCTTAGGTTCACTATTATCGACCTTTCACCATGCAGTCTCCACTTGGACCCATCCGGTTTCATTCTTTTTCCAAAACTGAAAAGGACACGTGTGAGAACTTCACTTTGACAGTGGTGAGGCGGTGCAAGCGGAAGTGAGGTTGTGGCTCCGACGACAACGTCAAACATTCTACAGTGACGGTATCAACAAACTGGTCTGTGGTTGAGTGAAATGTGTTCCTCACTAGGGTGATTATGTTGAGAAGGAAATATGTACTCATAAAGAATAGAGATGCAGAATGTTAATAACGTTTGTTCTACATAAATAGTTTTAAGACTTTTCACATAAAGAATATGAAGGCATTATTTTTTAGCACGCCCTAGTATCTATTCTTATGGTATATATTCGTATAGCATACTTATTCCTCGCGCTGGTGTTGTTACCTTGGTACGGACCTTGATTGTACATTCCCTAATTCATCGCTAAAACGCGTAGCAAAAGCTGGACTATCCGGACCGTACATATTTGTCCGTGTACGATTGTAAAAATCTAGACTCCAGCCAACCCTATCCCCATCAGATAAGATTGACGGAGAACAGCTATAAAGTTCAGAGAAGGGCAGCGCGTTTTGTATTAGCGTGAAATAGGCGAGAGCGTTTCACGGTTATGATACGCGAGTTGAGGTGGCAATCTTTAAAACAAAGACGTATTTTGTTGTGACGAGATGTTTTCACTAAATTAAAATCACCAAATTTCTCCTTCGAATGGAAAAAACATTTTATTGTCTACCCTGTGCATAGGAACAGATGACAATTGTGATGAAATAGGACAAGTCAGAGCTCACACGGAAAGATATAGGTGTTTATTTTTCCCACCAGATATTCGAGAGTGGAACTGGCGAGAAATAGTCTGAAACTGACTCTATTATAGCTCTGGTAAGCGCTAAAGTGTGAATCGCAGAATAATAATCTAGACGTAAAAACGCGTAGCAAAATCTGGACTATCCGGACCGAACATATTTGTCCGTGTACGATTGTAATAATCTAGACACCTACCAACCCTATCCTCATCAGATAATATTGACGGAGAACAGCGATAAAGTTCAGAGAAGGGCAGCGTGTTTTGTATCAGCGTGAAATATGCGAGAGCGCTTCACGGTTATGATACGCGAGTTGAGGTGGCAATAATTTTAAACAAAGACGTATTTCGTTGTGAGGAGATGTTTTCACTAAATTAAAATCACCAATTTCGCCTTCGAATCGAAAAACATTTTATTGTCTCCCCTGTGCATAGGAACAAACGACAATTATGATGAAATAGGACAAGTCAGAGCTCACACGGAAGGGGTGTTTATTTTTCCCACCAGCTATTCGAGAGTGGAACGGGCGCGAAATAGTCTGAAACTGACTCTATTATAGTTCTGGTAAGGGCTAAAGTGTGAATCGCAGAGTACTAATCTAGACGTAGAGATGACAAATTCCGATAACTGTCTTAAAAATTCCATGTTTGCTAATTAATCGCCAGTGCGTATTTACCCATATTTTGAGTGGGTATATTTACATGTTTTGTCGTAAAATTCATCTTTACCCCACACATTAAGTTGAGATGACTACGCTGTTCCCAAATCAGTAACCTGAGGCCCCGCATCCTTAAGCTGTGTTGCAAAAAGTTCACCGGCGATAAACAAGTATAACTCAGTTTTTAAAACAGCCGGCGGAATTTGTGATTTAATATCACGAGAGAAATAGTATTTCATTGTATTGCAGCATGTACAAGTGAGTTTATTCCAAAAATGGGAACGCGTAACTTGTTTCAGTAGGGCCAAGAGTTCTTGCACCGATGCCATTTTTGCCTTTGAAGTTATTTAGATGAGCGCGATGCGGAAGTTGAGTGAGTAGGGCCGGCCGCCAGATAAGGCGGGCAGAAATCTTGAGTGTCAGCGGGGAGCACCTCTGTGAGCTCCGCCTGACGACAGATGTTCCTCTTCAAAGTGGCCGAACCGGAAACTGCGCTCCGCTTCCTGGAAAGACCTTTGCTGTCTCTCACCGGCGGCGGGAACGCCATGCACCAACCCAACCCCGCCGTGCCACTGAGCTGGCCACGCGAGCGGAAGTCTTTGTTCCGGCCTGCAATTCAACTGCAGTATATTTCATTTTGTAGAATCACATCGACGCTAACTAAAGAAAATATGTTCATATGACACGAGAAATTATATTTGTGAACTGGGAATAATTCCAGTCATGCTGGCGTGCTCTTCTCGCCACGTCACACTTTCCTTAAATACCCACTCACTCCTGTCCCAGCGTAATTTCAAACGCCTTCTCCTCCAAATCATAATATTGCATACGGGATCTATCCGCCCTGTCGATTATAATCTGCTAAACGCCTTCCATTCCAGACGGTGGCTTCAACCCATACATTCCTGTGTAGCTGCAATTAGGGTTGCCAGGTCCAAAAATAAAAAAGCTATAGTCGGTGTTATTTTTAGCCTGACATTTTACCCTAAAAGCTGGGCAACTATTTTGAACCGAAATAGATTCTTCTGGGACGGGAAACGGAAATATCCTCATTAGATTTGGCCGTCTCAGTTCGACTTACTTAATGTAGGATACAGACAGAAGAACAACGATATATATATATATATATATATATATATAGGGTGATTCAAAAAGAATACCACAACTTTAGGATTTTAAAACTCTGCAACGACAAAAGGCAGAGCTAAGCACTATCTGTCGGCGAATTAAGGGAGCTGTAAAGTTTCATTTAGTTGTACATTTGTTTGCTTGAGGCGCTGTTGACTAGGCGTCAGTGTCACCTTTCTTCGAAGGTGCTACTGTAACTGGACTACAGTATCTGGAGATGTTAGAGAATTGGCTGTTCCCTCAGCTCGAACAAGAAGTACAACAATTCATATTTCAGCAGGATGGAGCGCCACCACATTGGCACTTATCTGTCCGTAACTACCTGAACGTCAACTACCCGAGGCGATGGATCGGCCGCCAGGCAGCCCGTGACAGAGCACTTCATCACTGGCCTCCAAGAAACCCTGATCTTACCCCCTGCGATTTTTTCTTATGGGGGTATGTTAAGGATATGGTGTTTCGGCCACCTCTCCCAGCCACCATTGATGATTTGAAACGAGAAATAACAGCAGCTATCCAAACTGTTACGCCTGATATGCTACAGAGAGTGTGGAACGAGTTGGAGTATCGGGTTGATATTGCTCGAGTGTCTGGAGGGGGCCATATTGAACATCTCTGAACTTGTTTTTGAGTGAAAAAAAACCTTTTTAAATACTCTTTGTAATGATGTATAACAGAAGGTTATATTATGTTTCTTTCATTAAATACACATTTTTAAAGTTGTGGTATTCTTTTTGAATCACCCTGTAATTATCCTCCTTATCGTATTTCTCCTTACACTTAATCCTCGCACTTACGTCATTAGCTTGGAACGGGCATTAGTTTGTTATCTCTACTTCATCGCTAAAAAGCTGTAATATCTCTTTGTATTCTACTAATTATCCCTGCACAATTCTATGAGTGAATTACGTTTCCTACTTGACCATCTATATATTCGCAGAATCGATGCGCAAAGTAGTGCAGTACTGTTACTATTCCATGAGCGCACAATTACTCTTTGTAATATCCTCTCTGGTGTGTGTTAGGAGGACTTGTAGGATCTTCTCCGTGCCGAATAGCCGCATTGAATAATTGTAATTTTGCTATCAAGATTACTGGAAGAAAGAGATTGAAAATATATTGTACGCTAATCAAGAGAATATATACTGAGCATTTACATCAAAGGTCTGTAAGGAATTTCATTATATATGTATTCTCTAATTGGAAATTTGCACGGAGGTGTCGTTTCGTTGGTAATCAGAAGGGAACTTCCGATGAATTGGAAACGAACCTGCAGTTATTAGATCCAAGAACTCCATTATTTCATGGGATAACTAAACTCATCAAAGCAAAGTTTCCCCTTGATCTGAGGTTTCGCGACTGACTACGCAACGCAAGAAAACCAAGACATTTTATTTACACAGGATTGCAGATCGCTGCGGACAAGGAGAGTCATCGTCCGATTCTGATTAAGCAAGTAAAGCTTAATTATAACTTTCTTGAGCGACTGTGATGACTGTGATATGGCTGTTTATGAATGATATCATTAAAAAATACTAATAACTAACTTTCCTCCTCACCAGCAACCAGTATAAACACAATATTAATTAAAATTATAAAGCCTTAGGCCGGACTTGCACATAATTATTTGGTAGGCCACGACCGTAAAAAGCGGCCAGTACGGGCTAAGCCAGACGACGGTGTGGAACATTCTCCATGACAATTGTTACTACCCTTATCAATTACAGCGTGTGCAGGGACAGCGACAGACTTTAACAGTTTTGTCATTGGTTTCTTCACAAGGTAACCAAAATTCTGGGGTGTGTGTCGTCCATCCTATTGAAAGATGAGGCCACCTTTACGCGGAGTGGTATCTTCAACTTTCACAACAGTTATCTGTGACATAGTATGTGGAGTCCACACGGTACGGTGACAGCGAATCATCAGCATCGGTGCAACCAGAACGTGTGGGCCGGAATAATTGGTGATGGTGTTTTAAGACGAGTCTTCCTTCCGCGTCGCCTAACAGATCGGAACTATCGGCGTTTCTTGTGGTTGATTTTGCCTCCCCTTCTGGAAGAAGTGCTATTGATTATTCGAAGGATTATGTGGCTGCTACATGATGGTGCTCCAGTCCACTTCGCCGTTAACGTCCGCACGCATCTCAATCGTGTCTTCCCTGGTCGATGGATCGGAAGGTAGGTCCAGTTGCATGGCCTGCTCGTTCACCGGATCTCAACCCGTGCGATTTCTGGTTATGGGGCCATTTCAAAAGTATCGTGTATGCAGATCCCATTCCAGATGTGGAGACACTGGGGCATCGTATTCACGCTGCCTTTGACACTGTTCGGATGCAGCCTGGCCGACCTGAACGTGTGAGACAGAACATGCTACGGCGCGTACACGCATGCGTTGAGGCATATGGAAACTATTTTCAACACGTACTGTAAATGTGGCTGCATGGTACGGCGCGTATTAGACCGCAGTCTGTGTAAAAATGTATTATTGTATTGGCCCAAATGGTCTCTAGCATTGAACCATGCATTTCCGAACATAGTTCATTAGACCTTTTTTGTCCCGTTTCCTCTCATGGATGAATCCCTTGAGTTTGTACACGGTGAAAAAATCACACGCCCCCTTCGTACTGGGCGAATGTTGGTGATGAAAATTGACTTCTTTTAAAGACTTCCAATCATCAGTGTCATCTGAAATAATTTTCTGGGGCAACTGCGTATTAGGCACAAAATATTAGTTGCATCTAAACGTGTTGTAAGAATAACCTGTGGTGTCCCACCATCGAATGTCACGCAATTGTCGAAAAAAATTAAACATATTGACAACAGATTCAGTATAAATTTACTCTCGTATGAAGTCTGTTGTACATGCCCTGTCACAATTTCAAAAGAATACTAGAATTCGAAAAAATAATATTGGAATCAAAACTGTCCTCCACGGTACATTACATCAAAAATTAACTTCCACTACTCACTACTTAACCAAATTCTTGTGTAGAAGGAAGCAAAGTATGCAGTCACATACATGAATGACCACTACCTTATGAACTTTGTTGTAAAAATCCAGTTGTGTAAACCATGCTCATCTAGTCACATTTAGACAGGGAAATTGTATAATACTTGTGAATCTGTTGGCGCGTGCAAATATGATTCACGAAACATGTAAAGTAACTGAACTGACAGATCTAGAATCTTCCGCGCACACAAAAGTGAGACGGGGTCAGTTGGAAAAACAAAATACTGTAACCAGCCACATATTTCACACGACACGTTTCGAAGTATTATACCTTCATCATCAGGTGGATTTAAGACAATTAATACTTATGTACGACTTTGTATAACCTCTGGCACTGTCTTTCAGTGTTCACAGCCTACTTTGCCAGTAGTATTTTCACCGTATGCACTTTCTACAAACTGAATTATGCAAAGATGTTGCTTAAAATTCAGTGTGTAGAAAGTGTTTATGCTGAAAAAAGACTTGAGAAACAGCCACTAAAAGATAGCGTCACAGGTTACCCAAAGTGAGTGCCTATCACGTTTTTTTCCTTGTCTTGTCTACACTAGTACTTTTAAGTTCGGAGGGGAACTTCCGTGGATGTTGGACACTTTCCCTACACTGTCACTGGTGGTTTGTTTCCTTTTCCCCGGTCAGCTTGCTTCGCATCTAATGAGCTAGACGTCGAAGAGGCGTAAAACTCCCACACCAACTGCACGACCGGTTCCCGGACCGTAGCAGATCACCTGGAAACAAACTGATTACGGATTAATGGACTCCTCGCCGGCAGACATGGAACGGCGGGAAGGTCGGGCCGGGTTTACGCGTTAAGCGAAGCCGACAGTAGTGTCATGTAGACAAAGTCACGCGGGCATAAAATTGTCAGAATTTAGCGCCTGGGAATTAGGACCGAAGCGGGTGCGCGCGGGCTTGTGTTGGAGGCTATAAACCCGCAAGGATCGAACAAGCTGTTATACGACGCCAAAAAATCTTTCGAGGACGAATTTCCGGTAGCAGATCCTGGACGAAGAATCAATAACCATTAGCGGAGACCGCGCTCGCAGCAATTGACACTTGACTACGGAGCCTCTAAATGGAAAAGTTCGCTCCCAGGGTACTCTTTTTACCACAGCACATTACGAACCTGTATCAGGTGGCGAGATCGGGCATCTGGGAGAAAAGTTTGATGAAAATATTTGAGAAATAGGTAACCACCTCCTCTTTTCCCAGCATAGCCTCCCATTTTGCTCGTCGCACATATGTGTTCGTTGATTGTAGTAGGTACTGTTCAGCAGCTAGACGTTCTGCAGTTACTGCCAGACATTAGCGGTCTCGAATAAACGCCCAGGACCAGCGGCCAAACGACATGTATCCTAGCCTCTACTCTGAGCCGTCGTCAGATGGACGTAAAGAGAGGCACGTGATTAACACACTACTCTCCAGAAGACAAAAATAACCGTCCGAAGAGACCAAAAGTAAAATGACTACGTAAAACTAGCCGTAGGACAAGAGGATTCTAGGCTGAGATTCGTTGCAAGAATCCTAAGGAAATATACAGGGGTGGACAAAAATTTGGAAACACCAGAAACACAACTTATTGCCATGCCTGATAAGGTATAGGAAAAACGTTGGCATTCAAAACAGCTTCCAGCCTCCCCGGAATGAGTAAATACAGCTCCTGTTTAGTTTTCGAGGGGATCTTATATACCAGAATTTTTGCAAAATATTGGCAAGCTCAGGTTACTACGCCGGCCGCAGTGGCCGAGTAGTTCTAGGAGCTTCAGTCCGGAACCGCGCTGCTGCTACGGTTTCAGGTTCGAATCCTGCCTTGGGCATGGATGTGTGCTGATGACCTCAGATGTTAAGTCCCATAGTGCTTACAACCATTTGAATCAGGTTACTATGATGGAGGTGGATTGCAATCACGCACCCTTCCCTTCAAAGAAGGCTCCAAAGGCTCAGTATTAGTGAGATCTGGTGACCGTGCAGCTCACATAACCAGCCCTGGACGACGCGAGCTCTGTAAAAAGTGGCCCCGTCCTCTTGGAACTCAGCGCCACCTTTGGGGAACAAATATTGTGCCATGGGATGGACCTGATCAGCCAGAATGGTCATGTAATCCTTAGGAGTAATGGGACGGTGCAGAGTAATTATGGAGCCCATGAAATACGACGATTAGGCTGCCCAAATCATCACCGAACCCCCGCCATGCTTCACTCTCTGGGACGTAATCTCGCCCAGAAGTTGGCAACAGTGTGAAACAAGACTCATCCGAACAAATTATTTCTACCATTGGTTTTTATAGCTTCGGCATCACATTTGCCTTTTTTGGTCAATTTCGTCACTGATGTATGGTTTTGGAATTCCAGCTTGCCCTGCAGATCCCTCTTCTGGAGCGCTCTCCGTGTTGTTGTATTGCTGGCAGGGTTCGCGAGTGCGATAGGCAGTTCTGCATTGATCAGTAATTTTTTCGGCAGTCGTCCTCTTATATTTCGCAACAATGCTCTTTTTTTCTGCTTTCCTTATATGTGGTTCAAATCTTTGAAACGATGCCTCTTGAAACACCACACATTTTTCCCAATCTTCGAATTCAAGTAACTCCGACATAATGCACTTACAGCCACACAGAACACCGTTCTGACCATGACTGACACTTGCACCATAGTGAGGTCATTGCACAGGTGCCGTTTGTGGTCAAATACAACGGTGCCACTTGCAGACTTCGTTAGCATCTGCGTTGATGTTCAGGCATGCGTTTCTCGCTTTGTTTGCATATTTTTGTCCAAACCCAATACTCCATCTTCGAAAGAAGTGGAGTACAAAGCACTCGTTCGACCCGTTCTTGACTTGCTCACCAGCATTGATAGAACAGATAGAGAAGATACAAAGCAGAGCGGGTCGTTTCCTCACGTGTTCATTTTCTGAACACGAGAGCATTTACGGAAACGCTTCACAACCTCCAGTCAAAGACGCAGCTGAGGCGTTGGGTACGACGGTGAACTTTGCTGTTAATGTAGTAGAGTCTTGTACCAGGGAAGCAAGGGTGAGGATGTTATTATGGGTTTTAACTTTTAATAGAGTCCATGTGTTGTGGTACAAGCTCTCCATAATAATCCTCTTGCAGACATTATCGGTAATCTTGCTGTTACAAACTTTAGTCTTGCTGCTAGTCTCGATCTGGTCGCTAAGCACTATCGTAGCCCGAGTGAGTCAGTGACAGTGAGTTCGTGAGGCCTCCGATCAGCGGCGACGGCCTAAATACTGGCTGTCGAGAGGGCATTGGCGGCTTGCTTGCGAGTGAGTCTGTGGCCTCTCTCGTGAAAGGCGCGGTCGATCCAGCGTCTACTATCGATCTTCGCGCAACATCTTTGCCGACCGGTATGCTGGCGACATCTTACGCCAGCACAGTTAAAATTTTAAGAACACAGCGTAGCGAGGAGAGTCGGCAACATTTCACTCCCTCCCTCATATCTCGAGGAATGGCAACGGCGAGAAAATCAGAGAGTTCGTGTGACAGTCTTTCATACCACACAGCATTCGCGAATGGCAGAGGGAGGGGGCGAAGCAATAATGGTACCAAAAGTACCTTCACCACATCCATAAACTGGTTTGCAGAGTATACATATCGATGTACAAAATAAGAATTATGGTCCTGACGACGACCAGCCGATTGCAGGCACACAAACTGAGATTGGGGAAGGATGCGAAAGAAAATCGGTCTTGCTGTTGTCAAACGAACCATTCCCGGTTTTGCCCAAGGGATTTAAGTAACCCACGGAAAACCTAAAACAGGTTGACCACCCTCTCAAATACAACTCCAGCGTGTTTATTACCACTGCACAGCACTACCCGGCCCATTATGTTCCCTTTCCAAACTGGAGCCTCTGTTTGTCTTTCAGTTGTCCTTGCGAGTCTAAGCTCCAGTATTACCACCGACCAATACTTCTTGGAAATATCGCGTATTAGATGTGGGTTCTCGGTGTTCAGATTAACTGACTGACCGCAACTACGGAGTTAAATCTTGCGATGTCAAGGACTGTTCACAAATTTCGCAGCTTTGTTGTCGGTTGGACATCACATGTACATGGTGAGGTTATTATTTTGCCGGTCGCTGTGGCCGAGCGGTTCTAGGCGCTTCAGTCCGGAACCGCGCTGCTGCTACGCTCACAGGTTCGAATCCTGCCTCAGGCATGGATGTGTGTGATGTCCTTAGGTTAGTTAGGTTTAAGTAGTTCTAAGTCTAGGGGACTCAGATGTTCCGTCCCATAGTGCTTAGAGCAATTTGAACCGTTTTTGATATTATTTTCTTTGTTGTACTCGTAGATACAGTGAAGACAGGTGTCTTAGAGGTATTACAGCAATATGTATGACGTATCTGTAAGAAGTTTAAGATTGCATCACATGTCGGTCTACGGTAATTGAAGACATATTAAACGTCTTTTGTTTATTGTAACGAAAAAGCAGCGCAGAGTTCAGGAGCAGTTCCGGTTAGAACCTATTCGTACTCTTGGATCTAGGTTTCTATCGTTATCAGTAACATGGTTTCTGCAGTTACCTAACGGCTGTGCCCTCTCCAGTTTACATTTAAGTGTCTGTCAAAGTGAATGCAATTTTCACTGTACAGTGTGTGCCAAGTACTTTCGTTATTGATCATTGACATAAACCTATTTAATAGCTATTGACAAAGCGACAGCGTCTTTTTTGTCTGTCTCCGGAATTGTTCTTGGATATCGCGCCTAAAAAATACAAGCTAGATGCTCACTGAAGAAACATTCCTCTTTTATAATAACCGCTACCAGTCACAGTTTGTCGCTACCTTGGTTAAATTTGTGTTAATAACAACCAGAGCAAAATATTAACAAACTGTGATTGGTAGCCGTTACTATAAAATCGTAGCCTAGTTGCCCTCCAAACAGATTATGTGGTTATAGTAAATATATTTTTATGAACTAGCAACCCACACCGGCTTCGCACGGGCAGCATTAAGTATCTATGGCCGCACGCCTTGTTTACAATTTGTAGTGAGGAGCCGGAAAATTCATGACGATCTCGATCAGTGTTACCAAGAGCCTCGCTTTCGGAAGGAGTTTTCAAAGAGGGAGTTAAAATCTGAAATTCTTAGTTTTTTAGCCATCCTCGTGTATTGAGGACCCAACTCTTCTTTAGGCCTTTTTTATTCGTAAACAAAACGAAATCAAAATATAATAAGTAAGCACCAAAATAACTAAAGTAACTCAATAAATTCGTTTTTCCAAGCCAAAAAGTCAATTATAAATAAAACCTATCAAAAGAAGCAAAACAATTTCGTTAATATTTAATAAGAAAAGCGAAATAAATAAATCTGCATATCCTAGCCAAGTAAATTCAGTGTAAATATATTCGTAAAGATGAAATGACAGTTTCAGAGACTTTACTGGTCTCGTACAGATAAGATTTTATTTATATAGACTGACGCGGCGAGTGAAAATTTGTACTAAGGCCGGGAATTAAACCAGGGTCCCTTGCTTACTGGGCAGGCGCGTAAGCCACTAAGCCACGTTGGCACAGCAGTCAGACAACTGCACGGATTACCCTGGTACGCCTCCCTCCTCCGTCCAAATTGCCCCTTACACACGAACAGAATTACTGAGGCTCTCCATGCTCTGGAATAGCACCTCAGCATCGAACTGAAATGGGTAATACTGCCTGAAACTCAGGACCAGGTAGTGATACAAATGAAATGACACAGCTTCAGAGATTTTACTGGTCTCGTACAGATATGATTTTATGTATATAGACTGAAGCGGCGAGTGGAAATTTGTAGCAAGACCGGGAATCAAAGCCGGGTCCCACCTTCGCACAGCAGTTGACAGAACTGCACAGATTACCCTCCCTCCTGGATCCTGTTCGTGTGTAAGGGGGAATTTAAAGTGGACTGGGGCCGCAGTGAGAATTTGAATCGAGAAGGGAGGCGTGGCAGCGCAATCGGTGCAGTGCTTTGCCGAGGTGGCTTAGTGGATAACGCACCTGCTTGTCAGCAGGAGACCAGGGTTCGATTCTCGCCTTGATACAAATTTTCACTCGCCGCTTCAGTCCATTTCCATAACATCTGAACTAATAAGCTGGAAGACACTTTAAATTAAGACATATATATTTTTTCATGATCCGATTCTGATGAAATAAAGAGTATCCTTTGCACCAAGGTAAGCTAAAGTTATCTGTGAAAACTCCATGGAAATTCGTCTAGTGGTTTTGGAGATCAAGGTGTTCAAACAAACGAACATACCAAGTTTCTTTAGAAAATGTCTTATTGTATTCTGTTACACTATCTACATCACCCACAATCAGTTTTTGGCAGGTATTTTCAGTGTACAGACACGACGGTTTTGCAGTTGTATATAGACTGAAGCGGCGAGTGGAAATTTGTAGCAAGACCGGGAATCAAAGCCGGGTCCCACCTTCGCACAGCAGTTGACAGAACTGCACAGATTACCCTCCCTCCTGGATCCTGTTCGTGTGTAAGGGGGAATTTAAAGTGGACTGGGGCCGCAGTGAGAATTTGAATCGAGGAGGGAGGCGTGGCAGCGCAATCGGTGCAGTGCTTTGCCGAGGTGGCTTAGTGGATAACGCACCTGCTTGTCAGCAGGAGACCAGGGTTCGATTCTCGCCCTTGGTACAAATTTTCACTCGCCGCTTCAGTCCATATCCATAACATCTGAACTAATAAGCTGGAAGACACTTTAAATTAAGACATATATAGTTTTTCATGATCCGATTCTGATGAAATAAAGAGTATCCTTTGCACCAAGGTAAGCTAAAGTTATCTGTGAAAACTCCATGGAAATTCGTCTAGTGGTTTTGGAGATCAGGGTGTTCAAACAAACGAACATACCAAGTTTCTTTAGAAAATGTCTTATTGTATTCTGTTACACTATCTACATCACCCACAATCAGTTTTTGGCAGGTATTTTCAGTGTACAGACACGACGGTTTTGCAGTTGTATATAGACTGAAGCGGCGAGTGGAAATTTGTAGCAAGACCGGGAATCAAAGCCGGGTCCCACCTTCGCACAGCAGTTGACAGAACTACACAGATTACCCTCCCTCCTGGATCCTGTTCGTGTGTAAGGGGGAATTTAAAGTGGACTGGGGCCGCAGTGAGAATCTGAATCGAGAAGGGAGGCGTGGCAGCGCAATCGGTGCAGTGCTTTGCCGAGGTGGCTTAGTGGATAACGCACCTGCTTGTCAGCAGGAGACCAGGGTTCGATTCTCGCCTTGTTACAAATTTTCACTCGCCGCTTCAGTCCATATCCATAACATCTGAACTAATAAGCTGGAAGACACTTTAAATTAAGACATATATAGTTTTTCATGATCCGATTCTGATGAAATAAAGAGTATCCTTTGCACCAAGGTAAGCTAAAGTTATCTGTGAAAACTCCATGGAAATTCGTCTAGTGGTTTTGGAGATCAGGGTGTTCAAACAAACAAACATACCAAGTTTTTTTTAGAAAATGTCTTATTGTATTCTGTTACACTATCTACATCACTCACAATCAGTTTTTGGCAAGTATTTTCAGTGTACAGACACGACGGTTTTGCAGTTTGATTATTGATATATAAGATACAGATTAATTAATTATAACAAAGTCATAGCAGGAAAAAAAACAGCCACTATTGTTATAGATTTCTTCTCAGCTGGGGTTAGTACAACAGATTTCAAATCCACGTGATTGATATCGGATGAATATTCTTCTTCCATGTTGCACTTCGTGTGTTGTACTGCATTCTCCTAAGCAACAGTAACTGATGTTCATTTTTCTATGCTTTCTTGTGTTGACTGCATAAATACGCAGCAGAACGGAACCTGTTGTTCCAACCAGATAGTCAACTTGCAGTCCTATTCGTGCAACGGGAAACGTATCCATTTGTTTATTTACGAGATAAATTTGAGCCTAGGGGGCGATAAAGGTAGATATGAAATGTCTCTCGGCCGTGCGCCGTTGCACATTTGGCAGCTGTATGATGTATCACAAAAAGTCCCTGTATACGAGGTCAGCGCGCCAGTCGTGGGATTTAGTGAGCGTTTATACGGAGGGAAACACTGCACCGGCGAGCGTGAGGATCTATTCCGATGATTTCCCAGTGCCCCACCTAAGCAAATGCACGTCTTCTCTGCTTCATGATACGAATAACACGATTAACTTCTCAGCAAAGCTTATACCTTTCTCCAATAGATAATGCAACCATTACTTTTCACACCTGATTGTGTTTTCTTCCTATTAAGACCGTATTGCTTGTTGATGACCATGTAATAGTAAGTGACAATAAGGCTGCCTGCTGTAAGTCCCATATGGATTTAAGCAGATAGTTACAATGCACAAGCTGGAAATCTCCGTTATCATAATTAAATCTCCGGCTGCAGAGTGTTGTTCTCCTGTCAGGCGCATATTAATAGTAAATGAGTATGCCGTCTAATATACGTTCCTCGGATGTGTCTTCCCGAGCGAGGCCGCACTGGGTAACCGGGCGGTGTGAGGCGCCTTGCCACGGATCGTGAGTGGCGGAGGTTCGAGTCCTCCCTCGGGCATGGGTGTGTGTGTTGTCCTTGGCGTAAGTTAGTTTAAATTAGATTAAGTAGTATGTAAGCCTAGCGACCGATGATCTCAGTAGTTTGGTCCCATAGGAACTTACCACCAGCCCTCTTCCTGGGCGAGGTGGCGCTGTAGTGAAAACAATGGATCCCTGTTCGGAAGAACGGGGTTCAAAGCTACTCTAGCCATCAGTTTAAGCTTTCCGTTGTTTCCCCACATCATCGTATGCAAATTTACGTCATGTTTTAGATATGTGTCGTTCACATTCTAAATATCGCCCAAACAAAGAACCAAACAAACAGGAATAGGTACTGAAGGATTGGAAAATAGATTTAGAGCAATAATAAGGGTACAGAAGACAAGAGGCACAAGCTATAGCGTTGTGATTTCCTGCGTGGTACTGGATACTGATACTGGACGCAATGATTCACTACTGCGTGCATGCGTTAGCAGGCAGATTCTATTACAGTGGAGCCAAGCAAACAGTAGGATCTTGTGCTTCAACCACGGAGGCAGCGGGATTCACATCCCACTATAGTCAACGCAGTTGAAGGTTTCGTTGTTTCCTTGAATCGGTTAGGGCGAATACCGGGATGGCTTCTTCGAAAAGGCCACGTCCGATATCCTCTCCGTCCTTGACGTATTCCAGCTTATGTTCTGTCTCTAATGTCAACGACGTCGACGGCATGTTCAACCTCGATCCTTGCCTTCCTCCCTTTCTTCAAATAGTAACAGTGAAGGAAGGAAGACAAGTTAAAGTGAATATACACTGAAGAGCCAAAGAAACTGGGACACCTGCCTAATATCGCTTGGGGCCCCCGCAAACACGCAGAAGTGCTACAGCACGACGTGGCATGCACTCGACCAATGTGTGAAGTAGTGCTGGAGGGAACTGACGATGAATCTTGAAGGCCTTTCGATAAATGCGTAAGAGTAAGAGGGGGTGTTAATCTCGTCTGAACAGCACGTTGCAAGGCATCCAAGGTATGCTCAATAATGTTCATGTCTGGGGAGCTTTCGGCCAGCGGAAGTGTTTAAACACAGTGTTCCTGGAGCCACTGTGCAGCAATTCTGGACGTGTGGCGTGTCGCATTGTCATGCTGGAATTGCTCACGTCCGTCGGAATGCACAATAGACGTGGATGGATGTAGATGATCAGACAGGATGCCTGTCAGAGTCGTATCTGGACGTATGATGTGTCCCATATCACTTCAGTTACACGCGCCCCGCACCATTACAGGTCCTCCACCAGCTTGAACAGTCCCCTGCTGACATGCAGGGTCCATGGATTCATGATGTTCTCTGCATACCGTATACGTCTATCCGCTCGATAAAATTTGAAACGAGACTCGTCCGACCAGGCAACATGTTTCCAGTCACCAACAGTCCACTGTCGTTGTTGATCGCCCCAGGCCAGGCGTAAAGCTTTATGTCGTGCAGTCATCGAGAGTACGCGAGTGGGCCTTCGGCTCCGAAAGCCCATATCGACGATATTTCGTTGAATTGTTCGCACGTTGGCACTTGTTAATGGCCCAACATTGAAATCTGCAGCCAATTTGCAGAAGGATTGCACTTCTGTTGCGTTGAACGATTCCCTTCAATTGTCGTTGGTCCCGTTCTTGCAGTATCTTTCTCCGGCCGCAGCGATGTCGGAGATTTGATATTTTACCGGATTCCTGACGACGTTTCAATCCCGCGTCCGGCCATCCTGATTTAGGTTTTCCGTGATTTCCCTAAATCGTTCCAGGCAAATGCCGGGATGGTTCCTTTGAAAGGGCACGGCTGACTTCCTTCCCCGTCCTTCCCTAATCCAATGAGACCGATGACCTCGCTGTCTGGTCTCCTTCCCCAAACAACCCAACCCCCAACCCCGGATTCCTGATATTCACGATACACACGTGAAATGGTCGAATGGGAAAATCCCCACTTCATCGCTACCTCGGAGATACTGTGTCCCATCGCTCGTGCGCCGACTATAACACCACGTTCAAACCCACTTAAATCGTGATAACCTGCCATTGTAGCCTCAGTAACCGATCGAACAACTGCACCAGACACTTGCTGTATTACATAGGCGTTGCCGACCGCAACGTCATATTCTACCTGTTTACATATCTCTGAATACGCATTTCTTTGGTGCTTCAGTGTATGTATACTCAAGAAAGGTCTTGTATATTTATTCGAATTAAAGTTTTCGACATTTGTTACAGGCTATCATCAAATACAATATTTAGTAAGAAAGAGAAAGCTATAAGAGAGTACGAAGTTGATGTGACTAAAACACTCAGTGCCAGTATACTTATGCTAAGAACAACACACACACACACACACACACACACACACACACACACACACACACACATACACCCGAGGGAGGACTCGAACCTCCGACGGGAGGGCAGGTTAACTTCAAAAAAAAAGTTAAACCTAACTAACCTAAGGACATCACAAACATCCATGCCCGAGGCAGGATTCGAACCTGCGACCGTAGCGGTCTTGCGGTTCCAGACTGCAGCGCCTTTAACCGCACGGCCACTTCGGCCGGCGGTTTACTTCAAATACAATATTTAGTCAGAAAGAGAAAGGTATAACAGAGTGCGAAGTTGATCTCGATGTGACTAAAACACTCAGTGCCAGTGTACGAGTAAAATATAAAATGTCGTAAGCAATTCGTACTTAATCACTGGGAATCTGAGTTCGTCAGGAGGGAAATGATTCAGTTAAAACTACGGATGTTGTGCAAATTGAATTATAACGAAAGTTATGCACATTGCATTGTGGCTGACATCCCCCAGTGTCCTCTTCTTTATGTTAAAATCGCACACGGCCTGCTCACGTCATATCTTCAGATATGAAGCGTTGTGTATTCTCTCTCACCGTGTTCCTTGTACCTCCTATGATCTCTACATTACATAAATAGCTTCCGTCGACTGGCATAGCGGTCTGTAGAAGTGACAGTGTCGCTGGTGAGAGCCATACGAGTTTAGCTGAACGTGTGTCCAGACTGTGAAACGGCGGCTGAGAGGCTTGCAGGGGTGCAGCTGCCGCTTCGCCCGTGGGGAGGGCAGCCCACCCCGTGTGCAGGTGGCTCCACTCCAAGTATCGAGGACCTGAAATCCCCAACACGAGAGGGGCGCGGGCCCAGTCTGCCAAAAGGTCTACTCTTCATTATCGAGTGTTCGCGTAAAAGAATCACCCGAAAGCAAGATCAGTGAACCAAAAAATAAATTAATTTTCAACTACTTTTAGTAGAATTGTTTTTAAGATTGTATTTCTTAAGAATATAATTAATCGAGGTATGCACTGTCCGTCAGAAAAGTTCCGAGACTCATTTTATTCCTGGGATACATGCGACGTCAGCGCAGTAACTACAGTGCCAGCTTGAACAAACAAGTGTAAACAACAGATGTGCATTCGACCAGTCGACTGTGACCAGGCATAGTTAAGCCATCGACGCACGAGTTAGCTAACGTTAACGTGGCGCTCTGTGAGTTTTGTGACGTCACTTCCTGCTACTCCACGATGAGGAGCCATTTCGACGCATGAAACTGAAAATAAATTCTGCGATATTTCGGCAACGTCCCACATAAAGTAGAACCAATAGGAAGCAAGAACGCTCCCTACGTCATAAGCAGAAATGAAGACGCCGTACTGTATTTGTAGTGTGCTGTAGACACCCATATTCGGTGTATTTTTAAAGTTCGTTAGACCCTAAGAATATATGCTGTTTTTAAGAACCAGCACATTGACTGTCTCGAGAACGAATCGTTGTTTGTACGATTTGTTGTAATAAAATGAAGGGGAACGTCATATTTGTGGTTGAAGAATTTTCGTATTTATTTTTGCGTGTTACTAGAGTAAGCCATTTTAAGGCTGAAATGGCTCTGAGTACTATGGGACTTAACATCTGAGGTCATCAGTCCCCTACAACATAGAATTACTTAAACCTTTAAACTAACCTGAGGATATCACACACATCCATGCCCGAGGCAGGATTCGAACCTGCGACCGTAACGGTCGCGCGGTTCCAGACTGAAGCGCCTAGAACGGCTCGGCCACAGCTGCCGGTCCATTTTAAGGCAACGGCGCATTGAAGACTCATGAAAACGTGTCTTTTTTGTTGGAATTTGTTATAATTAAATGTCAATTAATAACATTTCGCCGATTATGGCCTTTAGGAGACTGTAATATAAAATACGGAGTTCTTAGTAGCGTGGTTGCCTGAGACTCCACGTTGCGGAACTCAGAGTATATCACTAAAGGATTTGTGTTCTGCGGAATGCAAATCTTTTTTTTTTTTCACCTTTGCGTTTTCTAAAAAATTGTAGGACCTACCTATGAAATTCTGTAATGTTTGATGTTATGTAAATATAAGTGCGAGCTCTGTCAAAAGTGTTAGATTTGATGAAATTTTATGAGCTGTTGTCTTTACAGAGTGGACGTATCCCACCTTCACGGATATCGAAGTTTTTATTTGAGTACGCCACAGTGAGAAGAAATGGTTCAAATGGCTCTGAGCACTATGGGACTTAACATCTGTGGTCATCAGTCCCCTAGAACTTGGAACTACTTAAACCTAACTAACCTAAGGACATCACACACATCCATGCCCGAGGTAGGATTCGAACCTGCGACCGTAGCAGTCGCGCGGTTCCGGACTGAGCGCCTAGAACCGCTAGACCACCGCGGCCGGCACAGTGAGAACATGACTAGCATATGGGCAAAAGAGGAAATGTGCGTTTTAATAGAGCTAACACAGGAATTCTGCGCGCATTCATTTTTGTGAACAAACTGTGTGGTTTGCGAACCAAATAAAGCCACCTGCCGCTGGAGAGTGCAGAGAGCGCAAAATCACATTAACCAGCTGGCGCCGTGTGCCGTCGGCGCTGTCTCTCGTGACGTTGGATATGTCGTCTGCGTGCACCGCAACCTTAGCTGCATCGTCCCGTATGCCGATGGCTTGCCACTGTAATGGGTCAGCGTTGTGGTGTCACAGATCTTAACAGAGTAGCATCTCTAACTCAAGTGTTCGAGAAATTCTCCGGAATGTTTTAAAGAAGTGAAAAGTTTGTGATTCCGTGCACCTTGACTCCTGAACGAATCAACGACGTGTGAACGCCTGCCGCGACTTGATTGAAATGCAAAACGCAGACAATTCTTATCTGGAAATAATCATCACAGGCTTCGAGACTAGTTGTTATCAATACTAACTTACCACAAAATGACAAAGCACAGAAATTCACACGATGGGTCAACGCTTTGACGGCATAACCACCAACATTCGAGCCAATGTGATGCGGGAGTTGAACAGCACAAAGGACTGCTCTGATAGTTTCACACGATTCTCTGCGTTGTATTCAATTGGGGGAAGGTTATGTAGAACAGCTGATATTAAAACCGCCATCTTAACCTTTCTCTATGTGTTACTAATCCAGTTTCGAAACTTTTATGGGCTAGCGGGGTATGATGTAGCTTTTAAAGCAATCAGCGGAACTGTACTTTTGAAGGAAACGACGGTTAAGTATGCGCCACTGTTGTCCCCAATGTGACATCTCGCACTGATAATTTATGCTGTTTCTCTGCTGCGGAATTAATTTGCTTTTATAGTCTGTCGACAAACTCAATAGCGGCAGCACAAATTTCCCCTCTCATTACCTAGCTACGTCACAATGAGTGTGAATTGGCTGCTTCGCATTTTTTTCCCTTAATTTTGCGTTTGATATTTAATACACCACACCATAATTCCCGTTTATAGCCCATCATTAAACAAAATCAGCACACAATACAATAATCACGTTGGAGGGAAGAAAACCTGATAATAAGGCCAGAGCTGGGTAGAGACCATCGAATCCAGCAAACGTTTTCCAAATAACCACTGGTTGTTCACAGTACAGATTCTGAACAGATAAGATGCGTGAGAGCTGCTTTGACTGAATCAGTTATTGTTAGACTTGTGACAAGACATCCGCTGTACGTCTGATAATCTCCTGATCGTTAACATTCTCAAGCTGTTTTTCAGAATTAGTTCACGATCACACAGTTGATTGAGTATATTTCGGAGGATTCCTGTGGTTCAAATATCGTATTCCTGTGGTTGGAACATCGTTTGCCAAATAGTTAACAAGCACATTAAAAACGTTATTCCCGTATAAGTTTATATCCACAAAAGTTAGATGTTATTCCTCTACAATTATTTCCAGTGTCTCATGACGATGTGTTTATAGATGTGTAAATTTCTATAAAGTTTGGAGCTCCGTCTTGGATTCAGTCCATTACTTGATGATCCCAATTGCGAGTGTCTTGTAGTTTGAAGTAGGACCACGTCTCTGTTTAATTTGTATCTGCATAGCGACCCGAAAACGGTTCATACTGCGAAGTTCTTAAATCAGGGCGACGCAGTTTTCGGAGAAAGAAAGACGTCTGTGGAGTATATTTATATTTCCGTAAATGCGTTAATAGTTTACCCACGTTTCATCGAAAAAGAAAAACCTTTTTGCCTTACTGTTTTTATTTTGTAATTCATCTGAACTTTTTGCAGAGTCAGTCAATACATGAATCTTCCTCGTTTTTCGCGTAGTGTCGTGCGCAGAGCATATTTCTACCACGGAAAATTAGTCCTTATTGCATAACATGGCCGGCCGCGGTGGTCTCGCGGTTCTAGGCGCGCAGTCCGGAACCGTGCGACTGCTACGGTCGCAGGTTCGAATCCTGCCTCGGGCATGGCTGTGTGTGATGTCCTTAGGTTACTTAGGTTTAAGTAGTTCTAAGTTCTAGGGGACTGATGACCACAGCAGTTGAGTCCCATAGTGCTCAGAGCCTTTTTTTTTTTGCATAACATGAAGTAGTTTACGTCATGTTGACTTCCGATTTGTCGGAACTGTATTCAACGGTTTCGCTCCGAAGAGTTTTCTGTGCTACTTGTGGTACGGGATAATTTTTATAGCATGTCTGTGCGGCAGTTTTAGTGGTCTCCCGATTATGCTCTCTTACCGCAGGGAGAGTGCTTTCATTTGCAGAATACAGATATCGATTGCTTATAGCTGTTGTAAAAAAGAATTTTCAACTTCTTGTTGAAAAGTATCGTTTCATGTCGCTGAAATGAATGATACTTCGCCCAATATACCCTCCAGTACTGATATCCTTCTGGCAGGTCAGAATAATTTGCTCGCTATACCTTCAAACGTGCACATCGTGATACCAGCTTGTGCCGTTGTTGCTGGCCAGCTGTTATGTGACGTAGGTTGCTGATGATTAAAGATTCTACTCCGTGTCTTCGTTTACGTTGTCGCTCTTGGCGAGTGGGAGAGCCTCTTTCTGGCACCGACTCACACGGAAACCGTTAGCCTCTCACGGAGGTGTGGGACTCCAGATGGCCGGAATGACGGCAGGCCTATGCGAAGCGGCGGCTTCCAACTGGTGCAGATTTGTGGTGTTGGCACGCCTGACTGACGTTTCTCCAAGCCGTCTACGCCAGATGTGCGGAGTGCTAGCTGGCACAGCTTTGCCACGCTGCCAAGCACAAAACATTGGTACAAGGTTAATGTCCTCCATTCACGTCGTTATTTCAACAGGCAAGTGCGACGCTTGTGACAACTTTGCTTCGGTGGTATACTTGTTACAGTATGTCAGACTACCAGGTGATTTGTTTTAGTGTATCGCCAAATGGGCACTTTCGGAACGGTTTTAGACTCCAATGGTGGAATTTCGTCACCAAAAATTGTTTCTCGCGGCGGAATTTGTTATTATTTCGGCGAATTTCATGTACAATTACGTTAAAAGTAGAAACACCTATGAATTTTCTGCTCTGCCTCCTAGAAAGGCGTATATGTTGCAAACATAGATTTCTCTATCGAGAGACACTGTCCCATAACAGGAGAACGAAACGAAAGAGATCTGTTTCATCTAAAGTTCGACACAAGTTGCAAATTTTTACTTTAGCGAATATTTAAAGTGTGTTGTCAGACAAGCTGAGAAGATAGATAGAGCTCGTTTTATGTTTCTCCGTTTCTTGAAATTCAGATCCTGTGAAATGAAATTCCATAGTGAGCAGCATATACTTTATTTCATTTTATTACTAGCTTCACCACGCACTTCTCATCCTGTTATTATGCTAGTGGACTCCCTCTTATTTCGAAAGTATGTGCTACATATTTTAATCAAACCCTAGAGTTGCAATGCATGTGTCGCTACCGGGAACCTAGAACGCAACCTTAACAGATATATGCAATAAAATGCGAAATTGCTCTACGTGTACCGATAAACATTCATCCAGAAAGTTTCAGGGGAAGTGTTCGTTAAGAGTGTACCAGTGAACTTGCTAACTAGCACACAAGACCAGAAGAAAATCGATAAACAGCATTCACTGTAACCAAAGTACCTCACAACCAGAAGGAATAGTACGAAACATCTCCTGCTGTATTTAATCTCACCATTTCCGTTTTTCAAAACAAAACGGACGTTGTATGGCAGCTGAAAAACTGGATGTATTGAACACTACATCGATACTGGAAGGAAGTCTGTAGCTATTGCAGCACTGAGTTCAATGAACTAAATTAGTGGTAGAGAAGAAGGAGGAAAAAAGCTGTTTGACGTGACTGTGTCGCCCGAAAGATTGGAAGGAAACGCTGGGCGCATAAGTGTCACGCAATGCCGTCTCAGTCGTGCGTCACCAAGGATACCCAACGTGTTTCGTATCGTAGATGATTTCGTTGCGTGTCAGCTAATGTGTATGGGCTCGAGACGCACTATCATCTTACTCATTCCGGAAGTATTGGCCTCAAATTCTGTAGCACCCTTTCTAGATTGTTGCGTCAAGCGTTACGAAGAGTGCGGTGTTCCATCTTACAGTATCAACTATGATGAAGCTCGGCAGTGCAGACATTGCGGAGTATTTATTAACGACAGGGAAATCAGAATTTTGCAGCTGACATTCGCATGTAAATTCGTATAATGTTTTTACGTTCGGCACCTCCGGGAACTAATTTAGAGTCAGTATAAAGTATTTCGGGACTTCTCACCTTTGAGTATGCAGTTTGTCGTGTCTAGAACTGTTCTTTAGCGCTATTCATCGCAGCTACAATTTTCGCTCTTCTGGTCCTACGTTGCCTCTCACAGTATCAGACTTGGGTACTACTACTGACGAATATAACGTATGGGAGACACCGAAATTCAATCCAGCTGATTAAATCATCGTACACTGAGAATAACTCGAATTGTATGATCGCGGATAGATACGACAACTGATCAGAGATTCTTTTAAGATTTATGATATCGGTTTGTAGGAAAGTCATGAATGAAATACCTCATATGAAAATCATGGTACAAAACGGAAGTTAGCACGAATCTTTTTTTAATTTTTGCAGTAAATTAATGTTACTGTCTTTAAAGCGGCTTGTGTAACATAAATGAAAACAGCTTTTACTTTGCCATATAAATGGTGAAACCTTGCTTCTACGGCTTACATTTAGTGTTTCAGCTAAGATATGTGTTTGTGCTGTGTGCGATTATTCGGATACGTCATCCAAATGTTTAATTGCAGTTTAGATCGAACCTGATGGTGCGATTTTCGACAGTGGTTACATACATTTTTCCTTCCATATCATGTGATCGATATTACACGGTAGGTAACATGCTGGACAGAAAGAATAGCGTTCTCAGACATTTATACCCTTTGAGTCGGTCAGTTTGTATCACCACTTACAGCCCTGAACGGTAAGTTCGACGGTGCGAAATGCCACCATTCTGTAATCGAATGTAAATTGCATAACGTTAACTTCCTCTACCCGGTGTGACTGTGAGGGGCATAACCGGTGAACAAATTTTGCTAGAGCGGGTGGCGCGAAATGACCTCTGGCTATTCGTTAATTTGATTTAATCCTATTCGCTAGCGGATATTAACGTCGCAGTTTTATTTCGGTGGAGAAGCTGGAGGGTCAGAAACACAATCAAGGTGGCGGTGGTCACGGAGAGAGGCAAACTAATATCTGTGGCGAAACGTCCTGCGTGCCAACGGTCGCTGTACGCTCAAACAACAGCGCTATATTTATAATTCCGTGGAGTCCCCGCTGTTAATGGCAGGCCTTTCGACAAGTGATTTATCCATTTGTTTATGAATGCTGTTGCCGTTAGAGGCGCGTGTTGCTTTTGGCCTGTTGTCCAGCTCCGCTCCATATCCGCCTGTCGAGCAGTCCCGGTTCCTACTTGTGTACGGGCATCTTTCAGATTTATTAATAACTTAGCGCTTACAACTTTCGTGGGCTGGCCCGCACTCTTTCTCTCAGGCCATTCCCACTCTACATCTTCCTCGACATTTACATCTGGACTCTTGCGCTCACGTTGAACTTAACGATGAGTACAAGCCTCAAGACTTTATTTCCTTCTGCTCTCTCGCTTTTTTGCCCAGTTTTGCTCATTTTTGTGAAGTAGCCTGACCTTTGAGATCGTGGTAGCTTTACCGTTGATAAAAGGACTGTCTGTCTTTTCCGTGCTACAGCATCTGCAAGTCAAGATCATTCGATCATCGTGGATTGGCAATGGGTTTTTGAGACCAGATTCCATTTCTCACATACTTCTGACGCTGATTTAGTGTTTAAGGAGACCAAACAGTGGAGATCATCGGTCTCGTATTCACCTCCTGGACAGAAGCGGTGTACTGTGTCTGTCTGCGTGTAGAGTAAATTCTGTGTGCATGTATGAGAAAGCGTTCTATATGTTTACGTAGCGTGTATCTGACGCGGAATATACCAGGCCGTTCACACCTAGTGGGATGTGGGAAATTGCCTAAAAACCACATCCGAGATGCCAGACACACCGACCCCTCATCGTTAATCCGACAGGCGAATTTGGTCCGAGGACAGCACACCTCCCCGTCCCGGAAAAAATGGAAATGTCTTGTGGCTAGAGCCTCCCGTCGGGTAGACCGTTCGCCTGGTGCAAGTCTTTCGAGTTGACGCCACGTCGGCGACTTGCGTGTCGATGGAGATGAAATGATGATGATGAAAGACACACAACACCCAGTCATCACGAGGCAGAGAAAATCCCTGGCCCTGCCGGGAATCGAACCCGGGACCCCGTGGACGAGAAGCGAGAACGCTACCGCAAGACCACGAGCTGCGGACCACGTTCCGGCAGAGGTCGTGTTTATAAATACGGCAACCCGTGCGAGTGACATTTGTTTCTCTTCACAAGTTCACCTTAGATGGAGAGAAATTTATAGGCGCTATCGGACTGCGTGTACTCTGTTTTATGCGTTTTCGTACAGTGAGCGGTTTACGTGCCGTGTAAATCAGGCGCAAACGAGGAAACAATACAGCATTTTGCTAAACGACTGTGGAAAACCGTGCTTCTTCCCAAGGTTTCTATATCCGTGAAACTTCAGTGTAACTTCGTCAAGGTTTGATTTCTTCTCTGGTATTAGAATAAGCCAAGAGAATTTATACACACGTGATCATTTACACTCTGCCAGTCACTGTTGTATCTTCGTTTATTGGAAGGCACACCGGATAGAAAGGTCAACTCTAGACAGGTACAAATCCCATGTTCTAACAGCTATGGCGCAGTTTGTTAACTGTTGCACCAGAAATTCTCTGGTTTTAGTGTTCTTATTTGTTTGTTTGTCTTTTGTTGAAGTTTTGTAGGTAACTGTCTGTGATATCTTCTGAGGATAAATTGTACTGCCGGCCAGGGTGGCCGAGCGGTTCTAGGCGCTACAGTCTGGAACCGCGTGACCGCTACGGTCGCAGGTTCGAATCCTGCCTCGGGCATGGATGTTTGTGATGTCCTTAGGTTAGTTAGGTTTAAGTGGTTCTAAGTTCTAGGGGACTGATGACCTCAGAAGTTAAGTCCCGTAGTGCTCAGAGCCATTTGAACCAAATTATACTGTTTCAAATAGGGCCGCGAAAAGCGCGTCTGAACTACCTGAACTGAATATAAAAACTTTCCTCTTTGTCATCCTTTCCGAAACCAGATTTACATCTTTTGTCTTAAGCTTTGGAGAAATACCGGTTCCCGTGAGATCACCGAAGTTAAGCGCTGTTGGGCGTGGCCGGCACTTGAATGGGTGACCATCCAGCCGCCATGCGCTGTTGCTATTTTTCGGGGTGCACTCAGCCTCGTGATGCCAATGGAGGAGCTACTCGACCGAATAGTAGCGGCTCCGGTCAAAGAAAACCATCATAACGATTGGGAGAGCGGTGTGCTGACCACATGTCCCTCCTATCTGCATCCTCAACTGAGGATGACACGGCGGTCGGATGGTCCCGATGGGCCACGTGTGGCCTGAAGACGGAGTGCTTGCTTAGTGCTTGTTTGGAGAAATAAACCCCAGATTGCATTCTGCAAAGTAGTACCAGTAGTTATGCTGGAAGAATTAAGCAAAGCTATAACAGAGTTTTGGATGGTTTCTTCAGTCATTTACTTTGTAGACTCATTTTTTAGTAATATTTCTTAACATTAAAAGACGAGTGCTAGTAGATCTGCGTCAGCAGGAATTGTCGTAAAGTTCAATGTTGATAAAAGTATGGAGTACTATTTTTCTGACTACTCTCAGTATCTTTGTTATTGTTTACGTGCAGGTTACTTGCACTCCTCATTACTTAATTGTAATCTTCATTTAAACATTTCGACTTTACTTTGACTTTCGCTGAGATCGTGTTCCCAGCTGCCTCACACGCGGTACAAGTGTGCGCCATAGCTGAATAGTTCACTGAAGCAGAGCCGTGTTATAACCAGTGAAGCCTACACAAAAGGACATTCGGCGTCCACGAGCACCGCTGATTAATTAATCGAATGGCCGCATGTGACCTGTCATCTGGCTTGAAAGCCACCTTGTTCTGCATCCATTGTAGCGCCAATGCGTGTGATTGTCTTAGCGAGTACGGAGTGAAGAATGCTGATGGGACAGTCATTCCTTACATGAAGAATGTGGCCTGTCTTGCGGGCCAGCGTCATTACAGCTTTGGTTCTGGATGACGAGACATATTTCCTCTTTAAGCACGCAGTGCGCATTTTAGGCGCACGCCTCGAACAGTCAGCTCCGTGGCTTGTACTAAGTACATAACTAATGTACGATATTAACTCTGTCGTCCAGTAAATTCCCTGATTAAGTTCAGAAAAGGAAGACAGAAAAAAAATGATGGGAATATGTAGAGACGTGGAAAAGTTAGAGAGAATTCAGCGATTTGGCTCACGCTTGAAAGATGACAGCATCTGAAACCACGAAATGTAGCCCTTTAGAATATTCAGCATTGACTTGAAAATTTTCTAAAGTGATATGAGAGGTAGCAGTCGTTTTGAATATTTGCTGTTTCTCACAAGTTACAGTAGGGTCACTTGTGACTTAGGGGAATGAGGATGTGAAATGTGCCGCCCAGTGAAGTAAAATGGAAGATGACAGCGGAGTTTAGTAAAATTATGAACACAATGCTGATGAGCCGGATAGTTTATAGAATTCTTAGTTTACATCGCCGAACGCGCTGTATATCTTTCTCTTACAATCACCTCCTCTCCTCTGTAAACTAATAAATCCTCTGCGCTCTGTACCTCCGTTTTCTCTTTCACCTGTAGTGCATTGCCTACTATTCCCATAATTTTACGTTATCAATGTCCAACTCATATAGCCGTGTGATGACTCAAGCCGCTGCTTCCATAACCTCTGTGCGTGGTATTTGCTCAGTGCTTCGATTGCAATGCCGAATTTTTTATTATTCTGTTCACTTTAACTCGTAAGTATTTTTTTTCGATTTCCTCACAAAGTTCATACATTACCGAACAGAAGAGAATATTCAGTTGATACTGTTACCATACGTATATTCTCAGTTACTCATTTTCATTGAAGCCTCAATGAATTATGATTTAGATATTCTACAGCCTTTTCCCTCCTGTTAACTCAATGTTTTCGAACAGTGTTCTATCTGTGCATTCGCTATCAGAGACAAATTCGAATACAGTACTCAAATTTCTCTTACGTTATTTAATCTTTTCCGATCGCTTTCGAATATATCTACATGTACGATGAGATATTCCGGTTTCAAAATATAATCTCTGGAGCCTGATTTCAACCCTCTTATCCAATCTCTAACGTAATGTGATGAGATTTTCTAGTACAGTTTATAGATTACATAACTTACAAATCGTTACAAATCTTCTGGGAATGGGGCAGGAAGCAAGCTGCATCTCCTAGCGACTTCTCGGAGCCATCATTTCGCTTTCTTCCGAATTTTTGAGATTTTTTCAGGAGTTTCTTTACTTTATTATATGTATCTCCTATAATTTTCTAGTTTTTGATGTTTAGTAACCACATCCGTGAATTTTATCCACTGCATGCTGCCATTATCTTTTTTTTGATTGCTGGTTCTTGGAACCCATTGACTGTAATATTCTGAGAGTGATATACTGGAGCGAGACACGTTAGTGTAATAATTTCCGTTTTCCTTTTTATCTTTGTAGCTCGTTTGTGTATCGTTCTCACCATTCAAGTGATCGCTTTTGCGTCTGCAGTCATCAGTCGGCCCGTTGGTTTGCACATAGCAGTGCTTTACTAGGCGTGGCCCTGTTGGAGGTTGTATGTGCTTTCCTTCCTCTGACTGACCCAGCGAATTATACTCTGCGGGGACTCACAGTTTAATGTGGGCTCTGAATCACTGAGCAACACAATCATTCACGGAAATGTAGGAAGCACCAAGTGACAAATATCCCAGGAACGACTTTACTCTTTGTGACTCGGTAGCTCAGTGGTTAAATGTCAATGCCTGACGTGTCAGATTCTATTCTTGGACAGGGGAGGAAAATTATACATCATTTTCCCAAAAAATAGTCTTTTACTTATAATATTCTTAATAACTAAGGTCAAGTATGGGTTACTTTTTTAACGTGTTAAGGAACAAGAATTGTTATGCTTTTTATCCATCCTACAGCTGGCTCGATCCTTGCTTTTTTATTACGTAATTTTCTTACCGATGGGCGAAATCATTAACGTTTATTTGTGTTTTGTATTCATATACGTTATTAGTCCAATTTCCACGGCCGGGATTGTTCCGAATTTTATTTGACAATAGCTAATCGCCACCAGTACATATGTCAATACGTTTCTTCCATTGGGTTATGAATTCAAGCTCTGCCGCCAGATCACTGAAATCTTAGAAAAAGAGTAAGGCGGGCAGTGTAGAAATGATCAGGACTAACGGATATGATGAAGTTTTTTTCCTTAGTGTCCTATGAATCTCACTGAAGACGACAGATAGTTATAGTATAAAATCGTAAACTAGTAAAAATCCTACTTATTTTATAATCTGAAAAATATGGCGGAGCGATCATTGCTTACAAACGTGTTCCAGTAAGAAACGATTCTTAGTATGAGGCAGAGACATAGCAGGCTGAACATGAACGCAGCTGGAGGTTGCAGGAGTAATAAAAATCCTATTTATTTTAGAATCTGAAAAATATGAGGGAGCATGTTCTGATTGAGAGCTACAGCTAATAGCTACAGTCTTATGTTGTTCGCTTAGCAATCACAGACCCAAAACTCAACCTGTCAGAAGCCTTGGTAATCAACAAACATCTGGCCCACCGTCCAGATTTAATAGTGAAAGACCAGACACAGCTTAATACTTGCCCTCTTCTAAACTTCTTTTAATCCTCTCAGTTCTCCATTACTTTCCACACTGTCTGTTCCTTCCTATTCCTCCGTTTTGCTGTACTTATTTACCTTTATTTTAATGTGATTACTAATGTGCTCCATGCATTCTGCTGTTATAATTTTCATTTCTATCTTTTACTCTGGTCCTCTATCATTTTCCATATGTGACACCTCTTCAAGTTATTCATTAGTAATTTGTCAAGCACTAATTTATTTTATCGAGAT
Source organism: Schistocerca piceifrons (assembly GCF_021461385.2). Lineage (NCBI taxonomy): Eukaryota > Metazoa > Arthropoda > Insecta > Orthoptera > Acrididae > Schistocerca > Schistocerca piceifrons. The sequence goes on from NC_060149.1 coordinate 131,679,970, forward strand.
TGTTGATGTAATGTAAATTGTTATACAGGCGCTGTTTTTCGACTTTCCAGGGTTGCTCCCTATATATTTATTTATTGTTCAAATTTCTGCCTTTTTAATTGCATTACCACCTCACTGTCAAAGATGATGTTTACTGCGTGTTCGTGCCTCTACCTAGATTTGTTAACATATTTTCCAATGTTGTCTACAAATATTGTGACTATCGTGACAAAAATAGTCAGTCAAGGCCTAATGATAACCTTGTAAGCCGAAAACCGGTTAACTAAATCAATTAATTGATCCCGTAGACCGTATATATATAATATTGTACTTTTAATTTATTCTTATGTCGTTCTATAAAGAAGTGACGGAAGACTTAGTTAACATGTTGATTTCACAACATGGATTTAAAAAGCAATGTGGTAATGCCACCACCAAGCCACCATCTGTGTTGCCCCACGTCGCTTGACCGACACGGCCGTTGAGACTGCGAAGAGAGAAAAGATTGCTTCCCGAAATTTCGTTGCTTACCCCAGGTGAGAAGATCTCCATTAGCATGTGTGACGCACCTATGCCGCAGGAACCTCTATAGGCATGCGTCAGCATCCGTCAGGGAAATCCTTATACTTTTTCTTGTCGTTCGCTTCTTTTTACCTGCCAGCTCAGAACAAGCTAAATTGCAGCCGGCATACTTGTTTCGCGTTTAAGAACGGCCATTGTATCCCTAAGTTTCAGGTGTTGTATTTTCAAGGTTTGCTCCAGTATCAAGAGGTTGCAATATATGTTTTTGTTTTTTAGCTCGTGCCTTGCCATCATTTCGACACTAAAGTTTCGTGGGAAGCAGGAAGGAAATGTCGCGTCACTTTGTTGTAAAGCGAACGCTCTGGAGCGTTGCGCCCGAAGTGTAATAAGAGAATTGAGAGCACATACAGGATGTGCTAGAGGTGATTGTTGGTGGTGCCGTTGGTAGGTGCCCGTTGCTATACGATACCTGGTGATTTGCAGTCTGCGGACATAGATGCAAAATATACATAACCACCTCCTATTTTACCAAGCGAAAGTTTGGCAGATGATGAAATGAGGGACATTACAGTTCAGAGTACCGTGTTTATCCTCTCACATTTCTCGCGGGATTAAAGAGAGTAATGGAAGGAAACGGCTCTGGAGCCGCTACAAGGCAGATGCTGCTGTGGATGCGCGGATTCCGACGCCTACGGAGACGTTTCCTTCTCGGGTAGGCTCACGATAGCTGCTTTTGCATAAGATGTCACCTCTAGGAATGTAAAACATAACAATTGTTTAATTTTTTGTTTGTTTATTTCCAGATAGTGCGTATTTCAAACGTATTTGAATGTAACGCAAGTAAATCGAAGCAGTGCCTCTATGTTATAATCTAATCAGCTGTTTGACGCTGCTAAAGAGTCCTCTCTAGACTTTTCCATGCATTACGGCCTTCATCTATTCGCATTCATGTTGTTCCTGCATGTTTTGTAGTGTAATCTACCCACCTTCCATTAGATTGTCGTTTCAGTCTCTCCATATGTCGTGGAATCCAGCAAAGAATTTCGTTACTCCATCCCCCATCAATTCCCCTAGATACATGTCTACTCATATCCATTTCATTTTCACGACAGTTATAATTAAATCTTCCGCTCCAGTCTGCACCTAGATCCAGTTATTTTGTTTCTCCGTCATTTCCAGTAATGCAACAGCGTATCCAGTATCTGAGCGGGGAGGCTGCCTTTATTAGTTTCGCTGTGGAAGAGGAAACAGTTTTTAAATTTCACGACACTGTTCTGGTTACACTTACTAGCCGCCAGTATCCATTACATGTTCCGCCCTTTTTGACACTGAAGCTAAACAGATACTTTAGTCTGTGCCGGCCATTGTGGCCGAGCGGTTCTAGGCGCTTCAGTCTAGAACCGCGCGACCGCTACGGTCGCAGGTTCGAATCTTGCCTCGGGCATGGATGTGTGTGATGTCCTTAGGTTAATTAGGTTCAAGTACTTCTAGGGGACTGATGACCTCAGGTGTTAAGTCCCATAGTGCTCAGAGTCATTTGAACCACTTTAGTCTGTGTGCCAGGCAGGATACGACTTTGGTGTGAAAATAATGTTTTTCTAAGGGAAGTGGGGGCAGATCAGATGTCTCTGCAACCCCTCCACCCCTTCCCATCCCACCCCTAACCCTACTAGGACATCTGTGACAACATGTATTCATTGAGTGCTCGCTGACCGTCTCTCAGGCTTTGAATGACAGTAAAAACTGCACAGAAATTTTCCAATGAATGACACGTAGGGTTACCATATTTCCAAATGAAAAAAACCGGGGGCTATTACAAACTATCTTTATGTGAACCACAGTGGTTTTTTTTTTTTTTTTTTTTTTTTTTTTTTTTTTTTTTTTTTTACTGCAAATGTATGTTTCTCTCTTCGTCGAACTTTCTCTGTAGTTATAGCTGACAACCAACAAATTCTTTACACATTGTACAGAAAGTATATTTCTTTCATCAGTCCAATTTTTAACCCGTTTAATAAGGAAAATATTATTTACACAGCTGCATTATGTGCATGGATTGTAAAAAAAAAAAAAGAAAAAAAAAAGAAAAGTTTTGTACAACTTTCAAAAGCTGTGAATATTCATCCCTAGAACGATTGTTCATGAAATCACACCATCTAACACATACAATTTTCTCTAAAAATGTCGATCTGGTTTCCAATCTGAGCTGTTCACTTAGAAACATTTTTAGGCGATATATAATTTGCGTGCGCATCAAGCTTTCTGCCTTATGTACGTTTCTCGCTTCTAGTAGAAATGGAAATTAATTCATGTAATTTTCCCTTAGTTTGCATTTACAATTATCGTTAGGCGTATTCGAAACGTTGTCTTCAGTCACGATAGCTAATCTCAATGACGAAGCCGCTGACTTGGTGCGCCGTACTCTAGTCTAGAGGCGCGAAGCTGAATATCAAGTCGCCGTGCCACGACAGTCGACGATCGTCTGAAGTGTTGCCAACCTGCTTTACTTTCTCCCAGTTTACGTCCAGCTTCAGTTTTAGTCCGCCAGGTGACACTCGACATCACAGAACAATAGAGAGCCTGTATACAGAGAGAGTGGCCATAGGTGAAGTTGCCCGTGATTGGTTGATTAGCTTTGGCGCCATTTTTCTGCCAAACGTCTCTCGCGCTTTCTATGTTCGCCGTGCTTTTGAGTTGAAGTTCAGAGGACTTTTGGAAACGATTAAAAGGTATTTGAATTATTGAGAGACTTGTTATGCGTTGTGCATGCATGTTCGATTTAGTTGTATATCGTTTTTAGTACGTAATTAGCGTTTGCATGCATAGTGGTAGCATCACAAGCTTTTCTGAAGCCAACATCTGACAGTCCTTGCTGGAAACGGAAAGTTCCTGTAATTGTTGTGCCACGCTCATTCGAGTTTATAGCGTCAAACTTTATTTCGTTCCGAATCAGAACACTAGGCATTATTTTTGTTTCAGTATTATTGCCTGACTGCTGACGCAGTCAAGTTGTAAGCACGTTTTTCGCAGTAGTCGTGGTTGCAGAAACATTATTCGTAGTAAATAATTGTAGGTACTCTTGAAGACAGTTTTTAATAGGCCTACTTACTGTGGGGTAGAAGGGATACGGTAGTTTTCTTGTTATATTTGGTCTTTATTACAGTAGCCTACATTTAACATTACCTGATTTTTGTAATCTTTTTCGTTTGTTAGCTACGAGAGGTATTCAGTATATATATATGAAAGAAAGTCGTAAGCAGTTGTTTACTTGTGACATGCAAAACGTTTGAAGAAGTGACAAGAAATACTAATACGTCTCACACTTTCTGCATGTCACAAGTAAACCACTGCTTACGACTTTCATTCACTTGGCGTAATACAGGTACGTTAAATCTTTAGCGTTATGCACTTCCGATACAAAACAAATGCTATACACTATATTTTTTTATTTACGTTACTGTCATTGCAATATGTCTAGTAAACGAACTTTAAAGGAGATAAATGCAAGTCACGACTAATTTTTACAGCCACTGTATCAAATTTCCTGTGCTGTACGTAGTAGGCTACTATGAGTATATTATAGCTGTAAAGAAAGGCATTTAACGAATGATTTCGCCATATTGTCTTGTGCTTTTGATTCGGTGAGTGTGTACTCCACTACTGGCCATTCAAAAGTCCCGCCCGCAGTTTGGCAGTAAAATGGCCGCCGTATCGTCCGGTTGGCCACTCTCTCCCTGTAAAGGCTCTCTACAGAAGAACCTGACATGGAAGTACAAAACTCGATTTTTTTAACTGTTTTATAAATTTGCAACCGAGAGTTGAAATAGAGCATTAAAAACCGAATTGAATCCGGATTGCTAACCCTAATGACACGCCACAGGCACACAATGTAAGCTACGTGGTCGGCCAACTGAAGCGCGATTATTGAATCACTAACACACCGTTTGGAAACTAAGTCCGAATGTACAGCAGTCGACTGTATTTAACATTTTGGACTCTGTTGTTAAGAAATACGAAACGAGAGTCCCGTTCTCGGCGGCTGCCACGTCGAGTAATTTCGTCTGAGGGCGAGAATAGGTCGTGGCATTTGCTGGAAGAACTATCCCGCCGTTGGGTGCAGAAAGCGAGGGAAAAGCTGAACCGGAATGGCTAGGCAGAGCGGCGGCTCATCACGGTAGGAGCCATTGTCTTAGACCGCGGCACCTCGCTTTGTGCCTCCCAACAAAGAAGTGCAGCCCGCTGCTCAAAGCCAGACAGCCCGCTGCATTCCGCAGATACCGCCCCGAGACCTCTCCTCTTATTTTACTTCATTTCCTGCATGCTTTATTCGCCGCAGATTCAACTTACGCTCCCATCTGTGATTGTCTGCAATGACTCCTCGCGTCGCATCGAGGAATGCTGTACAGCGATTGTTCATTTACACAACTTTTTATGTGCCGCGCTTGTTACCTGAACTCTTCGTGCCTCAGCAAAACACAGTTCGTAGCGGCTGGATCGTTTCATTGGGAGATAAATGAAAGATGATTTAATTGAGAGTTGATTTAACTTGTTTACTGCGAAGGGTGGTGATCAGACGAGGACTTTTGTAGTAACCATCCCGGTATACGCCTCAAGTGATGAAGAAAAAGTACGAAACGCCAAATAAGGATGATCGGTCCAGGCTGGCTAACACCGCTGGTCTGGAATGCGAATCTAGCGCGACAGCGATGGAAATACTATCGACGACAGTGCTGCAAAAGAAGAGTTACTAAAAACAGCCTTCCGAAATTCGTTTACCAAAGAAGACGAAGTAAATATTTCAGAATTCGAATCAAGAACAGCTGCCAAAATGAGTAACGTAGAAGTAGAGATCCTCGGAGTAGTGAAGCAATTTAAATCACTTAACAAAGCTAGTCTTCCGGTCCAGAATGTATACCAGATAGGTTCCTTTCAGAATATGCTGATATCCAGGGGTGATCAAAAAGTCAGTATAAATTTGAAAACTGAATAAAACACGGAATATTGTAGATGGAGAAGTACAAATTGACACACATGCTTGGAATGACATGGGGTTTTATTAGAACAAAAAAAAAGTTCAAAAAATGTACGACAGATGGCGCTTCATCTGATCAGAATAGCAATAAATAGCATAACAGAGTAAGACAAAGCACAGATGATGTTCTTTACAGGAAATGCTCAGTATGTCCACCACCATCATTCCTCAAAAATAGCTGAAGTCGAGGAATCATGTTGTGAACAGCACTGTAAAGCATGTCCGGAGTTATGGTGAGGCATTGGCGTCGGATGTTGTCTTTCAACACCCCTAGAGATGTCGGTCGATCACGATACACTTGCGACTTCATGTAACACCAAAACCAATAATCGCACGGACTGAGGTCTGGGGGACCTGGGAGGCCAAGCATGACGAAAGTGGCGGCTGAGCACACGAACATCAAACGACGCGCGCAAGAGATCTTTCACGCGTCTAGCAATTTTTTTTGTTCTGATAAAACCCCATGCCATTCCAAGCATGTGTGTCAATTTTTACCTCTCTATCTACATTATTCCGTGGCTTATTTTCAAATTTATACTGACTTTTTGATCACCCGGTATATAAAAGATATAACAGCTCGATCACATACAACTGTTCGCTCAACGAAAGATCCATACCCACAGACTGGAAAGTTGCACAGGTCACACCAATATCCAAGAAAGGTAGTAGGAGTAATCCACTAAATTACAGGCCCATATCGTTAACATCGATATGCAGCAGATTCTGGAACATATTTTGTGTTCGAACATTAGGAATTAACTCGAAGAAAACGGTCTACTGACACACAGTCTACACGGATTTAGAAAACATCGTTGTCGTGCAACAGAACTAACTCTTTACTCACACGAAGTGTTGAGAGCCGTTGACAAGAGATTTCAAATTGATTCCGTATTTCTAGATTTCCAGAAGGCTTTTGACACTGTACCACACAAGCGGCTTGTAGTGAAATTGCGGCTTATGGAATATCGTCTCAGTTATGTGACTGGATTCGTGATTTCCTGTCAGAGAGGCCACAGGTCGTAGTAATTAACGGATAGTCATCGAGTAAAACAGAAGTGATTTCTGGCATTCCCCAAGATAGTGTTATAGGCCCTTTGCTGTTCCTCATCTATATAAACGATTTGGGAGAAAATCTGAGCAGCCGTCTCAGGTTGTTTTCAGATGACGCTGTCGTTTATCGACTAGTAAAGTCATCAGAAGATCGAAGCGAATTGCAAAACGGTTGCCGGCCGCGGTAGCCAAGCGGTTCTAGGCGCTTCAGTCGGGAACTGCGCGACTGCTACGGTCGCAGGTTCGAATCGTGCCTCGGGCATGGATGTGTGTGATGTCCTTAGGTTCGTTAGGTTTAAGTAGTTCTACGTTCCAGGGGACTGATGACCTCAGATGTTAATTCCCAGAGTGCTCAGAGCCATTTGAACCATTTATTTGCAAAACGATTTAGAAAAGATATCTGAATGGTGCGGAAATTGGCAATTGACCCTAAACAACGAAAAGTGTGAGGTCATCCACATGAGTGCTAAAATAAATCCGTTAAATTTCTGTTACACGAGAAATCAGTGAAATCTAAGGACCGTAAATTCAACTAAATACCTTGGAATTACAATTAGGAACAACTTAAATTGGAAGGAACACGTAGAAAATGTTGTGTGGAAGGCAAACCAAAGACTCCGTTTTATTGACAGGACGCTTATAAAATGTAGCAGATCTACTAAAGAGACTGCCTACACTACGCTTGTACGCACATTTTTAGAATACTACTGCGCGGTGTGGGATCCTCACCAGACAGGATTGACGAAGTACATCGAGAAATTTCAAAGAATGGCAGCATGGTTTGTATTATCGCGAAATAGGGGAGAGAGTGTCACTGAAATGATACAGCATTTGGGGTGGACATAATTAAAACAAAGGCGTATTTCGTTGCTGCGAAATCTCCTCACGAAGTTTGTGACCTACTTTCTCCTACGAGTGCGAAAATATTTTGTTGACGCCGGCCTACATAGGGAGAAATGACCACCATAATAAAATAAGGGAAATCAGAGCTTGCACCGAAAGATATACGTGTTTGTTTTTTCAGCGTGCTGTACGAGATTGGAACAGTAGAGAATTATTGTGAAGATGGTTCAATGAATCCTCTGCTATGCACTTAAATGTGATCTGCAGAGTATCCATGTAGATGTAGATGCGGTGTTTTAGGTAGTACGCCACCTCGCTACGTCAGAATGCAGACGCCGAATAATTTCAGAAAAATTAACAATAGGATTTTTCCCCACACGATACTATGCGTGTTAGTGCAACTTCCCGTCTCCCTGCCTACCGGCATGCGTCAGGCGATGAGGTTGTACAGCGTGCTGAGTATACTAATCCTAGAACATTCCAATACCCGCAGAGAAAAGGTCTTTCAGTAAGTTGAGCAGGTTACTTCGAAATGGATAGCGCCTTTACAGGGATGACGCTGTTGGAGATTATCTCGTTCTGACCAGCCAGCGAAGTCCGCCTGATGTAGAAGCACATGCAGCACAATGTGAAATTCGCGCCACGCGGTAGGTTGGCATTTCTCTCTGGCACAAAACATTGAGAAAAGGTCAAAGTGATCTCGAGAGCCAAAGAAACTATCAGGAACGGCCAGGGATCGAACGCCGAACTTCTGTATTTTAGTCTGCACTTGCTGCCGGATTATTTTTACCACAGCTGGTTGAAAATGGACAGTTTCTTTAAGTGGGTAACAAATCACGAGAAAGAGGAAAAAGATTACAGGATAAATACCTTAAGTCGATGAAACCCTGCTTGGAAACTAAACGTGTTGTTTTATATTACAAAGACAACACAAACTGTGAAGATGACACCAATGAAACTTACAGATCACATGTCGATTTATGTGTTGACTTATTCTGTAAGTCTTAGATGAATAAATGCTTACTAGTACTTAGACACAATATATGTACGATATCAAAACACGGAGGTTATTATCACAGAACATCTGCAGCATCTGTTCAACAGGCATCGATTATGAGAACGAAGTCTTCCGCGACGGCACTTATATGTAAAACATTCTCGGTTTTCCCTGCCACGTCAATTCGGGATAAAATTTTCTACCTATCAGAAGCCGTCCGCGGGTTATATAAAGCCACTGCAGCAGCAGTGAAGACTGTCAGTTGCTCCTGACGATGACGATGGAGGCTATCGTCGGAAGCTTGAGATTTTATACCGAATTGACGCGGCAAGAAAACCGAGAGTGTTTTACATATAAGCAGCGTTTACTTAGAAATTCTGTCACTGGTGGTGAAATCAGAGCACACTCACGAAAGCTCTCGCCTAGCTACTTCTTAAGTTTGCAGCGCTCGATCGTTTATTAAAATTTTATTTGATTTCTGTCTTTGTCAGATGCTAGCGAAATCACTGTACTTTTCGTGATCGAAAACTGACATGTCTGAGTTTCACTTTAATTGTTCCAAACTATTCCCCTGAACATACCAGCAACAAGTTACTGTAGTCACATTTTATTTCTGCGCTCATCACGTATGTCGAGTGCCATGGCATCGGTGTTAGGTAGTGGTGGTGGTGGTGGTGGTGGTGGTGGTGGTGCTGGTGGTGGTGATACGATCGTCAGAATACGTAAGGAAAGAAAATATTGACGCAGAAAACTGTTGTTAAGTTCTGTTAGCTATTGTATTGTATTTAAAGGACTGATGTGTTGTTTTTGACACAGAAGAACCTTGACAATTCTGAAATTCTTCAAGAAAGTAGAGAAAAGATGGCCAGATGAAAACTCTGAAGACACCTGTCAGCTGCGTATCAGTGCACAAGAAATAGAAACGTTAAGCTCACGTGATTTCCCACACGATACCCTACAGATCTAACGAAACGCTGTTACATTTATTTTCCTTTAAGTATTGTTTACCATGCAATCCATCATAAGCAAGCAATATCTACTGTTGAAGATGCCATAATGGGAAATGAATTACTCAATTCATTGATGTAATGTATTGCTTGCTATCTTATCTGGTATCCATGTCGTCGTGGCAGGATAAACTGTCTGCTGTAACCTTACAGGGAACTGTTAATTCTCATCCTGCAGCAGGTCCCGTTTGTATTTGTGGAAGAGCCAAGCTCAAACACATCTCTAACTCTGGTCAGCTTTTTCAAATTTTTCCACTGCCAGTTCCTTCTGCCTTCAGCCAACTGAGCTGATTCTTTGCCCCGAATGACTTTATTGTCCAAAGAACGCTTAACAGTATCAACGAGAACTTCATGTAGAATGTCTGTAAATCGTTTTCGGTTGTTCTGATAGGTTCTCGGGCACAGTATTTCAACAAGGCTGTTGAAATACTGCATTTAAATATTATTTAGTTTCCACGATAGCTCATTTGACCCTACTACGTCCCAGAACCTTCGAATCAGTTATTACGTCGGCAAAGCCTCAAATGGCGATGATTGTTTACACTGAACCACTAATTGCACTGCAGTAAATGTTTTCTTAAGCAGTGTTTGTTAAGGTTCACATCCAACTTTGATCGGTTAATTGGTACTTACAATCTCGTCCAATAACTTTCCAATGGCATGATGCATTATCCTTTTCTGAAAGGACCACTTGGGGTGAATGTTTATTTTGACCCGCCATTTAGTTTCCTAAACTGAGCAGCAGTATGTCAAATTTGGCTACAATAACTACCCACAGTTCATTGTTAGCAGTCAGACTTGTTGTAGTGGATTCTATAGCTTCTTAAATAAAGCTGGACTAAATACATCTAGAAGAACAACAAGCGAAGATTTGTAGGCTACTGGCCTATGAAATGAAATAAATTATCGCTATAGGATAAGAAAATAAAGAAAATGTAACAAGCACCAAAACGGAGCATTGTTCTTTTCCTTTTAGGTGGGAGCGATTTCCTTCTTAGCCGAGCTGACATAATTAACGTCCATCCGCAGAGTCGCCAGAATTTATTGCTTTATCGTTCCCAACATCGCACGGCCTCTCCGGCGGAAATTATTCAGTCTCGTAAAGCAGAGACTGTTTTATGTTATTCTTTTGGCACGTTCGCGTGTTTGAGGTCACTCAGCGGGGAAGCAGCACGTATGTGACTGGAGAGACGATATCGTCTACGGGTCGGCCGTTTCGGAGGTAAAATGTGTGAGCCGGTGGGAAGCTGGCGCGTCCCACGCCACGAATCGAACCGGCTGCCCCTGGGCTGCGCGTTAGTTTCCTGTTCGATGTAAGTACGTGTCCAGGAGTTGTCATTTTTGTTGGGCCTGTAGCAGGTGTAGCCGTGAGATTCGTCCGGCGCGCTACTCGGGCAGGTGAGAAGTAGTTTTTTGTCAAGCGTGGCAGCTGGCCACTCCTCGAAGTCACGCCGCGCAGGGGTGTCCGGAGCCGGCGCCGGCGCGCCAGTGTGGCGTTTGCGAGTCGGCCGCCACAAAAAAAAAAAGACAACGCAGCCGCCTCGCCGGGGCTCCATACAGTGTCCAGAACAGCCCGCCCCGTTTTTATCTGAGCCCGGCGCGATAAATTTCTCCCTTAACGAATGTAAGCGCTACAGAAACCCACTGCGGCAGCTATCGAAGTCACCCTAACGTCCACTGTAATACGAATAAAAAACGTGCGGGGGAAATATTCGGAACACCCACAACAGATCACAAAATTTCCACCTTAAAGGATCAGGTGCCAAGAATATAGCTGTAGTCGGCAGAATAACGCACTCTTAAGTGGAAGTAGCCCATTTCCGTGTGTACTGAGGAATATTTTCCCATAATCATTTCACCGCAAATGTCGTTTCACATATAAGTCTGCCACTAATGAAGAAATTCCACAAATATAGTATACAAGATTAAATATGCTTCGAGATGTATGCAGTTACATTTGTTGGGTGATTAGCTAGGTGAACGAACACCTCTGACTGAAATAATGTCTTGCTTATGTATGACGTCTTTTCTAGCTGCAACAAGTTTTTATTTCGACATTTACTTCGACAAAGTGCGTTCCGTTTTATAGCGTTCTGTGGCTGCGATAAGACCACAAAAACGAACTCGTTTAGGACGAAAATGCTTGCGTATTTCTACATTTTTCACATAGCTTCCTGGTGCTGACGCCACCCTAAAAGCGGGGGCTTCTCTTCTCAGACGGCACACTCCTTTCCAGGTGCACCCAATCTGAGTTGGGCTGCCCTCTTTTTTGTTTAGCGTTCCGTCAACAGCGATGTCTTTACAGAGATCATTACAGGAGGGGAAGTCTTCTGTGGTTCCTTCAAACCACTCCCAAAGCTCGCCGGCACGGTTTGTTAAACAAGGTAAACATCGATTCCTTCCCGAGTTCTTGACAAATCCGTGTATCGGTGCCTTGCCTCCAATGACATCGGCGCCGGTCTGAAATTAAGTGAGCAAACACACACACACACACACACACACACACACACACACACACACACACCATATGTAAACACCAAAAGCGGGTTAGTAGAACAAAATATGACGCACAAAACCCCCTTGAGATACTTGAATGAAGGATGTTTGATCTTACCCTATATGATTTTTGTCTGTTTCGTAGATTTTTAAAAATACGCGACTCACATCGAAGCTCAAACTAGGAAAATAGTACAAAATTTTATAAATAAATAAATAAATAAATAGAGCACAGGCACGAAAGTAAGTGACAGCACTAATAAAGAAAGACGAAAGTGCCCCTTTGACTTTCAGATTCGAAAGCAAAGTTGTTCTTTTCTGGGACCAAAGAGTCAAGGAGAGGAAAGGAAAAGATAAGTCTGGGAAAACCGAAAGAAAGAAAGCAGCAAGTTGCAGAACATCCCATACGAAAAATTAGGGACTGATGGCCATATAGTTTCGTCCGTTTCTCCCCAAACCAAGCAACCAACCTACGAAAAATGACAGAACACAGTTTCATCGATCTCGAACTCATCTTTCAGCACCTCTAGACGTTTTCAGTAATAAGTTCTTCTTTGATTTGTCGTTTATGGTTTTCTGTACTGTTCTCATTCACTCTTCTTTCTCTTTTCCTATAGAAAACGGAGCTCTTTTAAGTTCAAGCTCCTGTAAAGATTCTCGCGTTAACGCTATGAAAATTTTTTGTTAAGCAGCTAACTTACGCATCCAGTTACACGCATATGAACTTCCAGTCCCGCCAATTCCGAAATTTCAGGTGCTGCGATTGAAATGACACGAAGAAAGTGATTGCGTACATGGAAGCAGATGATTACATCAGAGCCAGAAATGACTTCCGTGATTTAGTACCCAATCTGCCGATATGTCTTGTACAAGACGTAGTGTGTCAGCAGCGATATTAGTCTCCCCCTGCCCATGGTGGGTAGCAAGCCCGCCATGGAAAATATCGTGATATTGCTGTAACGAACACCAAAGCACATTCAAAAGACGCGCTACGTAAAATAGGCACTAAACATCGCTGGGACTCTCGTTCTCACAGAACCGACGAAGAAATCGTGGAAAGAACAATTTTGTTAAACCGATATAGGGAAACTTAGGTCGTCCAGGCAGATAGTGGATTATTTTCTTTGCCATTTGCCATCGATGCCCCACAATGCCCAATGCCAAGTTTAACATTCTGCTCAACATACAAAGCGTTCGTCAGGCGCAGTCTGTGCGTTCATATAACACTGTTGGCTAATGGGTTGCATAACGGAAAGGCTACCAAAGGAACTCTGAAGAGGTTTCGGCACAACCGTTCTTCCAGAGTAACGAATCTGTGTATTTCAGAACTGGGACTCCCTCTTGCAAAATGACCAGACGACATTATATATATATATATATATATATATATATATATATATATATACTTGGCAAAAATAGTGAAGCACCCAGAAGGAGGAAACCAAGTGAAACTTTTTGGGTTGACAAGACATGTGTTGTTATTACAGAGATTACAAGATCGAATCAAATTTACAAAAAACTTTCCGGTATGAAACCACGTATCAGTTTGATGTTGCATCCCCTCTGGCTTGGTTGTATGCAATCATTCGGAACGTTGTCATAAAGTCGTTGTATGCTCTCCTGAGACCAGATGGCCCACAGCTGTTGTACCTTATGCTTGATATCTTGGCCATTGCTACTGGGACGGTGTACTTCGTCATCACGCAGACAGGTCACAAAGACGCGTGTCGTGTGTGCACGAGCATTGTCCTGTTGAAAAATGCCACCACGAGACATATGAGGACGCAGGAAGACTGCGACCTACCGTTGTACCGTCAGTGTTCCCTCAATCATTACTAGCCGTGACCTGAAGTCATACCCGATGGCTCCCCGTACCATGACACCGGAAGTAGCACGGCTGTGCCTTTCCAAAACATTGGAAGAACAGGGCCCTTGCCCAGGTTGCCAGCACGCTCGCCGATGGTGGTCACCAGGGGTAATGCGGAACCACGAGTTATTGCTGAGCGCAGCGCGACGCCATTGATGAGGAGTCCATGCTTCCCGGTCACGGTAGCGCTTCAAAAGCAGCGGTTTTTATTGTGGTGGTACCGCCAGACTACGCACGGGATTGTGGTTCCCCAGTCCGGTTGCCTCTAGTCTCCGACCAAAGACGCGTGATTTCAGAGAATGTTGCAGAGAGTCCATTATTGGTTCTCGGATGGCAAGCACAGATGTGAAGGGGTTATGATGTGCTTGGTGCACGATATGCCTATCCCTTGTGGTAGTCAAACGTGGTCGACTGTAACCCGGACGAGGAGAGTGCCTACCTCACGTTCCCATAGCGAATGCCCCACAAACCTGAATATTGCACGATCCGACCAGCTGACCAAATGGAGACCCACAATAAGGCCCATTTCAAAGTGTTTAATGCGTTGATAATGTGTAATGTTACACGTGTACACGGGATCCTTCACAGTGATCACTCAACGTGGTAATAACACCAAACACGAACAACACTCATGCACTCTGGTGGGCATTCTTCTTGTCACAGAGAATTACATCTCTTAATCATTTACATACCCCCAATGGTGTGTACGTGTTCGAGGTTACATTGACGTTCGGCCACTTGTGAGTGTTTCGCTTCTTTTGACAGGCAGTATACTGTTTGCCTTCTGTTACCTTCAGCCGGCCGAAGTGGCCGTGCGGTTAAAGGCGCTGCAGTCTGGAACCGCAAGACCGCTACGGTCGCAGGTTCGAATCCTGCCTCGGGCATGGATGTTTGTGATGTCCTTAGGTTAGTTAGGTTTAAGTAGTTCTAAGTTCTAGGGGACTAATGACCTCAGCAGTTGAGTCCCATAGTGCTCAGAGCCATTTGAACCATTTTGTTACCTTCACCTTCATCGTTTCATCTGTCATTTTTTACCTCTTTCACTTCTGGCAATATTTTTTAATGTGAATAATATTGTGTTGCACAGTAATTTGGAGCTATTTTTAAGCTGTGGGCGCCCCTGTTACTAGTTAGGTAAGTCAGTTCAAAGGTCGAAGGATTACAACGGTATACCACCTCCGTTAGACGAATGCCTAGTAAAGTACTGTGGTTTTCAAACTAGGCTTTGCGTTGCGTCGGTAGTTGTAAAAACTGCGCACTGTTTGTACAGGGCAGCCGTTCGTCATCTTCAGGTGCAACTATGGGTGGCTGTTGTCACTGCACCTGCAGCTAGCTGCATTGTAGAAAAGTTGTGCAGATCCCACAGCACCATCCGATGCAATGTCCGAAAACCTTTCAGACAGTTATTACGTTGGGGAATGTTCCAGCATAACCACAAACGACGGCACGAAGGTGAAAACGCAAGAGCAGAGAAGGCTGTGAGACGACGAGAGCCAATAGCCCGCTGTCAAGGACCGCACCACGACAGAAGCGGCCTCTGTACGAAGAGAATATAAGCGCCGCTCCTGCCAACAACGGTCGGACAGTAGACGACGGAAGCTAGTAGACCCGGCCTAGAAGACAGCACTACGATAGCCGTTATTAGTGATCATATGGACTGTGTGACAAACTTGCATTGACATTGTATATAGTGAAGGACATTGACTGTTTGCCTGTCGCCAATCGCTTGCGACACGTTCTTGTAAACCAAAGTTAAGTATTGTCAATCGACTTTATTGCAATAAAAACCTTTACAATGAAATGAATACCTTTAGCTGCATACAGGCGTTGATGTAAGTCGACGGGGACAGTTGAAAATGTGTGCCTCGACCGGGACTCGAAGCCGGGATCTCCTGCTTACATGGCAGACGCTCTGTCCATCTGAGCCAAAGAGGACATAGAGGATAGTGCGACTGCAGGGATTTATCTCTGGCACGTCTCCCGTTAGACCCACATTCCCAACTTATTGTCCCGCACTATATTCATTGTGCCCCTGCCCATTATACTCATTACTCGCGGCTTTTTATATATATAAAAACCATTAATGTGATTTGCTTGAATTGTTGTTGTTGTGTACATACTTCCGCGTAGTCAGCGCGTACGCAACTTTCCCATTAGAGTGCGCCCCGCTAAGCACAACAGCGCAGGCGCAATGCTCGTCCGTCTCCGCACTACGAGATGGCGCTGCCATAGGGACGGAACAAATTCTGCTTCCGCCGATCCGCGTATTAATATGTAACGCAGCCAATGAGATTGCTGCTAACGTAGAACCTTCTCTCCTCGCGGATCACACTCGCGCAGTGATACATAAACGCGCGAGGTATTATAACGAGTGTACAGACCTCCTATTAGTCAGTCTGCATTTGTCTGTAACAGTCTGTACGAGTTCTACACTTGTCTGTACTAGTCTATAGTCAAGTTTCAGTCTGCGCCCGATAAGATTACCATAGTCCTGTACGTAGCCATGAAGATAAATGTATAGACACTTTTGTCAAGTATCAGAGATATATGTGAGAATAAGATTAGCGTACCAATACCGAAGGAACCTCAGATTGTCAATTTTGGTCACCGTCAATCTGCTACTCTAAGCGTGCAAGTGGCATTTCTATCGTCTGACCTAACGACAGAAGATAAACACTCCACGATAAGACCACGAGACAGATTGTTGACACTCGCCTATTTCGTTAGAGCGACAAGTCAAACAATCTGATGGTGTGTGTACTGAAGGTCTTACAGTACGCACACCACAGTTGTATAGGTATCCGAGAAGGCAACCTCCTTTAGGCACTCTTGTAAGAGACGAGTGGGCAGGAGCCCACAGGGAATGTCTCAAACAGCACAACCTTTGGCTTGATAACACCTTTGCCTTTTTACCTTCGCTGTATCCTCTGGGCAACCTCTGTTTCCCTTTCCCTGTTTAACTTTGGGAGAAGTAACTTCACGAAACGTAATTTGGATGGCCCAAGTCACCAGACTGCCGTCTTTAGTGAAGGTTCGTAAGAGATTTTGTATGTTGGGGGGAAAAAGCGAAGATAGCAGGATGTGGAGGTGTTGGAAAAATAGTAGAATGGAGAAGATTTTTTTTCCCCGTACGAATGGATTCACACGAAATTGTGTGTGCCGAAAAGTGTGTCCAGCGCGATGGTGAGTCAGCTGGGCGGCAGAGGGAGGGCGAACAAAGGGAGGCGAGTGAAGGAAAGCAGGGCCTGGAATTTCCTGCGCGGCGACAGGAAACACGATGAGCCGGAACGTGTCGTAGCTCATTCACGCCCGCCGTCGCACACGCGCTTATGTTTATTCATCACGCGCAGGTTCGCACACGTGTACCGCTCCTCTGCCCGGCCACTCGCTCACCGACTAATTGGTAATTATGCGCTTTATCCGACCTAATGCATCGAGAAATAACAATCTGTGTAGCTTAACTATCTTTATTAAATGGCTGTTTGTACTTATCTCGTAATTACATGGCTCGTTCCTAGTCTGTGTCATGTCGGCGTCGCCGCTGCCAACAGAATAGGTCCATGAAACTGCAAGTACCCATCGGAACACGGAATATCAGATATCTATAACCAGACATATTATTTTGTGGATGGGTGTTTCGGAGAATTTTACAAGGCTACTGGACATGTCGTGATATTACAAGTTAAGGACAACAGAATAACGTAATTCATATATACTCGCATACTACACACGTACAAGTCTAGGTAGTCAGCCGTTGACTTAAAGTAGGAAGCATCCAGGCATTTGCGTGAAGTAATTTAGGGAAATCACGGAAAACCTAAAGGAGGATAGCGGGATGCAGACTGTAGCCGGAATACAAGGACAGTCTGTTTAAGATGGTGCTACCTCATACGGTTTGTCCCCAGTCAATAGTACAGTTTTGCAAAGAAATTACTTAATAATGTAAAAGGGTAGTGCTACACTGTTCATTCATTTATCACTCCCAGACACTGCACACACTATACATACTTTTAGCTGACACCAGGACTATACGAGATGCGGCTAGAAAAAAACCGGACTGATGCTGGAAAAAACATTTATTTACAATTATTTACAATTTCATGTTATCTCCTGCAATGTACTCTCCTCCTCGGTCTCTACACCACTCCATACGAATTTTCCACTGTTCATAGCAATGCTGCAGATCATTTTCGGTAAGTCCATACATTACTTCCGTCGCTTTTTCTTTTACTGCTTCAACAGTCTCAAATCTAGTTCCTTTCAACGCTGACTTGACTTTAGGGAAAAGAAAAAAGTCACAGGGGGCCAAATCAGGTGAGTAGGGTGGATGATCTAAGATGGGAATGTTGTGTTTTGCCAAAAACGTCTTCACTGACAACGCACTGTGAGCTGGGGCATTGTCTTGGTGAAGGATCCATGACTTTTTTCTCCACAAATCGTTCCGTTTTCTCCGTACTCGCTCACGTAGCGTAGCCAGGACGCTAATGTAGTAATGCTGATTCACTGTTTGTCCCTCTGGTACCCAATCAATGTGCACAATCCCTTTGATGTCAAAAAAAACAATCATCATTGCCTTGAATTTCGATTTTGACATTCGTGCTTTTTTTTGTCGTGGAGAACCAGGAGTTTTCCAATGCATCGATTGGGGTTTAGTTTCGGGATCGTAAGTAAAAAAACCAAGATTCATCGCAAGTAATAACATTTTGTAAGAAGGTGGGATCACTTTCAATGTTTTCCAGGATGTCAGAACAAATCATTCTTCGGCGTTCCTTCTGTTCAATTGTGAGACACTTTGGAACCATTTTTGAACACACTTTGTTCATGTTGAAACTTTCATGAAGAATCTGCCTAACACTTTCCTTGTCAACTCCTGTTAACTCAGACACTGCTCTGATTGTTAAACGGCGATCTTGTCGAACAAGTTTACCGATTTTTTCAATGTTTGCATCAGTTTTTGCTGACAATGGTCTGCCAGTGCGAGTGTCATCACTGGTGTCTTCGCGGCCATCTTTAAATCGTTTAAACCACTCAAACACTTGTGTTCGCGATAAACAATCATCGCCGTACACTTGTTGTAACATTACAAACGTTTCACTTGCAGATTTTCCTAGTTTGAAACAAAATTTGATGTTAACACGCTGTTCTTTCTGTACACTCAACATTTTCCGACGCACAGACAAAACGTCAACTACTTAAAACAGACGCCACGGGCAGACTGAGTGCAGGAGGCAGATGAAACTCGAGCAGTAGGCGGAGCGAGAGTCACGTGACAGGCCACGCGACTTTCAGCCTTATTGCATTCGTTTTATTGTTTCACCAGTACTAGTCCGGTTTTTTTCTAGCCACACCTCGTAGTGACGATGTTTTGTTTCCATTGTGTGTGCCCCAAATTCCTATTGCCTAGTCTGAAAAACAGAACCAGCATCTCCCAGTAACGAGTGAGATGCCGAGCTCAGATAGAGGATAATGTGTTTATATACATTGCATTTCTGGGAGAGTAAGTTTTCCAGAAAAGAAAAAAGGAAGAAAACCGTACTGTGGAAGTCTTATTATGTACTTGTGTTACATATTCTACCAAATCCCTTCTATGTGTTATATAAGTAATTCGTCATTCTATAGAATGTATTGTGTAACAAGTGTTTTTTAAGTGCCTTATTACATAAGTTCGTCCTAGTAATCTCTTGAATCTCCTCGCACAATTTATTTTACAGTTTATTCCTAGGTTTAAAATGTTGTTTTGAGTTTTATGGTTCAAATGCCTCTGAGCACTATGGGACTTAACTGCTGAGGTCATCAGTCCCCTAGAACTTAGAACTACATAAACCTAACTAACCTAAGGACATCACACGCATCCATGCCCGACGGTAGCGACCGTAGCGGTCGCGCGGTTCCAGCCTGTAGCGCCTAGAACCGCTCGACCACCCCGGCCGGCTTGAGTTTTATGTTTGTTCTTTCTTGGTATATCTAAGTTCAGTCTAAATCTGTTCCGTGGTGATGGACATAGCTGTTTGTGCAGTTATTGTAACTGTTATTTTAGATGCGCACAAAAGTACTCTCATGGTGTGGTTAAAATCTACGTTTGAACATATATTTTCACTGAGCTCGACCACTAGTTTTGGTTGTAATTATTTTGGCCCTTTTCTGTTGTTAGAAAACTGGAGCTGTAGACAACGTTACAAACACTGATTGTTCTTTGTGGTTTTGTGTAACCATAAATAAATGATTTTGGACTGCCTATCGCATCATCCTAATATGACCCAGACCTATCAGTTGAGAACACAGAATTTTGTTGGTGTGTGGGGAAAGAACGTTTTCCGTTGTCCACGGAGGTTGTATGAAACGTGGCACAAGCAGTCGTTGGTTGGACTGACTTCACCAATACATCTAAAAAGAAAAGAAAAAAAAACTTTAAAATTCGAGAGAAGTGAAACCTGACGATTTCTAGGAGTAAAAAGCATACGGAGTAAGATAACCTAGATATGTGGCGCAGTGAGATGCCGAGCCCAGATAAGAGGATAATGTGTTAATATTATATTCGGGAGGACGACGGTTCAAACCTGTGTCCGGCAATCCTGATTTTAGTTTTCCATGATTTCTCTAAATCGCTACAGGCAAATGCTGGGATGGTTCCTTTCAAATGGCACGGCCGATTTCCTTCCCCATCCTTCCCGAATCCGAGCCTGTGCTCCGTCTCTAAGCACCTCTTTGCCGACGGGAGGTTAAACGCAAATTTCATCCTCGTCCTCCTCCTCCGAGTAAGGTAGCTCTGTGGTAGAATTTTATTCATAATGACTGAAAAACTCTGCAGTTATCTAGAATGACAACAAGGGAAAACGTTGTAACCAGACACAGTTTCCTCGAATCAACTTTTCATTTAGTCGTAACTAATTCCGGACGCCAAACTGATTTTCATTAGCTCTCTTTTGTAAAATAATTGCGAGTACAGGATAGATTCTGAGCAACTCTTCTACAAGCAAGAGAAGCTAAGGGAAATATGTTGGGAGGATTGTATGCTGCAATCTGAAGACGGGCGTAGAGGCGGACTAGCTTCGGATAACTAAATAGTTCATTCGGCAAAATTTTTAGCGGTTGCAGCAATAGTTCGAAACCGGGCACTACCACTCTTGGTTTTGATATTCACGACTATATAAACTCTCAGGTGCTGTAACACTGTAGAGCGATACCTGTTTGATCTTCTGCTCAAGATATTCAGGACAACTGTATTGGACAGGCGTATGATCAGTACACTGTTCTCGTGGTTGTTGTCACTTCTCTCCGTATTCGTGTTGCTCCTGTGGAAGATGCCTGAATCCCTTTGTTCTGTCACCACCAGAACTCGTACCAGACGTCCACTATGGAATAGTTGGGGTACTCCACCGATAGTACTTGCTGATTATATTCCAAATTTGAGATCTCCAACGCTAAGATGAATCCGAAGAAATAAAACTGTAGGACACTCAGCTCCCATTGTATAGGCGTTTATATCAAATCTAGGGCAATTGCCAATGGCTTCATCTTAGATAGTGCCACTAAAACATTCAAACGCCAGGGTGGTTCCTTCAAGAAATCCGTAACTGACTCCTCCTTTCCGTTTTGTACAGCTGAGCGAGCGCTCCTTATTTAAATTAATTCGACGTCGTCGGAGAGTTAAGTCCCATGTCGAAGAAAGCAGAAAGAACGTGATGAAATGAGAAAATTCTCGAAAACTACATCCCGTTCCATAAATTTCTTTTACTCTATGACCATTTTCTTATGCAGGTCCAACATTACACAACGCTTTCATTCATGGAATTTTTGACAGCGTGAGAGGTTACAGCGCGGTATTTTGACAGCTGCTAATGTTTTTTAAAAGGTGGTTGTGACTCGTTGCTGTTTGTAACATTACCGTAGGAAAAAAAATCATAGGGTTAACAACTATCCTCGATACATTGATTTTATGACCGTAATGGATAAATACAGACAATGGCGGAGGACTTCAGATAGAAACCATCGCAGGATCTGACATCTACATCTACGTCGTTACTCTGCAATTCACACTTAAAGTGCCTGGCAGAGGGTTCATCGAACCATTTTCATACTACTTCTCTACCACTCCACTCTCGAATGGCGCGTGGGAAGAAGGAATACCTAAATCTTTCCGTTCGAACTCTAAATTTCTATTATTTTAGTATGATGATCATTTCTCCCTACGTAGGTGGGAGTCAACAAAATATTTTCGCACTCGGAAGAGAAAGTTGGTGATTGAAATTTCGTAAATAGATCTCGCCGCAAAGAAAACCGTCGCGTATCATATCAGTGACACTCTCACCCCTATTGCGCGATAACACGAAACGAGCTGCCCTTGTTTGCACTTTTTCGATGTCCTCCGTCAATCCTACCTGATAAGGATCCCACATCACGCAGCAATATTCCAGCAGAGGACGGATAAGTGTAATGTAGCCTGTGTCTTTAGTGGGTTTGTCGCATCTTCTAAGTGTTCTGCCAACAAAGCGCAGTCTTTGTTTCGTCTTCCCCACAATATTATCTATGTGGCCTTTACAATTTAAGTTGCTCGTAATTGTAATTCCTACGTATTTAGTCGAATTGACAGCCCTTAGATTTGTGCGATTTATAGTATACCCAAAATTTATCGGATTTCTTTTAGTACCCATGTGGATGACCTCGTACTTTTCATTGTTTAGTGCCAATTGCCACTTTTCGCACCATACAGAAATTCTCTCTAGATCATTTTTTAATTGGAGTTGATTGTCTGATAATTTTTAAGATTCTGGGTTCGTATTCTAGAGGAGCCCCAATCTGGCCCCAATGATTCAGGTTTTCAGTGGTTTTTCTAAAGTGCTTAAAGTGATTACCGTGAGGCACCATTTTACATCGCCAGAGTCAATACTTCCTAATATATTTGTTCATTTTAGATTTGTGCCACATTTATAATGCCACGCCGTCGATGGGACATTGTTCTCTAACTCACTTCCTTTTCTTGCACCTGGATGATCCGTTGCTTATTGAGTTTTTAACAGTTTTTGGTACTTCCACAACATATTTCTTGTAGTACTATATAACAGACGGAAATCATTGGACTGCGTACGTCCTTCTTAACAACTAGCTTTAAAACATGGATGTTCGGAAGAACTCCGCTTATGGCTTCTAAAATTGTTGTTTATTAAAAGAAACCGGTTTCACCGCTTAAAGCCGCACCATCAGGTGCAACAACGTTAAAAGATCCTAGTCGAAATTTACTATTCAGAGAATAACATCAGTACTTTGGAGAGCAAAAGGTAAAGAAGACATGCTCCATTCTTTAACTATCAATGTGACAGTAGGGCAAGGAAAAGGCGGCCCGCACTTACGACAAAGAATCGCTTTTGCTTTGCTGTGCAGCGAGCTGCCCTGCTGTCGCACAGATGCAGGCAAATTTTAAAGAATGAAGCACGTCTTCTTTATCTTTGGCTCGCCACAGTATTGACGATATTCTCTGAATAGTAAGTTTTGACTAGGAGCAATTGGTATGCCTGCGATATTTTAAGGCTGTTGCACCCAGTAATGCGGCTTTAAGCCGCGAAATCGGTTGTGTTTTAATAAACAACAATTTGACTAGCTGTAAGGACAGTTCTTCTTTACATCATGCCTTTCAACAGCTGGGGTTTGTAAGGGGTCCGTAGGCCCTTACTATAACTTTGCACTCGGCAAAAGTCGATAGGGTGAAGAATCGATTGTGACGTGTTGCGAGAGCGAGTGTCGAGATGCGCCAGAGTGGTTGGCGGGAATGGTATGTATGTGTGTGTGTGTGGAGGCCATTATTGGAATACAGGGTTTTTAACCGAGAAGGGTGTCACCATCGCCGTGGTTAGACCCCTAAATAATAAATAAATACTGGGAAAGGGATGAAGTATCTTTATAAAAGTGATCAGTGACGTTACTAGTGCCGATATTTAGTTTCGCGTCTACCGCGCCGGCCTAACCTTGGATTGCAGTGTTGGATGCAGTGATGGATTAGCGTGTGACGATAATGGCAAATGAAGAAAGCCTGTGCTGAGATTAGCCGTAATTAGATATGTATGACGAAGGCAGTGGCTGTCTCCTTTTTGTGTTTTGAGAAGAATATAAGTTCGTAATTAATAAAACTGTGTTGGTGTTCCTTATTACCATACATTCAGTATTATAGTATTGAACAGGACGAACTGGAAAGTAACAACTTCCGTAGGAGTGAATTCCGATTACCAGCCCCATCAGGTTCACGGTCATGTTAATAATAAATATTGGGCTGCTATTCGATCAGATCAGGTCGGGATAAAAACGGAGGTGTTACAGGTTGCCCGGAATAGTTTGGCTTTAAAAATATCAAAAACGTTAGTGGCTGCTTCTAAGGCTGTAGCTACTACAGAACAGTTGAAAATAATTGTGTTGCTTACGTCATTTTTAAAAACTGGCTTTAAAAATATCAAAAACATTACTGGCTGCTTCCAAGGCATTAGCTGCTGGGGAAAAATGACTCTTACTTATTACTTTTAGCGAATACACAAATAGACAGATGAAAGCCTTCGTGTTAATTCGCGGCTTATTTGTCAAATGCAAGCGCTTCGATCACGGCGCAAACGTTGCTTGCGTAACACAGTTTTTCTGGTATAAATTGCTTT
This sequence comes from Schistocerca piceifrons, assembly GCF_021461385.2. Classification (NCBI taxonomy): domain Eukaryota; kingdom Metazoa; phylum Arthropoda; class Insecta; order Orthoptera; family Acrididae; genus Schistocerca; species Schistocerca piceifrons. Next base: position 131,704,394 of record NC_060149.1, read on the forward strand.
TTCCGGCAAAGTAACAGATTTTTTTTTTCGTCGGCGCTCTCTTCGATTAGGGTGGCAGTTGCCCATCAGTCTTCTTTTGAGGATCTCATTAATCTTTCTACAGGAAAAGCAAACGGTAGAGTGAGCCGCTACCATATTGACAATGGACGGCGCGTGTTGACCGTAACAATCAATTCGAAAATGAGCTTCGGGCCGTGGTTTTTCTGTGTAGGAATAAAATATCTCGTTTGGAGCGAGTGCGTGCGTGAGCTCGCGACGGTCTCGTCCGCGGCCATAAACAGAGCGGGCTGACTCAGCGCGGTATTAAGTTGGCTCCGGCCGTGATTTGGGGTTTCCTTACCGTAAATTCTCGCCCGTCGTGACAACGGCTTACCGGTCGCTCCTTGCCCTCTGTAGCTGCTAATTGGTAAGAATCCTTTTTGATTACACGGCTAAGAACGCCCGTGCAAGGCTCTTCAGCCAAATTCTATGAATTTGGGACCTTTTTTCCTGCCTGTTTACATGCAGTGACGGCACCTTTTTAAGATTAGGGGCATTACCATTCCGTCTCGTCGCCTGCGTGGCGTTGCTCCGCGGCTAACGCATTTTATTCCTGTTTTACAGAGGCCGTCCTCCCGCTTTCGTTTTTTCTTCCGGTGTGGTTTTTGCCTTTTGAGCACGACAGCGGCGCGGGGTTCGCGTTTAGTGAGACACATTCGTGACTGTTCTGATGTGGTTCGTTTCGTTCCTCCCCGGCCAGATCGACATGCCGAGCGAGGTACCGCAGTGCTGAGACACTGCGCTCGTATTCCGGAGGACGCTGCTCCAATTTCACGTCTCCCCGTCCAGGATTAGGTTTTCCGTGGTTTCTCTAACCAGTTAGGAGAAATTTTAGGATGCATCTTCCTTCGAGCGCTGAAAGACCTAAGTCGAAACAAGGCCCCGGGAGTAGACAACATTCCATTAGAACTACTGATAGCCTTGGGAGAGCCTGCCCTGACAAAACTCTACCATCTGGTGAGCAAGATGTACGAGACAGGCGAAATACCCTCAGACTTCAAGAAGAATATAATAATTCAAATCCCAAAGAAAGCAGGTGTTGACAGATGTGAAAAGTACCGAACTATCAGTTTAATAAGCCACGGCTGCAAAATACTAACACGAATTCTTTACAGACGAATGGAAAATCTCGTAGAAGCCGACCTCAGGAAAGATCAGTTTGGATTGCGTAGCGATACTGACCCTATGACTTATCTTAGAAAATAGGTTGAGGAAAGGCAAACCTACGTTTCTAGCATTTGTAGACTTAGAGAAAGATTTAGACAATGTTGACTGGACTACTCTCTTTCAAATTCTGAAGGTGGCAGGGGTAAAATACAGGGAGCGAAAGGCTATTTACAATTTGTACAGAAAACAGATGGCAGTTATGAGAGTCGAGGGGCATGAAAGGGAAGTAGTGGTTGGGAAGGGAGTGAGACAGGGTTGTAGCTTATCCCCAATGTTATTCAGTCTGTATATTGAGCAAGTAGTAAAGGAAACAAAAGAAAAATTCGGAGTAGGAATTAAAATCCATGGAGAAGTAATAAAAATTTTGAGGTTCGCCGATGACATTGTAATTCTCTCAGAGACAGCAAAGGACCTGAAGAGCAGCTGAACGGAATGGACAGTGTCTTGAAAGGAGGATATAAGATGAACACCAACGAAAGCAAAACGAGGATAATGGAATGTAGTCGAATTAAATCAGGTGATGTTGCGGGACTTAGATTGGGAAATGAGACGCTTAAAGTAGTAAGCGAGTTTTGCTATTTGGGGCACAAAATAACTGATGATGGTCGAAGTAGAGAAGATATAAAATGTAGACTGGCAGTGGCAAGGAAAGCGTTTCTGAAGAAGAGAAATTTGTTAACATCGAGTATAGATTTAAGTGTTTCCGGTTTCCATAGTCCAATGTCGGTGTTGACGGTCCCAGGCAAGGCGTAAAGCTTTACGTCGGGCAGTCATCAAGGATACACGAGTGGGCCTTCGGCTCCGAAAGGTCATATCGCACGCCGGCACTTGTTGATGGCCCAGCATTGTAATCTGCAGCAATTTGCGGAAGGATTGCACTTCTGTCACGTTGAACATTATCTTCAGTCGTCGTTGGTCCTGTTCTTGCAGGATCTTTTTCCGGCCGCAGCGATGTCGGAGACCTGATGTTTCACAAGTTTCCTGATATTGACGGTACACTGGTGAAATGGTTATATGGGAAAATCCCCACTTCATCGCTACCTCGGAGAGGCTGTGCAGCGTCACTCGTGCGCCGACTGTAACACCAAGTTCCAACTCATTTAAATCTTGATAAATTGCCATTGTAACAGCAGTATCCGATCTAACAACTGCGCCAGACACTTGCTGTCTTATACAGGCGTTGCCACCCTCAGCGCCGTATTCTGCCTGTTTACATATCTTTGTATTTGAATGGGCATGCATATACCAATTTCTTTGGCGCTTCAGTGTGAATATGGGTAAAACATCAACACTGCAACGAGCCAGTGGATATCAAGGGTATCGTATACCAAATACTGAGAACAACTTCCGAAATTTTGTCGAAGTAGTTCCACTTCAACCTCTACTACTTCAGCGTATCTCACGCAGGAGATGGTCGTTGGTTGTGCGTCCTGTCCTAAAGATTTCCTGTCAGCGTCGCTGAAACGTGACTCGCGAGCATTCCCTACGTACGGAGCTTACTGACCCTTCTCCAGCCTGCTGGCTATCGAGTGGATGTTAAGTACGGAACTCCACGGCGTCGACACCACGATTGGTCAGTCATAATCTGGTGTGATACACGACAGCTGAAAAGCGCTCAGTCGTTACATGCTCCCGGATGCTTAATGCAAGAGACCGATACGTTACGGCGTAGCTGCCCTTGTAGCCAATTGAGCAGCACGCCGTGGACACGATGGCCGTGACTCGGCTGTCTGGTCCGCGAAGAACCGCTGCCTCCGGTGCCCGTCTCGGGCCAGTACAAATGTCTCTAGCAGCCGGTTATCAGCCTTTCATTGGAAACCGACGCATCTTCTGTGCGCGCCTCATCTTCTCTCGGGCTGACGAATGTGCGATTTCACTTCCCGACTCTTCCGTCTTAATTCGTCTTCGACACATTCCGCAAAGCGCTGCAAATGAACTCTATAGTGCTCTATCGATATCACAACGTTCTCCTTCCCAGAATCTTTTTTTCTCCTATCCGAGCAGACATGCGCCGTCTCTAATGATCTCCCTGCCAACAGGACAGGTGAAGTCGACTTTTATAGCGTTACTATACACTCAATAGGTGAACTTCCCATCTTCTTATCTCCCCTTCCTCTTTGTATGCGATCTGATACCGGTTGGTGTATTGCCAGTCCCGCTCTCAAGAGAATGTGCGCAATGTAAATAACTTTCGTTACATTTTGTTGTCTTTTGACCTCCTCGTGCAGAATAACGCGCTAGCTTGCGAAACAGGTGTGATTTTTAGGTGTTTCTTCACGCTCGTATATGCAAATGCTGGGGTGGTAACCAATATACGCTCCAGAAAATTCGGTACACAGGAACACTTAAAATATGTTAACAGAAAAAACAAAGTTTCCACGTTTCGCAGACAGATGACACACGACTTCTCTTGCATAATACATCTGTCATATCGTGAAAAACAGCAGACCGTGTACGACAGGATAAACACTTGGAGAGAAAGAGATAGTTTCATCGTAATTTATTTTGTACCTGTCGTACTTTACCTGGAAGTATGTGGTGGTGAAGAAACTATGCAGATACACTGATAAGAAAATTCCGGACAACCACTATTTAGTTCGTCAGTTGTGGAGTGGCCTTTACTTGCTCTTCGAGAACCACATAAGGAAAAAGCTCCGTCCGAAGAGGCCTCGGAAGACCCAGTGGTAGCCGGCCGAAGTGGCCAAGTGGTTCTAGGCGCTTCAGTCTGGAGCTGCGCGACCGCTACGATCGCAGGTTCGAATCCTGCCTCGGGCGTGGATGTGTGTGTCGTCCTTAGGTTAGTTAGATTTAAGTAGTTCTAAGTTCTAGGGGACTGATGACCTCAGATGTTAAGTCCCATAGCGCTCAGAGCCATTTGAACCATTTTTGAACCCAGTGGTACCAACCAACCGCCGTGTTATCCCCAAAGGCGTCATCGGATGAGGTGGTGGAGGGGCGCAAAACGCTACGAGAGGTAGCGACTAATGCGTTTGTAAGAATTACATGTTGTTCAGATGTGTATAGTGGAGAATGTTGGTCAGATGTGTGGAATCAATTTCAACAAAACGGGAAAAGGCAACAATCGTATGCGTAAGACAACAGAGATAGTCATAGACTTATTTTATGTATGTAATCACGGCAAAGAAAAAAATTCAAATAACCGTAATAGTAAACCTGTCAATGAAGATGTTTATTATTTCTCAAAAATCAACTTTCGAAATTTCAAGAACCGGTTTTCAATAAGAATTTATGAAATATCCTGCTGCCTTCTGTATCCCGCTTCTATGGGCATCGCCGAGCGGTTATAGGCGCTTCAGTCTGGAACCGCGCGGCCGCTACGGTTGCAGGTTCGAATCCTGCCTCGGGCATGGATGTGTGTGTCGTCCTTAGGTTAGTTAGGTTTAAGTAGTTCTAAGTTCTAGGGGACTGATGACCTCAGATGTTGAGTCCCATAGTGCTCAGAGCCATTTTTCTGTGGGCATCGTAAAAATGCTCTTGGGTTAATTATAATTCTCACAAAGGCATACAAACAATTTTTCTTTCCGTATTGCGTCCATAAATGAAAAAAACATTGATTATTTTGTGTGTGTGTGTGACTTAACCTAAATTATCCTAAGGACAAACACGCACACCCATGTCCCAGGGAGAACTCGAACCTCCGCGGGGACCAGCCGCACAGTCCATGACTGTAGCGCCTTAAACCGCTCGGCTAATCCCGCGCGGCTGATTATTTTAGAATGAAGAATACCAAACAATAAAAGTACAAAAACAACAGAAGCGCACAAACGATTTGCTGTGTGAGCCTTTAGTATACAGTCTCACAGATCCAAACCCACCTAACGCCTGACAAATTCACGAGATAGAATATTAGAAATGGCACACCTCGAAGCGACCAGTGTTCGACATCCCAGTATTATTCGTACCCTGTGGACTCTTTAACTGAACACGTTAAAGTATACCATAACCCTATCTAAAAATAGTGAAGGGAGATGGTACTAGTTTTCTGCCTCATGCTGTTTTCCAGGCGCTTGGTTCTTTCATTATTCTCGTAGACAGCGACAGTAAATTAAGTCTCAGAACGATGTCGCTCCATTAACTGCTACTTTGCGCATTTTTACAAATGAGCTGCAGTTTCTAGAGCAGGTGATAGAAACGCAAGTAGGCTTTTTGTCTGCACTACGTCATTATTTTTATAACTGATTACCAGCTAATTATGTTCCACTTTTGCCCTACGTTAACGCCGGAAGTGAAGCAGTTAACCCGTTTTGACGTTGATGACCAAATGATTCATCCACAGAATTTCGTCATGGATGGTACAGGAAAGGTACGGAAAAAATTAATGGTGTCTGGGATTTAGAAACTCAGTCCTTCCGATTTCAAGCCCACTGCTTCCATCTGGTACAAATATAGATTATCCAAACTGTTGAGACGTTGCTCCGTACTGCCTATAGATCACTTACATGAATCCTTCAGTAATGTTCCCAGACATCTATCTGTATGATAGTTGTAGCACCGATCCGTAATTCCACCAGAGAGCACAGGAAGATTTGGAGAGCACGTCTAAAACTTATAACAATAATAAAAAATCTACGAGATTTTCGTGTTCGTGGCAGGTTTGGAAAAAAACCCGAGTGCATTGCAGCTTGCAGTTCCAGACATAAACATCAAACCTGCCGGAAAATATATCAGTCTGCGGCTTGTTCACATAGCTGTTTAATGAAATCCGTACTCACTGCGTATTTTTTATTAGTGTAAGAGGCATAGATAGATTTCTTGGTGTCGATTGTTTTTTATTATTTTTGGTGATTAACGCTGACACGACTCATTCATATGAGGGATGAAGATACTCATCTCTTTTTCCTCCGTGCAGTTTTAATGAAAAATGTTCATGTCTCCCTTTACAATGGCTTCAATTTATGCCTTGTCATTCATTAATATCTTGTCTAAAGGGTTTAATTTTTTGTGTTGTAATCTCAGATTATGTAATTTTCTTTTTTCTCCTCCCTGACGCGAGAGCCTACAACTGTGCAGAAACGCTGTGTCATATTTTGCATTACACTTTACAATATGTTGTCACTCTGCGTAAATCACAGATTCATAGATTTTTACGTCTTCATGTCTCACAGTAGGCTGAATATATGGATCCTTTTTCAAAGGTGTGGGCAGCTTTGGGGAATACATTTTGTTAGTGAGAACGAATAGCATACGTAGCAGTCATATGGTTATTAAAATTATGCACCTTAAGTCGGTACATTGTAAAGGAGGTGAAACGTAACATCAAGTGAGACGTTCCTTGATCTAATAATAGTAATTTCGTGTCTCTCAGCGGCCAAGTGCAAGTCTTCCAGTTGGATGCCAATTCGGCGACTTTTGTGTCTCCAACTTACCCCAGTAATCCTACTGGGGAAAGAGGACGTACAGTGTTACGTGTAACCCGAACCACGTATCGCTCATAGTGAATCTTAGCATTGCTGAGAAGTGAAGGCTAGGTTAAAGGCTGACTGAAAAATTTCCGTGGCTCGACCGAGATTCGATCCCGAGCCTCTCAGTTTCCAGTCACATTTTTCTCCGATCCTTTTTATTGTCGTCTAACATTTTCGTCGCATGAAATCTTTCAAATTCTAACGATGAAAACTTTACTCGGTTATTTAATACGGAGGGTTGCCAAGTCCCTGAACGGACGCGCTGAGTTGCAGCGGCGGCACCGCAAGATAACCATACCCGACTGTTTATCTTGTAGACTGCTGCAACTGTCCCATCGATTCCGTACTAAGCGATGTGGTTCGCTACTGTTGTATCACCTTAATGTATTGGCACTGCTCTAGCAGAAACTTGTCAGACAATAATACGGACCTAGAAATATTCTACGAGACTGAAAAGTAATACATCCATGTTTTAAAAGTGAAAAGTGCTTTTTAAACAAAACAAAAACGTTATTAAAATTCTACATCTTTATTCTTCACGTTTACATATTCATTTCTCAATATAGTCACCCTGTCGCCGATCAAATTTCTCCCAACGAGAGACCAGTTTGTTGATATCGTCATCGCAGAATGTTTGACTTTATGGAAGGGCTACAAACTTACCTCTGCTTCACAGCTTCATGGCTATCAAAGTGAAGTCCTCGAACGTATTCTTTAAGTTTTGGAGACGGATGAAAATCGGATGGGGCCAAGTCGGGACTTCATGGAGGATAGTCGATGACAGTAAACCCAAGGCGTCGGATTGTTGCAGATGTCGCAGCGAACGTGTGTGGTCTGGCATTTCCATGCTGAAGGAAAGGGTACGCCATGTGTGGACGGACTCTTCGAATTCGAAACTCGAATGAAGAAAGTTTAAAGAAGGGCAGTTCGTTTTGTGTTATCGCGAAATAAGGGAGATAGTGCCACAGACATGATACGTGAATTGGAGTGGCAATCATTAAAACTAAGGCGTTTTTCGTTGCGACGGGTTCTTCTCATGAAATTTCATTCACCAATTTTCGCCTCCGATTACGAAAACATTTTTGGCACCCACCTACATAGGGAGAAATGATCATCATGATAAAATAAGAGAAATCACGGCTCGCACAGAAAAATTAAAGTGCTCGTTTTTCGCGCACCGTTCGAGAATGGAACGGTAGAGAGACAGCTTGAAGGTGGTTCATTGAACCCTGTGCCAGGCACTTTATTGTGAACAGCAGAGTAATCACGTAGATGTAGATGTTTCTCTCGCAGCGACATAGTTACAATTTGGAGCCCTCTAGCGGCAGAGGACTGCAAATTTGTAGACGTGAAGATTTAAGATGTAGAATGTCAATAACGTTTGTTTTACTTAAAAAGGTTTAAGAGTTTTCACATAAAAAATCCGGAGGCATCACTTTTCAGCACGCCCTCGTATAGGGTTGTATTACTCTATAATCGCAACATTTACAATTTACTGCAGTCTGTCGATGCGCAAAGATTTTTCTTCCGACTGTTGCATCTTACTGATTTTAATAATTGTCGAAGTATGCGCTAGTTGTAAAATTAGTAATCGCAGGTGCCAGCACTTTTGATCAACAAATCCTGTCACATTCGAGTGCAATCTGTAGAAATACACAAATGGCGAAATAATAAGACCGCGCCCGTACAGGATCAGCGCAGAAAAAGAAGAAAATAAAACTTAAAGCATGGTACGCTAGTTCGTGTTTTAACTGTCTGTTTATTATTATTTACTATAAGCTAATTATAGACAAAAGAGTAATCAATCAGTTTGTTTTCACTGATGTCGGCAATTTCAGCTCAAAGAACATAGAGAAAAAGGTCATATCTGTAACGTGGAATAGCTTTGGTTACTTTCCTCAGTTTTAGCCGGACTGTTGCTATTAAGAGCTCGTGATCTCATCGGCAGTCAACTCCAGGTCTTATTGTAGTTGACTGAATAGCAGTCTTACTCCTCTGTTTTCAAAATATATAGTCACTTTTATTCCTGTATTTTCCAGCCAAGTCAAGTTATAGAAGAGTTGTTTGGGTGGCTAGAACATTGGATTAGAAACAACCAACGAATTGTCTTGGCAGAATTCTAGGATTTGCTTTACCTTCAATGATATACAGCGCATTTTACTGGCAGTGTGAGAAGTAGTAATAGTATCTCATCAAACCTGACGCAGGGAATTTATGAAGAAAACTTAAAAGCAACTGGTCGCTGATTTCCAAATGAATTGACGGCTTTTAGTGTCTAATTGTCACTTACACTACTCTTTCTTCGTACTTTACAGATTTTTACTGTGTCCATTTCCTGAAATCCGAACACTTGTTAACATTCGTGAGATCTTTCGCAGGGGAGAAATTTATGACAGTGGTACAGAAACTGGTAGACGTGGAGGAAATTTTAGAAATCTTATATTTTAGAAGCGGAATTTGTCCGAGGTGTTGGATAACGATGGTGATGGTTTCAGGGCTACCAACGGTGTTGTTACCAGAGCCCTTGTTGATTATGAATCAACACATTTAATGAGATGAATAAAATCTTTCCTCACAAGCAATCATCTTGAGACAGTTGGCCCTTGTGACGCATATTAGAGATTTGAAAGACTGTTTGGCAGTGACAACATACATAACAGTTCTTATCAGTACACCATGCACGTTCTTGCACCGTTCCGCACACCTTAATAAAGCTAAAATATAGCAATGACGTAAAATACGAAGTAAGACGAGAATTACCTGAAAGTTTTGCCCCAAGCACTTGTAGCTGACTGAACACTAATGTTTAAAAATGTGGGAAAGAGCCAGCCGCTCTCAGAACAAGTAAAAGTAGTTTAACATGGACGTTAAAACTGCTCAAATAAAAACCTGACTCGCCTAGTACTTGATATCCTCCCCACTGACTTGATGCTACAGTTTCAGAGTTTTTGTGTGGTCCACAAACAAATCCTTAGTTGCAACAAGATGATGATGCAGTAGCTGCTAAAACGCATTGATTATATCAAAGTTTGCAGATCTTAGTTTGAGATGCCAGTAAATTTTCTCTTCACTGTACCTTTCCAATAAACTTTCGCGTACATATATTGCATGGTTTATAGTATAGACATTTCCAACATTTCCTTTGTTGTCTTCATGTAAGGAGGCATTTCAGTCAGGATATTTCACTCATTTCTTTGCATAATCCAGCATAAAAAGCCGTTATTATAGGTTTCTATTCCAACAGTGCTGTCGGAGACTTTTCGTTCGGTGGTCTCCGCTGCAAGAGTTAAACTCTTAACTTCTTTCTTGTGTCTTTCATTCCTTGCTGGACAGCTTCGCATTCACGTGTAGCATACACATTCTCGGCGGTAACCATGTTCTCCCATAGGAAATAATCGTATTCCTTTGTTCGCCTGCTGCGTTGTATGTATGCAATAGCCTCCGTACGTCGTCTCTTCTGCCTGTATTTTACTGCCACAAATGTTACTGCTTCGCCGTAAGCGCTACACAAGACCGTAGCTGCGACACTGCAGCGAACATAACGCGGAGACAAGAGTTTTGCATCTGCCGAGTAGAGTCGATTGCTTCCCACCGAGCCATTATGCGTGAGAAAACAATGAGGCGCACGCAGCCAATGGTAGACGAGCCTGCCATGAAAGTGGGCGGGTCCACTTCACACTAGCACCGCCTGCCGGTACATGCGGGAGTTAAGAGGTAGAGAGAGGGTCAAGGCTGGCGCGGTGCCGGTCCGCAGCCTTCTAACACCTCGGCCACAGCCTTCTAGCACCTCTGCCGCTGCAACCACACGCGTTTCTCGTAGCAGTCGCCGCAGATTCGCTAGCTTCGAGCGCGTAAGCGAATACTTACGGTGCAACAACGTTCTGTCTCGGGAACATCCCTGAACGTACCACTAAGTAGTTAAAAGGAGATATATATTTGTTTTCACATGAAGTGAAGTGCTTCGTTCGAGTCAAAGATCTTCCATATGTGTATTTCCATTTGTAATTCTCGGGCTCCTTTGCGTACGTAGTTATATCGCGCTAATTCCTTAGCGTGAATTCAGTGTCATCAGTATTGAAGTCCTAGCAGTTACCTCTTGTATGTGAATTCCAATGGAAACACTGACAGCCATGTTTACCATGTCCACATACATTTTCCCACTTTTGTCTTTTCTTTTTTCTCCTCTTGATGGCTGTAATAAACGCCTTAGTGAAAACATTGGTTACGACTCAAGCAATAACGAAAATGTACATTCAGAATGACGAGAAAGAAAAAAATGACAACCGCCAAACGGACACAAACTAGAATAGTTTGTGGTAAGTCAAACTGTTACTATGGCTAACGAGCATTATATTTTGCATGACACGGAACATGGCGTCTGTTCATTCTCTTTACAAACACTTTTTTTACTGTCGCACAAAATATAGGAGAGAAATTTAAGTGTCTGATTAAGGTCAATAATTTACATCTTCACTCAATTGAACTGCAGAGCATGCAGCATTCAGTTTCTTAGATTGGCTGTGTTAATTAGAAAGATTTAAAATCGGCCGGCCGGAGTGGCTGAGCGGTGCTAGGCGCTTCAGTCTGGGACCGCGCGACCGCTACCGTCCCAGGTTCGAATCCTGCCCCGGGTATGGATGTGTGTGATGGCCTTAGGTTAGTTAGGTTTGAGTAGTTCTAAGTTCTAGGGGACTGATGACCTCCGATGTTGACTCCCATAGTGCTCAGAGCCATTTGAACTACTTAAAATCGGCTAATAAACATACAATGATTTGCATGCTGACGTTATTCCAACCGTTAATGTGAGTGTGTTTCTCAGTTAATATTATAATTAGTCAATTCGTAGGCAATAAAGCTGATGAAGAGCTGTGCTGGATCACTTGTTTAACCGTTTCCCAGAAAGAGCGTACCATTGTCCATTTTCAAATTAAATGTAATAAACCAAAATCCTAGTAGACACGCTTATTTGTGCTACTCAATGTATTCTTTACGAAAGACATTCACATTCAATTCGGGCATTTCGTTGCATTGTATTGTTCGTCCACATATACTGTCCCGAACATCTTGTTTCACGAGTTTGTTTTTGATCAGCCTGCTGTGAACAATGTGTTTTGAGGTATTTTCCATGGCCGAGTAGCTTGGGCTAAATGGCCTATAAGATTTTCGTTCCTTTTGGATACCTGTTAAGGTAATAGCATGAATACTTATACTTAGGTACATAATCTGCTCTGCTATTTCATTCTCTAAATTACTGATACCTGGCAACACTTTGACGCTCCACTACATATGGCATTATTTAAAATATTTCTTACACATCTATCTGTAGCACAGAGATTCTCAGACTGAGGTCAACGTTCACAGTTTCCTGTCGCTCGTATTAGAAATCCAACTCATTTACGCAGAATTAAATCACGGTTTACTGTTTCAGTGGTGTCCGTATCTAAGCTGTCTAGTAGCATTTTGCTTAAATGGCAGATATCTTATTAAAACAGCAACAGATTTGTCATAAAACCTCCATTTCCACACCTGAGAAACGCAAAATCCAACCAGTTGTAATTCAAAGAAGAGATGAAGTACATATTTTAAAAAGATAGATGTTCGACGAGGATTGAAGTAACACAAAGAAATCATGAAGAACATAAATTCAGATGGCTGTCTGGGATTTGAAGTTTATTTTTCCTTTCTTGCATGCAGTACATGTATGGATTTTTGTGAACTTGTGCGGAAGTAAATTTCTGCTTGTCCGCCCGGAACGACGCTCTGCAAACTTTACACAGTTACACATGTCACAAACGATGCGCAAGGGGCAAGAGAGCAACGGTGGTTAGCTTTCGTTGAAATTCAGTCCAGGCTGAGACAGCGACTTTATTAGTGATTCAGGAAAAGAAACCGACTGTTGTTCTGAGTGAAAATATCGACCTTATGGAGCTGCAGTGGCTCGATGAAAGCGTTAGTAAAATCAAGCAAGCTGACATTGCTAAGTTTCGAAACACTGCTCTCCTTAATATACGCCTGCGATTGGTCTTGCTGACCATCTAGAAAGTAAAACTAACGGCAAACGCCAGCAGTGGCTGCAAGACCCGCAGGCATTGGCCACGCGGCCCACTGTGACGTTTTTGTCGCATAATAGCTTACGTCTTTATCATTGTGTCTCGTCTGACTTCGTGTCCTGTCGACATTGTTGTGTTAGAGGCAGAGGACCAGCTCAGGTAACAATGGAAACGAAACAGCCTGACATTCATCTGGGATAATGCAGGGAAAGCGCGGAGGTGGTAAATGAAGGTGGACGGTCCAACATTGAAAAGTCCCTCCTTCCAAGGCGAAACTGGTTCGAAACTTCCTGGCAGATTACGAGGTGCATTCAAGTTCTAAGATCTCCGATTTGTTTTTCTAACTAACTACTCACCCGAAATCGATGAAACTGGCGTTACTTCTCGACGTAATCGCCCTGCAGACGTACACGTTTTTCACAACGCTGACGCTATGATTCCATGGCAGCGGCGAAGGCTTCTTTAGGAGTCTGTTTTGACCACTGGAAAATCGCTGAGGCAATAGCAGCACGGCTGGTGAATCTGCGGCCACGGAGAGTGTCTTTCATTGTTGGAAAAAGCCAAAAGTCACTAGGAGCCAGGTCAGGTGAGTAGGGAGCATGAGGAATCACTTCAAAGTTATCACGAAGAAACTCTTGCGTAATGTTAGCTCGATGTGCGGGTGCGTTGTCTTGGTGAAACAGCACACGCGCAGCCCTTCCCGGACGATTTTGTTGCAGTGCAGGAAGGAATTTGTTCTTCAAAACATTTTCGTAGGATGCACTTGTTACCGTAGTGCCCTTTGGATCGCAATGGGTAAGGATTACGACCTTGCTGTCCCAGAACATGGACACCATCATTTTTTCAGCACTGGCGGTTACCCGAAATTTTTTTGGTGGCGGTGAATCTGTGTGCTTCCATTGAGCTGACTGGCGCTTTGTTTCTGGATTGAAAAATGGCATCCATGTCTCATCCATTGTCACAGCCGACGAAAAGAAAGTCCCATTCATGCTGTCGTTGCGCGTCAACATTGCTTGGCAACATGGCACACGGGCAGCCGTGTGGTCGTCCGTCAGCATTCGTGGCACCCACCTGGATGACACTTTTCGCATTTTCAGGTCGTCATGCAGGATTGTGTGCACAGAACCCACAGAAATGCCAGCTCTGGAGGCGATCCGTTCAACAGCCATTCGGCGATCCCCCAAAACAATTCTCTCCTCTTTCTCGATCATGTCGTCAGACCGGCTTGTGCGAGCCCGAGGTTGTTTCGGTTTTGTTGTCACACGATGTTCTGCCTTCATTAAACTGTCGCACCCACGAACGCACCTTCGACACATTCATAACTCCATCACCACATGTCTCCTTCAACTGTCGATGAATTTCAATTGGTTTCACACCACACAAATTCAGAAAACGAATGATTGCACGCTGTTCAAGTAAGGAAAACGTCGCCATTTTAAGTAATTAAAACAGTTCTCATTCTCGCCGCTGGCGGTAAAATTCCATCTGCCGTATGGTGCTGCCATCTCTGGGACGTATTAACAATGAACGCGGCCTCATTTTAAAACAATGCGCATGTTTCTATCTCTTTCCAGTCCGGAGAAAAAAAATCGAAGGCCTTAGAACTTGAATGCACCTCGTAAAACTGTGTGCTGGACCGAGACTCGAACTCAGGACCTTTGCCTTTCGCGGGCAAGTGCTTTACCAACTGAGCTACCCAAGCACGACTCACGCTCCGTCCTCACAGCTGTACTTCTGCCATTACCTCGTCTGCTACCTTCCACACTTAACAGCAGGTCTCCTGCGAACCTTGCAGAACTAGCACTCCTGAAAGATAGGATATTGCGGAGACTTGGCTTAGCCACAGCCTGGGGGATGTTTCCAAAATGGTTTCATAACCACAGTGCACGCCATTAGAGAAAAGTGGGGTGAATAGAATATCCTTCCTGATAAAGGGAAACACTGAAATTTAGCAATATAGTTTAGAATCGGAATGGAAATTTTGCAAAGATTGGCGTAGATCTGGTTCAGACCGAGATAGCTAGAGACCTTTTGGCTTCTACCCTAGCACTGGAACCGTTGCATTGCCATTCTCAGCATCCCAGGTCTCTTGTTATCAGTGTAACGTAAGTTATATCCTCTTTAGAGTGATCCTGGTTTCGGCATCCAGCAGGATTAACAAGTGAAGAGTCAAATCGACTTCAGTGGAGACAATGTTGCGCTCATACATGGCTTCTCTGAGATCAAAAGCAGAGTTCGGGACTGCAGAAGGTACTAAGGAAGCCAGGGAAAACAATTTTCCGTCGATTTTACAGGTATTTCGGATGTGTTGGTAAACGTAGCGGGTAATACAGAACTCAGCGATCGCTTCAACATGCGAGTACGTCGCCGTGGAAATCCATTTAATTAGCCCACTAAACGTTGGTCGGCACTATGTAACCAATGAATCGGTACCGGCTACTCTGTCTCTCCCCTCCCCAATATACGAGAGCGTGCGGAAAAGTAATGCCTCCAAATTTTGTACGTGAAAACTCTTAAAGCCATTTACATAAAATAAACGTTATTAACATTCTACACTTTTATTCTATATGTCCACATATTTATTTTTGAATGTAGTCGCCCGGGCGACGGACACATTTCTCCTAACGAAAGACCAGTTTGTTGATACTGTCACTGTTAGAATGTTTGACGTTATTGATGGAGCCACAACCGCACCGCCTCGTCAGTATCAAAGTGAAGTCCTCGAAGGTGTTTTTTAAATTATGAAAACAGATGTAAATCGGATGGGGTCAAGTCGGGGCTGTATGAAGAGTAATTGAAAACAGTGAACACAAGGCGTCGGATGGTTGCGGATGTCACAGCATTCGTGTGTCGTTCGGCATTGTCATGCTGAAGGAAATGGTTCTCCATATGTGAACGAACTCATCTGCGGTTAGAAACTCGATTACAGCAAGCTGACCGACCGAGGTGGCCGACCGGTTCTAGGCGCTACAGTCTGGAACCGCGCGACCGATACGGTCGCAGGTTCGAATCCTGCCTCGGGCATGGATGTGTGTGATCTCCTTACGTTAATTAGGTTTAAGTAGTTCTAAGTTCTAGGGGACTGATGACCTCAGAAGTTATGTCCCATAGTGCTCATAGCCACAGCAAGCTGTAGGAGCCCTGTAGCGGCAGAAGGCTGCAAATATGCGTGCATGTAGAATAAAGATGTAGAATTTTAATAACGTCTGTGTCATTTAAAAACCTTTAGAGTTTTCACATAATTATTCGGAGGCATTACTTTTCAGCACGCCCTCGTATAGAGACTGACGGTGGTGTTCGAGAAGAGAATTTATAACATCCCTGCCCCACCATGAAGATTTATATTTTCCGCGTTTTCCCTAAATAGATTACGGCGATTGTCGGGACGGTTCTTCGTATTCGTCTGAGGTGACTTAGTAATAGCACATAAATGGTAACTGAGAATGGCCGGACAAACATTAAAATGTCGCTCCTCCCGAAGACGAAACCGGTTCCTCTGCCATTGCGAACTTCTGTCACTCGCAATGGCAGAGATTCACGCCACTCTTATGTAAAGCAGATTAACTAGGACATTCGACCTAGAAAATAGGATACCACCCACTGAAATTTACCGGTATGGTCCTCAGCCTTATTTTTTCCATCCTAAGGTTTCTTGATTTGAGCGCGGCACATGGTAAAGTTGTGTATCTGACCTTCAAAAATACCTGCATAAGCAACGTTGTATCCGTCTGTTGGGAATTGTTCTCCACGAAACATATGGCAGCCTCCTTCCTGTTAACGTGCTACGTCCCACGAGACGTATAAGGAGAGTTACAAAAGATAAAGAAAGTATCTTGCTACCTGTTTGAAGGCTACGACCCGTTTATAATCGACACGTACGTGCAACAAAGCAGCATATGCTGTTGCCATCTGTTGTTGCTAGCCAGACTACAACAGAACAGGAAGGATTCATTATGCAAACGATGTAAAGCTACTTCGAGAAAGGAATGTGAACATGTCGGTTAGATTACCTCGCAGTATGATGAGTTAGACATTTGGAATGTATCAAGTACAAACCAAGGTTTGTAAAACAAAACATCTTCCGAGGTATCGCTTCAGGGAATATCAGAGGAGGAGGAGGGTCACGGCTATCGATACTTGAAATGCTCTCGTAATGAAGAGATGTGTCCTTTTCGGTTTTTGTTAATCTGCAACGTTGTGGCAGAAAGTGTGGCTGGAGCGATGTACTTGTGACCGCAAGTGTTTACCGGAGTCGGTGCGGCTAGGGTCAAGGTAACGGTCTCTCAGCCTCTGCCGTCGCTGTTCGCAGCCGCCAAACCGCTCACACATATCCTTCTCTTTTTCCCTTTCCCACCGGCGCACATTATCCAGAAATGTTGCACATCGAGGACGTTGCGCAAAAGTGGTCGCACAGCACAGGAAAGGGTCGCAGCTTACGAGATACGTCGTTGCGCAACGTAAGACGCTCAGTTATCATACTTGCTTGTGCATTGTGCATTGTGACCATGAATTTAGCTTTTCATCGGCGTAGCGTTTCTAGCGACGCTTGCGGTGCCCTTACTTACAAGGGAACCTCCCCATCGCACCCCCCTCAGATTTAGTTATAAGTTGGCACAGTGGACAGGCCTTGAAAAACTGAACACAGATCAATCGAGAAAACAGGAAGAAGTTGTGTGGGACTATGAAAAAAATAAGCAAAATATACGAACTGAGTAGTCCATGTGCAAGATGGGCAACATCAAGGTTATTGTGAACTCACGAGCGTCGTGGGTTCGTGGTTAGCGTGAGCAGCTGCGGAACGAGAGGTCCTTGGTTCAAGTCTTCCCTCGAGTGAAAAGTTCAATTTTTTATTATCTTTCCGTCCGTCCGTCCGATGCGATCACTTTTTTGGGAGTGATTATCACATCCACAAG